>NC_090319.1:58293231-59739552 GCF_040869045.1 Eurosta solidaginis | reverse complement strand
CAGTGCACATTTTATGAATGGATGTATGGTTTGGTATATACATACATATTTTATGAATTTTTTATTTTACAGATTGCCTTATCAAAGTTTGTCCCATGAATCGTTACTCTGCGCAAAAGCAATTCTGGAAAGCCGCCAAACAGTCTGCCAGCTCCAATACAGATACAAATTTGCTGAAACGTTTACATGTAAGTGGAAGAGATATAAATTATGATTTATAGTAAATATTTTGAAATTGTTGTGCTTTTATTTGTAAAGGGGAACCCTATGAGCAAATTCAGTCTATATGTGTCCTTTATTGATCAGCGAATGCAGCGAAACTATTTTTAAACGGGAAATTATACTTCTTTACTAGTTAATTACGATGATGAGTTTTTTTGGTTATAGTTGTTGTTGTTATCATCTTTGATAATTTGAATCCAGTTCCGTTGCTCTAGGGTTTCCTAAGTCTCTGCTTGATCTCTACTTTCTTTATGGATATGCTGAAGCTTATAATTTATGGACTGGGACCGTTTGTATCACCACCTCCCAAGACAGTGTGGTTCGTATTCTCATCAGGACCTATGACGAGCCGCCCTTTATCCACAAGCTTTTTGAATTTTTATGATAGGTCCATGACCATGTAGCAGGATGCCTTGAGAAGATCTTTTTCTTTACCCCTCTCGACAGCTTAAACGACAAGGTACTTAAACTATAAAACATGAAACAGTGTTCGGTTTGCTTTCAACTATCCTTCCTTTTTCACGTAGCAAGTGCCAAATCGCGCGCGATGTACCCAAAAATATTTGCTTCATGAGCCAGAGCTCCTAGATCGGCGCCATATCAAAGCAACCCTTCACTATAGTAAGCACGAGTTTGCTCGGTACCACTTTACTGTGTTGAAGGTTTATTTGTAAAACCGGAAGCCTCATTGACGTGTTTGTCCACATCCAAAACCTATGTCCATACGCATACATCCAATTTTTGTCTCTAGGTTTTAGGTTCCCGTGGTCATTTATCTATCTCGCCTGATTCTGAAGTACACGAAGTATCTTTCAATCATGTGTCCGTACCTTCAGGTTCTGACATTGCAGAAGCAACGTATTCTACCGCACATGGGATACATATGTACATTTGGTATCATGGAGATCAGCCGATCACTGTCTCTTGATTCCCCCCAATACCGATTGTAGTATGGCGGGTTTCTGCCGGCAAAGTTTTTATGAGCCAGCTGCTTTCGGTTTGTATCTGCAGTCTCTCAAGCGAAGAACAATTCTTAATGGACGTGGTAGGCAGAAGGCTCTCCTTCTTTCTTCACTTCATACATTTCTCAACTCTTCTTTGTTCGCACTCACCTGCCGCTTTTCACCGAGCTTATTGACTTTCTGCTACTCCAGCACCCCAAATCCTGTATTTTTATTTTTTGAGTCCGATTGAACTAGTTAAACTCGGAACATTAAAAATAAAAGTCCTGAAATAAAAGTTAAATCAAGACTTTTATTTTTTAAGGCCGAAATAAAAGTCCCGCTTGACAACAAACAAATGGCTTATCCGAAATAAACATTTTTTTTTGAATTCGGATAGGCCGTTTCTTTGTTATCAAGCGGGACTTTTATTTCGGCCTTAAAAAATAAAAGTCTTGATTTAACTTTTATATTCGTACTTTTATTTTTAAAAGTCCGAGTTTAACTGGTTCTATCGGACTCAAAAAATAAAAATACAGATTTTACTTTTATATGGACTTATTATGGACTTTTATGGAAAAAGTTCGAAAAATAAAAAGGATGCATGATTCGACATGATATTGCTATAGGGATACCTGGAAACTCAAACATTTTCACCTAGGACAATTTTTTGACCAGGACTTTTTCGACTCCGAAAAAAAAAAAAAAATTATTATTTTCCGTCCCTGATAAATAGTGCTCTTTATTGATCTTATTATTATTATCCTATTCTTATTTACAGCACGCAGCCGAAATCGAGAAAAAACAAAATGATACCGAAAATAAAAAATTGCTGGGTACCGTTGTTCAATATGGCAGCGTCGTGCAGCTGCTTCATCTTAAATCCAATAAATACCTGACCATGAACAAACGCTTACCTTCGCTGTTGGAGAAGAATGCAATGCGAGTGTATTTGGATGCCAATGGCAATGAGGGTTCCTGGTTCTATATAATGCCATTCTATAAGCTACGTTCTGCGGGTGATAATGTTGTTGTTGGTGACAAAGTCATATTAAATCCAGTTAATGCTGAACAACAAAATCTTCATGTGGCCGCCAACTATGAACTGCCTGACAATCCTGGTTGTAAAGAAGTCAACGTGCTGAACTCATCGACCTCATGGAAAATAACACTTTTTATGGAGCATAAAGAAAATCAAGAACACATTCTTAAAGGTGGTGATGTTGTGCGTCTCTTTCACGCGGAACAAGAGAAATTTCTTACAATGGATGAATATAAAAAGCAACAGCATGTCTTTTTACGTACAACCGGACGCACAAGTGCGACAGCAGCTACAAGCAGTAAAGCATTGTGGGAGGTTGAGGTGGTGCAACATGATTCATGTCGTGGCGGTGCTGGTCACTGGAATTCGTTATATCGTTTTAAACATTTGGCCACAGGTTATTATTTGGCTGCCGAGCTAGAAACGGTAGGTGGAACGACAACGTTGATGTATGCGTTAGATGGCATGGGATTGGATGGATCGTTAAAGGAAACGGGTATGTACATATGTGGTAAGAATTTGTTTGTATGTATATCGGTAATTTATAAAGACATTTAAAAACGCCTTTACAAAACATAGACTTAAATTATATCATTCGCTATGCGCGTTAAATTCGCGACCCGACTTGTGGGGCGAGTCGTACAAAATGAGCTATTTGTTAGCGAACAAAAAATCTATTGATTTTGAAGTTTGAGAGGAAGGTTATAGGGCAGCTCTCTTGTGGTATACAAATTGTGCCGATTTGCTCATTTTTTCAAGAAGTCGCAAAGACAATAGAGCGCCAAAACCCGAAAAATCCGGAGCTGCCGCGATCTTTTATTGCGATATCGGCTATTTCCTAAAGTAGCGACTGCTTTTTCATATACCAAAACTTCGAAAAACGTCAAAACTCCGAGTTTTCGAAAAGAACAGTTAGAAATACCAAAAAGAAACCCATTATTTCTTTGAAAAAGCTTTTTGGAACCGGGTACTTTGTGGGTACTTGTGGCGGTTTCGGTACCAGTTACTTTAACACTAAGGACAGATTCACTCTATTTGAGGTCATTATTGACAGGCGAGTTCAACTACCTCCCACCTCCTAGGTCCATGAGGAACTTGCGGTCGCCAAAGCCTCGGCTGTTAATGAAACAGCATTCGCCACGGGTAGGTGGGGTTGACAATTGGGTTGGAAAAGCTATATATTGCGGCAACCCCTTGAAAGGGTTGCGCTACGCAACCTCTTGTATCAGTTTGGCATTTAAGTCGTCTTTTACAATAGGCATAGATCAGTGCCACATCAAATGAACCCTCCTCAACAGTTAGGAGGAGTTCGGTTTGACGCCGCATTACTGTGTTAAAGTTTTATTTTTAGGACACGCAGCATCATTGATCTCTTTGTCCTCGTCGGGGACCTCCGTTGTTGTTGTTGTTGTATTAACAGTGCTTCGCCCCTTCAATGGGCACGACCACTCACAAATTGTCATCAAAGTCCTCTAACGGGAGTCCAAGGAAACTGGCGGACCATAGGGAGATAGTTGTTAACCTCCGTCGTTACATCTACCTCTTCTTTATGAACCCCTTATTTGAGCCTATCCATGTGCATTTCTACATATTATTATTATAACTAGGCCTGGAAGCACTGCAACCTTTGTGCAGATCTATTGTACATGACCTTTCAGCCTAATTTTGTATCTGGAGGCTTTTGATGTATCTAATTACCTCTTCAGGCGTTTTATTCCATATCACATAGGGATTAAGAGTCACACCACCAGATGGGAGAGTCTCTGCCTAGCCAGAGCGACGCATTCACAGAGAATGTGAATCGGCGTTTCACCATCCAGCTCACAGAAACGACAAATTTGGGTATCGGATAGATTTAACTTACTTTGGTGATATCGTAGACAATAGTGTCCCGTATAGTACCCACGGGGTATGTGCTAAGCCCCCTAAGCCGCTGGGGAATACTTTGGAAAACCTCGCTGGCAAGTCTGAGTTTTTGCAGAAGGAATATCGCAGTACTCAAATAGCCGCAAATCTTTTAGATGCTTAAGCCCGACTGACGTCTAATTTTTCTAAAATACTTTTGACCTCGTCTGTCTCCCATATCGTGCTCCTGTGCTCTGTAATTTTAAGACGTCTTTGAATCCTTTTATGCCACCCTTCTTACTTGGTGCATATATATTTTGGTAAACAGCAACAGGAGATACATAGGTAGTTTTGAAACTACTCCCATCGCTACATAGCACTGATATTGGGGTCTGCATTTCAACCGAGAGCCAGACTCTCAGGCATTTGTAAGAACTTAACAACCGCTGGAGTTTTGCATCCTATGTCGGTTTGTTTTAGTATCCTTGTAGAACAGGCCATACTATTCAAGTCATTTTGTAATAGAAATCCACTACGTGAACTTTTTCGCAGGGATTCCTTACGCAGCTTTTTCTACTTAGCTGAGCAGAGCTCACAGAGTGTATTAATTTTGTTCGCATAGCGGTACACCGTAACGGCATAAACTAATCGAGATAGATATAGACTTCTATATATCAAAATGATCTGGGCAAAAAAAGAAATTCATTTAGCCATGTCCGTTCGTCCGTCTGTCCGTAAAACCGATAACTTGAGTAAATTTTGAGACATCTCAGTCTCCGACTATAACCACGCCCTCGTTTTCGATATCGAAAATTTTGAAAAACCGAACAAAAGACGGATAAAAGGATGCAATTGGTAGGTGGGTTGACTTTATGACGCAGAATAGAAAATTAGTAAAATTTTGGACAATGGGCGTGGCACCACCCACTTTTAAAAGAAGGTAATTTAAAAGTTTTGCAAGCTGTAATTTGGCAGTCGTTGAAGATATCATGATGAAATTTGGCAGGAACGTTACTCCTATTACTATATGTATAACAAATAACAACTAGCAAAATCGGATTACGAGCACTCCACTTTTTAAAAAAAAAATTTTTTAAGTCAAATTTTAACAAAAAATTAAATATCTTTACGGTATATAAGTTAATTATGTCAACATTCAACTCCAGTAATGATATAGTGCAACTAAATACAAAAATAAAAGAAAATTTCAAAATGGGCGTGGCTCCGCCCTTTTTCATTTATTTTGTCTAGAATACTTTTAATACCATAAGTCGAACAAAAATTTACCAATCCTTGTGAAATTTGGTAGGGGCATAGATTCTATGACGGTAACTGTTTTCTGTTGAAATGGGCGAAATCGGTTGAAGCCACGCCCAGTTTTTATACATAGTCGACCGTCTGTCCTTCCGCTCGGCCGTTAACACGATAACTTGAGCAAAAACCGATATATCTTTACTAAACTTAGTCCACGTACTTATCTGAACTCACTTTATCTTGGTATAAAAAATGGCCGAAGTCCGACTATAACCACACCCACTTTTTCGATATCGAAAATTACGAAAAATTAAAAAAATGCCATAATTCTATACCAAATACGAAAAAAGGGATGAAACATGGTAATTGTATTGGTTTATTGACGCAAAATATAACTTTAGAAAAAAACTTCGTAAAATGGGTGTGACACCTACCATATTAAGTAGAAGAAAATGAAAAAGTTATGCAGGGCGAAATCAAAAGCGCTTGGAATCTTGGCAGGAATACTGTTCGTGGTATTACATATATAAATAAATTGGCGGTACCCGACAGATGATGTTCTGGGTCACTCTGGTCCACATTTTGCTCGATATCTCGAAAACGCCTTCACATATACAATTAAGGGCCACTCCGTTTTAAAACATTCATCAATACCTTTAATTTGATACCCATATCGTACAAACACATTATAGAGTCACCCCTGGTCCACCTTTATAGCGTTATCTCGAAAAGGCGTCCACCTATAGAACTAAGGCCCTCTCCCTTTTAACACCTTTCATTTGATTCCCATATCGTACAAACACATTCTAGAGTCACCCCTGGTCCACCTTTATGGCGATATCTCTGAAAAGGCGTCACCTATACAACTAAGGATCACTCCCTTTTAAAATATTCATTACCACCCTCCATTTGATACCCAATCGTACAAACACACTCTAGAGTCACCCCCTGGTCCACCTTTATGGCGATATCCCGAAATGGAGCCCACCTATAGAACTATGGCCCACTCCCTTTTAAAATACTCTTTAATACCTTCCATTTGATACCCATGTCATACAAACACATTCCAGGGTTACCCTAGATTCATTTTCCTACATGGTGATTTTCCCTTATTTTGTCTCCAAAGCTCTCAGCTGAGTATGTAATGTTCGGTTTGATGTTTTTAAAACTAGTACCCACATAGCATATGGAAGATTCATTAAAGTATAAATCAGCACAATGAGACATTTTACCCTCCTTTGACGACTAAAAACTGTTTAATCAATTCTGCGATCAAAAGAAGACTCGAAATCGACTCCATCTTATGAGTGAAATATGATTTATTGAAAAAGCAACAACAAAATGTAAAGCGATCACAAAAAATTATTAAAATAAGATTCCAAATAGACTCTTAAATGTCTCGAGAAAGAATCGCAAACGCTTTAAAACACACTTAACAATTATTCCCACAAGACTCATAAATGATGATAAATATGACTCGAAAAAGACTAAATACTGATTAGAAATATAGGTTAAAAGAGGCTCACCAAGTGTAGTCGCGCGTAGGGTACCATTTTCTCCCGACGAGGGAGTCTTTTCTGATCAGAAAATGAGCGCATATATGTTTATTTTGATCATGCTGGAGACTCGAAAAAGACTCTAATATGATTAATAATTTCAAAAAATGCTGGGTGGGTATTACAAATATATGTTTCGGTTTATAGTTACGGCCACCGTTACCATCAGCGTGCTCCGCCTCCCACACCGTCTGCCCTGGGTTCGCACCCCGGGCAAAGCAACATCAAAATTTTAGAAATAAGTTTTTTAAATTAGAAGAAAATTTGTCTAAACGGGGTCGCCCCTCGGCAGTGTTTGGCAAGCGCTCCGGTTGTATTTCTGCCATGAAAAAGCTCTCAGTGAAAACCCATCTGCCTTGCAGATGCCGTTCGGAGTCGGCTTAAAACATGTAGGTCCCGTCCGGCCAATTTGTTTATAAAATCAAGAGGAGCACGACGCAAATTGGAAGAGAAGCTCGGCCTTAGATCTCTTCGGAGGTTATTTATTTATTTATAGTGAACACTTAAAATTTTATAATTAACCTTCAATATATTTACTTATTTAAAAACTAAGTTATGTGTATGATTTTTTTTTTTACCCATCAACACAGAAAAAAGTAAATGTGAACGCTATCGTTTGGTGCCGGTACCATACTCCACAGAAATTGCATCCGTATTCGAATTGGATCCAACAACAATGGCGCGTGCCGACAGCCTTGTACCGCAATCGAGTTATGTACGTTTGAGGCATTTATGCTCCAACACATGGGTTCATGCAACCTCCATACCAATTGATATAGACGATGACAAGCCAGTGATGTCGAAAGTGAGTAAATGCAATAACACATACATATGTCTAGGCACAACTTCTCACACATACACATAGGTGATTCATTAAAAATGTGAATTTGTAATACAATTTAGTTCATGACCTTGAACTCAATTAACATACTCTTCTTGTATATATTCATCACAGGTTTGCTGTTCACCCATTAAAGAGGACAAAGAGGCCTTTGCTCTTATACCCGTTTCACCAGTAGAGGTGCGTGATTTAGATTTTGCCAATGATGCCTGCAAAGTGTTGGATACCGTTACAAGCAAATTGGTGACTGGAAGCATTTCGATAAATGAGCGTCGTTCGTTGATTGCTCTGCTGCAAGATATTGTTTTCTTCATTGCTGGCATGGAAAATGAACAAAATAAGACAAAAGCATTGGAGTTGACCATCAAGAATCCGATACGCGATCGTCAAAAATTGTTGCGCGAGCAATATATTTTGAAGCAACTTTTTAAAATACTTCAGGGGCCGTTTCAGGAGCATCCTAGCGGTGAAGCGCCTTTTCTGCGTCTTGACGAGTTGAGTGATCCTAAAAATGCCCCTTATAAGAATATATTCCGTTTGTGCTATCGTATATTGCGTTTGTCACAGCAGGACTATCGTAAGAATCAGGTGAGTTTTTTAAGCAAAATAGCGACATTTTTTTTTTTCGGTGTAATTTTACAACAGTTTTAGCTTAGCGCCCGTATAGAAGTTTGTTTGAAATGTTCCCTTTCTGTGAAGACTAGACGAATGGATCAACTGTCATTGTTTGCAGGCTGGTTTGGTATACCCACGGTGACCATCCGATCTTCTTTATATGGCGCTGCTATCCTTCACAATTTTTTTGAAGAAGAATTTCGCTTTTGTCCTTCAAAATTGCTGACATTTTTTCAAGATATTTACCACCCTCACATAACTCTTTGATTCCAACAGGTATTAATTTAGAAGAGTGTTTGCTTTTCTATTTAAAGCATCTGGTAAACCTTATCTGTTACAATGAAGTTCGAAAACTGTAACGATTTTAACTTAATACTATTCGAGTTTCTAAATAGTTATTGACTATCGGCAATAGCGCTATCAATAGTCAATATTTGTGTGTACAATATTCTTTGAAGTGTCCATTGTGGACAGGACCCACTGGGAAACAGGGAATTCTTATAATGACCCTGACTCACGTCTTGTTCACGGATGGATCGAAATTCGATGACGAAAGAACGGCAGCTGGCATCTATGGGCCGATGCCATATTTCAGCAGAAATCCATGCAATGGAAGACTGCGGAGAGGCTCATCCTCGAAGAGCATCTAAATGCATTATGTCGGACAGCCAGGCGGCCCTGTGTGGCTTGGAATGCTACACAGTTACATCTAACCTAGTGGATGACTGCATTGAAATCCTTAATGACCTGGAAGCCAAAAACATGGTTTTGTCAGGATGGGTTCCCGGACATCAAGGACATGAAGGTAATGAACATGCACACTACCTAGCAAAGCAGCTATAGCACCCAGAATTATATGGTCCAGAGCCCATTTGTGGACTCAGAAAAGCAAACACCAGGGAAACAATAAGTAACAGGGTAACAAAACAATTCAGAAGTCGCTGTATTAACTGCCCAGGGTAAAGACAGGCCAAACTGTTTATACTTCCGGCAACGAAAGTATCATCCAAGCTCATTAATCAAAGCAGGGACGACCTAAGAACTCTCACTGGGTACAGGGCACTGTGGTCTACGATATCACCTAAGTAAATTAAAGCTATCCGATACTTAAATTTGTTGTTGTTGTTGTTGTTGTAGCGATAAGGGCACTCCCCGAAGGCCTTGGGAAGTGTTATCGATGTTGATGGTCCTTTGCCGGATGCAGATCCGGTACGTTTTGTAACAAGCACCATTAAGGTACTAGCCCTACCATCTCCGGAACTATTTGGTATGACCAAATGAAACCTTCTAGGCCATACCGCCCTCCCACACCCTAGATCCATAAGGAACTTGGGGTCGCCATAGGCCTCAGCTATTATAGAAACAGGATTCGTCACGGGTAGGTGAGGTGGACAATTGGGTTGGAGAAGCTATATATTGACCGCTTGAAAATGTTGCGCTACACAACCCCTTGAATCAATTTGGTATTTTAGTCGCCTCTTATGACAGGCATACCTACCGCGGGTATATTCTAAGCCCCCCTAACCCGCGGGGGGGCAAATTTATCGCTTCTGTGAACTGGAGGATGAAACGCCGGTTCACATTCTCTGCGAATGCGTCGCTCTGGCAAGGCAGAGACTCTCCCATCTAGGTGGTGTGACTCTTAATCCCTATGTGATATAAAGTAATAAGCCTGAAGAGGTACTTAGATACATCAAAAGCTTCCACATAGAAAATTATTCTGAAAGGTCGTGCATAATAGATCTGCACAAAGGTCGCAGTGCTGCCGGCCTAATAATAATAATAATGTACAATATAAAGTTTCATACTGTAAGTCGTTCCGTATATCTGCTGCGTAAAAAAATTTTGCAAACTTCGAAAATCTGTAATGTAGAAAAATATATTATTTATGGGCATTATTGAAATAGTCGATCTGAAAATACCCAAAGTATTGATGCTTGAATGGTATTGTTTGTTACGTGATCGAACTTACGACAACGAAAATTCCAAAACTCAATATTTCGCAAAAACTTAAATGTTTGACACAACATATTTTGCAAAATGGTGGAAATGTTCGAGTTTTAAAAGTTTATTAAAAGTAGAATATTTTTCCGATACTGTAAATTTTGTTTGAGCCAAAGTTATCATATTTTTAATTGTTATTAACCAAAAATTTTGGCAATTGTCAATATCTTTTCAAAAACACAGTAAATTAAAAAAAAAAATATACGATATTAAAAACTTCAACACCAAAATTTCTTAATTAAATGGATACCAAAATTTCTAAAATCTCCGAAACATAAAAATTTATTAAAAATATATATTTCCCATATATTTTTGGATATCGACAATTTGGCGAAAGTTTTACTATTTTTATAGGCAGTTTTTAAGTGTTAAAGTCGAAAAACTCAAAGAGTTAGAATATCATATTTTTTTACAATGTATCCAAAATATCGAAAATCGCCAAAAAGTTTTTAAAACTCAAAAAATATTTAAAAAGTCTTGTTTTACTTTTTTCGATATCGAAAATTTTGCGTGAGTCAAAGTTTTAATATTTTCATAAGCATTTTTCAATTAGGTTTATCGAAAAACTCAAAAAGTAAATTTTTTTTAAATGTATCCAAAATTTTGAAAATCTCTAAAAACATTTTAAAATTAAATATATTTTACGTTTTTTTTCGATATCGAAAATTTCGCTGAGCAAAAATTTTAATATTTATATTAGAATTGCTATTAACGATAACTCAAGAAGTTTGAAATATCTTATTTGTTTACCCTGTTTTCAATATTTTGAAAATCTCCAAAAACTTTTGATAATTCAACAAATCTATTAAAAATTTTAGGTGTATTTTTCCGATGTTGAGAATTTCGAGTCAGACAAAGTGTTAATACTTGTATAAGCATTTTTTCATTGAAATATTGAAATATTTCATACTTATCGAAACCCGAAAAAGTTTGAAAAACTCGATTTTTACTATGTATTGGAAGTTAGAAAATAATCCACACGTTTCGAAAATTCAATATATAGAATTACCAAATTGTCGAAATCGGACGAAAGGCGCTGTCACTCATCCGAAATTAATGTTTTAAAAGTTTTAGTGCTATCAAAATTTCGAAAATTTCTGAAAATTTTCGAAAATTCATAGTCAAAACTAATAAAATTGTCAAAATCGGACGAACGCATTTTTTTAGCTTTACACTACCGATATTAAAAATGTTTTGAAATATTTTTGGTATTACCGAAATCTTATAATAGACACGCCCACATTTCGGCAATGAAAACTCATAAAAAGTAATATTTCATATAAAAAAACGATTAAAATTAGATATTGGCCCCCAAGTCCTCTGTATTTATAACAGATAGACAAACGACAATAGATCAGAACGAAAAATGACACTGATGATGCCCCAACGCCGAAACCGGTTTGTCTCTAATGACAAGGGATGACGGAAAATCGTTCCAATTTGTCAAATGTATTGAATTTATTCTCAGATAGTGCGTTTTTGAAACAAGTTCTTAAATGGGGCGTTTTTTAATAAAATTTTGCGCTATGGCGTTCTTCAAACAAATTCTGAAATAGGAAGTTTTTCAAAAGTTTTTTTCAGATAAGATAAGGCGTTTTTGAAACTACAGGCGAGGGTTCGACCTCAAATTTATCTAAACTTCATTTTACTTACTAAAATTTCCTTTTCTCATTGCAGGAGTACATCGCCAAGCATTTTGGTCTTATGCAAAAGCAAATCGGCTATGATATACTGGCCGAGGATACGATAACAGCGCTATTGCATAATAATCGTAAATTACTCGAAAAGCATATCACCGCCGCTGAAATTGAAACTTTTGTTGGTTTGGTACGCAAAAATATGCATAATTGGGATTCACGTTTTCTCGACTATCTCTCCGATTTATGTGTTTCAAATCGTAAAGCGATTGCTGTAACACAAGAGCTAATTTGTAAAAGTGTATTAAGCTCAAAAAATTCGGACATACTAATCGAAACACAAATCAAACATTTCAAAACCGTCGTGAGCAGCGGTGGCGATGGCTTTCGTGGTGGTGCTGATGATTCGCATTCATTGAGTACACTAACAGAAGTTTTGGACGATGATGAAAAGTCTGATTTGATATCAACAACAACGACCAGTTGGGATACGACAAGCTTAAATGATGCGCCCGAAATTGAAGAAAAATATGAAATACATTTAAAGTGGCGTGGTCAGCCAGTAAGCGCAGCTAAAGAAAAATGTTTTAAAACAATGAGAGCATTATTTATTTTCTTTTAAATTTATAGAATTCACGTTCAATGGGTGATCTCGCCGATTGTGCTGCACAAGGCAAGGAGGAGGAGGCTGCTATACTTAATTATTATCGCCATCAATTGAATTTGTTTTCGAACATGTGTTTGAATCGTCAATATTTGGCATTGAATATTTTATCGCCACATTTAGATATTGATTTGATTTTGAAGTAAGACAAATGTGTTATCCTCGTGAGATTTATGTTTTCATTTTAATGTTTTTCTTGTTAATTTTAGATGCATGTCCGATGAGACAATGCCATATGAGTTGCGCGCCTCTTTTTGTCGTTTAATGTTACATTTGCATGTCGATCGTGATCCACAAGAACCCGTTACGCCGGTAAAATATGCGCGTCTTTGGAGTGAAATACCATCGAAAATGTCAATATTAGAGTGAGTTTTGAAAGAATATAATATTACGAGCCGGACCCGTGCGCATCTTGCGCAACCAATATAGAAATCAGCTGTTCTATCAATCAATTAAAATTTACTGCTTGCGCTGCCATCTGGCGTATGGTAGCAACTGCCGGTAATGCAGTGCAAATATTCACAATAGTGCCATAATACAAATAAATTTCTCTGTGTGCTCACAATCGTTTATTTTAATAAAATATAGGTAAACATAAGCACTATGACCAAAATTGCTCAAAGCTCGCTAATAGGCCGAATCTCCATCTTTACATCCAAAACTTTATTTATAGATTTCAATTCCAAATAAGAGCGAAAAACGGACCTGTACATAAAAACAGCAATTAGAAATAATATATATGATAGAGATAAATGATTCTATAAGTATGTATCGTCTACTTAGTATCACCGTACGTCGGCTTCCGTTACGAATACCCCCTATCTCAGAAAACTTTTGAATAACGCCCTAATCCAGTTTTTATTTTAAACACGCTTACTTTCAAAATTCGGCTTAGGAACACGCCATATCTGAGCTTATATTTAATACATTTTGACATTAGCTGGCGCGTTCATGAAAGAGTTCTGAGACCGAATGCTGAGGTGGGGCGTTTTTGAAGCAAATTCTGAAATATGGTGTTTTTGGAAAATATTCCCAGATAAGGCGTTTTCGAACAGCCGATGTATGAAGACTTTGAAAGTCGCAAGCCGATCATCGGAAATTATGAGGTTTGAAATTTTTGTTCAGAGTGAAATTTAAAAAAATTCCAGAATCGCAAAAGACACTTCTGCATCGTCGTACGCTAAATATGAATAAAAGGGGTACCTCAATACCCTTTCTTGTTAATACGCTTTCACGCTTATGCTTATACGCGTTTACGCTACACGCCACTGCGCTTATATATTTCTATATTACGCCAATACTCTTAAGACTGCGATTATGCTTATGACTACAGCTATTGTTACGACTATGACGCTTTTACGCGAATCCGCTAATTTCTCGATACGCTCACACGCTTTACGCTGTTACGTTCCTTCGCTGGTACGCTTTTCCGCTCATGCTTGCACTCTGACCCACCTTAAGGCCTTAACGATGATGTTAATACGCACTTACGCTTATGTTATCATGCTTGCACTAGATAAAATGCACTGTTAGCTATTACCCAGGACCAAAAGGGGTCTTTCTTTGTTAAATAATAAAAGGGAAGAAATTCTATAACCCTAGGCTTATCCAATATATAGCATAAGTATGCTTGAAAACCCTTCCTGCTGTAAATGCATGGAGGATGATGAAGTGAAACCATGAAGTGGCTTCATGCTTGACTATCCATAGCATTTGCTAGGAAAAGGTAAAAGTATTTCTGTGAGTGCTCACTTGGATCCCTGGAGAATTTATCCTTTATTCGGGGTCTGGGTATTATTCGAACGTATATCGTTTTCCATGTAGCTATAGCTAACGTCGCCTTTATTATAAGTGATATCCATACTTACCTAACTAAACCCATTGAAGATAGTACAGTTTTGAATTTAAAACATAAATGTTCGAAAAATTCATTCAAATAGCGTTTTTTTTAAGGTTGGAGCAAAGCAGCTAGCTTCACAAGCTTGTTCTTTTTGTAGCGATAAAGACACTCTCCGAAGGTTTTGCGGCGTACTATCTATGTTGATGGTCCTCTGCACCATTAAGTATTAGCGCGACCATTTCGGGAACGATTTAACATGGCCACGTTGAACCTTCTAGGTGATCTCGCCCGCCCTAACATCCTAGTTTCATTCAAAACTGGGTCGCATGAGTCTTTCCTGCTAAATATGTGTATGATCCATTCATATTTGTAACAGAATTCGCATTGGGTAGGTGAAGTTGACCATTTGGTTGGGAATTGATGAGTTCAGCTCTACTGAAGATGTATGCTAGCACTGCGCCTTCAAAATTAATGCACCCTAGTTTAGGGAACCATTCCTAACTAAAATATATATTTTAAATACTTTTTTTTAGTTATGATGGCAAAAATCAACAACCCGATCATAATAAGGAAGCTGTGCGCGCTAAATTCAATACCACAATCGCCTTTGTAGAAAATTATCTTTGTAATGTAGCTACTAAAGTATGGTTGTTCACGGACCAAGAGCAAAATAAATTAACATTTGAGGTTTGTACGAGAAATTTAGATATTCAGCGTCCAATAAATTGTATTAACTTTTGTTCAGGTAGTTAAGTTGGCGCGCGATCTCATATATTTTGGCTTCTATAGCTTTAGCGATTTGCTGCGTTTGACAAAAACACTGCTTTGTATTTTGGATTGTGTATCGGAGACTGGCATGGACGGTGCATCGCCTGGACGTTTTGTGAATGCGGAAATTGATTGTAAGTTGCGCACGAAATCGGCATGCAAAATTTTGTTTGAACATATAAGAAAAACCATATTCGACAAAATTGTATTCGAGAAACTTTGGAAAAGCTTTTTTAACGAGCTGCTTTTAAGTGCATTTGTAATTTGAACTTTTGGCATTTCATTTTTCAATTTCGGCTTTGCTTTTATTTTTTTTTTTATTTAAAATTAATGCATCAAAAAATATTGCTAATTTAATCAAAAGCTGACGAAGAAGAAGAAGATCAGGGTGAGTTTTTTTAAAGAAAACGAATATCTGAAATAGTTTAACGCAATTATTTTCAAGCATATTACGATATTATTGTTTACCCCAGTTTTTGTCATGTATTTCTTACTAAAAAGTTTAACTAACATTTGGCTCTTATCCCTCATTATACACAGCCGAAGGTGGCGTACTTCGTTCCATTGGTGATATGAGCACTGTTATGACTTCGCTAGCTCTGGGCTCTGTTGGTCAAGCGATCGCTTCACCTGCCTCGCTAGCAATACATCATCGCAAATCTGTTTCTCAAATGTTAAAAGAATATCCATTGGTTATGGATACAAAATTGAAAATAATCGAAATTCTACAATTCATACTTGATGTACGTTTGGATTATAGAATCAGTTGTCTCCTATCGATATTCAAGCGAGAATTTGATGAGACTGAAGTAAGCGCTGCTTCAGCTGCTGCTGTTGCAGCTGCAGCCGCAGCGGCAGCAGCTACGGCTCTCAATCCAAACGACACAACAGACGGTGGCGGTGGCGAGCATAGTGATGGCAATATAAGCGGCGGTGAGACAGGAAGTAACAAAGATGCAGCACAAATGGAAGTAGCGGCCGCAGCCGCAGCTGCTGCTGCTTTAACTACACGCCAAAAGAATATCGATTTGGAGGCAATTGGCATGCAAGCTGAAGATATTTTTGATTGTGATAAAGGCGATGCGGCAAATCTAGATTTAGATGGACAAGGTGGTCGTACATTTCTGCGTGTACTATTGCATCTCATCATGCACGACTATCCGCCATTGGTGTCGGGTGCTCTTCATTTGCTCTTCAGACATTTTAGTCAAAGGCAAGAAGTTTTGCAGGCCTTCAGGCAGGTAAGTGGCGATTTTGAAAAATTATTGTTACTATTTTTTAACATTTTTATCATTCTTAAGTTTGAAAAATTCCTTACTAATTCTTTATATATATAAGTACCTCCGTTATTATTAACCACAAGAGCCCCAACACGATGTTTTATCGTTAGTAATTTGTTATTTTTTTCAAACTTTTGCAAATAATCGCATTTCATATTTAACTTATACTAAAATTTAAGGTTCAATTGCTTGTGTCCGATAGCGATGTAGAATCATACAAACAAATCAAATCCGACTTGGACATATTGCGCCAAAGTGTGGAAAAGTCCGAGCTGTGGGTCTACAAGCCAAAATCAACTGAGGAATTTAATGCAAGTAAGTTAACATGTATATCAGCCTAAGTTTGCCATATGGCAATGCGCGATGGACATGTTTCTACCTGTCTATATCATTGACCGTTAATTGCCTCAAGGAAGCAGAGCATTATGAAGATCCAGGAAAAAGTAGAGCAAAGCAATTTGTTAGCCTGCTCGTAGCATAAAAGAGAAAATTACCTAGGTTGATACGGGTTAAGTTGACTTGGGGGGCAATTTGTTAAATAGAGGAGTGATAAGCGAAAACTGCTCTATTTGGCTCATTCCATTGATGCTGAGAAAAATGTTATTATAGTATTTGCCCAGCTAATAACTAATAGTGGAATGCTCTATCTGTCCTCCAAACCTAAGTACTATCTTCGCGACGGAAGTATTAGGTATAAAAACTACCTGTGCGTTCTGGTGGACGGAGGGTATGTATTAGGGCGGGTCGATTTTAAAATCGCTCATTGCTCTGTGAAAATCGTATTCTAGGGATCAAAATAAGAAACTTTGCCGAAGGAACCATAACTCTAAAACGAATTCTGATGTCCCCCCTTTGGGTCGAACTTTTGGGTAGGGGCAATTTCAATTCTAACTGCTGTGTCTTGTGGTGGGTTAAAAAAAAAAACAACACAAGCAATTTTACGATCTGCAATTGTGTCACAGTGATACCTTCATTTTTTAAAACGGTTGAATAAAAAACCCACACAACTATGTTTGCGACATGCAAATGCATCACAGTGATGCCTTGGTTTTAAAAGGGGGTTGTAAAAACTCTAATTTCTAATAATTTTTTTTAAATTTCTTTTCTATTACTAAGTTAAATTAATTTTTTCATTTACATATGTATGTTCTGAATAAATAAATTTCTAAAGAGAAAAATAAACTCCAAAAAGAAAAAACATAGGCATTTCAAAGTGGGATTTTTCAAAATTTGCCCCTACGACCCAAAGGGGGGGACATCAGAATTCGTGTTAGAGGTATAGTTCCTTCGGCAAAGTTCCTTACTTTGATCCCTAGAATATGATTTTCACAGAGCAATGGGCGATTTTTTTTGCCTCCCCACAAATCGACCCGGCCTAGTATGTATATTCTAAGATAGCCAAGGGTGGTGCATACTGTCTTGTCGGACATCAAAGGAATATCAAAATGGTCAGTAAATGACATTATTTGGTTCTTTCTCCAAACCAAATAGATTAAGCTAAACACCGATCAAGGAACAACAACGCTAAAAGCATGTCGCCAGGAAAATGTATGCACAACACCTTGAAATTTCCATCTAATATGTTTTTCCAGCAGAAGTAGCAGTATTATTCTCTTGGTACGTTATTAGATTCACGGAGCAGAAGGGAGAAGACCAGTTCCACTGAAAGGAGTTGCTGCGATTGTGACTATTTATAAATGATGTATAGTCAACTAAACAATGTTACATTGAAATTACTGCCCCTGGTTGTGAAAAAACCGAGTCACGCCGCTACGTAGAGTCAGTTGTCGTAGGAAGTGAAAATATGGTAATTGGACTCAGTTTCTTCTACAACTAAGCAATCAACTTTCTCATTATCCCAATGTTAGAAATCGGTCCTGATCCTCCAGAGAATTAAAGCAGAATTACTGCTTACGTAATAATGATCTCCACGAACCCCATGTAGTCTAGAATAGGCAAACAGTCATTTTCTCCCAACCTAATCTTTTGCTCCGTTAAACTTGATTTCGTATTGTTCGAATTGTTCTTCCTCTTTTTCACGGCCTTTTTGTTTTTATTGCCGACTGTCGCGGAAATGGTTTTTTTATCCCTCTAACTTTCGGATCTGAGGATTTTAGTCACGTCTTGCGACAAGCATGCTTACCGCGGGAATGTTTAGCCACTTAACCCCTTCTTTAACTGTTCTCCTTTTTTCGCCTTTCCCAGGCCTTTGTTTATTCTTCTTCCTTCCCGTCTTTCTATCTTCCATCCTTTCATATTTCTTCATATTCAGGGTTTTCCTATTCTTCTCTATCTACTAACTTGTCCATAATCCATCCTTTTATTCTTTTTGTAGTTAATAGGAGAAAGATTTCTCCGAACGTTTTGGGAAGCGCTACCGGTGGGTAGTCCTTTGCCGCTCGCCGCAATGTAAGTTTCCTTCTCGTCAATTAGATAGTCCTTTGTGATATCCCTAGTGGCTGAGTGTGCTAAGCTTGAATTTCTCGCCTCGTGCTTGTTTTGACACTTGCAATATCGCAATATTGAGACAACTTAAACTTGTCCCGTCAAAAATGTATAATTTACGGGATGTCGACGGTGTGGAAAGACGGATTTCTACAGAGGTCGAATTACTGGAATACTTTCCGCACTTCTTACCCTAAAATCATGATTTGTCTAGCTACAAAGGTCCACTGTACATTTACAAATATTTGAATATAAATCTGAGGGCTGAATCACCTAGACTAAACCGTCTTAAGTTAAGGTTATTCCATCACTGTGCCATCCTCAGTGTAATTTTCGTTCTGGGACTGACGGTCCAAACCAAATTTGGCAAATGACAATCACTCCATCACTTGTTTTTCTACTACCAATGCTTAGCAGGCTGTCTGTACAACACCCTTCAAGCAGGACACACATGGCACACCCCACAAATTAATCGATAAGAACTTTCACTCCAGCGGCCTTTCAAATTAGAAAAATCGGAGCAATTTATGCTCAAGTTTATTACATTATAGGCAAGCATGAGTGAGATACAAGTTCTTCTGTCGTGCAAAGCCTGAAGACCAAGCAATTTGCGCCTGCTGGTATACGATGGGAGGCCGTCTGGCCAGTGAAGCATCCGTAAAGCAATTTTCGTAAAAAAATTTTCAACTCTCTCAATTTTATAGGAGTTAGATTCATAGAAAGGATTCTATATTACTGAGCAATATTCAAGGCGACTTCTGAACCAAGGAGATATAAAGTGCCTTGAACGTCATAGGGTTCTTAAAGTCACTGGTGTTTCGTCTAATGAAACCAACCATTGCAAAGGATTTTGAAACAATGAAGTCAATGTGACTAGAAAAAGAGAGTTTATAGTCAAAAATTACACCCAAATCTTTAATCTCTTGACAACGATTAAGAGATTTAGCATTAAGTTTGTAGATAAAAAAGGGGGCAGTTGTCTTTTTGGAATAAGACACAACGCCGCATTTGTTTGTATTTAAAAATAAAATATTGTCTGCGCACCAACCGGCAAAAGAGTCCAGATCAGATTGCAAGTTAGTGCAGTCAGAGCTATTACGGATCGTTAGAAATAGTTTGACATCGTCCGTAAACATCAAATATTTTGAATTGCTGGGGCAAATAATTTATAAAAATTAAGAATAATAGAGGGCCACATTGGGTACCTTGCGGAATACCTGACCAGGCGTTAATATGCAGAGATGACTTGTCGGCTCCAATTGCCACATAGAGCTTCCCGTTCGATACAAAACTCGTGTAGGATTTCAGCAAGTTTCCATTGATTCCATACTTGGCTAACTTGCGTACTATAATAGTACGATTAATCTTGTGAAATGTTTTCGAGAAGTCAGTGTATATGACGGCGAGTTGCTCAGAGTTCTCTCTATGATTAGTAACTAAAGCTATACCTACTTGGGAAAAATCCATGCTGGCACTCCACTATAGTTAATTACAATCCGACCAAGAACTAAATTATCGAATAAAAGATTTCAGGGATTGAATATTGCTGTAAAATCTTTTCAGTAGTAGTATTAATTGACTTATTTGAATTAACGATAATAATAAACAAATTAAGTCTCAATTCGTGGATTAATCAAAAAATATATTTAATTTAGGAATTGTTTAATATAATTTGATGATTTTGATTGAGCTTTAGGCCAGATTATTGAATAAAACTTCTTTTTTAGTAGTATTCAAAATATATATATTTTTCGATATTTCGACTTCAATCTGAAGTCATCATCAAGAATCTACGAAAAGAAAACAATTAACATTTTTAAACATACATTTCCGTAGCAAAAATACGACTTACACATATGGATATGTATGATCGACTGAACAGAAATTATGACAACATAACTTTAGTAAAAACAAAAGAGCGAAAAATATAAATAAAGATAAATCAAAAACTCCCGCGAATATAAACAATTTCATGTACCGCAAGTGTAAACAAAAAACATATGTATACAATAAAAAATGTGTCAACAAAAAATAAAAAAATATATATATGTATGTACGTATTTAATGTATGTTATGCTCTCAGCATTGCTAGAGTTATTGTTCCAGCTTAAGTTTAGTGAGTGTGCTTAACTAACAGCAGCGTGATGTTGTTGTTTTAAGACCAAATTTCTGTAGGTTTGTGCACAATGGTCTACATCTGATTTAAAATTCATTTTTATATCATTGGGGGTGTTCAAAATGTGTAAGGTTTCTAAAATGAAGCGCTTATTATAATGTTTTTCATGTTCCAGAATGGTTACGTTTTCAAAATCTGGATAGTGTCCCGTTTCTTTGCAATGAGCAGCCAATGCTGTCTTGTTTTCTGGATTATTATTTCTCAATTTAATATTCGATTTGTGGGCGGAAAGCCTCGTCTTTAGTTTAAGTTTAGTTGTCCCTACATATACTTGTTCGCATACGTGGGACCCGTCGCCGTTACATGGAATTTTGTACACCACGTTGGATTTCTCATGATTTGGTATTTTGTCCTTTAAATTACTATAAATTGGTCGTAGAGTGTTGTTGTAAGTAAACGCGATTTCATATTTCTCTTTGTCATATAAATTTGAACCCTTGATTCTTTCAGACACTCCCGGGATATATGTCATTGATTTATAAATTTTATCACCTTTCTCGGTTGTATTATTATTGGCGTTCGCTGTGTGATGTTTGTGAATCAGTTTGTTTATAAGGGACCTGGGAAAAGAATTTTGTTCCAGGGTTTTTCTAATTATGGCTATGTTTTTGTTGTGAAACATCTTATCACTTATGTTAAGAACCCTTCTTATAAAATTTTTCGCTGTGTTCAAAATAGTGTTGGGTGCGTGTTTGGAATTATAATTGATAAGTCTACCCGAAGCTGTTTGTTTTTTATACCAATCAATGTATAACTTATTATTATTTTTAATTATTAATGTGTCAAGGTAGGGAAGTCTGTTATTTTTCTCCACTTCCATAGTAAATCGTATGGATTTGTAATATGTATTAAGTAGTTTAAGCATGTTTTCCATTTCGCTCGTTTTGACGATGGCAAATAAGTCGTCAACGTATTTGGTTAGCAATCGGGGTTTGCTTTTTGATTCCATCTCGAATCTTGTTAGCAGTTCATCTAAAACAATGTCAGCTATCACTGGGGAGGCTGGAGATCCCATTGGCATACCTGATCGTTGTTCGTAAATTTTGTCGTTGTATTTAAAATATCTATTGTCCCTCACGCAAAATTTTAATATGTTCATGAATAATTCTTTTGTTAAACATGTGTGCTCTTTAATGTCAGTCCACCTGGAGGCAATGATGTCGATAGCCGCATCCACGGGAATGCTGGGAAACAAAGAAACCACGTCAAACGACACCAAACTCTCATCATCGTAAATGTATGTGTCTTTAACTTTTTCTTTGAACTCTGTGGAATCTTTGACATTGTATTTCGAAGATTTTGTAATATTTTTAAGTATACGGACTACATATTTACATAAGTTATAGGAAGGGGACCCGATGGATGAGCAAATCGGGCGCAGCGGTATGCCATCTTTATGGATTTTTGGTAAACCATAAATCCTGGGAGGATTTGCAACTTTGGAAATTAGGAAGTTCTTTTCTTTTTCTTCTATGTGGCCATTTTTAAACATTTTCATTACTAATTCATTGTTTTTGTCCTGTAGCTTTGTTGTGGGATCTCTTTTTAGGACCCTGTAATCAGAAATATTGTTCACAATAATTTGCATTTTCCTCGTGTAATCATTTTTCTCCATCGCTACAGTGACATTGCCCTTATCCGCATTGAGTATCAGAATTTGTTTGTTGTTTTTGAGAAACTTTTTTGTAGAATGTAAAGTCTCGCACATGAATTTGTCAAGAAATGAGTGTGTACTCTTTTTCATGTATTCTTGTATCAATACCGTGAAATTGTTTCTTTCGATTTCTTGCCTTTCTTTATTTTGCACGGTTTGGATAATATTTTCTCCGTCGGCTATACATTTGAAAAGGGGGAATTTTTCTTTTTCTAATGGTAAAACATGTTTTGGACCTAGAGATAAAAGCCATTGTGTGTCTTTGGGGATGTCTAAAGATGTTGTGTTGCAAAAATATTCTGGTACCGCCCTAATGTTGTACTTTTCTTTTTCTTTCTCTCTTAAGTTTTCGTATTTAATAATTTGTGTATTTCTCACTTTTTTGCTAAGATTATTTATTAGGAAATCCTCGCTCTCAAAGAATGCCGTTGAGTGATACGGGTCGAGGTTTAGTGTTATTTCTGCTTTTAGTCTACTTTTCAATTTTTCTTTTTGTCTTCGTAGATCATGCTTTATACGTATAATGAGGTTAAGGAGTTTTATTTGCCCATTCTCTATGTACCTTGACACAACTTTTTTAAACTTACATGGGATTTTATTGTTGTTGATATTGTTGTTGATGGTGTATGTGATGTTCTTGGTTGCATCTATGATGAACTTTGGAACCAAACCGCTTCTTTTGCACCTCTCCAAAAATTTTGTCGATTCTGCCAGTCGAGTGATTTGTTGTGTGGTTTGTTGGTAGCGTCTAATTGATCTTTTCGTGTGAGTGTCATACTTGACTTTGATTGTTTTATACACTTTGTGTGTATTGTTTTTTCGGTGTGCTCTCCGATTCTCCATTTTATTGGTAAATTTAATAGCCTTGTTTAATATAATTTGATGATTTTGATTGAGCTTTAGGCCAGATTATTGAATAAAACTTCTTTTTTAGTAGTATTCAAAATATATATATTTTTCGATATTTCGACTTCAATCTGAAGTCATCATCAAGAATCTACGAAAAGAAAACAATTAACATTTTTAAACATACATTTCCGTAGCAAAAATACGACTTACACATATGGATATGTATGATCGACTGAACAGAAATTATGACAACATAATTTTAGTAAAAACAAAAGAGCGAAAAATATAAATAAAGATAAATCAAAAGCTCCCGCGAATATAAACAATTTCATGTACCGCAAGTGTAAACAAAAAACATATGTATACAATAAAAAATGTGTCAACAAAAAATAAAAAAAAATATATATATATATGTATGTACGTATTTAATGTATGTTATGCTCTCAGCATTGCTAGAGTTATTGTTCCAGCTTAAGTTTAGTGAGTGTGCTTAACTAACAGCAGCGTGATGTTGTTGTTTTAAGACCAAATTTCTGTAGGTTTGTGCACAATGGTCTACATCTGATTTAAAATTCATTTTTATATCATTGGGGGTGTTCAAAATGTGTAAGGTTTCTAAAATGAAGCGCTTATTATAATGTTTTTCATGTTCCAGAATGGTTACGTTTTCAAAATCTGGATAGTGTCCCGTTTCTTTGCAATGAGCAGCCAATGCTGTCTTGTTTTCTGGATTATTATTTCTCAATTTAATATTCGATTTGTGGGCGGAAAGCCTCGTCTTTAGTTTAAGTTTAGTTGTCCCTACATATACTTGTTCGCATACGTGGGACCCGTCGCCGTTACATGGAATTTTGTACACCACGTTGGATTTCTCATGATTTGGTATTTTGTCCTTTAAATTACTATAAATTGGTCGTAGAGTGTTGTTGTAAGTAAACGCGATTTCATATTTCTCTTTGTCATATAAATTTGAACCCTTGATTCTTTCAGACACTCCCGGGATATATGTCATTGATTTATAAATTTTATCACCTTTCTCGGTTGTATTATTATTGGCGTTCGCTGTGTGATGTTTGTGAATCAGTTTGTTTATAAGGGACCTGGGAAAAGAATTTTGTTCCAGGGTTTTTCTAATTATGGCTATGTTTTTGTTGTGAAACATCTTATCACTTATGTTAAGAACCCTTCTTATAAAATTTTTCGCTGTGTTCAAAATAGTGTTGGGTGCGTGTTTGGAATTATAATTGATAAGTCTACCCGAAGCTGTTTGTTTTTTATACCAATCAATGTATAACTTATTATTATTTTTAATTATTAATGTGTCAAGGTAGGGAAGTCTGTTATTTTTCTCCACTTCCATAGTAAATCGTATGGATTTGTAATATGTATTAAGTAGTTTAAGCATGTTTTCCATTTCGCTCGTTTTGACGATGGCAAATAAGTCGTCAACGTATTTGGTTAGCAATCGGGGTTTGCTTTTTGATTCCATCTCGAATCTTGTTAGCAGTTCATCTAAAACAATGTCAGCTATCACTGGGGAGGCTGGAGATCCCATTGGCATACCTGATCGTTGTTCGTAAATTTTGTCGTTGTATTTAAAATATCTATTGTCCCTCACGCAAAATTTTAATATGTTCATGAATAATTCTTTTGTTAAACATGTGTGCTCTTTAATGTCAGTCCACCTGGAGGCAATGATGTCGATAGCCGCATCCACGGGAATGCTGGGAAACAAAGAAACCACGTCAAACGACACCAAACTCTCATCATCGTAAATGTATGTGTCTTTAACTTTTTCTTTGAACTCTGTGGAATCTTTGACATTGTATTTCGAAGATTTTGTAATATTTTTAAGTATACGGACTACATATTTACATAAGTTATAGGAAGGGGACCCGATGGATGAGCAAATCGGGCGCAGCGGTATGCCATCTTTATGGATTTTTGGTAAACCATAAATCCTGGGAGGATTTGCAACTTTGGAAATTAGGAAGTTCTTTTCTTTTTCTTCTATGTGGCCATTTTTAAACATTTTCATTACTAATTCATTGTTTTTGTCCTGTAGCTTTGTTGTGGGATCTCTTTTTAGGACCCTGTAATCAGAAATATTGTTCACAATAATTTGCATTTTCCTCGTGTAATCATTTTTCTCCATCGCTACAGTGACATTGCCCTTATCCGCATTGAGTATCAGAATTTGTTTGTTGTTTTTGAGAAACTTTTTTGTAGAATGTAAAGTCTCGCACATGAATTTGTCAAGAAATGAGTGTGTACTCTTTTTCATGTATTCTTGTATCAATACCGTGAAATTGTTTCTTTCGATTTCTTGCCTTTCTTTATTTTGCACGGTTTGGATAATATTTTCTCCGTCGGCTATACATTTGAAAAGGGGGAATTTTTCTTTTTCTAATGGTAAAACATGTTTTGGACCTAGAGATAAAAGCCATTGTGTGTCTTTGGGGATGTCTAAAGATGTTGTGTTGCAAAAATATTCTGGTACCGCCCTAATGTTGTACTTTTCTTTTTCTTTCTCTCTTAAGTTTTCGTATTTAATAATTTGTGTATTTCTCACTTTTTTGCTAAGATTATTTATTAGGAAATCCTCGCTCTCAAAGAATGCCGTTGAGTGATACGGGTCGAGGTTTAGTGTTATTTCTGCTTTTAGTCTACTTTTCAATTTTTCTTTTTGTCTTCGTAGATCATGCTTTATACGTATAATGAGGTTAAGGAGTTTTATTTGCCCATTCTCTATGTACCTTGACACAACTTTTTTAAACTTACATGGGATTTTATTGTTGTTGATATTGTTGTTGATGGTGTATGTGATGTTCTTGGTTGCATCTATGATGAACTTTGGAACCAAACCGCTTCTTTTGCACCTCTCCAAAAATTTTGTCGATTCTGCCAGTCGAGTGATTTGTTGTGTGGTTTGTTGGTAGCGTCTAATTGATCTTTTCGTGTGAGTGTCATACTTGACTTTGATTGTTTTATACACTTTGTGTGTATTGTTTTTTCGGTGTGCTCTCCGATTCTCCATTTTATTGGTAAATTTAATAGCCTTGTTTAATATAATTTGATGATTTTGATTGAGCTTTAGGCCAGATTATTGAATAAAACTTCTTTTTTAGTAGTATTCAAAATATATATATTTTTCGATATTTCGACTTCAATCTGAAGTCATCATCAAGAATCTACGAAAAGAAAACAATTAACATTTTTAAACATACATTTCCGTAGCAAAAATACGACTTACACATATGGATATGTATGATCGACTGAACAGAAATTATGACAACATAATTTTAGTAAAAACAAAAGAGCGAAAAATATAAATAAAGATAAATCAAAAACTCCCGCGAATATAAACAATTTCATGTACCGCAAGTGTAAACAAAAAACATATGTATACAATAAAAAATGTGTCAACAAAAAATAAAAAAATATATATATATATATGTATGTACGTATTTAATGTATGTTATGCTCTCAGCATTGCTAGAGTTATTGTTCCAGCTTAAGTTTAGTGAGTGTGCTTAACTAACAGCAGCGTGATGTTGTTGTTTTAAGACCAAATTTCTGTAGGTTTGTGCACAATGGTCTACATCTGATTTAAAATTCATTTTTATATCATTGGGGGTGTTCAAAATGTGTAAGGTTTCTAAAATGAAGCGCTTATTATAATGTTTTTCATGTTCCAGAATGGTTACGTTTTCAAAATCTGGATAGTGTCCCGTTTCTTTGCAATGAGCAGCCAATGCTGTCTTGTTTTCTGGATTATTATTTCTCAATTTAATATTCGATTTGTGGGCGGAAAGCCTCGTCTTTAGTTTAAGTTTAGTTGTCCCTACATATACTTGTTCGCATACGTGGGACCCGTCGCCGTTACATGGAATTTTGTACACCACGTTGGATTTCTCATGATTTGGTATTTTGTCCTTTAAATTACTATAAATTGGTCGTAGAGTGTTGTTGTAAGTAAACGCGATTTCATATTTCTCTTTGTCATATAAATTTGAACCCTTGATTCTTTCAGACACTCCCGGGATATATGTCATTGATTTATAAATTTTATCACCTTTCTCGGTTGTATTATTATTGGCGTTCGCTGTGTGATGTTTGTGAATCAGTTTGTTTATAAGGGACCTGGGAAAAGAATTTTGTTCCAGGGTTTTTCTAATTATGGCTATGTTTTTGTTGTGAAACATCTTATCACTTATGTTAAGAACCCTTCTTATAAAATTTTTCGCTGTGTTCAAAATAGTGTTGGGTGCGTGTTTGGAATTATAATTGATAAGTCTACCCGAAGCTGTTTGTTTTTTATACCAATCAATGTATAACTTATTATTATTTTTAATTATTAATGTGTCAAGGTAGGGAAGTCTGTTATTTTTCTCCACTTCCATAGTAAATCGTATGGATTTGTAATATGTATTAAGTAGTTTAAGCATGTTTTCCATTTCGCTCGTTTTGACGATGGCAAATAAGTCGTCAACGTATTTGGTTAGCAATCGGGGTTTGCTTTTTGATTCCATCTCGAATCTTGTTAGCAGTTCATCTAAAACAATGTCAGCTATCACTGGGGAGGCTGGAGATCCCATTGGCATACCTGATCGTTGTTCGTAAATTTTGTCGTTGTATTTAAAATATCTATTGTCCCTCACGCAAAATTTTAATATGTTCATGAATAATTCTTTTGTTAAACATGTGTGCTCTTTAATGTCAGTCCACCTGGAGGCAATGATGTCGATAGCCGCATCCACGGGAATGCTGGGAAACAAAGAAACCACGTCAAACGACACCAAACTCTCATCATCGTAAATGTATGTGTCTTTAACTTTTTCTTTGAACTCTGTGGAATCTTTGACATTGTATTTCGAAGATTTTGTAATATTTTTAAGTATACGGACTACATATTTACATAAGTTATAGGAAGGGGACCCGATGGATGAGCAAATCGGGCGCAGCGGTATGCCATCTTTATGGATTTTTGGTAAACCATAAATCCTGGGAGGATTTGCAACTTTGGAAATTAGGAAGTTCTTTTCTTTTTCTTTTTTTTTTTTTTTTTTTTTTTTCTATGTGGCCATTTTTAAACATTTTCATTACTAATTCATTGTTTTTGTCCTGTAGCTTTGTTGTGGGATCTCTCTCCAGGTGGACTGACATTAAAGAGCACACATGTTTAACAAAAGAATTATTCATGAACATATTAAAATTTTGCGTGAGGGACAATAGATATTTTAAATACAACGACAAAATTTACGAACAACGATCAGGTATGCCAATGGGATCTCCAGCCTCCCCAGTGATAGCTGACATTGTTTTAGATGAACTGCTAACAAGATTCGAGATGGAATCAAAAAGCAAACCCCGATTGCTAACCAAATACGTTGACGACTTATTTGCCATCGTCAAAACGAGCGAAATGGAAAACATGCTTAAACTACTTAATACATATTACAAATCCATACGATTTACTATGGAAGTGGAGAAAAATAACAGACTTCCCTACCTTGACACATTAATAATTAAAAATAATAATAAGTTATACATTGATTGGTATAAAAAACAAACAGCTTCGGGTAGACTTATCAATTATAATTCCAAACACGCACCCAACACTATTTTGAACACAGCGAAAAATTTTATAAGAAGGGTTCTTAACATAAGTGATAAGATGTTTCACAACAAAAACATAGCCATAATTAGAAAAACCCTGGAACAAAATTCTTTTCCCAGGTCCCTTATAAACAAACTGATTCACAAACATCACACAGCGAACGCCAATAATAATACAACCGAGAAAGGTGATAAAATTTATAAATCAATGACATATATCCCGGGAGTGTCTGAAAGAATCAAGGGTTCAAATTTATATGACAAAGAGAAATATGAAATCGCGTTTACTTACAACAACACTCTACGACCAATTTATAGTAATTTAAAGGACAAAATACCAAATCATGAGAAATCCAACGTGGTGTACAAAATTCCATGTAACGGCGACGGGTCCCACGTATGCGAACAAGTATATGTAGGGACAACTAAACTTAAACTAAAGACGAGGCTTTCCGCCCACAAATCGAATATTAAATTGAGAAATAATAATCCAGAAAACAAGACAGCATTGGCTGCTCATTGCAAAGAAACGGGACACTATCCAGATTTTGAAAACGTAACCATTCTGGAACATGAAAAACATTATAATAAGCGCTTCATTTTAGAAACCTTACACATTTTGAACACCCCCAATGATATAAAAATGAATTTTAAATCAGATGTAGACCATTGTGCACAAACCTACAGAAATTTGGTCTTAAAACAACAACATCACGCTGCTGTTAGTTAAGCACACTCACTAAACTTAAGCTGGAACAATAACTCTAGCAATGCTGAGAGCATAACATACATTAAATACGTACATACATATATATATATATATTTTTTTATTTTTTGTTGACACATTTTTTATTGTATACATATGTTTTTTGTTTACACTTGCGGTACATGAAATTGTTTATATTCGCGGGAGTTTTTGATTTATCTTTATTTATATTTTTCGCTCTTTTGTTTTTACTAAAATTATGTTGTCATAATTTCTGTTCAGTCGATCATACATATCCATATGTGTAAGTCGTATTTTTGCTACGGAAATGTATGTTTAAAAATGTTAATTGTTTTCTTTTCGTAGATTCTTGATGATGACTTCAGATTGAAGTCGAAATATCGAAAAATATATATATTTTGAATACTACTAAAAAAGAAGTTTTATTCAATAATCTGGCCTAAAGCTCAATCAAAATCATCAAATTATATTAAACAAGGCTATTAAATTTACCAATAAAATGGAGAATCGGAGAGCACACCGAAAAAACAATACACACAAAGTGTATAAAACAATCAAAGTCAAGTATGACACTCACACGAAAAGATCAATTAGACGCTACCAACAAACCACACAACAAATCACTCGACTGGCAGAATCGACAAAATTTTTGGAGAGGTGCAAAAGAAGCGGTTTGGTTCCAAAGTTCATCATAGATGCAACCAAGAACATCACATACACCATCAACAACAATATCAACAACAATAAAATCCCATGTAAGTTTAAAAAAGTTGTGTCAAGGTACATAGAGAATGGGCAAATAAAACTCCTTAACCTTATTATACGTATAAAGCATGATCTACGAAGACAAAAAGAAAAATTGAAAAGTAGACTAAAAGCAGAAATAACACTAAACCTCGACCCGTATCACTCAACGGCATTCTTTGAGAGCGAGGATTTCCTAATAAATAATCTTAGCAAAAAAGTGAGAAATACACAAATTATTAAATACGAAAACTTAAGAGAGAAAGAAAAAGAAAAGTACAACATTAGGGCGGTACCAGAATATTTTTGCAACACAACATCTTTAGACATCCCCAAAGACACACAATGGCTTTTATCTCTAGGTCCAAAACATGTTTTACCATTAGAAAAAGAAAAATTCCCCTTTTCAAATGTATAGCCGACGGTGAAAATATTATCCAAACCGTGCAAAATAAAGAAAGGCAAGAAATCGAAAGAAACAATTTCACGGTATTGATACAAGAATACATGAAAAAGAGTACACACTCATTTCTTGACAAATTCATGTGCGAGACTTTACATTCTACAAAAAAGTTTCTCAAAAACAACAAACAAATTCTGATACTCAATGCGGATAAGGGCAATGTCACTGTAGCGATGGAGAAAAATGATTACACGAGGAAAATGCAAATTATTGTGAACAATATTTCTGATTACAGGGTCCTAAAAAGAGATCCCACAACAAAGCTACAGGACAAAAACAATGAATTAGTAATGAAAATGTTTAAAAATGGCCACATAGAAGAAAAAGAAAAGAACTTCCTAATTTCCAAAGTTGCAAATCCTCCCAGGATTTATGGTTTACCAAAAATCCATAAAGATGGCATACCGCTGCGCCCGATTTGCTCATCCATCGGGTCCCCTTCCTATAACTTATGTAAATATGTAGTCCGTATACTTAAAAATATTACAAAATCTTCGAAATACAATGTCAAAGATTCCACAGAGTTCAAAGAAAAAGTTAAAGACACATACATTTACGATGATGAGAGTTTGGTGTCGTTTGACGTGGTTTCTTTGTTTCCCAGCATTCCCGTGGATGCGGCTATCGACATCATTGCCTCCAGGTGGACTGACATTAAAGAGCACACATGTTTAACAAAAGAATTATTCATGAACATATTAAAATTTTGCGTGAGGGACAATAGATATTTTAAATACAACGACAAAATTTACGAACAACGATCAGGTATGCCAATGGGATCTCCAGCCTCCCCAGTGATAGCTGACATTGTTTTAGATGAACTGCTAACAAGATTCGAGATGGAATCAAAAAGCAAACCCCGATTGCTAACCAAATACGTTGACGACTTATTTGCCATCGTCAAAACGAGCGAAATGGAAAACATGCTTAAACTACTTAATACATATTACAAATCCATACGATTTACTATGGAAGTGGAGAAAAATAACAGACTTCCCTACCTTGACACATTAATAATTAAAAATAATAATAAGTTATACATTGATTGGTATAAAAAACAAACAGCTTCGGGTAGACTTATCAATTATAATTCCAAACACGCACCCAACACTATTTTGAACACAGCGAAAAATTTTATAAGAAGGGTTCTTAACATAAGTGATAAGATGTTTCACAACAAAAACATAGCCATAATTAGAAAAACCCTGGAACAAAATTCTTTTCCCAGGTCCCTTATAAACAAACTGATTCACAAACATCACACAGCGAACGCCAATAATAATACAACCGAGAAAGGTGATAAAATTTATAAATCAATGACATATATCCCGGGAGTGTCTGAAAGAATCAAGGGTTCAAATTTATATGACAAAGAGAAATATGAAATCGCGTTTACTTACAACAACACTCTACGACCAATTTATAGTAATTTAAAGGACAAAATACCAAATCATGAGAAATCCAACGTGGTGTACAAAATTCCATGTAACGGCGACGGGTCCCACGTATGCGAACAAGTATATGTAGGGACAACTAAACTTAAACTAAAGACGAGGCTTTCCGCCCACAAATCGAATATTAAATTGAGAAATAATAATCCAGAAAACAAGACAGCATTGGCTGCTCATTGCAAAGAAACGGGACACTATCCAGATTTTGAAAACGTAACCATTCTGGAACATGAAAAACATTATAATAAGCGCTTCATTTTAGAAACCTTACACATTTTGAACACCCCCAATGATATAAAAATGAATTTTAAATCAGATGTAGACCATTGTGCACAAACCTACAGAAATTTGGTCTTAAAACAACAACATCACGCTGCTGTTAGTTAAGCACACTCACTAAACTTAAGCTGGAACAATAACTCTAGCAATGCTGAGAGCATAACATACATTAAATACGTACATACATATATATATATATATTTTTTTATTTTTTGTTGACACATTTTTTATTGTATACATATGTTTTTTGTTTACACTTGCGGTACATGAAATTGTTTATATTCGCGGGAGTTTTTGATTTATCTTTATTTATATTTTTCGCTCTTTTGTTTTTACTAAAATTATGTTGTCATAATTTCTGTTCAGTCGATCATACATATCCATATGTGTAAGTCGTATTTTTGCTACGGAAATGTATGTTTAAAAATGTTAATTGTTTTCTTTTCGTAGATTCTTGATGATGACTTCAGATTGAAGTCGAAATATCGAAAAATATATATATTTTGAATACTACTAAAAAAGAAGTTTTATTCAATAATCTGGCCTAAAGCTCAATCAAAATCATCAAATTAAAATTTAGGAATCAATATTTTGTTTATTTTTTGAGGCGATTAATCGTCGTTTTCATCGACGTTATCAATTCAATTTTGCTGGCATTCTCAGTTTTTTACACATGCTTATTGTAATAGAATTTAGTAATCAATAATTGTATTAGTCAAATGATTAGTTAAGCTGTGAATTGACTATTTAACTTAGACGAATGATTGATTAAAGGCACAGTAATGGTCTTGAAAGATGTTATGAAAATTTATGTTATCAAACTATATCAATGAATATTAGGAAATGTCTCAATTCCTCCTCTCCCTATCTTTGTTTTTCAACAGCCACTGAACGCACTTCTGATCCAGCAATTGATGTTTCCAATCTAAGCAATGAATATCGCTCTTCACTCTCAAATGAGCAACTAGCTGAGTATAAAAAAGTTAAAGAGATCTTAACACGTATGAATAAATTCTGCGTCACATCTGGTATGTATTTTGTATTAAAAAGGTTATGTATATTAGATTACAATATGGAGAAATGTCATATTTACTTTAATAACCAAATTGTACTTCGAACATTAATTCTACTCCTTTTCTTTGTTGCTGCTGCAGGTCCCATTGTAAAGCCGCGCAAACATGAACAACGCCTTTTACGTAACGTTGGTGTACACACTGTTATCCTTGATCTACTGCAAAATCCATATGATGAAAAGGACGATGTGCTGATGAAGGAACTTATGTGTTTGGCACATGCATTTCTGCAAAATTTTTGTTTGGGCAATCAACAAAATCAAGTATTGCTGCATGATCAATTGGATTTGTTCTTGAATCCGGGAGTGAGTGAAATTGAAATATCTTTGCTTACATTTTCCATTAGATATTGAGGTAATACACTCAGCTCGATTCATAGATATATATACTGGAATTGTAACAGGTCACATATATCAGGCTGTGTAGCATCCTTACCACAAATGGAAGTTTTCATACTGCATGTCTGAAAGTTTTCATTGCAGAAGTCTAATAAGTTTTATGAGGTTTCAGAGAGGAATTGAGAGTGATAGTGGGAGTGGGAATGAGAGAAATTAGGGGTAGATATCGTAGAGGGAATAGAAGTGGAAATGGGAGTCAGAGTTGCAGTGCGGAAAAGCGGAAGTAGGAGCGAGAGTCAGAGCGGGAGTGTGAGTGAGAGTGGGAGTGGAGAGAAAGCGGAATTGGCAGTGTTTGTGGTAGTCGGTGGAGTCTGAGTTGTAGTGGGGGTGAAAAAGTGAAATGGTGAAGTTTTCAGTTGGATTGGGAAACCCGTTTAGTATACTAGAGAATTTAGTTGAGTCCTATTTAAATATTTTTTTATTTCACAACATTTAAATCAATCAATTAGATTCTAAAATAAATATTCTCAATTTCCAGATCCTCGAAGCGAAAACGGTGTGTGCCATCTTCAAAGACAACCTCGCGCTTTGTAACGAAGTAACCGACAAAGTCGTACAACATTTTGTACATTGTATTGAAATTCATGGACGGCATGTTGTCTATTTGCAATTTCTTCAAACCATCGTTAAAGCTGAAAATCAATTTATACGCAAATGTCAAGATATGGTCATGCAGGAGTTAATCAATGCTGGCGAAGATGTGCTGGTATTTTACAATGATAAAACATCATTCAATCAATTCGTATCAATGATGCAAACCGAAAAGTCACCACTAAGTGATACAAGTCCATTGCGTTATCATGTAGAGTTGGTCAAGCTGCTTGCCTGCTGTACAATGGGCAAAAATGTTTACACCGAAATTAAGTGCAATAATTTACTCTCACTCGATGATATTGTAACAATTATTTGTCATCCAGCTTGTATACCAGAAGTAAAAGAAGCATATGTTGATTTTCTCAATCATTGTTATATTGACACCGAAGTTGAGGTGAAAGAAATCTATTCATCGAGTCATATGTGGAATTTATTTGAAAAATCATTTCTTGTCGATATACATCAACTCATTGCCATTGGCGCCAACGCCGATAAAACGCTACTCAATTATGTATTGAATGGTGTAACCAATGTTTTGAATACCTTCTTCTCCAGTCCCTTCTCCGATCAAAGCACCATCGTGCAAACACGTCAGATGATTTTCGTGCAGATACTGCAAGCCACCTATCGCTTAACACAGTGCAAATGGTTGACACTGGCCGATCGCTTTAATGTCGAGAACTGCGTTCGTACATTGGCTGAATCGGCAAAAATGCGTAACATTGCAATACCATTAGATTTGGAACAACAGGTTGTATCGATGTCTAGTAAAACTGCATTGCTTACACGTCAAACTACTAAATGGCTATTAGCCTCGAAGCAGCCAAAATATGAGACACAGCTCTCGGCAAATTTAATGCGTTTGGACCGATCGATTATAGAGGGCTTGCAAGATATTGTCTCACTGTTGGAAGATCAACTGAAGCCGGTGGTGGAGGCAGAATTGTCGCTATTGGTAGACATTCTGTATAGGTCGGAGTTGCTCTTTCCGCCTGGTACAGAGGCGCGTAAAAGTTGTGAGAGTGGCGGTTTCATACGTAAGCTAATCAAACATACTGAAAAGCTGCTGGAGGAGAAGGAAGAGAAATTGTGTGTAAAAGTTTTGCGTACTTTGCGTGAAATGATGGCAATTGATGTGAATTATGGTGATAAAGGTGATGCATTACGAAACACTTTATTAATGCGGTACTTTGATCAGAAGGGGGGCGGTGGTGGAAGTAGTGGTGGTGGTCTTATAAGCGGTGTTGGCGGAGTTGGTGGTGTTGGTGGTGTATTGGGGGCAGTCGGCGGTGACAGCGGCATAGCTAGTGTAGCAAAAAAGGCAATCGAAGGTATGTCATTTGAATTTTTTTCAAATTCTTTTTTTTCTTTGTAAGTGAAACTTATTAACCCATTTTTAGTTATACATACAGAGAAATAAATATTTTTAAAAGTGCATCTGTTATGGAGACTTATTGATGAGCTCTACAGCCGGAAAACCTTCAAGCAATTACCAAAAACCATATTACATTGAAGTTTTTCCCGACATTGATAGCACCATAGCAAATTTGCGTTAAGAATGTGGTGAAAATGAAATGACGCACTCTATATCTGAGGAGGGTCTTTTTACGGTGCCAATCTTTTTAATATTGGAAATATGAAGGCTTTTATAATTGGATGCCTGGATGTCCAGATGTTTGACTTTGCGCCTCAATCTCGCCAGAAGAGATAGCTAATAGTCCCCTAGGAAAACTACTTTTTAATTATTTTTACATCGACGGAGTACGCTATAATTTAAAAACAAAAAAAGGTTCACGGGGATCTTTTCTAAATAACTGTTTTTGAGACTGTTATGGTCTTTTTCTGGGTCATCGGAACTATTTCGGTATCATTAAATACTAATTATTAGACTCATTTTAAGATTGCTTTTGGGATCATATCAAGATTATATTTGGATCATAACGATATTATCTCCAGATCATTTCAGAATTGTTTTCGGAAACATTCGGGATCATTTTGGGAGTGTCTGCGGTCGTTTCACTATTGTTCACGAGACTATTTTATGACCACTAAATAACATATCGGAATCGTATTGGAACTTTTTTTTTTTTTTTTTTTTTTTTTTTTTTTTTTTTTTTTTTTTTATTATTTATAAAAGCTTATACAATGTTATTTAACATATGTACAACCTAAAAAATACATGCAGCGGTAGCATCAGAGGCTATCAGCTGTCCGTTGAATAAGTGATTTGTGTTATATTCTTCTCAATAAATCGGAATCTTTTAGAAAATGATATATGGTTTTTATGTTTTCGTCAGTTGGATTGGAAAGAAGGGAGATAGGATCCATGTTAAAGTTGCGTTCTCTTTTATCTCGCAGCATTGGGCAAAATTCTAATAGGTGGAGGACAGTTGCTGTGTCGTTGCAAAATGGACAGCAATTGTTTCTTGTGCTACCAAGGAGGTGAGCGTGCGTAGCTATTGTGTGTCCTATCCGGAGACGTATGTATGGAGTGAGAATGTTAGCTGGTATTGTTGATGGATACACTGGTTTGATCCTTGCTGAGTTGACTATAGCATAATGGTGATTATAAGAAATCCAATCGATGGCTAGTTTAGAGTGTCTTCTTTCGTTGATGAGACGATATATGTCAGATTTTGTAAAGAAGCTGACTGTTATTATGGGCGACTTAGATGCATCTCTTGCTAATTCATCAGCGTAAAAATTTCCAGTTATACCAGTGTGGCTTGGAACCCACATTAGCTTAATTTTATTTCGGTACAGAATAAGATATTCTCTAATTGCTTTGATGACATTAGTGAGGTTATTGCAATTTTGTATAGCTTGAAAACATGATAAGCTGTCGGTACATATTATATATTTTCCAGAGTTTTTAGAAGCATGTAGAACGGCGTGGAAAATAGCGGAGGCCTCGGCAATAAATATAGAACAGAAGGGGAAAAGCAGCCCATAGGATATCGGCTTACCTTTTTCGCTAACGACAGCAAATGACGTGCTGGTATTTTTTGATCCGTCCGTGTAAATAAATCTCCAACTATTGTGTTTTAATGCACTCGCAACTACTAGAAATTCAGCAATGTAAATCGCATTCGGAGTGGTATTTTTGGGTAGGCGAACTAGATTGTCTATAAAAGTTTCTTTAGAAATCAACCATGGAGGATGACAAAGTTTACGTAGTTTGGGTGGTTTTAATGGCAAGTTGTTTGTTTTGGCAAAAGACGCGCTTTTGTATATTGCTGATTCCATTTTAGGCGATCGAATCCGTGATGATGCTGAATGTAAAGCATTTTGTAGCGTGTTATTGGAACCAAGGATAATCCTAGGGTAGAGTTTGATAGTGCTGTCTTCCATTTTGTCCCTTAGAAAGGGAAGACCAGATTCTGCTAATAAATTTTTGATAGGCGATGTTGGGAAAGCATGGAGCGATCTTCTTATAGCTGAGTGATACGGAGCAGCAAGCATTTTGATATGGTTCTTTGAGTGATGTCCATAAATTTCAATAGCGTAGTTTAATACGGAGAGTATTAGGGCGTTGACAACTTGAATTAATAGAGCTGGGCCAATGAGCGAGCGCTTACATGATAGGTACTTAATGATATTTGAGTTTTTAATAATTCTATTTTTTATATACTGACAGTGATCTTTAAATACATACTTACTATCTAGGACTAATCCAAGAAACTTAATTGTAGGAGGACAAGGAATATTTACATTGTTAAATGAAATTGGTGGAAAATTACAACTTTGTTTTCTACAAATGTGGAATGATTTAGATTTAGAGTACGATATTGAAGCGCCCGACGAGAGGGACCAAGAGGATAGCTGGGAAAGGACGTCTACAAAGGAAGAGGATATGGAACTAAGGTCGGAAGATTTGGAAAATATGAGCAGGTCATCAGCATATAGCTCGTGACGTATATTAGGGAAATTTGATAGGATAGAACTGATTTCGTCAAATGCTATGATGAACAAAATACCTGACAGCGGTGATCCCTGAGGGGTTCCGTTATCTAAGGAAAGTGAGGGAGAAGATGAACCAGAAATAAGAACTTTAATTTTTCGTTTATATAGGAAAGATTTTACAAAATTAAAAATACGGGGTCCTACCTTCCATTTAATTAATTGTCTTAAAACCACGTGTATGCCTACGCGATCAAATGCCTTTTCGAAATCAAGGGAGAGAAGGGAAACGTGGTTTTTGTTAGATAGAGCATCGCAGATGAAATGGTCAAGGTAAAGAAGGGCATCAATTGTGCTTTGGCCTTTTTTAAATGCAACCTGATTAGAGTGAATGAGTTTATTAAATTGGAGGAACCATGAAAGCCTAGTAGCAATAATTTTTTCTAAGAGTTTTCCTAGGCAAGGTAGGAGAGAAATTGGGCGATAGCTGGTAACTTCGTAGGGAGGTTTACCAGGTTTTAATATTGGGATGACGGCGCTGGTTTTCCAGGTTTGGGGTATGACGGAAGTTTGAAAGATATTGTTGTAAAGTTTAAGGAGTCTATTGCGGAGGAGAGGGGGTAGGTTTTTGATGATGGGATAGGAAATTTTATCTATTCCAGGAGTTTTACCTTTAACGGAAGACAGGGCAAGATGAAGTTCAATTGAAGACAGATTTGAATCGAGGTATTTGGCTGAAGGTGATAAGGAAGGGGGAAGGTAGGTATAGGAGAGAATAGATTGTTTGTTAGAAGAGTATTCAGGTGAGAAATTAGGGTCAGAGGAGTTGTTAGAGAAATAAGTGGCGAACTCTAAGGCTATATCCTGAGGATATAGTAGGTTGCCTTGTGAGGATTTGAGGGGTGGGATAGGAGAGGAGGTTAGGTTACCAGATAATCTTTTTATGTTTGTCCAAATCATTTTGGGATCAGAAGAGGAATTTATGCTGGCTGTGAGAGTCTGAAAAGATTTAATTTTAGCTAACTTAGCTTTTCTTCTAAAAATGGCATTCGCTTTTTTATATGCTACCAGATTCGATGGCGAGCGGTTATGTTTGAAATGATACCAAGCTTGTTGCTTGTGAATTCTAAGAGAAGAAAGTTCATTATCCCACCAAGGAGGGTTGTTATTTCTGGGTTTAGGAGAGGTTAGTGGAATGGATTGATTGGCTGCAGATCTAATAATTTTTTGGATCCTAGAAGCTTCTTGATTTATGTTATTAGAAGAAGGAAGAGTATCTGAGTAGTTCAAACAAAAATCTTCGAATTTAGGCCAGTCAGCTGAAGAAGTTTTAAAGAATATTCTGGGTTTAAAGAAGGTTGAATTTTGGTGGGAAATGTTAGCTTTGATAGGAAAATGATCGCTTCCATGTAGATCATCTATACGATGCCAATCAATTTTAGGTGATAGCGAGGTAGAACAGAGTGTCAGGTCAATGTGGGTAAAAGTGGAATGGGTTGAGAAGTGGGTAGGAGAACCATCATTAAGTACGAAACAGTCGGAGCTAAGTACAGCATCTTCAATTGCTCGGCCTTTGGTGTTGGATGATGGGGAACCCCAAAGAGGACACCAGGCATTGAAGTCACCAGCAAGTAAGAAAGGAGTAGAGCCAGGTGGGAGAAGGTTCAGAAAATCAGCTGATGTAAATGTTTGGTGTGGCGGGGAATAGGCACAAATTAGGTTGATTTTAAAGGGGGAGGAAATTTCAAGGGAAAGGGACAAGATATTCGAAGGAGATATAGAGAGAATGTTATGCGGAATGTTTCTTCTAATCAGGATTGCGATACCTTGTTTGCTTGATGTGTTAGACGGGAGGTTATAGAAGTGACCAATAAATGATTTTGGGGTATAGGCTGTTTTATTGCTTGCTATATGTGTTTCATTTAGTAATATAATAGAAGGGTTGTGTTCTTTAATTAATATTTCAAGTTCTAAGTAGTTATTTATGTAACCGTTAATGTTCCATTGAAGGACAGTTAACATCATGAAAAAGAAAAAAGGAAAAGAAAAATGTGTCAGGAATTATGTTTCCATGAGCGAGGGGATGTTTGAGGTGGGAAAGAAAGTAGGAGAAGGCACAGAGGCGGGAGGCGAATTAATGGCAGGGGATGAGGATAGGGAGAGAGGAGAGAAGGGGGGAGAAGGAGAGTTGTTTAGGGAGGATACTGAGGGAGATGGGGTATTAATGCAGTCGGAAGGGACTGTATGGTTGTTGGTATTTGAAAGGGTGTTGTTGTTGTTTGAAGTTTTAGCAATAATGTTGAGGTTGGAATCGTTTGGGTGTAAGTTGTTTTCATTTTTGGAGGAATTTGCATTGAAATAAGCGTTGTTGCTGGAAGCGGTTATGTTGGCGTAAGAAAATGGTTTAGGAGTAGTTGGAGTTTGTGCCTTGTAAAGGCTGATGGCTTCGCTCATTGAGCATTTGTGAATAGTTTTAATTTTAAGTATTTCTTTAGATTGGACAAATTTAGGACAGTCATTAGATGAAGCAGGATGTTCACCACCGCAATTTGCGCATTTCACTCTAGTACACTCAGAGGGGGAGGAATGGTTAGGGGGAAGATTGCAGATTACGCAGGATGGAGTACTGTTGCAGCGTTTGGTAGTGTGACCTAACAATTGGCAAGTTTTACAGCGCATGGGATTTGGGTAATAGGGACGGATATCAAGAGTTCGCCAGGCAACTTCAATACGACTAGGCAAAGTGTATTTCTCAATCGTTAAGAGTATTGCGCCCGTAGGCTCCCGCTTGCCATTGTTTAGTTTGGTGAATTTGTGAACTGCAATTACGCCTTGATCTTTCAGACCTTCTATTATTTCCTCATCAGCAAGTTGGCAGATAAATGGAGCATAAATCGTTCCCTTTACTGAGTTAAGTGAGTTGTGAAGTAAGATTTCGACAGCACCAGCGCCGGGCAGGTGTTTAGTTGAGAGAAATTTGTCAGCAATTTTTTGGTTTTTTACGAGTAGTAGTAGACTACCATCTCGAAGAGATGTTATGTTGTTAACGTCTTTACTAATTGATTGTATACCTTTGTAGACAGCAAAACAAGATGTGGTTGAAATCGGTTTTTTTTCGTCCTTCGATTTTATTACCAGATACTTAGGATTATCCTTCTGCGTTATAGGTAATTCCGGGAATAAGTCAAGTGTTGCAGTTGTTGGTTTTTTTCTTTTGGATTTAGGAGCTGGAGATAAAGGTGCAAACCTATTATCCCCCAGCTTGTTGGCCCCGAGGGGCATTGTGAACAATTACGATTTTATCAAGTTAAATTTTTGATCTAAAGTTTTATCAAAAGAAAAACGCACGTGAAAAAGCTCAAAAAGCAAATTTAGGTTAAATAGCGCAAACAGAAAGTAGCGAGTATAAATACAAACGAATTAAATGCGACCGTACGGCTTGACAGTTCGGTAGCGAATGCGTATTGGAACTATTTCGGGATTTCTTTCTAAACCACTTCTGAATTATTTCAAGAAACATATCAGGGCTACTTCAGGATAATTTCAAAATTGTTTGCAAGTAATTTTAAGGATTGTTATGGTAATGATAACAGGGTTATTTTATGACTCTTCGGAATAATTTTGCTGGCATTTCCGCAATATCTATGGATTTCTTCTAGATTAGCTTCGGATTACTTCGGAGTTTGCGCGTTACAGCTTTTCGACTGTTTTAGGATCGTTTATGGATCGAGGCTATACCAAGATCAATCGCCAAGCTGCACATCACCGATTTGGCGCAACCAGTGCAAGGTGCTTTATACGAAGAAAAGCTGTTGATTTCGAATCCAATTTTATCCCTGTCTCCTATCGGGTATAGAACACCTTCCGAAGTCTGAGAGTAACTCTAAAGAATTTAATTTTCAAGTATCATACGGATCTTGACCTAGTCCTCCGTATCCGTACTTCGAGCTGTTCTGCAGGCAGCATTCTGCTTAGGGCTGAATTTTTCTATCTATCTATTGAGAGAAAATTCTTATGCATTGACCGTGATTTCTAAGCCTCACTGTGTGCCTCTCCAGGTGCCGATTGCCTTCCACTTAAACTTAACATCCCTCAGTGCTCAAAATTTTGCGTAGCTGTGATCTCGTTAAGTACTACGCTAATGAGCTAGACAGCTATCTTTTTATTGGCAGACCAGCTGTCTCTTCCTAAGGTGATGTCCCTTCTACCCACCTTCGCTGTTAAGCGAGGTACTCGCATTCAAATAAAGCGTGGCGTATTTCATCTATATTTCCGCATTTTGCGTTTTCAACCTTTCCAATTCTCTGATGATATGTTTAGGAATTAGGTCTGGTAGAAGTCGACCTCTCCTGCATCATCTCTATACGCTTCAGCACCGATGGCATATATTCGTTTTCGCCCTTAGCTAGAAGATATAACGGCATGGTTTCCGCAACCAGCGAGACAGGCTCCGAGAAGGTGAGTTTGCTGTCTACCCTTACCTTCCAAATATTTCGTTGAGCTGTATACTTAAATTTGTTGTTGGTGCCACTTGTCTCGGCTTTCTTTGGTGAGTCTTTCATGTCCGCTATGACATTTGTTCTGGAGTGCCTTCTCCGGAAATCATTCTGTGGGTGAGACAGTCCTTCCCCATACTCCATTGCTGTCGTAAGATATCCAGCACGTACAGTGGACGGAAAGTTGGGTAGACAGGAAGTTGGCGTTTCTGTTGCTTGTCTTACGTAAGTTTTCTTTGCTGGATGTCAGACCAAAAACCTTTCTTCACTTTCCTGTATTTTTCGGATTTGTCAAAAGCATCGAGCGTGCCACGCGCGCGGTACGTATATGAAGGCATTAAAAACGTGCCGATAACAGTGCATTGTCTCTGCAACCGTCCCATGTTGTTGTTGTAGCAGTTCTTCGCCCCACCTAATAGGTGCGACCCATCCATTGCATCGGCACAGTCAGTTATCCGTCGGGTACCGACATTACCGATGGGACGGCGTACGCTCCATATCGATATTGTATATGACGTGTTCGATATCTGTCTCTGACGGGGAGGAAGGGAAGAGGTGGAAAGTGATGTAATCGTAAAGCAGCCTGTTAAGTTTTACATCACTCTGCGTCCATTTGCGTCTGACAGCAGGCTTGCTAAAACGAAAGTACTGTAAAAAATCGAGTATCCAAAGCACGGCCGTTGACGTCATATCAGTGTTGAGCTCGGTCAAACCCAACCTGGGGCCGAATTGTAACATACGATGACGGATCGAATACGATACGAAAGAAAATTACGTGACAAGTTAAATAGAATGGTTGTAGAAATACCAAAAAATAATCAATTCAGCGATTACCTACAATTACACGTACATTTATATCATCATGCCGAGTAGGAATAAAGAAGGACGATCACTTGTGTTATAATCCGAAAACTATGTTTTAACGGAGGAGTCATACGATCACGGATGTTACTGTCTGGCTCCTGGCTGCCATTTAAAGGACTGCCTGTTGTTGTTGTTGTAGCAATGCTCGCCCCACCTAATAGCCGCGACCGATCACAAATTGTCATCAATATCCTCTAACGGGAGTCCAAGGAAACTTGCCGTTTCAACAGGGGTGGACCATAAGGAAAGGGGTGTTAGAGGCGTTGGTTCCACATTACAATTAAAGAGATGGTTGGTGTCATGTGGGGACACATTGCAAGCAGGGCATACATTTTGTATGTCGGGGTTGATTCTGGATAGGTAAGAGTTTAACCTGTTACAGTATCCAGAACGAAGTTGAGCAAGAGTGACACGCGTTTCCCTGGGGAGTATGCGTTCCTCTTCTGCGAGTTCGCTTCCCAAGGCAGTCGGTTCTATGTACCGGAGCGACTCGGGATTTTTCCCGACCAAGGACTGTCATTTCAGTGTGACCCCATTTAAAGGACTGCCTTTCTTCGGCTGTTAGTCTGCAGTAATCCTGACTCGACGACTTTTGTTTTGAAGTCTTCTGCATATGCTATGCTATGTTAATATATAAAAAACACGTGTCACTATGTTTGGCGCCGATGGACTCCTAGACTACTGAACCGATTTTGAATTTGTTTTGCACCCCGTGTGTAGTTTGATCTAACTTGAAATATAGGATAGGTTATATCTCAGTTTATAGTCGCAATATTATTTTATTGCAAATTTTTTTATTTGTTTATACGTAATAATAAAATGTTACGTATACGCACCGGCACTCACATTTTCAGGGGTGCGGATATATTTCCGTGTAATTGGTTGGCGTTTAATTAAACAACGTACTTATCAATAAAAAAATATTATAGCGAATGATATCAAGTATAGCACATCCCCAGGCCAGTCGAGAGGGTGGAGGTTTTCTGAGGGGGCCCGCGATTTAGAGGTACTATGACATTTTTTTTAATTCAGGAGAGTCTTTAGTTGTTCCAGGTGCAATTTTTAAGCCGAATTTCAAAAGCAACGAAAATCTGCATTTCGTTTTAATATTATAGTGAAGTGTGAAAAATAAATATCTATATATATAAAAACAAAGGCTAAAATGTGTGTTAGTTGGTCGCCGGTGTTTGAAGAGATGCGTGGGTCGATTTTGTTCAAACTTTCACACAAGTTGCGTAAACCTCACGCGGTGGTTAATACATAGGTTTGGTTGCGATCGACGTACAGGGTTTCGAGATATAGGCCGAAACGTGGACCCGAGTACCCCTAGAATGTGTTTATAGAATATGGATAACAAATGAAAGCTGTTGATGAGTGCTTTAGTAGAGGGTAATTTTCATACCCCTGGGTGACAAGGGTCTGGAGATATAGGCCAAAACGTGGGCAAGTGAATGCCTAGACAGTGTTTATACAATATTGGTATCAAATGAAAGCTGTTGATGAGTGCTTTCGTACAGATTATGACTAGGACTGGTAATGAGACTCGGAGTGTGACTGGGACTGGGACTGGGACTGGAATAAAATACATACCACCCTCTGGGACAGGCAATAAGGGATGCAGAAGAATGAGAAGGAATTGAGAGGAGAGAAAAGAGAGAAGGAGATTGAGTAAGAGATAGATGAAGCGAAAAAGACGGAGGGAGGAGTGAATAAAAGGATTAGGAAAAAGTGAAGAAGGGGGGAGGGCAGAGTCAGACGGAATAACTTTATTAAAATGTATGCAGATAGGCCAAATTTAGGGCAGGACATCGTCTGCCGGGTCTTCTAGTTTATTATACAACTATAAAATTCTTCAAATTTAACTTTACCAAACATCTTCTATGAAGTTTAACTTCGTTATGAATATACATACTTTATCCTTCCGTGTTTCTGTTTTTTCACATTCCGTTTTATCCTTTTTCAAGGCACTCTGGACCCTAGGACTGGGACTGAGACTCGGAGTGGGACTGGGACTGGAATAAAATACATACCACCCTCTGGGACAGGCAATAAGGGATGCAGAAGAATGAGAAGGAATTGAGAGGAGAGAAAAGAGAGAAGGAGATTGAGTAAGAGATAGAATGAGACGAAGATAGAGATAGATGAAGCGAAAAAGACGGAGGGAGGAGTGAATAAAAGGATTAGGAAAAAGTGAAGAAGGGGGGAGGGCAGAGTCAGACGGAATAAACTTATTAAAATGTATGCAGATAGGCCAAATTTAGGGCAGGACATCGTCTGCCGGGTTTTCTAGTTTATTATGCAACGATACAATTCTTCAATGTTAACTTTACCAAACATCTTCTATGAAGTTTAACTTCGTTATGAATATACATACTTTATCTTTCCTGTTTCTGTTTTTTCACATTCCGTTTTATCCTTTTTCAAGGCACTCTGGACCCTAGCGATCCCAACGTCATCGAGCAACAAAAGTGTCTACATTTAGTTACACATGGACCGGGTGCCAAGTATCTCCAACGTGCTGGCAAAACTCTACACGAAGTACAAAATCATTTAGATCGTGAAGGCGCCTCGGATTTAGTTATCGAGCTCGTGATAAAATCTGTGCACTCACCCTCCATATTTGTGGAGGCCGTTGAATTGGGCATTGCGCTCCTTGAAGGCGGCAATCCCATCATACAAAAGGGCATGTATCAAAAGTTTTTAAGTGGTGACTTCAATCAAGCATTTTACAAAGTTTTCTACGAGAAAATGAAAGACTCACAGCAAGAGATCAAGTCGACGGTCACAGTTAATACTTCAGATATTGCAGCAAAGGCACACGAAAGTAAGCAGGACGTAAATTTGGAGCTGGACAAAATAGCGCGCAAACATGGCGTGAAAAGTAACGGCGTCGTCATCACGGACGAGCTTAAAAGGGAGCTACACAATGCAGGCTTAGCAACAGCGCGCGCTTACGGTACTGCGCGTAGTATACATCCCGCCGATGAGAACTCAGCGATGAGCATAAATAGTCCACTGGAAGATATATTGGCCGAAAAGTTGGAGAAACACAAAGATAACAAAGAGGATAGACACAAAATATCGAATAAGGTGTTGGTGATGCAACCGATTTTACGTTTTCTACAACTGCTTTGCGAGAATCACAATCCCGATTTGCAGAATTTATTACGCAATCAAAATAATAAAACAAATTATAATCTCGTTTCCGAAACTCTAATGTTTCTCGATTGTATATGTGGTTCTACAACTGGTGGTCTCGGCTTGCTTGGACTTTACATCAACGAAAATAATGTGGCGTTAATTAACCAAACGTTAGAGACACTAACTGAATACTGCCAAGGACCATGTCATGAAAATCAAAATTGTATAGCAACGCATGAATCAAACGGTTTAGATATAATCACAGCGCTTATATTGAATAATATAAATCCATTAGGTGAGAATCGTATGGATCTAGTATTGGAATTGAAGAATAATGCATCGAAATTGCTGCTGGCTATTATGGAGAGTCGCGGTGATAGCGAAAATGCTGAACGCATATTATATAATATGAACCCGAAGCAATTGGTGGAGGTGGCTTGCAAAGCTTATCATCAAGAGGAGATGATCGATGATACTGATGAGCAAGATGATGCCGATGCGGATGCCGATGATGATATCTCAGTGAGTCCACGTGAGGTTGGCCATAATATTTATATACTTTGTCATCAGTTGGCGCAACACAACAAAGAGTTGGCTACATTGTTGAAAGCGTGTGAGGATCCGCAAGCGGCCAATTTCGATGCTAAAGTTGGGCAGGCGTTAATGTACTATGCGACGCATACTGCACAAATTGAGGTAATTTTTGCATAATATCGAACTTAAAGCATTCTAATTTAAATATATATATATATATATATTTTTTTTTTTTTCAAGATTGTACGCAATGATCGCACTCTGGAACAAATTGTTTTTCCAATACCCGAAATTTGTGAATATTTAACAACAGATACGAAAATTAAGATTCTAAATACAGCTGAACGTGATGATCAGGGCTCAAAAGTGGCCGATTTCTTTGACAAAGCCGAGGAGATGTTCAATGAAATGAAGTGGCAAAAGAAGTTAAGAGGTGGGTATAATCTACTTAAGTTTAATACTCCCCAAACCATCAAAAGAACTTAATATCCAATATTTATTTTTTTTATATGTTAAGCTTAGGACACACTACGCGGCAAAATATTATTTGCACCTAGCGGCATCAGCACTGCTCGACTCGGCCATGAGCGGCAATAGGAGCGTTCCATTGAGTTATCGAGCTATGGCTCACGATCATATCTCATTGGAACAATCTGGATCAACTTAATGAGAGCTGGTAGCACTAAGATAAAACATCTGTTTTGTTAAAAATAAGAAACAAACATAAAAATGGAAGATAATGATAGAATTATTAACAAAATGAAACTAACACATTGACAACATTTTCTTACTACACACAAAAGTTGCTAAGTTTTATGTTTTCTTTCCATCCATTCGGCTAACACCAACACGCTGATTTTGACAATCTGAACAAAGGTATATTGTTGCTGTAGAGATGAGCCAACCGTATAGTCGAGCCATGAGTGCTACCAACTCAAAAGTGGTTAGCTGTCAAAAAATCTACTACAGAAAACGAAACGAACAGAACTGCTATACGGATCATAAATTGAACCAGATAAATATAAGGATCACAACGTTGTTGTTGCATTTGCATGTTAAATTTCTATCCGTATCTGGTTCACGCGTCATTGGAACGTAACTAATGTTGATCAAATAGGATAAAAATTGAACGGCGCTACCGCTACATGTCGCGTAGCTAAGTGCGGACTTAGCTTTTTATCTTCATAAAGAGCGACATTCTTTCCGACGAATAGCCTTTGCGAACATTTTTTGCTAGCCAAATACCGGCACTAGATGGAGGCATATAATTCAAATGTTATTTTTATTTATTGCAGTCTACAGAGTTTAGTTCGTACAGACTGGAAAACTCATAGCAGGGGTAGGGGGAGCGGTAGGTGAAACGTGAAAATAAAGTGAAAGGAGTAGTAAGAAAGAACATATATAAAGAGAAGAAGGGGATAGCGAAAGATATAAAGAAAAAGACTGAACTAGCCAAAGTTAAAAAAAGGAAAAAACAAAGAAAAGGGAAGAGGCATGGCAGAACGATACAAGGTGGCAGCATGGTGACATACCTACAAACATAAATAAAAATCCCATGTACTTTGTTTTTGTAAATTGGAGGACAAATGCCAAAGTCGTAATGCGCCGGGAGTTGATGTATCAAATCAAATAAAAAAAGTTTATAATCAGCTGTTCCATGCTGCCACCTTGTGTCGTTCCGCCATAGGAAGAGGGAAGAAGTTCAGAGATAAATGAAACTAGAGAAAATATAGAGACAAAAAAGAGAAGAAAACAGATGAATTTAGAGCGGAAGAAATTGGATGGAAAGTGAAACTCCGATAGAGTGGGGGAAATGATGTGAGCAAGAAGGGGGGGTATTGTTATGTGTAAAATGTGAGATAAGGTAAATAGGGAAAGATTAAATCAAGCACCGATGCTCGAAATTTTCTCAGACTAGAGTTGGAAAGCTTATTTTCGAAGTCCGCTGCATTTACTTTGCGCGACTACCCTACTCAATTAGACTTTTGGTAAAAAGAAGATGGCTTCCCGGTGAAATCAGAGTAACGAAATTTTTCTTGAGTATGGAAATTCATGTGAAGGAACAGAGATGAATAAAGGGTGGGAGTGATTGCATGGTGAACTAGATAAAGGGAGAATGAGAGCCTGAGAGAGATGGTGAGAAGATATGTCTAAGTAAGAAAGAGATTAATGTTATATGCAGGATGTGAGATAAAAGTGAAGAGGAAAAGCTTGAACGAAGCAAAGACATTCAAAAAATTCTCAAATTAGATTTGGAAAGTTGACTACGTATAAATTGTGCGGCTTTCCTTCTCAGTTGGATTTCTTAGTAGAAATAAAAGGCGTCACGGTGCTATCAGACACGAAATTTTTCTCTAGTATGAAAACGTTTGTGACAACTGAAAGTAACAGCCTTTATTGCTGCTGACCACGACGGGTTATCGAGTGGTCTAAGCAACGTACTTTGCCTTTACAACTACAGCAACAACTCCGAAGACCTTTCAACTCTGCAACTAGCATAGACAATTTCAATGAAAACGGACTATATGGCCTATGACAGTATATGATACATCGGGGTATCGTATCATACAGTAAAACGAGATAGGTGATGAGTTAGCACGACGGTTAGTGGCGAAGGAGGTACTTGCGCACCTCTTTTACTTATGAACACTGGATTAGCGAAGCTTACAATAGGTAGATGTAATTGCAGTCCTGTGGAGTTTCTTAGTTGTGGTACTCACTGGACATCTTCCAAACGTCGAGAAAATGATGGCGCACCTACTGTGCGATTATCAAAGCCGAATGATGTTTCTTAAAAAAAAAACTTTTTCGAGAGCTTTGCAGAACTTAAGGAAGTTGTTTGCCCAAGGAGCTTTCTAAACACATATATGAACTGAACCGTTGAACTTTCTTAAGTCTTCTTTCATTGGTTAATTTACGAGTTGTGGCGACAAAGGAGTGCATTAGCGCTAATTGAAGTCATTCCAACGAACCCACCAATGAGTCAAATACAGTACATTTACTACAGCAGCACTCTCTAAAAAAACGTCGTCGTTACAACAATAGTAACAAGTTTAAAATTTAACCTGCTAGGATCAATGGTCACAAACTTGCCTAGCTACTGTTTCTTGTTTAAACTCAAATAGTCAGATATGAATTTGTGTAAGCTTTTCAAACTTTCTTGACCACGTATCGTCCATGTCCTCCCAAAAAACCTCTATACCCTATAGGGCTACTTGCTGAGCTTTCCAAATTTCAGCTTTTCAAACATGCCATAAGGATTTTCGAAATCCCTGACATATTACATATCTAACACAATGCCGACGAAGACAGGACGTTGTTTCAGTAAAACACTTACAGTGCGGCTATGTTTAGATAATTTATCGTTTTTCAAGTTAATAAGAGCTCACAACAGAATGCCGTAGTTAGATAAGCAAAGTCCAAATTTTCTTTATATATTTATAGTTTATATTTTTTCTTATCTCTTTCTTTTATAGGTCAACCCTTTTTGTTCTGGGTCAGCAGCTATATGTCACTATGGAGCAATATACTTTTCAATTGCGTAGTAGTTATTAACCTAATTGTTGCCTTCTTCTATCCTTTCGACAATACTGTACCAGGTACGATACTTAATAAATATTTTGATAACATTCTCATACATAATTCTCTAATTTCTTCAGCAGAACTCTCATCTCACATATCTTTACTATTTTGGGCCATATTGCTATTTTCATTGGCAATTGTTGTAACACTACCGCGCGAATCAGGCATACGTACACTAATTGGTTCGATAATATTACGTTTCATATTTCTTATAGGACCAGAGTCTACACTCTGTCTACTAGGTGTTGTGACTGTAAGCTTTGACTCATTAAAAACCTAATCACGATATAACAAAATATATACATTCACTCTGTTTACAGGTAACACTAAAAAGTGTACACATCGTAAGCATAATGGGCAATAAAGGCACTTTAGAGAAAAAATTCTTTAAAATCATAACCGATGTACAGTTAATCTATCATTGCATTTATATGTTCTTCTGTTTTTGTGGTTTGGTTTTTCATCCTTTCTTCTACTCACTACTGGTGAATATGCATACCTAACTAGAAACTTCATATATGTCTATAAATATAAATATTTTTCACTCTCGCCTTGCTCCAGCTTTTCGATGTTGTCTATCGCGAAGAAACACTTGTCAACGTCATACGCTCTGTCACACGCAATGGTCGTTCGATCGTTTTGACTGCAGTTTTAGCTTTGATACTGGTTTATCTATTTTCTATTATTGGTTATATGTTTTTCAAAGATGACTTTTTGGTTGAAGTGGATGCAGATGGGGCACAAGTAGCAGCAGCCTCACCTTCATTAGCAGATATTACAATATCGGTGACACCGAATGAAGCAGATAGCTCTTGTAAAGCACCGGACGCATTTAGTAAGACATCATTTTCAGAGTCTGAGTCGTGCGCTGCTGGTAAAGGTCCCGTTGTTGGTGCTGGTGATTCAGGTTGTGGCGGTGATACAAAAGAACGTTCATGCGATTCGTTAGTGATGTGTATTGTGACGACATTAAATCAAGGTTTACGTAATGGTGGCGGTATAGGCGATATACTACGACCGCCATCCAATAAGGTAAGAATTGATTCTGAGTATTATGGCATATGTACATGGAAAAAATTCTAGAGACAGAGATACAGACGCAATGTGTTAAGGACAGAAAGGCAAGCTGTCAGCACTATAGCTTGTCTAACCCGCTTTTTAACCTCGCCTACTTGTGGCGAATCCTATTTATCTAGCAGGCAATGTTGTGTATGTTCCTCACGAAAGGAGGCTGTTGGATGACCTAAAAGATTTATCGTGGTCATATGAAATCGATTCCGTGATGCTCCTGCGGAATGTAGCGGATGAATATCCGGCAAAGTGCCTACAACATTGATAACTACTTTCGTAACTTTCGAAGGGGATTCAAGGGGTTGTGTAGCGCAATATATAGCTCCTCCAACCCAATTGCCAACCTCACCTTCAAGCGGCGAATCCCGTTTCACTAACAGACGAGGCTCTGGCGATCTCAAGCTCCTCATGGAACTCGGGGGGTGGGGAGGGAGGAATGGCCTGAAGGTTTAACGTGGCCATATAAATCGTTCCCGAGTGTCGGGCTAGTACCTTAAAGGTGCTGTGTTTCCGGAGCATGCCGGATCTGTATCCGGCAAAGGACCATCATATCGATAAGACTCCCCATAGCCTGCGGGGAGTAACCTAATCGCTACAACAACAACAACATAACTTTCGAAAAGTCTCCTTATCGCTATAAAAAGAAATAGAGACAGAAAATGGAGAGAGGGTAGAGAAGACAAAGAGATACAGACTATGTAGTATTGGAAATAGTAATAACATAAGCATAGACAAAGATAAAGATAAACACAAAGATAAAGATAAACATAAACTTAAAGTAAGGATAAAGGAAAGACAAAGGCAAAGATAACGGCAAAGGTATAGATAAAGATAAAGATGAAGACAAAGACAAAATTTAAGATAAAAACAAAGATAAATATAAAGATTAAGATAAGGATAAAGAGAAAGATGAATGTAAAGGCAAGGGTTAGGATATAGATAAAGACAAAAGTAAAGTCAAAGTTAAAGATAAGGATGTAGATAGCGATAGAGAAAAATGTTGAGATAAAGGTGAAGATAGATATAGATAAAGATAAAAATGGGGATAGAGATAGAGTTAAACATAGAATTAAAAATAAGTATAAAGATAAAGGTATAGCTAAAAATTAAGGTAAAGGAATACATATATATGTACATGTTAATATAGAGAAAAGAAAAACAAAAGGTGCAAGATAGAGGTAAATATCAATAAGAATATAATTGATGGTGGTTCATTATTAACTGCTAATAAATATTTAAATAATTTAAAATATTACTAACTTCCTTTTACTTTCAAACAGGAAAGCCTCTTCGCCGCACGTGTCATATACGATCTACTCTTCTTCTTCATTGTAATCATTATTGTGTTGAATCTAATTTTTGGTGTCATCATTGATACATTCGCCGATTTGAGAAGTGAAAAACAACAAAAGGAACTCATACTCAAGAATACCTGTTTCATTTGTGGTCTCAACCGTTCGGCATTCGATAATAAAACCGTTAGTTTTGAGGAGCATATCAAAAGCGAACACCATATGTGGCATTACTTGTACTTCATTGTGTTAGTTAAAGTAAAAGATCCCACTGAGTTTACCGGACCCGAAAGTTATGTTTATGCTATGGTTAAAGCAGGTATCTTAGATTGGTTTCCACGCTTGCGTGCCATGTCATTGGCTGCCATTGATGCGGATGGTGAACAAATTGAATTGCGCAGCATGCAAGCGCAGCTATTAGAAACACAATTGCTCATAACAAATTTGTCACAACAATTACACGAACTAAAAGATCATATGACGGAACAGCGCAAACAGAAGCAACGTTTAGGTTTGCTCAATACAGCGCCGAATAATCTCTTGGCATGCTATCAGTTGCGTGATGCGAGTAGCTTGTCATGAAGCGATTCAAGCCACTCGACGAGTAGCGAGTTATCTTCGGCAATTGATTGAGAATTTTTAGAGGCGGCTGATAAGTTGAAAGTTTTATTTGTTATATTTACTTAAGTATGTTGAAGTATATAGTAGTTATAAATAAAAAAAGTTATATATACATATATAAAGTATCTCATAACTTATTCTTATCAGCCGCCTCTCTCGCACACATTTAGGAAGTTGTCGCATTTTACAAGGTTTCCTTTCCATATTTTTGTTCAAAGTTTATCGAATATTTATAAGCATTAGGCGATACAAAAGAAATCAAACTAGCAACATAAATTGTTAGAAAAAAACTGCGTATTTGAAGAGAAATCAACCGTTACCGAAAAATTGCTCAGTCATACAAGCATTTTTTTTAATTATACTAAAGTAGTAGATTGTAGATTGTTTTCTTTACATTAAATTAAGTTAATATTAGAGCTGAGCGATTTGAATTGTGATAACACTATTATTACGATTACAGTAATCGTAATTACAACATTTTATAATAAAATCAATGTACAGATTATTTAATTGTAATTTCAATAATCGTAATTTTCAAAAAAATTTTAAATTATGACTAAAATCATAATGCTATTTGGAATGTTTTACACATAAAATCCTTTTCGCTCAGCTTTAGCTGTAAATAGATATACATAATATAGTGTCTTGATTGCTGAATGGACCAACACCCGCCTCGCTACCAAGGCAGACTTTTGAGAAAACGAACTATCTGAGAATTTGTTTCATATACACGCTATCGCAGCTGAGCTGAATTGAGATAAGGTGTTTATTCAAAAATATTCTAAAGTAGTGCGTTTTTCAACTGAATTCTGAGGCAGAGCGTTTTTGAAAATAATTCTAAGATAAAATTTTCTTCGAACAAATCCTAAGTAGTGCGTTTTCATTATGCCAACCGAGCTAGGGTGTTATTCCACTCAGGCGTCGTTATGTTGTCGCTCACAATCATTATGGCACAGTAAACAACTTTCAAAAAAGTTGTCTTGTGACATGTGATATCCAGTTTTTATCTCAGAAACTGTCTGCAAATTTGTGTTTGTGATCTTTTCTCAAGTTATGCTTTGTGTAATTAGCAGGTTTCCAGATAAACCGAGTAACTTTTTAAGCATAGTCTTACGTCGTGTTGTTAAAAGATTTTCGATACTTTGCTGTGTTTATCTTCAACGAATACACTGAATGATATATTCTAAACTCCCACTTTTATCTAGTTACTGTACCAAACCACTTTTTTGTAGAGAATTTTTCCATTTTTCGAAGTTAACCTACGAGGTAAAGATATTGGCTTTCAAAGTTTTAAATTGAACTCTTACAAATATGTATATTTTATTTGTTTCTTGTATTTAAAAATGTAAAAAGTGAAAAATTAGGCGTGTTTTGCCTGTTTTCTTATTCAAATTTTGTAAATTGTTTCTTTTTACAGCTTATAAGTATAACAGGTTTTTTAAGGGGCCAAAAGGTATATCTTCGAAACAAAATAAAAGCGATAAACAGCATGGCTATTCAATAAAAAAAAAAGTTGGCGGATTTTGTAATGCGCCACATGTATCCCTTTACATTTTGGTACTTCGCAACCGAATCCGCTGTCAGGTTTAGCCTAGTGGGCCCCAGTTTGGCCCTTACCTCGAAAAAATCTCTAACGCGTGTGATTGTTTAACGGTTTTTGAGGGTTATGGCCAATTCCGGTGGCGGATTCGAATTCAGCGCATCAAAATACATGGGAACAGATGCGTGTTGTCTGAAAGTCCTCCTACTTTATAGAATGATATTAGTTAGATTGTATAATGCGATTCTAAGCACTTCTCTATGTGCTTGCTCAGGCGCCACTTTTAGAACTAAAAATCTTTTTCATATTAAATAATATGAGAATAACCTTAATGTATGAACATTTGTGATTATAAGTATAGCATAAGCAATATTCTTTAAAAAAATATACAAGGCAATGGAACATGAAAATTAATAAAAAAAAAAATTTTTAAAAGTTTGTTAAATGTTGACTCCAAGTCACTTTATAATACCATAAATAAATGATTAAAGCTTTTGATTCTCTATTATTTTACTTCTTCTCCATAATATGAACGTCTGTGCACCTAATTTTTTTCGGCAGATTGTATAATTTAATATCTTGTAGATACTTTTCAGCATGCGCGCTCGGGTGCCACTTAAGAATTGAAAAAGATTTTGATATAAAAAAAACAACAGACATTCTTAAAGCACGTATTTTTATCATTAAGTAAATAAATGTAAGGCGCGATAACGTCCGAAGAGATTTTAGGTCCAATTTGCGTCGTGCTGCTTTTAATTTTTCTTACAAATTTGCGAGACGGGCCTACTTTTTTTATGCCGGCTCCGAACTGAGTTTATAATTATGGCTACATAATAAGAAATGTCCTTACAAAAAAGTGTACGAAAGCCATTTAACATGAGAAATCATGCGGATGTCTTCTAAGCACTCGGGCGCCACTTTAGAACTGAAGATCTTTTTTAGATAAAAAAATATAAGGATCTCTTTAATGCACGAGTGTATATAAAAAATCATGTGAAAATTCTGAAAAAATGCTGTTCCATTTTGACTGTAAGCGACTGTTTAAAGGGCCAATTAATGGTGACTTATAACCATAAAACCATAACCAGATAAAACAGCTGATCGAGCCTACCTTATGGAAATCAAAGTAATCGATTAATGGTGCCATACCATAACGCTAACGCCATAACCATACCATAGCCAACCAATTGGTTTTTGGTTTCACGCCATATCCATAACCTAAAAATATTTGAGTTGGCGAATTTAATAATAATTTTGGATACGTTATGACTAAGAGACTTATTTTTTGTGGAATATGAATATATTTTGGGTTTTTTTAATTTTTATGAAATTTTCACAATTTTTAGGTAAAGGTACCATTAATCGATCACATTAGAGATGTTTATAGATATGGGTATGGTTACGACTATGGCGCTAGGGTTAAGGAAGTTTAATTAGCCCTTAAATACTATAAAATACTATACGAAAGGGTGAAGTTCTAGATTATATATAACTTGTTTTTCTTAATATGCAATGATTGTGATTTATTCGTGATTCGCAAAGCAATATTTTAAATTTAATAATTTTAAGATTATTATTATTTCTTTTATCGTTTTTATGCAAACATCGTTAAAAAATATAAAAAGAAGAGTCCTTTGTGCGTGCCAAACGCCATAAACATATTGAGTATAGGGTTTTACGAAATCATTACAAATCAATCAATAAGCCAAAATCGCATGCTTATGTATGAGCAAAAAAGTTATAACAAATTGAGGAAAAACAAATTTAGGAAATCTGCAAATGTGTCAAATTTTCACAAACTACAGCTGCGTATTAAAGTCGCAGTTGTAGTTTTACACACAACTAGCACTATTCAACATTTAACTATTAATTTTTTTAAATTCTCTTTAAATATAATCTTTTATATATATTAAATAAAAACTACTGACTATTGTCTGTTAAAAAATTTCTTTCACAAAGCAGCTCTACACATTCAAATACTATAAACGAATCCTTATACAGTTCTTTGAAAATAAGCCAATCGTACATTTTTACAGTGTATAACAACAAAACACTCCACTTAAGTATAAACAATCTCATAATAATAACCCGAGAATTACACTCTCTATAAAAACTAAATGTGATCTTTTTTCAATTTTTTTTTACTAATTTTCGATCACCACACTGTGTGTCCTTTCCAAACTCTACAGAATATGTTGTATTGTAATGTATTTATGTATACTAAATTCTGTGGTTTCTACAATTAATTTTACAATTCTACGTACATTTAAATATAGATTGTATTTTTGACAATTTTCGAAGTACTTTAATTGCAATTTAAACTAAAAGTAAATTTTAAATAAATATGTATATATACTTATAGAGACTAATTTTTTAGCTCAATGAATATTAATATTATTAATTATATATACTTAAAAATATATAAAAATAAAAATTAAAAATATATATTATTAATGCACATATGCATGATTTTATGGATACTGAGAAATGCGGTTATAGAATTCTAAAAAATATGTTAGAAAATTTTAGTCAATCACATAAAATGTATAATTGAATATTTAGTTGGCAAAGCAAATTTTACTTTAAATATAAGTACATACTCTAAATACAAATAAAATGACTTTAAAAAATCTAAAATGTTGGTTTTAAGTGATCCTTACATAAAAAAATAATTTTTACTTTGATTTTTGATGCCTGATATAGTTTGGTATCTTGATTTTAAGGCATTAAACTTTCTTTGTCAGTTTGTATAATGTGATATCTTCCATGCGATCCTTTTTGGGGTCCTTCTCGGGCGCCACTTAAGGTGGTTTCAATGTAAAAACTCTTTATTAAGTAAACTACACTTAACATTACCTTTTAAGCTATTTAAAGCAGGAACTGCAGCAAAGCGGCTATGCGTATTTCTTTGCTGTACTCTTCCGTTTGGTCCAGAATGAAGCACGGCTGTGATCGAACTATTGTGGCGAATGTTAGCAATTTCGATGCGTCACTGTGCGGTTAGTAAATAAATGCTATACAACAACAGAAAGCCATATACACACATACATAGAAGGCAACGACGAATATTTCACACACATAACCAGCAGCTTGAAGCGAAGTGACAATTTCACATACACATATGTATGCAGTCAGCAGATAAGAGCGAAGAAGAAAGAGAAACAATCACACATCACATTATCATCAGCTAAGAGCAGAAGCTGTTACTCACAAATACAAACGCATATAGCTAGAAGAAAAACATAAACTACAGATATACATGTATATGGCTAAATAACCAAGTATGAGATACAACTGTTCCAGAAGGCATGTTCGTGAAAAGTCTAGACCTTAGGAGAATATAAAAGCAGTGCGCTACAAGCGATAATGATGCAGTTTGATTTTAAATACGCTATTAGTGAAGTATGCGATAATTGTAATTGTGAAGTACTACTGCCACAGTAAAGTTGTAAATAAATACTATTTTGGCCATACGGTATATTGGAGTTATTTATTCGACAGTTCAGCGATTCGAACGTTAGCAAAAGGTGCATAATAATCAGAAATCCCACAAAGTTCGTTACACTATATATATTAAAGAAGATTTATGAAACTGTATTATATGAACGGTTGGCAGGAAAAAAAGTGCGGTAAAAGAAAAAAGGGCAGTAAAAACGGGATTTATATCCGTAAAAGTGCGGTAAAAGAAGAAAAGGCAGTAAAAATGCGATTTTCCGGACTAAGTCGGGCCTGTTTCATGAACATTTCGGAACCTCTTAAGGAACACTTCGGCATTATTTTAGAAATCATTTCGAAACTATTTAGTTACAATTTTGATGAAATTTCAGAATCACTTCTGAAATATTTACGGAATGATTTCGCGACTGTTTCGGAACAATTTCAGTTTTACATTGGGGTTATTTCAGGGTCATTGCGATACTTTAACGAAATCACCTTACGATTGTTATAACATCACTTCTTTTATATTATTTCGAGACCAATTTGCAAGTATTTCAGGATTATTGTAGGTATCATTTCGGGACAATTTCTGAACCATTTCAGTACTATTTCGAAAATGTTTTAGGAATATTTCAACATCACTTCGGGATTGTTTTAGGTATCATTTCGAGGCTGTTTTGAAGCTGTTCCGAAAGGATACCTTAAATAATCCTCAAGTAGTCCTGTAACAGTACAAAAATGTTTTCGGAATAGTCTCGAACTCATTCAGAAGTTATTCCGAAATTATACCTAAAATAATCTTGAAGTTATTCTAAAATTGTTGCGAATTACCGTAATAATCACGAAATGAATACGAAGATAGTTCCGAAGTGATCCTATAACAGTCCTTAAATAGTATCGAAATGTTCCAAATGCTCTTAAAATAATCCCGAAGTAATACTGAAATTTTTCCAAAATGATCCCGAAATATTTTCGAGATGATTCCGAAAATAATCTGAAAGTGATTCTCAAGTTCCCCAAAACTGCGTCGAAATGATCTCTAGAAGGATTCCGGAGTGTTCCTGAAATTACCATAAATGTTCCCGAAACAGTTCCGAAATAGTCTCAAACTGATCTAAAATAAAACTTTACAACTCCATCCTCTAGACCCGCTTTGTTGTAAGAATCGATATGTCTTAATTTTAATGGAAAAAAATTATAGAACCCATTTATACTGGCCATTTGGGGACATTTTTATAAGTTTCGGCACTTAACTCTGCAAGCTGGGCGAAACAAGGTTCGAGCGGTATAGGGTATAGAAATGGTGGCAATGCACTGTGTCCAATAGGCCAATTTTACACTCATCCTCTTCATAGTAATGTATCATCAAGCAGAGCACTCTCAGAATTCTAGGGAAGTGTGCAGTTTCATGCGGTGCGTGTATGTTTTATCGCGCTTCAGTGTGCAGAAGATAGTTCATCTCGCATTGGGATCGCAAGTAAATAAATGAGTAAATAGATATGAACTGCAGTCTAGCCCGCGCCTTCGCAGAATCAACAGAGGATGATAGACCATTTATACTTAGTTTGTACAGTTGGCTTTGGAGTCTGCAGTCGCACGTGAGTATGTTTGTTAATTGCCTCGATAGAGGTTTATTATTGCCCTCCCAGGAACCGAAGATGCCCCCTACAATGGGCAGATGCGTATGACCCATTTCACTGAATTGGCTCAAGATGCCCACGCAAGAACAGATATATGTCGTCCACTTCCGGACTTCTTCCTCCGGGAAAAGGTCGTTGGCAAGGCTCCGATCTCGTTAGTTCGAGCCACAATCTTGGTCACAAATGAGATTAATGGCTATGTTAGGTGAGGTTAAAATAGCCGATCCGTAAGAAACTCACGTGGATTGAATGTGTTTATAGTGAAATTAGAAGTTTACTAGTGGAAAACATACTCAGCAGGAGTTGGATCGGTGCTTCCTTACTACTCATTAAACTTTCAACTAACAATAAACATCTCATCAAGAGATGGCCTAACAGAACTTTTTATATTTGATATGACCATTGCAGATGAACTTACTAGGTAAGACACAGCTAAGTAGATTCTTCCTGACAAAGAACGGTTAAGTATACCATTTGCCTCGTGCAAGCTTGTGCTAAAAGAATACATCTACAGTCAAATCAACGAAGGACCCCAAGTGTCGGATATCTAAGCAAACCCTGCTAAAATGGTATGGCAAGAGCTAGCCACTTCTACATCCTTAGGTTAGGTTAGGTTGAACTGGCCGGTCCATGAGGACCTCACATAGACTGATTGAGTCCGTAGTGTTACCAGAAGTTTGTTTTAACAACCAAACTGGCAAACCCTATCAAAAACTAGGACCTATGTTATAAAATAACTCCGTCCTCTTGGCAAATACTAGAAGCTTCCTAGGACTTAAGCCACTTGCTGCTTCTAGATCTGACAGCTGTATCACTCCTAATAGCTGGAGCCTTAGCCTGGCAAGTGCAGGGCACGAGCACAGAACGGTCTCGATCGTTTCCTCCTCCAACCCGCACTTCCTACATCTGCTATCACTGACCAAGCCTATTTTAAAGGCATGTGACGCCAGACTTCTACATCCTTAGTAGGGATCAAACTTTTACACTTGTAGAAGTACTGACTGGAAGACATACAGAATGGCTAGGAGTGCACTATCTTCGTTGCTGTAGAAGTTGTTAAGATGACGAAGGGGAGGAAACGGTGGTTTACCTCATCTCCTCATCTGCAACTGCCCAGCGTTAACTGATGCCAGACAGTGCTGCCTAGGAGCCGCTTTTCAAGATATTCTACTCCAAATCGAGGAGTGTGACGGTAAGGACTTGGTTTCCTTTATCAGGTCATCATCGTTCAAAGAGGAGGGGTAATGTTGTCTTTTCGGTGACATATCCCTACGTGCGAGTCCACCTACCCTGGCCTAAGCTCGCCAGAGCAAGACACGAACACAGAAAGCGCTCAATCGTTTCTTCCAACCATCCGCACTGCATACATCTGCTATGTCGGACCACACCTAAGCATGTGACGCCAGATGGAAGTGGCCATCAAGAGCCTACAGTCATAAAAGAGTAACTTCGTTAGTCTAATGCCGCAAGATTTACATATGATTTCCGACACTTTGCAACTCCGCGCATAACTCTATTCCTTTCCTGCTGCATGACCCTGTGCAACTCTTGGCTTCTTTTTATATTGCAGAAAGACTGTGGTTTATTTGAAATGAAAGTAGTAGCTGTTACAAAAGCAGTCGTAAAACTAGAAGAAAACTGCAGAAACTCTAATAGCAGTGTGCTACCGCACAGCACATTTTATCGTTCGTTCCCTCCTTATATACCAATAGTCTGCTCGACCAAACCACCGCTTACGAACCGGTGCTAATAGGTGTGGTCATCGAGGTATAGATCTAGAAGTTTGATGCCACGTTTAACCGTCAGTTTCTCTGCATTGCCAAAACGGAGTCAAGGTTTCAACTCAACATGAAACTTCGACAAAGTTTGCTGTTTGTAGTTGTTGCTGTTGTTGTTATAGGGAATCGGGAGAAAATACGTCAATATATTATGTGTTTATCCCTCTGCATGAACAACAATGACTCCTTTTGCCAACCTTAGCAAAGCCACCCTCTATTGCTCAAGATTATTTCCGACCAACGAGATTCTGAGTCAGTTTCTGTGTCTATGTATATGTTAGTTCGGAGATAATAGGTGTGACGGCTATAAAAAAAGAGCAAGAGAGTGTGCTTCAAGGAACTGATGGATAGTGCCGATCTTGATATTTGGGGATTGACTTACAGAACGATGCTGGCGATAATTAAAGGGCGGAAATCAGAGCAGTCTACATGCCCGACACAAGATTACTGGACCTATCATAGTGAGGGCCTCGAATGTATTGAAATAACAGAGCAGGAGGTATTGGATGCAACAGAAAGAGTTGGGGATAGTGAGTCTCCAGAACCGGATGGAGTGCCAAATATATCCCTTAAATCAGCGGTAAGGTCAAGAACATCGGTATTTAGGGGTCTCTTCACCGCCTGCATTCAAGAAGGCGTCTTTCCCCGTTAATGAATAGGTCAAAGACTGTTTATTTTGTTGAAACTTTGTAAGATGCCCAACCAGCCATCTTCACACAGGCCACTTTGTATGTTGGATTCAATAGGAAAGATTCTTGAACGTATTATTAGTGAGCGTCTGCAGCAGACCCTGGAAAGCCCAGGTGGCTTGCCAAATATTCAGTTGGGATTTCGAAAATCCAGATCCACGATAGATGCAATACAAACAGTTGTCAATATAGCCCGCGGAGCCATAACCGGAGGCCAAAATAAAAAGGAAGCTCTGTGCACTGATAACTTTGGATATTAGAAATGCTTTTAACACCGCGAACTGGATGCAGATAATGACAGCGATACGAAACTTTGGCACACCTGCTTACCTGCTCTGAATAATTGGTAGCTATTTAAGCGACAGAGTACTAATTTTTGATACGGATGAGGGACCAAGAAAGCACAAAATCACGAGCGGTGTTCCTCAGGGATCTGTTCTAGGGCCAACGCTATGGACGTATGACGGTATGCTACAAATCGATTCCGCAGGCACGGAAATTGTCGGCTATGCAGATGATATTGTCGTAGTAGCAGTGGCCAAGAAACTTGATCTGCTCCAATCATTATGTAATGACGCCGTGGGAAGAATAAAGGAATGGCTGACGAGCACGGGGGTGGAGGTGGCTAGCAATAAGGCAGAAGTGGTTTTGGTGAGCTCAAAGCGGATTGTGGATGAGTTAGTCCTAACCATAAATTCAAAGCCTTTCTTGTCATATCTAGGAGTAAACATTGACTCAAAACTATCTTTTAAGGAGCACTCCAGGGCGGTTAGGGAGAAAGTTTCTGGAGTTAGTGGAGCCCTATGGCGAATAATGCCCAACATCGGCGGCCCAGGTGAAGCTACCCGCCAGCTATTATTTAACGTAACCAGCTCGATAATATTATATGCAGCACCAGTATGGTACGGATCTAACATGGTCCACCCAAAAGATATACCAGCAGCCTATCGTATTACTGCTATACGAATAGCATGTGCTTATCAGACGGTGTCCGACAACGCGATACATGTTTTATTCAGAAAAATCCCAATAGATCTACTCTCAGGTGAAATGGCCGATCTGTATGGCATTGGTATCAGTCGACCATCTGAAGATGCTAAGAAAAGCGCAAGGTCACGAAAAATAGTTAGGTGACAAGAACGGTGGGAATAATCGAGAAAAGGGTACTGGACCTTCATGCTAGTTCGGAGTATAGCAGAATGGTACGAGCGAAAACGCGGCGGCTTCAAAGAATATCTACATAAGCGTGGAATAGAGGAGGATCCTTTCTGTCCATACTGTACCTCCGAATCGGAAAGCGCAGAACACGTAATGTTTCACTGCCCTCATTTTCACGGCGTCTGTGTCTGTACACAGAGTTTTTGGAGAAGAGCCTTCCATTAGGAATTTAGTTCCCCGAATGTGTAGACAAATAGATTGTTGGACTGCTGTGAGCAAGATGGCCTTTATAGTTATGACGCAATTGATGCATGCTGAAAGAGAGCGCAGAGAAATGCGCTTGTAAAGTAGTGTCGACGTTATGCCGACTATGCCTTAACCAGTCTCGTCAGCACGAATGATATTATTCATATAGCCATCCTTGCATCATTTATTCCATTGGGAGTTAAGCTAACATTAAATAATCTCCATGAGTGGGGAACATGAGGTAATATGTACAAAAGTAACTGTAATACGATCTGGACCCGACGATTTGAAGCATATCTAATGACATCTTCAATCGCGGATTTGTCATTCTCCCATTTTTGATTCTTATTATGGCCGAAGCAGTAGTACTCATCAAGCTGAGTTTTTGAAGGATATTTATGGATCCCAGTCAGCGTGTCCGTGAAGGAACCGTCACTCTTCTTAAATGAACCATAATTTTTTCTTAGGCCTGTTACGAACACATCTTACTAGATCTTTGCACCTTAGTCAATAGCTTTGGATTCCTCGTACCAACTAACTTATTACGCAATGCGGAAGTCAGCGACTCAATAGAGAGTGGACCAGTTATTTAATACAAAATTTTATAACTCAGTTATTAGGTTAAACTATTTAAAATTAAAAGGTGTCTATCGCAACCTCTATCAACCAACACTTCACACTCAATGAAATGCTAGCCAAATTAGGCCAATCAAATCATTAGACTAAGGCTCGTGGTGGACTGATTTATGAAGTAAAATGCATCTCTGTTTATCTTTATGTTTTATTCCCTGTTAATTCGGTTAAAATTGGTATTCAAACATTTTCTTTAAACAATATTAAACTGTACTCAAGTGCTGTCTCAGTTGCTTGGTAAGGAGACAAGTAATGAAGGAAAGGAGTAGCTGCCTCTGTTGCTTGTTGGGAAGCGAAAGGTACGCAAAGTACATAATTTGTTCTACGTGACCATTTGATCGACGGAGTCCCTTTTTACGTTAGATAATGATTACTTTGGCTCATTATTGGTTTATTGACAGCTGTGACTAGAGACTGCGCTGCTACTGAGCGATTGGGATTTACTTTTGTTAGTTTGCCATTAAAGCTTGCCTTAGTTTGGAGTTATAAAATTTTGTATAAAAGAGCTTTGCACCTCAAAAATAATTCAGTTCAATACTTGCACTTGCATTCATTATCAAATTTTAAGTGTCCTTAGTTCGCCATTTTTAAATAATCACCAGCTTATCTCAACTCATCTTTAAAAGTATCGCAAAGGAGAAAAAATACAGTGAAAATGTGCTCCAAGTTTGCTGTAAGTACTAAAAATGCAAGGACCCAAATAAGAGCTTAAAAATCGCAAAACTCTAAATTTTTCCATAAAATCAAAATGAGTTCCTAGTGTGACTTTTTTAGGCCACATATTCCGCTTGTGTAGGACGCAGGTAGTTTCCTATCTTTGATAACTTCTCTACTACTCAGGCGCGAGATATTTAGTGATATCAATTCAAGCTCGAAATAAAATCAGAGGAACACCACACGGTAGAGCGAACTCACTTCCGCTACAGCTCAACAATATAAGAGTGTCTCCATATTGAGGCCTCGAAGCTGGCTGTGAGTGGAACTTCGAAAAATTTAAAGGGATACCGTATATTGATAATTTTAAAGCTACAACCTACCAAGAAAGATCCACGCTATCATCGCAGCTTCAACATAAAAACCCCGCATCTCTCTTCGCTTAAGTCGCAGCTTGACTCACAGCTCTGCTTACCATCAATGGTAACATCCAGCGTTCAACATGAAATCACCCTAAACGACATTCCAGTAAAACTGAACGCAAATGCAGTTAAGGTTGTGTTGTACGCTAGCGATGAGGTCATACTAAGTTCGTCTTCGCTTTCGTCGTAAGTCGGAACGTTGACAGAACCCTTTATCCTTACTCAGTGTGGCAGGAAGTGCGCGATAACAACATAGCAACCGACTCCTAGGATCTCGATGATCCCTTTTAATAAATACTGCGGTAGGGAGATAAATCTACTACATCGACACTGAAATCGATACAATTTTTATTGTTGTCTTAACACTGCTTTGTCCCATTCCAATAGATGCAAGCACTCACGAGCTGTCATTGAAGGCATCTAATGGAAGTCCAAAGAATTTGGCAGTTACGAAAGGATTCGACAATGAGAATTTTGATTGGGTGCGATAGTTCCACATATCAATTGAAAAGATATATACTGTCTGGTAGAGACACTTCAAATGCCAGAGTTATGTGTGAATACGGTTTTGGCGGACATGAACCTGCTCTTTCGAAATAAACGTTGGTGTTACGCGTGTACGGTACTCATCATAGTGAGATGTACTTTCAATCGTGTGGCCGGCTAAGCCGCATTAAGCAACTTTCTGATAGAAAGTCCTGATTCGTAATAGTTTAGTCGGAACCGTCTTTCATTTAGTTTTTTAATAATTTTAGCATCCGCCACTCTGTGTGTTGTTCAGTCGTCGTAAGAAGACACCTGGTGTTAGGTCTGGGTGTTCAGCTTTAGCGGGTTTGAAACTTTCTCCAATGGGTGTCGTTAAAGACGGGAGCCCATATTCCCGGCGCGTAGCACAAGATTGGTCTTTCAATTGCTTTATATGCCATGTATTATTTCCTCAAGTGCTGCTAGCAAGCACCTTGATGGCTTTGCTGTGACACTGCTTAAAAGGCAAATATAAATGCATACGCATTAAAGCAGAACGGAACCTCACAGAGCAGGAAGTTGCGCAATATTGTTCATGAAATAGAGATAACCCTCAGGGACTTACGGTGAAATCTCACTAAGGTCTCAACACGAGTCCACAGGATAGTCAATGTTACACTCTGGAGAAGGAAGAGATCTATTCAAGCTCCAGATACTCTATTTAGTTAGTCGGAGTTTTTGGATATGCCTATGCCATTTGAACCCCCGTCGTAACCGAAAGTAACCACCTCCTCTGACAGCCTAGTGGCAAAAAAATTACTAGCACATACTATTAATTAGAAGCCGTTCTCTAGTTTCTGGGTCAGATCGAGGCGAATGAGTAGGCTAATACTCGACTAAAGAAAAAATAGAGACGTCCTGATGCATCTTGTGAATCCTGGATTTGGCCGTGCGTCACAGGCGAGTGCCAACCCCGCTTAGAAAAACGTTTACTAATTGAGAAAACTTGTTTCTTAATTTTTGATGTATCTTCGCCCGGTACTTGGACCCAGAATCTTCGGTGTGGTATGTGAAGCACGCTACCAGCACACTACGGCGGCCGGTAGAATAGTATTGAATAACCGGGTACAATCTGTTGAAGTTAGTTAAAATTCTGAGGTGAGATGAAAATTATTTGGTATAGTGTGCTCCTAAAATATATTCTAACAAGCAGACGATATATTCGGCCTCTCCAATGGGTTAAGGGGCTTAGAATACTCCCACAGTAAGCAATTCTGTAGTAGATGGCGACTAAAATCCGCAGACCTAGAAGGTTTGACTCGGTCATACCAAATTGTTCCAAAACTTTCGGAGAGTGTATTTATCGCTACAAGAAGAAGATGGTGGGACCTTTCACTCAGCCAACAATATCTAGTATATGTAAAAAGCATTACTCATGATTTCTTCCACAGTTCTCACTTGCATTCCTGCTAATCGCGAGCACCTATTCTGCTGCAACCGCCAACGACTCGAGCACTCAAAATAATTCCTCATCCCAAGAGAAGCCATTTAATAAACGCAGTATAAGTGGATTTGGCGGAGATGCAGGACATACAATAGCCATTAGCGGCAGTCCTTGGTTGAGTAGCGGCAGCAACGGTGAACATTTTGGTAGCGGTTTTAATGCTTTAGCTGTCAGTGGCTGGAATCCATGGAATAGCTTGTAAGTAAACATGATAAAAAAAAAATAAGTATCATTAACTTTTCCTTATAAATATTTCATATTTCACTAGCGCAACTCGTCATGGCTCCACACCTACACCCAGCGAAGTTGCCAATGCCATTGCTTCTGCCAAACAAGCTTCGGCCAATGTTTTGATTGCCCAACAGCAAATGCAAGCAGCTAAAGAAAATGTACTCAATCAACAACGTTTGGCAATGGAAAAGGAAACAGCTGCCGCTATACTAACACAAAAATCGGAGGCTGCTGCAGCAATCCAACGTTCCGAAGCTGCTGCTGCTGCACAAGCTGTTTTATTGGCTCAACAACGTTTGGCTGCATCAAAATCAGCTGTAGCACATCAACAACGTATTGCCGCAGCACGTGAAGCTGAAGCAGCTGCAGCATTACAACGTTCAGCCCATGCAGCTGCTGCTGAAATACAAAAAACTGAATACGAAGCTGCGAAATTGGGTCAGTTTACACGTAACGGCAATGCTGTGGCAGCACATCATCTCACTCTCACCAAAGATGTGGCATTTAGTCCGATTACAGCTGGAACCAATCATGTTTCGAATGTTGAATCTGTTGGCCCTTGGGTGGGTAGTGGTGGGAAAGGATCTGGTGCTGCTGGCGCTTCTGCTTGGCTCTAAACTTCAATTTCGAGTTATCATACTGTGTGTTATTCATTTGTTGGTTATGTTGAATTTACTGTTGTTATAGATATAATTTTTATTGTTATCATTTATATAGATTATTTACTGCAATAAAGCAAGAAAATTGCTACTAAAAATTCACATTTACATATTTCACTTTAAATAGTAGGCCCTAGAGACGTAGTCCTGCCGAAACTGGCATGCCCACACTTGAAAAATTGTGCTCCACTCTCATCCCTTCCCTCTCTCCTAGTCCCTCGAACTAATTATTATTCCTCCTTCGCTTATTTTCCATCTCCATCCTCTTCGTATACCATTTACCTCACCTCTTTCTTTATCTAGACATTTATCATTTTCTCTCACTGCCCCTATTTTTTTCCTCTCACTCTCCCTATTTCTATTCGCATTCTATCCCTTATCATATTCCTTTACCTCCTATACCTACCCTCAATATCCCCCACTTATCCCTTCTTATTTGGGAAGCGTCAGCGCACATATCAAACTAACTTGACATTTTTATAAAGAACGGCAAAGGAGATTGGAAGGCCACAAAGAACCCAGCCGCAAATAAGGTTTTGTTTTTAAACGCTGTCGAACTAGTTAACATAAATAGGTAGCTAGTTTCGTATGTTGAAGCCGAGCCATGTCAGTACTAAGACTAACCCATAGGAAAGGCGTTACTAGCGCAGACCTTGAAGTGTTTGCCGTAGACATCTCAATCAGATTGGGCGAGATTAAAAGAAAGCAGTTACCAAAAAGTTACTCTTATCACTAAAAAAACAGGACTGTGGGGTGATGATGGGCATTCTGACTGGACACTGCCTTCTGACGTCATACGATTTTAAAATAGGTCTCGTAAGTGAAAGCAGTACAGGAAGTGCGGGTTGCAGGAGGACACGATCCAGCATGAACTATGCCCATGTACTGCGGACGCCAGACTAAGGCTCCAGCTTTTCGTAGTGGCGCAGTTATCAGATCTAGAGGCGGCAAGTAGCATATATCATAGTAAGCTTTGGGTATTTGCAAGGAGGACGGAGTTATTTCATGACATAAGGCCTGGTTTTTGATAAAAGTAGTCGTTGACTTCTGGTAACACTATTGATTCATTCCGTCTATTTAAGGTTCTTATAGAGTGGCCAGTTGAACCTAACCTTACTTTTGTGTAAGCAGTAGAACTATTCGTTAGGCCTTGGCCAGCGTTGTTGTCAGGTATTGGAGAGCGGTTGATATTCTGATCATATATTGCACACACTATTAAGCTTAGACATAAGCGTAAAGATGACTGCCCAGGTAGGGTAAAGACGATTTCCCATTCGAACTTCTCTGCTATAATTAGGTAGAACTTTTTCTCCCAAATAAAGTGAAATAATAACAGAGTCCATTTGTATGAGTTTTAAAGCGGGGATTAGCCTTATTGCTTTAAATGTATGAAAACATTTATTTGAAGCAATTCCAATTGGGATAAGGTTTACAACAACTAAGGCATGACGTGGCTGAATGCGTTTGTAACACTTCAACCATCGTAGGAGTGCGGGTTGAAATCCCACTCCCGGGAGAAAAAGGTTTTGTAGAGATGTACAAGATGTTATGGTAACGCATCTACAGTGGAATCAGTAAGGAAGGCGGTCGGCATGATGTAGTGGTGCACAGTGGCTAGTCATTGTCGGCTGGGGCGGGTCCTTGCCAACCTTACTGTTCCTGCGCCATAAGCAGAAAAATGTTCCTATCATGCCTATCAAAACGAGCAGCTGTCAAATTCAAAAAAAAAACCTAACAGAAGCGCAGAGACCGACTCAAAACGCTTATCAATACAAAATAAAACAACATCCGGCTGAACCGGATGTCACGGACAGACCGTTAACATTCCAAAAATTTAAATTCAAATTCAAAAAAAAACTGACGCAAAAAATACTACCGAACCGGACATGGCCGGTTACTAACGCTGAAAATCAAATTCAAAAAAAAAACCGCTGAAAAACCAAACAATAACAAAAAAGCTGAAAAAATTAAAAATAAAAAGAAAAGGGCCGAATATACATAGGGGGCGCCGCGGGTGGTGTTGCGACGCCCGGTGCATTATCCCACCCTCAAATAACCATGGCCACCGACGCACCTAAAATTTCGGTGGCCCCTTACCTGTATACCTTAGGTGCCCTCTAAAAGAAAGGAGACCTCAGCATTCCCATTTACAATTTAGATTTATTGACAGTTCATACTAATTAATAACTTATGCATTAAATTTTTAGGATTCTATCGAGAATTTCTAAGTTTCACATGTGATGCTAGAGTTTACGTTTATTCCGAATTACATTTACATCGCATACAATTATTCGGATTCAACTCCTTATATGTCTTACAGCCTAGTGGTTTCGTATATAGTGTAGAAAATATTTTGAATGTACTAAATATCTTTTGGTTTTTAATTACTAGTGCAATTACATTAAATTCATTTTTATGTATTTCATTTAATTTGGGGAATTCTTCCTCTTCTTCCTTTTTTGTGCAAGGGTTCATTCGCGACGTTATTTGAAAATACAAAAAAAACGTCTGAAACGAGTTTATTGTTCCAGGTTCAAAAGGACATCACTCCCCAACCCTTGTTGCATCTAGGTTATAACTCTCGCAGAAAGGCCTATGTCGCTAATGTGTAATGCATTACCCATTTACATGGCTTTCGCAGGTAAGTATAAAAAAAATTTATGGTTCCGAGTGACACATTCAAATATGTAAGGTATTATATATATACTAGTGACACTATTCTGTAACTCGACTGGAATAAAATTATCTGCAGAACTCACACTTTCATAATTTTGGTTTTCTATTTCTTGACTGTATTGACCTTTCACAAGCTTTACAGAACAATGGTTCTTATTCGCAAGATTGCAGAACGGGTTTTACATTGCACTTATCCGACGGGTCAACAGAGTTAAGAGCACCAAAGTGTCCGAATGCATATACCGTACGTTCGAATCGAGTTACAGAAAGGGGTCTTTAGGTTCATTAAGCGTGCTTGGAATGAATTACAAAAATTTGAAACGATAATCTGTAAGTGACGAATTTTATCACTTCACATAGATACATAATACAATTTCACCGAGTTGGAACGGACTCACCCAGTTTCAAACGTTGTTGTTGTAGTTGGTGTTGGTACTGTTGTTGTTGCTGTTGCTGCTGCTGAACCTGCTGCTGCTGAGTGTGCGTATGTTGCTCAGATGTTGCTGGCTGGCGTTGATGAGGTGTGATTATCGTGCCATTAGGTAGAATGTTATAGGGCAATGCTTGACCATTGGACACCACCCAATATTTGCTCAGCTCGTTTAGATGATGGTTTTGCGTTTGTTGTTGCAATTGTAATTGTTGCAATTGTTGTGTATCATTAATATGTTGCTGTGGTGAATGGCGCTGTGTTTGTTGATATGTCACTCTAGGAGTGGTACGTCTGGCGTCTTGGCATATGACGGTGCCGGGGTCACTGGATATGGTTGGTGCTATTGCAGTTGGTGTGGATGGAAATGACACCGCTAAGCCAACACCACTATTGCTAAGTTGAGGAACCGTGTATATTACGTGGCAATCGTTGGGAATATTCCAACATTCCCGCGCTCCTCGCATACGCGGAGAAGGCAACGCCGATGCCTTCCAATTACTATTTATTAGTATTCACGATGTTCGGGAATTTAGCACGTCCCGAGAGTAGGTTAAAACGGTTTCAACGTGGCCACCGGCTAGCTTACTTCGTTTTTAATTGAATTCACTCATTTCGGAGACAATTTTCGGGTTAAAACGTTAAAATGTAAACTTCCCGTATGTAGCTCCTTAGCCTTTCAAAATTTGGCTATGTATATAAGCACGGCTTTGAGGAATTCCGAAAATACGATGAACATATGTAGAGGAGTGTTTTACGATTGCTATAAACCGCCCAAATTTTGATGGTGAACTATCTGTATTTGAGAACGCGCTCGTCAGTTCCACCAACTATATGTGGATGCACTTAAGTATCCTGTAATTTTTCACTTGACCACTTTTTGGTCACGAGGGTTGTGTGCTCTACCGCTTCAGACCGCCAGCAAAAAGGAAAAGATCTTTTCTTTTTCGGAAACTCGTGGTGGTTTTTTTCTTCCTTTTTTTTTCTTTTTTTCCGTCTTCTAGTGATGGCCGGTCTGTCTGTTCCCTTCTTTTCCGATATTTTTCATCGCAACCCTTTCCACATCGCTAGGTGTGTTCCCGTGAACACGCTCCCAAGTGGGTCGTAGCCGTAGACCGTAGCAGCAGACCGTAACAAACCTGCTTCGCTTTGAAGACCTGACGATGAAGCGAACAGGGAACCGGATCATCTGTGGGAAGCTATTGCCAGGGATCTCCGATGACAAGCAACGTGGGGCACGACTCACCCCTGAGATAAGAGTCTCAAAGTCCTACTACGAAGCTAGCCGGGCAACATGGGTCCATCAAAAAAAGTTAAGTCAAATTTGGGAATTAATTCTGTTTCCTAGTTTAAAAGGGCTTTGCGGCAATTAGACATTTGTTATGGAGAACTCGTCAAAACTCCGAAAGGTTTTAGTGGTTATCGCCCCCACAAAAGGCAAGACAAAAAAAAAATTTCCGTAGACATTTTGGTAAAGGAGAACTCGTCCAAACTCCGAAAGGCTAGTCCGACCTAAGCGTGGACTGCCAGGGTGTTCACGGTCCTCGGTGAGTACGCGTGTGAACAACCTATGAGGTCAGTGCTCGGGGAGAATACTGGGCGAGATGTCCCCGACCGCCAAAACGCCCAGACAAAAAAAAGGTCCAATTGGTGGGTGTATAAAAAAAATCAAATTGTAAATTGGCAAAAGAAACGTTTTCTAGTTCATTGCGGGCGAATGTCCGACGCGTGAAAGCGACCTATCAATTTCCCGTTTAGGTCCTCGAGATCATACAATGCGTTACCTATTTTTCGAAGCACGCGACACTTCAGGTATTTGGGTAGGAATTTGGCATTAATGCCCTGTTTAAAATTACTTAAGGCAAAGTTTCTCCGGAAAACTTCCTGACCTTCCTTATAGTTGACGTGTCTAGAGCGCTTGTTATAGGTGGTTACTCCCCTATCTTTGGCCTGATCTAAATTTCTGCGGATCTGCTCACGAATATTAGTCAACTTGTCAGCTCGGCTTACTACCGTAACCTGGTCTTCTCGAAGGCTGCCGAGTTTCCCTAAAATGTTGTACGTTGAGGCATGTTGGACCATGTTTTGGCCATATAATGCAAAGTACGGAGAACACTGAATCGCTGTATGAAAATCACTTCTCAAAACTGATAAAATTTCGGGTATATGCTTATCCCAATTAGTGTGGTCAGGTTTATCCTTCAGGAAAATCCTAATCTTAGAAACAATTTCTCTGTTGACGCGTTCGGATGCGTTCGCTTGGGGAGAATATAGCCCCGTCCTCACGTGCGTCACCCCGTAGTTTGCAAAAAATTGGTTCATTTCCTTCGAGATGAACTGTTTACCATTGTCACTGTGAATAAACTCAGGGACCCCTACAGCCGGAAAAATTTCTGAAGCGAAGTAATTTATAACGTTTACAGTGGTGGCTCTCTGCATGGGCTTTAGCCAAACGTATTTTGAAAAATGGTCTAGTACTATGAAAAGAAATTGATTTCGCCGCTTAGATCTCGGATACGGCCCTAGAAAGTCGCAATACAACCGCTGAAATGGCCTTTCGGATTCAAAGGTACTCCCTATAGGTGGTCTCGACTGCTGATTGGTGGGTTTTACCGTTTTGCAGGTGTCACAACGCTGGACGTAGTCCCTGACGTCCTTAGTCTGCTGCGGCCAGAAGTACTTCTGCCTAACACGTTCTAAGGTTTTCAGCCATCCGCCATGGTAACTCCGGTTAGCGTCATGTGCTAATCTCACTGCTTCCTCAGTCAACCCTTTTGGCAACCATAAACGCCACAGCGAGTCTTCTTCCCCTTCCATCCCCTTACGAAACTTAACTCTTTTGAAAATTACACCGTCCACCACTCGTAAATCCGGAAGTGATTCCTCGTTTTCGGTGACGGTCCGAATTAAGTCTAAATACTCATTGCTGGTAAATTCGGGAGAGACTAAGTCTATTTCTCCGGGTGTGGTAGTGAAAGTTAACTCGTCAACGTCAAAACGCGACAGCGCGTCTGGTACTACATTCAGGGTGCCCTTACGATGTTCCATTCTAAAATCGTATCTTTGCAGTAAGAGTGACCATCTCGCCAACCTCCCGCTCAAGTCTTTTTGTGTCATCAACCACTTGAGACTGGAGTGGTCCGTAACAATCCGAAAAGGTAATCCTTCGACATAGGGTCGGAAACGCTTCACGCTAATTATGGCTGCAAGACATTCCAGCTCGGTTACTGTGTAATTGCGTTGAGCATTATTCAGCTTTTTCGACACGAATGCGATTGGATGCTCAGCGCCATCATCATCGACCTGAAACAATACTCCGCCAACACCTATTTTGGAAGCGTCACATTGTATCACGAATTCCCTTGAAAAGTCTGGTTGGGCCAAGACAGGCGCCGAACTCAAGGCTACTTTTAGTTTTTCGAACGCCTCTATAGCTTCAGGAGTGAGTTTAAACGGGCCTGCTGACTTGCGGAGACAGTCGGTCAAGGGACCTGCCAAGTCCGCAAAATTGGTAATAAATGCTCGGTACCAATTCGCCATGCCCACAAACCTACGCACTTGCCGAGGGGATTTAGGGATCGGGAAGTTTTGTATTGCTTCTACTTTTCCCGGATCCACCTTCAGACACCCGCTGCCTATCAAATACCCTAAGTAGCGTATTTCTTTCTGACAAAATTTACTTTTTTCCACATTTATTGTCAGACCTGCATCTCTCAAACAGTTCGCCACTTCCGCTAGCAATTTTAGATGATCCTCAAAATTAGTGCTACATACCATCAGATCGTCCAGGTAGACAAAGACGTTCTCTCGCAGACGCGAAGGGATCGCCTTGTCCATCAGCCTACTCATAGTCTGCGGTCCATTGCACAGACCAAATGGCATCACCTTGAAGTGGTACAGAGGCCTCCCCGGAACTGCGAATGCTGTTTTTTCCTTCGAGGACTCTGTCAATTTGATCTGGAAGAACGCGTCTTTCAGATCAATGCCACTAATAAAATGCGTATCTTTCAGTCTGCTCAATAAGCCGTTGACATGAGGCAGGGGGTACGAATCCTTCTTAGTCACCGCGTTGACCTTTCTCGAATCTATGCACAGCCTGACTTTGCCTGGTTTCCGGACCAGTACTACAGGACTACACCACGGGGAGTTGGATTCTTCTATAACTCCTAACTGTAGTAACCTGTCTAGTTCTCTAAAAGCTTCGGCTTGCCTCGGCGGCGAAAGAGGAAAATGCTTGCTTTTTATAGGCACAGCATCACCGGTGTCGATGTGATGCTCCACTAATTTAGTTTGCCCTAGGCCTAACTTCTCGTACGAAGGAAACGTCTCGATGACTTTTCGCAATTCTGATTTCTGTTCTGGTGACAATTCATGGAGGTTAAGTTCCTCTTCCTTTTCAAGCCTAGTCTCTAAACACTCTACGCTCGGGAATATTTCGGGAGCTAACGCAAATGCTCTCCAAAAATCGACCCCGAAGTATGCTTCTTGGAGCAACGAGGGAACAAGGTAAAAACGAATAATCTTTGTGATATTTTTAAAAGTGACCGGTAGGGATACTGAGCCTAAAATTTTTTGCTTGTTGCCGCCCGCGGTATATACGAACGCATGTAAGGGCTGATATTCGAAGCCGTTATCCTCTAGGAATTCTACTCCATTTTTCCCTAAGATGGAGACGTTGGCTCCCGAGTCTAACAACCCTACAAGAAAACTATTTTTAATTCTAGCCTTTACTAAAGGCCTTTCGTCCTCTGTAAGCGTTAACGTGGTGGCTTGCAGCAGTCTACGCTCCTGTACTCTCCGGTGGTATCTCTTCCTACACTTCAAAATATTGTCCGATACCGGATATTGGACAAAAATGGTATGTCTCATTTGTTCATACCTACCCTCCCTTTCTTTTAGGGTTGGGAAAAGTTGCGTTTGGCACGCGACATCCCTATGCTGGCGTCGCAGGATTTTGATTTGCTCGCCCATCGTGAAAGAGGACGTTCGACTCTCGGATTCAGAACTATTCGAATCGTCAGTACTATCGGGGAAGGTTATTATTACAGTCGAGGGTTCTTCTGCCAGGGCACTACTGCACCTCGGAAGCTCACCACCTCCATGCAGAGATTCGCCCTCTGGTTCAGCGCACGGGACGACGCCTCGAGCACTGGCTGATGTGGGAGCTATGAAGCCGAACGAGGTTCCCCCATCTTCTCGCTCGGGTACTGGTTTCCCTGCCTGCGATGGTCCCTAGGGCATTTAGGAGTGAATACACCCTTATACCCACATTTAAAACAAAAAGGACTTTTTATGGGTTCCTCGCAATATATATAGGAGTGCCCCATTCCCTGGCAATTCCAGCACTGGATTCCCGAGTAGTCCGGTCTTCTGCTGCGTCTATATTCCAGCGCCTCTATCTGCGGATCTATCTCGCCGTTCTCGCCTTCCATCGTCATGTCCGGGGTTGTCACGCGGGCCTCGCTTACCTGCCGTCCTGGGTAATTGGCTCCCAGCAGCTTGCTCTCTTTCAGCACTTGTTCACCTCGGCGTGCTACATCGCGCAGATCATGGAGGTTCCTTACGTCCGCATTAAAAAGCATTAGCTTAAGGCTACTGTTGACGTTCCTTTTTATTATGTCAATCAGTAGAAGCTCTGACATCGGCTCCCTTAAGCGCGCGTTCAAGGAGATTATGTCCGCGTGAAACACGTCATAACACTCACTTGCCTTTTGCTTGCGCATGGAGATCTCCATCATGATCTCGTGGTCCGTTTTCAAGGTGCCAAACTCTCTCTTTAAGGAGTAGCACAAAAAGGCATATGTCGCATTTGGGTTTTGTTTTGTGAACAGCCAGTACCATTCTTCGGCTCGTCCCGAAAGGAATAAGTGGAAACTGGCCATTATTTGTTCGTCAGGGCATTGTGTGCGCTCACACAAGGTGTTTAATTTGAAGAGGAAATCGCTTACACTCCCAGTGCCGTCGAATGCGATTTTCCACTCCTGCGGTTTTACTGTTATGCTGCTTGGAGTCGGGTACATTGGCGGTACTACCGATGGCAATGGGTTACGGTCCATCCTGCTTGCGTTCCTGTGTTGCTGGTGTGCTTGCTGCGTGGATTCGAGAGCGGCGTTGAGCTGGGCCATGTTGGCTCTAATTGAGCCCATCTCTCTCCGCATTTCCTCCTGCGAAGCCTGGAACAGTTGGTGTAGCACGTCCACCCACGAGCCTCCACGAGTGGCTTCGTCCTGTATTCCTAGGAGGTTCGCCTGATCGCTGGTAGCGTCCCCAAAATTTCCAACCTCTTGATTTGGTGGTAAGGCACCCGCTCCATCTGGTGCATAGTTCGACACATTGGTCATTATCCCCGAGATGTTGTGTGTGTTTAGCAGCGATGCATTCAATTTGCTGGTGCTTACAGGTATGTCCAATTTGTCGCGGTCGTCGTTCCGGTTTGGGCCTATATGAGTCCCCGCGGGATTTCCGTAGGACCCTCCTACTGGGGTAGGCACCACCAAAGGACGCCTTGCTTTCGAAAAAGCCCCCCTATTAGCACCGCCCCGGTTTTGGTTTCCCCGGAACCCTCCCGCACTCCCGAACGGAGTATTTCGCCCCGGTTGGCCGAACGATTGCTCGCGTGACATAATCAAAAATAATTATATAAAAAAAATGTAGCTCGTTACGTAGTAGTTAGAAAAAACTTTTGCCGCGTAGCGCAGTTAGGGGTCAACAAAAAAAAATCAGAATTCCCCCTTTTACCTTATATTTTAGGCGATGCCTTGAGAAAAAAAAATGTGCATATAAAAATTACGCGAGGAGTTGAGAAAACTTGGTAGCAATTGTAATGGGAACGCTGACATCCCATTCCCAGAAGGCACCTGGGCTACAGGTCGAGAAAAAAAAATTTACTACAAACACATTCATACTTGGCCCTAGTGCTCCCAACCGCAGTGCGAGGGGGTCTTAAGGTCCCCCTACGAGACTGGTCTGAGGCCACTAGGGTCACTCCAGGCACACACGGGTTGGTCTCAACACGCCCAGCCGCAACGCAGGGGCAGTCTCCAGGGGCTTGCCCCTGGGACTGGTTGGGGGTGTTGAGGCCTCCCGTTCATTTTTACTGGGCACCCCTCCTGCCTCCGCCGCAATGGGTGGAGCGGTTTCGGAACCGCTCCCCCAGTCTGGTGGGACAGGAAGGAGTGCCACTCTGAATCCCAGTAAAAATGAACGGGAGGCCTCAACACCCCCAACCAGTCCCAGGGGCAAGCCCCTGGAGACTGCCCCTGCGTTGCGGCTGGGCGTGTTGAGACCAACCCGTGTGTGCCTGGAGTGACCCTAGTGGCCTCAGACCAGTCTCGTAGGGGGACCTTAAGACCCCCTCGCACTGCGGTTGGGAGCACTAGGGCCAAGTATGAATGTGTTTGTAGTAAATTTTTTTTTCTCGACCTGTAGCCCAGGTGCCTTCTGGGAATGGGATGTCAGCGTTCCCATTACAATTGCTACCAAGTTTTCTCAACTCCTCGCGTAATTTTTATATGCACATTTTTTTTTCTCAAGGCATCGCCTAAAATATAAGGTAAAAGGGGGAATTCTGATTTTTTTTTGTTGACCCCTAACTGCGCTACGCGGCAAAAGTTTTTTCTAACTACTACGTAACGAGCTACATTTTTTTTATATAATTATTTTTGATTATGTCACGCGAGCAATCGTTCGGCCAACCGGGGCGAAATACTCCGTTCGGGAGTGCGGGAGGGTTCCGGGGAAACCAAAACCGGGGCGGTGCTAATAGGGGGGCTTTTTCGAAAGCAAGGCGTCCTTTGGTGGTGCCTACCCCAGTAGGAGGGTCCTACGGAAATCCCGCGGGGACTCATATAGGCCCAAACCGGAACGACGACCGCGACAAATTGGACATACCTGTAAGCACCAGCAAATTGAATGCATCGCTGCTAAACACACACAACATCTCGGGGATAATGACCAATGTGTCGAACTATGCACCAGATGGAGCGGGTGCCTTACCACCAAATCAAGAGGTTGGAAATTTTGGGGACGCTACCAGCGATCAGGCGAACCTCCTAGGAATACAGGACGAAGCCACTCGTGGGTGGACGTGCTACACCAACTGTTCCAGGCTTCGCAGGAGGAAATGCGGAGAGAGATGGGCTCAATTAGAGCCAACATGGCCCAGCTCAACGCCGCTCTCGAATCCACGCAGCAAGCACACCAGCAACACAGGAACGCAAGCAGGATGGACCGTAACCCATTGCCATCGGTAGTACCGCCAATGTACCCGACTCCAAGCAGCATAACAGTAAAACCGCAGGAGTTGAAAATCGCATTCGACGGCACTGGGAGTGTAAGCGATTTCCTCTTCAAATTAAACACCTTGTGTGAGCGCACACAATGCCCTGACGAACAAATAATGGCCAGTTTCCACTTATTCCTTTCGGGACGAGCCGAAGAATGGTACTGGCTGTTCACAAAACAAAACCCAAATGCGACATATGCCTTTTTGTGCTACTCCTTAAAGAGAGAGTTTGGCACCTTGAAAACGGACCACGAGATCATGATGGAGATCTCCATGCGCAAGCAAAAGGCAAGTGAGTGTTATGACGTGTTTCACGCGGACATAATCTCCTTGAACGCGCGCTTAAGGGAGCCGATGTCAGAGCTTCTACTGATTGACATAATAAAAAGGAACGTCAACAGTAGCCTTAAGCTAATGCTTTTTAATGCGGATGTAAGGAACCTCCATGATCTGCGCGATGTAGCACGCCGAGGTGAACAAGTGCTGAAAGAGAGCAAGCTGCTGGGAGCCAATTACCCAGGACGGCAGGTAAGCGAGGCCCGCGTGACAACCCCGGACATGACGATGGAAGGCGAGAACGGCGAGATAGATCCGCAGATAGAGGCGCTGGAATATAGACGCAGCAGAAGACCGGACTACTCGGGAATCCAGTGCTGGAATTGCCAGGGAATGGGGCACTCCTATATATATTGCGAGGAACCCATAAAAAGTCCTTTTTGTTTTAAATGTGGGTATAAGGGTGTATTCACTCCTAAATGCCCTAGGGACCATCGCAGGCAGGGAAACCAGTACCCGAGCGAGAAGATGGGGGAACCTCGTTCGGCTTCATAGCTCCCACATCAGCCAGTGCTCGAGGCGTCGTCCCGTGCGCTGAACCAGGGGGCGAATCTCTGCATGGAGGTGGTGAGCTTCCGAGGTGCAGTAGTGCCCTGGCAGAAGAACCCTCGACTGTAATAATAACCTTCCCCGATAGTACTGACGATTCGAATAGTTCTGAATCCGAGAGTCGAACGTCCTCTTTCACGATGGGCGAGCAAATCAAAATCCTGCGACGCCAGCATAGGGATGTCGCGTGCCAAACGCAACTTTTCCCAACCCTAAAAGAAAGGGAGGGTAGGTATGAACAAATGAGACATACCATTTTTGTCCAATATCCGGTATCGGACAATATTTTGAAGTGTAGGAAGAGATACCACCGGAGAGTACAGGAGCGTAGACTGCTGCAAGCCACCACGTTAACGCTTACAGAGGACGAAAGGCCTTTAGTAAAGGCTAGAATTAAAAATAGTTTTCTTGTAGGGTTGTTAGACTCGGGAGCCAACGTCTCCATCTTAGGGAAAAATGGAGTAGAATTCCTAGAGGATAACGGCTTCGAATATCAGCCCTTACATGCGTTCGTATATACCGCGGGCGGCAACAAGCAAAAAATTTTAGGCTCAGTATCCCTACCGGTCACTTTTAAAAATATCACAAAGATTATTCGTTTTTACCTTGTTCCCTCGTTGCTCCAAGAAGCATACTTCGGGGTCGATTTTTGGAGAGCATTTGCGTTAGCTCCCGAAATATTCCCGAGCGTAGAGTGTTTAGAGACTAGGCTTGAAAAGGAAGAGGAACTTAACCTCCATGAATTGTCACCAGAACAGAAATCAGAATTGCGAAAAGTCATCGAGACGTTTCCTTCGTACGAGAAGTTAGGCCTAGGGCAAACTAAATTAGTGGAGCATCACATCGACACCGGTGATGCTGTGCCTATAAAAAGCAAGCATTTTCCTCTTTCGCCGCCGAGGCAAGCCGAAGCTTTTAGAGAACTAGACAGGTTACTACAGTTAGGAGTTATAGAAGAATCCAACTCCCCGTGGTGTAGTCCTGTAGTACTGGTCCGGAAACCAGGCAAAGTCAGGCTGTGCATAGATTCGAGAAAGGTCAACGCGGTGACTAAGAAGGATTCGTACCCCCTGCCTCATGTCAACGGCTTATTGAGCAGACTGAAAGATACGCATTTTATTAGTGGCATTGATCTGAAAGACGCGTTCTTCCAGATCAAATTGACAGAGTCCTCGAAGGAAAAAACAGCATTCGCAGTTCCGGGGAGGCCTCTGTACCACTTCAAGGTGATGCCATTTGGTCTGTGCAATGGACCGCAGACTATGAGTAGGCTGATGGACAAGGCGATCCCTTCGCGTCTGCGAGAGAACGTCTTTGTCTACCTGGACGATCTGATGGTATGTAGCACTAATTTTGAGGATCATCTAAAATTGCTAGCGGAAGTGGCGAACTGTTTGAGAGATGCAGGTCTGACAATAAATGTGGAAAAAAGTAAATTTTGTCAGAAAGAAATACGCTACTTAGGGTATTTGATAGGCAGCGGGTGTCTGAAGGTGGATCCGGGAAAAGTAGAAGCAATACAAAACTTCCCGATCCCTAAATCCCCTCGGCAAGTGCGTAGGTTTGTGGGCATGGCGAATTGGTACCGAGCATTTATTACCAATTTTGCGGACTTGGCAGGTCCCTTGACCGACTGTCTCCGCAAGTCAGCAGGCCCGTTTAAACTCACTCCTGAAGCTATAGAGGCGTTCGAAAAACTAAAAGTAGCCTTGAGTTCGGCGCCTGTCTTGGCCCAACCAGACTTTTCAAGGGAATTCGTGATACAATGTGACGCTTCCAAAATAGGTGTTGGCGGAGTATTGTTTCAGGTCGATGATGATGGCGCTGAGCATCCAATCGCATTCGTGTCGAAAAAGCTGAATAATGCTCAACGCAATTACACAGTAACCGAGCTGGAATGTCTTGCAGCCATAATTAGCGTGAAGCGTTTCCGACCCTATGTCGAAGGATTACCTTTTCGGATTGTTACGGACCACTCCAGTCTCAAGTGGTTGATGACACAAAAAGACTTGAGCGGGAGGTTGGCGAGATGGTCACTCTTACTGCAAAGATACGATTTTAGAATGGAACATCGTAAGGGCACCCTGAATGTAGTACCAGACGCGCTGTCGCGTTTTGACGTTGACGAGTTAACTTTCACTACCACACCCGGAGAAATAGACTTAGTCTCTCCCGAATTTACCAGCAATGAGTATTTAGACTTAATTCGGACCGTCACCGAAAACGAGGAATCACTTCCGGATTTACGAGTGGTGGACGGTGTAATTTTCAAAAGAGTTAAGTTTCGTAAGGGGATGGAAGGGGAAGAAGACTCGCTGTGGCGTTTATGGTTGCCAAAAGGGTTGACTGAGGAAGCAGTGAGATTAGCACATGACGCTAACCGGAGTTACCATGGCGGATGGCTGAAAACCTTAGAACGTGTTAGGCAGAAGTACTTCTGGCCGCAGCAGACTAAGGACGTCAGGGACTACGTCCAGCGTTGTGACACCTGCAAAACGGTAAAACCCACCAATCAGCAGTCGAGACCACCTATAGGGAGTACCTTTGAATCCGAAAGGCCATTTCAGCGGTTGTATTGCGACTTTCTAGGGCCGTATCCGAGATCTAAGCGGCGAAATCAATTTCTTTTCATAGTACTAGACCATTTTTCAAAATACGTTTGGCTAAAGCCCATGCAGAGAGCCACCACTGTAAACGTTATAAATTACTTCGCTTCAGAAATTTTTCCGGCTGTAGGGGTCCCTGAGTTTATTCACAGTGACAATGGTAAACAGTTCATCTCGAAGGAAATGAACCAATTTTTTGCAAACTACGGGGTGACGCACGTGAGGACGGGGCTATATTCTCCCCAAGCGAACGCATCCGAACGCGTCAACAGAGAAATTGTTTCTAAGATTAGGATTTTCCTGAAGGATAAACCTGACCACACTAATTGGGATAAGCATATACCCGAAATTTTATCAGTTTTGAGAAGTGATTTTCATACAGCGATTCAGTGTTCTCCGTACTTTGCATTATATGGCCAAAACATGGTCCAACATGCCTCAACGTACAACATTTTAGGGAAACTCGGCAGCCTTCGAGAAGACCAGGTTACGGTAGTAAGCCGAGCTGACAAGTTGACTAATATTCGTGAGCAGATCCGCAGAAATTTAGATCAGGCCAAAGATAGGGGAGTAACCACCTATAACAAGCGCTCTAGACACGTCAACTATAAGGAAGGTCAGGAAGTTTTCCGGAGAAACTTTGCCTTAAGTAATTTTAAACAGGGCATTAATGCCAAATTCCTACCCAAATACCTGAAGTGTCGCGTGCTTCGAAAAATAGGTAACGCATTGTATGATCTCGAGGACCTAAACGGGAAATTGATAGGTCGCTTTCACGCGTCGGACATTCGCCCGCAATGAACTAGAAAACGTTTCTTTTGCCAATTTACAATTTGATTTTTTTTATACACCCACCAATTGGACCTTTTTTTTGTCTGGGCGTTTTGGCGGTCGGGGACATCTCGCCCAGTATTCTCCCCGAGCACTGACCTCATAGGTTGTTCACACGCGTACTCACCGAGGACCGTGAACACCCTGGCAGTCCACGCTTAGGTCGGACTAGCCTTTCGGAGTTTGGACGAGTTCTCCTTTACCAAAATGTCTACGGAAATTTTTTTTTGTCTTGCCTTTTGTGGGGGCGATAACCACTAAAACCTTTCGGAGTTTTGACGAGTTCTCCATAACAAATGTCTAATTGCCGCAAAGCCCTTTTAAACTAGGAAACAGAATTAATTCCCAAATTTGACTTAACTTTTTTTGATGGACCCATGTTGCCCGGCTAGCTTCGTAGTAGGACTTTGAGACTCTTATCTCAGGGGTGAGTCGTGCCCCACGTTGCTTGTCATCGGAGATCCCTGGCAATAGCTTCCCACAGTTGATCCGGTTCCCTGTTCGCTTCATCGTCAGGTCTTCAAAGCGAAGCAGGTTTGTTACGGTCTGCTGCTACGGTCTACGGCTACGACCCACTTGGGAGCGTGTTCACGGGAACACACCTAGCGATGTGGAAAGGGTTGCGATGAAAAATATCGGAAAAGAAGGGAACAGACAGACCGGCCATCACTAGAAGACGGAAAAAAAGAAAAAAAAAGGAAGAAAAAAACCACCACGAGTTTCCGAAAAAGAAAAGATCTTTTCCTTTTTGCTGGCGGTCTGAAGCGGTAGAGCACACAACCCTCGTGACCAAAAAGTGGTCAAGTGAAAAATTACAGGATACTTAAGTGCATCCACATATAGTTGGTGGAACTGACGAGCGCGTTCTCAAATACAGATAGTTCACCATCAAAATTTGGGCGGTTTATAGCAATCGTAAAACACTCCTCTACATATGTTCATCGTATTTTCGGAATTCCTCAAAGCCGTGCTTATATACATAGCCAAATTTTGAAAGGCTAAGGAGCTACATACGGGAAGTTTACATTTTAACGTTTTAACCCGAAAATTGTCTCCGAAATGAGTGAATTCAATTAAAAACGAAGTAAGCTAGCCGGTGGCCACGTTGAAACCGTTTTAACCTACTCTCGGGACGTGCTAAATTCCCGAACATCGTGAATACTAATAAATAGTAATTGGAAGGCATCGGCGTTGCCTTCTCCGCGTATGCGAGGAGCGCGGGAATGTTGGAATATTCCCAACGATTGCCACGTAATATACACGGTTCCTCAACTTAGCAATAGTGGTGTTGGCTTAGCGGTGTCATTTCCATCCACACCAACTGCAATAGCACCAACCATATCCAGTGACCCCGGCACCGTCATATGCCAAGACGCCAGACGTACCACTCCTAGAGTGACATATCAACAAACACAGCGCCATTCACCACAGCAACATATTAATGATACACAACAATTGCAACAATTACAATTGCAACAACAAACGCAAAACCATCATCTAAACGAGCTGAGCAAATATTGGGTGGTGTCCAATGGTCAAGCATTGCCCTATAACATTCTACCTAATGGCACGATAATCACACCTCATCAACGCCAGCCAGCAACATCTGAGCAACATACGCACACTCAGCAGCAGCAGGTTCAGCAGCAGCAACAGCAACAACAACAGTACCAACACCAACTACAACAACAACGTTTGAAACTGGGTGAGTCCGTTCCAACTCGGTGAAATTGTATTATGTATCTATGTGAAGTGATAAAATTCGTCACTTACAGATTATCGTTTCAAATTTTTGTAATTCATTCCAAGCACGCTTAATGAACCTAAAGACCCCTTTCTGTAACTCGATTCGAACGTACGGTATATGCATTCGGACACTTTGGTGCTCTTAACTCTGTTGACCCGTCGGATAAGTGCAATGTAAAACCCGTTCTGCAATCTTGCGAATAAGAACCATTGTTCTGTAAAGCTTGTGAAAGGTCAATACAGTCAAGAAATAGAAAACCAAAATTATGAAAGTGTGAGTTCTGCAGATAATTTTATTCCAGTCGAGTTACAGAATAGTGTCACTAGTATATATATAATACCTTACATATTTGAATGTGTCACTCGGAACCATAAATTTTTTTTATACTTACCTGCGAAAGCCATGTAAATGGGTAATGCATTACACATTAGCGACATAGGCCTTTCTGCGAGAGTTATAACCTAGATGCAACAAGGGTTGGGGAGTGATGTCCTTTTGAACCTGGAACAATAAACTCGTTTCAGACGTTTTTTTTGTATTTTCAAATAACGTCGCGAATGAACCCTTGCACAAAAAAGGAAGAAGAGGAAGAATTCCCCAAATTAAATGAAATACATAAAAATGAATTTAATGTAATTGCACTAGTAATTAAAAACCAAAAGATATTTAGTACATTCAAAATATTTTCTACACTATATACGAAACCACTAGGCTGTAAGACATATAAGGAGTTGAATCCGAATAATTGTATGCGATGTAAATGTAATTCGGAATAAACGTAAACTCTAGCATCACATGTGAAACTTAGAAATTCTCGATAGAATCCTAAAAATTTAATGCATAAGTTATTAATTAGTATGAACTGTCAATAAATCTAAATTGTAAATGGGAATGCTGAGGTCTCCTTTCTTTTAGAGGGCACCTAAGGTATACAGGTAAGGGGCCACCGAAATTTTAGGTGCGTCGGTGGCCATGGTTATTTGAGGGTGGGATAATGCACCGGGCGTCGCAACACCACCCGCGGCGCCCCCTATGTATATTCGGCCCTTTTCTTTTTATTTTTAATTTTTTCAGCTTTTTTGTTATTGTTTGGTTTTTCAGCGGTTTTTTTTTTGAATTTGATTTTCAGCGTTAGTAACCGGCCATGTCCGGTTCGGTAGTATTTTTTGCGTCAGTTTTTTTTTGAATTTGAATTTAAATTTTTGGAATGTTAACGGTCTGTCCGTGACATCCGGTTCAGCCGGATGTTGTTTTATTTTGTATTGATAAGCGTTTTGAGTCGGTCTCTGCGCTTCTGTTAGGTTTTTTTTTTGAATTTGACAGCTGCTCGTTTTGATAGGCATGATAGGAACATTTTTCTGCTTATGGCGCAGGAACAGTAAGGTTGGCAAGGACCCGCCCCAGCCGACAATGACTAGCCACTGTGCACCACTACATCATGCCGACCGCCTTCCTTACTGATTCCACTGTAGATGCGTTACCATAACAGATGTCTCATGCTCTACCGACTGAGCTATTTCGGCTAATAAACAAAAAAAACTACTTTACAAAAAAAAATTAAACCCAATTAGCGGACAAAATTATTCCATAGCCGACTAACGGACAACATTCCGGGAAAATAAAAACCCCAACTACAAAAAAAAATAAAGTGCGTGCAGCACTGCCTCATCGGGTGAATACAAAATCCCGATAACTGACGTTAAGTCACGTGGCTCCGTCAGCCACTGCCCCCGATGACCAGCCCGGACAACCTGATCCGTCTAACCATCCCACCGCAACGTAGGTGGCAGCTCTGTGGCTGCTCACTCGGACTGGTGGGATGGTCAACCTCACAGGTTGACCCGACTGACCCCCGCGGTCAGCGCTTCAGGCGCCGCGTTGGGCGCCATCTGTTATGGTAACGCATCTACAGTGGAATCAGTAAGGAAGGCGGTCGGCATGATGTAGTGGTGCACAGTGGCTAGTCATTGTCGGCTGGGGCGGGTCCTTGCCAACCTTACTGTTCCTGCGCCATAAGCAGAAAAATGTTCCTATCATGCCTATCAAAACGAGCAGCTGTCAAATTCAAAAAAAAAACCTAACAGAAGCGCAGAGACCGACTCAAAACGCTTATCAATACAAAATAAAACAACATCCGGCTGAACCGGATGTCACGGACAGACCGTTAACATTCCAAAAATTTAAATTCAAATTCAAAAAAAAACTGACGCAAAAAATACTACCGAACCGGACATGGCCGGTTACTAACGCTGAAAATCAAATTCAAAAAAAAAAACCGCTGAAAAACCAAACAATAACAAAAAAGCTGAAAAAATTAAAAATAAAAAGAAAAGGGCCGAATATACATAGGGGGCGCCGCGGGTGGTGTTGCGACGCCCGGTGCATTATCCCACCCTCAAATAACCATGGCCACCGACGCACCTAAAATTTCGGTGGCCCCTTACCTGTATACCTTAGGTGCCCTCTAAAAGAAAGGAGACCTCAGCATTCCCATTTACAATTTAGATTTATTGACAGTTCATACTAATTAATAACTTATGCATTAAATTTTTAGGATTCTATCGAGAATTTCTAAGTTTCACATGTGATGCTAGAGTTTACGTTTATTCCGAATTACATTTACATCGCATACAATTATTCGGATTCAACTCCTTATATGTCTTACAGCCTAGTGGTTTCGTATATAGTGTAGAAAATATTTTGAATGTACTAAATATCTTTTGGTTTTTAATTACTAGTGCAATTACATTAAATTCATTTTTATGTATTTCATTTAATTTGGGGAATTCTTCCTCTTCTTCCTTTTTTGTGCAAGGGTTCATTCGCGACGTTATTTGAAAATACAAAAAAAACGTCTGAAACGAGTTTATTGTTCCAGGTTCAAAAGGACATCACTCCCCAACCCTTGTTGCATCTAGGTTATAACTCTCGCAGAAAGGCCTATGTCGCTAATGTGTAATGCATTACCCATTTACATGGCTTTCGCAGGTAAGTATAAAAAAAATTTATGGTTCCGAGTGACACATTCAAATATGTAAGGTATTATATATATACTAGTGACACTATTCTGTAACTCGACTGGAATAAAATTATCTGCAGAACTCACACTTTCATAATTTTGGTTTTCTATTTCTTGACTGTATTAACCTTTCACAAGCTTTACAGAACAATGGTTCTTATTCGCAAGATTGCAGAACGGGTTTTACATTGCACTTATCCGACGGGTCAACAGAGTTAAGAGCACCAAAGTGTCCGAATGCATATACCGTACGTTCGAATCGAGTTACAGAAAGGGGTCTTTAGGTTCATTAAGCGTGCTTGGAATGAATTACAAAAATTTGAAACGATAATCTGTAAGTGATGAATTTTATCACTTCACATAGATACATAATACAATTTCACCGAGTTGGAACGGACTCACCCAGTTTCAAACGTTGTTGTTGTAGTTGGTGTTGGTACTGTTGTTGTTGCTGTTGCTGCTGCTGAACCTGCTGCTGCTGAGTGTGCGTATGTTGCTCAGATGTTGCTGGCTGGCGTTGATGAGGTGTGATTATCGTGCCATTAGGTAGAATGTTATAGGGCAATGCTTGACCATTGGACACCACCCAATATTTGCTCAGCTCGTTTAGATGATGGTTTTGCGTTTGTTGTTGCAATTGTAATTGTTGCAATTGTTGTGTATCATTAATATGTTGCTGTGGTGAATGGCGCTGTGTTTGTTGATATGTCACTCTAGGAGTGGTACGTCTGGCGTCTTGGCATATGACGGTGCCGGGGTCACTGGATATGGTTGGTGCTATTGCAGTTGGTGTGGATGGAAATGACACCGCTAAGCCAACACCACTATTGCTAAGTTGAGGAACCGTGTATATTACGTGGCAATCGTTGGGAATATTCCAACATTCCCGCGCTCCTCGCATACGCGGAGAAGGCAACGCCGATGCCTTCCAATTACTATTTATTAGTATTCACGATGTTCGGGAATTTAGCACGTCCCGAGAGTAGGTTAAAACGGTTTCAACGTGGCCACCGGCTAGCTTACTTCGTTTTTAATTGAATTCACTCATTTCGGAGACAATTTTCTGGTTAAAACGTTAAAATGTAAACTTCCCGTATGTAGCTCCTTAGCCTTTCAAAATTTGGCTATGTATATAAGCACGGCTTTGAGGAATTCCGAAAATACGATGAACATATGTAGAGGAGTGTTTTACGATTGCTATAAACCGCCCAAATTTTGATGGTGAACTATCTGTATTTGAGAACGCGCTCGTCAGTTCCACCAACTATATGTGGATGCACTTAAGTATCCTGTAATTTTTCACTTGACCACTTTTTGGTCACGAGGGTTGTGTGCTCTACCGCTTCAGACCGCCAGCAAAAAGGAAAAGATCTTTTCTTTTTCGGAAACTCGTGGTGGTTTTTTTCTTCCTTTTTTTTTCTTTTTTTCCGTCTTCTAGTGATGGCCGGTCTGTCTGTTCCCTTCTTTTCCGATATTTTTCATCGCAACCCTTTCCACATCGCTAGGTGTGTTCCCGTGAACACGCTCCCAAGTGGGTCGTAGCCGTAGACCGTAGCAGCAGACCGTAACAAAGATATAATCGAAACAGCTGCCGCCTTGTCCGTTCTGATGTCACGTTGTTTAAAAATTTCCCAAAATTATTAAATAAATTATGAATTAAAAATTTCTTCAAATAAACGTTTTCATAAATTTAAAGCAATAAGGCTAATCCCCGCTTAAAAACTCATACAAATAGACAACATTTGTTAATTCGTTGTAGTTCTATAAATAGAACAAAAGCAACAACACCAAGTTTCTTTGAAACTGAATTACCAACGCATAACTTTACCATATGATGACATACGAAGTATGTCCAGTGCGTAAAGAAAATATGCAAAGAAGGCAATTGGGATAAGGTTTACAACAACTAAGGCATGACGTGGCTGAATGCGTTTGTAACACTTCAACCATCGTAGGAGTGCGGGTTCAAATCCCACTCCCGGGAGAAAAAGGCTTTGAAGATATTTACCAGGTATAATCGAAACAGCTGTCGCCTTGTCCGTCCTGATGTCACGTTGTTTAAATTTTTCCCAAAATTATTAAATAATAGAGTCCACCTGAAATTTTGTTTTCATCAATCGGACTCAGGGGATTGTGTAGAACGCGATAGATGATAGAACATTGAGAGGAGCTATCAGCTCCCCATAAGCCGCTAAAGAGAGATTACGCTACATGATGTGATCCATACGAAGAAGGCACCTCTTCAGGATAAACGGTTTGCATCAGCTTGATTAATATTGTTTCGAATATTATCAAAACTAAGGGGTGCTGCCATCTCTAAGCCGATGATAAGCAGCGCCTTACATGCACATCCATAGATCAATCATTATGTATCTACATAAACGAATCAATCATTATGCCTACACATATGTAGGTACACGCAGCTAAGAGCAACGCACAAGCACATGCAGATATCTTATCTGAAATGCTTCTAAAGGTATGCAATTGTGATTGCGGAAGTGTCGCTCACACATACAAGCGCATGGGGTATGAAAGAAGCTATAAAAATTATACATCTGTAGTTGTAGCTGAGAAATTTATAACTAACTAAGTAAATTCTGGAAGCGCCTAGAAGATGCCACGAGAAAATCACAGAGTATAAAAGCATCAGCGGTAGAAGCGCTATGGGCAGTTTCAGTTAAGCACGCTATCTGTCGGGCAATAGATCAGTTTCATTTAAGCTATCAGTCAGTTTGGTTATTAAGCCAGCTAGTTGCAAAGTATAAGTGTTATTGTGAAGTACTTTAATAAAGGCCATTTTTCCATTATTCAATATTGGAGTTATTTATTCAACAGTTTAGCGATACGAACTTAGCAAAAGGGCAAATAAGAGGATTTGCAGTAAATTCGTTATAATATACATGTAAAGGATCTTCAAACACATATATTTGTTTCTGGGTATCCAAGGCCCTATGAAAATGAAGATAAAGTCAGCTGTCAAGGACGTCGCACCTAAAAATCTTCTCAGGTAAACTCAACAAGCTGAATAAAGTAGTAGATTTAAATATTAGTTTCGTGCCTATATCAGGATCATTTGTGATTACGTCGCAATAATTGCGAAATTTTCCAGAATAAAATTCACATCATAGTATCACAATTGTATGCAAAATACTATTGAAAGCATGAATACCGAAATGATACGACCAGAGTCCGAAATAAACACTAGCAGACAAATTTCAATGGAAAATTTTATAAATCACTATTTTAATTCATTTCTAACCTTTCTTCTATTTTCCAACATCAAGATCTAACTAGCTGTGAAAATTTATTTATCAACCGCTCGGTGCTTTCGCCTGGTGAAATTACAAGGCGAGCCTAAAGTTCGCTTGCTTTATTTTTTTATTATTTTGCACTCTGCTAGGTTATAATAATTTAGGTACGACTGTAATAAAAAAAAAAAATAAAAAGAAAAAACTAATGTGCGTCGGCCGGGAATCGAACCCGGATCAACTGCTTGGAAGGCAACTATGCTAACCATTACACCACCGACGCACATATAACTCACGTGTCGAAGTGCTCACTTATTTCCAGGGATGGAAATTCACAATAAAGTGACTAAACGCGCATGCATGAAAATATATAAATAATTATCAGTGCAACCATATCGCTAACCACTATATATATTATATATTATATTTATTTCAGGCATGCTTAACCAACGAAACGATATCATTTCGTTACGATAATCAACGTTAATAAACGAAACGAAGTCATTTCGTTTCGTTTATTAACGTTAAGATCGTCAAATTAACGAAATGTTTTCGTTTCGTTTTCTGCCATATCAAAACGAAATCAAATCGTTTATGTTGATTATTAATTTCAAACTATGCTGGCAAAGCTGATTGATGGCGGAGTCATTAAAGGTGAAAGCATTATCCAAGCTGATTGCAACTTTTCTCATGAATTTTGACAGTACGAACATTTCTCAGAGTATTTTTGACATTACCACCAACGAATTACACAAACAAATTACATAGAGTTTGTGTGTGTATGTGCGCTCGTTGTTGCCACCTTACGGCTTCACCATGGCTATAGCATTGCCAGCATAATTCAAACATAAAGTATCACGTTTTCGTTAACGTTTTTAACGTTAACGAAAGCTTTTCGTTTCGGTTAAAAACGAGATACAATTTATCTTGATAATTTCTTTATCGATAATATTTCGAAGTGTTTCAACGGAAACGGTGGAAATTTTTTTATAAACGATTAGCTTAACGTTAAGGTGCATCCCTGATTTATTTCATATTGGTACACTTTAGAGGGACGATGCCCACAAGTACCGAAAAGCAGTTCTATACCATCCAGCAGAGAAGCGTACCTTTTACTGAAAGTATATTTTTCCATGGTTTTTCGTATCTGAAAAATATATGTAAACGCTCGAGTTGGACTGATTTGTGGCCAGAGAGATTTGTCAAAAAAGAATAATTTTCAATTTCAAAATTCAATTCATTAAAAAAATGTGTTATATGAATTTTTCGTATAATTTGACCCAATTTTATAAAACCAATTGTTATTTGCGGCCGCCGTGGTAAAGCAACATCAAAAGCGTAGAAACTTGTTTTTTCAATTAGAAGAAACTTTTCTAAGCGGGGCCGCCCCTCGGCCGTGTTTGGCAAGCACTCAGAGTGTATTTCTGTTATTAAAAGATTCTCACTGAAAATTTAACTGCCTTGTAGATGCCTTTCGCAGTCCGCATAAAACAAGTAGGTTCCCGTCCCACCAATTTGTAGGAAAAATTAAAATGAGCGCAACGCAAATTGGAAGAGAAGCTCGGCCTAAAATCACTTCGGAGATTATCGCGCCTTACATTAATTGTTATTTGCGAAAACAGTTGAAAAACCACTATATATATATGTATATCCGTTTGGCCGACTCAAGATTTCTCATTTTCATTGACCGGTAGTATTAAATAAAATTAAAGAAAAAAAAACTTTTTTAAAAATAAGCTTTTATTATTTTGGTTAATAAAATTAACTAAAAAGTAAACAATAAATTGACTCTAAAGAAATATAACACTTTATAAGTTCATTGTAAGCTTAAACGATAATTAGGCTTTTTCGTCTGCGACAAAAAAATTCTATATTGTACATAGTTATATATTTTTAACATTAAAACTTTACACCTAAATTATTAAATCTTACAGTTTATATCACAGTCCTAATTGTTCTAATAAAAAACGTGTTAAATTTTGATGGTATAATTAAGAACATTTAGGATCTCATTTTCTTGCTATCGCAATGTAACACGCTTTTATTAGAACAATTAGGACTGTAATATAAACTGTAAGATTTAATAATTTAGGTGTAAAGTTTTAATGTTAAAAATATATAATTATGTACAATATAGAATTTTTTTGTCGCAGACGAAAAAGCCTAATTATCGTTTAAGCTTACAATGAACTTATAAAGTGTTATATTTCTTTAGAGTCAATTTATTGTTTACTTTTTAGTTAATTTTATTAACCAAAATAATAAAAGCTTATTTTTAAAAAAGTTTTTTTTTCTTTAATTTTATTTTTTACTTTTTAGTTCGTTTTATTAACAAGTAATAGAAGCTTGTTCTTAGAAAAGCTCTAAATATAAGTATAGGGGGTGAAACAAAAACACATATATCAGTTACATCTGCGTATAATGCGTATTGGAATTTATTAGTACACATTTTATGCGCAGCAACTTCAGAGGTGTATTTAATGTTTAAAGCATTGTAAATATAAGTATTGAAGTCATGAGCCTGGGCATTCGCGCAATTTTAGTGATGTAAATTGCATGGCGCCAGCGCCAATGCGGTGCCAGCTCAATGGTAGCTCATTGACGAAATTACTCCAAGCGAATTTTTGACGCTTCTTAGTAGTGAGTGCGTAGTACATTTTACTTGCGCTATTGAGTGAAACGCCTTTTGTGTGTCAGGCACGAGTTTGGTGTTATTGGCGCTATTGGCAATGATGACACTGAGCTGTTGACGGTAGCGCTGGTAGTTCAGATTTTGAATCAGAGAAAGAATTGATGACCCATGTGAATTATTATGGCTTTGGCCGTGTGAATTATTATGGTGTATTTGTATATTTTAGATTTAATGCACAATTAATATTTGTGTGTTTGAGCGGCCAAATAATAACAGTAGTATTGCTAAAGTGCTGCTTAGTTGATGGAATGTCGCTAATTTCTTACCGATCTGCTCAAATTTTCCAAGATTTTCCATTCTTGATTTAACTTAAGCTGTTATGCCAATATTTTTTAGCCAGCTTTTTTAAAATAGGTAATTTTTCCAAAAGCAAAATAAATTACAGAAGAGATTACAGAGTTAAACAGCCTTAAAAATTCAGCTATGTTGGTTATACACAGAAATACAACAGAGGGTTGTGTCACCGCTTTTCGCAAGCGTTGAGTTTCACCACGCGTGACACGCGTGATTCACCACGTCCAAATATCACAATCCACGGATAGGTACCGGCGGGTTTGTATGGGACTTAGGCTGTTATGCCAAAGTAAATACAAATCTTTACCGATAACTGTGTTATCGATTAATTTATCGAATTCTAACAAAGTAATATTGCATTGTCATCGGAGTTATACATGTGTGCAAAATTTCAGCTCAATCGGACACCGGGAAGTGTATCAAATTTAACTTGCAAGATTCCATTACAGACAACAAAAGTGAAACTAAATAAAAGCTTATAAAAATGAAGATATATATAGTAGATAAAGTCAGCATATGTACATACATTTGCTTTTATAATTTTTAGGCTTTATTCTGCTAAGTTCACCATATTTAAGAAACACATATATTTAAGAAATACATGCTTTTCACAACTTGAAATAAACTACTTATTAATTCTGAATTATTATTGCATATCGCTATATGGATTTTAGTTAAAGAAAGAAAAAGTTATAAATTGGTCAAAATATATAGCATAACAATGTTTGTAATATCAATAATGCATTTCTCATTGATAAAGATGTGAGAATGTATAAAATCGGAGCTAAAATACATCCAGAAAGTGATAGGAATTTGGTCTGAAACCAGAAGGAAAATTTAGTCCGATAATTTGATGTAAATAAGTGAAAGTGTAAATATGTGAAAAAATTATTTTTAAATACATTTTTTCTTGCGTAAATTTCGCTCGCACATTTTAGTTACCGTAAACGGAATAAGAAAACGGACAAAAAATATGTTTTTTTTTAGCATTTACTTATATTTTCGAATGCTTTTTCCGAAGATTTTTTTTTTATTTCATTAAATTTGTGGAAACTCATTAAGAGCTTGGAATATGAACAGCGCACATGCATACGTTCATTACTTATCAAAATTGTAAGACACCCTTAAGTTGTTTCCTTTTAGCAACATTTTATTATAAACATTTTGTTTATAACAATTATATACCACGGAACGATGCTCCATGCTGTTTAAAACATATACCAACTTATATTGCTTGGGATTTCAATAAGGCATATAATCAGTTTTACATTGTCATTTAACTTTTCAAGCGTTCTTACTTTTTTAACTATCCAATTACCGTTATCTTTAAAAAATATTTGCTTTGATGATTTTCCTTCACAGGATCCGAGATTCACCAACATTATTAAATTATTTACTGTGAAATGTTTTCTGTGTGGTTGAAAGCAGTCAAAGATGTTGTCTAGTCGATAACCTCAACCTGACAATGTTCCGACAAAGCTTTGCCCTAGAGAAGTTTGCAAAAAAAGGCTTTTATACTACTCATAAATTTGAGTGTTCCTCCTTTTTTGTGCAGAAAACAGCTCTCTAAAAATGCATCGCTGCTAAATTTATGGGCTGTGAAGCGAATATAAAGCATGGTATATACAAGAAATTTAACCAAGAATATAACTGATTTAGCTCCAAACTAAATTGGAAAATTTGGAATTTGCCAGGCCTCCCTAACATCATCGGGGTACCCAGCTCCGAATAAAATTCGATATATGCAGAAATAACATTTTACGAAAAAACAAACGTTTGAGGTCGTATTTTTTTGAATACGACCTTATGCAATCAGTTTTCCATTATGTACATGATTGTTTTTAGTAAATATGTGATGTGTAACTTTGTTACGCGTTGTAGAATAGCAATAGAGTACACTAGTCGTAAACAGTAATCAAAAATAACATGCAGTGGATTTACATAAAGGCCAGTGCCATAAAATAAAAATGAGATGCCTATATAATTTTGGCTTTGCTTTGTAAGCGCATTCAGTATTGGTTTACGTTTCGCAGGCTGGGTAGTGTGTAGTATTCGTCATTGTGAATCAAACTAGTATTCATACATCATGATGGAATAAGAGAAGGTGGCGCATTGCCCATGTAAACATTAGTTCAGCTGTTTTTTATGGGCAATTTTTAACTCGTGAATGCACAATCTGGGTAGGTGATTTGTGTTCATACATAATTATATATATGGTTTGTGTATGAAACTACTGCGACCCTGTTTCATTAACAATGTTATGTGGCACTCTGTTCCATTCGACCTATTTTCCTTAGCACCCCGTGTTTAAGTATAGCATCTATCACTCATGATAGATGTGCGTCGGTGGTGTAATGGTTAGCATAGTTGCCTTCCAAGCAGTTGATCCGGGTTCGATTCCCGGCCGACGCACAGTTAGTTTTTTGCCTTATATCTTTTAATTTTATTATTTTTATTAACTTTATACAATTTATATAATACAAATATATATAAATTGTTTTTCAGCTTTATGTACATCAAAAATTTATTAAATGGCTTGCGTTATCCATACCCATATAAAACTGCTGATCCAACCAACCTTATGAGAATCAATGTAATTAATCAATGGTGCCATCATTATGGTATGCCAGAACTATATCATATCCCACCAATTGGGTTTTATTTTTTCGCTCCCAATATTCATAACATATACAAATGTGTGATGGTGACCAGGTGATTTATAAATTGTGCAATTTGTTATTAATTTTTTGTTCTTGTTTATGATATTATCACAAATTTTAGGTTGAGGCTTCAATAACCGATGATATGGTTATGACTAAAGGACCAATTAAACTTCCTTAATCCTAACGCCATAGTCGTAACCATACCCATATCCATAACCATCTCCAATGTGATCGATTAACCTAAAAATCGTGAAAATTTCATAAAAATGAAGAAAACGCAAAAAATTAAAAACATATTCCACAAAAAATAAGTCTCTTAGTCATAACGTATCCAAAACAATGAATAAAATCTACAAAAAGTTATTAAATTCTCCAACTCAAATATTTTTAGATTATGGATATACCGAGAAACCAAAAACCAATTGGTTGGCTATGGTATGTTTATGGCGTTAGAGTTATGGTATGGCACCATTAATCGATTACATTGATTTCCATAAGGTAGGTTCGATCAGCTGTTTTATCTGGGTATGGTTTTGTGGTTATAAGTCACCATTAATTGGCCCTTAAGGCATTATGCCTATGTCAACTTTGCCATGGTCTTAAGTCATTTTCGTTGCCACCGATTTTGACCATGATAACCTGTATTAAATTTTGAGATATATGTATTGAATAAGTATATTTACTTCCCTGGAATACATCTGCGATCACTATTTAAAATGAACGAAATAGGACAATAACCACGCCACTTTTATATTTTTATATATAAATGTTTCTGAAAACTTGACTTTAGCAAGTCACGCACCTACAATAACTAAATTTTATCTGTGAATTCAAATGGCAATTCATAATTCAAAAGCAAAGTGAAGGAAATATTGTGTTTAAAAAACAATGTAAGCCAATCTCAAAAACGTTTTCGAAAAAAATCGAAAATTCGAGAAGCGTTTAAAAATGTTCTTAAAAGCTTTGAACTTTTTTATTTAGAATTTTTTGAGTATGGAGTTTTCTGGCCGAATCAATTTTATTTTAATTTGTACATCATTCAAAATTCGCAATGAATTTTTGAATGAAATTTTTTCCAAATTTTTTGTTTTTATATGAAAGAACATCTGAAATACACTACAAAAAAGTCTAAAAATACAATGCAAGCTTTAAGACGTATAGCTGGCAAAAAATGGCACTGAAGATGGCATAACGCCGTTACCGGTTTTCCTTCAAACCAAATTTGACAAGGGATGACGGAAAATTGTTTCAACATACGATGTGTATCACTTATAACTTCTACCCTGTCAGTTTAAAATATTTTGTGTTACCAAACTGTATAGTAGAGCTCTTGATAATCAACTTTTGGAATAACCGATTCGCAAAGTTGTTAATAAATTAATCGATTATCTCTAATAGACTAGCTGTTTGAATGCGACTAGTGACCGATTCGATTAGTGGAATAGTTTTCTTTTGTTGTAAGTTTCAATCAGTGAGTTTTACAATTCCGGCTCACGCTCAATTCTCACGGGAATGTTCTGGATCATTGAGAGACTTGTGAAGCAGATGTCGTGAAATTTTCGCACACGTGAAATGTAATAGGCAGATGTCGCCGCTGATTTTCATTTAACTCATAGGGCGAAAGGCTAAGCAGCGACATCTATTTTCGAAAAAGGAGGTATATTAAAGGCCGCGTTGCCAACCTAAAAAGAAGTAATTAACAAATTATCTGGCTCACAAATTGAATCAGACTTCTATCTGGATTTATCTGGCTCAAATCGTTCGAAATTGAAAAAAAAAAATGATATAATTAGTTAATAAGTTTTGTTGCTTTTTTCGTGTTCGCAGCTGTACACATTAATTTGCTATTTTATGGTAGCGACCAATTAATATTAAAATAAAATAATAATAAATAACTCTATAAACATAATAGCACTGGTTTGCAGCCAAAATGCACCAGAGACGCCATTATGAAATTCCTATGTAAAATCACCCCCTGATTTCGAAAATCAAGGTTATTTTTAATTCTATGGTTTTTGAGATATTTACGAATAACGGTTTTTTCCAAAAAAAAAAAAAAATTTGGTCCACTTAATCATATATATCTCAAGAACGAATTGAGCAATTCCAAAACGGTTTGAAGCTTTTACAAGATAAAAAAAATTGCTATAAATTGTGCATACAACACTTTTTGCTAGGCCCTGCAGATAACGAACAATCATTACGGGTTTTTTCCATTTTTTTTGTAAAAATATAAACAAAAATTGTACTTTGCGAGGAAGGATCTCGAATACTCTTTATTTATTTATTTTTTTGCAGATTTGTTTTTTCTCTCTAAGCTCTGTTTTATTACAAAAACAAGTAAGGGAGGCTAAATTCGGGTGTAACCGAACATTACATACTCAGCTGAGAGCTTTGGAGACAAAATAAGGGAAATCACCATTTAGCAAAATGAACCTAGGGTAACCCTGGAATGGGTTTGTATGACATGTGTATCAAATGAAAGGTGTTAATGATTATTTAAAACGTAGTGGACCTTAGTTCTATAGGTGGACGCCTTTTCGAGATATCGCAATAAGGGTGGACCAGGGGTGACTCTAGAATGTGTTTGTACGATATGGGTATCAAATTAAAAGTATTAATGGGGGTTTTAAAAGGGAGTAGCCCTTAGTTGTATATGTGAAGGCGTTTTCGAGATATCGACCAAAATGTGGACCAGGGTCACCCAGAACATCTTCTGTTGGGTACCGCTAATTTATTTATATATGTCATACCACGAACAGTATTCCTGCCAAGATTCCAAGGGCTTTTGATTTCGCCCTGCAGAACTTTTTCATTTTCTTCTACATAATATGATAGGTGTCACACCCATTTTACAAAGTTTTTTCTAAAGTTATATTTTGCGTCAATAAGCCAATCCAATTACCATGTTTCATCTCTTTTTTCTAATTTGGTATAGAATTATGGCATTTTTTCATTTTTCGTAATTTTCGATATCGGAAAAGTGGGCGTGGTCTTAGTCGGATTTCGGCCATATTTTATGCCAAGATAAAGTGACTTCAGATAAGTACGTGAACTAAGTTTAGTTAAGATATATCGTTTTTTGAGCAAGTTATTGTGTTAACGGCCGAGCGAAAGGACAGACGGTCGACTGTGTATAAAAACTGGGCGTGGCCTCAACCGATTTCGCCCATTTTCACAGAAAACAGTTATCGTCATAGAATCTATGTCCCTACCAAATTTCACAAGGATTGGTAAATTTTTGTTCGATTTATGGCATTAAAAGTATTCTAGACGAATTAAATGAAAGAGGGCGGAGTTACCCCCATTTTAAAATTATCTTTTATCTTTCTATTTTGTTGCACCATATCATTACTGAAGTTGAATGTTGATATAATTTACTTTTATACTGTAAAGATATTAAATTTTTTGTTAAAATTTGACTTAAAAAAAGTTTTTTTTTAAAAGTGGGCGTGTTCGTCATCCGATTTCGCTAATTTTTATTTAGCATACATGTAGTAATAGGAGTAACGTGCCTACCAAATTTCATCGTGGGCGGTTCCACGCCCATTGTCCAAAATTTTTCTAATTTTCTATTTTGCGTCATAAGGTCAACGCACCTACCAAGTTTCATCGCTTTATCCGTCTTTTGTAATGAATTATCGCATTTTTTCGGTTTTTCGAAATTTTCGATATCGAAAAAGTAAGCGTGGTTGTAGTCCGATTTCGTTCATTTTAAATAACGATCTGAGATGAGCGCCCAGGAACCTACATACCAAATTTCATCAAGATACCTCAAAATTATCGTTATCTTGTTTACAGACGGACGGACGGGCGGACATGGCTAAATGAATTTCTTTTTTCAGCCAGATCATTGTGATATATAGAAGTCTATATATATCTCGATTAGTTTATGCCGTTGCGGATTACCGTTATGCGAACAAAGTTAATATACTCTGTGAGCTCTGCTCAGCTGAGTATAAAAATAAGCTTTCATTCAACAAAATCGACATACTAATACAAAAGTTATAAGCATTCAAGTACATATATTCATTTAATACTTAAGTACCCTACTGGTACATATGTGTTAGTATTCGCTAACTAACTGGTATACCAATACTAACTGGTACATATGTGTTAGTATTCGCTAACTAACTGGTATACCAATACTAACACATATGTACCAGTAGGGTACTTAAGTATTAAATGAATATATGTACTTGAATGCTTATAACTTTTGTATTAGTATATCGATTTTGTTGAATGAAAGCTTATTTTTTTTTTTTTTTGTTTGTAATAAAACAGAGCTTAGAGAGAAAGAAACAAATCTGCAAAAAAAAAAATAAAAAGTATTCGAGATCCTTCCTCGCAAAGTACAATTTTTTTTTTTATATTTTTACAAAAAAATGGAAAAAATCCGTAATGATTGTTCGTTATCTTTGGGGCCTAGCAAAAAGTGTTGTATGCACAGTTTATAGCAAATTTTATTACCTTTTAAAAGCTTCAAACCGTTTTGGAATTGTCTAATTCGTTCCTGCGATATGTATGATTAAGTGGACCCAATTTTTTTTTTTTTTTTTGAAAAAAACGTTATTCGTAAATATCTCAAAAACGTTACCATAGAATTAAAAATAACCTTGATTTTCGAAATCAGGGGGTGATTTTACATAGGAATTTCATAATGGCGTCTCAGGTGCAGAAAAAATTGGAATTTGTGATCCAGTGTAGTCAGCGCTCCTTTTGGGATCATGCACTGCAATAATTTGGATTGTACTGCTCGATGTTTGGGAGACAATAAAACAATTTTTCTTTTTTTTTTCATAATTTGTATATTTCTTGCAACATTATATTCGTAACACTACAATCCATTAGAAATCGTTATTATTTCACAATTAAATCGACAAAGCAGATTGTCGTTATAATTAAATTTAATTATATTTTATTAATTTTTTATTCATCTCACAATAAAAATTACAATAATTTATGTTTACTTATTATTCGTCATTCGTTACTTAAATATTAGTAGAATAAGCTTAAGCGTGTGTGGATGCGTTGAATATAATTAAAACTATATAAAAATATTTACAAAGAAGAGTAAATTGCAATAAAAAAATAGTTCACAAATCAATTTGAATTGCCAAAATTATGCGTGCTTCACTTAGTTAATTCAACAAACATTTTCTTTATAGTAAATTTTTAATTTGGTAAATATATTGTAAAGTAATTTGATCATAATATTACAAAATATAAACATCGCTGAAAGTTTTATCTGGGGAAAAACTTGCATCGTTTCCATGATAGTGGAAATCTCTAGCCAAAGAAAATTCTGGCGAAGTAAATCTTGACTGTGCCACACACAAATTTAATGTCGCAGCTAATTTTTTTTCTATGAAGAGAGCTTTGATTGGGACTGTGGTCTGTGATTAAGCGTTAATGTGATTTGCGATTTAGATCATACTGATATTCTATCACAGTCAGTCATAAATGAAAATTGCTACGAGTGAGAAGTCGCAGTCGGAGTCACAAATCACGTTGTTCTTCAAATATCACGGGATCTACAAGCTCTATCGAGGACCTAAAGCTTTCCTTCTTCATTACACCCATCTTCTTCAACTCTTAGATTTTATTGCGCTGCGTACTCCACTCCCGCCCACACTAAGAAAGAATTTTGGGCGTGTTCTATTGCTTTCCTGAGGTGGCACGTAGTGGCACAAAATGGGAATTTTTATGGTTGATTTTGAGCTGGAAGGCAATCTGGGGGAGTGAAATATTTGTTAAAATATTTTTTGTAGTTGCGGGTCTTTAGTAAATTAACTACATTTTGAAAGACGGATCACGCTACCACCGCAGCACTGCGGGTTACTGTTCACATCTGCCTTAAACAATACCATGGCGGAACCAGGAACAGGTGGCGGCCGGAAATCAGCTAATTGGTATTTTTTTAATAACATTTGACACTTCAACTTCCAGCACAGTATGATTTTGACATTAGTTCATCTATTTAAACCAAAGAGGATAAATACAATAAGAGCCGTCACTCGTTATTTTGTGGTGAGTATTTCGCTGGAAATTGAAAAAATTGATGCCGAATGTTTTCTGGGAGGCACATTTTTAATTGTCTCGCATTTATTCATGCTGTGATTTTTGGAAAGAGAATTAAATAAGCTAGTTAAATACAGTCGGAAAAATAAACACAAATACCCCACGAAAATGTATAGAAGACATTTATAAACATCTTGCCCAAAAAAAAAAGTAGCGACAACCTCTCAGTATACATCGAGTAAATGCCTAAAAAACAACGAGTGACGGCTCTTATTGCATTTATACTCTTTGTTTAAACAAAATAATTGAAATCTTTTTATGTTTGCATGTATGCAACAGTCCGCCATGCTCAATACAACGAGCAACAGAGTTGAAAATTTTAATGTACACCAAAATACTTTCGTATTACTCCGAAAAGTGTTAACACTGCCCTTTATTTTTTTTATGTATGTATAAGTGGTCAAACAGCAGATCTTTGTGACACATTATTGCTTTAATTTTCATGCGCAAAATGCGAGTCCGCCATCAGAATTGGCCTAGATTCGATAATTCCGCACGAAACTCAAAAAGCGTTTGTTCCGTTTTTTTGAGGTTAGGGCTGTACCACACACCGTCAGGCTAATTAAAAAAAAAAAGACAAAACAAAAAAAAAAAAACAACTGTCGATTGAACTTTTTTTGAGGTTAGGGCCAAATCGGAACCTGTTAGACCAATTCTGCTGGTAGATTAGGATTGGATTGTAGCACTGTTTAAAGTTTTTCCCGACGATCTGCCTTATAACCCCTTACAATGGAGAGTCTATTTCAATTAATAAATTTGTAAAATGGTACTGAACATGCCCCAACGCCACAAATTTGACAAAAGATGTTTACACGGAGAATGTTTGAGCATAGAATGACCTTGAAGTACAAAATTAATCGGCTACTTGTTTTACTGAATCTCTGTCGCTGCGCTCACACGACATGTAGGTGAACCCCGAGTAGTATTCCGAAGCTCCTCGAGGCTGTGCTTCTAGGAATAATATAAACATATGCTAAAAAAATACCAGGCGCTACTTTATGGGTGCCACACATCTTAATAACATATACAATACTAAGTCAAACATGAAATTAGTATATCAATAATATATATTAATGAAATTATTTATTAAATAGCTGTCATTTTAATTCGTTAGTCAAATTGATGAAAAAGCGTCTTTAGAATATAAGAGAAAGTATAGAAAGGGGCAGCAAAGCGCTTGTTGGCGACAGGAATGGGGGTAATGGTTATCTATGTAGTATATATCGTATGTATGATATAAATGTCTATTTATATAGTTATTCTTATGCTCGTATTTATGTATAATATTTGTATAACTACTACTTGTGCATCGCTTGTATATAAATTGTAAATGTCATATTACTTAAATACTTATTTTGTATTTCACATTATCAATTGCATTTGATTTTGCATAATTTTATTTGTTTGCTTGTTTTTTCGTTTTATAAATTAATACTTTTTGTTTGTAATTTTTATAATATTCGTACAATGATTTCGTATTGATAATTTATTAGATAATAAATTTAACATTAATTTGTTAGTTTTGTTAATCTACTTAAAATGTAAATCTCATTTGAATTTTTGGTTGCGTTTTTATAAGGGCGTCTTGACTACGGCTTGATATAATGAAATAAGAGTTTTAGTTTCGTTAATTTTGTTTAAGCAATAAATACAATTTTTAGTTTAAAAATATATTATTTTTTTGTGTTTTCAATTACATAGGTGAACTAATTTTTGGTTTTTTTGAAGCTTGTTTAACTAAAAAAAAAAAACTAAAGCAGATATAAAATAGTGGGAAAATTATGAGAAGATTGATGTTAGGTAGTGATAGATTTGTAAACAAAAAAATATATGTATACTTTAATATGTGGTGAAGCACAATTTTTAAGTTTTTTGAATTTCTAGGGTACATTTTTGTTAAACATTATTTACAAATGTAAAATAAGTGCTTATCAATATTAGTTACATGATCATTCAAAATTTGGTTTTAAAAGTTGACTTAAGAGCTGTTAAGGTTGCTCAATAAAGAAACCAATTTGAGTTGCATGAATAGTTGATTCTAAAATTGATACAAAAAATCAGAAGTTCATTTTAAAGTTGATTTGAAACTCGAAGTAAGTGTGGTTCACGTTGACTTAGAGCTGCCCACGATATGGATCAATTTTAGTTGGATCAAATTGATTGTTGATTTTAAAATTGATGCAAAAAATCAGAACTGATTTTAAAATTGGTTTGGAAGTCAACTTAAGTGTGTTTCAGGTTGATTTAAGAGCTGTTCACGATATGAATCAATTTTAGTTGGATAAAAAGTTGATTTTTAAACTGATTGTTGACTTACATTTCTCAGTATTGAAATATGTATATTTTAGTTGCAGGAGAAGTTGGTTCTAAAATTTATTACATAACATTGGAATTTGACTCTAAAATTTATTTAAAAAAGTTGATTCAAGAGATGTTGCTCAGTTTTGGAGTCAATTTCAGTTGCATGAGAAGTTGATTCTAAAATTGATTTCACGCAGTTTATTTATTCATTTACATTTATAAACAAAATAATGATTTTTTTCGAATGAAAATTACTGTTGCATTATAGAATCTCGTTCATAATTATACTCATATTTTCTTTTTATACAGAAAGCTGAGTGAAATATCACTTTATCTCAGCCGTCATTTCGACAATGCTCTAACTCAACATATGTTTTTTTCAACAACGCTCTATTGCAGGACTTGTATCAAAAGCGTCCTATCTCAGAACATTCTAACTTCAAAATGTTTTGTATTTAGGCTCATATTGAGCGTTTTCTTAAACAAATTCTGAGGTAAGACGTCTTTTCATAAAATTTTGTAGTAGGGTGTTCATCAAATATAGAGAAAGTTTTGCATTAAAAACAGTTGATCTACAAAAGTCGGCTACCTACCAACTTTGTTTAATGCAACTGTTGCACGTCCCTTTACAATAGTCAACTTTCAGATTAAACAATAGGTTGATTCAAATATTAAACAATGCTAAAGTATTTTTGACGATTTTTTGATGCTCAACCATCCAGTACCATACCTACTAGTCAATTTTCAAAATCAACAAAAACTAAAAATTATTGAAAAGTTGGTCATTGTAAATACCTTTCAAGATCAATAGTGAGAGAGAAGAATAAGGTAAACGATGCTGACAACGGAGAATATTTTGTAGGGTTTTACGACCCCAGACTCCTTTTTTTTTAAACGGAAGTCAAACCCGGAAATTGAAACGAAAATTAGATCAAGTGGGCTCTGTCGTGCTGATATTAACTCCTGTATGTAGCCGCAAACATTGAGATGAGTAAATCTACCTATAGGGTGATTAATTTTACATTACCTTTTATAATACAATAGCTAGGCAATGGATTCCAATTTTCAGCTGATACAATGGCAAATCAATCGTGTTCAACAGAGAGGGTCAGCTCAGATTATGCGCTAGGGTAGTAGATTTTACCTTAGATATCAGATTTAAAACTTAGATACATGGCGCCCGAACAAGCACATTAACCCTGGAATACCGTTTGTGGGCTTATGAACCAAATACCAATCATTCTCGAAATTGAAAAATTGGAATGTTAACTCGCAACATTTTTTTTTTCAGAAGCAAACTAAACCGTTAATTTGTTTATTTTTGAAATAGCTCTTGATAAGCAAAATGAAGTGATTGACGCCAAGCCAATACGTGGAACTACTCGCCCTTCAGCTTTTACATAAATATGTGGCGCCCGAACAGGGACATGAACCCTTGATGTCGGCTTGCAGGAAAACTGCCTATTTCTCGAACCAAATACAAGCGTTTTGAAACATCATTATCGCATGTTATATCTGGGGGAGGTATTCCTATAATTTGTTTGTACATATCCGAGAATAACTCGAAAATGAACAAAACTATAAACTTATACTCCTATCGAGTACTAATTTAGACCAACATATGATCGGAAATATTTTAGTAAAATATTCAATAGAAATTCACTTTCGAAACGAGTTACATAAAGGCCCGCTTGCACCGTAAAAAATGTGTAGTAAATTGTAAAAATAATCATAAAGTTTGGTAAAAACATGTTCGTTCATACTAAAAACTTATTTAAACCAGAGAGCGTAACTTCACATTTTACTTGAAAAGGAAGTTGACTAAAAAGATTATGCATTATTTTCATGGATTTTATTGCTCAAGTTCTAATGGCTTTCGTATTTCATTTGAAGTATAATAAAAAATGTATAAATATCGAATATGTTTATAAATATCATAATGTGCTTTGATAGTTGAAAAAATAAAATATTTAACAATTATAATTTCATAAAATTAATTATAAAATAAATCTTGTGTATTTAAATTGGTATTCGAGTTAAATTCATGTAACAAACTAATATAACAGTTATAAATTCGAGTTAATAAATGCAAAAATAAATTATAATACAGTTATAGGTATTAAAAAAATATCAAAAAAACGTGTGTTTTACTATGAAAATAGAGTAAAATCTGCTTAATATTATTAGAAAAGTAATGCATAATATTAAAAGTAAATTAATATTAATAATGTTAAAATTATATCGATATCAATAACATTCGAAATTTGTTTGCCTTTTATGGCAATTAGAAGAATACTAAAACCAGTTAAAAAAAAATATTACCGAATAGTAATAGAAAATTATTATAATTTTTTTTTGTTCGCACGACTAGATGCCTTATAATTATTGCTATACTACAACCGTATTCCAATTTAAGTTATTGCAGAACATAGAAACAAATAGCAAATAGTAAGAGCGCCTAAAAATATGCTACAATTACACCTCTGAGTCTGTACGGAAGTTGAAGCGGAATGGAATAAGCAGAAGCAGTTTTTGTAGGTGCCGGGACATTGGAAGCTGTCAGTAATTTTTTTTCGTAACCATGATCCATTTGGTCAGGATGGCAGATTGGAGTTTACCGCGTCAATGTAGATCAAAGATGCACAACGCCCGAAAAGCTTCGAACGAGAATGGTTAAAAAAAATTTAAATTTAAGCGAACACTAATTGAGTGCTTGCCTTGCTGAATCTCAGTCGTATGCGTAGCTCTGATTTAGATCGCTGCATACCCAACGTAGTTATAAATGCATTTAACATTGTTATTACGAATTTGATTCTGGATTCTTTTGCCATGCCAAAGCTTAAATCGTAATACGTCTGTTGTACAGATACATGTTTGAATGTAAGTATGTTGGTTAGATATACAAATATATATACATATAGATATCTATATGTTTTTTATATGTGTTACAATTCATTTTAAATTTCATACCAATATTTACGTACCAATGTGCAATATGTGTATGAAAGTATGCAGCTATGAATTGCATGTGCTTGATTCTATTTATGCTAGATGTATGCATGAATGAATGCTTTTTAGAATAACGTATACGTGTGCTCAACATGGCACAGTTTTTTTCACTTTAAATCATTGCACAATACAATTATCAGGCTTTCGCTTTCTAACGCAGCAAATTCATATTAATTCGATTGTTTCTCTTTTAAACAATTTTAATTATGAAATTGGATGCATACATTTATATATGCTTCATATAAAATATTTTCAAATCTACATACATATGTACTACATATTTATATACTTAGTATATGCAAAGTAAAAATAATTGTTTTTCTTTACTAAGCTTAATTCTGTTTTAGCTATTTCACATAGGCGCTTCTCATTCATACTGGCTTTTTCTAGACTGTTGTACCATAAGGATTGAAAACAGCACGTGAACTATCCGTGTCCAATGATATATCTTCTGGACTTGCTAAGTCTACGCGCACGTTTGAGTTAGTACGTCGTCGTGCTGTTTGTGCGGCACCCCATTGGCTAAGCGTCCAATGGAAGCCGGATGTTTGTACTGGCTCTTCAGCTACCTTCACTTGCGTGCATACCTAAATGTTGAATTATAATTGGTAGATATTTTGTTTATATGAATAAGAAATGTTTATCCTAACTTACCTCACGATTGACGCAAGGCAAGGTTTCGGTGCCATTTCCTACGACGCCTGAGCCGGAACCGGAATCACGTGTACTGCCAATACTGCTGCTTGTTGCTAGCGAGTCATTACTCGACTCAGTTACGGCGCCACGATAGCGTGCAACCGATTGCACAGCCTAAATTTAAAAAGAGAAATTAGTATTTAATTTTCAGTACATTAAGCTTGATTTTGAAACCCAAAAATGTTCGGTGGTTGTTCTTTAAAATTTGTAGTTTTTGAGCTTAGTTGAATTTCTTGATCCCACAGATAATTTTTTTGAGTTACTGCATATATGAAAAATAAATAAAAATAAGAGCTTACCATCACATCACCACCTTGACAATCCTCAATTGACTTGAGAATTTCCCACACCAGCTCAGAATCGAGTGGTATAGGATTTTCGCTGTCACGATTATGTATGGCAATGGCAATATGTACTGGATGCGGCACTGGCAAAGGTATAAGCAATTTTTCTGTAATACTCTTCTCATCCGATTTCTTTTTCCATGGGCGCCATGGCTTTAAAGGCTCGAGTGCTTTCGTGTGTTGCGAGCGGTGTGCTCGTACACGCGGTGTGGTTAAACCCACTGACATATCTCTGTAAATTAGAAACAAACAAAAATTGTCTAAATCGATATTTTTTTCTATTTAAAAAAATAAATATTGTGTTGTTACCTCTTCTCTGGTTTTCTAAATGTAAGCGTAATACGTGAGCGTGGATTAAATGCCGTCACCTCGAGAAATGGTAGATGTACTTGTACATTACCACGCGGCGCATACACATTACCCAATAAATCTAACCCTTTAGAACCTATCACATCGGTAGCATTTTGTACCATTTCTGTATAACGTGTTAAGTCAAGCGAGGGATGAGGTTCTAATTTAAAATGTGTATCGTTTTCAGTCAAAGGCGTTAGAAAATCTAAGCTAAATATTTCGGTATACATAAGGCCGGCTAGACCGGGCCAATCGTTTACTGTGAGACCCTGTAAATAATTTTTGAATAAATTAGTAAAAATGTTTTGTTTAGAATTACTCAACTAGTTTACCTTATTATCCCAAAATTCCTCTTCGCTAATGGAAAGTCTTGCAATAACGTGCGACGGATAACATTTCTCTAATATATGGGCGGCTAGTTGTATAGCGATCTGTAAAAATTAAATAAGATCATTGTAATCGCAATTAAACGCATTGAAATTTATTTACAAATTTAAAATGATTAGCCTTTTAAATTTTTACACTTCTATGACACTTATATTAAAATATCGCAGTTTTATTCTTCCATCATTGTTTTAAAAGCGAGAAATCATTGCCATTCATCGAACAGAGGAGCTGAACGATATCTGACTTTGACAGCTTTGTCACACTTTCATTCAACCCTACGCGAACCCGCGAAAAAGGGAGCAGACTTAAATACATAAATAGCCTGAGCGTTTAACATTGATAACGAAAGTACTTATTAGATCCATGACTACATCTAAATTATAGAGGTATACAGCAAGCAGCGTGCGATGGTACTGTGCTCGCTTACCACACTGAAAGATTCATTAAAATTAAAAAAAAAAATATTTTTTTCTAAACGGGATCGGCCTTCAGTTTGGTAAACATCCCAAGCGTATTTCTGCATGAAAAGCTTCTTAGCTAAAACTCATCTGCCGTTCATAAAACATCTAGGTCCCGTACCGCCATTGTTTTGCAAACATTAAAAAGGAGCACGCCGCAAAGTTAAAGGAAATCTCGGCCTAACTCTTCTCGGACGTATATCGTACCTTGTATTCATTTTATTTCGAAAGAGATAATCTTCATCCTAATAAAATGTACCATAACCTTGCAATGAAGGGTCTTTGCTTTAAGCATTTTCCAATTCCATGGTTTTATACAAATCTCGAATGGCATCAACGGCGACCTTTTCAGATCGATACCATTGTTTTGGCTAGTGGGCGAAGCTATTTTTGCATAGATTTCTTTCCATCGTATTAAAATAAATAATAAAGTAAAAAATTATTCCACTTCTGAGCTATGCAAAATCAAATTTTGTAATTTGTGATCTTTTTGTATACTTGTAAAAAGTCCCGATGTTTTCTCTGTAGATTTTCAACTAGTTCGCTTAGAATCTGTTAAATAACATGCGTTCTAAGGCTTAACAATATTAAAAAAATTATAAAATACTGACCTTTAGTTCCTTCGTATTCAATTTGATTCGTGTTTTCACCTGCGTTGTTAACGAGGTTTGCAATTCTCGTCTACGCTTTTCTAATTTTTCATGCAAGGTACTCATTAAATCGTGAGCCTCGCGATCTAGTGCCATATACGGTCCAGTCTTCGCTAGCTGCGCTGAAAATGGGCCAAAGCAAGCTTCCACAAATTGACTAAAATCTTTTTGTGGTTGTAATATAATGCGTTCCATAGCGTGCTGATATGCCTGAAGCTCATCCAATTCCATTTTTGCTTCGAATGCAGCTAAAGATTGTTCCGGTTTTATTATAAAATAATAATCAAGTGCCAAACCAGGACCAGCAATACGTTTCACGGCAAGACTATCGGAAGCAGGCACACGTCCACATTTCTTTATGAACAAATGAAATGTTAAGGAATCCCAGAGAAGACGGAGAGAATAGCGTACAAAGCCGACTGAAATGAGAGAAAAAAGAAAACTTTATTTATTTGAAAATTTCTTATGTTGTAGTAGCTAACTTACCAACTAAAATTATACCCGAAGCCAATGGACAGAAAAATGTAGCCACTAATATAGCCAACACCGGCTGTATCAGGCCTTGCATGAGAAAATTCCAAACAAGTGCCTCCAAGAGAATACAGTAACGATTGCGCGTATTATCTGGACAATCTAAATCGTAAATGAGTATCATGTAAAGATGCAAAAGCACAGTAAAAATAGGAATCCAAAAAGGCGCAGTTAGTGCTAAAGAAATACTGAGAAAACTGGTTGCCAAACAAATCAATGGGAATGCACAAAGTATGATAAGTGTGCCGAGAAAACCCTTAATGAAATAATTCCAAACTCGATTTAAATTGCGCGTCAATCCTTTACCAATGAAGCCTGCAAGTACAATACACAAAATCAAAATACTTTAGACATGCTTTTGTTTATTGTGAATGAAATCAACGCACCTGTGTCCGGTTCCGTTTCAAAGTGTGTACGTGATTTTGATATGTGTCGCCAAAGTTCAATCAAACGTGAAGCCATCGTCTGTGTGATGCTGGTCTTGCGCGGAAAGAGTGTACCATTAATTTGTGATAACTCTAAATCCGGCATGAACGGCTTCACACAGAATAGCGCACGCAAACCCAACGGGCTACACCAAGGCACTAATATGCCAAGCAAAAACATCATATTCCACGTCCAACACCATGTACGTTGTAGTAAATTCAATAAACGCCACAACGGCCAACGTGTGCTGGTTGTGCGTATGATTTCCTTTTCTACCAAAAATACTGGCTGACTGGGATCCGAACGTGGTGTTACAATTGAGGTTGCTTGTTGACTTATTACCGTTGGTATCACATCTGATTGACCCTGAAAGTTGCGTCGTATTACCCATGCGCTGGGCGACCAAATACGACATGCCCATTGAAAACTGCGTGTTGGCGTTTTTGCATTTTTCAGTTCTTTTAATAAGACCGGCTCACGTTCCTTCATGAATGCCAAATCACGACTAAGAAAATAGGCAGTTTGATGTAAATTCTGTTTATTGCACATTTTCAACGCCTCCTCATGCGCTGACCAAGCAGATTTGCTGAATTTATTCTCTTCGGCGGTGCGTAATTTCGAACGCAACCAAGGCGCAACTCGCGACAAAACTGAATGATCATTGGTAAGACATTTTTGGTGATCATCACGTGTACGTTTTATATCTTTTTGCACTTTATCTACTGCCTTATACATAATTACAACTGATTGTGCTTGCTGTACGAGCAACTCAGGTATGCCATCGCCCAACTCTGCCAATTTGGGATTCGATAGTATAGATGTGTATACACGTTGCAAGTATTCCTTCATAACAGCCTCGTTTACTTCCTGCAAAATGGAAATGATTTCATAATAAGAGATAGTCTCGAAATTAGTTGTGCAAAGCAATTTCACATAAGTTACCGCAAGGTACTTAGCCCTTTTGACGATTATTCAGTGTTAAGTAATTAAAACTTCATGCTTACCTCTTCAATTTCCTTATCGCTAAGTTTCTTGGCGCGTAGTTCTGCAATTAGACGTTCACGAAAATGCAAAAACCAACCACGCGTCTCACGCTCTAATATGCCAATTAGCACTGGCAACGCCTTACGCATAACATCACGACAAAATAAACGCAAATCGATCTCTTGACCTTTGGGCGTAAGAAATAGATATGGCACTGGTTGTGTCACTTCACAGTTATTAAAATCAAATTTCTCCATTGTAGCACGACGCAGCATTTTACGTACGAACGAACAAAGGCCATCAAGACAGTCTTCGAATTCGGGCTATAATTAGAAATATTAAATAAATTAAAATAAATATTAGCCAAGAAACTACCCTCTCCCACAGCCGTTTCTTAGAAATTAAAAATTGTGTTTGCGTTCTCTACTACATTGACGATATCTTTTGATAGATTGAAGATGACAATCTGTGCTCCACCTGTGTAACCAAACTGTGGAATTATTTCGAACTGACTACTAGAAAGCTCTAGGGAGTCAGGCAGGCCAATTATTATGATGACGAATGTCATGCCGCTATGCTAGGAAATCACGCTGAGAATCGGATCAGGAACTTAGGTTATTAAGAAAGCATTGCCCCTCATTGGCCAGCAGCGAGGGAGCATATGAACTCGTCTCATTTAGCCCGGAATTGCATTTAAGGTTATATCCATATATATCGAAATTAATGTGTGAGTTTTTGCGATATTTATGTAACTACTAGCAGACCCGACAGACGTTGTTCTGCCCTAACTTTGGCCTTTTTACATAACTTTCAAGAAGTTTTTACCTCTTACTCTCTCTCCCCATCTCTCCCCCTTTTTCTAATCTTCCATACACTTCGCCGTCTTTTCACTCACTTCTTTTGCGCCCCGTCTAGCCCTATCCGTCTATCTTCATCTAACTCTATCCCTTTCTCAGTCTATTTCTTATTTACTTTCTCTTCTCTCTAGCTCTTCTTATTCTTCTCCATCCCTTATTCCCAGTCCCGCTCCAAGTACCGTCCCCAGTTCCAGTTCTAGTTTCAGTCCTAGTGCCACTCCCAGTCGATCTCTGGTCCATTGCCAGGAAATAAAAGTGTCGTAAATACTAATCTACCAAATATATACCAAATTTCAGACAAATCGAACGATGAATAGATATTTTCGAAGAGATTTCCATATCATAATTTCAGGAGATAATACCGAAATAATTCCGAAACAATACCGAAATGTTTTCCAGAAAAGAACGTAAATCTCGAAATGCTCATATTGATCGAAAATATTCGAAACTACACTAGTCAAGAAGCTCAAAGGAACCCGAAATGATAGTCGCAAAACGATTCGAAAATTGTCTCAAATCTGAAAGTATGTCTTCTGCGTCTCAACCACACCCGAACAGATATTTTTTAACGGTATTTCTCACTTAATTGTGCCAGAACCTGGGAACACTTACTTAATTTTTTTTTATCCCGTTGGAACATTTCGAGAATATCTCTGTTTCATTTCGAGGTCGTTCTCTGCATCTTTCGGATACCTGATTTTCGGGGGATGATTTTGGTAATATTTCCGGGTTATGTCAGGATTGTTTTGGGAGTATTTCAGGATAATTTCGCGTTTGTTTCGGGATGAATTCGAAATAAGTTCTCGGAATAATTTGGATCATTCCCATCATTCATGGTTATATTATCGGAATTTTTTCAGGAGTATTGAGGGATAATTTTGGGATAAATTCGGAATAAGTTTTCGATTTAGTTTGGACTATTTCAAGATTGTTTTCGGGATCATATCCATTCTATATCGGGATCATGTTGGGACTATCCTCAGATCATGCTGGAATTGTATTCGGGACTGTTTCGGAATTGTTTTGAGATTGTTTTAGGAATCATTTCTGGAATATTTCATAACTGTTTTTGGAATGCTTTCTCAATTGTATATGGAGATAATTTGAGGACTTATTCGGGATTATAAATATGTGTTGAAGAATATTGCGGGATTGTTGTCGTTATAATTTTGAGGCTGTTTACGGGGTAACTTCAGGATTACTTCGGGACCATTACGCGACTATTTCAGGATAGTTTTCAAATCCTTTGTGGACTAATTCGTGTCAATACGGGATTGTTTTGAGGATCAACCCTTAACTACTTTGGGATCATTCCAGAATTATTTTTGGGATCATTTCGGGACTATTTCAGGATCATTCCATCTCTTCCCCTCTAACCTTAACTCGCAATGAGACAAAATACTCCCGAAATTATTTCACAAATACCGAAACTAATTATAGTCATAGAAATAGGTAAGAAACAATTTCTTACTAGCGCCGAAATGATACCAAAACAATCCTGAAGCAATTGCTATTTTGTAAATATTCACAAATTTGGAAATAATCCAGAAATAATATTATACTCTCGAATACTCACGCGACATACGAGCTCAGCAATTAAAAAACGACAACGTTCCTCCTTTATTTTATAATCTAAATTATGAGCGAGTAATGCTGGAACGCCTGAAAATATAACGAAAAATGTATATAAAAAAGTTTGCTATTTTCTAGTTGTGGGGTTATTTTTGAATAATGTTCGAATAAAAAATTATTATTATAATTATAAATTATAAACGATTAATACTATTCGTTTAAAATAATTGGAATAATAGCTTAATATTCGAACAACAGCATAATAATATCTTTTTTTTTTAATCATTATTCGAATAGTAATGTAAGGTATTTGAGAAGCAAGGTAAAGTGTTTGAATAGATAATAAGGAATTCGAATAGTAAGATAAGAAGATTCGAATTCCGAATACCTGTCGAACAAAAGCGTTTGTTATTCGAATAACTTATATTCGAATAGTCTCACCCTTACCATTTTCGTTCAACTTACCAATAAACATATCAATCAATTTAATAATTCCATCAAGTAATGCTTGCGCTGCATGTACAACGGAAAAAAAGTGACCGAAAATGCGCGCACGCGCCGTTACAACAATAAAACGTGCAGCCAATGCCAAATCGCTGAGGAAAGAGTCGTGCGCTCGCAATGTGCCCTTCTGCAGTAACTGTGATAAACGCCATTTATGTACCTGACCAGGAAAATGTAAGCTGGGAACATCGAATTCGCTAAATAAAAAAAGGATAGAAAAATATAAAATTATTATAAAAATAGAAAGAAGGAAGGAAGTAGAGGAAATAGTAATTTGAAAAGGCCCAATATGTACAGGGTAATAAAAAAACATAATTTTTGGGGGCACTGTGCTATTAGGTGTTTGTTTTATGGGCGCAATAATGGTGACACCAGCAGCAGCGCGAGTTAATGAAGTGTGAGACGGAATGGGATGACAGCCAAAAGGGCTACTAAAAGCGAATGCATACAAATTTGTTGTATAATTTCACCGGCTGCGCATAATAATCGAGCGAATTCATTGTTGCTTGTAATATGGAAATTATTTAAATTGCTGTCAATTTTCTTTTATTTTTTTTTTTTCATTCAATTTTCTTGCGTGTAGGCGAGCCATTAATTTCTAAGTGGAATGCGTGCTATGAATGCGTAAAAATGTGTCAAATACAAGAGTCGAGTCGCTTCAAGAGCTTAGCACATGAATGATTATGTGACGTCAGGTGTAAGTTATGTAAGTGCTGGCGAGAGCATTTGAGCATTTACTTTGCGAAATAAAATTTTTGCGCCAAGTTATGTAAGAATAATGAAACCAAGCTACTTTTCATGAGAGTAATGTGTTTTCGAAGAGCATAGCTGTAATGTAAACTTTGATAGGGTATTCTTTCTAGCGTTACGGCGAACATATCTGAACTTAAAAAAAAATTATTAGATTTATTTATTCAAAAAGATATTTGCATGCATTTAAGTATAAAGCTAATTAGAACTATCTTATAATATTTTTGTTTAAAAGTACTTAATAATATTTAAACAATAAAACCAAAAACGCAAAAAAAAATTGTTCTTACTGAAAAAAGGTCTTTATCTATCACTTCTCTCCTTCCTCTCACTTTTTCCTCTCTCCATATCTATATTTGGGCCTTCCACTCTCTCTTTCTACATTTATATCACACACTCTTACTCCCAATTCCCGTTGGTTAAGCAAATGCCATGTGCAGGCAGAAAACACGATAAACGGATCAAGTCAGGACGACAATATGATCTTGCCGACCACAGTGGCAATAAGGAGGGAGGTATGGTATTGGCCTTGTGGTGTGAAAGAGACTACGCATCAAGGCGAGATGATTAAACATAACATTTATCTGCGGCTACGCATCCACTGACTAGAATGAAAACTTTTTCTATTAGAAACTAAAAAATAGATAATATAATTGTCCCCGCCATGACATCGAAATCATGTTTGTCGAGTTCAACGCCTGGGTGACCAAGGAAGGGGAGTTTGGTCCTACATTGAAGGAATTCAGATTCCACCAACAAATGTCTTCAAACTGGTTGATGATGAACGCGTATATTTCAAGACATCTGCAGAGCCTATTTCAACATTAAAAGAAACACCAAGGCGTAGCTGTGGTCAATGAACACCGAAATGAATTGATTATACGAGCCGGACCCGTGCGCATCTTGCGCAACCAATATATGTAAGTGTCTTATCAAATATCAACAGAAATCATCTGTTCTATCAATCAATTTCTTTGTGTGCTCACAATCGTTTATTTTTAACAAATTATTTTAATATAGCTAAACAAAAGCTCTACGACCAAAATTGCCCAAAAGCTCGCTAATAGCCCGAATCTCCATCTTTACAACCAAAACTTTATTTATAGATTTGGATTCCAAATAAGAGCGAAAAAGGGACCTGTAAAACATAAAAACAACAATTAGAAATAATATATATGACTGTGATCGAAGATGGCAGGCATAGCAACAGTCTCCTCTTTTGGACATACTAAATATCAGTTCGGAATATTACCTTGTGGCAGAATTTACTACCGAGTTGATTACGAAAAAGATAGCTGATGATTGATTTAAAAAATATTTTAAGGAAGACTTTAGTCTTAAGTTTTGGTTGTTTAGCGTACTTCAGAAAACATCGAGACCAATATGAATATTTTTCGAATAGAGGGACTTAGATATAGACTTCAAAAGCAGGTATATATATGTTTTTCTGATTTGGCTTGCGGAACATCTTAAAGGCGCTCTAGATGCTACAAAACGGATAATAGGAAATTTATGAGAGCTTTTTTTAACATACGGAAGCTCGTTCTTAGTCTTGTCAGAACTCGCCTTTGGTAGCATGGGAAGAGGGCGGCTACCACTCCGCTAGAAGACCCAGGTGGAAAACGATTTTAGTTCCTTTGGTGTTACCAATTGGCACCAGATGGCACAGCGAGGAAGCGACTGGCACAACTTGTTTGACGGACATAAGAGGATTCGGCCAAACTCACTTACTAAATTTGTGAAACTTCTTTCACCGCGACAAATTGTACAAATAACATGATTTTTCTCGAGAGATACGGACAGAGCTGAGATGAGCAAATTAAAACTGGAAAGACCTGGGTTGCTGGGACGGGCTCATATCGTTCTGAAGTATTATATACTATACCACAATCTAAACCCAACGCCGTCCACCTAAATTTGGCGAATAGGTCCAAGACCTTTATCATGATTTCGGACGAATTGAATGGGCCGCAAGTAAATAGAAGAACGCAAAGTTTTATTTTCATGTTCTTCGATAAATGCGATCGTGATCGCTCTGATCACTTCCACCGTTGGTTCCAAACAAAACGAAAATACGCGTAATCTCAAACTTATTTCCAGATATATATAAAACTTCGCTGATAGCAAAAACTGCCATTTTAAATCCTTGAGAACAACAGACGTATTTTATTGCAGAGACATGGTGGCGAAGAACATAGCGTTAACAACTGCAACGAGACACATTACCTAGAAGCAGCTTGGGGGGAGACCATACGGTCATAGTAGTATAACGTCATCGAATATTGGACGGACAGACTACCTACTTCCCGACATGCGCTTCAAAGGGTCCTTTAGAGCCACAATTGAGGTGGAATATGGGCACAAGAGCGCTCACATGACGAGACGATACACGTGCACGCCGATGGTTCAAAAGTAATGGAGGATGTAGGGTCTGCGGTATACTGCGCTGATCCGTAAATGAGCAAATCCTACAAGCTGCCAGATCACTGTGTTTTTCAGGCGGAAGTGGTTAGTAGCCGTGACTAAAGTAGTAGAAACACGGGAAAAAAATAGCTTAAACTTCAGCTGCGTAAATTTTTACATGGACAGCCAAACAGCAATTAAGGCTCATAATCTCTCATAGCACATCTAAAAGTGTGTTACGAGTGTAAGGAATCTCTCTAAGGTTCGGGATAGGGAGAAAATATATCTGTATTAGATGCCTAGGCATAGCGGAACAGATAGAGATGAAAAAGAGGTGGAACTAGTTAAACAAGGCGCATCGCTCAAAGCTTGTACCGTTAATGTACCAATAAATTGGGCAAGATTAAAAGAAAGCTAGAGGTGCACATTAGGAGAGGTGTGAAACCAAGCGCGGGGCTTGGAGAAGAAAATGATCGAGCACGTCTCGTGCTGGTGCCGTGCGCTAGCCAGGCTAAGGCTCGAGCTATTAGGAGTGGCACAGCTATCAGATTTAGAAGCAGGGGCCTAGAAAGCTCTTAGCATTTGCCCAGAGGACGGAGTTATTTTGTAACATGGTTCTTGGTTTCCGATAGGGTTTCTCTGTATGGTCGTAAGCAAACTTTTGGTAACACGATGGACACATTCAGTCTATATGGGGTGCTCACGGACCAGCCAGTTCAACCTAACCTGCCATGCCACATAATTTTCTGTATATGCTTCAGAAGAATGTTGAAGCGAAGTAACTGCATTCTGGGTGATTCAATAAACAGAAATAAACCAATGGCGCTCTACTACTTCGCTGAACTACGTCACTAGTCTGCTTATGTATTTGATCCAAAGGTATCATAAAAAATTAATGACGACAATCTTCATAATTTTTAATGCCCCTACAGCAAAAAACACTTAATATCCATTTGAAAGATAAACGTATTCAAATTAATTCAGATAAAAATAAATTATCATATTACATAATATAAATATTTTATACACATTGCGCTAAACAAAACATTAAATTCAAAGAAAAAAAATTACATATAAATAATTTGTACGATTAAGTATAGTATTTATAATGGAATATCTTTGATTTGTGCGCGTGGGCACGTTTGTACTATATTTTGAATTTATTTATTCAAACGGTATTTACCCATTTTTACGTATTGTTTCCAATTGTTCCAAAGTTAATTTCTTCGGTTTGCCATATTTATCCTTTTGCAAGCTTTACAGAAATATTTTTTTTTTACAATATATGCAAATTGTTTTTGTTCAATTTATATAATTAAAGTTTCAATTTAAGAAATATAGAATTAGGTATTAAAATGATTTATGTGTTTCTATGTATGTATGTGTGTAGTCTGTATGATATAGTGTAGTACAAATATTAAGTATGTAGATGTAATGGAAATTAGGGATGTAGCGAATATTCGGATAAGCATCAGCAAAACTGAAAGCGCAATCGTTGCAAGCCGCATTGAGGAAAAAGCAGCAATTGTACGTTCTCTTATGAGTAATTTCTAAAATGTGTCATTCGATTCCACATCTGTATTAGCGTTGCAAATGAGTAAACTCTACATTCGCAACATCTCTAATGGAACCAAGGCGAATTCAGTACCAGGTGTTGTTATCCCAACAGCAGATTGCTTCTTCCTGATTATTTTTCATACAACGCCTTGTACTAGCTGTGTTTTTTTACATCTTTATACAGTATACCCGCAAATGCAGATGTATATACAAGTAAAAAAAAAAACACGGTTTATATGTCAGTTAATCGAAATCATGAAAATTTTCTTTTGACTTGACATTCTTCTGCCCGGCGAAATGATTGAATTCGCTTTGCCATCACCTTGTTTAGATTCGCCTTGAGTGGAACTGAGTCAGTATATGAAAAAGTACTTATAGATTTGACAATAAATTTACAAAAATAAAGAATCAAGGGAAATAACGTTTTCGAAGTAGTTTTTTAATAAAATAAATTTGATGAGTTGTGATTTTTGATATTTTTATTCTAAATACATACATAAGGGCTAGTTCGGAACATTTTTGAACTACATAGGACCAGCTTATGGTTCCAAATTAGTGGTATGGAAAAGGCGGTTCTAACTCAAATGGTGAAAAGTGAAAGGAAAAATGTGAAAGGAAAAGTATATACATACTGACATACATATATGTAACCGCAAAACAGCAAATGTGTGTGTGTGTGTGTAAGCGCAACACCGCAAAAGTGTGTGTGTGTGTTTGCGTGTGAACTTTGTGAACCCAGCAAGAAATCGAGCGACTGATACTGGTCAGACTGACCTGATACTGATCTCATCAGTATCTGATCAGTATCAGCTCAGTATCTGATCAGTACCAGATCAGTCTGATCAGTATCAGTCACTCGATTTCTTGCTGGGTTCACATAGTTCACACACACACACACACACACACATTTGAGGCTTTGCGGTTACATATATGTATGTCAGTATGTATATACTTTTCCTTTCACATTTTTGCTTTCACCATTTGAGTTAGAACCGCCTTTTCCATACTACTCAAATTAACGAAAGAGGTCGGGTTTACTGTGTCGATCCAGAAATAAGTAGATTCTAAAAGCTGTCAAATCACTGCAGTGTCTTTCAGGTGGAAATAGTAGCCGTGAAGAAGGCAGCAGAAATTCTGGAGGACGCGTGTTTAAGCTGCAGTCGCATTAATATATATACATACATGTATATTGATAGTCAGGCGCCGATCAAGGCAATAATCTGACTCAGTACTTTATCAAGAACTGTCCGGGAATTCAAAGAAACATTGGAAAGACTTCGCTAAGGCCGTACCATACATCTATGCTGGCTTTCCGACCATAAAGGGATAGAAGGTAACGAGAAGACCGATGAATTGGCAAGTGAGGGATAGAAGTTGATGAATCGACGGTAGACGTCCAAATCCGGGGATTCAAGGGGTTGAAAAGAGCAATATAAAACGCAATTTTTAGCCTCACCTACGCGGGGGGAGTTCTTTTACAAATATGAATGTACCATACATATATTTAGCCAGCGAGGCTCTGGTGGCATCAAGTACCTCAAGAAACCAGGGGGTAGGGTGGGGGATGGCCTAGAAGGTTTAGTATGGTCATGTTAATTGTTTCCGAAAACTTTCGAGGAGTGTCTTTAATATAGTTCATACAATAACAACAACAATAAAGTCCCAATCCGTTTGGGAGTAATCAAAAGGAGGCAGGAGTTGCATATGATCAATCAAGTAGGAAAGGCAGGTCTCTGAAGCTAGCAAATTAGTACGATCTCGTGTTTTGATTGTGCATATGGGTTCGGCTAGCTTAAGTTTAAGCCTCGATATATTTTAAAATATAAGTGTAATAAATTTAATTAAGTTTAATGTAGCCCAATCCTCGATATTTTTTAAAATACATATGTAAAAATTAAATTAACCCGTATTAAATTAGCATTAAATATTGTGCAATTTAGTACGGTCTCGTTTTTTGATTGTGCTGAAAAGGTGGGGCTAGCTTAAAAGACCTAGGAAAGGCGTTGACAGAAGCACGGGGCTGCAAAATTTCTAAGATTATGTGCAAATCCTACGACGTTAGGCAGACAAAGTTGCTTATATCTCTAAAGAGAAAAAACTTAAGGATCACGATGGGCATACTAACTGGACACTACCTTCTGCTGTCACATGCTTATAAGTTAGGACTCGTCAGTAGCAGCAGGTGTAGGAGGTGCGAGCTGCAGGAAGAAACGGTTGAGCACGTCTTGTTTTCGTGTCCTACGCTCGATAGGCCAATGCTCTAGCTACTAGGGTGGGCAGACTTGCCAGGTCTCGAGGCAGCTGTTAAGTCAAGTCCCAGAAAACTTTTAGTATTTGTCAAAAGATCGAAGTTATTTCATAAGTAAGCCCTGGTACCTAGTTGGGGTTGTTCCATTTGATCGTCAAGCATTCAGTCTATGTGAGGTCTTTATTGACCGGCCAGTTCTACCTAACCTAACATTTCGGTATTATTTGCACGATTATTTTGGGACTATTTTGAAATCTTAATGAAATCATATTGGCATTTATGAATACGTGAAACTATTGGAATGTTATTATTATCGAATTGTAATCAACGAGTTATCGGACTGCTATCAATAACAACTGTTATCTAAGAGTTATCGGTATATAATAGGTAAATTATCGATGTGTTATCAGTTTATTATCGAAAAGTTTTCGAAAAAATATCGATTTTTATAAAAATGTTATCGATGTGATATCGAAAAAATCGATTTATTTAAAAAATATCGATACTTCTACGATAGTATCAAAAAGTTTTTCGATTTATTATAGAAAAAAAAGATTTCTAATCAAAAAGTTATAGATTTGGAAAAATTTTCGATTTGCTATGAAAAAAAAATAATGTTTTGGAAAAAATGTCGATTTGTTATTGAATAAATATCGAATAGTTATCGAAAAGCTGTCGATTTGTTATCATGTCAAATTTCAATAACAGATCTATAGCTTTTTTTTTATCAAATCGTCAACAAATCAACAACTTTTCGATAACAAACAGCTAACTCATCAATAACGTTTGATATCGATAACAAATTTATAATCCTTCGATAACAAATCGCCAACTCCTCTATAATATGGCGATGTCGAGAAATATATAACACTTAAGACATGTTATTCGCTTATAGAGCAACTCTGTAAGCTAACATATCAGTATACATACAGTACGTCGCTCCCCGTGAGAACCGAAACCAACAGTACCCATAATGTTCGAGAGAAGTTTTTCGGTCACGTAGTGCAAGTCAATGAAGATGCTCCGTTTCAGAGAGTATTCCAATCGACACCCATCTTTGGAAGCAGACGAAGAGATACCTCAACTTAGATATGAGCACTTTGGGATTCGAGGAGTTGGGTGTCGCAATCCTTTAAAGGGGTTGCCAGCGCAATTTATAGCTCCTAAAACCAATTGGCAACCTCACTTACCCGTGGGGAATTCTGTTATCTAGCATATGAGGCTATGGCGAAACAAATTACACACGGAAGGAGGAGGTTGTATGACCCATAACGTTCAACGTAATGGTCGGCCTAGTACATTTGTGCTATTTTCAGGAGCGCCCGGGTCAATATAAGGTAAAAAACCATTAACAAGGATAAAACTACCAAAAATATTCAGGAATGCTGCTTATCGATACAAGAAAAAGAAGAAGGGGAATTAGACATGATTCATAGTGGTGCTCCCAACTACTTAATGATGGTAATGGAAACTGAGCCCTAGTGTTAGAAAAATACGGATTTCACACAGAATGAAATAATTGGGTCTTATTGAACTCAATCTTCCATACAAAATACAAATTCCTAATTATCTCATTATTGCTTTATTGAATGAATCTAGTATATTTTGTTTGATGGATAGAATTTTATTGTCAATTTAACAAATGACAATCAAAAGTAAATTAATACAATAATTTATAACAAATAGAAAAAGAACAAGTAAAGGTGTTTAAGTTCGTGTGTAACCGAACATTACATACTCAGCGTGAACTTTAATTGTACATTTCATTTCAGATAAATTACTTTTCTACATAACACGTGGCACCGCCCGTTTAAAAAAAATTTCTCCCCATTTCCTCTTACAATAAAACTTGATAAGGGAAATATTATTGATTCAAAACTATTTTTTCCTAAGTTATAGCTTATTATTCTAGTTTACGACCCTTTTAAACTTGTTTTATATCTAAGTTGCCGTGGTCTTTAACCGATCCCGTCCACTTTTACTACAAATATTTTCTACTATAGGGAAAATTACGATCTGTTAATTTATCTTCAAGTTATGACTCCCGAAACATAGAAAATTGCTTAGTCATAAAAGGGGCGGTGCCACGCCCATTTTTTTAAATTTGAAGTTTTTCCTATTTATTGTTATAAATCCACTTGGAAAATGAAATACCATTGATATAAAGCTCTTTTTTGCAAAGATATAGCTTATTTTATTCGTCCACGACCCTTTTAAAAATCTTTTATATAAAAGTGGGCGTGGTTCTTAACCGATTTCGTTAACTTTTCTTCAAAGCATTCCTTATAGTAAAGGCAACCTCTCCGCCGAATTTTGTTACGATAGGTTTAACGATTTTTGATTTATGATTAATAATATTTGTAAAATTGATTTTATCACAAGTGGGCGGTGCCACGCCCATTTTAAATTTTTTATAAATAGTCTCAATATCAGTCCACCAGTCAAATTTCAACATTCTAGGTGTATTATTTACTAAATAATCAGGTTTTTTGTGTTTTCCAAAATTTTATATATATAAAAAGTGGGCGTGGTTATCATCCGATTTCGCTCATTTTCAATACCAATCTATTCTGGGTAAGCTCGTGTACCAAATTTGGTAAAGATATCTCAATATTTACTAAAGTTATCGTGTTAACGGACAGACGGACGGACGGACATGGCTCAATCAAATTTTTTTTCGACACTGATGATTTTGATATATGGAAGTCTATATCTATCTCGATTCCTTTATACCTGTACAACCAACCGTTATCCAATCGAAGTTAATATACTTTGTGTGCAAAGCTCGCTGAGTATAAAAACACCAAAAAAATCTAAACTTTATTTTCGCAGGATTTGCAGCAAAAGATAATATGGCTGTGCGAACACCCCAACGGGTTAGGGGCTTAGAATATACCCGCGGCAGGTATGCCTGTCGTAAGAGGCAACTAAAATGCCAAATTGATTCAAGGGGTTGCCAGCGCAATATATAGCTTCTCCAACCCAACTGTCAACCTCACATACCTGTTTCTTTGACAGGGCGGGATGGCCTAGAAGGTTTCATGTGGTCATACCTAATCGCTAACGAGATGGAAGGGCTAGTACCTTAACGCTGCTTGTTACCGGAGCGTACCGGATCCGCATTCGGAAAAGGACCTTATCGCTACAGCAACAACAACAACAACATGGTCGTTCGAAAATAGGCACATATTTGGTTAGGTCCAACATCTATGAGTAGTTAAGGAGGAAACGGTAGTTCATCCATTTTAACTATTTTTTGTAAAAGCGTAATATTTTTTTGGGACTGCTGACAAATGTTCGCTTAATGAAGCAAGTGGCCCCATTTGAAAAGGAAATTTTAATTATTTCATTAAACAAACTTGTGCTTTAATTAAGTTTCTGTGTGGAATTAGTATAATTAAAAATCACATTTTTCATCAAATTTGTTTATGTTCGTAACAATACATAAGCTTACATTCTAATAGAAGCAAGTAAAAAAGAAAAATGTTATTTAAAAATTATGAAAACAAATTTAAAAGGCAATATCTATAAAGGAATTTAATCTAAGAAAATCTTTGCAAGCCAAGCATGAGCGACGAATTCATTTCCGGTGACTTTATGCTATGCAATGATTTTTAATGATAAAAAAAATGTGAAAAGTAAAAACAAATAATGAGAAACTTATGGTTTCTAAAACCACAGCTGCAAACTTTTATCGATAGAATTTAACAAAAAAAAAAAAAGTAAAAAAATGAGCACATATTTCCAACTCTTATTAACTCTTTGCGTTGGCGCTCAAGCTTTACGGTTTATTAGCAGCCATCTATGCAGATGTGTGTGTGTTATGCACATAAATAAATAAATAAAAAAAATAAAATAAATTGACCCGCATTGTTAGCAACAATAAACAGGGAAATACAAATGAATACAAAAAAATAAGAAGAATGTATATCATAACAACAATAATAACAACAAAATTTAAATGATATAAAAAGATACACACAAAAAAAAAAAAAAAAGAAGACAATATTGCAAAGCGATTAAAAAATCAATAGAATATTTATGTATTGGCTTACCCAGACTCGCGCAATGACTTCAACTGTGAATTGGTGAGACGTCGCGGTTCACCGCTACCATCCGATGCAACGGCATCCAACTCATCAAAGGGCGGTGCTATAAATAGGTCGCGCAAATTAATCGGTCGAGTTTTGTTGCGGTTATTAACGCTGTTCGTCGCATTGTTGGTGGTCAGCGCGAGTGTTGTTGCGGATAGCGGTTGTGGGAGTACTGCATATTTATGTAGTGACGGCGATGGTGGGTGGTTGTGGCATCAATAACAACAAAATAAACAGAAACAAGAGCAACAGAATGCAATAAAATAAAACCAGATTAATCAAGCTTCATCATTTTTAACTTGTTGTATATACGATAAATTGATAAATATATGTGTTATATAGATAAATTTTTATGTAGATACAGTTGCGTACAAATTAATAGGAGCACCGTTTCTTACCAACTCTTTCCTTGAGTTTTTTTAAATTATAAGAATACAAGGCTTTGCCCGCACTTCAAAATTTCCCAAACTTCCTCCTATTTTACTTCCGCAAAAGTATATTTTGGCGATTGTTGACATCACTATGGCATTAAAGCGAGCCACACTGGTGTACATGCACACATAAATCATCATTTACACACATACATACATACAAGGCAACGAAGAGATACTCAAAAACACATGTAATCATCAGCCAAAGTTGTTACTCACACATACACACGCATATATGTAGCTCAATTATCAAACAGGATATACAGCAGTTCTAGAAGGCGAAATGTCTAGACTTTAGAGTAAATATGCGAATGAAGCAACGGAGAGTATAAAAGCAGCGCAAGCTGAGTAGTCAGTAATCAGTTTGATTTAAACACGCGATTAGTTGTGAAGTATAATTGTAAAGTACTATTCTGAAATAAGTCTAAATAAAGACCAGTTTGCAATACGGAATATTGGAGTTATTTATTCGACAGTTCAGCGATTCAAACATTAGTAGAATCAGGGACGGAAAAGAATAATTTTTTTTTTCGGAGTCGAAAAAGTCCGGGTCAAAAATTGTCCTAAGTGAAAATGTTTGAGTTCTCAGGTATCCCTATAGCAATATCATGTCGAATCATGCATCCTTTTTATTTTTCGAACTTTTTCCATTAAAGTCCGCATATAAAAGTAATATCTGCATCTGTAAAAAAAATGTTTTTAATTCGGATAAGCCGTTTCTTTGTTATCAAGCCGTACTTTTATGTTGGCCTTAAAAAATAAAAGTCTGGATTTAACTTTTATTTCCGGACTTTTATTTTTAAAAGTCCGAGTTTAACTAGTTCTATCGGACTCAGGTAATAAAAATCCGAAAATAATTTTTATCTTGATCCAAATATATTAAAAGTCCAAAATTAATTGTTTTGCAAGGAATTATATTATAAAAGGAATAACAGTTTCCGCCCCTGAGTAGAATGTTTCAAACAAGCGAAATTCCCCTAAATTCGTTACAATATTGACCATCCTCCGTCGTCTGTGCTTCCCCTCCCTTTTTTTAACTTTCACGTGGTCTCCTCCGCCGTATCTCCTCTTATTCTCACACCACTCCACCCCCACTTAAAACTTGACCAATTTTCAGATTACTAACATGCGATATGCAGGATTTTTTCCCATTTGAATGCGAGGCGCCCTTTTTTCATCTTACATTTTTCTGGTGGTGCTGGAAATTAACCAGACATCTGTGTGGCTCTGTTCGTATGACATATTCAAATGTGCGCTAACTCTCTCGTGACCTCCCTGCCTAGTATAGATAATCAAGAGACTATTAAAGGATATGGGCTCTGAGTGGTAATCTCTTGAATGAACGATAGAATAAAACGGAGATAGGTTCGGGAAAAACGGCAAGGATGACGAGAGACAGTACTGTACGAACGGACATGTTAGCAACAGTGAGATCGCCGTCGCCCAACTCACTGTGAAACAGACGACTAGTCGAAGACCGCTTGGAAACAGGGAAGGACTGGACGATTCTGGAGATCTGAAATCAGGTCTCATACAAGACCTTAAGCGCTTGTTGCTGACCTTTTCGTTATTCCACTGAAAGTAAAGGACCTCGTCGTGGCTATTATTATTATCGCGGCTGATTGCCAAGTTCTCTATCAGACGCAGAGAACTGTGGAAGTTACTTTCATCTGGTTGGCGTTACTTCAACTCCTTGCAGTTTTGTTTTGTCTTTAAGTCTTGGAATATGGTCAATGTCACTTTTATTCCAAAATCAAAGAAGAGTTTACACTTCTCTCTCAAGCACTTTCTACAAACCAGTATTCCTCGTTCCTGTTAAAACCGATGGAGCAACTGATTGATCTCTAAATATATAGTAGGATTGCTTGGGAGCGGTAATTACCATCCTAATTTGCCTATTTTAAAGGCAATTGTACTGAAAGAGCTCTTAGTTCGGTTGCTTAATGCTGATAGTAGGCTGACTTGACCACTCCAAGGCCTCGAATGCAGGAGCTGGCCTCCAATTACATTCACGAGGAGCTACAAGATCTCTTTACCGCCTTCATTGGCATAGTACCGCTGGTACTATACCACTGGGCTAAGAACCTTGAAACTATACTTGACAGCAAGCTGCATTGCGAGCTTAACATAGCGAAGAGAGCTAGTAAAACCTCGAAAACATTGTACTGCTGCCACGGTGGGGCAATGGCTGTCTGATTTCATCTTCTATATACAGCACCAATTCTAATGCAATGTTAAATACCTATGTACCTGGTAATTTAGAAGGTGCACGCTGCGCGGGCTGTAATAAACTCGAAATGCGAGAACCTCTTTTGCCCGGTGGCTAGCTAAACCCCTCATATGGCCTCAGAGGAGAAATGTGGTGGGGAACTCATGTGCCGCCGAGGGCTGGTGCACTTGTATACCGATGGATCTACGCTGTATGGGAAAGTTAGAGGAAATTGACAAAATAGGAGAGGGGGGAGAAATAAATAGGGGAAGGGATGAAGAAGGCAAGGGGAACACTTTTACAATATATGTATGTAGGCCAGTATTTTTAGAGTATTGGGTATAGTTGTCTTAAAGATGAATTAGCATGCAATTTTAAAAAGTGCGCGGTGTCACGCCTATTTATGGGAACATACCAAATTCGTTAAATATCCACAATTATTACAAGATGTCGAATTTTTCTTTTTATCGTAACCCTATGAGTGTGGTTGAATGGGTGTAGCAGGAGAGAGGTAAACACGGGATTGGTGGAAAAGAATATGGAGGGGAAAGAAAGAACTAGATAAAAAGAGGGGAAAGGAAGGGAAGATTGCCAGTAATTGGTTTGGATTAGGCATATGGTCGTTTTAGACAAACTATGGTGGAATTTTGGCGATGCCACGCTCTTTTAAAATCAAAGTTCAATATATCGCGCTCAGTTGGCATGCTCTTATAATTATGTCCACAGCCGTACGCTGATTTCTTCATCCCCTTTGTTAAATGTATACATACATATTGTGACGATTATGAGTGGCACTAAGTGATACTCACATCCCTAGTCTGATGCTAAGTAAATGAAGTCACAACAACAATAAAGCAGAAAGTCACTTGTATCTACATAAACGAATCAATCATTATGTCTACACATATGTAGGTACACGCAGCTGAGAAGCAAGGCACAACCACATGCATATATCTGAGATACTCCTGAAACTATGGAATGAGAGCAGCTATAAAATCGTGCAATTGTAGTTACAGCTGAGAAATTTGAGAGCTGATGGCCAACTAGTAGATTCTGGAAATGGAAGCGCCTAGAAGATGCGAACGTTGAAATCAGAGAGTATAAAAGGCAGCAAATGTAGAGGCGCTGGAATTCAGTTTGATTTGAGCTATCAAACAGTTTTGATTAAGCACGCAATCTGTCTGGCAATAAAAGAGTTTCATTTGAGCTATCAATCAGTTTGGTTATTAAGCCAGCTAGTTGCAAAGTATAAGTGTTATTGTGAAGTACTTTAATAAAGGCCATTTTTCCATTATTCAATATTGGAGTTATTTATTCAACAGTTTAGTGATTCGAACTTAGTAGAAGGGCAAATAAGAGGATTTGCAAGTAAATTCGTTACAATATGTTCAAACATTTAATAAAACTTACCGATTGGGAAGGTTTTCCAATGATAAAGAAATTGTTCGGCAACGTGTTTAATTTGTTCGACCAGCTGTTCAACTTCGGGCGGTGCACCAACCAAATTTACCGTAAACTGTACAGGTTCACGCTCTGGGCCAGCCAATGATTGTGGACGTAAATGTGTACCGGTGGCAGAGTTGCCGGTTAATGGCAGCATTGACATTTTATCGACAAATTTTTTTCAAATTTATTCGCCTCTACTGTACGGTTTATGTAGGTAACTAAAAGCTATTGTCTGTGTCTAATTCGTTTGGATTTTGTTGGTGTTTGTTTACAATCAGGGGTCGGTGACTTTATTGATTTGATTTGTTTTGGCAAGATTCGATTTTAATTACACCATTGCGCCATCAAAAGTGTTTTTTCAGCCGTGTCATGATGAGATTTGTGAATTTAGTAATTATTTCTGAAAGAACAGCAAAAAACGATAATTATTAATATTTAATTATGGGGAATGTTAAACTGAATACGCTAATTGTGAAAAATAATTAAAAAAATGACTAATTTGAGTTAAATTTACCGCGAGTAATACATATTCAACAGTAATTTCATGCTGATGAATTCAATAAATGTGAAAAAAACACGGCTATTAGTTTTTTTTACACGCGTATACGTTTCGTTTGCGCGTGAAATAAAACGCCAATCCTCGCTTAGATAATGCTTAGGATACCCATCTAGCGGCAGTGGTTAAATAACTAGCTACAGCACAGGGTATACCTAAAATCGGAGACACAAACCTCTGGTGGCCAAAGTGTATAACCTATAGCTGAATCGGTTGCGATGAATTGTGGACACACACCATTTGTAGAGGTGAAACATAGACACATATTTCAGTTGCATCTGAAGTAGACAAGGTTGAACGCTTAGCAGTCCATATAACGTTTAAGCGTAAACGTAGATAGATGTAAAAAAGACACAGCTATTATTAAGAGACGTAAGAATGTGCTAGTGTACGTGTACAGCACTGTGAGGCTGAGTAACTCTACTCAGTGTTGAGTTACTGCGTTAATGCCGAGGGTGGCACAACTAGCGCTGATGAATTATTTATTATAAATGTTATTGTGCAATCCACCATTCACAATAGGCTAGTTTAAACTCTTCTTTGATGAATGAATAGCGCAAAGAGAGTAGACGAACGCGTATATATGCTCAGAAAGGAGCTCTATGCCGAGTAGGAACCTGACATGAGGTGCTCAGTAAGGAGCTGACGTAAATTGCTGAGAAAGGAGCAGGCGCGGTATGGCCGGAACGTGCGCGTGGGTCTTAATTTATTTAATCTAAATATTAAAAAAATCTTACAAACTAGTTGCACAATAATGTTTTACATATATGAACATATACATTGTGTCAGTGTAACTAGTTACAAATTTACAAAATAGAATAAGTTTCAGCATATGAATTTACAATCACATTAGCTGTTTTTTTTTACATTTATATACCTTTACGCTTAAACTTTATAGATTCAGCTATATGTTATACACTATGGCCATCAGAGGGTTGTGTCTCCGGTTCTCGGTACACCCTGTAGCTTGTTATTTAACCCCTGCCGCTAGATGGGTCTCCTAAGCATTATCTAAGCGAGGATAAGCATTTTTTTTACGCTCAAACGTAAACGTATACGCGTACAAAAAAAAACACGGCTATTATTGATGATGTCGGAATGGACGTGACTCCGAGCACCAAAGTGTAGATTATAGGAAGTTCAATCAATGTAAGAATAGACGGGAATTCGAGCAACAAAAGTTCTGATTACTATTTATACTATTGGTGTACAATTTTTAATAATGCTGTCGGAATGGACGTGAGTGCGAACAGCAATTTTGGTTGCTCTGCATGGTAGAGAAAAACGCCGCCGATTTTGGTCGTTTTTCGCACGCCGCCGCCGAATGTCAAAAATATCGGCGCGGCGGCGGAGGCGGCGGCGTTCGGCGCGTTACTATATTTTCTCGTTTAAGACTGTTTACGCCATTTATTGTTCATGTCGAAAATTGGTCGGATATGGTCGAAAGTGGTATCAACGGATGCGCATCACTGCCAGTTATAAGAAACTAATTGCGAAGTTTAACTCTTTCTAACGGTTCAAAAGTTACTTAAAACAAGTAAGAAAGGCTAAGTTCGGGCGTAACCGAACATTATATACTCAGCGTGAGTTTCAATTGTACATTTCATTTCAGATAAATTAATTTTCTATATAACACGTGGCACCGCCCGTTTAAAAAAAAATGTCTCCCCATTTCCTCTTACAATAAAACTTGATAAGTGAAATATCATTGATTCAAAACTATTTTTTGCTAAGTTATAGCTTATTATTCTAGTCTATGACCCTTTTAAATTTGTTTTATATAAAAGGTGCCGTGGTCTTTTAACGATCCCGTCCATTTTTACTAGAAATATTTTCTGCTATAAGGAAAATATGTGTACACAATTTCATTACGATATGTTACTTTTTCTTCGAGTTATGGCTCCCGAAATATAGAATATTGCTTAGTCATAAAAGGAGCGGTGCCACACCCATTTTCAAAAATTTTAGTGTTTTCCAATTTAATATTATAATTCAATTTAGAAAGTAAAATTCAGTTGATATAAAGGTCTTTTTCGCTAAGATATAGCTTATTATTTTCGACTACGACCCCTTTAAAAATCATTTATATAAAAGTGGGCGAGGTCTTTAACCGATCTCGCCCATTTTTTCTAGAAATATTTTCTGCTATAGGGAAAAATTGTGTACCCAATTTTATTACGATCCGTTAATTTTTCTTCGAGTTATGGCTCCGGAAACATAGAAAATTGCTTAGTCGCACAGGTAACGAAAAGGCTCGTACATTTCAAAACTTCAACTGCATGTGCTTAGAAAAAGTGGCTGAAATGCCTCAACGGCCTGAAGGGAATGACCTTCCCAAACAAAAACGGACTATTAACCAACCCTCTTGTAAGTTTTAACATAAACGTTTCTCTACGACTCTGTAACGTAGGCAAGTGTAAACGTTTTAAGCGGCTGTAATAGGGAGGAAGATTCCTTAGCTAAATTTGCCTCGTTCTGCGCATTCACTGGGCAGTGCTGAATATTCTCTAAGCGTAATTGCGCTAACACATAGCGTTAATACGGACCAAGGCGTGGCTTCATAGTATCGTCAGCATTATAGTTAATGGGTGTGTAACCGCCTGGACGATTTTTGCCTCTTCTTAACAAGTTTCCGCAGCTATGTCTAATGCCAAAAAGGGAGTTGAAATCTTTCTCCCCCTGTTCGTTTTAACTCACTTCTGTGCTTCCAAATACGCGTGCCCATAGGATAGGGCCTTTCTATCTTATCTCCACACCGTCCATGATTCCTAACCATACATCAGGACAGGTATAATACATGGCGTGAGGACTTTTCTTTAAACTTTTTTAATCGGTAGCACTTGATAGCATACAAAATCCCCAATTGATTTCTAGCCTGGCATTGATTCTGTTGATTGTTTGTTTGCTTCTTTGCTAATATTCCCTCCATTGAAAGCAAGTACATTATCTTGTTCTTGTTCACATCAATACCCCCCATTTCTTTGCTTGTTTCTCCCATCCAGAGAAGGCAGAAGTTACGTCACCTTTAATAAGGCCAATAATGAATATTTTACGACCGCGGTTTTGATCTGAAGCTAGAATAATCTTCTCTAGAATCAGGTTAAATAAATCGCACGATAGGGCGTCGCTTTATCTGAAACCTCGTTTTGGTTGCGAATGGTCCGTGGAAGTACTTACCAGCCCTTCCCGAGCGGGTAGTGCTGCTAAACTTCATTCATAAACAACTCCTTTAACACTGCCAAACGATACTTTGAAGAAGACAAAAACAACGTGCGTAAAGCTGGCAGACCCAAGTGCTCAAAAATAAGTTTAAGTTGTTTGAGAATTAAGTGCATTTTAGGTGCTATTTAGGGCCACAAAAGATAATTTAGGTGCTCATTTGGTTTTCGAGATATTCGCAAAAAAGTGTGGGTCTGCTAGGTTAACATCTACACATAACCATATGTGTATGGTGGCATGTAAGTACATATATATTACCCACTTATTTCAGCTTAATAATTGAAAAACATGTGGAGCGATTGAATGTACATGGAATTCTGGCATTTGGAATAAATCCAAATTAAAGGCATCAAAATCCATTAAAAGCGAAATTCTCACTAGAAAAATGCAAAAAGATAATACAAAAGCAATATCAAACACACTGGAGGGTCCTAAACACATTTTTAGCAAAATGTTTTAGTGATTAACGATGCCATTGAATTGGTGCATTGTAAGTTTATAAACTGTGCGACTACCTCAAATTTGCTAGAAGAAATAAGGATATGTCCCTTTTATTTATATTTATACTAGCAGACCCGGCAGACGTTGTTCTGCCCTAAATTTGGCCTATATGCATACATTTTAATAAGCTTTTTCCTTCTAACTCTGCCCTCCCCCCACCCTCTTCACTTTTTCCTGATCCTTTTATTCACTCCTCCCTCCGTCTTTTTCACTTCATCTATCTCCATATTCGTCTCATTCTATTTCTTTCTCAGTCTCCTTCTCCTTCTCTCTTTTCTCTTCTCTCACTTTCTTCTCATTCTTCTTCATCCCTTATTGCCTGTCCCAGAGGGTGGTATGTATTTTGATCCAGTCCCACTCCTAATCCCAGTCCCAGTCCATCTCTGGTCGGAAAAAAGGATCGTAAATACTAATATAGGCAAATTTATATACCAAATTTCAGCCAAATCGAATAGGACGTATGTAAATAGGTATGTGGGTATTATTAATTCGCATGCATATTTATCAGTTTTGCCAGGTTGATGCGACTAAATCGAATATCACAATGAAAATTACTTTAGAGCTCTCAGCAACAGCTTTCATTTCATATCCATATTACCCATACGTTCTAGGGGTATCCGGGTCCACGTTTTGGCCTATATCTTGAGACCCTAGTCACCAAGGGGTATAAATATTACTCTGCACTCATCAACAGCTTTCATTTGATATCCATATTATATAAACACATTCTAGGGGTACCCGGGTCCACGTTTGAATAAAATCGACCGACGCATCTCTTCAAACACCGCCGACCAACTAACCCACATTTTAGCCTTTCCTTTTATATATATATTCGTTTTTATTTTTCACACTTCACTATAATATTAAAACGAAATGCAGATATTCGTTGGTTTTGAAATTCGGCTTAAAAATTGCACATGGAACAACTAAAGACTCTCCGGAATTAAAAAAAATGTCTTAGTGCTACTAAATCGCGGGCCCCCTCAGAAACGCCGGGTGCGGGGGTAATTCTCCCCCCCCCCCCCCCTCGCCGGGCGTGGTGATGTGCTATACTTGATATCATTCGCTATAATATTTTTTATTGATAAGCACGTTGTTTAATTAAACACCAACCAATTACACGGAAGTATATCCGCACCACCTGAAAATATGAGTGCCGGTGCGTATAGTAACATTTTATTATTACGTATAAACATATAAAAAAAGTTGCAATAAAATAATATTGCGACTATAAACTGAGATATAACCTATCCTATATTTCAAGTTAGATCAAACTACACCATGGGTGCAAAACATATTCAAAATCGGTTCAGTAGTTTAGTCCATCGCGGACAAACAATGTGACACGTTATTTTTATATATAAAGAAGAAGAAGATATATAAAAGCGTGACCCAATATAAGTCTTCTTATCCATTCTTTTTCAGACTAGTATATGGCTAAAGGCATAGTGTGATGGTAGCGTGGTCCGACTACCATACTAAACATCGTGGGTTCAAGACCCGGACGAAGCAACATCGAAAATATAGAAACAGTTTTTTTCAATTAGAAAAGTTGTTCTAAGCGAGATCGCTCCTGGGCACTGATTTGGCAAACACTCCGAGTGTATTTCTGCGATGAAAAGCCTCTCAGTGAAAACTCATCTGCCTTGCAGATGCCGTTCGGAGTCGGCGTAAAACACCCAATTTGTAGGGAAAATCAAAAGGAGCCCGTCGCGAGTTGTAATAAAAGCCCGGCCTATTTATTTTGCTTATGGCTGAAGGGTGGTAAGTAAATATATTTGGACTCGCCATGCAGCATATCTTCCAATTAGTTGTTGTTTTCGCAGAACCACATGCTACTTTCTAAAGTACGTTGTTCAGGTAAAAAGAAAACTCTTAAGACTATGTTGTATTTCCATTGCAAACAGAACTTGATTTTTTTAAATTTGAAAATATATTTTATTATTTCTTATACATTTATTTTATAAATTTGAAATGTATATTTTCGAATAAAATACTTCATTTGGCATATAAGGTGAATATAAAAAAATCTCTTGAGCATTTTCTTATATCTGGATACCTCGTTAACTACGAAAATCAGTTTCGAGTATTATTCCACTTCTGAATTTTGCCATAACGCACATTTCCATTTTTCAACGTAGCGGTCTAATATCGATTTGATAAATCTAATTAAAATGCACACGGTAATTAAACAATAAAAATATTAGTTTCTATATATAACCACCTCGTATTTCCTATTCAATAATAGAAAATCTTTCGATTAATAGGATATAGATTTTCAAGCAGTGCGAATTGCTGTTATAATTTGTTCTCAGTAACATCCTAAATCAATCAAAATATACGGAGATTATTAACGAAAAAATTAAATTTAGAAAACAATATTAGTTTTTGCATATTTTCCCTTATCCCTACCTTCACAATGCTAACCCTGTTAAGTTATTGCTTTTACTTAACAGCTGGCGGGATCGTATGCAAATGACTTGAAGTAAATAAAATTTTTGCATAATAATTAAATATTATTCCTTCAAAATTATAATCACGAAACAATTAACAAATAAATTGTCACTTATTTATTTTTACATTTACTCAGGAAGGCATCCCGAATAATATTAACATAAATTATTGAACAAATATGTAGGGTCTTTCTTATGGGGTATCACAACATATCGCACATCTAGATCTAAATGGAATGAAGTAAAAAACCTGAAATGTTGAAGCTAGGCAGACCACCAGATTGTCCAAGTCAGTACCAGTCTATATCCTCTATTACATATTACGGGAAAAGGTGTTGCAAAAAACAAAAAATTTCATTGGCGGATACGGGAGCGGTGGTAGTCAATTTTCCGAGTTTTTGAACATTGTGATTTTTTTGAGTTGATTGTTGCTTTGAACTGCACACGTAGTTGTATGTACATTCAGCTAAAAATACTCTCCAGTCGACCGCGTTAATAAAAATTAAAACTTCCCCCAATCACAACGAAATTGATCAAACAATAATAGCAATGATAAATAAAACAAGTAAGGAAGGCTAAGTTCGGGTGTAACCGAACATTACATACTCAGTTGAGAGCTTTGGAGACAAAATAAGGGAAAATCACCATGTAGGAAAATGAACCTAGGGTAACCCTGGAATGTTTTTGTATGACATGGGTATCAAATGGAAGGTATTAAGGAGTATTTTAAAAGGAAGTGGGCCTAAGTTCTCTAAGTGGGCGCCTTTTCGAGATATCGCCATAAAGGTAGACCAGGGGTGACTTTAGAATGCGTTTGTACGATATGGGTATCAAATGAAAGGTGTTAATGAGTATTTTAAAAAGGAGTGGGCCTTAGTTCTATAGGTGGACGCCTTTTCGAGATATCGCCATAAACGTGGACCAGGGGCGACTCTAGAATGTGTTTGTACGATATGGGTATCAAAGGAAAGGCGTTAATGAGTATTTTAAAAGTGAGTGGGCCTTAGTTCTATAGGTGGACGCCTTTCGAAATATCGCCATAAAGGTGGACCAGGGGTGACTCTAGAATGTGTTTGTACGACATGGGTATCAAAGGAAAGGCGTTAATGAGTATTTTAAAAGGGAGTGGGCCTTAGTTCTATAGTTGGACGCCTTTTCGAGATATCGCCATAAACGTGGACCAGGGGTAACTCTAGAATGTGTTTGTACGATATGGGTATCAAATGAAAGGTGTTAATGAGTATTTTAAAAAGGAGTGGGCTTTAGTTATATAGGTGGACGCCTTTTCGAGATATCGCCATAAGCGTGGACCAGGGGTGACTCTAGAATGTGTTTGTACGATATGGGTATCAAATAAAAGGTGTTAATGAGTATTTTAAAAGGTAGTGGACCTTAGTTCTATAGGTGGACGCCTTTTCGAGATATCGCCATAAAGGTGGACCAGGGGTGATTCTAGAATGTGTTTGTACGATATGGGTATCAAATGGAAGGTATTAAGGAGTATTTTAAAAGGAAGTGGGCCTAAGTTCTATAGGTGGGCGCCTTTTCGAGATATCGCCATAAAGGTAGACCAGGGGTGACTCTAGAATGCGTTTGTACGATATGGGTATCAAATGAAAGGTGTTAATGAGTATTTTAAAAGGGAGTGGGCCTTAGTTCTATAGGTAGACGCCTTTTCGAGATATCGCCATAAACGTGGACCAGGGGTGACTCTAGAATGTGTTTGTACGATATGGGTATCAAATGAAAGGTGTTAATGAGTATTTTAAAAGGGAGTGGGCCTTAGTTCTATAGGTGGACGCCTTTTCGAGATATCGCCATAAACGTGGACCAGGGGTGACTCTAGAATGTGTTTGTACGATATGGGTAACAAATGAAAGGTGTTAATGATTATTTTAAAAGGGAGTGGGCCTTAGTTCTATAGCTGGACGCCTTTTCGAGATATCGCCATAAAGGTGGCCAAGGGGTGACTCTAGAAAGTGTTTGTACGATATGGGTAACAAATGAAAGGTGTTAATGATTATTTTAAAAGGGAGTGGGCCTTAGTTCTATAGCTGGACGCCTTTTCGAGATATCGCCATAAAGGTAGACCAGGGGTGACTCTAGAATGCGTTTGTACGATATGGGTATCAAAGGAAAGGCGTTAATGAGTATTTTAAAAGGGAGTGGGCCTTAGTTCTATAGGTGAACGCCTTTTCGAGATATCGCCATAAACGTGGACCAGGGGTAACTCTAGAATGTGTTTGTACGATATGGGTATCAAATGAAAGGTGTTAATGAGTATTTTAAAAGTGAGTGGGCCTTAGTTCTATAGGTGGACGCCTTTTCGAGATATCGCCATAAAGGTGGACCAGGGGTGACCCTAGAAAGTGTTTGTACGACATGGGTATCAAATGAAAGATATTAATGAGTATTTTAAAAGGGAGTGGGACGTAGTTCTATAGGTGCACACCTTTCTTCTACTTAATATGGTACATGTCACACCCATTTTACAAAGTTTTTTCTAAAGTTATATTTTGCGTCAATAAACCAATCCAATTACCATGTTTCATCCCTTTTTTCATATTTGGTATAGAATTATGGCATTTTTTTCATTTCTCGTATTTTTCGATATCGAAAAAGTGGGCGTGGTCATAGTCGGATTTCGGGCATTTTTTATACCAAGATAAAGTGAGTTCAGATAAGTACGTGAACTAAGTTTAGTAAAGATATATCGATTTTTGCTCAAGTTATCGTGTTGACGGCCGAGCGAAAGGACAGACGGTCGACTGTGTTAAAAGTTGTGCGTGGCTTCAACCGATTTCGCCCATTTTCACAGAAAATAGTCATCGTCATAGAATGTATGCCGTTATCACAGGGATTGGTAAATTTTTGTTCTAATTATGGCATTAAAAGTATTCTAGACAAATTGAAAGAAAAAGGGCGGAGCCACGCCCATCATGAAATTTTCTTTTCTTTTTGTATGTTGTTGCATGTTGACATAATTTACTTATATACTGTAAAGATATTAAATTTTTTGTTAAAATTTGACTTTTAAAAAAAACTTTTTTTTAAGTGGACGTTTTCTAATTTTTATTTAGAATACATATAGTAATAGGAGTAACGTTCCTGCCGAATTTCATCATGATATCTTCAACGACTGCCAAACAAATTACAGCTTGCAAAACTTTTAAATTACTTTCTTTTAAAAGTGGGCGGTGCCACGCCCACTGTCCAAAATTTTACTAATTTTCTATTCTAAGTCATAAGGTCAACCCACCTACCAAGTTTCATCGCTTTATCCGTCTTTGGTAATGAATTATCGCACTTTTTCGATTTTTCGAAATTTTCGATATAGAAAAAGTGGGCGTGGTTATAGTCCGATTTCGTTCATTTTAAATAGCGATTTGAGATAAGTGCCCAGGAACCTACATCAAGATACCTCAAAATTTACTCAAGTTATCGTGTTAATGGACAGACGGATGGACATGGCCAAATGAATTTCTTTTTTCCCCAAGATCATTTTGATATATAGAAGTGTATATCTATCTCGATTAGTTTATGCCGTTACGGATTACCGTTATGCGAACAAAATTAATATACTCTGTGAGCTCTGCTCAGCTGAGTATAAAAATTGTATGAATACATAGTGTCTTAGTTTTATTTGGAAATTGAGGCGACGCGCGCTTTACGGGCGGGGTCACAAAGTCAACAGCATGATTTTTTTTCGTTGAAAGATTCGTATGTATAAAAGCGTGTTTATTTATTTGTAAAAAATTCTATACATCTAAAAATATTGTAAATAAACCAGCCAGTATTGCAACATAATAAAAAATATATTTAAATAAATTACAGTTTGTTTAATCAACCGTTCAAGAAACAACAATAACAACAAATAAAAAATAGGACAGCAAATGCACATAAGAAAATCGAATTTAAAGTTGTGCCCCCAAAAAATTAAATTTGGAGGCTATATAGTATACGAAATTCCAAAATGTTGAGCATTTACACATTTTAATTTAGAAGCGATAAACAAACAAGTCTTGAAGGGAGCAACATATACACATAGCGCCAGCAATTTTTGGAAGCATGAACGAATGTTCACATATACCTAGCGTATACTCAAATGTTTACGAAAGCAAATTCTTGATCTTTTGAATATTTTTTTTACAGAAGCTTAAAATATTAAAAAAAATCTGTGCTTTGCGTGATCCCCTCGTTTCTTATTTGCATATACATACATATGTTTAAGGAGTGCGAAAATGTGGCTATGAATAAAATAAAAGCATTCCGTAATTAGTTAAAAAGAATTATAAATTTATTAAAAACGCTTAATTAGACCCGTTTCACCCCAGTTGACAAGCAATTTATTTGACAGAAATCTTCGGTGCAACAAAGTGACAGAGTTAGCCGTAGGTGATGAAAACGGCCATTAATCCGTTCTTCAACAAATTTTTGAAATTATCTGGCTTTATGCGTAGAAACACTCAGAGGAACTCAACAAACTGGAGGGCAAGAAAACACTTCAGCAAATAGAAAAAGGAGTTATTATAACTATGTATTTATGCATTTACCTATAACGGGATTATATTCTTTTTCGTACATAACTCCTGAGCGATAAATAAAAAACTGAGATGCTGATTTTTTTCCTAGACCTAGAATCGTCGCTACGGTGTCGTCTCTAGATGGAAGCAGGAAATAAGAGAAACGTGTAAGTTTAACTGATATTAATCTAGTTCCTAGTGATGGCACATATGTTATATACCTATATCAACTATTGTGGATTTATTGTACAATAGTGTATGTGTAAACGTGCTCTAACATTGAGCCAGAGGAAAAGATGTTCACGTGAATGCAAATATGAAAGAAGTGTTTAGGTGTCAATGCCTATATGTTCACGAAATAAATAAATAACTATAAATATCTTATAAATATTTTGAGAATCCCGTATAGCCCTCCATTTTCAAGAAAGATATTTTCCCTTTGATTTTATATTAAATTGTAACTGTTGTTGTTGTAGCGATAGAGACACTCCTCGATGTTCTAGATCCGCTACGTTATGGTAACAAGCACCATTAAGGTACAAGCCCCACCCACCCCCTTGTTTCATGGAGCTTGGGGTCGCCATAGAATCGGCTGCTAAGGAAACAGGATAAATTGCTCTGGCAACGCCTGGAAAGGGTTGCGCTACACAACTCCGTAAATAATTTGGGTATTTTAGTCGCCTCTTACGAGGGGCATATCTGCCGCGAGTTTATTCTAAGCCCCTAGCTCGCTGAGTAACAGTTGAGCAGGCTTCCGAATTTTGTCTAGCGGCACTACGCGACTCCACAAAATAATGCACAATGAGAGGCAAAAAGGTGTCGTTTTATTGTCGGTACATGCACGTACCTTCATATTGTTGTGTTAGTATCGTCGAGTGTACGCCGGCCAATTATCGTGTTCTCCTCTCGGTGTATTCTCGGGCTAATATATTCCACTTCCAAATTCTGCTAAATCGCATTGTTTGACTCTTGTTCAAATTAGTTTTATATAAAAAATTAATTCAGTATTTAATAAAATTCTAAAAAAATTTTTACCATTTTCTACACTGAGTTCGAACAGCGATTGTCTGAACTTTCCGGCGTAATCGTGCGTATAGTATCGATTATTATGCGAAAGTAGGTATTATATAACATTGTGACATTTAAACTCTTTTTTTTACAGAGAAAAGGTATTGAAAAAAAGGGTCTGAAAGGAAAACATTTGAAAGTTGCAAAAATACTGGTCTAGGCTGTTGGCCAATATTTATCCCGGCAACTGAATAAAGCTCTATTACAATGGCATTATAATTGCAAATTTGAAAAGTTTTGTCGTATCTACTTTTGCTTTTCCAAACTAATGATTTTCCTGTACGATTACAATCTCCAAAATGTACATAATTTGCGGTTAAATTGTCCATTAACACTAAGTAAGGTATAATGATTCCACCGTTAGGGAGTTGGCCCGCACACAATAAGCTAGTAATACAGATTCGACTAAACAAATTGAGTAGCTAGCATGTACATATGTGGTTACACTTATGTTTATATATACACACTTTGTTTCAGAGGATGGCGTCATTAAAAAAAATAAACAAATAAATGTAAGGCGCGATAACCTCCGAAGAGATCTAAGGACGAGCTTTTCTTCCAATTTGAGTCGTGCTCCTCTTGATTTTCCCTACAAATTGGCCAGACGGGACCTACATGTTTTATGCCGACTCCGAACGGCATCTGCAAGGCCGAGGGGCGACCCCGCTTAGAAAAATTTTCTTCTAATTGAAAAACCTTATTTCTAAAATTTTGATGTTTCTTTGCCCGGGGTGTCAACCCAGGGCATCCGGTGTGGTAGGCGGAGCACGCTACCACCACACCACGGTGGCCGCCAAACTGATAACTATACTCAGAGTTCTTTGCACACAGAGTATATATTAACTTTGATTGGGTAACGGTTGGTTGTACAGGTATAAAGTAATCGAGATAGATATTGTCACGGATATTAGCATCACTAAATTATCCCATCACTAAGGCGATGCTAAGGCCATGCCAAGCAGTATTTACGTTAATAATCAAATCAAGTATACACATATATAAGGCAGCCCAGAGAGATGTCACACACAGATGCATTTACTTATATGCCTATGTGCGCGCGAGAGACTGTAAACTACAAACCAGGGATGCACCTTAACGTTAAGCTAATCGTTTATCAAAAAATTTCCACCGTTTCCGTTGAAACACTTCGAAATATTATCGATAAAGAAATTATCAAAATAAATTGTATCTCGTTTTTAACTGAAACGAAAAGCTTTCGTTAACGTTAAAAACGTTAACAAAAAAGTGATACTTTATGTTTGAATTGTGCTGGCAATGCTATAGCAATGGTGAAGCCGTAAGGTGGCAACAACGAGCGCACATACACACACAAACTCTATGTAATTTGTTTGTGTAATTCGTTGGTGGTAATGTCAAAAATACTTTGAGAAATGTTCGTACTGTCAAAATTCATGAGAAAAGTTGCAATCAGCTTGGCTAATGCTTTCACCTTTAATGACTCCGCCATCAATCAGCTTTGCCAGCATAGTTTGAAATTAATAATCAACATAAACGATTTGATTTCGTTTTGATATGGCAGAAAACGAAACGAAATCATTTGGTTAATTTGACGATCTTAACGTTAATAAACGAAACGAAATGACTTCGTTTCGTTTATTAACGTTGATTATCGTAACGAAATGATATCGTTTCGTTGGTTAAGCATGCCTGCTACAAACATTCACATCAATAATTCAATCTTTATGTATCTACATAAACGAATAAATAATTGCGTCTACACATATGTACGTATACGAGCAGCGGAGCGGCAATGCACAAACACATGCATATATCTTATCTGAGTTGTGACAAGAGTGAGCAATAATTTGTGCACGTAGTTGTGGCTGGCGATTTTGTAGCCGAAACAACTAGTAAGTTCTGGAAATCGAAGAGCCTAGAAGTATGCAGCGTAAACTATAAAAGCGGCGCCAGCGAGTAAGAAGTAATTCAGTTTGATTTGAGTTGTCAATCAGTTTCGATTAAAACGATATCTAGCGAGCAATAGCAGTACTATTTTGAATAATAGAGTTTCATTTGAACTATCAATCAGTTTGGTTGTTAAGCAAGTTATTCGTTGCAAAGTATAAGTGTTATTGTGAAGTATTTTAATAAAGGCCACTTTTCCATTATTCAAAATTGGAGTTATTTATTCAACAATTTAGCGATACGAACGTTGGCAGAAGATTGCAAATAAAAAGATTTGCAAGTAAATTCGTTACAATTGGTGTCAGAAGTGGGATTGTTGAATAAATTCCAGAGGACTACAAGGACATGGCAAAGTTCAGTGAATTGAAGATCCAGCAATTGAAGAAGGAGTTGGAGAGCCGTGGATTGAATACAACCGGCAATAAGATCGAACTTCAATCACGGCTACGAGAGGTAATGGAATTGGAAGGAATTGATGTGGACGAGTATGTCTTTTATCCCGATGTGGAAGAGCCAGCGACTAAATTGGAAGAGAAGATAGAGACTCCGAATGTAGACACTAACGCGATACTAGCAGTGCTGAAGCAAATGTCGTCACAAATATCAACCGATATGGCAACACAGCTCGAATCGCAAGAGACACGTATAACATCGAAGATGGAAGCACAGGAGGCACGTATTTCAGAAATGTCATCGCAAATGTCATCTCAACTTGAAGAGCAGAAGACATATATGGCATCCCAGCTGGAATCACATGAGACACGTATTTCAGAAATGTCGACACAGATTACATCAAAGATGGAAACACAACTGAAAGAGCAAGAGGCGCGTATATCATCAAAACTCGAAGCGCGTATAGACGATAAAATAACGCAGTTTGAAGAAAAATTTGAGGCAGAGGTGGATGCTTTGAGAGGTCGTATACAGGAATTGCAACTTAATCGTCCAGCAGTTTCAGCGAGTAATCCAAAGGTAAAAACACCATCCTTTGACGGTTCTGTTCCTTTCCAGGTCTTTAAGCTACAGTTTGAGAAGACCGCAGCAGTGAACAACTGGAATGTGGAAGATAAAGTTGCCGCACTCTTCGTAGCATTGAAAGGACCAGCTGCCGAAATCTTACAGACTATTACAGAGTACGAACGGAACAGTTATGACGCATTGATGGCTGCTGTAGAACGGCGATACGGAAGCGAACACAGGAAACAGATATTTCAAATAGAATTGCAAAACCGCTACCAAAAAGCTAACGAGACTTTGCAGGAGTTTTCTTCGGACATTGAAAGATTGGCTCATCTTGCAAATGCGGATGCACCCGTGGAGTACACGGAAAGAGTGAAGATTCAGAGCTTTATAAATGGCATACGGGACGTCGAAACGAAGCGAGCCACATACGCGAACCCAAAGCAAACATTTTCTGAAACGGTATCCCATGCATTGACTCAGGAAACGGCCTCACTATTGAGTAAACCAGCATACAAAGCTCATCGTGTAGAAGTGGAAAGACCAGATTGGGTAGACACTATTTTGGAAGCACTGAAGGGATCACAACAGAAAAATGCCGGAGTTATTAAATGTTTCAAGTGCGGCAACCCAGGTCATATTGCACGACATTGCAGCAGCGGTCCCAATAGCTCCAACAATGTGGGTGGTCGTAAACGCAGAGCAGAAGGTGATGAGCAAATATCCAAGACCACTCAATCGTTAAACTAAATCGAGTCAGCCGCAAGGGGCGACAGCTGGCTCCCGCAATTGAATGCCCCATAATCTCTATCTCGCAGATTGGAAGAAGATCGAACAACCTTACTGTTGGAGGACATGTGGACGGAAAGGAACGGTTATTGACTGTAGATACGGGTGCATCTCATTCCATCATTCGAGCGGATTTAGTCAACAAAAAGATAAGACCATTGCTTGGAGCAAGATTACGTACAGCCACGGGAGAGGACACCCAGGTAATTGGAGAAGTAGAATGTGAAGTCGCAATTGGGAACGTCATGGTAGTACACAATTTTATAGTGGCAGAAATTGTTGATGAAATCATAATTGGAGTGGACTTCTTAATCGACCAGGGCATCAAGATCGACATGCAAAGCAAGACGATGCGATATAAAAACATGGATGTAACACTTAATTTCGGCTACGAGAGAGGCTACAGCAGTAAACGAGTGCTGGTGGAAGAGAGTCAGCAAATACCACCAAAATCCGAAGCAGTCGTCTGGGCAAAGGGTGATGGAGATTGTGGGACAAACAAATTGTGGGTTGTCGAAGCAGCAAACAAATCAGCACTAAACATACTTGTAGGAAAAACCCTGGCTATGACAAAACAAGATGGACGTATTCCGGTAAGAGTACTCAATGAGTTCAAGTCACCACTCAAACTGACTAAAGGAGCTATTTTGGGAAGATGCCAAGAGGCTGAAGTGGCTATTAACTGTGAACAGCTCCAGGAACACGTTTCAGCTAGTAATACTGATCTTTCAAATGACATCACGGCATGGATGCAGGGGCTAGAGGAAGCATATCAGAGTAAGGCAAAACAACTGCTCCTAAAGTACGCGAACATATTTGACCAGGATGATTCTAAACCAGGCCGCACCAACGTTGTGAAACATCAAATTGACACTGGAGATGCGAGACCGATACGTCAAGCTCCACGTAGTGTTCCACTGGCGAAGCGGGAAGTTGTGAGTCAAATCATTCAAGAAATGAACGACAGCGGCGTCATCGAACCATCAGCTAGTCCATGGAGCTCACCGGTAGTACTTGTAAAAAAGAAGGATGGAAAAATGAGGTTTTGCGTGGACTACCGGAAGTTGAATGACGTAACGAAAAAGGATAGCTACCCATTGCCAAGAATTGACGACACTCTGGACTCGCTATCTGGTACGAAATGGTTTTCCACGCTGGACTTGAAAAGCGGCTACTGGCAAGTGGAGGTGAAGGAGGAAGATAAAGAGAAAACAGCCTTCAGTGTCGGTGATGGTCTTTGGCAATTTACAGTGATGCCTTTTGGACTTTGTAATGCACCAGCTACTTTTGAGAGACTCATGGACCTGGTACTGAAAGGACTACATTGGAAAACATGCTTGGTGTACCTGGACGACATCATCGTATTGGGCAAGAACTTTGATGAACATCTTAAGAACTTGGAGGAAGTTTTCCAGAGAATAGCTGGCGCTGGTCTGAAGTTAAGTCCCAAAAAGTGTACGCTGTTTAAAAAGGAAGTCAATTATTTGGGTCACAAGGTAACGGCAGAGGGCATCTGCACTGCGAACGAAAAAATAGAGGCTGTACAGGATTGGCCAAGACCACAGAACCTACATGAATTGAGAAGTTTTCTTGGGCTGTGCACATATTACCGCCGATTTGTACCAAATTTTTCCAGCGTAGCCCATAGCCTCCATGAGCTTACAAGAAAAAACAAAGCTTTTGAATGGAAGAAGGAGCAAGAAGTGGCTTTCCAAACATTGAAGGAGCGTTTGTGCACTGCCCCAATGTTAGCATATCCGATTCCAGGAGCAACATTTATTCTAGATACAGATGCAAGTGGATATGCTATAGGAGGCGTTTTATCACAACTGGTCGATGGACAGGAGAAGGTAGTTGCATATTACAGCCGTTCGATTGGAAAACCAGAGAGGAACTACTGTGTTACGCGGAGAGAGCTGTTGGCATTGGTAGAGTGCATTAAACATTTTCACAAATACCTCTACGGCCAGCGATTCCATGTCAGGACAGATCACGCAGCATTGAAATGGCTTCTGCAGTTCCGTAATCCGGAAGGACAATTGGCACGGTGGATCGAGCGACTTCAAAGCTATGACTTTTCCATTGAGCATCGAAAAGGTAGTACCCATGGAAATGCCGATGCAATGTCACGAAGGCCATGTAGTTTGGAATGCAAGCACTGTTCAAAGGCCGAGGCTAAAGAAGACATTATAGATGTCCGGCTAATGACTATAACGTGTACGGATGAATGGGACAAGGAACAACTAAGAAAGTGTCAGCTAGAAGATACAGATCTGTCACATGTTATGCAAGGGCTCGAACGAAACGAAAGACCAAGCAGAGAGGATATGTCAGCAGAGAGTCCCATTGCGAAGTCATATTGGGCACAGTGGAACAGTTTGGAATTGATATCCGGTTGCTTGCATCGAGTATGGGAGAGTGAGGATGGTCAATGCAAGAAGAAACTTATAGTTGTTCCCAGAAAGAGGATTCCTGACGTGCTCAGCGGAGTTGCACAATGGTCCAAGTGGAGGCCATCTTGGAATCACGAAGACACTCGAGAAAATTAAGCAGAGATTCTATTGGGTTGGTTGCCGTCAGTCGGTCACCGAGTGGATTGCCAATTGCGAGGTATGCAACAGAGCGAAAGGGCCCAAAACCCGAAGTCGTGGCCAGATGAAGCAGTATATTTCAGGTGCACCATTTGAAAGGATCGCCATGGATGTCGCAGGTCCATTTCCTACTAGCAACCGCGGAAACAAATACGTACTGGTGGTTATGGATTATTTCAGTAAATGGCCAGAGGTATACCCAATCCCAAACCAAGAAGCAGAAACAGTAGCAGAAGTAGTTAAAAACGAATGGGTTGCAAGGTATGGTGTACCAATGGAGTTACATTCTGACCAAGGCAGGAATTTTGAATCAGCTGTGTTCCAAGAACTGTGCAAGAAGTTGGGCATTCGAAAAACACGGACAACTGCATTGCATCCTCAGTCCGATGGTATGGTGGAACGTTTCAATAGAACATTGGAGGAGCATTTAAGGAAAGTAGTCGACAAGCACCATAAGGACTGGGATACACACATATCATTATTCTTGATGGCCTACCGATCGGCAGTACATGACACAACGGGCCAAACTCCCGCAAAGGTAATTTTTGGCAATGACCTTCGACTGCCAGCTGATTTGAAGTATGGGATAGATGCCGATGCGGAGAGGAATGTCAAGAAATCCACTGATGTCTTAGAAGAAGAGCTGAGAGAGATACACGATCTGGTAAGGCAACGAGCAAAGATTATGAGTGACAAAATGAAAGCAAGGTACGATAAAGCAATTAATTCGGAAGGGTTTCAGGAAGGAGATTTGGTGCTGCTATACAACCCACAACGAAAAAAAGGTTTGTCCCCAAAATTGCAGTGTAACTGGGAAGGTCCATACAAAGTTGTAAAACGGATCAACGATGTAGTGTACCGCATACAAACCATCGGTAAACCACGAACCAAAATGAAGGTGGTCCATTTGGAAAGGCTAGCAACGTTTAGATCGAGAGATTTGTCTGATCGGGACGATCAGACTTAGGTGGAGGGCAGTGTCACGGATATTAGCATCACTAAATTATCCCATCACTAAGGCGATGCTAAGGCCATGCCAAGCAGTATTTACGTTAATAATCAAATCAAGTATACACATATATAAGGCAGCCCAGAGAGATGTCACACACAGATGCATTTACTTATATGCCTATGTGCGCGCGAGAGACTGTAAACCACAAACATTCACATCAATAATTCAATCTTTATGTATCTACATAAACGAATAAATAATTGCGTCTACACATATGTACGTATACGAGCAGCGGAGCGGCAATGCACAAACACATGCATATATCTTATCTGAGTTGTGACAAGAGTGAGCAATAATTTGTGCACGTAGTTGTGGCTGGCGATTTTGTAGCCGAAACAACTAGTAACTTCTGGAAATCGAAGAGCCTAGAAGTATGCAGCGTAAACTATAAAAGCGGCGCCAGCGAGTAAGAAGTAATTCAGTTTGATTTGAGTTGTCAATCAGTTTCGATTAAAACGATATCTAGCGAGCAATAGCAGTACTATTTTGAATAATAGAGTTTCATTTGAACTATCAATCAGTTTGGTTGTTAAGCAAGTTATTCGTTGCAAAGTATAAGTGTTATTGTGAAGTATTTTAATAAAGGCCACTTTTCCATTATTCAAAATTGGAGTTATTTATTCAACAATTTAGCGATACGAACGTTGGCAGAAGATTGCAAATAAAAAGATATGCAAGTAAATTCGTTACAATATAGACTTCCATATATCAAAATCATCAGTATCGAAAAAAAATTGATTGAGCCATGTCCGTCCGCCCGTCTGTCCGTTAACACGATAACTGGAGTAAATATTGAGATATCAAATTTGGTACACGAGCTAATCTGGACCCAGAATAGAATAGGTATTGAAAATGGGCGAAATCGGATGATAACCACGCCCACTTTTTATATATATAACATTTTGGAAAATACAAAAAACTGCTTATTTAGTAAACAATACACCTAGAATGTTGAAATTTGACGTGTGGACTGATATTGAGACTCTCGATAAAAATTTGAAAAAAAAAATTTTAAATGGGCGTGGCACCGCCCACTTGTGATAAAATCAATTTTACAAATATTATTAATCAAAAATCGTTAAACCTATCGTAACAAAATTCGGCAGAGAGGCTGCCTTTACTATAAGGAATGCTTTGAAGAAAAATTAACGAAATCGGTTAAGGACCACGCCCACTTTTATATACAAGATTTTTAAAAGGGTCGTGGACGAATAAAATAAGCTTTATCTTTGCAAAGAAGAGCTTTGTATCAATGGCATTTCATTTCCCAAGTGCATTTATAGCAATAATGAGACAGTTAATCAATTTTAATACAAGAATAACCGAATCATCACAAACCAAAATAGACCTTCTCCATAGAATAGCGGTGATATCGAAATACAAAACTTAGAGTATCAGAGAATATCAGATCATGAAACAATTTGTATCAAACTGCCTGTACAAAAAAAATACAAAATGAGAGTGTATGAAAACCGCTTATGCTGGGACAACTATACGAGGGAAAATTTATTAAATCATCTTAGGAATTATAATCTGGCCGAACTTAATAACTGTGACATCGATGAGAAAGTCATAGTCATAAATAACATTTTGGAAGACGTAATGGATACGATAATATTTGAAAAGCAAGTTCAAATCAAACTAATGAATAAGTGGTACGATCGTGAACTTACAGAACTGAACAAGCAAAAATATGAACTTTACAAGTTGGCAAAGATATCAAACTCATGGGAGAATTACAATGATATAAAACGACACTACAAAAGAGTAATCAAGCTTAAAAAGAAAAAAATACATGGAGAATAAAATCACAATCAACAGTAACAACCAAATGCTGATGTGGAAATGTCTAAAAGATGCTGTAAATATGAACAACGAGAATTCTCAAATAAAACGAGTTTTTATAAACAACACTTATGTTGAGGAAGATTATGAAATTGCAAGACAATTAAATCAGTTTTTTGTTGAAAGTATAAGAATAATACGTAGTAGTATTGAAACCATTATGCCAGTTGAAGCTGAGGTAGACATAAATAGAAATTTATTTGAACTTAAAAATGTAAGTGTGGATCAGTTCTTGCGTACAGCGGCAACATTACAAAATAAATATGGTGGAAAAAAATTATTAACAGAAGGTGTCGTCAAAGATAGTTTGGTATACTTGGGATACTATTATACTAGCATAGTTAATGAAAGCTTTAATAGTGGTGTTTTTCCAGAATGCTGGAAAACGTCGACAATTATACCAGTTGAAAAGGTTAAAGGAACAGTAAAACCAGAAGAAATACGGCCAATAAATACGCTACCTAGCGATGAAAAAATAATAGAGAAAAAGAACAACTGCTAGAATATGTAAATAAATATGAAATTATTATTAGCGAGCAATCAGGGTTTAGATCAAAACACTCCTGTGAAACCGCACTGAACATGGCGATAGCAGAGTGGAAAGAAGGAATGTCTTGCAAACTAGTAACAGTTTCAGTTTTTCTTGACCTTAAAAGACCTTTTGAAACTATTGATAGAGATATGATGTTCAGGAAATTATATAACATCGGCGTCCGAAATACAGCTTTAAAGAGGTTCAGAAGCTACCTTACAGGAAGAAAACAGAAAACTTTAATTAGGAACGTGACATCTCCTGAAATAGAAGTTGAAATAGGTTTACCACAGGGATCAGTACTAGCCGCGATTCTGTTCATAATATACATAAATGATATTAAAACTTGTTTGAGTCACTGTAAAATAAGACTATTTGCAGATGATGCATTGTTGACGATAAGCTGTCCATCCATAACTGAGGCCATATCAAAAATACAAGCGGATATAGACTCTGTATATAAATGGCTATGTCAAAACAAGCTCAAAATTAATATTGAGAAAACAAAATGGATGGTTATGAGTAAAATACACTCTGGAGTTGACAATGTAACCCTAAAAATAGCAAATATCCCATTAGAAAGATTAAACCAAATAAAATACTTAGGAGTTATAATAGACGAAAGATTAAAGTTTTATGAGCATCTTAAATATGTAGAGGGGAAAGTTCCAAAGAAGATAGGTTTTATGATACGGACGTGCAAGCACGTAAGCCGATACTATAAAACAATGGTTTATAAGTCTATCGTTGAACCTCATTTTATATATTGCCCAACGATTCTATTTACAATAGCTGATTCAAGGATAAATACGTTGCAGAAAAAACAAAATACGGTGATGCGATTTATTTTAAAGAAGCGTTTTGATACTCCCATACAAGAGCTACTAAACAGCTTGAACTGGCTTAGTGTAAAACAGCTTGTGTTATATTATACTTTGAAATTCATACACAACATGAAATTAGGAAACCTACCAAATTATCTAAATGATCGTGTAAAATACAACAACGATGTCCATAACTATAACACAAGAAACAAAAATAATTTCCACTTGCCAATTGGAAAATCCGAATTTGATAAAAAGAGTATATATTTTGAGGGATTAAGAGAATACAATGAACTTCCTAGGGACTTAAAAGATTTTAAAAATATGAAAGAGTTCAAGAGGCTATTATACGAATATTGTAAAGGAGTATCTATTAGGTAAAAAAGAAATACATTTTATAACTCAAAATTAATTATGCAAAATCCAAAGACTGTATAATGTATAAATGTGATCTCATAGATTTAATCTAAGTCTAAAGACTGTAATAAATAAAATAACTAAAATTTTAAAAAAATGGGCGTGGCACCGCTCGATTTATGACTAAGCAATTTTCTATGTTTCGAAGACAAATAAACGGATCGTAATAAAATTTGGTACACAAATTTTTCCTATAGCAGGAAATATTTCTAGAAAAAATGGACGAGATCGGTTAAACGACCACTTTTATATAAAAGGTTTTTTAAAGGGTCGTAGACGACAATAATAAGCTACATCTTAGCGAAAAAAAAGCTTTGTATCAATGGAATTTAACTTTCTAAATTAAATTATAACATTTAATTGGAAAATACTAAAATTTTAAAAATGGGTGTGGCACCGCCCCTTATTGGAAAATACTAAAATTTTTGAAAATGGGTGTGGCACCGCCCCTTTTATGACTAAGCAATTTTCTATATTTCGGGAGCCATAACTCGAAGAAAAGTTAACGGATTGTAATAAAATTTGGTACACAAATTTTCCCTATAGCAGGAAATATTTCTAGAAAAAATGGACGAGATCGGTTAAAGACCACGCCCACTTTTATATAAAACATTTTTAAAATGGTCGTAGACGAAAATAATAAGCTATAAATTAGCAAAAAATAGTTTTGAATCAAATATATTTCACTTATCATGTTTTATTGTTGAGTGCGCATTTTTAATTAAAGCTCACGCTGAGTATATAATATTCGGTTACACCCGAACTTAGACACATCTCTTGTTGTAGATATGAGCTGCATATTTGTCAAACACTCAAGCAGATTGAGCCCAGTCAGTCTGACGTTTAGACTTAAATGAATTCATATTTTTGCGTATTTTAAAAGCCGTAGGCTGTTATGCAATACTTCCCAATAAATTTTTACAGCATACTCGACGAGAAAGTCTGGTTTAGAGCAATTTTTTAGACAGCATAACCAATAAACTGTCTGATGCTATAGCGACAAATTCCTGTCTAAAAATAAGTGTTCTTAAATGGTTCAATTTGAAAAGGTTCTAAGCATATCCATTTATTGTACAAGTATAATTGTCGTATAAACTGAGGAAATAAATGAAGACAAGCATGTGACGACAGGGCAGGAGCTCACTCTTCTTTAGAAGTTTGATACTACTTATGCTATTCTGGATGGTAGCAGAAACATTATGTCGTAGAAACGAACCGACATTTCGATCGGGTGTATAAAAGGCTGTAATTACATCCTTTAAGTGTTATACTATCAATAACAACTTCGATTGTTTTTCCGGTTGCATTGTGCATTTAATTTAATTTAATAAACTTATCAGTATATTCAAGAAATTACACGTTTCATACACATATTGAGCATTTTTATCAAGAAAATGAATTTCAAATATTATTCCACTTTTAAATTATGCGAAAACGCATGTTCTCACATCTTTCTGTTTGCACGCAGTTATGACTATATATACCCCCTAAAACCAACACATCTACCAGCAATATATTTCCGAGCTCAAGATGTTGATACAGCGCATTTTCGCGAGGTACTGTTAGAAGTATTTCGCAATCCAGGTATTTTCGACATAACAAAATACATTCATTATCTGTAAGTGGTAAAGGCAGAACTGGCTAAAGAAAGTATATTATAATCAATTATAAATAAAAATCAGGGGATTGCGCACATTAAAGGAATTACAAACTTTCTGGATACTTAAACTGTAATTAAGTAGTACTATAATTCATTTGTTGTTGGCATGCTTCTTTAAAACACTCTCTCGCACCGACAAATTGCGCCCTGCGGTCTTCGCTATTGTGTTCGTCTATTTAGTTGTATTTTTTATTGCGGTTTTAGATGTTGTTATGCGTTGGTTTATTAACGAATTAAAACTTATTCAGTTAATCTTGACTTTCCATGTACAGTATGTAGCTAAAATTGTGTTTGTAAACGAGCACAGAAATTTTCGCATATCTTTTTTTTTGTATGCGTACATTCTGCAACAATGCACTTGAACCAGTTAAGTATCCATAAATAATTTTTTTAAGTATAACATAGTCTATATTATGGCGATCAACCCGAAAGTAGTTTTGCCATATTAATCGAAACAAGAGCTGCAGAAGATTGAGAGAAAAGTGAAAATCTTTTTGTTATAAACTTCGTACGCAGATATGAATGTGTTACATATCTACAGGCAGACAGACAAGAATGTACATCAATGCAATTAATTAATTTGTCTATACAAGGAATGTGTCTGCATGCATTTGTAAATAGAGATGAGTATTCATGATACGAGGGTTGCTGTGCTCAGTTTTGATAGTATTCATTATCAACCTAATGGTCCACAATTCATTTCTATGCTGGGCGACAACATTTTAGACTGTAAGTGGTTAAGTGTGTGAAGTAACCTAAAGGCTCCATTACTGATACTTAGCATAGACTTGACTTGGCGTAAACTTGGCAACTTAGCCACGATTATACTCCACTTAGCGCATACATTCTGGCATCATAATCAGGTTTGAAATTTACTTTTAAATAAATGTCAATTTGTATGACAAAATGTCAAAATGACATGGAAGCAAACAAATGGCATCTCAAAATGTAAACGTCACTTAGAACGTACATAGAAAATCTAAATTCAACAGACTTCTAAGTCAAGTTAAGTGTTGCCAAGTTTTGAGTAATTAGTAACATGCACCATTCATTTAACAGAAATGTAAGTGACAGTTCTCAAGTCAAGTCAAGTCTATGTTAAGTATCAGTAATGGAGCCTTAACGTTTAGGCTTTAAGTTTTAAGAAATACAAATACCCTGGAATTAAATATAACGGAGTGGTCGACAAGTATCAATTTAAAAACGAAACATCTAAATCAAGGATGATTAAACAAGGGTGCATCCAGAATGTGATTAATATGACTATATTAAACCTTCTAGGCCATACCTAGTGCCATGTGGAACTTGGGGTCGACAGAGCCTCGCCTTCTTAATATACATATGTATGAAACATTTATATTTGTAACAATATTCCCCTCGCGTAGGGGAGGTTGATAATTGAGTTGAGAAAGCTCTGAAGCTATGTATTTCGCTTATCAAAAAATACGACCCTCAGGTAAAATACTGACGTCAAAACTTCAAGGCCATCCTTCATATATGTATATAATATACGTGGATCGACTATCGACCACCTCTTAAACATAATGAAGCTTTAGCGGTAAATACACTCCTTATACCGCTCCACCCATCCCACAAGTTCCATGAGGAACTTGAGATCGCCAGAGCCTCGACTGCTAAATATGTGTATGATACATTTATATTTGTAACAAGATTTCCCTCGAGTGGGTGTCAATTGGGTTGCGGAAGTTGTAAGGAGATAAAGCTTTATACTGCGCTTATCAACCTCTTGAATTCCAAATGACGTGGTCAATGATCTATATGCGATGGATTGCCCAAAGAGGCAAACAAAAAATGCAGGTGTTGAACTGAACGAGGACACAAAAATACAGAATACTTGCTACCAACGCTACTGTTGTTGAATCCAAATGTCGACTTCACATCAGCGGTTAAACTCTAAAAGAGATGATGTAGATCATACATTGATTCTGTAACAGTAGGACCAAGCACTTCTGTAATATAAATATTGGTTGATACCTCATAGACCAAAGTTGCAACCCTCGTACAATCCTGTAATGCATATATTTATGTATACATACATACATATGTATGTATATGATTGAGTGCGCATTTTAAATTTTATTCATACTTACTTGAGCTCGCGCGACTAGGAGTTGTGAGCCACAGCGACTTCACAATTATAAAATTACTGTCGCCAAAACACCACCCCCTACGATGACCGAGCTGCCTCTTCTTGACTGGCACTCCAACTTAGTGAGTGTGTAGATTTCTCCCCACCCTACGTCAATTCTATTCACTGTACGGTATAAACGTTGGCTCGTCGGCATCCAAGCCTCATCTGCTTTATTTACTCGTTTGGTTGGCCGGTCAACCTGGAGATGAACGTGTAACCACCGTTCTACCCTCCCAGTTATCCGACGATTTTTGAACCTATCGTCGAGTTTGTCGTATACATCTCCCCCCACTTCAGCAGTTTTTTATTCGTTGTTGACGTAGTGCTTCCAATTGTTCACACACAACTATTTTGACGTTGTGCTTGTGCTGCTGGTGTTTTGTTGTTGCTTATGTTGCTGTTAGCGTTTCACATTCACGTTTATTGCGTGCTTATATGAATCGTATTACAATTTTTTGTGTTTCATTGTTAGTAGCTTCTTTTTCATTTTTTTTTTAAACCAATCTCGTTATGGAGCGTAGCCACTTTGTCGAATGACACAAAAGACATGAATAAACGCAGCCAAGCAACAATAAAATATAAGGAATCGAATTGCTTTAACTAAACCCCCTCACGTACCTTGAAAGTATGTACTTAATTTTTGTTTTCTATCTCTAACAACTTCACTTCGCTTCCTACGCACTCTGTTTCACTTCGACCATACTCCACGAAAAGCATTACCTACACGCCACTTGTGCATAATTTTCATTCACTTTTCATTTTCCTTTTCACTTCATGATATAGATTTTTCTATTACCATTTTCACTTTGTTGGTTTTCCAATTATCATTGCATATTAATCATTTTTTTTTTTTTCACATTGCTCCATATTTTTATACAATTTTTTACGTGTTTGCACCTGCTTGTATTATTTATACACTTTTCAAAAGGACCTTTTCTATTTAACTGGAAAACATAATTCTAATTAGAATTTATTTATGTCGATATCAAAATACGGCAAATCTACGCACAACCAACCGCTTTGGAAAACTTGGAAAAACTGAATACAATTTTCTGCTTCTTTTTTATTTTCTTTTATGTATCTACCGTGAACTCTGTTCACAAGCAGGGCTGCTTTTTTATGGCAGTGTCAAAGTAAAAGCAAAGAGGAGAGATTTGCTGTTTTTTTTTTTTTCATCTATAGCTGTATTTCGTTGCTAACTAGTACAATTAAAACACTAGCTAGCTTACCGAATTGCATGGAAAGCAACAATAAAAAGTAAACTGCTATATAAATAAAAGATTTCTTTAATTCAAATCCATTAAAATTTCTTTTATTCAACATTTTTATAATATATTACATTATTTATAATAGTAGTAAATTATTAGCTATAAGTCTTAATGAGGGAATAGTTTTTCAGTCTTGTTGGTGACCCATAAATACAAATTTTATTGTATGCGATTATTGTATGCATACAAAGTTAAGGGAAACTTAAATAAATAAATTAATGATATAGAAAACAAAAGAGAAGAACTAACAGAACTATTGGTTATAAAAAACCATCAAATCGCGAGTAGGCAATTCTTTCTGTTTGTAGTTCAGAAAATTATAATTGAACTTAAATTGTAATTTTCTGAATGAAAATTTCTATTGAAAATTGTGAACTTCAATTGTAATTTTTTGAACTTCAATTGAAATTCCTGAGCTTTCAGAACTTCAATTGCAACTTTCAAAATTTTTTTACATTAAATGAACAATTTAACATTTTTTCTGACAGTTAAAGTGGTGAATTGCCACCCAGAGGTTTGAAACCACTTGCATTCGTGTTGGCGCTTCTCTTCGCAACATTTTGTTTTTCCTTATTATTTATCCTTTTTATACAAATTTAACATTTTCTGAACGTTTTAAGAACTAGCAACAACTACGACCAACCCAAAATATTCAGCAAAAAATTGACACGAAGGAAATGTCACACGGAATTTGCCCAGCAAAAATGTACCCGTAAATTGACCAGTAAAATTACTAATTTTTGTGACGTATTTGAGGGAACATAGCATATAAGAAAAGGCAAGCATATATGTATCGGAAATTTCAATTAGGCCATCTCATTCTGTCATACTAACAATTGTGGAATAATGTGGGATATTTTGTTGTTGATCGCCATTTTCAGTCACTAGGGTTTTGCTGGGTAGTTGAAGCGTTTTTTTCGAGCTCGCGTAATAAAAAAACCCCTAATGTTGTATAGTGTTGCATAGTAACAATTAGCTGATAAACCTCCACCATCTGTATGGTTTTGGTATAATGAAACTGTTTAGCTAGTTGAAGCGTTTTCTTCAAGCTCGCTTGAAAAAAAATACACCTTATTTACGCTTATGCTTAAACTATATATGGACTGCTAAGCATTAAACTTTATCTATTCTTCTGAAATTGCTGCACATAAAATAAGTAAAATTTGGTAATTGTGCTGTTAAGGGGTCCAAAAGCGGAAGTTTACTTTTTCACCCGTTTAAAAGTTATACGCGAAAAACTGGTTTGTCTGGTACATATTGTTCCCGCACATTTACAATATTTTGAGCGTACAAATCACATCCTGTTTTGTTTTTTGATAGATTAATACAATCTGATATTCACGAATTAATGAAAAAAATCTGAGTAATTTCCCTAAGTAATATGCAATAAGGCGGCCACCGTGGTGTGATGGTAGCATGCTCCGCCTACCACACCGCATGCCCTGGGTTCACCCCTCGGGCAAAGCAATATTTGGAAGAGAAGCTGGGCCTTAGGTCTCTTCGGAGGTTATCGCGCCTTATATTTATTTTATTTTTATTTTTATTTAATATGCAATAAGGTAAAAAATACAGAAAACACACTCTAATCACTTGATTCGTTGTTGAAGAAAAACACCTGATGGTGAACAGCGCTGTTAGATGAGCAATAATAGAAATTAACTGAACAAGAAATTACTCTTGTTTTTCTCAAGTCAGAATGATGGAAGGTGATAAATAAAGATAAACAATCACGCCGTACTATATTTTGTTTTTGTAATTGTCTGAAGATAACTTGTTATTTTATTGAACCAATGCGTCGAAGGCGCAAATTTGGAATAAATAATGGGCAAAATTAAAACCACACAAAAACGCTCAATTTTTCTTTCCAAGTTTTCATATTTTACGATACGTATTGCATATTGTATAGCCCTTAAGACTGTGAAAAGTAAAATAAATAAAAATATAGAAGTGTTTTATTTATCGAAAACAGCGGCTCAGGCGAAATTTGTTATTCGAAATTTTCACTTAGCGCTATTTTTTATTACATATTTTCATCTTTTTAAGCTGTGGTATATCTTTTGAAAAAAAATTTCCACTTTTTTTAAGTTCTGGTAGTTCTTTTCAGAAAATCGCTGCAGGCGAAATTTTGGAATAAAAACCGCGCAATTTTTTATTAAAAATTTTCTTTTTTTGAAGCTCTGGTATTTGTTTCAAAAAAGCGCCGCAGGTGAAAAAAGCTATTCATGAATCGCGCGATTATTTATTCCAAATTTTCACTTTTTTAAGCTCTGGTAGTTCTTTTCAAAAAAGTTTTGAGAGAAGAGAAGAGAAGAGAAGAAAAAAGAAAAGAAGTGAAGAGAAGAGAAGAGAAGAGAAGAGAAGAGAAGAGAAGAGAAGAGAAGAGAAGAGAAGAGAAGAGAAGAGAAGAGAAGAGAAGAGAAGAGAAGAGAAGAGAAGAGAAGAGAAGAGAAAAGAAAAGAAGAGAAGAGAAGAGAAGAGAAAGCATTGCTCCTAAGTAAAAATGAAAATTGCAATTATTTGCCAGCATCACTTTATTTCGATAAATAAAAGTCGTATTCTCTTCTCTTTTAATATATTAATTTGCAAAATATTCAGTAAATTACAAAAACAATGTAATTGTATGTTTATTTAAAGTTATGTTGAGCCATCGCCGCCTTATATTAATCCTAACAGAGAACAACAAAGGTAATTTGCATCGTTTCTGAGCTGGCAACAGTGTTCACTTTCATGTGTTTTAATTTCGACAGAATTTTTTCGCAATATTTGTTTTGATATTTTATAAGTAAATTAGTAAAATTTAACATAATTCTTTCGTTAACCCGTGCAAGTTAGATTTTATTAATATTCTAAATATCGAAAGTAAAGTGATTTATGCGCTTAAAAGATTGTAAATGTGCGGGATCAATATGTACCAGACAAGTTTTTCGTGGATAACTTTTAAACGTTTGAAAAAATGTCACTTCCGTTTTCAGGTTCTTAATCTAGACGTAAGTACGCGTCTTTTGAAATCTTGGCCCAAAATTAGATAAAGAACACAAATATGCATAGAGGACAACAGCCAATACGAGATTCAGAGCGATGAGAAAAGTATTTAAACAACTAATAGAAAAGGCCGTTCGCGAAAAAGCTGCGCAGTCTAAGTTGTGGTTGATAAGTTTAATTTAAACACGCTGTAGGTGAAGTACACGAATAATTTCAATTGCGAGACTCTACTACCAAAGTAGTGTTGTAAATTCAAAACATTCTGTATACGTTAGTCGCCGTAGTGTGGTGATAGCATGCTCAGCCTACCACACCGAGGATAATGGGTTCAGACCTCAGGGGAAGCAACTTAAAAAAATTAGGAACAAGTTCTTTAAATTAAACAAAGTAAGGAAGGCTAAGTTCGGGTGTAACCGAACATTACATACTCAGCTGAGAGCTATGGAGACAAAATAAGGGAAAATCACCATGTAGGAAAATGAAACTCGGGTAACCCTGGAATGTGTTTGTATGACATGTGTATCAAATGGAAGGTATTAAAGAGTATTTTAAGAGGGAGTAGGCCATAGTTCTATGGGTGGACGCCATTTAGAGATATCGCCATAAAGGTGGACCAGGGCTGAAACTAGAATTTGTTTGTACGATATGGGTATCAAATGGAACGTGTTAATGAGTATTTTAAAAGGGCGTGGGCCTTAGTTCTATAGGTGGACGCCTTTTCGAGATATCACCATAAAGGTGGACAAGTGTGACTCTAGAATTTCATTGTACGATATGGGTATCAAATGAAAGGTGTTAATGATTATTTTAAAAGGGCGTGGGCCATAGTTCTATAGGTGGACGCCTTTTCGAGATATCGCCATAAAGGTGGACCAGAGGTGACTCTAGAATTTGTTTGTAAGATATGGGTATCAAATGAAATGTGTTAATGAGTATTTTAAAAGGACGTGGGCCTTAGTTCTGTAGGTGGAAGCCTTATCGAAATATCGCCATAAATGTGGACAAGGGGTGACTCTAGAATTTGTTTGTACGATATTGGTATCAAATGAAAGGTGTTAATGAGTATTTTAAAAGGGCGTGGGCCTTAGTTCTATAGGTGGACGCCTTTTCGAGATATCGCCATAAAGGTGGACAAGGGTGACTCTAGAATTTCTTTGTACGATATGGGTATCAAATGAAAGGTGTTAATGAGTATTTTAAAAGGATGTGGGCGTTAGTGCTATAGGTGGACGCCATTACGGGATATCGACATAAAGGTGGATCAGGGCGACTCTAGAATTTGTTTGTACGATATGGGTATCAAATGGAAGGTGTTAATGAGTATTTTGAAAGAGCCTGGGCCTTAGTTCTATAGGTGGACGCCTTTTCGAGATATCGCCATGAAGGTGGACCAGGGGTGACTCTAGAATGCGTTTGTACAATATGGGTATCAAACGAAAGGTGCTAATGAGTGTTTTAAAAGGCGTGGCCCTAATTCTATTGGTGGACGCCTTTTTGAGATATCGCCATAAAGGTGGACCAGGGGTGACTCTAGAATTTGTTTGTAAGGCATGGGTATCAACTGAAAGGTGTTAATGAGTATTTTAAAAGGGCGTGGGCCTTAGTTATATGGGTGGAAGCCTTTTCGAGATATCGCCATAAAGGTGGACCAGGGGTGACTCTAGAATTTGTTTGTACGATATGGGTATCAAATGAAAGGTGTTCATGAGTATTTTAAAAGGGAGTGGGCCTTAGTTGTACAGGTGGAAGCCTTTTCGAGATATCGCCATAAAGGTGGACCAGGGGTGACTCTAGAATTTGTTTGTACGATATGGGTATCAAATGAAAGGTGTTAATGAGTATTTTAAAAGTGAGTGGTGGTAGTTGTATATGTGAAGGCGTTTTCGAGATATTGACCAAAATGCGGACTAGGGTGACCCAGAACATCATCTGTCGGGTACCTCTAATTTATTTATATATGTAATACCACGAACAGTATTCCTGTCAAGATTCCAAGGGCTTTTGATTTCGCCCTGCAGAACGTTTTCGTTTTCTTCTACTTAATATGGTAGGTATCACACCCATTTTGCAAAGTTTTTTTCCAAAGTTATATTTTGCGTCAATAAACCAATCCAATTCCCATGTTTCATCCCTTTTTTTTATTGGTATAGAATTATGGCATTTTTTTATTTTTCGTAACTTTGGATATCGAAAAATTGGGCGTGGTCATAGTCGGATTTCGGCCATTTTTTACACCAATACAAAGTGAGTTCAGATAAGTACGTGAACTGAGTTTAGTAAAGATACATCGATTTTTGCTCAAGTTATCGTGTTAATGGCCGAGCGGGAGAACAGACGGTCGACTGTGTATAAAAACTGGGCGTGGCTTCAACCGATTTCGCCCTTTTTCACAGAAAACAGTTTTCGTCCTAGAATCTAAGCCCCTACCAAATTTCACAAGGATTGGTAAATTTTTGTTCAACTTATGGCATTAAAATTATCCTAGACAATTTAAATAAAAAGGGGCGGAGCCACGCCCATTTTGAAATTTTTTTTATTTTTATATTTTGTTGCACCATATCATTACTGGAGTAGAATGATGACATAATTTACTTACATACTGTAAAGATATTACATTTTTTGTTAAAATTTGAATTTAGACATTTTCTTTTTAAAGTGGGCGTGGTCGTTCTCCGATTTTGCTAATTTTTATTGAGCATAATAGGAGTAACGTTCCTGCCAAATTTCATCATGATATCTTCAACGACTGCCAAATTACAGCTTGCAAAACTTTTAAATTACCTTCTTTTTAAAGTGGGCGGTTCCACACCCATTGTGCAAAATTTTACTAATTTTCTATTTTGCGTCATAATTTCAACTCACCTACCAAGTTTCAGTGCTTTATCCGTCTTTGGTAATGAATTATCGCACTTTTTCGGTTTTTCGAAATTTTCGATATGGAAAAAGTGGGCGTGGTTATAGTGCGATATCGTTCATTTTAAATAGCGATCTGAGTTGAGTGCCCAGGAACCTACATATAATATTTCATCAAGATACCTCAAAATCTACTCAAGTTATCGTGTTAACGGACAGATGGACGGACGGACGGACGGACCTGGCTCAATCAAATTTTTTTTCGATACTGATGATTTTGATATATGGACGTCTATATCTATCTCGATTCCTTTATACCTGTACAACCAACCGTTATCCAATCAAAGTTAATATACTCTGTGAGCTCTGCTCAACTGAGTGTAAAAAAATCTAAGCGGGCTCGTCCCTTGGAAGTAGTTTGGCAAAAACTCCGAGTGTATTTCTGATATGAAAATATTCTCTGTCAAAACTCATTTGCCTTGCAGTTTCCGTTCGAGTAAAAATGTATCTCCCGTTCCCGCAGGAAAAATTAAAAGTAGCACGATGCAATTCGCAAGAGAAACTCGACTTGAATTTTGTTTACACGCTAATCGCATTACTTTATCTAAACTTATGAAATTGTTTCGCAAAAAACTTAGTACTGCTACCCAAAGGTAAGTGTGTCTAAGGTTCATCGCAACCGCTGTCTGGTAGAATTGTAACTTTGGATTAAAAAACTAGTATAACGCAAGATGAACACGAGGCGTAGCTTCATAGACGTGTAGAAGATATGACATGTAGCTACGATTTCTCTACCCCTCAAGATCTGCACACGAAGCTACTTTCGAACGTCGCTACAAAAAGCCAACAATTATTGAAAAAATAAAACATTAAATTTCTTCAGGTTTATCCATCCCCGAAACAAAAGGAAAATATGTATTAAACGTTGTTTGCATCCCCGTGTCTTTGTAAATTATGATAGGCAATTTTACACCACCGCGGACTAGAGAAAACGGTGATTTCTAGTTTCCAACACTTTTTAGCCTTTTAAACGCTTCAACAATGTCTAACCAAGCTGTTGTGGTGTTGAATACTCTTTTTCGCTTTGGTAATATACCTTTCACGTATTTTTATTAACTAAAGTAACATTTTCTAAATAATTACACAAATTTGCATACAAAAAAAAATGTAAACAAACATCTTGTTCTTCCTTTTTTCAAGGGGGCGTACGCCCAGCGACCACTATTGTTGTATGCTTAGCTACATGAAACTTCCATGCAGTTTACGCCTCGTGTGCAGCTGTCCATTCAACTACATGTGTTCGACATCAAAGCGTACAGATTTCGCCTGCAGCGTCTATGACGCGTAGCCTCGCGTGCACCTCGCCTAAACTGCCATTTATAACTCTGGTACAGCACCAAGAAATGATACGTCGTTTAACCATTTATTTTCTTGGCGGACTTCCTTAAGTAAAATGTCGAAAGCGTATGTGGATCGCAATGAACTGCAAAAATCGAACACAACAACTTCGATTACATTCGGCAACATGATCGTGTTCAATGATCCATCTTGCTTAAACGAACATAATCGACATTGATTTAAAAACGACCAACTTATTGCATGCGTGAATATAATCAATTCAGGCGTTTGCTCGTTCGCCTCAACGGTGATTATATTCATCGGAATGAAAAGGCAAATATGAAAACTCCATGCGTCTGAATATTTGCATGATTCTTCTGCCCTTACGTCACGGCGACAAGCTACATATAAATATACATATAAACATACATATAAACATTGCTTACGATTGTGTTTGTTTGCCAACTAATCGATACTAATTCTCGTGCTTTGATTTTATTCTCCGCTTGCCTTCGTTTGATCAATACAATCGTACGCAAAACCTGTTCGGTCATTCGTGTAAAGACAGATGCTGAGTATATTCAATTACGAGTTTATTCAATTATGAGTTTATTCAATATGAGCTTATTCGCATGATTGAATGTGAATGCAAGTTTTAGTGTTTGATTAAATCAAGAAAATTGTGATTTTTGCAGTTCTCTGGTGGATCGGTTGTGTGAATTGCATTTGGTGCTGTGTAAATGTGATATAAGGGATCTTTTGCACGAATCGATATTGTGACGCTTATCTAAAATTATAAAGAAACTGATAATTTAATTGACTTTTGAAAATCGACCCGTCCAAAAAGATTTTAAGGAAATTTACATTTACATAAAAAATTAAATAAATTGCGTGATGGCTTTCGGAGATGTTTTCGGCCGAAACTTTCTTCTTATTGAAAAAACTTCTTACTTAAGTTTTGGTATTGCTCTGCGCGGGGCATTAACACATAATCTAATCAAAACTTTTGAGTGTGTTTCTAAAGAAAAACTAGTAAGGAAGGCTAAGTTCGGGTGTAACCGAACATTATATACTCAGCTGCCAAATTACAGCTTGCATAACTTTTAAATTACCTTCTTTTGAAAGTGGGTGCCACGCCCATTGTCCAAAATTTTACTAATTTTCTATTCTGGGTCATAAGTTCAACCCATCTACCAAGGTTCATCCGTCTTTGGTAATGAATTATCGGACTTTTTCGGTTTTTCGAAATTTTCGATATCGAAAAAGTGAGCGTGGCTATATTCCGATTTCGTTCATTTTAAATAGCGATCTGAGATGAGTGCCCAGGAACTTACATACCAAATTTCATTAAGATAACTCAAGTATCGTGTTTACGGACATACGGACGGACGGACATGACTAAATTTATTTCTTTTTTCGCCCAGATCATTTTGATCTATAGAAGTCTATATCTATATCGATTAGTTCATGCCGTTACAGGGTATCGTTATGCGAACAAAATTAATATACTCTGTGAGCTCTGCTCAGCTGAGTATAACAAAAGCATTATTTTTTTTTCAACACTCTAAGCAAATGGATGCCTTAATCCTTACAGGGATATTAGTAACGTTCAACGGGTAAAGCATCAAAGGCTAGCAAATCCCTAAAGGGTTGTATCAATAAATTGTGAATGAAGTTTTGGGAAGAAGGAGCGCCAGAAAAATCACATATGTTTGGCGGCTTTGTTTTGACATTTAATAAACAACTTTACAAAGGGCCCATGTTTTATTTTACATGATTGTACATGTTTTTTTATGCTTCCTGTGTAATTTGAAGCCAAAATAATTGCGCAATGGACACAATTAAACAAAATGCAACCGAAAATAAGAATAATTTGCACGCTGACGACGATATTGTAAGTATAACAAGTGAAAGTGATAAAAGTGAAGTTAAATTTTCAAATAGAAAGGAGCTCCTGATAACACCACGCCCATCAACAAGAAAGCGAACTAAACAAAATTTAACTAGAAAAGCAGCCACAACAACACGCAAGAAAACAATAAGAGAAGTTAACGAAACAGATGATACACTATTAACAGTTAATTCGACGACGAACGCACGTACCACAGCAAAAAAGAATTTTACCAGATCAAAGGAACCGCCACCATCCCAATTGCGCATTGATACATTTTTTAAGAGCTGCACGAAATCGTATAAAATAGAACCTCCGTCAACCAGTATTAAAGACGAGAAAGTGAGTTTAAAAACGAATAAGAAATCTAAAAGCACCAGGAAATCAACTGCAACACGTCGCACAAAAAGTTCCGTCATAGTTAGGAAAGGCCGAAAACGTTTATTTAATGTAGATGATGAAAGCAGCACTACAACAGTATCCAGTATAAGCGGTTTTGGAGATATGACACCACCTAGACAGCACAGTAACCGCAAACGCGCCAGCAACGCGAAAATTGCTCATCCTGCCAAATTAAATCCCTCGCTGGAAGATATAGAGCAATTGATCAATTTATGCTCTGATGATGAATTGGAAGCGGAAGTTGAAAGAGAAAACCATGTGGTGGGCATGGATCCTCAATTGCCAGCGGTTGTTGTAAAAAATGAGGAGAGCAGAATAATTAGAAAACAGTTCCAAGCGAATCAACATTTTATACCAATACCCTCTACAAGCAGTTTTTCGGCAAATATAAAAGCGGAGATATCAGCAATGGTAACCATACCTGTGATACAAAAAAGTTCTGTAAATGTCATTGCAAAATCCAAATGTAAAAAAGATGTAACTAAATCGATCAAAAAAAATTTACTAAAGACCACCACTCCCGTTCTTAGAGAAAGCAGTGAGCGCTTACGAAATGAAAGCAATATACAAATAAAAGTAGAACCAGATTTTATAGAATTTGGTGCGCTAGTGTCACAGAGTAGTTCCATAGAAAAAGAAACTCTGCAAACAAATCGAATAAAAGTGGAAAGAGATACAGAAATAAAATGCAACTCACCACCTACGCCGCCTCAGACTAGCACGGATACAAATAGTAGTAATTCTAAGCACATTTCCTGTTCGAATACCCGTTCTGCTAGCACTGCTGATATACCAAAAGTTGCACAACAGCCAAGTCCTTCCACCGAAGGCACATCTACTAAAGGTGGACGCGTGAAAAAAGTGCGTATCTGCCCGCCATATAAAACTGTAGCTGGTACTACATTTGCTGTTGATGCCTTTCAATATGGACAGATTGCAGGTGTTACACATTATTTTCTCACACATTTTCATGCGGATCATTATCAAGGGTTGACACGTAAATTTGCTATGCCATTGTATGTCAGCCCCCTCACTGGTAAATTTTGCTTGATCTTATGCCCGTAAGGCGTTTGCTAGTTTTACATTTATTTTTTTGTTCTAATTTTCAGCACGTTTAGTACGTGCTCTCATACCAGTTGAAGATCAGTATTTGCACGAAATCGAATTGAATCAACCGATAAAGATTAATGACGTAGAAGTTACTGCAATCGATGCAAACCAGTAAGTTATGTTTATTATAATATGTAACTCCAATTTTGGGACTTAATCCGATATCCGCTAAAATATATCAGTAGCTAAAATCAGTGTGGACAAACCCTCTCGCAAATTATTAAGTGCAAGTCACCCTGGAGAAGAGTCAGGAAGTATTTGATGCAGCCATTCACCATGCTTAGTCGCCACCTCCGGAACTCTTATCTCTGATGGCGGGTTTAATAAAACCCTAGAAAAGACTTATTCCAACGACAGCAACATTTTTGAGGTTGTCAGATATTTGTAGCTTATCTATTTTTTTTCCAAAACTGTTCGGGCTTGATTAAGAAGAATGAAATGGTGAAACTGTTATGGTTCGTTCTCGATTTTGAAGACGAAAAGGTCTCGGCTCCGGACAGGATTTAGAAGAATGAATGGCTGCGGTTTAGATTTAAAAGAATGAAACGGTCTTTGTCTAGGCCACCAGCCTAAATATTACGGACCACCCTAACGCGCGTACCAATTTATCTTCTTTACTACCGGTAACGGCCAACACCTGCTGAGCGCTAACTTCGAAGGGGAAAAACTCGACGAAAGTTAGCTATCGGCAGGTGCCGCGGACTTTCGCGTTTTGACTCTTTCTTCTTTTTTGGAACGTTCACGAGCCAGCAGCTAGCCACAGGTGAGTTATCCTACCACATATCCATTTTCCACATTTTTACAACTTAAGAATTTGAATTTTCCAAGTGGTTTGTGAATTAATTATACTATTTCATGAATACAACGATTAATTTCTATTGTTTGTAAAGGGAATATATTGTTATTACTCGTTGTTAATTCTTTTCTTTTACTTTCCTTTATTTGCGTGCACCGCGCCCGATTACCTCGGGTCCACATTGAAAATTAGATTTCGAGCACAAAAAACGAAACAAGCAAGCAACTCGTTAACTCACACTCATACATTAAAATCAGCCCATCATTAAAATCACATCATCACAACATCAAACAGTCCACTCATCAGTCACATACAGTCCATTCAGCATCACATACAATGTTATCATCACATTAACATCACAGCATACAGTCCATAATCATCACAGCAGACAACATTCCATTCGGCATCACCTACACTCCCCAGATCATCTATCATCATCAACAATTAGACCTTTCGATCCATTTTGTTTATCCGTCTTTTTGGAGAAATATCATTTCCCACTATAAGACATAACTTTAGCATTTCAGCCACACTTTACATTTCATTAGAAGTAATTTAGATAACCACAATTAAGGGATGTGACCAACCTTTTCAACTGGGAGTTGACAGACTGGTTTTGGACTCTCTTCAGAACAGTCCAAAGGTTTTAAACGGTTACGATTTCGGTTTCATCTGTAGGTATTTAAAAACGAACTAAGATATTTATAGGTTTTTATATATGTGTCAACATCTTTCATCCGATGGAGGAATTATCCCCAAATAATAACCATGAAATTGTTGCAGCTTTGTGTTATGTGCATCTCCTACTTATCTACTTCTTATTTTTGTTTCTAGCTGTCCAGGTGCTGTACTATTTGTTTTCAAATTATCCACTGGACGTTGTATTCTACACACTGGAGACTTTCGTGCTTCACCTGAAATGGAATCCGAGCCAATATTCTGGAATAATAATGTCGATACAATTTATTTGGATACAACATATATAGCACATAAGCATAATTTTTGTACCCAATTTGAGAGTATTGATCGCGCAAAAGAAATAATACGAGAATTACAAAACAATCGTCCTGATGTGCGTATCTTATATGTGTGCGGTTCATATGTTATTGGAAAAGAACGTTTTTGGACAAGTTTAGCGCATGAATTTGAACTAAAAGTGTGGACGGAGAAAAATCGTTTGAAAGCTTTACGCGCTATGGAGTTAGAAGAGGTGCGTGGATTGTTATGTGATGATCCATATAAGGCACAAATGCATGTAATACCAATTGGCAAAGTTAGCTATCATGTAAGTAATATAAACTCTATTTTCTTTTAAATCGAAATTAAATATTATATATTGTTACAGTCTCTGGTCGAATACTTTCGTCCCTTTGAAACGCATTTCGATATTGTACTGGCATTTCGTCCATCCGGTTGGGAAAAAAATACAAAACCAGCATTGCGTAGTCAAATTAATGTTGTAGGTATAGAGTATTCTGAGCATTCGAGTCATGCAGAGTTGGAACGTTTTGTAACATATTTGAAACCACGTGAAGTTATTAGTACTGTGCCCGTGATGCAGGGTAATCCATATATCACACCAAAAATACCAGATAAATGGTATAAATATGATAGTTTGAAAAGTAGAAAACGTAATTTCCAGCCATCGATTACAAGTTTCATGAAAATGCGTCCACGTCTCTTGGGACATTCCACCACCAAACGTACTACGAGTTGTGTGACACCAACAAAAACGCCAGATGGCCGGCGACATGAGTTATCACAACTCAGTGTACGTGCAATGGCTACGTGTAATGAATTGCAATGTGATGACGATGATATCGCGGATTTAGATATGCCCGCGACGTCAAGTAAAACTGAAGGAGCTGTGATTACATTATTTCCCGATCTGGATGCTTCTGACGATTGGATATCTTAGTTTTTTACTATTATAATATATATATAACACTTACTACTATGTGTGCATGTATTAACGTTTTGTACTTCGACATATCCGGTTACATAAAGCTTTAATACAATAGTCGTTTATTATAATATAAAAATTACTTAACTGTATCTACTCATATTGTTGAAGTGAGAAAGAAATCCTTAATAAGAAGAAACTTAATATTTTTATATGAAACATAAACAATAAATTCGAATTACAATTTGTTGAGAATCAACAGATATTAATTTATATAGGCGCAGTAAAATTAATATACTGTAAGTTGTATTTATTAAATGAAATTATTAAACATATTGTTTTTGTTTTTATCGGCCTATTGATAAATGATTCAAGGTTATTGTTCTAGCCTTGAGCTCGAATCGAACCTTGAATCATTATTAAACATATTTTAAAACCATATATTGTTAGCTTAATTCACAAAGGCTCTAAGCAACAAATTTTTCGAGCTACCTTTTTCAAAATTTTTTTTATATATTAAATTTCACACTCAGTAAAAAATTGAAAGTGTCAGACACAACAGCAACGGAGCTATGTCAAATTAAAAAAGCCACATCTGCATGTGGGAAATGTAAAATAAAATATATTTTGCTTCTCTTGTAAATAAGTTGGTAAGGACCTTTATGAATTAAGCTAACGATATGAACAAAAAAATAATACAGAAATAATTAAAATTTTCCATATGCTTGCTTTAGAATGAGACCTCATATACTCTGATTAGATGAAACAATACATTCCAGAGCAATTTCTAAGCTACAGAAAGCCCGAGGCTCTTTTTCAAACGAATAAACAGGCTTACTCAAGTAAGTCAAACCAATGTTGAGCACTCCGAACTAAAATTTTGTAATACTATTCTTTTATTTTTTGTGATTTTACAAGTTCATTCTACAAGTTTTCAAGCTAAGTGTTCGGAAATTTATAAGGGTTACATACAGTACACAATAACAATGACTTAGTTCATTTTTCCCGTCAGCAATAAAATTTACCACGAAAGAAATTAACGCTAATACTTCAATCTATACTAGCTTCTACAGATTTTAAGGTAAGTAGTTTTGTCAGCCAGAATGCTTTTTGTAACTCGATATTGATCATCGACGGACTATTCGAAATAAAAGTTCCCCAAAAGAATTAAGGCCCTTCAAGTGCATCGTCTTTCGCAGGAGATTTAATGATGAACTGGATTAGATGTAGGGCGTTTTCGAACCATCTAATAAATACAGCAGTATTACAACAATTCTACTTAATTGTTAGTATGTTGCTTATACTGAAGTTGGTAATGTGCGGAAAGTGCGCATTGATTGGATAACGGTTGGTTGTATAGGTATAAAGGAATCGAGATAGATATAGACTTCCATATATCAAAATCATCAGTATCGAAACAAAATTTGATTGGGCCATGTCCGTCTGTCTGTCCGTTAACACGATAACTTGAGTAAATATTGAGATATCTTCACCAAATTAGGCACACGAGCTTATCTGGACCCAGAATAGATTGGTATTGAAAATGAGCGAAATCGAATGATAACCACGCCCACTTTTTATATATATAACATTTTGAAAAACACAAAAAACCTGATTATTTAGTAAATAATACACCTAGAATGTTGAAATTTGACGTGTGGACTGATATTGAGACTTAATAAAAATTAAAAAAAAAATTTTTAAATGGGCGTGGAACCGCCCCTTTAATGACTAAGCAGTTTTCTATGTATCGGGAGCGATAACTCGAAGAAAAATTTACATATCGTAACAAAATTGGGTACACATATTTTCCTTATAGCAGGAAATATTTCTAGAAAAAATGGACGAGATCGGTTAAAGACCACGCCCGCTTTTATATAAAAGATTTTTAAAATGGTCGTAGACGAAAATAATAAACTATATGTATGTTAGCGAAAAAGAGCTTTGTATCAATAGAATTTTACTTCCTAAATTGAATTATAACATTCAATTGGAAAACACTAACATTTTTGAGAAAACGAAAGAAAAATTAACGGATCGTAATGAAATTGTGTACACATATTTTCCTTATAGCAGAAAATATTTTTAGTAAAAATGGACGGGATCGGTTAAAGACCACGGCAACTTAGATATAAAACAAGTTTAAAAGGGTCGTAGACTAGAATAATAAGCTATAACTTAGCAAAAAATAGTTTTGAATCAATAATATTTCACTTATCAAGTTTTATTGTTAGAGGAAATGGGGAGACATTTTTTTTTAAATGGGCCGTGCCACGTGTTATGTAGAAAAGTAATTTATCTGAAATGAAATGTGCAATTGAAGTTCACGCTGAGTATATAATGTTCGGTTACACCCGAACTTAGACACCTTTACTTGTTTATTTTGCGTTTGATTCGATAATGATGATCACATCATTGTTAACATTTTATTCAACCAACGCCCGATGTTGACACTGCTGTCCAAATTCTTCCGTAGTGGGCCTTAGCCACACAACCCCACTAGTCGCTTTTTCGCTGCTCTACTCCGTGGCAATTGGAAACTTCAAGGAAACTCACCTGGTACTTCCGGTGGACAGGTTTTGATTCGCTAAACTATGCCAATGTCCGTGTAAAACTTATGCAGTTCTCCTTTAATCTTCTGTTGTTGTTGTTTCAACCGCGGTAACTTCCCGGCTGGTATAGATAGCGGATATGGTCAACCATTTGTCAGATATGAAATCGGTTATTTGCAAACAAAATTGAAAATTTTCATATGGTTGTAATTTTGATGAATTTGTTTTATGCCGACTCCGAATGGCATCTGCGAGGCAGATGAGTTTTCACTGAGAGCTTTTCATGGCAGAAATACACTCGGAGTGCTTGCCAAACACTGCCGAGGGGCGACCGTGCTTAGAAAAATTGTCTTCTAATTGAAAAACCTTATTTCTAAAATTTTGATATTGCTTTGCCCGGGGTGTGAACCTAGGGCATTCGGTGTGATAGGCGGAGCACGCTACCATTACACCACGGTGACCGCCCCTTTTGGTCTCCACTTATATGTTGGGACGTCTCCGGAATATGCTTCAATGGTTGCGACCTCCTTTGCCAGTTAAGACGCTGTTTTATGATTTTTTTATATGACTTAGGGACCCACTATAGGTGTCAGTTTCCCTCTGTCCCTGTTTGTAACACTTCAAGATGGTATAGTCTGCGGGATTATCGTCATGAAGTGCGTGCAAGTTGAGTGGCGTGACACTTATTGGCTGCGGCGCGACACTTGTTTTTGCGTATTTGAATAACATTATCGGTCATGGCAGCGTGGCATTTGAATTGCTCCATAATAAGCGACAATGTAGATTACATAGGTAAGAAAGTGTAGTGCCGCTGTCGATAAATGTAGCTTAATGTGCACGCACTTTCAAATCCCCATTGCTGTCAATGTAAAAGCTCACACGGCTCTAGTTTACCTCCAGTCACAAGTACATTTTCCGGCTTAAAGGCACTAGTATAAACGGGGAAATTGAAGAAATGTCTGTATGTAGCAGACGATAGCCCTTGCAATAGTTTGGAATCATCGATCCGCCGTTTTCGCACCTTTCCGCCATCCCTTGATGTTGTTAGTTCTATGTTCTTGGGCCACGAGTTGGCTTTCAAATCTCCCGTTATACTGGTCACTGAAGTTGAGGATTTATTTACGTATGAGAAGGGTTTTAAAAATCACTTGGGTTTACATTCAAACATCTGTTGTTCATTTGCGAAACTATAAAGTAGCGTCTGAAATGTTAATTTTGATTTTCACACTTCATCCTTCAACACCCAAGTCTCCCGCTTTGACATGTCCTAAAGTTGGCGGCCCTATCCAAAACTAGTCCCTTGGAGTGAATCACATTGATTATAGCCTATCAACCAAGCTTAAATATAACCTACACGTTACGTCTCGTTTTACACATGTGAATACGTAGGATTTACCTGGTGAGGCTTTGTCCTTCGCAAGAACACTCAAAGTGGTGAAGCAAAAGCTTTCCCAAGACAGTCGAACTAATGGCCGTGTGTGCTTCTACCCTAACGTAGTGGGCAGTCGAACTTGTCTGAAAACTGTAGCTACGCGGCCATCTATAAGGGGCTCTTATATCATAAGGCCGGAAAACAGCAGTTAACATCTTTCAAGTTAAAACCGGTCGACTTTCAAAAAAAATATCGTTTTGATTTAACGAAGACTATTGAAATCAATGGTGTGAACACAAACCTCTGCAAACTTTGGTCAAAATTTTAAAAATTTTATCCAGGGACCTTGTAAAATTTTAATTATGTAGATGCGCCGAGGATTATACGATTTTCACCCATTACGCAATAACATCCACTTAGACTGCTTATGATTTCGAGGGCGGCATCCTTGGCCGAATAGTCACTCCCTAACGTTTCAAGGTGTTTCTCTGGCGTAGCTCGGCAGCATAACGCGACAAAAGCATCCGTTGGAAAGTCTTCGGAGCAACACCTAGAGCTTCTAGGAGAGTGACGTAGACGAAGGCATGAGTTCGAAGTCGCAGTCCTATAGATTCTGTGCTGGCATATGGTGTGAGGGTCAGGAGGCGTGGTAGCGACTGGTGTTCGGAATCGCTACTGTTCGCACATCGGGTATTGTAACTCTTAAAAACAGCCGAAAAAACTGGAGTCGCCCTGTGCCACGAGAGTCATGAGTATTAATAGACCATTAATAGCAACCGTAAGTCGCCTTTGTGCATGCCCGCCAAGGAGCCACAAATGATTTAGAGAAATTGTGTTCGCGACGATTATTAGGAGTTAACACTAGGTGAAACTACGCTTTGCACGAGATATACAGACAAAAGTGTGCATATTTCATGTATATCTATTTCTTTTCTGCAGACGCAGCAGTACCAATTCTAAAGACCGGGGTTAGGTTCGAAGCCTCTCTGCAGTAAGTGAACGAGGGACAATCCCTCCGCAAGGAGCTGCGCCTGAACATTTTTGAACGGTCTGCGACATCTTAAGGAAAAAACCACCGGTCTTTCGAAATGGCCAACACGTTGATTTCCTTAAATACATACAAACAAAACCTTTCCTAAATATTATTTTTTTAAATGGAAAAATCAAGCTTTTTAAAGTGAGAAAACCGGCGTACGCCGGCGCCGCTAACGCCGCCGCCGCCGCCGCCGCCGGTATATAATAGAACCTACGCCGCCGCTGCCGATGAAGTAATCGGCGTAAACCTCTAGACCACATGCGACCTTCTTGGCCATCCCGTCCTCCCTCCCCCAAATCCATGAGGAGTTCGGGGCCGCTAGAGCCTCGGCTGTTAATGCAACAGGATTCGCCACGGATAGGTGAGGTTGACAACTGTGTTTGGAGAAGCTATATATTGCGCTGCCAACCTGAAAGGGTTGCGCTACACAACCATTTGAATCTGGTATTTTAGTCGCCTCTTACGCTGGGGGAGAAGATGGTATGTAGTATGAATAATCAGCTGAATGAATGTCAGGCACTTGACTCTTATAATAGGATTGATGAATGAAAACGCGGACAATTACACGCATGAAAGATATATATAGTAGAATAGACGGTGTAAGGGCTTTGACAAACTTACGTGTCTCAGCTTTTGGTTTTAATATTTCAGTTCCTATGCACCACTTTGCTTCACTGTACGCACATAATTGTTCGCTTCAGACAAGTTGTCTTAAAACCAGGCAACCCAATTAGTGCAAAGAGGATACATAATTATTTTATCCCCTTTGGATTAGTGTTCTCCTAATGGGTACAAAATGTTTGAGTTGTGTTTCTGTTTCAACATTTGAGAAAATGCATACAGTGGCTTATTTATGGATACATTTTCAGCGTGTGCCCAACACGAGATACTCTCAAGTAAACAGAAACACTGAGCGAGACATCTAATTCCCAAGCAAAATGTACTTTTTTCACCACACTGAAATACCAACAGACAACTGTGAGCAATTGGTGCTCTCAGTCCGATGTCATAGACACGTTTAGATTTGTATGTATTTGGTATGTGGTGTGAATTGTATAAAAGCGTAATTGTGTGCAGTAAATACATGGCCGATTCATTTGCTGGATCGGAGATGGCATAGGAACTGGTGCTAACTAAGTCGGTCTTTACTCTATTAGCTTCCAAAATAACTCCAAATGTTTTCCACAACTCGGTGAATGCCTTCCTTATCTGATACATTTTGTTTTGCTGATTTTCCGACAGGGCGAATATCTTGACGTTTATTGGAATAATTTTGTGTCAGAACGAAAAATCACACTGAAGATGGCATAACACCGAAACCGGGTTGTCTATTATTATATAAATTTCACAACACAATGGAGATTTAAAAAATATTGATCGGATGTGGAATTCAAGTGTATCGATTCTGATTCCCCTCGGAAGGTATTCGTCGGATGCCGTAATAGCCCTAATTCTAGCCCATATGAAGCTGGATGAGTGAAAGCTGCTCTGTCAGTTTCATTATATTCCGGAACTAAATGACTTTTCCTTTGCCAACACCATCCCCGCTAATTTGGGAAATAGTTACGGAAATGCCAACACATGTCAAGCGTTGGGTACAATATTACACATTATCCTCAGGATTTTGAGGCTACATTCACAGGATTTACCTGCGAATCGCACTTGAGTAACCAAGCAGTAAAGGCCTGCAACCAAGCTCGGAGCTGTAAAGTATCAAAGATCATGTACAAGTCTTACGACTTTAGACTAAAAAAGTAAGTCTTATTACTAACTTTTGATATCACACCTATATAAAGGATGTGTTCGAGCTGCAGTTGTTGTAGAAGCGTAATTTTTTATGACGGAGCTCCACGTTCTTTGTCAAAGCTCAATCAGCTGTTGCAACATCGCGCGATCGGTGATTGAGCCGTAGACAATCTATTGATCATCACCAGCAAATCAAACGCAATATAAACATTTTCACTGCGCTATTGCAGCACATTATTAGCTTGAGCTTCAGTAACATTCCATTTCATTATATTATTTGGCGGCTCAAACACACCCAAATTATATTATTATATTAGGTTCATATTTGCATGGATGAAGTTTCATCCTGTAGCCCGCACTTCCCACATCTCCTGTCATACATTGTGTTGTGTACCAGAGCTGCACCTTATAACCCTGACATTCAGAATCCCTACAAGGCATAATCTAAACAAAATATAGGCAGGCCAAAATATAGACATAACCGCATCCCAAAAAGATAGTATATCGACAACTCAATATTCCAACAAAGCAAAACCGAAGTAATTGTCTGGGGTCCGAATTTTTTCCTCTCGGGATGATGTATGTTCGTGATGTAGATAAAAAAATATATGTATTGTTGTGAGGCTATGTGCTGCAACCTATAGGTCTATTGTACACTCATTCTCTTCACATCTTCTCGTCCTAACCGCCTTCCGTGAGGAAATCTAGATTGTTGCTCGACTTTAAAGAGTGTATGTGATCACTTTCTAATTTAAGCGATCCAAGGATCCTTAGTCTTTTTAGCGTGTCTACATCTCATTGGAGAATGATGTGCGCTGCAGCCTAATCCTCGCTAGCGCAGAACCGGCAGGGGCTATTCTACCATGTACTTAGTTTGTGCATGTGGGCTTTTAGCCCACAGTATCCTGTGGGCATCTCCTACCTAAGCTTTTTCATTGCTGTGTGTTACACAATCGCTATGATGGGCTTGAGCCTTATTGGTCTTTCAGCGGCTGCCTTCCTGACCAGCCCCTTCGCTTGCCATTTACCAACCAACCCTCTCTGGTTTGGCACCCAAAGCAAGCGAATGGTGTTATAAGCCCCTCAACTATAATCTATCCACGCACGCAGGAACTGTTCTAATACCAACTGAAGATATTGGCTAAAGCGCGGCCTGCCTGTCGCTGGGTATAGCGATTATCCCATGAGTGTATTTTCGTTGCAGGTTGATCTATGCACACCGGCTTATGGCGATAGCCTTGGCCTGGAAAATGTTCAGATTCGTAGTATGGACTTTTTGGTTCTTGGGCCGGAATTCCACGGTCTGATGTTCTCTGGTGTACACGAGCTATCGTTGTACCATATGATAGCGTGATCCTGGTGTAGCGCTTCTATTTTCGAAGTGTCCCAAGAAGCTTTCTCCCCCAGCTCTATTCTGAAACACTTTTCAAACCTTATCATCTGCCTGGTGTCTTTCTTGGGAATCTGGATGGGTGGAGCTTATTAATTCGAGATTTGGTCATCTCAAAACATTGAATGGTCCGTATTTGATCATGCCTGAATTTTGCATTGTGGGTATTTCAACATGTCTGATTGAACGTGTCTCACTGATTGATCGATATTTGTTTATACCTTGATTTAAGGTAGGTAGTCTAATGTAAAATATTAAGTGGGGAGGGCCCTTGAAAATATGTAGTTTTTGCGAAAAGCACATTTTCGTCATTGAAATAACACCGGTAAAACTATGAAAACTGTCAGTCTATGTGAGAGCCTTAAGGCCACGGCACAATGAAATTTTTCATAAAGATGTGTTTAACACAAGCTTATGCATTCCAATAAAATCGCCACAATCAACCAAGATGTTGCGTTTATAGATATGAAGGAACTTCAGACCTGGCAATTGAAGTTTATTTCGCCTTGCGCATTCACATACAAAATTTCGCGAAGCACTGTTATAAACATTCTCCCTATACAACAGAAATACCTTCTAACATATCTTGTGTCGTATTAACTTGTTATATTGCAGTTTTTAATTGCAAAAAATGTTCGAAAAGTTACCAACGACTGGAAAAATTAATTTCACTTGCAAAGTGTGCCAGCACCCTTAGCTAAAGCAAATGTCAAATTCTCTTGGTGGGAGTTGGTTACTTTTCCATATCAGATGGCGCCAGTACGCTCAATCTACCGTCTCCTTAAAAATAGGTGCAATCTACTCATAATGCATAAGATTGAGTAAAACGTATCTGTATGAAAAACTACTTATGTGACGGGGCTTTTATGGGCAGACCAGTTCAATCAGACCTGGGTAAACAATACCGATTTTTTTTTTTATAATTTCAATATAACAATTTTTTGGGCCCCTACCATATATTGACCCCATTGCCCGCAAATGCGGTCCTGATTACATACGCACGTGCATACATAAAAGGCATGATGTGCATGGTAAAAAGTCAGGTAATAACAATATTCACCAAAACATATCCAAGAGTAGAATTGTTGACTTTGGTCAAACTCTTTGCCGATTTAAATTTAGTTTTACGAGATCTGCTGCCGTCGACGAACGTGTATGTGCGGATTGAGAAACGAAACGTTGGCAATAAACAATTTCATATATGTAATTTGTGGGCATAACGACGAAAACGAATTGCACAGTGTACAGTACATATGTACATATATATATATATATATAAATTCATATACACATATGTAAATGTATACAAAAAATTAATATATAGTGCTTATGTATGTGTATATGCGCGTATAATTTTTTTTGCAATAAATTTGCCATTTTTGGTGTTATTTCAAGTTTAACTTTTTGCCGTAAATCGTTAAATAAAAAATTGCTGAAAATACTTTAATTCTTATTTTTTGTTTATGTTAAGCGAAAACGACTTCATACAATTTCATACATTTTTTGAAAAGTGCTGATGCAAACGCATTATTAAGCGAATATATAAATTTTGTTTTTGCAAGGCTGCCAATTTAGTGTAACGTGCAAATGAAAAAAACAACAACAAATATGAAAATTATTCACATTCAAAATACAAATTGTACAATGCAACATATCGATTTTATTTAACTAAATTGTTAATATATGTATAAAAAAAATTGTTATAATTGTGCTGTTAAAAATATTTACGAAAATTCGCTTGCAAAAATTTTTATATTTGTGAAAAACGAAAAATAATAGAAAAAAAATAAACGTGCAAAGTGTTCCTGTTCCTGTTTGAAATTCTTTACTTACCTTATTTTCTTTCCTTCGTCAACAACAACAACAACAACAACAACAACAACAACAACATACAAATCCGTCGTTATACGGTATTCTTGTTTTTGCTGTGCCGCTTTCCGTGTACAACTTGTCTAGCCAACTTCAGCAAGAGTTTGAGCCAAACGTGCAAGACGATTTAAAGGTACATAGAACAACAAAAGTTACAAATAATGTCTAATATAATACATAAATACAGTTTATGTACAACTATATAAGGCCACTGTGATAGGATGATCACTAGCTTATGCTATACCGTACCCTCTCTTTTCAACAATTTCTCCATTAGAGTACGAAAAAGCCAGGAATGTGACGATATCTCAGATTTAAACCAAGAGTTCACGACTTTTGTCACCGATGGCTACAAAGTTGATAGCAAAGTGCTGCCATTGCAGCATCTTTCCGGTGGAACTAACAGCCATAGAGGAGTTCGCGCTTTAGCCGCTATCTTTGAACCTCACATTCGTGGCAATTTAATCTGACTGTCAAACAGCGACCAAAGCCCTACATGGTAGGTAGTCCATACATAGACGATATCTCAAAAAAAAAAAAACTGTCCCCACGGTGCATGATAGCGCTGAAATGAGTGCCAGAACACTGTGGTGTATCTGAAAACGGTACTGCCGAAGATTTATTATTATCCTTAACAGGCCTCCGTGTACGGCGACCTCAATAGAGATGTATTATGCTTGACCTTTTAGGCTATTACTGTATGTGAAGTCTTTTAATATATTTAACTTCCCCTTCAGGTTTTTTACTCCAAATCACGTGGGGATTAAGAATCACGCCAACTACATGGACAATTCTCTGCCTTGCCAGAGTGACGCATTCGCAGAGAATGTGAACTGGCGTTTCGTCCTTCAGCTCACAAAAGCAACAGATTTGTGTATCAGATAGATTAAATTTACTTAGGCCCGATTTTTAGTGCGAGCTTAAACTTCAGTTAAAGTTGACTAGAGTTTAATCTTACCTCTTTGTTCAATAACAAAAAATTTTGCTGCTCATTTCAGCTTTAGCGGCCGAAGTGGCAGGGTTAAACTCTTGTCAACTTTGACTGTAGTTTAAACGCGCACTGAAAAACCGAACCTTAGATGATGTAGTAAACCAATGGTGCAAAACTGTCGTAGACTATAGTGTCCGGTATAGTACCCAGTGTGAGTTCGTAGGTTATCTTTGCTTAGATTATTGACTTTGGCTGATACTCCCTTTGCTGGGAGTATAAGCAATTTGCACTGTCTTTGCTCTGGCCAATCCAGTGGTGCCTGAACTGCTTTGTTTGCCAGTTCCCGAGTGTGTGCCTTTGTGAGTCCACAGAAGGGCTCTGGATCATAGATAGCTGCTATACCAGGAACTGTCTTTGCTCTGGGCAGCGAATCCAGCGGTTCCTGAACTGCTTTGTTTCCCAGTTCCCTAGTGTGTGCCTTTGTGAGTCCACAGAATTGCTCCGGACCATAGATAGCTGCTATAGCCTCTGTTAGGCTTGGTGGTCTGCCTGTTCATTACCTTCATGTTCCTGGTTTTGGCTCCACTCCGTAGAAATTCTCTACCGGAAACTTCTAGTTATTGCATTGATTTCTGCCAAAGAAATAGCGTGGAAGCATCTCATTGCTATCGATTTCTTGAAGTCCGGTCCATAGATACCAGCTCCCGTTTCCTGTTTCCGTTCTTTCTAGCATATAAATAAACGTTAGCAACCAGCCTGGAAGGCTACTGAAGTTACACAATTTAACCAGCAAACTGCTATTTCTCATCCTTTAGCTGCAAAGAACTACCGGTCCATGAAGTTTTTAATTATGCTTAGTGGCCACTGGAACCAACATGTGTTACGTAAAACAAACTGGGCCCCGCATAACTGAGATCTTGATTAATCTAAGTCGTATCTCCTCCTTGATTTGGATATTAACGAGTCACTCTCTGGAATCCCAATAAATGATTTCTGTGGGAGCTCTAAGGTCGAAGAGAAAATAGAAATTGTTGAGCACTAAATTTGCAGTAAACAGTTTAGCGAAAAAGAAAGACATTATATCCTAAATTAAACGGACAATTTTTTTCAATTTCCTACACATATAAAGGAGGAAGGGTTCTAGGCTCTTATAAATAGGCCAACAGGCTTAAGTATGCTCATTTGCCTTGCTGTACAGCAACCACACTAACCTAACCTAGCATACACATAGAAGAACACTGAATGGAAAAAAAACTTAGACTTAAGATGGCACAGCGCCGACTAACAACAAAATAACTTCAGTTGGTGCAGCTTATGAGGCCATCAAAGCAGCGCATAAAGGAATCCAAAAATTTGTATGGCTACGCTTAATGACGTTGAGCAACACCAGCAGCGCAGTCAGGCTTCGGAAGAACCTATTTCTTGAATCAGTGCATCGCCCCATTCAATAGGTGTGATCACTCACAAATTGTCATCAGTATCTTTTAAAGGGAGTCTGAGGATACTTGCAGCTTCAACAGGGTTGGACCAAAGAGACATGGGTGTTAGAGGCGTTGGTTTCACATTGCAATTGAAAAGATGGTTGGTGTCATGAAGAGACGCATTACATACATATATGCAGGACATGCAATGTGTTGGTTGGGGTTGATTCAGGGTAAGTGAGAGTTTGACCAATTCTAGTATCCAGATCGGAGTTGTGCCAGAATGACGTGCGTCTCCTCTTTGCTTTTCGCAACTGCGAGTTTCGGGTATTGAACATTGAGAACGTGGTTCGCCAAGATTTTGTAGGCATAAGACTTTGCCGACTCCGTATGATTGATACTGAGGGCTCTTTTATGCTATTTGGTTCAAACGGCTGACTACTTGTGGGATAGATTTTCCTATATTGCATGCAGAGATAAAACTCTCCAAGTTATTCGAAACAAAATGAGGTTTTAATGACTCCCTGTCATGAGATTTTTTGAACCATTTCCTGGATACGATAGTTTGAGCAGCTGAATAGCTCTTAAAAGAGCGTGAAGTTCTTTTTTAGAACTGGAAAAAGCGATAAAATGGATTTTGCTTTGAAAGAGGTAAGGGTGAAGTAGTACCTAGAAGACGCTATGAAGAACTTCGTCTATCTGGGAACCAGCGATAGAAACAAAAACAACGCAACCCTAGAAATTCAACGAAGAACCACTATTGCTATTTTGGACTAATCAGGCAATTGAAATGAAAAGTTTTCTCTCGACGAACAAAATTCTCGCGTCCTTCCAGCGATGACAATGGCATGTGATGAGATGACTGGTTTATCTCTTAACGACAACTTATCCCAATTGCTTTTTATAAAACCATATTTGCTCAGATAAGATTAAGCTAATTAAAAACAAGATCGCATAAGTAAGGAATATTGACAAAAATACCATAAAAACTTGTTTACTTACTAAATTCATTAATATCGAATGAGAATAGATGGCTTTAAAGCTTTAGCTTAGCATTAAGAATGTGCTTCAATGGAAGAAATAATTAGATCGGGGTCTGCTACTATGTTCCAATATTTATCGAATCGCTGCGTTGCAAGAATATGGTTACGAATACCACTGATTTTGCATAAGTACACTGGATACTGCTGAAAACCTAGTCTAATGTACTTCCGCTTTTTGTTTTTCCAAATGAGAAGTTCTGGATGAAGTATGTATGGATGATCTCCCTCATCATTCTTCATACAGCTGCTGGAAAGAGTATCGATCATGCTGGTAGCGGCACACTCATCACATATCGGATTGGTCGAATATAAATCGGCAGGCTGAATGCTTGTCTTCAATACTTGACTAGAACCCACCCTGTAAGAGCATACTTCAGTTGGGCAGTGGGACTATGAACTGCCTTCTGTTCGTCATGTCCAATTCGCATTCGACCCAAACGACCTGCGTGCTAGTTACCAGGGATGACAGATGATTTTTATGCTAAGATAGTTAGAGCTAATCGAGGGAGAGGACAGGCAGACAAATAAGGGTGACATAAACTTGAAACACGCGGTAGCAAACGGTCCAACCAGATTCGATATGATACGTCTGCCAATTTTTATTGATGGCTATATTCACTCTACCTTTTCCTTGAGGTACTATGCCGCGGTATGGCATAGCTAACTATCCTACTTGCCTAGATTAAAGATAAGGTAAACTGGCACAAGTCCTAATGCTATAGTCTTCAAAACGTTTACCAGAGTTCTCATCTAAGGCCTTGCTTTACTTTTCATAAGAAGTGGTATTACTTTGCCCCGTGCATAACCCGCCAATATAACTTCTGTACCTTTTTATGTTCCTAAGGCAATCCTACAGGTAAATGCCGATAGTTACAGATTTATATACTAACTGCTTGCTCTAAGATTACCGCTTGTCCTTGACAAGCTTTGATAAGCCCTTAAACCGAGTATGCCGAAGTGGCCTTACTGAGTATATTTCTATTTTTGTCTTCCATTTGTGGTGGTAAGGATATGGCCTAAGGTTTCTGGAGAATTTGATCGATGTAGATGGTTCTTGCCGAATTTTGAGCTGGTACTTTTCAAAACGTAACACTATTAAGGTGCAAGCCAGACTATCGCGAACGATTCGATGTGAGCACGTTGAGCCTTCTAAGTCGTCGAACCCCCTCCTACCGTGAGGAACTTGGGGTCGCCAGCGCTCCGTCCGCTAATAAACAGGATTTGTCACAAGTAGGTGAGGTTGACAATTCAAACTATAAATAGTGCTGGCACTATGGAAGGGTTGCGCTACACAACGCCTTGAATGCCTTTTCTCTTTTTGTCGCGACCTTAGCTGTCAGCTGTTGGCTATAACTCTTTGCGAGTGAGGATGTTTGGCCTGAATTCTGAAACAAGTGACTGTATTTCGATCCAATACAAAATCCAAATTTAATGATGCGCTGTACGAGATTTTCCATTTTGTAAGCTGCCTAGTTTAAATTTTACGAATGGATAAATTTATGGTAGAAAATCCTGACTTCAGATTTAATCTGATTCTGGGTTTTCTGCTAATAGGTCATGGTTCTGTTAATGCATTTCTGCATAAGAGAGCCCTGATTGAAACGGAGGTTGTATATGTGGGGTTGTGCGAAGATTGGTTGCATGTCTGGAGTACTCGGACATAAGGGATTTATGTAGGTAGGGAATAAATGTTGGCGTAGATTGGTTTAATGTATGTAGGGCTCCCTCTTCACTAGTCGGTCGGTTAAATTGTTGAATAAGAATGCTTATGAAGTATTTCGACGAATAATCACAATTGGTGGTCGAAGTGGGTAGGGTGTTTGGGGTTTTAAATCCAGCTCATTTTTATTTTATTTTTGCGAAGCCGCCGGTCCGGAGTTGGTGGATACTCAACCGAAAGTAGCTTCGGCTGCAAAAGTATGAGAGCAGGTAGGCTCTCGGTGCTTGTCCCGGATCTGCCTATTTGGAATAGGCTCTTGAGAGCATCGTCCTGGCTGTCGTTGATATCCAAACGCGAAAGAGTTGTTTAATTCAAATGTGAAGTAGCAATGCAACCGGGTGCCATGGCCAATAGATTGGAAGTGGTGTTAGATGTTCCTCCAACCCCGCCAAGATGATGCTGCATCCACTCACATCATCAAATTTGTGCCAAGTAAAGTGTGCTTTGGGCGCTAATCAAACGTTGCTTTGATCCGTGTGCATTGGTGCATGCGGTTAGTCCGACGAGGCAGGTATTTTAAAATCTTGTAGACGGCTAAGTTCATGCAATGACCCAGACTGGCCCACTGACAGCATTCTGATCTACACAGATGGATCTAAACTGGATAACAGGGTCGGAGGGGGTGTCTATTCGGAACGATTGGACATACAAAGATCGTTTCGCCTTCCGGATCACTTTAGCGTGTCAAGCAGCACTGAAAGCCTTTGACTGTGTCACAACTAATTCTGAAACTGTAGTTGGCTGTCGCAGATCACTTAACGTAATGGCTGAACAGTTTACTCTGCATCTGGTATGGGTTGCGGGACATAAGGGCATACCAGGTAATGAGATGGCGGATGAGCTTGCAAGAAAGGATACCTCCCTTCCACTTTCGCCATTCTGGAAGAGGTTGGACATGCCGCTCTCCACCTGCAAGCTCAAGATAAAGGAGGTTCTACTGATGGAAGCCGGAGCCAGGTGGAATCATCATGACAGATGCCACACGGCAAAACTCACATGGCCGGAATGGAATGCGAAGAGATCGCGAGAGCTTCTTACCCTCCGTAAGAGGGATATTTCCTTAGTTGTAGGTCTTCTCACTGGTCACGTTATAAGTGGACCGCATGCGGAAAGGATTGGCGCTCAATCTAATCATTATCGTAGAAACTGCGGCAATGAAGAAGAGCCTGAAACTATTAGGCATCTACTTTGCGAATGTCCAGCGCTCGGTAGAAAAAGGCAACGTTTCATGGTCAAGATGTTTCTCGTAGATCTGACTGATATAGCTGAGGTCAATACACGATGCTTAGTTAGCTTCACGAACTCAACGAAGTGCTTTGATTAGGAGAGTAGGAACAAATCCGTGTGGTTGCACAATGGGCCTATAAAGGCCTAAGTGTGCCGCTCCGATGTCGAAGGCAGCCAGGTGAACCTAACTTAACCTAAGTTGATGCAATGATGAGTATGACTTCGGCATAGAAAAGTGGAGGAACATGCGTAATTGTTATCGATAATTTAATTATGGAGTATATTTGCTTCGATTTTTTTAGATTCCCTCTACGCGAAATTAGTACCAGATCTATATTTTTCACTCGATATCGAGCTTGTATGTAATATATTGAAATCTTGATATACCAGCCAAAGCAAGCCAGACCTTTACAGCCCTGTCGTCTTCATTTAGTGTTCAAAATAATTTCCCTTTCAGCATAATCCCAACGTTGGGCGCTATTGTATAGTTTGTATTGTGATTGAAATTTCCATACGAACGGCCCCCGTTCAAGTTCCTGGGCAGGTAACATCTAAAATGAAAATGAAGCTCTGCCTACCATGGTTTTGCCATTTTGGTCATTCAATGTCAATAAAAGCTTGGGATTAAACAAGTTTAACTGTTTATCTTTCTAATATATGAGCTTATCTGAAAGCATATTTCAATCTAAATTTCTGCAAACAGTTACAAATAATCTCAAATTAACTATTTTGTTGCACGGTGTAATCAAGAACTTTAGAAGCATAAAGAATAAAAGATACTTGGGGGAACGTGTGCGAACGATTATGTATCCTTTGTTGTGCTTGTTTTTTTTTTCTGATGCTAACCTTAATACCAACTAGCGGTCTTAATGTTGATGATGTGCCATAATCATTTTAATCATCATAATGATAGATAATAATGTTGTTGAAGATGCGGCTTTTTGACTGTCTTAATGATGTTTGTCGCCTTGATCGCTTTAATGATAATAATAGAATATATGTGGGCACACATACATACAAAATGTGCATTTATAAGAGTACATGTATGTGTGTATATCTCCAGTATATATGTAACAGCATACACACTATATAAATAGATGATATATTTTTAGTATAGAAAAACAAGAAATAGAACTAAAACTTCCACTTCAAAGAAAATGATGCAAAACTCGAAAACAAAATAGATTTTTAATGAGAATCTGAGTTGCCGGAGATAAGTAGAAATGGAGAGCAAGAAATAAAAATATTTTGTATAGTGTTGTTGTTGATGGATGGATGCTGGGGTACCTAGTTTGCAGTAGCCGGTATAAAAAAACAAAAACTTGTTAAATATACGCTTCAGGAAGATACATATTTATTTACATATGTACGTGTGTGTGCGAGTATCGACACTGTGTATGTGTATGTATGCTGGAAACATGAATTAAAAATAGTGAAAAGATCAGAAATTGTACAAAAAATTAGAAAAGCAAGTTGTTGCTACTACGAGCGCAGGTAGATTTTATGCTCCAACGGAACACTGGCTAATAAACGAAATCAGAGGCTGCGTTAACAAATTATAATTATGGCATAGAAATAAATTATGTATGTAGAAGTGTACATTACATGTAATTATAGGGTTAAATATGAAAGAATTGGGTTAAAGAATATTGTTAGCTATTATGTAGTTTGTAATATCAGGTGTCTAGGAAGAGCTGATGAATATTTTAAAGAAATAAACCAAATTAAGTTTTTTGTCTATTTTTGTTGGGACTTCAACTTGCAGAAAACCACTCATCAAACCGTTTTTAACTGCCACTAATCTGCTTTTAATCTTCCTAATTAACGTTTGGCGATACAAATTTCCATGCCATACCGACCGATAAGTTTAGTCGATAGCAATATTCTGATTCGATAGATAGATTGTGTTAAGGGCCTGCCCATTGTAAACCTTAACAAGTAGCGCAACTAACAGCTGATCACTCAAAGTTAGCATGCACACACAAACATAACTAACGTCCATATTACGAAAATCTTTAAGAAAATTCAAGTTAAATTTTTAAACATACACTGGGATAATTTGGAATATATAGCATTTAGTACACCTTAATTGCAGTAATTGAGAGAAAATGTTCCCTTATATTCAAGTATTGAATTATTTTTTCTACATTTATCTTTAATATTGATACAATGATTGAAGATATATTGATCCAATGCAACTCTGCTGTTCCTACTGTTCTTAGTTCCACTCATTCGACTGCCTTCCACACTATTCGCCACATAACCTCAATTTAGCTTCCAATTAATGGTGACTTATAACCATATAACCAAAACCAGATAAAACAGCTGTTAGCGTTATGGTATGGTAACATAAATCGATTACATTGATTTCCATAAGGTAGGTTCGATCAGCTGTTTTATCTGGTTATGGCTTTATGGTTATAAGTCACCATTAATTCACCCTTAATGTTGCCATACAATAACGCTAACGCCATAACCATACCCAATCAATTGGTTTTTGGTTTCTCGCCATATCCATAACCTAAAAATATTTGAGGTGGTGAATTTAATAACTTTTTGTAGATTTTATTCATTCGTTTGGATATGTTATGGCTAAGAGACTTATTTTTTGTGGAATATGTTTGTAATTTTTTGCGTTTTCTTCATATTTATGAAATTTTCACGATTTTTAGGTTAGGTAGGCACTATTAATCGATCATATTGGAGATGGTTGTGGATATGGGTATGGTTTCGACTATGGCGTTAGGGTTAAAGAAGCTTAATGCGCTCTTTAAGCTGCCAAACTATACAGTAAACAATGGGCCTGCCAAACTTGCCATAACCACATCCATATAAAACAGCTGATGAAACCAAGCTTATGAAAATCAATGTAACTGGTCAATAATGCCATACCATAACGCCCTAGCCATTCATTTGGTTCTTGGTTTTCGCCATATCCATAACCTATAAATATTTGAGTTAGTGAATTGATTAACTTTTTGGTTATTTTATTTTTTGTTTTGAATACGTTTTTACTCAGTGACTTATTAATTGTGTAATTTGATGTTAATTTTTTGCATTTTCTACTTTTTTATTAAACTGTCATATTTTTTGGTTTAAGGCACCAATAACCGAGGCCAATCGATATGGTTAATTAAAAATATGGTTATGACTAAGTCATAATGAATACGTCAACTTTGCTAGGGTCTCTAGGTTGCTGCGTCAGCTGTCTCTGGATAAGAGAAATTTGAAAATCATAGGAATCCATTGCATTACCACATTAGATATGTGGTTTTGCCACAGCGATTAAAACATTGCAGTAAATCGCAGCTACAGATAATAAAATTCACCGTGACTTATTAACTGTCACAACAACTGTGTCCCGATCACAATCACTCACTGCTAACAATCAAAATGACAGTCTCGTCACGGGAACATTTAGCTGCGACAGTATGAATTGATGACAAATGTGATTTGTGCAGCGACAAAGTAGATGGTAAAATCGCAGTAGGAGCGCTATGCTTATGCGAATGAAAGATGACGCTTCGGAACCCGCCTATGTAAGCTGAGGAAGAGGGCGGCTCCCACTTCGCTGGAAGGACCAGTTGTAAAACGATTTAAATTCCCTTAAGTTGACCAATTGGCGCCATTTAGCAGAGCGAAGAAGCGACTTTGCTGGACGGCCATAACGCCAATTAAGTAAGTATGTAATGAGTGCTACTGCTATTTGGGGCATCTTTTCACTCTCTAAACGGAGTTGATCAAATTGCTCTTCTTTCTCTGTTTCATCATATAATCATCAGCATCAATTGACGCATAACCGCCTAAGCCATTTTGGCCGTTTCGTGTTAGTCACTTCAGATATACCTTTTTTCCATATAACGTACGCCAAATGGGAGTACTACAGGAAACCAAGTCTTCCTCCACTTACCTCTACCAATTCTGTAGAGGTCTAACCCCATTTTCTGCTTCCAAACCGCGGTGTCGACTTAAACACTTTTTTGCGCATTCGCATAACGTCACCTAGCAAGTGAAGTTGTTGCTGTTGTTGTTGTTGTAGCGATAAGGTTGCTCCCCGAAGGCTTTGGGGAGTGTTATCGATGTGATGGTCCTTTGCCGGATACAGATCCGGTACGCTCCGGTACCACAGCACCATTAAGGTGCTAGCCCGACCATCTCGGGAACGATTTATGTGGCCACATTAAACCTTCAGGCCATTCTCTCCCTCCCCACCCCAAGTTCCATGAGGAGCTTGGGGTCGCCAGAGCCTCGTCTGTTAGTGAAACAGGATTCGCCGCGGATAGGTGAGGTTGACATTTGGGTTTGGAGAAGCTATATATTGCGCTGGCAACCTGAAGGGTTGCGCTACACAGCCCCTTGAATCTGGTATTTTAGTCGCCTCTTACGACAGGCATACCCACCTCGGGTATATTCTGATCCCCTAACCCGCTGGGGTAGCAAGTGAAGTCTTTGGGCTTTTTTCGCTGCACTGTCTTCATATCTGTGAACGCTCATACAGCTCATCATTATACCTCCTTCCGTACTCGCCGTCAGCTCACGGACAATATCATAAATCTTTCGGAGAACTTTTCTCTTGAACACTCCAAGATCGATTTCATCTTCTCTTTCGACATCCCCATGATTCTGTGCCATACATCAGTACAGGATTTTTGATTATCTGAGTTTACATTCATTATTTTCTTTGATTCGTTTGATTGCCACATATCTTGCACGTATTTCTATTACTTAGTAGCTGTGATGATCCAAGGATCAATGAAATCAGATAGGTGACTCACTTGTGAACACCACTTAGCTAAGGACAAGAAGAAATGTGTAGACCGAAGGCCGAAATAATTTAGAGTACCCAAGAGATAGCCAAAAAGTATTATTTTGAATGCAACTTTCTCAGTTTTTCAAGGTATATGAAGCATAGGAAACTACTGTTATTCAGACAGAGATTATATGTTTAGTGAAATCTTCAATTCAAGAAAGATTTCGGGCCAGATTATGTATGACGCCATAACACTTTGCGTCGCAGTCACTCATATTCATAGTCACTACATAATGACGCAATAAAACCGGGCAGGTGATCTCAGTAGTACAACAAAAACAATTTGACGGCCCTCATAATCCGATCATGAATTTAAAAGTAGTAGGAAGGGGAAATTATTGTTTCTATTTTGAAAAGAGTCAAACTCGATATATCTCCCACGTTGGAAATGGGAACATGACAGGAAAGTGATGGGAAAACAGAGACAATAAGAAGGAAAAGTAGAGGAAGTTGGAGGGAAGTGAGAAAAGTAAAGATAACACGAGGGAGAGAGAGAGCAAAAGTAAGAATAAGGGTAATGGATGGAGAGAAATTAGTAAAAATAGGTTTGCAGGAAGAGTAAGAATAATATAAGGAATTTAAGAGTAAAGTAGTGAGGAAATTAAGAGTAAAGTAGTGATAGTAAGACTTGGATAAAATCAAAAGCGGCAAGAGTAAGAGGAAAAACGGGAAGATTTAAGGAAGAATGAAAGGGATAGGGGGTTGAATGGGCCGATTAAGGTAAACAAGAAAATGTTGAGTGGGGAGGAAATAAGAGAGGATGTAAAGAGTTAGCCAGAGGACAGGCAGGTGGATAGATAGAGAGAGTCGGAATCATGTCTGTCGGGTTTTATCATACGGCTATTTCATACGGTGGTTTCCAGATCAGCCAAAGCTGTTTAAAATAAAGTTTTGACAGGCCACATATTTATTTTTTGTCATCAATGCATTTCTATAAGCTCTGATTTTGTACCTACCTCTTAACGCTTCGTTTACATAGATAAATGTTGGATCTCGGTACCGTGTACCGTCGATCCCTAGCTTTCGTATTACAAGCCTCCTAGATACTCTTCTGTGATTTCATGACATTGTTCAATGTCGTCAATCATCTCATTGTCGTCAAAAGTCTGTTTCCATATTCCTTAGTTGTAGACAATTGGATACCCTGAAGATCCAGCTATTCAGTTGCGTTGACTAAAACGTTTCCACTTCCACCCAGGAAAAGAAAATAAACCCTCCCACAAAAGGAAACCCAGACCGCAGGCGTTGTTTTCTTGCACGTTACTTCATATTTCAGAAAGGCATAAATATAGTATTTTTTTTGATACTGAAAAAACCAATGCTGTAGATATGTAAGTCAAGGAGCAACACTTAGAATTATGAGGGCGAGTATTGTCAAATGCGACTCCATTTTGTAATAATGACTTCACCTGTCTGGTTTTATTGCGTCATGCCACTATATAGTACCAAATATTTCATTAAGGCATTCACGCTTACTGTCATTTACTGCAGTGAAAGAATGCTCTTATATGATAGGAATTTTGGTTCACACAAGAAGAAATGATTCGCTGCGTTTTACAAATCTTTACTATGCCAAATAATTTCCTCTTATTGTTTTTTATTATATTTAATAAAATATTCAAGTAACTCGTATTTAATCCGCTTTAACTGTTGACTCGTAATTGGTTGAATCCATTTAGAGACAATTATTTTTCGGACCTTATATGTCTATATAAGATAAAATGGCGCCCAACGTGGGGCTCACACATATTCTTCGAAAATTAGAAGATACGATCACACTGACTCTCCTGATAGTTTTTTTAGTCAAGCTGAATGTGTAATAAAATTATTGTGGTGTTTCAACAGTCACTTCTTGTGGGTAATGTTACACTGTGGTGACTACTCAGCAATGATGCCCGAAATAGAGCCCGCGGGCCTCACCATCAATGTGTCTCCATTTGCTTTAAAAAACGTACTCCTGCGCTAATTTCTATGTAGTATGTTGTGCAGTGTCTAACGATCTTTCTCTCAAATGAATTTTAACTTAAATGTTGCTAATATTTCTTTAGAGAAACGAAAAATAAAAAAGTAAGAAAAAGGTAACAAAAAGTATTCACACACAAATAAACGCGCATAGAAATGATTTCCAACTAACTGACTAACTAGTTGGTTGACTGAATGTCTGCTTGCTTTATTGCTTGAATACTTTGGTGATTTGGCACTGCTACATACTTTGGCTGTCGTTTGCCATACTTTTTTTTTTTTGTAGCCTGTTACCATTTTTATTTTCTATGTATAATGTTTGCAACATATATTTGTACATATGTATGAATGTATTTTTTTCTTTTTCAATTTAATTTCCATTTTTTTTTTCATTTTTCTTGTTAAATTATGGCCAACTAAAAATTATTGCCTCGTTTAAACAAAATGTGATAAAAATGTTGCAGCTGCGCCGGCGCAATAGGTGAAAATACGCTCACTCACCTTTTTAATGAGAACAACAACTGTAATAACTTTATAGCAACGTACATTTTACAAAAAATAGTCAGCCAATTGGTTTTTGTAATTGATATTAGAGAAAAATTGTAAGTTTACAAACGGCGATGGTTACTAGGACATGTTTCTGAATTTCACTTCTTCATCAGCTAGTCTTTCGGGAGCTGAGCGTTGAATTCGAATCTCCAGCATTCATATCAGTGCAAGCCTTTAGCTGATAAGCCTTATGAATGTCCCGTTATTCGCTGTACAATTGGTCTCTAAGAGTTGCCTTTTTGTTTATATTCCTTTTGATCACCATGTAGGCACATACACTCTGTATGTAGTTTATTCCTAAAGGTGTGGATATGATTTTTAGGCGCGCTTTTGAAAGCTTAGTAACATTTGTTCGGATTTTTACATTATTTGCTTTTAATACTTCCGCTGTTACTATAAAACCATTGTTTAAAGCAATATGAGCAAAGCTTTTATCGCTTGTCTCACCTGAAAATAAGGTTCTTAACGCAATATCAATCATGATAAGTTGAACATTCCTCACTGGGAAGAAACATTCTCCAATGGTAGTGACTCTAACTCCAACTACCCAATAGCTTAAACTAGGTCAAAAGTGCGTTTATGAAATTACCCATAATCGTATTCAAGTATGTATCTTGTGAGCAGTCTCCTTTCATCTATTTCATTCGCGTAAATGAATTTACCAGAAATTCTCAACTGGTTAATATAATATTTTAAATATATAATTTTTGCTGACAAAGTCAATTGACCAAAGAGAGTAAATTTTTAAAGTCAATGACTACACAGAGACGATGTCCAACTTATAAGCATTAGCCTTAAGTCACAATGCGCATATTACTTGGACACTGGCTTCTGGCGTTACCTGCTTATAAGTCGGTCCTCGTCAGTAACAGCAGACGTAGGAAGAGCGAGCTGCAGGTAGAAACGGTTGACCACGTCCTGCGCTAGGTCAAGCTTCCAGCTACTACGAGCGGTAGAGTTGACAGATCTCCAGTCAACTATTAAGCTAGGTCCTAGAAAACCTTTAGTATTAGCAAATTCGCCAAGAGGATGGAGTTATTGACCGACAAGTTCAACCCAGCCTGACTGCTCAGAGATTAAACCAAAAAAGAAGAAGAGTATTTCCGCCATCGGCAAGTAAAACTTACAAAAAAACAAGTAAGGAAGGCTAAGTTCGGGTGTAACCGAACATTACATACTCAGTTGAGAGCTATGGAGACAAAATAAGGAAAATCACCATGTAGGAAAATGAACCTAGGGTAACCCTGGAATGTGGTTGTATGACATGTGTATCAAATGGAAGGTATTAAAGAGTATTTTAAGAGAGAGTAGGCCATAGTTCTATGGATGGACGCCATTTAGGGATATCGCCATAAAGGTGGACCAGGGCTGACTCTAGAATGTGTTTGTACGATATGGGTATCAAATGAAAGCTGTTAATGAGTATTTTGAAAAGGAGTGATCCTTAGTTCCCTAGGTGGACGCCGTTTCGAGATATCGCCATAAAGGTGCACCAGGGGTGTCTCTAGTTGTACGATATGGGAATCAAATGAAAGGTGTTACTGAGCGTTTTAAGAGGGAGTGGGCATTAGGTCTATAGGTGGACGCCTTTTCGAAATGTCGCCATTAGGGTGGGCCAGGGGTGACTCTAGAATGTGTTTGTACGATATGGGTATCAAACGAAAGGTGTTACTGAGCATTTTAAGAGGGAGTGGGCATTAGGTCCATAGGTGGACGCCTTTTCGAGATATCGCCATTAGGGTGGGCCAGGGGTGACTCTGGAATGTGTTTGTACGATATGGGTATCAAATGAAAGGTGGTAATGAGTATTTTAAAAGGGAGTAATCCTTAGTTCCCTAGGTGGACGCCGTTTCGAGATATCGCCATAAAGGTGCACCAGGGGTGTCTCTAGTTGTACGATATGGGAATCAAATGAAAGGTGTTACTGAGCGTTTTAAGAGGGAGTGGGCATTAGGTCTATAGGTGGACGCCTTTTCGAAATGTCGCCATTAGGGTGGGCCAGGGGTGACTCTAGAATGTGTTTGTACGATATGGGTATCAAACGAAAGGTGTTACTGAGCATTTTAAGAGGGAGTGGGCATTAGGTCCATAGGTGGGCGCCTTTTCGAGATATCGCCATTAGGGTGGGCCAGGGTGACTCTAGAATGTGCTTGTACGATATGGGTATCAAATGAAAGGTGGTAATGAGTATTTTAAAAGGGAGTAATCCTCAGTTCTATAGGTGGACGCCTTTTCGAGATATCGCCATAAAGGTTGACCAAGGGTGACTCTAGAATGTTTGTACGATATGGGTATCAAACGAAAGGTGTTACTGAGCATTTTAAGAGTGAATGGGCATTAGGTCTATAGGTGGACGCCTTTTCGATATATCGCCATTAGGGTGGGCCAGGGGTGACTCTAGAATGTTTGTACGATATGGGTATCAAACGAAAGGTGTTACTGAGCATTTTAAGAGGGAGTGGGCATTAGGTCTATAGGTGGACGCCTTTTCGAGATATCGCCATTAGGGTGGGCCAGGGGTGACTCTAGAACGTTTGTACGATATGGGTATCAAAGGAAAGGTGTTACTGAGCATTTTAAGAGGGAGTGGACATTAGGTCTATAGGTGGACGCCTTTTCGAGATATCGCCATTAGGGTGGGCCAGGGGTGACTCTAGAATGTTTTTACGATATGGGTATCAAACGAAAGGTGTTACTGAGCATTTTAAGAGGGAGTGGGCATTAGGTCTATAGGTGCACGCCTTTTCGAGATATCGCCATTAGGGTGGGCCAGGGTTGACTCTAGAATGTGTTTGTACGATATGGATATCAAATTAAAGGTATTAATGAGGGTTTTAAAAGCGAGTGGCCCTTAGATGTATATGTGAAGGCGTTCTCGCGATATCGACCAAATGTGGATCAGGTGATCCAGAAAATCATCTGTCGGGTACTGCTAATTTATTTATATATTCAATAACACTAACAGTATTCCTGCCAAGATTCCAAGGCCTGTTGATTTCGCCTTGTAGAACTTTTTCATTTTCTTCTACTTAATATAGTAGGTGTCACACCCATTTTACAAAGTTTTTTCCAAAGTTATATTTTGCGTCAATAAACCAATCCAGTTACCATGTTTCATCCCTTTTTTCGTATTTGGTATAGAATTGTGGCATTTTTTTAATTTTTCGTAATTTTCGATGTCGATAAAGTGGGCGTGGTTATGGTCGGATTTCGGCCATTTTTTATACCAAGATAAAGTGAGTTCAGATAAGTACGTGGGCTAAGTTTAGTAAAGATATATCGGTTTTTGCTCAAGTTATTGTGTTAACGGCCGAGCGGAAGGACAGACGGTGGACTGTGTATAAAAACTGGGCGTGGCTTCCACCGATTTCGACCATTTTCACAGAGAACAGTTAACGTCATAGAATCTATGCTCCTACCAAATTTCAAAAGGATTGGTAAATTTTTGTTCGACTTATGGCATTAAAAAAATTCTAGGCGGAGCCACGCCCATTTTGAAATTTTCTTTTAGTTTTGTATTTTGTTGCATCATATCATTACTGGAGTTGAATTTTGACTTAATTTACTTATATACAGTAAAGATATTAAATTTTTTGTTAAAATTTGAATTTAAAAAAAATTTTTTTTAAAAAGTGGGCGTGTTCTTCATCCAATTTTGCTAATTTTTATTTAGCACATATATAGTAATAGTAGTAACGTTCCTGCCAAATTTCATCATGATATCTTCAACGACTGCCAAATTACAGCTTGCAAAACTTTTAAATTACCTTCTTGTAAAAGTGGGCGGTGCCACGCCCATTGTCCAAAATCTTACTAATTTTCTATTCTGCGTCATAACGTCAACCCATCTACCAAGTTTCATCGCTTTAACCGCATTTGGCAATGAATTATCGCATTTTTTCGGTTTTTCGAAATTTTCGATATGGAAAAAGTGGGCGTGGTTATAGTCCGATATCGTTCATTTTAAATAGCGATCTGAGATGAGTGCTCAGGAACCTACGTACCAAATTTCATCAAGATACCTCAAAATTTACTCAAGTTATCGTGTTAACGGACGGACGGACGGACGGACGGACATGGCTCAATCAAATTTTTTTTGGATCCTGATTATTTTGATATATGGAAGTCTATATCTATCTCGATTCCTTTATATATGTACAACCAACCGTTATCCAATCAAACTTAATATACTCTGTGAGCTCTGCTCAACTGAGTATAAAAAATATTTCAAAAAAGCAAGAACAAATAAAAAGTAAAATAAAAATAAAATAAAAAAGGCAAAAAAATTATAATAAAATTAAAATAAAATAAAAAAATTCAAATAAATAAAATAACGTAAAGTGAAATAAAATAAATAAAAATAAAAATTAAAAAAAAAAATAAAATAAATTGAAATATAAAAATATATAATAAAATAAAGTAAAATAAAATAAAATAAAATAATATAAAATAAAAAAATAAGATAAAGTAAAAAAATAAAATAAAATAAACTGAAGTAAAGTGAAATAAAATAGAATAAAAAAAAATTAATATAAAGAAAAATATAATAAAATTAAAACAAAATATAATAAATTGAAATATATAATGAAATAAAGAAAAATAAAATAAAATAATATAAAATTGAATGAAATAAGAAAATAAAATAAAATAAAATAAAATAAAATAAAAAAATAAAATAAATTAAAATTTAAAAATATGGAATAAAACAAAGTAAAATAAAATAAAACAAAATAAAATAAAGCTAAGTAAAATAAAATAATATAAAGTAAAATAAAATAAAATAAAATAGATAAAAACAAAATATTTATTTTTATGTTTTGTAGTGTTCACCTTGAAGACGATTACCGTGTTTAATCGAAATATATTGGTAATATATAAAAAAACCCTTGTGTTTTTATTTCAATTCAGACCTCAAGCCAGCTAGAAAAAAAAAGAGTAAAATAGATAAAAATAAAATAAAACAAAGTAAAATAAAATAATATAAAATAAAATAAAATAAAACACATCACACAGAACATCACTTACTGCTTCCTAGATAGAGCAAGATCACTCCTTAAATCCGGTCTTAATGGCAGGAATTTATTTAAGGCAATAAACACGTTTGCGATACCAGTGCTAACGTATAGTTTCGGAGTATTAAAATGGTCTGACACGCAGTTGGAAGGTGTTAAAAGAGCGACTCGAACACTGCTCACAAAATACGGATCACATCACCCGAAATTTGCAGTGGAGAGAATAAACTTATCTAGAAGTCTAGGAGGGCGTGGCCTGATAGATATCCAACATCTTTGTAAAAAACAGATCGCAAACCTACGCCAGTATTTTTTAGGGCAGAACACAGCACTACTACTCCCTCGGCAGTGCTAGAAAGTAGCGAATATAAGAACTATACTTACAGATAGAAGTATACCCCATAACAGGCCGGATATAGTCCTATTAGAAAAGAAAAAAAAGAGCGCGTATTTAACTAATATTGGGGTTCCCAATACACACAACTTGAAAGACGTGCACACAGAAAAGAAAAGAAAGTACACATGACTTGCTCAGGAAATAAAGCTGTTATGGCACCTTGATAAAGTAAGCATAGAGCCAATAATCATTTCATCAACAGGCGTGGTACCCAAAACCCTTATGACGACCCTGGAGAAACTAAAATTAGAAAATAAGCCTATTCAAAAGGCAGTAATTATATCAACAACATCCATTGTTCGTTCGTTTTTAGACATTGACATGTAATTTACAGATTATTATGAATTTACCTATGTATATTTAGTATAAATAGCTTTATATGTCTTGTTGTATACAACCGAGCCCAAGGTGGAGCTCAAGGAAGAAATAAATTAAAATAAAATAAAATAAAAAAATAAAATAAAATAAAATAAAATAAAATTAAATAAAATAAAATAAAATAAAATAAAATAAAAATAAAACAAAATAAATTCAAATATAAATATATAGAATAAAATAAAGTAAAAACGAAATAAAATAAAATAAATTTAAATATAAAAATATAGAATAAAATAAAATAAAATTCAACAAAATAAAATAAAATAAATAAAAATAAAATAAATACAAATATAATAATTTGAAATATAAAAATATAGAATAAAATAAAATAATATAAAGTAAAATAAAATAAAATAAAATAAAATATAATACAATAAAATAAAATAATTTAAAATAACATAAATCAGTGAAAATTAAAATATAATATAATAAGTCAGACATAAGAAAAATGCAGCAGAAGTACTAAAAACTACTAAATAAGAGATTTTAAAATTTGTAGATAATTCGAGTTAAAACCTTGACAGAAGTGAACAGCACCAAGCAAAAAACCAAAACTAAACGACATTTACACACATACCAAACAGTTGCAAAATTTAAAGAAAAAAAAAAAAATAAAAAAAAATAAAATAAAATACATAAAAACAACAAGAAAGCGCACGAGCAAATAAATACAATAAAGTTAAAACATTAAAAGGTGAAAAAAATTTAGTTGAAATACTGGAAATGCATCTATGTAATGTGGCAACATAATGGGGTAGCCGCTGCGGAGTCATGCAACAGCGCCGGCGCGCCCTGTCACAAACTGCTACAAGCAGTAGTAGTCAAGTTAGCGTGACAGACGCAAAAGGTGCTGTAACAAAAACAACGAGCGTTTGAAAAACGAAAGTTCAAATTTGGGCAAAAAGTAAAAACGGAAAAACTCACAGCAGCAGAAACAGAAAAACAGTTGAACTGCTGCTATTAAATGACAGCAAAACGATTTGCTATGTCACTGACACTCTTTTCCAATTGTTGTTGATATTTTGCTGTTGCGATTAGAGTTTCTCTGCTGCAAATTGTCGCAGTTACTCGCTTTAAGATATTAAACATTTCAACAATTGAAGCTTTCGGTGCTCCACTGCTCGAGGGGTGGGGTGCTTGATGTTGGCGGTTATATATGCCACAACCACAAAAACTTTCCAATGATGGATTTGTGCGATTTCTGATCTGTTTACAGTTAAAGATTGTTATTCATTTTTGATCACATACATACTACATAGTAAAATAGGTTTAGCTAAATTTTAGCGCAAAAAATTTAACACGGCGTTGGTTGCTGGATTACCAATTCTTTACCGGGTAGATTTTCGGATACTGTGCGTAGATACGTCGTACGAAACAAACTGCTTCAATTCGAGTAGAAATAAAAATGATGAATAAAGATATGGTAAAAAAAATGAATAGATTCATATTTTTTTTTTAATTTTCTTATATTTTTATAAATAAATAACACATCTCCCTGAGGAAGCTACAAAAGGTTCAGAAAGGCGTAGAAACATAAGGTCAATGAACTTTTTATCATCAGTGTCATTGATGAGGGTGGACGTGAACCCTCCAAGGAGCTTTTTGCATATTCATATGTTTTATCTTACCTTCTCTTATCGATGAAGGATTAAGTCAACTAGAATAAAGTCGAACCGAAAATATATTGGGGAAATATGGGGTATACTGCTAGAAATAACAGCATAATGCAATAGTGTCGATTTATATCCTGTTTTCCTGTTTTACTTTTGTTTTAAATTCTTTATAAAAAAGGTAATAAGAGTTTTCGCTCAGAGAATAACAGTTGTTTTTAGATTTTTAAACTTTTTGGTAAAAAATAAAAGTAATTTTAATTTTTTCGCTTATAAATTAAGTTATCTTTTTATTTTTATTTTTTTAGTTAGAAAATATGTAAGTTATTTTTGATTTAAAATTTTTGGGATTTTCAAGTCATGCTCAGAAATTAATAATAATTCTTCCCTCAAAAAATAGCTGTTTTTAATGTAATTTTTCGCTCAGAAATTATACTTATTTGTTGATCAAATATTAATAGTTATTTCTTTATTTTTATCAAAAAGTATCACTTATTTTTGGATACTTATTTTTTCGTTCAGAAAAACACTTATATTTTTTTCACTCTGAAAATAACAATTATTTAAAATATTTTATTTTTACTCTCAGAAAATATCAGTTATTTTTTTAAATATATTTATTTTTGCTAAGAATGTGGATGGGTTTTTTAATTTTTATTTTTCGGTGTATCAGGTGTTTTTGTACCTAACGTTTGCTGGGACATCAGGCGTATCTCACAGCTGACTTACTTTTCCCCCATACTTCCCCCTGGCGGCTAAGGGTAGTGGAATATGTCCGCGGAAGGTATACCGGTCGTAAAACGCGATTAATATACCATGACTATTCAATTCAGAGTGGTGTAGGGGGCAAAGTGAACACGTGCATCGCTTGAGTGACCCTATCAGGGTCGTTATTAAAAACTGTACCGCGGAGAGCAGGTCAAGCCACTTGTGTCCTGTATAGATGGTATCTTTAATATATGAGGACTTCATCTCGCATGCGAATTTCATCTTACATACGATGGAGTTCACTTTTAGGAAAGTTGACTATAAAGCATACTTAACGAAGCTATGCCGTCTCTTCTCCGCTGAAGTTGACAATAAAACATTCTCTTCGGAGTAATGCGGTCTTCTTCGTTGAAAAGTTAGTTCGCCCACAAAGGTAAAGCGGCCACTTTACCTATATTAAGCTAAGCATAAATTTTTCAATGATTTTCTGCGGAAGGTAAAAGAGAAGCTTGATCACCCTCCTTTTAATTGTGACTCCGAAGTATGCCTCTTGAGTAAAATGGTTCAGTAATATGGTTGACTTAGGGCTTCATTCTGTATTGCGAACGAGAGCTCAGACGAACGATTCGCCTCCAAACGATTTTTTTAGCAATGGCATTCTCTATTATTTTCGTTCGGCCTTTTCGTTGCTTACTTTATGTCAAACCGAAAGGCGAAAGCAAGTGTCAAATGATATATTGCTATCGTTTAGCAGAGTGCAAATACACTAGCGATTCGTCTCTGAGGCGAAACGAACGTTCATTTCGTAATAGAGAATGAGGCCCTTAATGTTGCCTAGGCAGATACCTATCGTTTGTGTATTACAGTTGACAATTTTAGAAGTGGGACATTTCATACGACGCGATGAAGAGGTTCTAATCACATCCCTTAATTGTGATGCAGGCTAACCTGGTGCTCAGAAAAGGTTGTTCGCAGTACTTGATACTTGTATTAAAACTATAAAATTATACTGTGTATCTGATTGCATTGTGCCAAAGGTTCAGCACATGATGCAGCCAATTATTTATGCTTAGAATAGAATGGTAGTGAAACTCAAGGTAGAGTTGCATCGCAACTGGATGTCATTATCCATAAAACGGTAAGTAGGTTTGATAGACAAATTAATTTGGTACCTAACGAGCGTGCTCTGAAGTATTTTGGTTGGAAATATGGTGCTGATTGTTATGTCGCTGATCACGCAATTACATCCGTGTGGTCGATATCGTGCGCTTGAACCCAAGAGGCAGCTATTCACGTTAAACATATTGTAATGATTGTTGTGCAATTTCTGATAATTATGCACCTTCTACTAACGCTCGAATCGCTGAACTGTCGTATAAATAACTGCAAGATTCAGTGATACAAAATGGACTTTGTTTAGACTACTTTGGTAGTAGTACTTCACAATTATACTCCACAACAGCTTTTATACTCTCTGTTGTTTCGTTCGCATATCTCTCCTAAGGTATAGACTTTTCACGAATATGGAACCGTTGTATCGCATACTTGGTTATTTCGCTATATGCGTGTGTATGTGTAAGTAACAACTTCTGCTCTTAGGTGATACCTACATGTGTATGTGAGATATCTCTTCACTTCGAGCTGCTGGTTATGTGTGTGGAATATTCTTCGTTGCCGTGTACATAAGTGTGGTTGCTTGCTGATTTTGTTGTTGTGATTATTTACTAACAGCATAGTGATGCTAATATTCGCCACAATGTATATTACAATTGTCCGTCCATATTCTCGGGTACATACAATATAGGAAAAACAATTAAAAACTAATCCAACATAAAAGCCAATCACAAATATTTCCATAGGATGAGAAAAAGGAGCTTCATCAACATAGCTGAGATAAAAATACTTATTAGGTTTATGGAATCGTTGGTAAACATCTTGTGGGATTCGTTTGGACGATCAGCAGCTGACAATTACAATCTCACTGTCGCAGAAAGATCGCACATTAAAAAAAAAAACCGCTCCGGCATGAGCCAGTGGTGTGCTAAGTTCTGGTTATGACAAATAAGGTGTCGCCTGTATCCTTGTGGTTTTTTAATCCCTCTACTCTTCTGTCAGCCTTCGACGTGGACAATTTATTGGATTTATTTATTACACTGGCTTGTGATGTTTAAGAACGCCAATGTTTTGGTATATGACAGTCTGCTGAGGACGCTTGTCTTAAAAATAAGTTTGAATATGTGTTTTTATTTATCTAGGTTCTTGTGTCGGTACATGATAGGGCTGTCTAAGACTTTGTAATCCAATCCAATATTTAAAAAAAGCCAGTTTCATTTGGCTGAAGTAAATGATATGTGGGTATATTTGCGCGATATATCAAGCTACATATAATTTGGAAATGTGGTAGGTGCCACGCCCCCTAGTAGGAGCGAATTGCAAGCGAGAGTTTGATGGACAGTGAGAAGGAGATAAAAAATAAATGGAAGGCAAGAAAGAGAGGAATAGGAACGAGTAATGGCGAGCCGAGCAACAGAAAAGGAAGGGGACTAATAGGGAGGGGATAAATTACCACTTTTCATTTAAAGGGAAGGAAATTTTAAGGGAACAATGTCGCGTTTTGAAAATATATGCAAGTATAATATATATTATATTAAATTCGCGTATGTCAGGAAGTCATCAAAACTAAAGCTCAATGACCAATAACAACCATAAAAAAAATATATATTTCAATCAAAACTCTTAAATTATGCAAATCAATACGCAACTTTCTTCCTAACTTTACAAATATTAAGCCAAACAAAATAATTATCTTAAACGATTCAATAACATATTTTTAATTGAAAAACTTAAAATTTCAACACGCACTTTTTTCAGCAGCATATAGAAATAAGTATTTCAGCGTTTATTGGCGATGGCGCGAAAAATGTTGAAGGAAATTGAAAAAAAAAAAAACGCATAGTGAGTGATGGTGAAAAATTGCTTTCTTGCTTGAGTGAAAAACGTAAAAATGCGGTGAAATAAGAAAAAAACCTAAAGAAAAAAAAACGCAAATATCTGCGCAATAACTATTTACGAAACTGGTCGGTGTAAAATGGGCAATGGTGGCCGCGGTGCTGGTGGTGGCCGGCGGACGATATATTTGGTGTGGACAAGTTATTGGTGTATTTAGGGTTTTGCAACTACGAGCGCCGACTTCTCCTAGCCAGTTTTAGCAAGCCATCAAATTTTTCTATGAACCTATGACTATGAATACAGAGTGTGCCAAGTAATTTCGTACATTTACAGTTTTACGCTTTAGTTACTATTGTCCCTAGTGATATTGAAAGCTTAAATTATTCCTACTTTGTCTGTGTTGCTCTAATTCCCATTTCTGCCCTTAGTTCAGTGCTTTTGTAGCCGTAACCGTATCCCTAAACTGTAGTGAATGTTGCCGTATCTTTGATATACACTTGGACGCAAGTCTAAACCTAAACCGTAGTAACAGCCAGTGAAACATAACATGTTCTGCGCTTTCGAATTTGGAGGGATAGTGTGGACAGAAAGCAACCTCCCCTATCCCACTCTTATATAGGTATTCATTGAAGCCGCCGCGCCCGGTCAATATCTGTGTGAGGTGGTAATTTAGATCGCCGTGTTTGCGCTCGTACCATCCCGCCATATTCCGAACTAGCATTAGCCAGCCCGTACCCGTAACCATAATTGTAACTATAACTGCAGCAGAAAACGTAAGCCTAAACCATAGTAACCGAAGCTTTAAACGTAGACGTGCCTGTAGCTGAGAATGTTACATTCCCTGTAATTGTAATTATATTAATAGGCACGCTTACTAATTTTTGATTTCGCATTTTATCTCGCCTTTGTCTCTGTTTTCGTTTTTCTCACCTTCGTTGTCTGTCGTTGCCTTCTATTTATTATTATTATCCGTCGCCATCGTCATGATCATTGTCATCATCATTCTTATCACTCGCGCTATCATTATTCCCCTTCATCCGTGGCCCTCTTGTTGGTATAGCAGTAAAAAAACTCTCCGAATATTATGGGGAGTGTTATCGATGTTGATGGCCGTTTGCCAGAAATTGATCCCACTCGCCGCGAAAACTAGTACAATTAAGATACTGTAACGAATTTACTTGCATATCCTCTTATTTGCAATCCTCTGCTAAGTTCGAATCACTAAACTGTTGAATAAATAACTCCAATATTGAATAATGGAAAAATGGCCTTTATTAAAGTACTTCACAATAACACTTATACTTTGCTACTCGCTGGCTTAATAACCAAACTGATTGAAAACTCAAATTAAACTTTACTATTGGCCGCCAGATTGCGTGCTTAATCAATAACTGATTGATTGCTCAACTCAAACTGAATTACTTTTTACTCGCTTGTGCTGCTTTTATAGTTTACGCTGCATACATCTAGGCTCTTCTATTTCCAGAACTTACCAACTATTTCGAGTGTTTATAGTTCTCATATAGTTTCTACTTGTTTACAATTTTCTACTTTTCAGCGTCTCTCAGATGTATGTGAGTTTGTAGTTTACAGTCTCTCGCACACACATAGGCGTATAAGTAAATGCATCTGTGTGTGACATCTCTCGGCTGCCTTATATATGTGCATACATGATTTGATTACTGACGCAAATACTGCTTAGCATGGCCTTAGTGATGGTATAGCTTAGTGATGCTAATATCCGTGACAATACTTAACAGACCATTCCGGGAACGATATGATATGACCACGTTAGACCGGCTGAGTCATTCATACCCCGAACGTCCGTAAGTGTATAGTAAAAAATAAACACTTGTCGCGATTCATCTCCGGTTTTCCTGGGACAGAATCCCTACACCTTAGGTGTAATCGTCGTAATTTTAAAATGTTCGATTCATAAGCAAGGGGGATCTTTAAGGATAGGCCATATATTATAGCCGAAACAAGAGATGAAGAACTGGAGAATTTCGCTGTATATTTTCCATGGTATATACAACATCGTCATTAGACCGATATTGACACACACCGCTCTAGCCAAGTAAAAAGCGTTAATTGTATTTGATTGGACTACGAGCATTGCAATAATTCCTTCCTCTGGGCTTCGAGGGACAATAATATTGTATAGAATATTCCGAAGTGCCTATAAGCCGAGGCGGATACAACTGTACGACCATCTTTAACCAATCTGCTGAGTGAAATTATGTACTACTTTGCTTGGACAGCAATCCGGAATGATTTTGAAGTCTGAAGTCCCTAGTATCATGCTTAGTTTCGAATAGAACGAGCCTCCTTTTCTGTAGTAAGATTACTTGCGGATGCCATCACAAAATACAGCTCTTTGGCAGCGATGGCATATTCCGCCTACCAGCAGTTGTCAGCGTAAAAGCAAAGAGGAGTGGCTTAACCAATTACTTAGATAGTCTTTCGAAGTCAGGTTCGTTTTGGAAAATAAGTGGTTTCATAAGTATTAATTAGTTAATAGCATGTTGAACAAATGTGCCCTCATCCGGTTCACATGAGGGAGGGCATTCTAAATGGACATACAAATCTTCAAGTGCCATAAAGAGTGTTTCAGCCTAAACCAACCATCTCGCTGTAAAAAACATCTCAATGCCTATCTTTACCCCTAAATCCTCCTCTCCTCTACCTCTGCCTCTGCCACTACCTCTACCTTTTTTTCTTGGACGTTGGGTCAGCGCACTGCCCTTAAATAGCGCAATGCAACCAGGCAAATGCTGTTCCTGTATCCACACCTAGCGGTACAGCCGTGATGCATAACATCAAGGGGGGGGGGGGGAGGGGGGGAAGGCGATTTAGTTGCCACTGCTTCTCGTGTGCATTACTCTGCGCTCCCTTTCGGCATGCATCAATCGCGTCATCACTAGAAACGCCATTTGATATGTTGAATGGGAGGACTTTCTTCACTCTTACGCTTATGTAGATATTCCTTGACGCCGCCGTGCCCGCTCAATATCTGTGTGAGGTGGCCGTTTAGTTCACCGTGTTTCCGCTCGTACCATCCGCTATATTTCGAAACAGGATGCAGGTCCAGCGCCCTCTTCTCGATTCTTCCCACCGTTCTTGCCATCTTACTATTCTTCGTAACTTTGCGGCTTTCTTAGCATCTTCAGATGGTCGGCTGATTCCAATGCCATACAGATCGGCCATTTCACTTGAGAGTAGATCTTCTGGGATTTTCCGGTATAAATTATGGATCACGTTGTCGGACAACCTCCGATAAGCATATGCTATTCGTGTAGCAGTAATACGGTAGGCTACTAGTATATCCTTTTGGTGGGTAATTTTAGATCCATGGTTACGTTGGATAATAGCTGACGGGTAGCTTCGCTTCAAAAGTTGGGTATTATTCGCTTTAGGGCTCCACTAACTCTAGAAACTTTCTCCCTTACCGCCCTGAAGTGCTCCTTAAAAGTTAGTTTTGAGTCAATGTTTACTCCTAAATATTTCAAGAAAGACTTTGACTTTATTTCACAATCTCCTATGGTTAGGACTAACTCATCCACAGTCCGCTTTGAGGGGAGGTAGACAGTTTTTCGCGTTTGCTAAACATTACGATTTTTTGAGTTGATCGCTGTTTTGATTTAGGAGTGCGATATATTTTCTTGAAGGATCAGAGCTCCTATGTGATATTTTTTGAAAGTAGTAGAAATACGAAGTTTTCTCTTAATGTTTTTAAATTTTTATTTTTTATTGAAGTTGTATTGCCTCTTCTTCTTAGAGTTGCATACTAAGCTTAATACCAATTAAAACACTAAAGATTTTACCACGATATCAACGCTTTAATAGCAAAATAATTTCATATTTTAATTGACTTTCTTGGTGAGACAATTTTTACTTTTATGAGAATATTTCGGAGACATCAAAACAATTAAAGTGGCCACGTTTGAGAAACAAAAAAGAAAGCAATCTTTTACGTTTTCCAGTTCTTGTGTCGTCAATGCTATTATTTCATAATTTAATGGTTTTTTAGTGCCACCTTCAATGCGGCAAATGGCGCAACGAATTTATGTCTTTTGAAAAGTGAAAATTAACAAAAAAAAAAAAAACTAAAACAAAAAACAATTAAAGAAAATGAAGGTCATTGAGTAGTTAGGGCAGCTAAACGTGAATTTCTGCTCCGAGCCAATTGGCAGCGTAAAAGATGAAAATTTGGAAGGCGTTTTCCTAAAAGCATTAACAATAGTAGTGCAGTAGATGAAGAAGAAGACGATGTGGTTCTTGGAAGATGGCCATCAAATTTATAAGCGCTTGGCCAAAACGATGTGAAGAGTGTTTGTTGTATGGATGGGAATTTTTGTTTTTAATTATTTTTATACCTTTCATGAAGATGAAATGGTATATTAACTTTGTCACGAATCTCAAATTGTAAGTCCACCAACAAGTATACCGAAATGATAAGGCTGAAGAGCTGAGTTGATTTAGCCACGTCTGTCTGTCTGTTTGCATGCAAACTAGTCCCTCAATTTTTGAGATATCTTGATAAAATTTGGTGAGCGGGTATATTTAGGTGTCTGATTAGACATTTGTCGGACCCGGCTGGATCGGACCACTGTAGCGTATGTCCCCCACAGTTTACTTTAATTGGCGCGTAACCGTTTAAACGGTTAAGGCCGTCCAACAAGGAGTGCCAGTCGCTTCTTCTCTCTGCTAACCGGCGCCAGTTGGTTACACCAAGGGAGTTTAAATCGTTTTCCACCTGGTCCTTCCAGCGGAGTGGAGGCCGCCCCCTACCTCTGCTTCCATAGGCAGGTTCCGATAGAAACACCCCCATACCACCGATTTTTCAGAAAAGAATGTTTTCATAATTTCTGCCCCGTTTTAACAGATAGAAGCTTCAAATTTCACCAAATGCTTTCGTATATCGCAGATATTGTTGTCTGAAAACTTCGAACGGATCGGTCGTATATATAGCATATGTCCCCTACAACCGATTTTTCAGATGAGAAGCTTTTCGCAATTTCTGCATAATTTGCACAGGTAGAAGCTTCAAATTTCACCAAATGCTTTCGTGTATAGCAAATATTGTTGGCTGAAAATTTCGAAGAGACCGGTCATATATATAGCATATGTCCTCTACAACCGATTGTTCAGATAGGAAACTTTTCGCAATTTCTACACCATTTTAACAGCTAGAAGCTTTATATACCAGCAAATGCTTTCGTATATAGCAAATATTGTTATCTGGAAAAATCGTAGAGATCGGTGGTATATATAGTATTGTAACGAATTTAGGGAAATTCCGCTTATTTGCAACCTTCTGCTTACGTTCGTATCGCTAAATTGCTGAATAAAACACTCCAATATTCTGTATTACAAAATTATCTTTATTAGACTACTTTGAAAGTACTTCGCAATTAAACTTCACTTCGCAACTGATAGCGTGTTTAAATCAAACTGATTCTGACTACTCAGCTTGTGCTGCTTTTATACTCTCTGCCCAAATGTCTAGACGTTTCTTCTGCTAGAATTTTCTACTTGGTTACCATCTATACGCTACCAGCTATAAACTACAGATACACGTTTATAGCCTCTCGCATAGCCATATGCGCTTGTATATGTGAGTACTACTTCGACCGATGACTACATCTGTATGTGAGTTATCTCTTCGTTGCCCCTGTATGTATGTATGTATATATACCCCATATACGTAATACTGGTAGCAGCAAAATACAATGCACCCGGCCTTAAGGAAAAGAAAATCAGTCGCCACCTGTAACTCCAGACAGTTCCAACAACAAATGTCGCTGGAATTCGGTATTTTCAGCCTATATTTACTGTTGCTGATCGGGATCACTCGCATTCCGACAGCATTAATATAACAATAAAATTATATGATGTGTAACCAAAATAAGGTCAAACAAAGGTTGGAGCAGGGGGATTGGAAACACGTCCTTTTCAACCTCCCAATATATTTTGAGATGTGCTGATCGGAATCTTCATGCGTTCCGACAGCGTCTTTACTAAACAAAGTTGAGGGGTGATTGGGTACACTTCAATTTCCAACATCCAAAGACATGTTTAGCTGTGTTGATCGGAGACCAATACGTTCCGACAGCTTAAAATACAAATATAATTGAAAAATATAAGTTCCAAATTTTGTTGCCTTAAGCTGGGAGCCCTGGAGGATTGGAAACGCGTCCTTTCCAACCTTTCTTAAATGACTAGCTCCCAGACTCGTCCGTTTGTTACGCCAGTAAATATGCTGATCGGAATCACATGGCATTCCAACAGCATATTCAATAGAAATAAATGATATAATAATGAATTGTACTTAGTAGTTTAAGTTTTAGGCCTAAACAGCCGTAATAATAAATAAATTAAATTAAATTAAATTAAAATAAACTGTAATTTCTGCTCCCTTTTTAACGGAACCTTCAAATTTCATCAAAATACTTACGCTTACGTCATATATTGTTCAAATAAGTGATTCATGGTTATAGTTTTTTCATGCAGACCACAAAAAACGTGAAACTTTGCATCCTCACACAAAGTACCTACCTATTTTTTATTCATCTTAAAAATCGCTTAGGTATGTATATCTGTTCACCATATATTTCTTATCTTATATAGCCGATAATTTGGATATGACGAATGGGTTCAGCCCTATTAATGAAAGGTATAAGTCTTTGGAACAGCCGAAGACAGTCCCGTCCTTACTTGTTTTTGGACAATTTTAAATTTTCAAGTACTTAGAAACATATTTACACGTAAATATGTAACCATGTGAGTATGCACTTTAATAACATGAAAAAGGTGAAAAACTCTTACCAGAATATGTTTGGCTTACAAAGACAAGCCTTCTACTTATTACCTGCTCGTTTTGTTTTTGTTTGGTTTATTGCTTATTGTAGTGTCCAACGATTTTCATTCATGTTTTTATGTTTTTCTTGTTCACTTTTTTGTTGTTTTGTCAGCATGAGCCCTTCCATTATGTTTTCGAATTGTGTGTACATTGGCAGAACGGAAATACCGCAGGGTAGTTTTTTTTCTTAACCTCCAACCAGATTAACGTGCCTTTTTATACAATAAACATACACCAGATGTCCCACTGTAGAAGTAGAAGTAGTCTCTAAAAAGAGAAATAGTTTTTTAAGACATGAAAAGGATGATACGCGCTAGCGATGGTGTTTAGAAGAGCGAAAGTGGATGAATACCTAAGGTGGCTAACAGGGACAACTCCAATCCGAAGTCCTTCAGCCCAGTTAGCCTGACAAGCAACGCAGAAGATTATAGACCACGATAATAGAACAAACACTCTCGAGAAAATACCGCTACATCCAGGTCAGCATGCATATAGGACAGGCAGGTCGTCAGACAACGCATTAGAAATTGACAGTGCGATCGAATGCGGAAAGGTGGTGCTATGCGTCTTTTGGGACATAGAGGCAAATTTGAAAGCATCCTTTGTGACATAATGGTGCGCAGAGGCAATACAGCCATTGCGCCCTTTACCGGGGGAAGGACACTGTACGGGATGAGGCAAACTGTAATGGATGCAGTTCGGTTGGAACATATGATCGAAGTGAATTACTTGGAAGTCACGTTCGACTCTATGCTACCATGGGGAAAGTGCGTCTACAACACCATGTCAAAGGCTACAAGAGACACATTGCAGGAAAATCACAAAGATCCTAAGATGGATGTGCACGATGACAGTAAGACTCATCATAGTGTATGGAATAGTTGCGTGGACATCAAGAGCAACTCTGGTGATCAATGTACAGAAATCACTCGTCGAACTTCAAGGCTTGGAGTGTATATGCATTACTATGTGGACTTGCTCGATGGCGGCAATGAAGGTGCAGCTCGAGCTAAAGCCGCTATGTATGGTAATTGAGCATTTTGTTGAAAACTGCTTAGGCGGGATTTCGAAGAGGCAAAACGGTACAGCCGCAAAATATAGAGATACCAAAAAACAGATTCCACTCATCCAGCTTAGCAGAGATGACAGCAGGAAGATTATTAGGTTTAAAAAGAGTTTCAGAATAGAGCGAAGCAGTCGCGAGAAGAAGACGAACGATCCTTGGATTGCTAACATTTTTAATAAATAAATACACTCTCTAAAGCCGAGCACCATTGTGCATTTCGTCAGGGAACTTGGTTTGCACGAGATGCTGTGAAGATAATGCGGGCTCCATAGACATATAGGTTACAGGTCATAACCTCACAACAATCTATATATCTACCTATCTAGGCCAGTTTAAGGTTTGTGAGTTTTTAGCTGCCCAGGATACGCGATCTCACTTAGGCGCACAATTTATTCTTTGTGATAACACATTAATAATGTTATCACTAAGCCTGTGTGCGCTGGAACCTTAAGCTGGATATATTTTGTTTGACGTTTCGGATTATTAATGAATGTGGAGGCTTTTTAATGTCTTTAAGCACCTCCTCAGAAAAAAACACAGCTAAAATCGAGACAGTAATGATACCGAGCGGAAGAATGTTTAGAAGAACAAAACTAAAAGTGACCCAGTAGTGGACCGAAAACGGAACCGGAATGAAACCGAGGCGAGATAAGTTTTGAACAACAAAATCAAATCAAAATCGGAACAAAACCAAGGTGTATAAGGAGATGAAGAAGAAAATCAAAGCGAACCCGGAACCAAGGCGAAATCGAAATGAAACTGGTTTCGGCGAACAAAACCAAAACAGTAATCGGAACAATGTGCTGTCGGTTGGTTTTTTCCTACATTGTAACAGGCTGATATATTATTGCCGTACATAAATTCGGTACGCTCTAGAATTAGTGCTAGATGCCTATCTCGAGAACGATTTTATCGAACCACTTCAAATCTTCTAAGTCATTCCATCCCCTTCTTGCGCGAGATGGTAGGCCCTGGAGTGTGAATTGCACCCCGAAATTTTGTTCTTTGTGTAAACAAAATAATCCAAAGAAATATTCCAAAACACAGACGACATAAAAGCAAGATTCAATTTTGCGCATACAAATTAATGCATATTGTAGCGAAGTTTAGGAATTCTTAATTATCTTGCACCATCTGTTATTGTTCGAATCGCTGAACTCTACAATAAATAACTCAAATATTCAGTAGCAAAATGTTCTTTACTACTATTGTAGTAGTACTTCACAATTAAATTACGCGCGGACTTTACGTATAGCGTTTTAAAATCAAACTGATTGCGTAAGTTGTCTCGCTCACCTATTTCTTCTAGGGTCTAGACATTTCCCGAACAACCTTCTCGAACAGATGCTTATTTTTTCTCTTTTCTGTATCTGCATGATGCGTGACTGTTTCTCTTTCGCTCTTAGCTGCTGACTACATGCCTTTCTGTGAAATATTCTCTTCGCTCTTAGCCTCGCTGTTTACATGCATGTGTGGCGCTTTCTTTGATGGTATTGTGCATTTAGTTAGTGACGTATCGAAATGCTAATATTCGCCACAATATGTAGAGTAAGACAAAGGCGGATACTTTTAAGCCAATTTATTGATAGATCTCACCTCCGTTTACTCTAAAGAGATGTTAACAATGATCAACTTTACAAAAAATGTCTTGTTGATTCTGTAAATGAGTAGTGTAAACGGGTTGTGTAATACTCATACGCAACAAAGTTGCTGGGCAGCCCAAGTTTAAATCAACTACTGAATCAACTTTTCTTAGATAACAACATTTTTCATCTTTAAAATAATGATTGTTCACATAATTGAAAGGCATGAACGCGTAAATATAATTTCGATTCAACTTTTCAGCCAACGAAAAATTAGTTCCAAATCAGATTCAACGCGTAAACTTGTAGAACTAGTACGGTTTACTACGGGGTAAAAAATAAATGCATTTTTTCTTGATTCTTGTGTTAATGTCATTGTGTTTACCACTTTTTGTTTGTTATTATTTCTCTTATGTTATTTCAGCAAGCCTAACATTTCTAACAAAACCATGGTGATATTTCTCGTCTCAAACGCAACTCGTCAGTAGCCAAATGCTAGTCATATACTAAGTACTTTAGTGATTTAGGCTACTAACGACATAGCCCTAAGTCTGTGTTGGTTGTTTCGCACGTGTAAATCGTATGACAGCAGTTAACATGGCCTAGATGTCAGGAAAACTGTCATTAGCACACACACACACACACACACTCACACTGTGTGCACCGTGTGTTTGTTGCACCCTTCACTTTGCGCACGTTCATACTTCACGCTGTCTGCACTTTTTCCTCAATCGCTTACGTTTTGAAAAACGTCTTCTATTTTTTCTTGTGGCTTTATTGCTGTTGTATATAACACTGATTTATTCTGTGTTTTACTTCACACTTCTCTTATTATATTTAAAAAAAATTTTTTTTTGTGTATACTCTGTCCCCCTGCATTGCCTATGCATTTAAAGCCTTGTCTACGTTTTTGTCTTTGTTTGCGATTTAGTAAAAGTAAGTTTTTTTTGTAGTTATTACACTTGGCTGCCTTAAAGACCTCCGTTGCGGTCACATCAAAGTCGAAGTATTTATTTTTTCTTTATTATTTGTTGTTGTTTTTGCTAGTTTTTGTTGCTACTGCTCCACGTAATATTTAAGGACATCTTTCCAGTTACCATGGCTTTTAGATGTCAAGGTGTTTGATAGAACACAAAAAATAGTTAAGAGGTCAATACGTCTGACTGATAATGTTTCCGTAAAGAACGATAATTTGGTTGTTGCTGAGTACTGCGTTTCGAAAGCGGGTTGGAAGGTCACCTTATTCTGGCTTCTGGAACAAATAAGCCCTTTACCAGAACTCCGTTCAAGAAGTCCTTTTTGCAGAGTTTTTTTTTTAATTATGCATGCTCTGGCTCAAATTTTCAAGCCTAACTGCAAAGCTCGCCGTGTGCAGGGCTACCTTCTTCTCTGGGACCATGTCTGGCATGACTTCGTATTTGCCTGACATATCTACTGACTCATCTCTCACCTACGTAGGATATGATATTGCTAACACGGATCGGTGATATGTCGCCAAGTGATCGCTTTCGACGAATGTGTGGCGTACGTCAGCTATTTCTCCGTGGTAAAGCCAGTTCAGGTCTTTAACCCTACACTTTATATACATAGATTTTCGAAATAACTGCGCTCAGCTAAGAATTTGGTCAGACGAAAGCTGCGTTTATGTGTGATTGCTTCAGCCGTGGCATTAGTTTCCTCGTTCACTTGCCTACAGCGCTGCTGCTCCACAAATTTGCTTAGATTAAATTTAAGTGAACATAGAAGCGAAACCCCTAGGCATTTGATTTTATTACAAGGAAATTGGTTGGGAACTTAAGGCAAATGAGAAAGATTTGAATAATTTTGTATATTGTATGTGACTAGGCATTTACTGACGCATGTACCCGTAAAGAAAGGCGATAAATTAATATCGAAGGTTCTATCTAGCCGGCGAGGAACTTATCAGTGCTGCTTCCAGCATAGTCCGTATATTACCGCCAAAATTGACGTTATCCATGGTAAAAGAATCGACAACTAGCCATCTTTTTGTTGACATCTTTTGACAAGGGGTTATAGGAACTGCCTTTATTTCAGCAAAGCAAAGACGGCTTTGCTATATAAGTAGCTCCGTCAGTCTAGACACCACTGAATGATTCTTCCCTTGCCAGGGAGTAGATTTATCGGTATGGTTCCCACAACTATTAGGAACGCTTCTGCGGAAACCGTCCGGTAAGTTGAGGCAATTTGAAGCACCCTCTGCGGTTGACCAAGGTGATATCACCTCGGTACTTCCGATATTTAATTGCATCCGCCCCAATTTTTGCATCCGCCCCAATTTTTGCACCTTACAACCCATCTATTTATGCTGGACATAACCGGTTGTAGTTTAAGATGTGCTAACTCGCTATTTCGTGCTGTTATCACAGCAGCTACATCTGAGAAAGCGGCGCGGAAGATGCTTTCTGGTATGTCCCACTGAAGAACACTGTCGAAAGTAACATTCCAGAGAGCGGAACCTGGCACTGAAACTTGTGCTACTCTGCCTGTTATCTTTACATTTCTTTAACCGTGAGTTGTTTCGTACATTAGATAGGCCGTCCCCTTTATTCTATGGCACTATTTCGGAAAGCCTTCCATAATTTTTTCGCTTGCCCTTCAGAATGAGAAGTAGCAGGGCTCTCTTACATCTAGTGGAGCAGATTCTTGCTTCGCTTGTAATATGTCAGACCACGGGCATTCCTAGGCTTTATTCTCACTTGATCTTGGCAAGCTTACAAAAGCGAATAAAGTGAATAATGCCGAAAAGTCATTTAGAAGCATTTCTAGAATCAAGAGAACTTTGCGCTCCTCTTAAAAAATCCAACTGATACGAAGTTGTAATGGACACGCACTATTCATGCTGCACTAAAGAATCGCTAACATCTGTCAGCCGCACGGAAAACTGCCACTCCCTGGATTATTTAATCTACCCTTCAAATCTTGTGAAATCGAATCAGCTATCGAATCAGCTACCGAAGTCTTCAACTATTTTATACCTCTGCTGCCTGATAAATTCTTTCACCATCAATGGGCAGTGATATTTTCTGTCAGATGCTGCCAGCAATCTATATAACTTGTACTCTGCCATACTCTGAAAAATATGAACGAAGGAAATGATAGTTCTTATCCCCAAGGAAAAAGGGACATGCATGCAAACCATAACAACTTAAGGCTTTCTATTGGGTCTAAATGGTTGATCGCCACTGCGGGCCGCATCCGTACTACGATATATGTACAGGTAGCCCGACCAAGGAGGAGTCCCAATTATCTGCGGTTTATGATGTTAAAACTGAAAAGCACTGAATCTCAACTCTTACCTATGCCAATGATATAGCTTCAACGACAACCAAACTATCTTCAACCTGCCAATACTTGGATGGTTCTATTCACAAGGCTGAACAACGGACTTGGTATGTTAGCTTTTTGGAGAGCAAAGCAAGCATTTGCATAAGTTTACAATTTTATTCTGTCTTTGTCGAAATGAGTTTCTTTTAAGAGTCCTAGCATTGCAAGCAAGTTCAGCAATGGTATCTATCAAAAAATCCATTTCTCTCCTTAAGTATAAGGCTGTCAAGTTATTGTAGCGGCATTCAGGCTGAATTAACAGCCATAAACAGAGCGACTCAATGAGTCTATCTAAAAATCTTTACACCTTGGACTGTATTTTGTTAACTGCGAGATGCGCAACCTCATTTGTTGATGAAAGCCCTTAAATTGGAATAATAAAGCTAAGCTATGTCTTTAGAATATTTCATAAGCCGGCTGCGAATTAGAAGTGCACGCGATGGCTCATGAAGATTTAGTTTTAGCTTATATTTTAGTTAGAATCAATTGCGATTTAGCAACGGGCTTTTAGGGGTGCACCTTAATGACAGCCGCTGATCGTGCCGGTGCACTTCCTGGCCATTAGCGACAGTCACCAATAGTCCATCGAAGTACGTAACTGGTCCAAGCGAAAAAGGAACGACTCCCAAATAATTTCAAAAAAAGGCCCATCAAATGAAAAATTATATAAAAGTTAAAAGCACTGTCAGTGAAATAAGAGAAAAACCATAAATTCAGTACCTACAGTAGGCACCTCAATTCAAATCCACACGTCTAGTATTTTATTGACACTATAATTTAATCTGATCGAGAGGCTTGCTTTAAATTTATAATGCTAAGGCTGGATTTAGATTTATTATGACAGCTGCACTGCTTGAATTAAAAAGGTTAATCCACATACACACCTACATATATGTATTAGGGTGGGTCGATTTGTATGGACGAAAGTTAACCGATATCGCGCCATCGATTTTTCGATAGGATTTGAGATCAGGCAAAAAGTTCCACTACGCATACCAAAAAAAAAATAATTTTCGAGCCCGCGAAATTTAATTTTTTTGAATTTTTTCGACTTTGATTTTTAAGGGTTTTTTCATGACCTACTAAAAAAATTGTCATATGTACACCCTGTTCGACCCAAACATGCCCGCTAAAAACGTTGACGATAACGGTTTTTTTGAAAAAAAGAAAATATTTATTCGAAAAAAGTCAAAAAAATTAAATTTCGCAGGCTCGAAAATTATTTTTTTGGGTATGCGTAGTGGAATTCTTTTTCCTGAGCCCAAATTCTATCGAAAAATCGATGGCGCGATATCGGTTAATAAATCGACATCGATTTTTCGATAGAATTTGGGCCCAGGAAAAAGAATTCCACTACGCATACCCAAAAAAATAATTTTCGAGCCTGCGAAATTTCATTTTTTTGACTTTTCTTCGAATAAATATTTTTTTTTTCAAAAAAACTGTTATCGCCAACGTATATAGTATACATATAAGTTATGCATATTAGGGTGGTTCATAAAAAATTTAACAAAAGCCATACTACCAATTGAATTTGTTTGATCGGCCTATTGATAAAGGTTATATGCCTCGAGCTCGAATTGGAACCTAAGATCCATACTTGTGTGGCATGCTAAGTAATTTTTGAACGGAAGTGGAATATTACAGTTGGCCGAAAAGTCATGTGACGTTGATTGGCATTGTTTAATGGTACCTTAACTAAAAAAATGTGATCATTTGATAAAAAAGAAGAAAATGCTCGCAAAACGTATCCAAAACCAAAAATTAAATCACAAATTTCAGTACAATTTGAACTCAGTTTGGCAGTTAAACTACGCTTAAACTTATTCTGCAGTTTTTCAGTCCACTTTAACTCGAGTTAAAGCTAAGCTTAAGTTGCCGATCTGGCAGGGTTAAACTTTAGTTTGCGTTCGATCGAAATGGCGTCGAATATACCCAACAAGCATTTGCATTTGAGTACGATACGTTATATACGATACGTTGATAACTAGCATGCTTCTAAAATCGCAAGACTTGTTTCGAACCAGAAGCTTAATTTGAGAGTCATAGCGTACTCAGCAAAAAAGAAAACTTTGCATAAAGAAAAAAATAACGCTGTTACTCAAGTTCGAAAAAGATTGTTCATAACGTGTATTGGAGTGTGGTTCTCTTATTGGACTCAAATGTAAGATTCCAATACTACAGTATTATCATGATAATAAAATAAAACATTATTATTTATGATTTATTTGTAATTAATAACGCATCATTACTACTACTGCTGTCACCCAGGTGTTTATATCTTACAATAAATATCTGTTGACTTTGGTGTTACCACCGCGGAGAAGATTTGTTTCTACTCCACCTTTAACTCTATATTCAATGTAGGATATTAACTAGAGAAATGTGTTATATATTCATTTGAAAACTATACCTTTCTCAAAATCTCTCAATGATTGGAGAATAATCTGAGAATGACGTTGGAGATCCACTTAAGAGCTGTAAATCTCTCAAAGGCTGGTGGAGGGATGATATTGGATATCAACTTGAGAACTATCAGGCTTAAGAATAATTGAAGAATGCTATTGGATATCAGCTAAATAACTGGATATATACATATTTCTCTAAATGTGGAGAATTATTTTTTTTTAATGTTCGTTGGGTAAACAAAATCGAGCTGTTGCCCTATCTACAAATTATCTACATAATAAAAAAATGTTGACGTACAAACAAGGCTAACCCAAAGTCGGCATAAACTGCTATGTAGTTTAACTGGAGTTTAAATTTGATTGAAGTTTAAGCAAACTTAATTTTAGCCTAGTTTTAGCAGCTACTGAAAAACCGGGACTGACTATGGTATGGTTATGGTTAAGGCGTTATGGTATGCCGCCATTGACCAATTACATTTATTTCCATAAGGCTGGTTGGATCAGCTGTTTGATATGGCTATTTTAAAAATAGCAATTTTTCAAAGCTTTTATAATATAATTTATTGAATTCGGGCATTTTTTAATGGGAAATACTTGATATTGTCATCTGTCTAAAACCAATATTGTACAGGACGTAGGGGATGCCTGACCACAAACAAAATGTTACTGTTTGCTTGGACCACCCTAATGCATATACATTATTATCATGCGAAATTTTAAGGTGAAATTTAAAGCTTGTGTAGTTTAAAATTTCATTACAAGCTTATGTAAAAGTTGAATTTAATTCAATGTAATGTATTTTGATGGCAAACCTGCAGCAAAGTCGGTAACGATGAAGCAAAAGAAGAAGAAAAATAATATGAAATGTATCTACGTAAATATACCATGTATGAATATATATTTGATACACTTACGGCACCACTTTAAGCTAAAATATTAAACTAAAATATTGCTGCGACTATTTTTAGTTTTGTTACACTGTAAATGGTATATTAATGTAAGACAAAATAATATCTTTGATTGGCAAAGAAAACAAGTTTTCGTGACCAAAAAGAGTTTTTCAACTACCGAAACCATATAGAAAAATATAGGCACATTTTAGCAAGTTTTCTACGAATTTTGATGTATTCTCTCTTACTTCCGATTGGAATTGGTTGTGTTAGATGTATCCAGACCGAACCCATGCTGTTGAGAACAATTTGGGTGTTCTGCAGACATTGTAGAATTCGAAAAGATTAAAAATGACTGTCGCTGGATCTAAGTCGTCTTAATAAATTAGAAAGACTGAGTATAAGGAAACTTCTATTCCACCAACACATTCACCAAACATCGAAACAAATTTTTCTTATCCAACACAATTCGCCAAACTTTGAGAAATTTATGTTCTTCAACCTTTGAGAAACTTATAGTTTTTCAAGTTTATATCCATTCTCTACTTATTGCAATCTTCTAAAGTTGATGTGCAAGATAATTTTCCAATTATTCCCCAAACCATTGAAAAGGTTTACAAGTAAGATATGTATCAGCTGTTCGCTCACAGCTGGGCTTACCTGACCATAATGCTTGTTCCAGTTCCTATTTGGTGGAGCCTATTCGGCAGCGCTGTACTACTTTGGAACAAAATAGTGGAACCCGACGGCAGCAACCCCGGTAGTTTTGACACTTCGTTCAGTGTCAAACGCTCGTTCCACCACGTTCCACACTGTTTTGACACTTCGTTCAGTGTATTAGAAAGAGAAGGAAACAAACATATCTTATTTTTAAGCCTATACAATGTCCCAAACTTTCAGAAATTTCTAGTTCGCAAGTTGATATCCAAAATTTTTCTCCAATAATTCTTAAACTTTGAGAAGCTTACAGTTTTTAAGTTGATATCCGACACCACCCCCGAATTATTCTCCAACTTTTGGGAAATGTAACATGAAATCCATTATTTACTTAACCCAAACCTTTGAGAATTTTCTACTTCTTAAGTTAATATCAAAATCATTCTCAAATTATTTTTCTGAATTTGAAAAACGTCTTGTTCTCAATTTGATATCCAAAATTGTACTACATTATTCTTATTGAGAAATTTATGATACTCAATTATTATCTAAGCTTTCACAAATTCTCAAGTTGATATCCAAAATCATTCTCAAATTACTCTCCGAAATATGAAAAAAATTTGGTTCTCAAGTTGATTCTAAAATTGTTAGCCAATTATTTTTTGAGAGGTTTAGAGTTATCAAGTTTATATCTAAATTCTTTCTCCACTTATCTCCAACCTTTAAGTTTGTATTCAGCATTTTCTAAAATTATTCTCCAAGCTTTGAAAAATTTATAGTTTTCAAGTTGATATCCAACGTTATTTGCTGGTTATTCTACAAAAGTTTGGAGCCCACAACTGGGTATCCAGCATTACTCTATACATTCTGTAGTTCTGAGGAGCCTACCCAAAATCACTACATTTAACTTCCGTCGTGGCTCTCAAGTTCATATCTAACGTAACAGCCCAAATATTCTCAAACTATCGAAACGGTTATACTTCTCATCTTAATATCTAACCTCATTCTTTAAACCTTTGGAGCCCACTTCCAGAACGGAAAGTTTTTTTTAGCTCGACGTTAATTTAAATTTTTTTTGAAAAATGTATGCGTTAAACCCCTCACGTGAAGTTAACTCTGAGTTAAAAAGATAACTTGACGTTCTGCAAGTGGGCCTGAGAAACTTAATTACTGAAATTTTCAGTTCTCGCGGAAATCTGTAGAAAAACAAATACTGACACTTAGGCATATGAACACAAGGGTTATCTTCATAAATCAAACAAATGTTTTTTTCCCAGTCTCTCCCCTTTAGACGGTAATACTAAGTTCAAAATGTAAGAAAGTCTAAGGTCGGGTGAAACCGAACATTACATTCCCAACACTTGAGACGCGGTTGTTGTTTGCTTTGTGCGATTAATACTGCGCAATAATACTGTAACGAATTTAGGGAATTCCGCTTATTTGAAACCTTCTGCTAACGTTCGAATCGCTAAACTGTTGAATAAATCACTTCAGTATTCAGTATTGCAAACTGGTTTTTATTTAGATTACTTTGGGAGTAGTACTTCACAATTATACTTCACAACCAATAGTGTGTTTAAATCACAACTGATTACTGAATAGTTATTACTCAGCTTGTGCTGCTTTTATACTCTCGCTTTTCCCGTTCACCCATTTCTCCTATGGTCTAGTAACTTCGCGAACAGTTGTATCTCATGCTTGGTTAATTACCAGCTATATACATGTATATCTGTAGTCGACGCCTCTCCCATAGCCATATGCGTGTGTATGTGGCAGTAATTACTTCGGATGAAGACTACATATTTGTGTGTGTGAGATATCTCTTCGTCGCCCTCTACATAAGTGTTGCTAGCTTTAGTGTATATATGTACATAAGAGTGGCTGCTTCATGTTTTTGTTGCTGCGTGATTATTTACTAACAGCTTAGTGAAGCTAATATTCGTCACAATACATATATGGTTCTATTCTGAACTTATTTCGTTCATTTTCAGAGGAAACAGTTGTAGCTATGAAACAAATTTATTCATGCCAAATTTCGTTCGGATTGGGAGATTTTTGTTCGACTTATTGCATTTAAAGTATTTTGGAAAGAGTAACAAAAATTGGGCGGGTTACGCCCATTTTCAATATTGGTTTAAGTTTTGTTCTTAGCTCAACTATATCACTTCTGGGATAGATAATCAGTCAAATGCAGTTAAATACCATAGTTATTGCAAATCTTTGTTAAGGTTAGGCCTTTACAAAAAGTGGGCGTGGTCTTTAACCGAGTTTGATTATCTTCACTCAGTCTATATAATTTGGCAAGGATAGTGTCTCTGCCAAATTTCAATGTATGATCTTTAACGACTTTTGATTTACAGCTTCTTAAACTTTCAAATTTTCTTCTTCTAAATGTGGATGGTGCCACGCCCATATTCAAAAATTTATGTTTTGCGTATAAAACCAATCTATCTACCGAATTTCATTAGTTTAGTGGTATTCGTTTTTGAATTATCTAATTTTTCCATTTTTCAAAATTATCGATATCGAAAAAGTGGGCGTGGTTTTATCATCCTATCTCGCTCATTTTCAATATCAATCTATTCTGGGTCCAGATAAGCCCGTGTACCGAATTTTGTGAAGATATCTTAATATTTGCCCAAGTTATCGTGTTAACGGACGGACAGACGGACATGACTTGCTCACAATTTTTTTCGATATCTATCTCGATAATAGAGTTTGCATCCATTTTTGACTGACGTATGTATGTAACTGTGTATGAGCTCAATTTTAGTGGAAATGTAATTGCAATTCTATTTCGTCACAATTTCCACTAACATTATAAGCCTTTAAGCAGTTGACATTTTCCGCTCGTTTTTCCTTGCTTGTCAAGCGAAAATTAAACACCATAAATCACGCAGAAAATTAGCTTGCAGCGGTAATGAAAAAGTTTCGCCGCTGTACCAAATACAGCCAAGGCGTTGTCGGAGTGAGGAAGCAATTGCACTTATAAAAATTTTGCAGTTAGAAATTTCACCTTTGTGCTCTAAGCTATACAAACATGACAATCTAAGTACAAATGTGTATGTATGTATAGTTGCATGTACTTAATCGAGGTGTTTATATGTTTATGTAGTTAGTAAGTACGAATAGGTACTTTCATCTCAAGCGCCTTTAGCAAACATAAAATATATGTATGTCTTTTTAACGATTGTGTAGGTGCCAAAGCACTAAAATTTTAATCGCTGAGGATGTATTTGTGGAGTGTGCGTGGGAGGACATTACCAGCTAAGAAAATTACAATGGAAACAGCTGACTTACGTACACATATGTGAGTGGGTGTGGTTGTTGATGGTGGCAGATTTTCACTTTCATACAGCAGATGGTTTAGTTGAGTTTTATGTATGTATACAATGGTTATACGAGCATATATCTAAAATATCTATATAGAAAAACATACTTACATTTACAAAAACTTATGTACATACATATATCCTTGTTTACTTAAGAGCTCAACACAGTGTTGCTAGCTGCTTTCCAGCGTGTTAACTTAAAAAAGGATACTCTGAATATAGGGCAACAATATTTTGAATGAGAGCTTAAACATTTTCTGGAGCGTGTTGCGAGCTTTATGAGCGGTTGCGAATTTTGTTGAAGTTCGTGCACACAGCAACCGAAAGACTGTTGGCCTAGTTAAAGCTTTCCAAATTGTGACATGTGAACGTCCATATACTCTGTTCGTATGTATATGTTGGGATATGATATATACACTTTATTTGCATATAAAAATAAAAAATAAAATAAATGTAAAGCGCGATAACCTCCGAAGAGATCTAAGGCCGAGCTTCTCTTCTAATTTTGCGTCGTGCTTCTCTTGATTTTCCCTACAAATTGGCCGGACGGGACCTACATGTTTTATGCCGACTCCATCTGCAATGCAGATGAGTTTTCACTGAGAGCTTTTCAAGGCAGAAATACACCCGGAGCGCTTGCCAAACACAGCCGAGGGGCGACCCCGCTTAGAAAAATTTTCTTCTAATTGAAAAACCTTATTTCTAAAATTTTGATGTTGCTTTGTCCGGGGTGTGAACCCAGGGCGTACGGTGTGGTAGGCGGAGCACGCTACCATCACACCACGGTGGCCGCATATTTTTATTTGCATATACCGTTTTTAAATAAGAATATATATGTATGCATTTATTTATATGTTTGTAAATGTGTAGGAATATATATATATATGTATATGTGCATACTAAGTAACTAAAGTTACATATGTAGAAAATTCCAAAGCTTTCAAATGAGTTCATATTTACAATGGACTCTCAGAGCTGATCAAAATTTGCTTTGTTAAACTTTATGATACATTTTAATTATGTCAATAAATGTTTAATTTATATGCTTATTCAAACAGCATATGCTTTTTAGGTGATTAGAGCTCATTTCAAGTAATTAAAAGCTCAAAATAATTGAGAATTTTTGTTAGCATTCAAAAGTCCGCCCCCTACTAGTTCAAATCAATCAAAGTATGTGGATGCCTTATTGTTGTTGTATTAACGACAGAGACACTCCCCGAAGGTTTTAGGGAGTGTTATCGATGTTGATGGTCCTTTGCCAGATATAGATCCCGTACGTTCCGGTAACAACGCATCATTAAGGTAGTAGCCCGACCATCTCGGGAACAATTTATATGACCACATAAATGATGGCCCTGGAAAGTTGACCAGGAGCCGACCTATTCGAAATAAAATAATTTATGGTGCGATTTGTTTGAAATTTGGTATCGGGGTACTTCCGTGACTATTATTCGAGAAATTTTTCTTTCCGGGAATTGGACCAGGGAACGACTTATTCAAACTAATCTTATACATGGTGAGATTCGCTTGAAATTCGGTACAGGGATAATTCTTTAACAAATATAATAATTGATAAACTTTTCATTCCGGGAAGTGGACCAGGTGCCTACCTATTCCAGAAAATCTAAATTTTGGTGCAATTTATGTTTAGACAGCCTTTCGAAAAAGAAAAATAAAAGATTGGAGGGGGAATACAAGAGAGGAAGAAAGAGAAGTGAGGGTAGGGAGAAGGAAGAAAGCGTTAGTAGAAAAGGGAGATAAAAATGAAGAAAGTGCGAGGGGAAGATAGGAAGATGAGGAGGCACGTGCAAGGAAGGAGATTAAGAAGTATATAGGAAAGTTGAGGAAAGAAAGAAAGAAAATGGGGGTAGAAGAGAGAAAAATCGAGAGTGGAGAAGATATGTAGGAGAGACATGTATAACATATGGTTAGAAGGATGGAGGGGGAGGGGGAACAAGAAGTTACATTTTTTTACAGAAGCTACAATATAATGAATGCCTTTGTTTACTGGTAGAGTAGTAACATCGCAGGGAGGAATATTATAGGGCACGAGAATTTATCCATTATTTATCTCTCTTTTTATTATAAAAATGAAAGCGAATTTAAAAATTGCATTAGATATTAAAATCGGTCGACCAGATAAAGCAGGCTTTCGATACTTGGTATAGAGATTTTATATATGATAAAATTGAGATGAGAGAGGGAATGGGAGAAGGAGTAGTAGTGGGAGTGAGACTAGAACTGGAAGTGGGAATGTGAAATTTAGCGGACTAAGAGTGGGAATAGGATTGGGGAGTAGGAGGCAGACAAATGGAATTAGGGATGGACAAGAATTATAAGAAAAATGGAAGATATAGTAGAAGAAAATACTATAGATATCCAGAGCGGGAAGAGGGGCTAAATTTTTAGATGCAGGTTAACCAATTTTCGGGCAGAGCAAAATCTGAGGGGTACTCTAGTTTACAATAAATTTAACTGAAGGTTGATCACCCTGTGTTGGAGAAAACAAAAATATCGAATGAAGCTATGTATCTGTAGGATTTCTATATTCCATTTAAATTTTAACTTAACTAGAGATGACACAATCGGCCTTAAAGTTATTTCCACAATAAGATATTAAATTAAATTAAGTTAAACTATAACTCTAAGCAAAAAATTGGATGTTTTTTTTTAAAGTGTTTCGAAATTGAAACTTTCTTCGAAAAAGTGTCTGAAATAAGTTTGCCTTGTTTACATTTTATTTGCAATAGTTTTTTATCTTTAGCAAATCATTTTACTGCCAGTTTTTTACTCACATGTGCATATGCATTCTACAGGCTAAGATTTTTAGATAATCTCAAAACCTTGCTCACGGTTTTCGCGAGCACACAAAACTCAGTCCCCCTACAAGTCAAAATTAACCGAAGTTATATACTCTACTCATAAAATAAATTTTATTGAAAAACGTTGACAAGTACCTTTTCGCTTGATATCCATAATGCTTGGACATTACTGGCTTAATGTCTTGCATGCCTTGCGAACACTTTGGTCTGGTGTGACATGTAGAAATATACACGTTCGTACTGTAGAAGAAATTGTTATTGCCTACAGGGAAACTGAAATATTGAATTTCTGTAAAAGTTTACCACTTGTCAATCTTTCCTAGCTGAAAAAGTGAATCCTATAAATAGGACCGCGGTTTTCATTGAGCAAAATGTGACCGTGCTCGTATGAGTGCTCTCCCAGAGCAACAATCGAGATTATCACCCAATCAAAAAAGTTATATCTGGCTATTTTTATTGTTCTATAAAATCTTTACCTGAAAGTTTTAGGGAGTGTTGCCATAGCGACACTTCATTGCCATATATTAATCGGATTCATTTCGTGCACTACCACCAACAGATACGATCCGAGCTACCGTGCTAAGGATTCAATATGACCTCATCTAAACGTCTAGGCCGTTGCACCTTGCTTATTTCTGCCATCTTAAATAAAGGAAAAGTAGTATCCATAGAAAAGCCATCGAGTTGTATGGTCATGGACATGCTTGTCTCATATTTTCTCATGCATTAGAAAGTAAATGTTTAAGCCTCTTCAAAAGACATCCGTAAAAACTAAACCAGTGTCCTTACCCAAGAGAGTGTTCAATATACGAATACATTGGTTTATTGCACAAAAAGTTAGAAATTTCACTAATCAAACCACTAAAGAAAGTTTTCATGAATTAAGAGCAAATATTTTTTTTAATATCACGTTAAATATCAAAATTTCTACTCCTTCCTCTATGCACTTTTGAGGGATGGGTAGAAAGTGAATGTCAACATCCAATGACCCTGAGCATTTAATAAATAAATTGAGTTCGATGACTGTATAGGATCAAGCTGTCGTAGTTCTTTCTTCACTTAATGAGAGTAATTAATATGAGTGGGAAATGTTAAAACCAAATAAATACAACAAATATACGGCAACGCCCACCACACCATTACAAACGATAACGCTTTTGTTTATAACCATTTTATATCTGCAATGTTCAAATAAAACCAAAGGAATAAACAATGCAATCGAGCCCACACTTACATATTTATGTACCTATTCGCATCAGAGAAATGCATCAAGCTGTACTTGTATTTTTAAGTTATTTACAAAAAAAATAAAAAAAATAAAAATTAAAAAAAAGCGAAAACAAAAATTAATAAAAACGAAAGAATATAAAAGAAAATAAAATAGAATAAAATAAATTGAAATATAACAAGTAAGGAAGGCTAAGTTCGGGTGTAACCAAACATTACATACTCAGTTGAGAGCTATGGAGACAAAATAAGGGAAAATCACCATGTAGGAAAATGAACCTAGGGTAACCCTGGAATGTGTTTGTATGACATGCGTATCAAATGGCAGGTATTAAAGAGTATTTTAAGAGGGAGTGGGCCATAGTTCTATAGGTGGACACCTTTTCGAGATATCGCCATAAAGGTGGACCAGGGCTGACTCTAGAATTTGTTTGTACGATATGCGTATCAAATGAAAGGTGTTAATGAGTATTTTAAAAGGGAGTGTGAGCCTTAGTTCTATAGGTGGACGGCTTTTCGAGATATCGCCATAAAGGTGGACCATGGGTGACTCTAGAATTTGTTTGTACGATATGGATATCAAATGAAAGGTGTTAATGAGTATTTTAAAAGTGGGTGGGCCTTAGTTCTATGGATGGACGCCTTTTCGAGATATCGCCATAAAGGTGGACCATGGGTGACTCTAGAATTTGTTTGTACGATATGGGTATCAAATGAAAGGTGTTAATGAGTATTTTAAAAGTGGGTGGGCCTTAGTTCTATGGATGGACGCCTTTTCGAGATATCGCCATAAAGGTGGACCAGGGGTGACTCTAGAATGCGTTTGTACAATAAGGGTATCAAACGAAAGGTGTTAATGAGTATTTTAAGAGGGAGTGGGCCATAGTTCTATAGGTGGACACCTTTTCGAGATACCGCCATAAAGGAGGACCAGGGCTGACTCTAGAATTTGTTTGTACGATATGGGTATCAAATGAAAGGTGTTAATGAGTATTTTAAGAGGGAGTGGGCCATAGTTCTATAGGTGGACACCTTTTCGAGATATCGCCATAAAGGAAGACCAGGGCTGACTCTAGAATTTGTTTGTACGATATGGGTATCAAATGAAAGGTGTTAATGAGTATTTTAAAAGTGGGTGGGCCTTAGTTCTATGGATGGACGCCTTTTCGAGATATCGCCATAAAGGTGGACCATGGGTGACTCTAGAATTTGTTCGTACGATATGGGTATCAAATGAAAGGTGTTAATGAGTATTTTAAAAGTGGGTGGGCCTTAGTTCTATGGATGGACGCCTTTTCGAGATATCGCCATAAAGGTGGACCATGGGTGACTCTAGAATTTGTTTGTACGATATGGGTATCAAATGAAAGGTGTTAATGAGTATTTTAAAAGTGGGTGGGCCTTAGTTCTAGGGATGGACGCCTTTTCGAGATATCGCCATAAAGGTGGACTAGGGGTGACTCTAGAATGCGTTTGTACAATAAGGGTATCAAACGAAAGGTGTTAATGAGTATTTTAAGAGGGAGTGGGCCATAGTTCTATAGGTGGACACCTTTTCGAGATACCGCCATAAAGGTGGACCAGGGCTGACTCTAGAATTTGTTTGTACGATATGCGTATCAAATGAAAGGTGTTAATGAGTATTTTAAAATTGGGTGGGCCTTAGTTCTATGGATGGACGCCTTTTCGAGATATCGCCATAAAGGTGGACCAGGGGTGACTCTAGAATGCGTTTGTACAATAAGGGTATCAAACGAAAGGTGTTAATGAGTATTTTAAGAGGGAGTGGGCCATAGTTCTATAGGTGGACACCTTTTCGAGATACCGCCATAAAGGTGGACCAGGGCTGACTCTAGAATTTGTTTGTACGATATGCGTATCAAATGAAAGGTGTTAATGAGTATTTTAAAATTGGGTGGGCCTTAGTTCTATGGATGGACGCCTTTTCGAGATATCGCCATAAAGGTGGACCAGGGGTGACTCTAGAATGCGTTTGTACAATAAGGGTATCAAACGAAAGGTGTTAATGAGTATTTTAAGAGGGAGTGGGCCATAGTTCTATAGGTGGACACCTTTTCGAGATATCGCCATAAAGGTGGACCAGGGCTGACTCTAGAATTTGTTTGTACGATATGGGTATCAAATGAAAGGTGTTAATGAGTATTTTAAAAGGGAGTGGGTCTTAGTTCTATAGGTGGAAGGCTTTTCGAGATATCGCCATAAAGGTGGACCATGGGTGACTCTAGAATTTGTTTGTACGATATGGGTATCAAATGAAAGGTGTTAATGAGTATTTTAAAAGTGGGTGGGCCTTAGTTCTATGGATGGACGCCTTTTCGAGATATCGCCATAAAGGTGGACCAGGGGTGACTCTAGAATGCGTTTGTACAATAAGGGTATCAAACGAAAAGTGTTAATGAGTATTTTAAGAGGGAGTGGGCCATAGTTCTATAGGTGGACACCTTTTCGAGATACCGCCATAAAGGTGGACCAGGGCTGACTCTAGAATTTGTTTGTACGATATGCGTATCAAATGAAAGGTGTTAATGGGTATTTTAAAATTGGGTGGGCCTTATTTCTATGGATGGACGCCTTTTCGAGATATCGCCATAAAGGTGGACCAGGGGTGACTCTAGAATGCGTTTGTACAATAAGGGTATCAAACGAAAGGTGTTAATGAGTATTTTAAGAGGGAGTGGGCCATAGCTCTATAGGTGGACACCTTTTCGAGATATCGCCATAAAGGTGGACCAGGGCTGACTCTAGAATTTGTTTGTACGATATGGGTATCAAATGAAAGGTGTTAATGAGTATTTTAAAAGGGAGTGGGCCTTAGTTCTATAGGTGGACGGCTTTTCGAGATACCGCCATAAAGGTGGACCAGGGCTGACTCTAGAATTTGTTTGTACGATATGCGTATCAAATGAAAGGTGTTAATGAGTATTTTAAAAGTGGGTGGGCCTTAGTTCTATGGATGGACGCCTTTTCGAGATATCGCCATAAAGGTGGACCAGGGGTGACTCTAGAATGCGTTTGTACAATAAGGGTATCAAACGAAAGGTGTTAATGAGTATTTTAAGAGGGAGTGGGCCATAGTTCTATAGGTGGACACCTTTTCGAGATATCGCCATAAAGGTGGACCAGGGCTGACTCTAGAATTTGTTTGTACGATATGGGTATCAAATGAAAGGTGTTAATGAGTATTTTAAAAGTGGGTGGGCCTTAGTTCTATGGATGGACGCCTTTTCGAGATATCGCCATAAAGGTGGACCAGGGGTGACTCTAGAATGCGTTTATACAATAAGGGTATCAAACGAAAGGTGTTAATGAGTATTTTAAGAGGGAGTGGGCCATAGTTCTATAGGTGGACACCTTTTCGAGATATCGCCATAAAGGTGGACCAGGGGTGACTCTAGAATGCGTTTGTACAATAAGGGTATCAAACGAAAGGTGTTAATGAGTATTTTAAGAGGGAGTGGGCCATAGTTCTATAGGTGGACACCTTTTCGGGATATCGCCATAAAGGTGGACCAGAGCTGACTCTAGAATTTGTTTGTACGATATAAAGGTGGACCATGGGTGACTCTAGAATTTGTTCGTACGATATGGGTATCAAATGAAAGGTGTTAATGAGTATTTTAAAAGTGGGTGGGCCTTAGTTCTATGGATGGACGCCTTTTCGAGATATCGCCATAAAGGTGGACCATGGGTGACTCTAGAATTTGTTTGTACGATATGGGTATCAAATGAAAGGTGTTAATGAGTATTTTAAAAGTGGGTGGGCCTTAGTTCTAGGGATGGACGCCTTTTCGAGATATCGCCATAAAGGTGGACTAGGGGTGACTCTAGAATGCGTTTGTACAATAAGGGTATCAAACGAAAGGTGTTAATGAGTATTTTAAGAGGGAGTGGGCCATAGTTCTATAGGTGGACACCTTTTCGAGATACCGCCATAAAGGTGGACCAGGGCTGACTCTAGAATTTGTTTGTACGATATGCGTATCAAATGAAAGGTGTTAATGAGTATTTTAAAATTGGGTGGGCCTTAGTTCTATGGATGGACGCCTTTTCGAGATATCGCCATAAAGGTGGACCAGGGGTGACTCTAGAATGCGTTTGTACATTAAGGGTATCAAACGAAAGGTGTTAATGAGTATTTTAAGAGGGAGTGGGCCATAGTTCTATAGGTGGACACCTTTTCGAGATACCGCCATAAAGGTGGACCAGGGCTGACTCTAGAATTTGTTTGTACGATATGCGTATCAAATGAAAGGTGTTAATGAGTATTTTAAAATTGGGTGGGCCTTAGTTCTATGGATGGACGCCTTTTCGAGATATCGCCATAAAGGTGGACCAGGGGTGACTCTAGAATGCGTTTGTACAATAAGGGTATCAAACGAAAGGTGTTAATGAGTATTTTAAGAGGGAGTGGGCCATAGTTCTATAGGTGGACACCTTTTCGAGATATCGCCATAAAGGTGGACCAGGGCTGACTCTAGAATTTGTTTGTACGATATGGGTATCAAATGAAAGGTGTTAATGAGTATTTTAAAAGGGAGTGGGTCTTAGTTCTATAGGTGGAAGGCTTTTCGAGATATCGCCATAAAGGTGGACCATGGGTGACTCTAGAATTTGTTTGTACGATATGGGTATCAAATGAAAGGTGTTAATGAGTATTTTAAAAGTGGGTGGGCCTTAGTTCTATGGATGGACGCCTTTTCGAGATATCGCCATAAAGGTGGACCAGGGGTGACTCTAGAATGCGTTTGTACAATAAGGGTATCAAACGAAAAGTGTTAATGAGTATTTTAAGAGGGAGTGGGCCATAGTTCTATAGGTGGACACCTTTTCGAGATACCGCCATAAAGGTGGACCAGGGCTGACTCTAGAATTTGTTTGTACGATATGCGTATCAAATGAAAGGTGTTAATGGGTATTTTAAAATTGGGTGGGCCTTATTTCTATGGATGGACGCCTTTTCGAGATATCGCCATAAAGGTGGACCAGGGGTGACTCTAGAATGCGTTTGTACAATAAGGGTATCAAACGAAAGGTGTTAATGAGTATTTTAAGAGGGAGTGGGCCATAGCTCTATAGGTGGACACCTTTTCGAGATATCGCCATAAAGGTGGACCAGGGCTGACTCTAGAATTTGTTTGTACGATATGGGTATCAAATGAAAGGTGTTAATGAGTATTTTAAAAGGGAGTGGGCCTTAGTTCTATAGGTGGACGGCTTTTCGAGATACCGCCATAAAGGTGGACCAGGGCTGACTCTAGAATTTGTTTGTACGATATGCGTATCAAATGAAAGGTGTTAATGAGTATTTTAAAAGTGGGTGGGCCTTAGTTCTATGGATGGACGCCTTTTCGAGATATCGCCATAAAGGTGGACCAGGGGTGACTCTAGAATGCGTTTGTACAATAAGGGTATCAAACGAAAGGTGTTAATGAGTATTTTAAGAGGGAGTGGGCCATAGTTCTATAGGTGGACACCTTTTCGAGATATCGCCATAAAGGTGGACCAGGGCTGACTCTAGAATTTGTTTGTACGATATGGGTATCAAATGAAAGGTGTTAATGAGTATTTTAAAAGTGGGTGGGCCTTAGTTCTATGGATGGACGCCTTTTCGAGATATCGCCATAAAGGTGGACCAGGGGTGACTCTAGAATGCGTTTATACAATAAGGGTATCAAACGAAAGGTGTTAATGAGTATTTTAAGAGGGAGTGGGCCATAGTTCTATAGGTGGACACCTTTTCGAGATATCGCCATAAAGGTGGACCAGGGGTGACTCTAGAATGCGTTTGTACAATAAGGGTATCAAACGAAAGGTGTTAATGAGTATTTTAAGAGGGAGTGGGCCATAGTTCTATAGGTGGACACCTTTTCGGGATATCGCCATAAAGGTGGACCAGAGCTGACTCTAGAATTTGTTTGTACGATATGGGTATCAAATGAAAGGTGTTAATGAGTATTTTAAAAGGGAGTGGGCCTTAGTTCTATAGGTGGACGGCTTTTCGAGATATTGCCATAAAGGTGGACCATGGGTGACTCTAGAATTTGTTTGTACGATATGGGTATCAAATGAAAGGTGTTAATGAGTATTTTAAAAGTGGGTGGGCCTTAGTTCTATGGATGGACGCCTTTCGAGATATCGCCATAAAGGTGGACCAGAGATGACTCTAGAATGCGTTTGTACAATATGGGTATCAAACGAAAGGTGTTAATGAGTATTTTAAAAGGGAGTGGGCCTTACTTCTATAGGTGGACGCCTTTTCGAGATATCGATATAAAGGTGGACCAGGGGTGACTCTAGAATTTGTTTGTACGATATGGGTATCAAATGAAAGGTGTTAATGAGTATTTTAAAAGGGAGTGGGCCTTAGTTCTATAGGTGGACGCCTTTTCGAGATACCGCCATAAAGGTGGACCAGGGGTGACTTTAGAATTTTTTTACGATATGGGTATCAAATGAAAGGTGTTAACGAGAATTTTAAAAGGGAGTGGGCCTTAATTATATAGGTGGACGCCTTTTCGGGATATCGTTATAAAGGTGGACCAGGGTTGACTCTAGAATGCGTTTGTACATTATGGGTATCAAACGAAAGGTGATAATGAGTATTTTAAAAGGGAGTGGGCCTTAGTTCTATAGGTGAACGCCTTTTCGATATATCGTCATAAAGGTGGACCAGGGGTGACTCTATAATGTGTTTGTACAATATGGGTGTCAAATTAAAGGTATTAATAAGAATTTTAAAAGGGTGTGGTGGTAGTTGTATATGTGAAGGCGTTTTCGAGATATCGACCAAAATGTGGACCAGGGTGATCCAGAACATCATCTGTCGGGTACCGCTAATTTATTTATATATGTAATACCACGAACAGTATTCCTTCCAAGATTCCAAGGCTTTTGATTTCGCCCTGCAAAACATTTTCATTTTCTTCTACTTAATATCGTAGGTGTCACACCCATTTTACCAAGTTTTTTTCTAAAGTTATATTTTGCGTCAATAGACCAATCCAGTCACCATGTTTCATCACTTTTTTCGTATTTGGTATATAATTATGGCATTTTTTTCATTTTTCGTAATTTTCGATATCGAAAAAGTGGGCGTGGTCATAGTCGGAATTCGGCCATTTTTTACACCAATACAAAGTAAGTTCAGATAAGTACGTGAACTGAGTTTAGTAAAGATATATCGATTTTTGTTCAAGTTATCGTGTTAACGGCCGATCGGAAAGACAGACGGTCGACTGTGTATAAAAACTGGGCGTGGCTTCAACCGATTTCGCCCTTTCGCACAGAAAATAGTTACCGTCCTAGAATCTAAGCCTCTACCAAATTTCACAAGGATTGGTAAATTTTTGTTCGACTTATGGCATTAAAAGTATCCTAGACAAATTAAATGAAAAATGGCGGAGCCACGCCCATTTTGAAATTTTCTTTTATTTTTGTATTTTGTTGCAACATATAATTACTGGAGTTGAATGTTGACACAATATACTTATATACTGTAGAGATATTCAATTATTTGTTAAAATTTGACTTAAAATTTTTTTTTTTAAAAAGTGGGCGTGTTCGTTATCCGATTTTGCTAATTTTTGTTTAGCGCATATACAGTAATAGTAGTAACGTCCCTGCCAAATTTCATCATGATATCTTCAACGACTGCCAAATAACAGCTTGCAAAACTTTTAAATTACCTTCTTTCAAAAGTGGGCGGTGCCACGCCCATTGTCCAAAATTTTACTAATTTTCTATTCTGCGGCATAAGATCAACCCACCTACCAAGTTTCATCGCTTTATCCGCCTATTGTAATGAATTATCGCATTTTTTCGGTTTTTCGAAATTTTCGATATCAAAAAAGTGGGCGTGGTTATAGTCCGATATCGTTCATTTTAAAGAGCGATCTGAGATGAGTGCCCAGGAACCTACATACCAAATTGCATCAAGATACCTCAAAATTTACTCAAGTTATCGTGTTAACTGACAGATGGACAGACGGACGGACGGACATAGCTCAATCAAATTTTTTTTCGATATTGATGATTTTAATATATGGAAGTCTATATCTATCGCGATTCCTTTATACCTGTACAACCACCAAAATAAAATAAAATAAAATAAAATAAAATAAAATATAATAAAATAAAAGAAAATAAATTAAATATAAAAATATAGAATAAAATAAAGTAAAAACGAAATAAAATAAAATAAGATAAAATAAAATAAAACAAAACAAAACAAAACAAAACAAAATGAAATAAATTAAAATAAAATAAAATAAATTGAAATATAAAAATATAGAATAAAATAAAGTAAAAACAAAATAAAATAAAATAATATAATATAAATTGAAATATATAAAAATAGAATAAAATAAAGTAAAAACAAAATAAAAAAAAAATAAAATAAAATACAATAAAATAATATAAAATAAATTGAAATATAAAAAAAATAAACAAAAATAAAGTAAAAATAAAATAAAATAAATTGAAATATAAAAATATAGAATAAAATAAAGTAAAAGCAAAATAAGTTAAAATAATTTAAAATAAAATAAAGTAAAATAAAATAAAATAAAATAAAATGCAATGAAATGAAATGAATTAAAAAAAAAATAAAAAAATAAAATAAATTGAAATATAGAAATATAGAATAAAATAAAGTAAAAACCAAATAAAATAAAATAAATTAAAATAAAATAAAATAAAGTGAAATGAAATGTAATAAAATGAAATGAAATAAAATAAAATAAAATAAAGTAAAATAAAATAAAACAAAAATAAATAAAATAATTAAGGAGAGTTGACATAATTCCCTTTATAATATCCTCAACAGGAGTTATCCCAAAATCACTAAACTGTAGTCTTGAGAAACTTCAACTCACCGAAAAGCGACGAGCGATACAGAAGGATGTGATTTTATCGACAAGCTCTATAGTTAGGAAATTCTTAAGCATACACTAATCTACGATGAATTATATAAATTTAAAAACCTGATACATATGTAGTTATTTATAGAAAAATCTTACCAATAGCTGTATAACCAAACCAATGTAACTAGTTAATAGAATTAAATAGCACTAAGTATCGTGTTGTTTATAACCGATATTTAATGTAAACCCTCAAAGGAGAATATTTTAAGTAAATAAAGTAAAATAAAAATAAATAAAATAAAAAAATTATATAAAGTATGAATTCGCTTGAAAGGTAAATGAAGTACCTCATGCGGTACACTGACCCGTAACGTACCCGTGACTTATAGGGTATATGTGTGTGTAATTATATTTAGTTTATAGTATGAAGATAGATAGACGTATTAAAGAGAAAGCTATCTAAAGTCTTACCTTTATGGTTTGGCGTAGTCAACAAATTACTGCTGTTTTGTTGGTTTAGGTTAAAGCATTTTTGTGTTGCTTTTCTCTTTTACTCTTAATTGTTCATGTATTGCTCATATCTTTATTATGTATTGGTTTAATCTGTTTAACCTTCATTAAAACTTTGACGTTGCAATGTCATAAAGGCATAGAGAAGAAAGCAAACGGAAAGTGAAGCTCGGCGGCTCAACGAGACTAAAATAAATATTCTTTTGTTTATTGTGTAAAGTCATATAGCAAATATAAAAATAAATTGTAAATATTTGCAACATGATTTATTTTTTTATAAATGTTTGCCTTAGTATTAATAACACTTACACTTTAGCCTGATTGTTGCATTTGGTTTATGACGTGCTATAAACGTATCGGGGTGTTGTACGATAGCAACACTCACTTGATCTTTGACAGCTAATAAAACGGTGACTGGGATCGTTTAGCTGCATTGTAGGAAAGTGTAAAGCGTAAATTGACTTTGTATCAGAGCGTTGAGAGAACCTGCGAAAAACGGTTAACTATGTGGTGGGGTCATTACGTTTAATTAGGAGTCTAGTTCGGTTCTCAATTATACGGGACAGAGCTAGTCTTGACACCTCACATTGGAGTCCAGTGCCAAGAAGAGGATAATCGATGTAACTGGTTTAACTCAGTCAGTGTCGTTCTTCGCTAGCTTATCGGCAGGACATTTTCCACTTACTTTACTGGAAGCTGGTCGCGCACAGAGAGACAGTTCGTTTACAGACTGTCTGAGGTCTGTTGCTATGGTGGATGAGGTATATCTGCAATGAAGGGCTTTGATAGCTGTCCGACTGCCACACAAAGTTGAGTTCTTAGTAAGCAGGCATCTCAGCAAACTCTTTTTTGGCTGCTGGTGCCGCCGGAAAGATGCCGGAATGGCTCGTGCGAAGATACCACTTCCCAAATTGACATATCTAAAGACGGCCGTATCGAATAAGAAGAGTAGATGGGTGAGGAGATCAAGCTACAGCATGATTTCCGAGAAGATATGGCTAGCGTTCTTCGTCACTGGGATAGAAAGTCCAAACTTTAACTAACCTCTTTTTAATGGACAAAATTTAAGTTCTTCCGAGAGTGCGATTTTTTTTCGTTGCGTTACAATAGTATAACCACCATACTGTACCTAAAATTTTCTTGCTTTAATAGAACAGCAACCGATGGCGAACAAGAACAATAACACAACATTGCAGACGCATGGCATGTGGTTACAACAAGAAGCCAATTATCACATTACGACCCACAACAAATGATAATTCACTGAAGTGCCAAAGTAGCGGTTTATTTCACAAACTCTGCATAACAGAAGAGCGATAGGACGGGGATGACTTTGAGCTCTCAAACTCCCCATACGCCTGTTTGGCTATTGAAGGGTCCGTTGCCTTTATGACCAAATAATCCCCTTTTCTCAACTTCGGTTTCGGCTGTAGGCGTGCGCATCAGGCGCTACTTTTGTGCACTTCCCATCCCGTCCGTTTTCGCCTATCCCGTCCGTCACATACTGGTACCGTCCGCTACATACTTCTAAAGTCGCCCCTCGGTAATGATATGACAAGCGTTCCGAGTGTATCTATGCCATGAAAAGCTTCTCAGAGAAAACGTATCTGCCTGGCAGATGCCGTTCGGAGTCGGCATAAAATATCTAGGTCCCGACCCGCCAATTTGTAGGAAAAATTAAAAGGACGCAAATTAGAAGAGAAGCTCGGCCTAAAATCTTTACGGAGGTTATCGTGCCGTGCATTTATTTATTTTTTTTTACTAGAATTAACGATCCCAGTATTGCCACATGCGAATTTCCAACAAATATGTATGTATACCTTAGAGGCATGTTAAGTAAGTGCAATACCGCGTTGCCGTTATTTGTAAGTCGAGTACCGTTATAAGGGTACCAATTACTCTGCGTTTGTACTTAACTTAAAAACTTTACTTGCTTTCTTTGTATTTTTGGTGTCTCGAGTACAAACTTAACATAAATCAAAATGCATAGCTGTTGCATTGTACATTGTGGCACGCTGCATATTGCGCTAGCTGTCATGTAGTTTCGGCAACAACTTGGTGCAATTAATTTTTATTGATAACGGCAATTAATCGTAGTTTGCTTCTGCCGTCGCTGTTGTGAGGTCGTCAATTTGTCAAATTTGCCCTCAATTACAAACGATTTTTCTTATTTTTCAGTGGCAAGGAATTTTTGTTGCAATTTTTTTTATTGGTTGCCATTTGTGTATGTATGTATATATATATGTAAAGAGTTAGTAGGTCCCAATTGCCTGGTGTGGTTTACTGGAATATAATGGAAAAGAAGAGGGAGTGGGAGTGCGAGTGTGAGTGGGATTCGAAGTCAAAATGTGGGGAGAGTAGGAATGAGATGAAGAGTGTTAATCGAAGTGAGATTGAGAATAGGAGTGGAAATGAGAGTGGAAGTGGGAGTTGAATTTGAAGCGTGAGTGTGTGAGTGAGAGATCGAAGGATATTGAGAGCGTGAGTCGAAGTTAGATTGATAGTGGAAATGGGATAAGAGTGGTAGTGCTAGGGAGAGTGTCGGTTGGCGTGGGAGTGGGCATGTAGGTGGCAGAGGGAGTGTGAGTCGGAGTGGAAGTGGGGGACAAGAGGGTGAAAGGAAAGAATTTTTATATACATGAAATCAAGAGTTTGGGCACTAATCAAAGGAAGTCATCGGGTGCTAGATCAGAACTCAGATATTAATGATTTTAGAAAGAAAAATGTTCCTTTCACTAATACGCGGTGAACTCCAAATGAATTCTCTATTCCTAGAAATAATTTTAATTTGAATCAATTAAAAGGATATTTTATACACTATTTATATATTTTAATTATTTAAAATAATTTGTTTTTTTCTCTTTCAGGTTTGTAACGCGCTAATATTATTTTGTTTGTTCACTATACAAATAGTGCTGGGAAGGGTGGTTACATCTACATATTTATGTAAGTACTTATATATGAGGTTAAACGGAGGTTGGATCAAGAATTCTCATGCGATAGTTTTCTGCTGAGGGTTCTGCCGCCTGGTACACAGTTTCAGTTGAGCGGCCATGCTCATAACCGTACCTTGCGTCTAGTTGCGTGATAAATTGAGTTACGGCAGTGAGAAAGTTTTGGTGGGTCCTTTTTGGTTTGCTTAAGGGCTACCTAGGGTTTGTAGCGTATGTTCAAAAGCAGATGTGTGATTCCAAGCTAAAGTCTGTGCTAGAACAAACAGTAAATATTTACCCAAACTCATAGCCCGGGTTGAGCGCGGTACTTAAGTTCCGTCACGTAAAAGTTACATCCAATGAAAATCAAACAAACGTCTGGCATGTGACCCCTGTGTCCCTAATGACTACCATGGGAAATGTTTAAAGCAGAAAAACGCAGTCGTACGAAATGCTCACAGTCATGTTCGTGAAGCAGCGTCTCGCTAAAATGCGCATCAAAGTGAGGATCTGCAACATATATCGTTGGCTACGCCTTAGAAGTGGAAGAGGAGAAGGCTCAAAGGCAATATAATATTATAAATTAGAGTTAACATTAGAACGCTAACAAATTATCCATTCGTCTCTTGCACCTGCTCGCTGAACAGAAGTTTTTAACTTAACGATGTGATCGAGCATCGTGGCCATATTTCTTACCTTCTGCATAAAATTTTGGGCACACATGGACGGTGCCATGCCCCTACCAGAAATAGCTAAAGTTCCCTTTATTTCTGGAAATATTTTAAGCAGCTGTTTGGTATAGAGTGTGTAGAAGAGATTTGGGTTCAAACAGTAAGGGGAGTGGGGGTGCGAGTGGGAATTACAATTGCCATTGGGGCAGTGAGGCAGCAAGAGATTGGTAAAATGACAGGAATGGGATGGAAAATTGAAGATATAAAAGAAGGGAAAAGGGATAGGAGTGACAAAGGGGTCGGGAGGTCCACTTTTCAACCGTAGGTAAGCAAAAAACCGACGGAAAGTTTCTAAATTGAATCAAATAATGGCAATGTAGCTACCGGGTATCAGAACGTGTTAAAGATTATGAAGGTAAACCGACTACTAATTCGTGTACTTGCGAACTAAGGTTAACAACTAAAACAACACCAGCCAAGAAATACAATGTAGGATCTCTGGTGCAACATCCCACGTAATATTGAGCGTTGAATTTAGAAGTAAAGTAGTCTCTCATAAGACTCTCAACAAAATAGCCAAGTGGTATGGCTCCTCGGAATGATTTAGCCTCAAGCAGAAAAAAGATGACGCCTGAATAATGCTAGAGAAGACTTCCTCGAAAAATTAATGATTCACCGGCGAGGGCCGAACGAAATTTCAAAATCAGCTTTAAGAGTTTTACCTTGGACTTCACGGTTTTGAGCATGTTGTGCGAAGTGCCGAAGACGGTCAGGCCAAGGAGATATTCCCATCAAAGTACTACTACAGCAGCAGGCGAAGGGGAAGACCAGCGCAGGTAACACTTGTGCAAAGAATGACTTTCCCTTACTAGATGTCACCAATTGGAGTAAGATATCACTGAGACATGACGATTGGTGTAGTTATCAACGAAACACGCCCATTAGAAGAAATTAAATATTCCTTTCGGCAAACATTTCCTCGTTAAAGTAGGTTCTGTTGTCATACGAAAGCTAAGAGTGGTTCAATCGGTGGGCTTGAAAGGTAGGGATGTTTGATGTGTTTATTTCGTGTAGGTGTTCGCTGTGCACTAAAGCTTTGCTAGGTTCTAAGTATCTTGGGTTGTTATAAGAGAGTCAATTCTCCTTCATTATACAATCAAAATAATTACTCAGTCGCATTTTGTTTCTTGGTACAGAGACAAATAAGTTTGCATACATATAAATAAGCAAATATTATGAGAAATTCAAAAAATTTTACACTTCGTCGCATGCAGATGAGTTATTCAATAAAGATTTTTACATTATCTATAACTATGAATCATATTTTTCCCACTGTTTATGTGTGAAAAGTCAACTTGCGGATGGTGGGTGTAACAAATTACAAAAAAAGTGCTCTTTATATGATATGAGTTAGTAACAATAAGTAAATATGTAACAAGCGAATCACAAAGCATGCTATCCATTCTACACGTACACCCAACATTGGGCACAAAAACCTGCCACCCTTTTCATAATGCTTTTCCACTTAAGTACCTCTAAACATACAATATATGTATGTGCATTGGGTGCAGATAAAAAGGTAAATGAAAATACAGAAAATACCGGCTTGACGTCAGCTTACTTACAGCCAATGCCAATCTTTTGCTAATGAGGTGAAAAAAATACCACTAGTTTTGGTACTGTTAATTCGTGAATGATTACTGTGGTACAATTTTTTGTTGTTTTTAAGATTAGTATAGACCTTCATTATATATTTGAGTAGGTGGGCTCTTTGTTTATTAGAAAGTCAGAATGAATCGTTATGTAGATGTATGTACCTTAAAACCCCGAGTTGAGCCAGAAGTTCATAAAATAGTGTTCACATTTGCTACGGGTTTCTTTAGGGATTTGGTCGCGTCTGAATTGTGCTTTTCAGGATTGCATAAGTCGGAATTATGTTATGCATCCATTAAAATATCAGTGATTTAAAGAAATAATCCATAAATGTTATAAAGCAAAGACGCTAAGTATTGTTGTACGCCCATCACTTCACACAGAGTGCTCCGATTTTAAAGCGGTGTTTTTCATTTGCAAGCTTAGCTACGTCAGATGGATATTTGTAATATAATTTGAAGATATATAATGCCAAATATAACGGATGGTTTGATTGGAATATTTCTTCTTTGCAGTAAAACTTTCGAATATTTACCTTCGTTCTGCATCAAAAAAAAAAAAAAAAAAAATGATTCCTTTCTAATATGAGCAAAATTGTATAAAAAGTTACAGTTTTTTCTAAAAATGCAGTGCGTGTGTTTGTTCGCTTTGAACTGTGCGAGCAAACATGCTTTGAGTGGGAAATTCACCATGCCATTACGCATACGAATATACATACATACAAGCATTCCCAACGTTATTTAACTTCGGTATAAGTATATTATATAGGTATGTATGGATTTATGTATGCATTTTCATGTCATATGTAAAGCAACATAAATGGTTAATAATGCATACATCTTTAGGACTCCGAAACCACTCCGCGGGTTTTATTCATATTTACAGGGTCGCTACACAGCAACCCGAAGAGTGCTCATGTGAAGTTTGCCTTAAATTTGGTATATAGGTAAGTCTTTGCTTAGATTAGTATTTACGACGCTTTTTTCTCCGAGGTAGAGAAAGAAAAAGGATAAGGAAAAGACGGTGAGAAGGGGAGGGAGAGTAAGAGGTAACAACTTCTTAAAACTTATGCAGATGGACCAAAGTTAGGTCAGAAAGGCGTCTGCTGGGTATGCTAGTTCTTATATACTTTCGTGGATATCGTTAGGTTTTTGTGTACGAACGGATTGTGTCTTGTCAAGATTATATGTGGTCGGAGTTAGGTCGTGTCTAACTAACATATTCCTTTCTGCTGTATGTCGAGATAATGTTATACACCCCTGTAGCTAAACTTTTGTAACTTTATACCGCTTATAGCATGCTCTAAGTTCTTTTGCCACTCGATTGCAAAAGATCACACCAAACTTATGTGCAATTACAAGTATTATGCATTGGTTGGCGTTTGTTGTTTATTTTGCTATGACAACCTTTTATCGTCCAACTGGTCATATCGGTCGTTTGAGTTGCCTTGCGGTGTTTTCTATGACGCACTAAAATGTGCTAAGAAAGAGATGAAAAACAATACGAAGCTTAAGTTTAAAAGCAGCCACCGCTAGTGCACTCTGGTCTGGCTAACAGAAAAAAGTAAATAAAATTTGCTTTTCCGGCTGCTATTCTGAAGCGGATTGCAGCGAAAATATTAAACCATTTTTTTGCTGTCCCGAGCTACTGGCGTCCAGAGTAGAGTAAGCCCGATATATTTGGAATCTTAGCTAAGTTGAAGTCGGGGTTGATTCTGGACAAGCAAGAGTTTAACCTATTACAATATCCAGAACGAAGTTGGGCCAGGGTGACTCGTATCTCCCTTGTATATTGTATATTGATAACAGGGTTCACCGGATGCGTCTTGGCAAAGGCGTCTACCGACTGCTAAGGGTCTCCTTATGCTTGTCTGGATCAAACGGCTGTGTTAGCAAGATCTCGTTAAAGTGCTTACGGAGATATTCCCTTAACCACCGTGGAGGTGGAGATATATCAAGCAGTTGTTTGCTAGGATGTCCGGGTTTATGACAGTGCAGCAAAAACTGCCTGTTCAGCAGTGTGTTGTGCTCTTTAATGTTCAGCTCTTGGGCATCACTATGTAGGTGGTGTTCGGGGGTCATAAGGAGACATCCCGTGGCAGTTCTGATTGCAGCATTTTGACAGGCCTGCAGCCTTTTCCAGTATGGGTTTTTAAGACCAGGCGATCAAACTGGTCATTCTTTGATATAAATATTTAATTTCAAAAGTTTTGTTTAGAGAAATCGGCCTCGTGAATTGCCTTATTTGCTCAAAGAAATCTGCAGCCTTTTTTTAAATTATTATGGAGACTTTTCACTCACATGCCCATTGTGCAGCAGTGAGCAAAATACAAATAACTCAAACATGTATGTAAGTATATATGTAGTAAAATATTTGCACAAACAAATGCTTTTAATTTCTCATTTGAACGTTTTTGTTCCTTTCCTTTAACAGCATTTTTTGGTATTTGTTAGCCTAGCTTTGTTAGTCAAGTTTTGTGGCGTATTTGTGTGCCCTTTCATTGGCGTCACAAACATTTTACGTCACCTAAAGCAAAAAAAAAAATTTACAAAAAAATTACTTTAAGAAAACTCGGCGTCAAACACATGCGCTTGTAGCCACTTTTCAAAGTTGGCTAAAATATTTTGTAACTACAGAGCAGGATGTGGAGAGGAGGCATACGAAGTGCCAGTAAAAGCAGTTTTCACAGCAGAAAACTCACTTAACAACGCGTCGCCTTCATTTTTCAAACAGCAACAAATTTATGTTGTTGCAACATCAAGACAAACACACGTACACGTATGAGTACATGTTGCAGCTACAAAAAACATGAGCAACTGCCATTATTTCGCGCGCGCGTGTTGACTTTAAATATACTAACAACATTATTGTGTAGGAGATGCTAATGCAGTGAAGGCTGCGGGTCGGAGTAAGGCGTGTGAGTTAAGTAGGCGCCTTCAAGCAATTGTACTTGCATTAAGTGTTGCAACATTGCAACACTGTAGCAGTCTGTGTCTGTGTGTGTGTGTAGTTGCATGCAACACGTTTTTCAAGCCTATTTAACAAGCACAGGCAACTAACAACTAAAAACTACTTAAGCCATCAGCAAAATGCCAGCCTCCAAACTCGCAGCTCCCCAAACGTATGACTAAGTATAAAGCGCTCAATCATCATCCCAATTTAAGCGCTCATTTTTCCCCCCAAAAATGTTGTTTTTTTTATTGCCGCTTAACGCTTTTCTTTATTGCAAGTCATCATAATCGGACGCATCTGTTATTTGTACGTGCTTCCCTTGTACCACTAGCCAGCCGTCTGGCAACCGTTGCACAGTCGGATATTTTGACCTTTTTTTCTGATTCCGAATATCTCGGCAACGAATACAGGTGGCTAAGTTGCCAAGCGTAGAAGCCAATCAAAAAAAGGAGGCCTGAAAAATAAAAAAATCTTCCTTTTTTCAAAAGTTTGAAAAACTTAAAAAAAAAATCTTTAAAAAATTATTTAAAAAATCTTAAAAACTTTTCTAAGTTTTATAAATTCTGTAATTTTTGTAGCACAGATTTTTTTTTAACTTCAGAATTAAAAAAAAATGTATTAAAAGTTCCAAAATTATTTTCAAAACAAATTATCCTTCAAAATTACTGTTAGGAATATTTCAAAACTTTTTATGTAGACATCAAAATGAAAAATGTGTAACAAATTTCAAAACTCAGTAATACTTCCAGAAGTATTCCAAAATTTTAAAATTTTGTTCAGAAAAAAAATTTTTAGGAAATTAAAAACTTTAAAAGAAATTGTTTTTCAAATATATTGCAGAAAATTCTTAAAATATATTTTAATTTGATTTCAAAACTGTGTTAAAATAATTTATTTTTTAAATTTATTACAGAAGCATGTATTCTGAATTCTTTTAAAGGAATTTACTTTAAAAAAGTTTACAGAAATATTTCCAATTTTTTTTTTGTACTTTTTTATAATTTACAATATTCAAAAGGCTTTTTTCTGTTCAATTATTTACAAAATTATTCACAAGGAAGTTATTGTTTTTCTTAATTACATGAACTAAAAAAAAGGATTAAATATTTGGAAGTTTTTTTTTAAAATACTCTATTTTTTAAAAATCTTATGGAAATAATTTAAACTTTTTGTTTTAAACTTACAAGAAACGTATACAAATTACATTTTTTCTTTAAAAGGGATCATTTTTCAAAAATCCTTGCGAAATATTTGAAATTATTTTATTTTAATTTCAGAAATTTCCCAAAAGTTCTAATAAAAAAATTATAAAACACCTAATGAAGTATTTCAAAACTTTTTTTTTGTATTTACAAACTTTTAACAAAATATATCTGTAAAATTTGAAAACGTTTTTAAAAGAAACTATTTATCAACAAGTAAGGAAGGTTAAGTTCGGGTGTAACCGAACATTACATACTCAGTTGAGAGCTATGGTGACAACATAAGGGAAAATAACCATGTAGGAAAATGAACCGAGGGAAACCCTGGAATGTGTATCAAATGAAAGGCGTTAAAGAGTATTTTATGAGGGAGTGGGCCATAGTTCTATAGGTGGATGCCATTTAGGGATATAGCCATAAAGGTGGATCAGGGTTGACTCTAGAATGCGTTTGTACGATATGGGTTTCAAATGAAAGGTGTTAATGAGTATTTTAAAAGGGAGTAATCCTTAGTTCCATAGGTGGACGCCATTTCGAGATATCGCCACAAAGGTGGACCAGGGGTGACCCTAGAATTTGTTTGTACAATATGGGTATCAAAAAAAAGGTGTTAATGAGTATTTTAAAAGGGAGTAATCCTTAGTTCCATAGGTGGACGCCGTTTCGAGATATCGCCATAAGGTGGACCAGGGGTGACCCTAGAATTTGTTTGTACAATATGGGCATCAAACGAAAGGTGTTAATGAGTATTTTAAAAGGGAGTGGGCTTTAGTTCTATAGGTGGACGCCGTTTCGAAATATCGCCCTAAAGGTGGACCAGGGGTGACTCTAGAATATGTTTGTACGATATGGGTATCAAATTAAAGGTATTAATAAGGGTTTTAAAAGGGAGTGGTGGTTGTTGTATAGGTGGTCGCCTTTTCGAGATATCGCCATAAAGGTGGACCAGGGGTGACTATAGAACGCGTTTGCACGATATGGGTATCAAATGAAAGGTGCTAATGAGTATTTTAAAAGGGAGTTATCCTTAGTTCCATAGGTGGACGCGGTTTCGATATATCGCCATAAAGGTGGACCAGGGGTAACCCTAGAATTTGTTTGTACAATATGGGTATCAAAAGAAAGGTGTTTATGAGTATTTTAAAAGGGAGTAATCCTTAGTTCCATATGTGGACGCCGTTTCGAGATATCGCCATAAAGGTGGAGCAGGGGTGACCCTAGAATTTGTTTGTACAATATGGGTATCAAAAGAAAGGTGTTCATGAGTATTTTAAAAGGGAGTGGGCCTTCGTTCTATAGGTGTTCGCCTTTTCGAGATATCGCCATAAAGGTGGACCAGGGGTGACTTTAGAATATGTTTTTACGATATGGGTATCAAATGAAAGGTGTTAATGAGTATTTTAAAAGGGCGTGGGGCTTAGTTCTATAGGTGGACGCCTTTTCGAGATATCGCCATAAAGGTGGACCAGGGGTGACTCTAGAATGAGTTTGTACGATATGGGTATCAAATTAAAGGTATTAATGAGAGTTTTAAAAGGGAGTGGTGTGAAGGCGTTTTCCAGATATCGACCAAAATGTGGACCAGGGTGACCCAGAACATCATCTGTTGGATACAGCTAATTTATTTATATATGTAATACCTGCCAAGATTTTAAGGGTTTTTTATTTCGCCCTGTAGAACTTTTTCATTTTCTTCTACTTAATATGGTAGGTGTCACAACCATTTTATAAAGTTTTTTCTAAAGTTATATTTCGCGTCAATAAAACAATCCAATTACCTTACCATGTTTCATGATTTTTTTCGTATTTGGTATAGAATTATGGCATTTTTTCATTTTTCGTAATTTTCGATATCGAAAAAGTGGGCGTGGTCATAGTCGGATTTCGTTCATTTTTCATACCAAGATAAAGTGAGTTCAAGTAAGCACGTGAACTAAGTTCATTAAAGATATGTCGATTTTTGCCCAAGTTATCGTGTTAACGGCCATGCGGAAGGACAGACGGACGCCTGTGTATAAAAACTGGGCGTGGCATCAACCGATTTCGCCCATTTTCACAGAAAACAGTTAATGTCATAAAATCTATGCCCCTACCAAATTTCAAAAGGATTGGTTAATTTTTGTTCGACTTATGGCGTTAAAAGTATCCTTGACAAATTAAATGAAAAAGGGCGGAGCCACGCCCATTTTGAAATTTTATTTTATTTTTGTATTTTGTTGCACCATATCATTACTGGAGTTGAATGTTGACATAATTTACTTATATACTGTAAAGATATTAAATTTTTTGTTAAAATTTTACTTTAAAAAAATTTTTTTTTTAAAAGTGGGCGTGGTCCTTCTCCGATTTTGCTAATTTTTATAAGGCGTACATATAGTAATAGAAGTAACGTTCCTGCCAAATTTCATCAAGATATCTTCAACGACTGCCAAATTACAGCTTGCAAAACTTTTAAATTACCTTCTTTTAAAAGTGGGCGGTGCCACGCCCATTGTCCAAAATTTTACTAATTTTCTTTTCTGCGTCATAAGTTCAACTCATCTACCAAGTTTCGTCGCTTTAGCTGTCTTTTGTAATGAATTATCGCACTTTTTCGGTTTTTCGAAATTTTCGATATCGAAAAAGTGGGCGTGGTTATAGTCCGATATCGTTCATTTTAAATAGCGATCTGAGATGTGTACTCAGGAACCTGCATACCAAATTTCATCAAGATACCTCAAAATTTACTCAAGTTATCGTGTTAACGGACGGACGGACGGACGGACGGACGGACATGGCTCAATCAAATTTTTTTTCGATCCTGATTATTTTGATATATAGAAGTCTATATCTATCTCGATTCCTTTATATATGTACAACCAACCGTTATCCAATCAAACTTAATATACTCTGTGAGCTCTGCTCAACTGAGTATAAAAATACTTACAAAAAAATGTTTAAAATTCTATAATAATAATTAAAATTGAAATTTTACAAAAGAAGTAACTTTTTTGAAGAACTAAAAATATATTTCAAAACTTTATATATTAAATTTCAGAAGCTTTTCAAAAGATGTACATATACAGAATTAAAATTTTTTATTTTAAATCTTAGAAACTTTTAAGAAAAGCGTAAAAAATATCACAACATTTTTCAAAAATACCTATTTCAAGGTTTTTTATTTTAAACCACAGAAATTTTCCAAACAAAAGTTTCCAAACTTAAAAAAAATTCCACAAATACTTGTAGAAATATTTTGTAACTTGAAAAATTTTAAAAATTAAACTGGTTTAAAAAAAAACTACTTTTTAAAATAGTTACAGAAAATATTAAAAAAAGTTTTGGAAAGCAGTTTGTGGATTTTAATACTGAATTTTAACACACTGTCTTCCGGCCGTTGGCAATGACGATGCATTCGTCGTTGCTACTCTCATGTTGTTGCCGTACACGATTTTTCGGTAAAAAGTGAAATTTGATTTTTTAATTGCGTTAAAGACGCGTCGAAAATATGACTTTTTCTTTTTTTGGCATAATCAGTCTGCGCGCGCAAAACATGTTATGTTGTCTGGCCTCCTACTCAAATCAAAATTGAAGGGAAACTTGTAATAATTGCATGCTGTTTTTTGTCTAATTAAATTTTCAATCTTCTATTGGAGCAGGTTTTTCGGTGAGCAGGTGTTTTGAATAATTATAAATTAAAAGATTAGAGATTTATTGGAGTGGGCAACTTAACAAATTTTTAAGAAATCGTAGAATTTTGTGAAAATCTGTGAAGGTTTGGAAACTCGCTCGTTCCACGCTTGATAATAAGAAAATGTGCTTCTCAACCTTCTGCTCAGTGGCACTTAAGAGCATCGCTGGCGACTGATAGTTGGCGTCTTATTCATACCAAAAACAATAATAAAATAACTACATCTCAGCCAAAAATTATGAGCAACTTTTCCTATATAGGAGGTGAAGTATTTAAGACAATATTGGGAACACGTCTCTTCCAACCATTCACAATGGGATGTGTTGACAGCTAAATAAACTTAAGTCTTTGAGTGAAACAAAATTGAATTTGAATGGTGGAGGTAGAGAGAGAGGGAGGGGAAATAATAGAAAGGAGCCAGGGACTGGAGTATACTGATGTAAAGGAAGAGTAATTTTAAAGCACTAAGAAGCGAGAGAAATATAAGCACGGAGTGAAAAGAAAAAAAACTTAGAGAAATTGGCTAGAGAAAAGACGAAAGGAGGTACTTAGATAGCAACTGATCCCGCGTTGGACAGCTGGAGTGCAACTTGCCTGGTTTTGTTAGAACTTTGTTTTAGTACATTGTTGCAACTTCTTGCGATTGTGTCTAAATACGTGATTTTGTAGACTTTTTGTTTAAGGTCTCAGTAGTGCATGTTCTCATTGCTACTGTGATCGAATTATAGGCAGATCGTTGACGCTTGATAGAATATTTTTCATGTAGCTCAACTCGATGGGAAACAGAAAATCCATATACTCACCGTGACTCAGAGGTCTGGTTCAAGGATGGATGGATGGATGATGGAAAAAGGGGACGTGGTATCTATGGGCCAACCTTCGAGAAATCGACATCAATAGGATGCTGTCCCGCTGTAATTCCGGTCAAGCACAATAGATCTAAATAAAGGTCGCAGGTGCATCAAAGCCTAATAATAATAATAATCATTCAGCCATACCCCTACTTCTGCCCGCATATGTCTGCAAAGTATTTTGGGTTCAGCATAACAGTTATACCTCCAGTAATCAAAGAGCGCTCTGGATGACAGTTTACTTCACGAAATTCTCGCCAAATATTTCTGCGTAGGACAATCGTTTACCAAGCCGATACTTTTCCATAAAATCCTGGTCTGGTAATGTTAATGCCGTTCTAACATCCTCAATACTTTGGATACTGGCAAATCTTGCCTTTGGATACAATCTAGATAGCACTCGCTCTTTTGGGAAAGTCTAATGGAAAATAGAATATTTTGAGCTAGACACCTTAGCGAGGCGAATTCTGTTTCAAATATGAAATATCGGTACATATATTTCCACGTCAAGGCTCTGGCTCTGGGAACTTGAGGCATTCATTTCTGGTGTTAAGTATGAATCGTCCAATGTTCCCTGAGTAGATAAAAGCACTTATTTGTGTCGTTGGTAATATCCAACGCTACTAAACGATCACCAAGCTTGCACAGAACAAGCTGTCGATCTTTGTAAGAACTCCCAATAGTCTTTGCAGACTCAAGAGTCAATGTGCTGCTTGGTCTAGCAGCATTTGTCAGGTTTGCAGCAAGGCAGATGAGACTGTAGAGCATATCCTTTTTGAATGTGATAACGTTTTAAGATTTATCATGGCTATAACGAAACATTATCCAGGAATTATTGAAAGAGAAGATGAGGGCACAATAGCTTTAAAACGGCACGTACAAAGTGGATCATACTCTTAATAGTTTTCAGATTTCTCAGTACACGATTTTGTATTTACTTTGTTGTTGTTATTTTTTCGACTGCTATTACTTTCCTGCTACTGTTGCCACTAAGCTCGAGCTATAGCTGCTGCTGTTGTAACTCAATAGCGTTATTGTTTTGTGCAACAACAATGCATGCCCTCATATGTGCTTGATACAAAAAAAGATACGGTAAGAAATTGGTGTTGTTGTTTTTTTTATGTGTATACATAAGCTTTCAGTTGCTCCACTCTCAAAGTGCAACGTAGCCAGAAAATAAACAACAGCACGGCATCCATTAGAGATGCATGCACTGATACCTATGTACATATATATCTGGCAGAAACTATGCAGCAGCACTATTTGACAACAACAAAGAGCGCACTGTTTGCAACATTGTTGTTTACACATATATGTGGATCCATACAGACATATGGCCTGGCTATGTATGTTTACCCGATTCTGTTAGTCATTGGCCGTAAATCACCATTTCTAAAAGCAATACTAGTAAGTGCAACAACAAAACATTTCGCTCCAATCTGACCATATGTGATTTCTACGTCGATCCCCTCACAATTGTACGCACCGCTTCTTAGCGCTCATCAATCAACAACAACCAACTTCAACTCAATTCAACTTCCATAACAATCAATTGGTTGGCATGTTTTCATTAGCAGGGGCGCAGGCAGTATTCGACCATAGGTGGAGCTAGAGTTTATAATTTCAGTGGAAATATAAATGCGTGCTCTGGTATAACAATGAAGAGCTTCAGACTACTTCTACTATAAGGTGTCCAATATACTCTATTATTAGTATATCATCATACCTGCCCTAATGTATGGTTCGAACACAAGGGCGATATAGAAAGAAGACAAATAATGCTTGTACTACATGAGAGAACATTTTTCGAAAAACTTATTCCCGCTTCGTGATGCCAAAGGGGTGTGACAATGATATATAATGATCAGTTGTATGAACTTTGTGCAGTCAGGAGTAGAGTGCAACGAATAAAAGCCGAAATCCTTCCTTTGCTAGATCATAGTATAAGAATGGGACAGTCCGGCTCGGAAGTATTCATCGGTAACCTCATTTGGAAGAAGTGAAGGTGGAAGACCTCCAGGGATAGGTGGCCCTCACAACTAGCAAGAGTTATCGCGGAGTCCCTGGCATAATTGGCTAAGCGGCAATTGGTGATGATGATGAAAACCTCAAATGAAGATATGTAAAAACTCAGCACCAGCATGGTACTTTCAGAGTTCGGTCCCAGATTAAACAGGTGAACCGGTACTGAATAAATTTTTACAGGATCGTTTGTTCCATGCACTACTAGATGGAGTGCGAAAAAAGGGAGTCCTCTCATGCACTACTAGATGGAATGGGGAAATAGGGAATCCTCTCAGAGACAAGATGGTCTTAGTTTTCTTTGATATGGGAAGTCCCAGCTCTTCTCGGTATCAGTAATTGTCAACATATGTCTTCCTCCTACCAAAGCCCGTTCCCTTTTGTTAGTATACGCCCGTTTTGGTTTGTCGTGCTCTCTACTCGTTGATTCGTCGGTTTGTGCATTGCAACAGATGTTGCCGTTGTTAGTAATAATAGTACTGTTACTTTTGTTGTTGCGTACGTATTTTCTGTTGCCTTTTCAGATAAGCAGTTGTATGTATGCATGGATATGTGCAACTTCGTTGGAATTTTGCAATTTGATGCTGCAGTTCACATTCATCTCAATACTCACTGACAGCTACCAAACTGCTCATATGAAGTTGCGCCTCTCCACAAGGCTTTCCAGTCTGCACATTACTTCATATTTGTTGTTGCTAATGCCGCTGGAGTTAGTGCTAGCATGTTTGTTGTTGTTGTTTTGTGTTGCAGGAGATGCGCATGATCGGTTGTTTGTAATTTTCCTTCACATCGTTTTGTTTTGTTTGTTTCTTTGTTGTTTACAATAATTTTTTGCGTTGCTTTTTTGCTTGTTTGTTTTGCTTTGTTACTGTTTGTTTCTTGTCGTTGTTGTTGTTGCGTGCCTGCCTGCTGGCGTTCTCCGTCATATACATTACAAGAGAGTAAACAAAAACGCAAAAATTTGTTGGCAATCAACAACGCGAGCAACCGCAGAGGATAGGGGCATTCAGCAGCTTGTGCTTAACGAGTGGGCGAACAATAACAGTGTACAGAAGAAGAAGAAGCATATAGGTGGAAGTAGCACACGTACACACAAAGGTGTAGAATAGAGAGTGTCGAGGTGTAGAAGAATGCGCAAGAGGTACGTAAGACCGTTACTGAACCAAGTTATGCCGAGTTCATTGAACGAGCGTCATTTTGCTTAAAAGAAAAAAATATAAATATGTATACTCAGCTGTGGCAAACACAATATGTCCGAAGAGAGCGAATTATGTGACCAAAGAGGGATTGATATTGTTTTTCAAGTAGAAAGGGAAGAGAATTCCATTCATCTAAATTATCAGATCGAAATTTCAAACTGATGAGCAAAGCCTCAAACAGTGCACCAAACCGGTCAACTCTTAATCGTGACACACCTCTCAAAAAGCCTTCCGCGATTTACAACCAGATTGACTGAATTTTGTGTGTGTTAGTGCAGTCGGGTGGCTTCGTGACACACGTATTTGTTGTCGGCTACACGTTGATGAAAATCAAAAATTTTTGATTTTTTCATTTGACGCTAGCTTATTTGATAGTCGCGGGGTGTTATTGACAAAACGCAGTGTTGTATTTAGTTTTTGTCGACATTCAAAATGAACAAGTGCGCGGAAGAACAGCAATTCATATTAAAATTTATTGAAAATTATCAATGTTTACCAGCTTTATAGAATGTAAAGCTTTTATTATTACTTAATAAAATTTTTATTAATTTTTTTATTATTTAATAAAACTTCTGTAGTTGCAAGAACAAAAAGTCATCATCCGATGACGACATATTCACTTCCGAACGCTACGGTTTCTCAATGCAAATGTTGATTGATGGCTTTTTATTTGATAGTCGCGGGGCAAGCGTCAAATACCCGACACGCACACATACAAAAATTCAGTCAATCTGGTTGTAAATCGCGGAAGGCTTAAAGGCCAAGCCATCAGAATGATAAGAAATAGTAGCGAAGTGAAAACAGTTGGTATGCTTATTTCTGAACCTCAATGGCACCCGAGCAGGCCGATAAAAAAAGTAAGCTCCTAACGACTTTCCCTGCCGATAACAGCGACAACAGACGAAAGTATCTCAGGTTCCTCGCATCAGGCCTGATAGTAAAGAAAAAAGTAGCTATGCTTATTTTTTATACTAATTGGCGGCCGAGCAGGAACTCCCTTCCACAGATGACTGTACGAAAACAATACCAAACGTGCCGTGCTGCGTCTGAGTAATACACTCTCATAAGACAACGACACCAGTATTTACACCACTTTGAATACCGATTCCATCAGATAGTCTCATCGAAGACTGTAAATGAGATCAAATCTTCGTTGAAGGGTTTGCCAGTGATGATTTCTATATCAATGACACTCTTGCCATCCAATTTCACATTTCCATCATACATTTTTTAGCAGGTAATATGTGGACCAGTCAGTGGCAGTTTGCATCACCAGATATTTCTTATTTTATTTCTAGTTAACAACATACATAGGCGGCCACCGTGGTGTGATGGTAGCGTGCTCCGCCTACCACACCGTATGCCCTGGGTTCACACCCCGGGCAAAGCAACATCAAAATTTTAGAAATAAGGTTTTTCAATTAGAAGACAATTTTTCTAAGCGGGGTCGCCCCTCGGCAGTGTTTGGCAAGCGCTGCGGGTGTATTTCTGCCATGAAAAGCTCTCAGTGAAAACTCATCTGCCTTGCAGATGCCGTTCGGAGTCGGCATAAAACATGTAGGTCCCGTCCGGCCAATTTGTAGGGAAAATCAAGAGGAGCACGACGCAAATTGGAAGAGAAGCTCGGCCTTAGATCTCTTCGGAGGTTATCGCGCCTTACATTTATTTATTTATTTAACAACATACTTTCACGTAGGGGAATCAAAAGAGCAACTGCCCTTGCCTCCACCAGTCTGGATAGTGTTCCATAGATATCTTAGATTAAAGTAATAAATCTACTTCTCTTGCGCATATTTCCATAGAACGAGAAGGAAATATATTCAATATTCTGTAGCCTTCTCTGAGTATCTTCTCGGGACTATGCGCAGCTAGTAGATTACTCAATGTTCCAAAATGTGTTTTCCTCAAAAATATGCCAAGTCCTTACTATCAAAAAATACAAAAACGCAAGAAATGGTAATGGAAAACAACTGTAGATTTCTGTCTCATTCGAACAATCGAGAAGTTTCTCCTTACCGAACCGCGATAGTACTCAACCATATTAGCTTCAGCAGCGCGTATAAGAGCCAGTTTATGCATGAAATTGTCTTATTTTCGGATAGAACAAAGTAAACCGTTTTTTTGATGCCAACAAAGCCGTCGGGATCGGCCTCCTACCAATAGAAGGATGTCTTGGATTTGTGCTTATGGCGGGTTTCGAAATGGTGACAAATTTATGTTTAATGGGACGATTCGGCAGCATAGCTTGTCAAATCTGGTTTAAAGACAAACCAGTTTCGGAATTGTGCCATCTTCATTCTCGTTTTTCGATGACTCAGTGACTCTGAAGATGAAAGATCAAAACTATATTTTTTATGTTGAACCTGTTTTTGTTATTTCTTGTCAAATTTGGCTCGCAATTAAACGAGCAGGCATTGTGCCATTTTCATTCACATTTTCGAGAACAATGACACTGAAGATAGACAAGAATAGAAGACCAAAAGTAAATATTTTTATAATTTATTTAATAATTTGGGAAAAATTTGAACAACGTGACATCAGGACGGACAAGGCGACAGCTGTTTCGATTATACCTTGTAAATCTCTTCAAAGCCTTTTCTCCCGGGAGTGGGAGTCCGTCTTGTCCGTCCTGATGTCACGTTGTTCAAATTTTTCCCAAATTATTAAATAAATTATAAAAAATTAAAAAATTGCTTCAAATAAATGTTTTCATACATTTAAAAAAGCAATATGGGCAATCCCCGATTATTAAAATCATACAAACAGTAAATATTTTTATTGATGTGATTTCCCGGCATCACTTGTCATATTTCGGTTGGAAATATGCCTATACCTGAATTGTGTCATCTTCAGTGCCATTTTTGGAGAAACATTGAATGGACATGAGCATAAAAACTAAGTATTTTGTATTGAAATGATTTTCCGGTATCACGAGCCATAGTTTGTTTGAAAAACAGCCGTTCGCGGTATCGAACTAACCTCAGTGCCTTTGATGAAAAAGAAAACACTGAAAATAGACTAAATAATTGTGTTGGAAAAATTTTTCGGCATACATTATTAAATTAGGTTTGGAAAAAACTCCTTTGCGTTATTTTTCGTGCACCGCGACACTAACTTGTTTGGTGTTGAGCCATCTTCAGTGCCATTTGACGCTGAAGCAAAGCAGGAAAGATTTTTCGCTTTACAGCTTTAAACTTTTTTTTTGCATATGAAAAATTTCTTATTTGATAACCACTCCCATTTTCCTTTTACTAAAAATCGTATTTTTTTAAGTTAAGAAGTACTTTATGTCTTATGATAATGAGAAATCTCTATCTTATCAAGTCACATCACAAATATATTTTTTATAAAATTTTATGATAAAACCCGCAGCTGGGTATATTACATTGATTTACAGCATCAATAACAAAATCACTTTAAAATACCATGATCGACTTAGTTATTTTAATTTTATTTTGCTACATACGCAGTCTGTCGGCAACATCATAATGATCATATGATCATCACATCATTGGTTCTGATCATTTTGTTGAGTTGTTCATTTGATCGCATGAGCATCGTACCTTTACTAACGAAGATCATTTGTATGCACATCACTATTATTTGCGGTTCGATTTCAGTTCCCAGCTGTCTTTTTGGCATGCCCTTACACACACATCATGATCACACACACATGTACAAACCCATCTGATCACATTCTTTGAGTTTATTTAGTTACCTTTTTTTATTAGGCTTTACGTTTGCTGATGGCGCTGTATTTGGGTTGCGTGCTTGTAGGTGGGCTTCTACAACTACCGTTAACCATGTTGGGTCATTTGATATTGGCCGCTTGTTGAGGTGGGTTGGGAATTTCAGAGCGGATTAGAAATTTATAAAAAATGTGTTGTTTATGTGTATGTAAGAAAAAAAATATCACAGGCAGTGTGCGAACTTCTCAAGGTTCTTTAGATGGCTTGATTGATTTCTGTTGTCTTTTTATACATATCTACTTTAGGTGGCTTTATAGGCGGCATAGGAAATGTAATCTGATATTTTAGATACATAAATCTGGCTAAAAAAGGGCTAGTCGTTTTAACAGGAAACTTCAATACATGCGTGGTCACCTTTGCATTGTAGAGTTCTTGGTTCACATAAGATGGAATGATACAGTTTTTGAAGGTTTTTCCCACTTCCTTAATTCATTTGAGAGCTTTTAGCAAATGTGTTGCTTTTACGACCCGACTAATTAAAATATCTCTTTCAGAGCACCATACCCATTTTAATATTAAATATATGAGGTAGAACCCTTGCTGTAATATAACATGCACTGTTCTCGTGCGTAATAATGTGTCTCCATGATACCGGACTGGTAGAAGAAGAATGCTTCACTATGGTCTGATCAGTCGCCTTCCTCGCTAGGTCATCCGCAGCGTATCTTTCAGGCCTACCGCTCTAACCAGGCACCCAACTGCTGTTGGTATTCGATTGCTACCTTCAACGAAGCATTGCTGTCCAGACCATATGTTGTTGTTGTTGTTGTAGCTATAAGGACACTCCCCGAAGGCCTTGGGGAGTATTATCGATGTTGATGGTCATTTGCCAGATGCGGATCCAGTACGTTCCGTACCAAGCCCGACCATATTGGGAACGATTTGTTATGACCACATGCGACCTTCTAGGCCATATTGCCCTCCCACCCCCTAGATCCAGAAGGAGTTCGGGCTCCCCAGAGCTTCGGGTGTTAATGAAACAAGATTTGCCATGGTTAGGTGATGATGACAATTGGGTTTGGAGAAGCTATATATTGCGCTGGCAACCCCTTGAAAGGGTTGAGCTACACAATCCCTTGAATATATTTGGTATTTTAGTCGCCTCTTATGACGGGCATACCTACCGGGTATATTCTAACCCCCTAACCCGATGGGGGGGGGGGGGTTGTAGGTGGGCGTCCAGACCACAGCATCCTCCATTTCTCTAGACATCAAGAATGCAAAAATAATATAAAAGCTTTCTTCTCATTCAGATAATATGGATGTGAGGTTCTACAAACGCAATATGCTAAGCTGTGGGAAGCAAATTTCCCAGCATCTGGTAAGTCAAGCGACGCTCGACCGGTGCGACTGGGCCTTGTCGTGAAGCAAATGGCTTGTTTCCATTACTTTCAGTTTACTAATGCCTGATATATAGTCTTAGCAAATAATGGTGGCACTTTGGATATAAGGCAAGTTAAGCAGATTTGACTGCCTCAATTATGCTCATCCATCCATTAAATCTCAATTATGACCAAAGTAGTGCTTAATCTTTTTAGACTCGTATTGTAGCCTTTTAGAATGCAGGCGAACCTGGCATCCCTTCAGTTTTAAAGAACACAACTGTGCTGAAAATAAGTACTGCAGATGCGGTAGTTCCCTGAATCCATTTGACTCGAACTGTATCCTAGGATATGTGGTCTTATAAGCATTCCCCATGCTGACTTATCTTGTTTGGTTGATTTTCCGACAGGGTGGATAAATGATGTATATTGGAACGATTTTCCGTCATCCCTTGTCAAATTTGGTTTTGAGACAAACCGGTTTCGGCGTTGTGCCATCATCAGTGTCGATTTTCGTTCTGATCTGTTGTTGTCGTTTGTCCTGTATTTATAGTTCGTAGGTATATGAGCAGGTATTGTCAAATTGATGCTTGTGTATATTTAGTTATGTGTATGTGCTGTGTGTTCGTTCAGAACCGAGGGTGGTTTACTAATCGATTTGTGTGGCTGACTGGGGTAGGTAGAAATCTGTGATTTTAGTCGTTTGACATTCTTTGTCGGTTTTTTGTTTTGGTGTGTTAATTGTTTTGTGTTTATTTGTTGTGTGTTTGTCTGTTGTACCTGTGTGATTAAGTTGTTTCCTGTAAACAAGTTTTAAAGGCTCGAATATTGTGTCAGAAATTGTGTTTATCTGTTCGTTTATTATTCTACCGTCGAATGTTTTCTGTTTGTAGATTTCCATGATTTCGAGTACGTTGAGACGTCGGCCCTTTTCTTGTATGTGAAGAACCCTAACTGTTTTATTGATGTTTGCTGGGGAACATTCATTCTCGACCATGTGTTTCGCGAAGTTAGACTCGGGTATAATGTTTAGATTCCGTATTTTTTTGTTGTAATCTCTAATATGTTCTCTGAACCTCGTTCTTATTTGCCGTCCTGTTTGTCCTATGTAACTATGCTGGCATCCGCAGGTAAGCTTGTATACGCCGTGGCTGCTAAACGGATCCTCTGAGTTAATGTTAGTTCTTAGTTTTCGCCCTAGATTGTTCGATGTTTTGACTGCTGTGTTAATGTTGTATTTTTTAAAGAAGTTTGCCAATTTATATGTTGCTTTTCCAGTATATGTCATAGTCGTCCAGCTATTATTTTCCTTTTCATTATTTCTTTTTGGTTCTCCATTTGTCCTTCTGAGCTTATCTACTAGTGCTTTTTTATATCTGTTGTTTGCAGCGATATTATATATGACCTCAAGTTCTCTCTTATATGCCTCTTTTCCCGTCCGATGCAGCTTGCGTCAGCGCTGCTAGCTTTGTCGGTTCCGTTCGTGCTCAGGAAAATGTAGTTGTTGTTGTTGTTGTAGCTATAAGGTTGCTCCCCGAAGGCTTTGGGGAGTGTTATCGATGTGATGGTCCTTTGCCGGATACAGATCCGGTTCGCTCCGGTACCACATCACGATAAAGGTGCTAGCCCGACCATCTCGGGAACGATTTATGTGGCCACATTAAACCTTCAGGCCATTCCCTCCCTCCCCACCCCCAAGTTCCATGAGGAGCTTGGGGTAGCCAGAGCCTCGTCTGTTAATGAAACAGGATTCGCCGCGGATAGATGAGGTTGACAATTGGGTTTGGAGAACCTATATATTGCGCTGGCAACCTGAAGGGTTGCGCTACACAGCCCCTTGAATCTGGTATTTTAGTCGCCCCTTACGACAGGCATACCTACCACGGGTATATTCTGATCCCCTAACCCGCTGGGGGAAGGAAAATGTAGACTCATGTCCCTTCTTAGTTTTGATGTACGCATGGAGCAATGCGATGTGCGACGTTTCTATGGCTCTCTTTTTCGGAAGATTTAGAGTAATTTCTACACCAACACTCCATGGTGGCAGCAGGATGGGGTGAGACCTACATTTCTGACTGCCGCCAATAACCACGACGGATCAACGACTGTCAGTATTTTTTTTTTGAAGCCCGTTAAGTTTGAAATTGCCGTCAAGAGCTAATCAAAAAGGCAAGACATATGAACATACATATATTTACACTGGGAAAATTATTATTAATTGTTATTAATTATGTCTCTTATGAATTTTTATTATTATTTTTTTTTTTTTGCCAAATAACTTCACGGCTTGGCCAGTTGTTTGGGACGTCATTCAAAAGTGGATTTTCTCAAATTTTTCTTCTTGATAGCTCAATGCGCTAAATTGAGTGTGCTTTGTTCCAACTCGACGTTTACCAGCTGTATGTTCTCAGCTTGAATGTGGGTTGTCCGTCTGTTAGACAGCTATTATTACACATTACTACAATTCATAATAGCCAACGTTTCTTTATACCATAAACTATTTATTATTACCTTTTTACGTGAGTTGCTATGCATTGTTTGCTTGTAATTGTTATAGCTCAGTTATTGCTGTAGATGTCTCTTCGGTATGAAAAAAGTGGGTCAGCAAGTTTTTTTTTGTTTGCAAAATTTATATAGCAACGCGTATTATTGTGATATGAAAGATTGTGTTTAGTTTATTTTTAAGTTTTACTTTTACATATTTTGTTATTTATCAATTTTTTTTTGTTTGAATTAAGCTTACTTTTCTTTTTTAATACAAATTTTTACTTTCCAGAATTTCTCTTTGTATGTTTATATTAACAAAAAAATTGTTTTTAGTTTTTGATTTATCCAACTTAGTTTTCTTAAACATTTCTTTTTAATAATTTCTCTTTTTAATTTTTCTTTTCCAATTTTTATTTTTAGTCTGTAATAAAAACAAACGAAAAAAACAAAAAAAAAAAAAAAATCGTCAATAAAAGTACATAAATAACTTTGATAAACCGGAACCACTTGAATTTTCATTATTCAGGTTTCAGTTTAAATAAAAAAATTTTATATAAAATAAATAGATAATCTTTTTATAACTAAAAAATTATAATTTTAAAATTTTGTATGCTCTGACTTTTTATTGTTTTAGTTTAATTTAATTTGTTTAAATTTAAATATTAAAACTGTGTATTTTTGTTTGGGACTTTGAGAACTTACATTTTTTTGTTTTTTGTTTTGATCAATTTTACAAATATTATTAATCATAAATCAAAAATCGTTAAACATGTCGTAACAAAATTCGGCAGAGAAGTTGCCTTTACTATAAGGAATGCTTTGAAGAAACATTAACGAAATCGGTTAAGGACCACGCCACTTTTATATAAAAGATTTTTAAATCGAATAAAATGATTTATATCTTTTCAAAAAAGAGCTTTATATCAATGGTATTTCACTCCCCAAGTGGATTAATAACAGTAAGTAGGAAAAACTTCAAATTAAAAAAAAAATGGTTGTGGCACCGCCCCTTTTATGACTAAGAAATTGTCTATGTTTCGGGAGCCATAACTCGAAGAAAACTTAGTCCAGAATAGAACCATATGTATATGTACTATTGCGCAGCCTTGTAACACTATTAAGCACACAAAACAAACAACAACAGCATTTCAAGTGTACAGTTGGGTATGTAATGTTCGGTTTCACCCGAACTTAGACTTCCTTACTTGTTTAGTTTTAGTTTTGAATTTTGCATCTCTAATTTTGACTTCTAAGTTCAAAACTGTTTGGCTAAGATTTTCTAGTTTTTGATTTAAAAAATTGAAAAAAAGTTTTATTTTAAATTTAAGTGTTTGAAATAATTTTTTTACACTATTTAATTTTTTTGTATGTTTTTTTGAAATGTGAAATTTTATTTTTTGATTTTTGTTTTAGATTTTAAATTTTAAATAAAAAAGGTTTATTTTCAATTTAAGATTTTGAAATAAAACATTTCTTCATTCTTTGTCAATTTTTTTTTCAAATTTAAAATTTCACAATTGTTAAATTTGTTTTTAGTTTCAAGAAATTTTTTTAATAAGATTTTTAGTTAAACTTTTTTGTATTGAATTTCTTATTTAAATAAACTTAACTCTAATTTTAAATGCTTAAATCATGTTATTGGCTTTAATCGTGTAATATATTTTATTTTAAAATTTTTGTAACCCAGGTTTTAATTCAAATTTTTATTGTTGTTTCATTGAATATTTAGAGTCCAATATCTTAAATTTAAAATTTCGAGTTAAAATATCCAATTAAATATTTAAATTACATGTTTGCCTTCAATTTTTTTGTTTTTAAATTTCAAATTTAATCTACTATTTTTTTAATATTTTTGTTTTTAGCTCTTCGGTTTCCTTATATTTTCTGTTGTTCAGCTTTTAAATTCTAAGCTTTTGTTTTAAATTTTGTTTGCTAGTTTTTTTTTACTTCTTATTTCAAGTTTTTCCTTTAAATGTTTTTTATATTTTTTATGTTCTGTAGTTAAATTTATAGCTTTATTTAAAAAGAAAAAAAATGTTTAGCATACATATTTTTTATCATATTTAATTTTTTGTTTAATTTTGATTCTTAAATTAAGTTTTTTGCTGTCAAATTCGAAATCTTAACTATTTTGGTTAAGTTTTTCAATATCTAGCTTGTTTTTAATGTTATATTTTCTGCTTTGGGTTTCCAAATCATGTTCCACACTTTTTTTACCTTTCATGAACATGAAATGGTATATTAACTTTGGTCCGATGTTTGTAACGTTGAGAAATATAGAAGATAGACTCACCGAATTGATCAGGGTGACGAACTGAGTTGATATAGCCATGTCCGTCTGTCCGTCCGTCCGTCTGTCTGTTTGAACGCAAATTAGTCCCTCAAAATTTTGAGATATCTCAATGAAATTTGGCACAAGGATGTATTTTTGTATTATATTAGACATTTGTCGAATCCGGTAGGATCGGACCACTATAACATATATCTCCCATACAACCGATCGTTCGGATAAGACGATTTTGGCCATTCCTGCCGCAATTTAGAAAGTATAAACGTGAAACTTGGTGATATATATTTTAATATATTATGGACGACTTTCTGAAAAAATCACTTTGATCGGAGCTATATATAGTTACATCGCAGTTTTTCTCATTGCATACTTATAGGAGTATCTCAGATATATGCATGTGTTTGTGCATGATAGATAGAAAGATTTTTGGCCATTTCTCCGTTAATTTAGAAAGTATAAACGTGAAACTTGGTGATATATATTTTAATATATTATAGACGATTTTCTGAAAAAATCACTTTGATCGATGCTATTTATAGTATATATCCCATACAACCGATCGTTCAGATAGGGGGGTTTTTTGCCATTTTTTATTTTATATTTATCTTAAAAATCGTTTAGGTATGTACATCTATTCAGTATATATTTCTTATCTTATACATCCGATTATTTGGAGATTACGAACGGGATAAGATTATTGTTCAGCCCCATTCATGAAAGGTATGAAGTCTTCGGCTGTGCCCGTCCTTACTTGTTAATATTTAATTTTTTGTTACTCTAAATTATAAAAGTAATGTTAAGATTTTTTATCTGAAATATTTATTTATGTTTTGGAGTGAGTTTTGGTAACTTTTATTTATATTGTAACGAATGTTAGCAGCACTGAGCGATGCTATCGGCTCTAAGCCGATGCTAAGCAGTGACGTGAATGCACATCAATAATTCAATCATTATGTATCTACATAAACGAAACAATAACTGCGTCTACATATATGTACCATGTACGTATACGAGCAGCGGAGAGTCAATGCACAAACACATGCATATACCTGAGATCCTCCTATAAGTATGCAATGAGAAAAACTATAAAATTGTACAATTGTATTTACAGCTGAGAAGTTTGAGAGCTACTGGACTAGTAGATTCTGGAAGCGCCTAGAAGATGCGAAGGTTGAAATCAAAGAGTACAAAAGGCGGCAATTGTAGAGGCGCTGGAATTCAGTTTGATTTGAGTTGTCAAGCAGTTTCGATTAAGACGATATCTAGCGAGCAATAGCAGTATTATTTTGAAAGTCAGTTTCATTTAAGCTATCAGTTTGGTTATTAAGCCAGCTAATTGCAAAGTATAAGTGTTATTGTGAAGTACTTTAATAAAGGCCATTTTTCCATTATTCAATATTGGAGTTATTTATTCAACAGTTTAGTGATCCGAACTTAGCAGAAGGGCAAATAAGAGGATTTGCAGCAAATTCGTTACAATATTAATTATGGAAACCAAAATAAAAAAAGTTTAATGATATTTCAAATTTTAGTTATTTAGTATAGAACTTAAAATTTTTAGTTTCAATTTTTTATTTTAAGGTATTTTTATTTAAAATACTTCCTTAGTTAATCAACAGCAACCTTAAATATTTGATATAAAATTTTTGGTTTTCGATTTTCAATTATGTATTTTGAAATTTTGTAGACTTATACAATTTTTTTTGTCGCTTTTTGAGATCTGAGTTTTTAAGATCTAAATATTTCTTTTTGAAAATTTTGTGTTTGTTTTTTTTTCCTGTTTTCATTTCTGAAAATTTCAGTATCAAAATAAATATTTGGTATTTTTTGTAAAATTCTTCAAACACTTAATTTTAAGCCGCAAACTTATCAACTGCCCTCACATATCCCATTACTGGTTATAACTTGGGTGGCTATTTTGGTGTTTTTGATCCGTTTAAGTGTTTTCTGCTGCAATTACAGTTTTCTAATTAAGGTTGTTGTTTTTTTTCTCATTTACAACTTTCCCTGTTTCTGTTTCTAATGCCCAGCAGCGATGGACGCTAATTAAATGCTCAAATAACTTCTGCTACTTTATGTGACGACAATCCGTTGTAGTGACAGCAGCAAATAATAAAAATGCGAAAACTGGTTCTCATTAAAGGGTAGTACCAAATTATATACATATGTAGCAACAACAAATAACTTAGAAAAATAGCTTTAGTAGTAATTACGTCGCGAAAGTATTTGGCTAAATCATAATTTTCAGGTGATTAGGAGCTAATTTAGCTGCTTGTTGTTGTTAGAACCAGGTGACATTATTATGGTCAACTGTGAAAGCTAGACGTGATTTAACAAAAAATAAAATAATAAAAAAAATGTTTAAGTTAAACGGTTTTATTGAAAGCAATACTTACATGAAGTGATAATAATACTAAAAGCTGGAAAATAATTAGGTAGGTCCCAGGTACTAGTCATCACACTCCCCATCAATCTAGGGCGTTGATCAGACAATTAAATAAAAGCGTTGGGTGCGTGAATTGATTGCCAGCCCTAGCGCCACGCTGACTTTTATTGATTCGTAGAGCAACAGTTTCAACACAATAATGTCTCTACGCTTGTCTGGATTGTTCGCATATGAAATTCTCGAATATCTGGTCGTTTAGCTACCTCTCATTCCTCGTTGGTTCGATCAGTTGTTGCCGGCGCTTTATAATACATACAGGTGTATGTGTTCGTGTTAGTATCTGGTGCTTACCCAACAAACACTGAAAACAAAAAACTCAAATGTTTGAGAAAAACATTGATTCTCAGTTTGATATTCAACATTATTTATCATTTGAAACAAAATATTTTCTCGGCTTTTTCTTAAACGTCGATCTTCAACTTGAGAATAATTTGAGACATACTTGAAAATTGTTTTCTGTCAAATGTTTGAGAAAACATTAATTCTTAGTTTGATATTACGCATTGTTAATCATTTGAAACAAAATATTTTCTCGACTTTTTCTCAAACTTTGTTCTTCAACTTGAGAATGACTTGATATATACTTGCATTTCGTTCCATTCTGGTTGAAAACCATCGATATTACGGAATATTTTCGTTAATAATAATGTGAGTACTTTTTGCGACAATGTGTCTAAATTTTAAAGCACATAACAAGTGTTCATGAAACCCAAAAATAAAATAAAACATAGTACAACATGCTTATTTTACATCAATGCTATCGATAGTGTCGTCGATGGTGCCGTTGATAATTCGTCGATCTCTAGTTTGCACACTTGAGCTGGAAATGTAAACAAGCTATTTTATTGAGTGAAGTTGGACATAAAGTGAAAAATAAGGAAGTATTTATACATTTTAATAATAATATTAGTCAAATAATAAATTTACTACCGAAAGTGGCACAACAGTGGATTCCATTTCGTTCCGCTTTATTCTCGTTTGAGAAAAAGTTGAGAATCCAAAAATTCTCAATTTGAAAATAAAGAAAAATTCCATATTAAAAATGTGCCTTTTAGCTTGAGAATGCTATCAACGATTATTTGAAATGCATTCGAAAACTAACGTTTGAAATGTGAGAAATGGACTGATTCTCAAATGTGTCTTAAACTGAGAATTGACAAAAATGTTTTTTGGGTATTTTGTAGTTGTTGTTTCAGCAGAGCCATCATGAACCCTATAAAGGTGTCTTTTTCGATTATTTGACTTAATTTGCAATTTTTTGATCACACGTAATTATATTTACTGCTTCGGAAGTACACTTAACCACAAGTAAACTTTGGCGGAGGTAGTTACTAGAATTAATTTGAATTTTAAAGTTTAATTTGATCTGATATTTCATCATGAAATGCAATTAGCCTCAGTCGATTTGTAATCGTTATTCTATCTAATTATCGCTAAATTAGTCGGTGATGTGGATTCAGGTGCGCAGAGCTTGAAAGGAACGACAAAATATAAGACAACGAGGGAAAAAAACTTTTATACATATGTATATATTTTTTTGGTTTTCAAAAATTTTTCTTGGAAAAAATAGTATATTAGGTATTGAACTAAACATTGAAAAAAAAAAAAAAAAACTAAAGCAATTAAAACTAAATTTATAAAATTAGCGAACAAACACTCCAAGAAACTTAACAAATAGAGCTAATGAAAAATAAACAAAACATTGAATCAGAAGTTAACAAGTTGTTAACGTCGCATATAGGAAATTTGTCCATAAGGGTGCAACACAAATACTTCAATATTTTTACATATTTGCATGGTTATTCATAGTGACATCTAAATAAATAGAACAAAAAAGAGGCTATACATGATGAGTCTGAGTCGAGAGTCATTATCAATGTGTTAGTGAAAATGGTATAGTATTAGTACACCGACATGACTCTGGCTGACTCGTGAAAGTTAAAATGAGCTTGATTTTGAGTTTGAGTCAACATTTATAGAGATGGCTTGCGAGTCAGACTCACCATGTGTAGACCCTATAAGACAAAACTTATGACTGCTCGTCTTACAAGCCAAGGTAACTTAATATTAAACAAATTTATTCAATTTAATTAAGGGTGAACAGTGGAAGCATTGATTATATCGCAATGCTCTAAATCCAATGTCATTGTCTAAGTTCTGTTGAACGCGCCGAAGAATATTCTACACAATTTGGAATTAAAACATTTAGTTTATATGAAAAAAAGTGTGTATCAAATTATTAGCAACTTAAAGGCAAAAGTTAGAGACGGATTACAAAACATGCAGCGGGGCATTCGAATGGTGGAGTGGATAGAGGCATTCGCCGTACGGCCAATATGAATGCACGGGCACTCGAAATGAAATGAAATTCAGAAGTATGTCCTAGAAATTCAGAAAAATTCTGTAATAAAATATCGCCATGTGGAAATTTTATAATTTTTTTGTAATGTCAATAAAAAAATTTAAGCAGTAAGATACATCTTAATATATAAAAAACACGTGTCACAAGTTTGAGGCCAATGGACTCCTAAACTACTGAACCGATTTTGAATTTGTTTTGCACCCCGTGTGTAGTTTGATCTAACTTGAAATATAGGATAGGTAATATCTCAGTTTATAGTCGCAATATTATTTTACTGCAATTTTTTTTATTTGTTTATACGTAATATTAAAATGTTACGTATCGCAGTAGCACTAATATTTTCAGGTGGTGCGGATATACTTCCGTGTAATTGATTGGTGTTTAATTAAACAACCTGCTTATCAATAACAAATATTATAGCGAATGATATCAAGTATAGCACATCACCAGGCTCGCCGATAGGGGGGGGGGGGGGGGGGGGGGGGTTTGTGAGAGGGCCCGCGATTTAGAGGTACTATGAAATTTTTTTAATACAGGAGAGTCTTTAGTTGTTCCATGTGCAATTTTTAAGCCGAATATAAAAAGGAACGAAAATATGCATTTCGTTTTAATATTATAGTGAAGTGTGAAAAATAAAAATCTATATATATAAAAAGAAAGGCTAAAATGTGTGTTAGTTGGTCGCCGGTGTTTGAAGAGATGCGTCGGTCGATTTTGTTCAAACTTTCACACAAGTTGCGTAAACCTCCCGCGGTGGTTACTACAGGTACAGGGTCTCGAGATATAGACCAAGACGTGGGCCAGTGAATGCCTAGACAGTGTTTATACAATATGGATATCAAATGAAAGCTGTTGATGAGTGCTTTGGTACAGAGTAATATATTATCCAGAGACGGACTGGGATTGGGATTAGGACTAGGACTGGGACTGAGACTCGGAGTGGGACTGGGACTGGAATAAAATACATACCACCCTCTGGGACAGGCAATAAGGAATGCAGAAGAATGAGAAGGAATTGAGAGAAGAGAAAAGAGAGAAGGAGATTGAGAAAGAGATAGAATGAGACGAAGATGGAGATAGCTGAAGCGGGAAAGACGGAGGGAGGAGTGAATAAAAGGATTAGGAAAAAGGGATGAGGGGGGAGGGCAGAGTCAGACGGAAAAAGCTTATTAAAATGTATGCAGACAGGCCAAATTTAGGGCAGGACAACGTCTGCCGGGTCTTATAGTTTAATATAAAAAATAAACCACGAAAATAGCATCAAAAATATAAGGTTTTGGGAAATTATCTATTTGCAAACATGTCTTACTCATATATTACCCTATAGTAAATTTGTTAACTAGGGCAACCAAAAATATGAAAAAAAAACTTCGGGTTTAATATTTTTGAAGTAATCAAACACAGAAAACAAATCTGGATAAACTGGGTTCCTCTTCAAGAACGTGAAATATTCTGAAAGAAGAATTAGTTTTGATGGTTTGTACTGGCCTGCCAGATCACTCCATTTTAACCGGCCAAGACTTTTTTAATGTTTTTTTTTTAAGTTAGAGCTTATGTGAATACAAACCCCAGCCCTTTGAAGAAATATGCTCTTGCATACATTGGGTTATCCTGGTCATAACTTCTGGTGGCTCGGACAGCGAGTAGCTAATTTTTTTTTATTTTTTTGTCTAATTTAATCTTAGTTTTATAATTTTAATATATCTAAAAATAAGATAAGTATACCTGATACTTTCTTTTATTTGTTCAGAGTATAAAAAAGTAAATTTGACTGATCCCGCTACTTTTAGTGCTACAACGTGTATTGTGACTGTAATTCCCTAGCCGAATCTGTTTAGCCATGACGATGACTGAGCAGTGGGCGATATTATTTTAATCGCAGTTTGGAGTCACGTTTATCAGTCGCTACTCAGTCGCAGCACAATTCACAGGTCCTTTGGTTCAGATTGTTGCAGCTAATTGTTTCTATGTTGAGAGCTGTGATTGAGCCAGTGATTGCGGTTATTGGTAAGAGTTATTGCAAATGGGATGCAGTTAAGGCTTGGTTTCCTCCAAAAGCGGTACCGCTATATTACGACCGCTAAAGAGCGGCCGGTATACTCATCGTTTCTAGCGGCAACGCTTTGTTGGACACTGCGAACTGTTACGGCAGACGAGTTGCAAAAGTTAATTTTACATTTTTGCATGTTTTTTTTATTAGTTTTCTTTATAATTTTTCTTTTAATAAACTCACAAGAAAAAAATTTCAATTCAAAAATGTTGTTTATTTTATAAATAATTTGAAATATTTGACAAAATATTCAGCGCTTTGACAATAGCGGTGGGAAAAAACGGTGATGAACGAGCGTCTACCGTCATGACGGTAGGGTTGTTTTATGCCCGGCCGCTATATTACGTTACGGTGAACTTGACCGTCTTCCACATAATTACTTTTACATTGCAATATTTTTGACAACGTACTCTACCGCTATGTAACGGCCGCTATATAGCGGCACCGGTTTTGAGGAAACCAAGTGTTTCCTGTTGCAGTCACTAAGAGTAATTTTTTGGAACTGTCGCTGTGATTTATTCTAATATTGCAGTGGTCGTTACTAAAACACAGGAACACGAATTTCTTTGAATGCACCTTAAACAACCTTGAAATTTGAAAAAAATTCCAATTTTTGTATACACAAAATATTTGAGTAAGTGTATTCGACACTCTCGGACCCCAGAGCTGCAATTCCGGGATTCCGTAGCACAGAACAGTATTCGAGATTTTGGAAAGACATAATGCGCACACTTTGGCCTTAGAAGCTATTATTGGAATTTGCTTTTATATTCTTCACCGACTTTCCCCTCTCTCTTCTCTCTTCGTGTCGGAGTTAATAGTTAATAACACATTTTTTGAATACCGATTTTTATCCTGGAACATATTTTACCAAATACCTGTTTATGCAAATATGGTTTGGAGGATTTATGAAATAAAAAAATGTATTAAGATAGAGGTTTTCATATATAAACAACGATTCAGAGTTACGACATAGTTAAGGAAGTTTGATAGCGATGTCGCCTTTGCTCAGCAACTCTGCGTCATTAGCCAAAAAGTGGGATTTCTCCTATTCGAAGGATTTTTTTTAAACAAAAATGAGCTAAAACGTTGTTTCATTAAAAACCAACCAATTACACATATCACTTGAAAAGACGGGTACCGATGCGTATATGTAGCACTTATTTTATTTATATGTACATAAAAACCTACAACTAAAACTAATTTAAATAAGTTTTTACATAAACATACGTAAGGAGAATTTTATATATAAGGAACTTTTTTTTTGGTGGGAAAAATGAAGCGATTTTCTCACTAATATAAGAGAAAACGGGATACTGTAAAGAATTTTGGGAAATTCTTTTTATTTTGCGGCTACTGCTAATGTTCGAATCGCTGAACTGCCGAATAAATAACTCCAATATTCAGTGTTGCAAAACGGTCTTTATTTAGACTACTTCGGGAGTAGTACTTCACAAACACAATTACACTTCACTAATAGCGTGTTTAAATCAAACTGATTACTGATTCTTCAGCTTGCGATGCTTTTATACTCTCGATTACCTCGGTTCGCCCATTTCTCCTAAGGTCTAGACGTCTCACCAACATGCCTTCTGGAACAGTTGCATCTCATGCTTGGTTATTTAGCTGTATACATGTTTATATGTAGTTTATGTTTTTATTCTAATCATATGACTAATATTTTTTATGCATAAAGAAAACTCTGAAGACTTTTTGTTTAAATTCCACTTGATTTAATTTTAGTATTCTTTACTTGCTCTTCAAGCTGTCAACTTAAGACTAATTTTTAACAATCACGTTATCTTAAACTAAAGCTTTAAATATAAGAAAGGTACGAAATGAAATTAAATCTAATAATGTGAGAGCGGCTTACAACAACGATAATATATAACTCGCTCCTCCTTAAAATTCGAGTCCCATCGAATTATCTAGATATGTTCATAATTATTATGATACCCCATTATTCCTAATTTATCAATAAAATAAAAGTAGTAAATACATTTTTTTTTTTTTTGTGTATACCCAAAATATATATCTTAATCCATAGAAATGTTTGCGCATAATTAACCTTTTATTTATTTAAATGTAAAATATGATAATTAAATCAAAGCCAATTTTTATACCTTTCATGAAAATGAAATGGTATATTAATTATTATTATTTTTCTTTTTTGTATTTAATATTTGTTTTTTTTTTTTTTTATATAGATATAGATTTTAGTGGTCTTCGAAACTGAGCAACATCAACTTTGTTTGGATTACTAAAATGATACCTATTGAAGCGTTTGGCTGTTTTTTGCCTAACAGCAGTAGGATTTTTTGTATATAAATTAGGGTTGGTTAATTCTAATGATATATTTTCTCTGTTAAAATTTGCCTTGTTAATAGCTTTTTGTTTATTTAATTCAGCTCTATTTTTTATTTCTTCGCAATTTATATCTAGCTTGTTTATAAAATCGATTGGTTTTAAATTTGTTGTTCGATGTATCGAATTATTATAAAAGGTAATTGCTTTCAAAACAAGTTCCTCTACGTTTTCAATATTATCTGAGTTTTTCAAGATTCGGATATGCTCGAGAAGTGTGGAGTGTAATCGCTCAATATCGGAATTACCCATATGAGAATGCGGCGTCGTAAAATGCGTATCTATGTTATTTTCTTGACAGAATAATTTAATTAAAGCATTATTGAATTCATTATCCATTATTAATTTACATGGTTTACCTAAATGTGCAATTCTTTCCTCTAATTTCAATTTAATTGTTATCATATTTTTATCTGTTAATTTATGGGCCGATCCCAGCTTAGTAAATTTATCTATTGTAGTAAGAAAATAGGCTTTATGAATATGAAATATATCTAAGTGTACCACTTCGTTTGGCTTCCCGGGAGTATACGTGTTTTCAAATTTTTTTTTAATTGGGTTTCTATCGTATTTATTTTCAATACATGTTCTACAATTATTGCAGTATTTATTTACATACTTGAACAATTTAGGATTAAAATACAATTCTTTTAATTGGTCATAATTTTCGTGAATACCCCTATGGTTTCCTTTTACGTGAGTATCATCAATAATATTCAGCAAAGCCTCCTCAGATTCTATATCAGTGGCTATTTTTGTACATTTAATAAATTTTAAACTAGCGTTAACGGAAAAAAGTTCAAATAGCTTTTTCTCTATTTGCTCATATTTATCATCTGGAAGCTCGGAAAATATGCCAATAGTGCCTTTCTTAATTTCTCGTCTAAATAAATCATTCAATTAATGCGAACTGTTCAAATCATTTTCTGCGACATAAATTATTTTATATTTTCTGAATAGTAAATCAGTTTCTCTGTTTTTATTTTTTACTATCCTTATTTGAGTTCTATATTTATTTAATATCCTGTCCGAGATATGAAATTTATTACCTAGGTTTTCTTTCTCACACTGAATCCTATTTACCGAATTTTGATAAAGTGGAACTCGACTTAAATAGTCAGCCACTTTATTCTCTTTACCCTTAAGAAATTCAATATCAAACTGAAACTCGTCCAGTAGTATCTTCCATCGAATTATTCTTGAGTTAGGGTCTTTCATCGAGTACAACCATTTCAATGGTTGGTGATCAGTTTGTACTAAAAATTTTCTCCCGTAAAGGTACGGACGAAAGTATTTTATAGACCACACTATTGCCAGCAATTCCTTTTCCAGGGTTGAGTAGTTTTTTTCATGTCCATTAAGGGTTCGGCTAGCATAACACACTGGCTTACCCTCTTGACTCAGAACAGCTCCTATGGCTACATTGCTGGCATCAGTAGTTAAAATAAACTTTTTCTTGAAGTCTGGATAACTAAGCAGGGGCGGGTTCGTTAAAATATTTTTTAATTTTTGAAATCATTCTATGTAAAGCTGATTATGAAGATTTATTTTTGAGTCTTTTTTCAAATACTTTATTATAGGGCTGGCTATGAGAGAATAATTTTTTATAAATTTCCGGTAGTATCCGGTCAAGCCTAAAAAGGATTTTATATCTTTCACTGTTTTCGGAAGTTGTAAATTTTGTATTACATTAATTTTATCTGGGTTTGGCTTTATGCCTTTATTGGTTATGATGTGACCCAAGAAATGGGTTTCTTTTGATAAGAATTTACACTTATCTATTTGCACTTTCAAATTATAATTATCGAGTCTTGTGAATATTTTTTGCAAACTTTCCATGTGCTCAGTAAGAGAAGTTGAAAAAACTAATATGTCGTCCATATAAATGATACAAATATTGTTAATAAAATCGGAAAATACGCAGTTCATCATCCTCTGAAACGTAGATGGTGTGTTTTTTAGGCCAAACGGCATTCTAATAAATTCAAAATGCCCTTGAGATGTTGAAAAGGCTGTCTTTTCTATATCATTTTCATCCATTAGTATCTGATGAAAACCTTTTGCAAGGTCTAATGATGAAAAGTATTGCGCTCTACTCAACTTGTCGAATAATGCTTCAATATTCGGAAGTGGAAACTTATCGTCTACCGTGATTGAGAAGTTGATTTTTTTTCAACAATCCACAAGGGTGAATTATACGGCGACTTGCTATGTCTGATTATATTTTCTCTTAGCATTTCGTTTATTTGACGATTTATTTCGCTTTCTAAAATTTGAGGGTGCCTATAATTTTTGCAGTATATAGGCTTATGCGATGTAGTAATTATTTGGTGTTTCACAAAATCGGTTGTAGTCAAATTTAAGCCTTCAATGTAAAATGTTCTTTTATTTTTATAAAGGAATTTTTTAAAAATTTTATGTTATTCTTCATTCAAATCGGGAGGAAATAGATTTCTAAATTCTGCAACTTCAGCCTTTTCTAAGTAGTTGATTTCCTCATACGCAGGATTAAAAGTAGGATTAAAAAGCGGAATATCATAATTATTAACTGTCATTATTTTGGTTTTGAAATTAATTATTGAGCCCATCGGGTATAAAACATTGATGCCTAATATGCAATCAAATGACTTATCAATAAAGTGGGTTAATTTAACAGACATTGTTTCGTCTTTTGCATTAAACTCACTTGGCACATTTACAATTACTTCTTCTGTTATAATATTATTTTCTATTAGGGTATTTAATAAGATGGGTTTTTTCAGATTTCTTTTTACGCCTATATTAGAGAAAAAAACATAACTTCCTAGCGTTGTAGCAGCCCCACTATCTACAAGGCACATAGTTTTTATGTTATTTATTGTTAAAATTATTATGGCTAATGTGGTTCCAGAGGCGGTAAATGAAAATTTTGGGTGGCATTAATAGCTCCAATATCCATTGGTTCATGATATGGGACATCATTAAAACTTATTTTCTGATTTTGTTGTAGATCCATATTTGGATTTTGTAAATTATTATTGTTTCCATTATGACTATCTGGATGGCCTCTTAGAAGGGGAGACCTGTAGTTTTCGCTATTATTTATATTATTCTGAGCATAGTTATTTCCTCTATTCCTGTTGTTATATTGATAATCATAATTGCGAAAACTGTTGCTATTACGATTATTTGAATTTTGAAAATTTCTTCTAAAATTTGTATTCCCACTTGCAAAATTATTTCTATTTTGAGACTTATTCATAGTAAAATTATTATTATTAAATGATTTACTTTCATTTGGAAAATGGAAATTGTTTTGCAAATTGTTATACGGAAAATTATGCACTTGTCTTCTATTCACTAATATTATGTCTTTTAGTATATTATTTTCTATGTAATATGTATACGCAGTATTTATTGAGTTTGTGTGATTTTGTAATAATAAAGATTTAATATGAAGAGGCAAAAAGTTTACATAAATATCAAATATCATCTTTTCATTATTGTCGGGAGTATACAACTTATCAGGTTCTAAACTATATTTAATATTCATTTGGCTTAATATTTCTCTTAACTTATGGTGTAATTCTTCAATGCTCTTAGCATCAACGTTCATTGCATCGCTTCTTAAATTAAAATAAGTTCTCTTTACTCCAAACTCTTCTATAAGCTTATTTAATAACTTCTCCCAACTTGGGTTGACTAGAGTTTCCACTGCTCTTAAAGCTTTACCTTGAATCCTATTGCTCAATACAAGTTGTAGCGTAACTAGATGTTCAGCAGGTGTCAACTGCAACACAGTACGAACGTCTCTCAAATAATTGCTTAAACTATACTCAATAGTTCCAGTAAATGCTGGTAAGCTTCTTGCCTCGCGCAAGCTTTCGGATAATGTTAGGGCCATAGTGTTGTTGTTGTAAAATCGTAGTCGTCTTATTAAGCAGCACCCAATTGTCCAATAGATGTTGATGTTGTAGCAATCGTATTACTCTAGTTTTTACTATGTTATTGAGTAATCATAAATCACTCACTTTGTTTCATTATTATTATTATTTTTTTTTTTTTTTTTTTTATTTTGTCTTTTAGTGCGTATCACTTAAATTTGAACGAGAACACTTATACTATATATAATTTTTGTAGTTCTTGTGCTGCACTGTCACTGCGTTAAAATGTTGGTTTCGATTCCATTTGTTTTTGATCGTATGAAAAATGTATTATCTCTCAATTAATTTTGTTCTCAGAGTGGAATTTTTTGTAATTTTTGTAATAAACGGTATAATGAAAAAAATGTTAACGGGATAGTGAAAAAAAATATGTAATTTTTTCTGTTATTTTTATTTCACCATTTAATTGTTCAAATCAATTAAGTTTTTAATTTGTTTTTCTTATAATTTTATTTTGAAAACTGGATCTCACTCACATACTATGTACATTCTAATCTTATTTTATTTTTTTTTGATCAGTTTTTAAACGAACATCACAGCCGCAAAAGTTAATTTTAATATAATGTTTATTTGTTGTAATAGGAACTTATTAAGAAAAACTTTACTTAGTATTTAATTTTCTTTTCTTATACGAAAAGTATTTGTGTCACACGCGAAATGTTCGCTCACTGGATACGATATAAATACTATGCGTATCCCATCCTCGTCGCCACTAATATTTTTTATGCATAAAGAAAACTCTGAAGACTTTTTGTTTAAATTCCACTTGATTTAATTTTAGTATTCTTTACTTGCTCTTCAAGCTGTCAACTTAAGACTAATTTTTAACAATCACGTTATCTTAAACTAAAGCTTTAAATATAAGAAAGGTACGAAATGAAATTAAATCTAATAATGTGAGAGCGGCTTACAACAACGATAATATATAACTTATGCGTGTGTGTGTGTGAGTAACAACTTCTGCTCTTAGCTGCCGGCTACATATATGTATGTGAAATAATCTCTCTGCTTCATGCTGCTGGTTATGTGTATGGAATATTCTTCGTTGCTTTGTACATAAGTGTGGCTGCTTGCTTTAATGTGTACATGTATATAACTGTGGCTGCTTGCTGTTTTCGTTGTTAAGATTTAATCTTGTATAACGTGCATACTACACCTTTCATTCGTAGTTTACTCATATCTACGTCACTACGTCAAACTCAATACCAAATTTGGTGAACGGATCATGATTGGTTATTGACTCCAAATTGCGCTAAACTCGATTAATTCTCTCATTTTATCAGAATCTTAACGCCATTTCACTGAAAGTCCTAAACAAACTCATAAAGGAAATAATTGTTAAGAAAATTATGATATAATGTGGTTGAAAAAGAAAATTTATGAACAGGTACGATCGGCAACAATTTCAAAGCTCTAAAAAAATGCACAATTTTTAACTGACAAAACGAATGATGAATGAATTTGCGAACTAGATAATGCATTATTTCGATACTGTGCGAACATCACATAATGTTTATGTTTACTTGAGACAAGACGTGGTACTTAGTCATACCGTTGAAGAATGTCAAGTGCACTTATGAAGGTATAGTCACACTCGAACAAATAAATGCAAGGACAAATTATATTTAGTTGAAGAAAAGTAAAATTATATAGCAAATGAAAATGCAGAAATGTACACGTTTAAGTTCATTATTTGTATTTAATATAATGCTAAGGCAAGAATGTGAATTAAAAAGAAAATTCGGTTGAAGAACGGTTTTTTGCAGAATGTGTTTGCAAAAGTCGCTATATCAGAATTTCGTTACAAAATTGGCGTATCTAAGCTGAAAATATATTGAATTATCTTCGAGATAAGACGTTTTTGAAACATTCAAACAAATTTCAAGTGGCAGCATTTTGCAATCAAGTGGGAGCGTTTTGCCTGTGAAGTTGGCATACATAAAACTGTTCTGAGTAGGTTTCAAATAGTTCTGGAGTTCCTGAAAAAGTTTTGCAGAATTTCGCAAATTTAAAAAAGTAAAAAAAAAGTTGTGCTGAGTAGGATTTAAAAGTTCTGGGGTTCCTGAAAAGGAGAAAAAAAATAATTTTTTAAGAAATTCGACTTTTGAAAAAATTTGAATATTGGGCACAAATTTGCAGAACTTTTTCTGCTTTTCAGGAACTCCAGAACTTTTTAAAAGCTACCTAGAACACCATTTTTTTTTTGATTTTGAAAATTTTTCTAAAAGTTCGACTTTTGAAGAAATGTAAATATTGAGCGTAAATTTTAAAAGCTACCCTGGACACGAATTTTATTTTTTTTTTTTTTGATTTGGAAAATTCGACTTTTGGAAAAATGTCAATATTGTACGTAAATTTGCAGAACTTTTTTTTCCTTTTCAGGAACTCCAGAACTTTTTAAAAGCTGCCCAGAACACGCTTTTTTATTTTGAATTTTTTTTAAATTCGACTTTTGGAAAAATGTGAAGAGGGCGTAAATTTGCAGAACTTTTTTCTCCTTCTCAGGAACTCTGCAACTTTTAAAAACCTATTCAGGACAATTTTTTTTTACTTCTCTTCAAGTTTTCGAATTTAAAAATTTTTTGAAAAATGTGAACATTTGGCGAAATTCTGCAAGACTTTTTTTCTCCTTTCCAGGAACTCCATTACTATTGAACAGCTGCTCAGAACAGTTTTTTTTTGTCGATTTTCGACATTTTGTATGCTGCGTGGCATACACAAATTTCAAAAACTTTTTTTTCTATATAAAAGGCCAGAACTTTTTTTCTCCTTTTCATGAAGTCCACAACTATTTGAAACCTACACTGAAAGAAAAAGACTGGTAAAATCAACCGAAATACGGGTCAATTCAACCGAAATTTCTGTCAATTTTTATCCATCGCAACAAGATGTTGAATCAACTGCGCAAAAATCTTTGATTCGTAATTGACCATTTTAGTAGTCAAATGAACAAAAAAAGTTGTTGCGACAGCTTTGTGCGAAAGTACCTATGTTGCGGCATTTGCAAGGCAGATGAGTTTTCACTGAGATCTTTTCATGGCAGAAATACACTCAGAGTGCTTGCCGAAGAGTGCCGAGGGCCACCCCGCTTAGACAATTTTCTTCTAATTGAGAAACCTTATTTCTAAAATTTTTATGTTGCTTTGCCCGGGGTTTGAACCCAGGGGATTCGGTGTGGTAGGCGGAGCACGCTACCATCACACCACGGCGGCCGCCATATACATACGTAAATATGTGCATACATATAGTACACAGCATACATAAGTACAAAGTAGAGAGCGGAGTGAGCGTAAAATTCTCTTTGAAATTTGCTCATGTATTGACTGCTGATCGCTGTTGAAATGACCAGTGAGATCAGTTGTGTTAACAAAAAAATCAGTTAGATTGATTAGGAACCTGTCAATTTTACAGAATTTTGTTAACTTAACAGCGGCAATTTCTCTTCTGTTGAAATGACCAAACTAATTTGTTCGCTTGAAAAAGAACTCGGTCGAATTAACCATAATTCGATCAATTTCACCGAATCTCCGTTAAGTCAAGAACAACAGAACCGATTTGTTGATTTTACTAGTACCATTTCTTTCAGTGTAGTCAGTTTTTGATTTTTTGTTTTGCGAGATTCACAGGCATAATCGAATGCTCAGAGATAGTTTTTTCGAACCAGCAGTCAAGATTAGGTTATCTTCCGTCTAGTGCTCGATGTAGAGCTTAAAATATTTGAAAATATTTCAGTAATAAATCGAAAACATTTAAAGAATTCGTTTGAAATTTGATGCATTTTCATAAGCTTTGTGGATATGGTATACAATTTAAAAAAAAATACCAATTAATGAAATGTATACGCACAACTTCTAAAAATAGCGCCATTTCGGGAAGGTATGAAAGTTTTGAAAAAAAAAACAAATTCTCTTCAAAATTATATTCAAGAACAAATTGTGGATTATACACGAAAACAAACAAATTTTTCTTACTCACGCACCCACAACAAATTGTCACAACAACAAAAACATGTGAATTAAACTGAAAAATATGTAAATGAATAAAGTGGGCATAACGAATCATCACACGGTGCATTATCAACAGCGTCAAGCAAACAATTCAAAACGGAAATTCAACAATGACAAACTTAAGTGAGAGCAAAATAAGGTATGCCAAAAAATGGTGATAGTTTTTAAGTTGAAAAACACACATAAATCGCTTGGAATGCAAGCATTAAGGAATTTTACCTAGAATTAATTGTTTATTTTTATTTTGTGCATGAAATTTATGCGAACACTTAAATATTATGCGAATATGAAAATAAGCTCGCATAGCGGCCTCCGCGGTATGATGGTAGCGTGCTCCGTCTACCACACCGATGGTTCTGGGTTCATGGCCCGGGAAAGGCAACATCAAACTTTTAGAAACAAGGTTTTTCTATTAGAAGAAAATATTTTCAAGCGGGGTCGCCCCTTAGCAGTGTTTGGCAAGCACTCCGAGTGTATTTCTGTCATGAAAAGCTCTCAGTGAAAACTCATCTGCCTTGCAGATGCCGTTCGAAGTAGGCATAAAATACATATGTACGTCCTGTCCCGCCAATTTCTGGAAGAAATTAAAAAGAACACGACGCAAATTGGAAGATAAGCTCGGCCTAAAATCTTCTCGGAAGCTTTCGCGCCTTACATTTTTGTATTCCTCGAAACAAAATTACTATTTGATTTGTTGACTTATTTAGATTATTCGATTAATCGCACGTCAATGATTATACGATTTTCAAAATCGAAATCCGATGGATATGAAGTGTTCATAAAAAAATGACATATTCAAATATTTCTTCTTTGTTGAATCTTTGTTAGTTTGATCGATTAGTAGATATTGAAATCTTGGAATGGCTTGCCTCAAAACCGTGTCCCCAAGCAAAATTTTCCGAACTTTCCGATTCCGGCGAGAAAAATCCATATTTTGGTCAAAGTCAAAAAATGTTCAAAAAACGATTTTTTTTAAGCTTGCTTGGAACCATTTTTTCGGTAATCTCAAATTCTACTTTGGATCACTCTGTAAATGACACATTGGATGAGATTTACGTTTTTTTATGAATATTTACTTCAGTGATAAGGAACTATCCCCGGGAATGGCAGTTTTAATAGCCAATGACATACTACCAATGCTTTTGGTTTCAGAGAGATTTCAACGTTAATTTCGTGATTACATAATGTTGAGGAAATTAGGGAAGTTTTTTGGTGTTTTCCGGTATTACAAACTAAGAGATTACATTAAGGACCATTTAATACCAGACATGTTGGGATTTAATGACCGGGGAAGTACTCTGAAATAGGCCCCAATATCTTCTTTAAATTACCACAACTTAGTCTCGAAATTACCTTGAAATAATCTCCAAATCCATTTTGAACTTATCCCGAAGCGATCTCGGGGGAATCCTGATATAGTCCGAAAGAACATCGGGAAATGACCACAAATTGATCTCGAAATGTCGCAGGAATAACGACGAAATAATCCTCAAATGATCCCGACAGTGTAAAACTATACAGATATGACCCGAAAAGCTCCTAAACCAACGAAACAACAACGAAATAGTCAATAAAATCTTTTGGGAGTTACCGAAATGATCCCAAAATGACTACGGAAGGAAATCCAATCGCCCTGCTACAAAGCAATATCGTGCGTAGTAATTATTTTTCTATTTGCTGCGATCTAAAACACAAATTAGCTCATATCACAGACAGAGCATTACTATCACTTCTTTTGCAATAACTCTACTTATAACCTATTTATATTCAGAGCGGGAGCAGTAGTATAACTTAATTTTTGTTGTAAGTGTGTTCTGGAGTAACAAATACAAACATTGGTTTAAAAATAATAAAAATTTATTGAGTTTTTATGCTTAAATGTTACCTATGTATATTTTTTTAGTTAAAATCGAGCAATTGTTGTTGTTGTTGTTGTTGTAGCGATAAGGTTGTTCCCCGAAGGCTTTGGGGAGTCTTATCGATGTGATGGTTCTTTGCCGGATACAGATCCGGTACGCTCCGGTAGCACAGAACCATTAAGGTGCTAGCCCGACCATCTCAGGAACGATTTATATGGCCACATTAAACCTTCAGGCCATCCCTCCCTCCCCACCACCAAGTTCCATGGGGAGCTTGGGGTCGCCAGAGCCTCGTCTGTTAGTGAAACAGGATTCGTCGCGGATAGGTGAGGTTAACAATTAGGTTTGGAGAAGCTGTATATTGCGCTGGCAACCTGAAGGGTTGCGCTACACAGCCCCTTGAAACTCGTATTTTAGTCGCCTCTTACGACAGGCATACCTACCGCGGGTATATTCTGACCCTAACCCGCTGGGGGATCAAGCAATCGTTCAGCGGCGATTATTCGAATAATTACGCGTTGTCGGTTATTCGAATAATCGACGTTGTACGATTATTCGATTTTAACTAATAGAATTCTAAAAATTGAATATTAAAGCATTCGAATATTCGATTAATCGAATATCATGAGTAATTACCATCACTGATGGAAAGAAATTTTATCAGATGTATTTTGGCACTGTTTTTATTTATTAATTTTAAATAACGACAAGTTAATTTGCAGTAACAATGTTTAAAAGCGATAAGGGTAAAGATAAGATATACAAATATTGATTTAAGTTGGTTTGGTCAGTGGAATTATGATTATAAGTACCTACGAATGTACCCCTTTCATTGGCTTGGGATAGGGGCCACTAGTTAGGACATTCAAAAAAGTACCTCGATGTGTGAAATCTTGAGCTTAGGCTACCAGACAGTAAATTGCTGTAACAGAAGTGTTTTAAAGCAAAAAATTTTACTTTTACGATTTACTTACAAGTTGTTGTAGGGGGGGGGGGGGGGGGGTGTTGGTTAAAAGGATTCTACAACTCGCTCTCGAAAGAAATTTCATCCGTTGTGAACTTTCAAGGGTAGGCTAGTTTGTCTGCTTCGCTACTGCTATATAAGTTTATACACTTTTTTAGAATTTTTAGAATAAACTTGGTATAATTATAATTTCTGCTTAAATATAGCCCCAAAAGCTCTCTGAAAGAATAAGAACTAAAATGGAATTAAAATAAGACAAATTTGATAATCTCAAGCAACAGGAAACATTTTTTTTTGTGAAAAGATTACAGCATCTGTGGAAAACATACATGTCTACTTTATTCAGCACAATTAGTTTTTTAGTTTGTTTTTTAATGCATTTTCTATAAACTGGATATTCGAATATTTTTAACGGTATTCTTCTAACGCCACTTTTGCTGGCACGCTGACTAGCTATGGCTGATGAACGAAAATAGCATTTGAATGCAACTATTTTTACTGCAGGCATCTCACGGCAACCAAAATTTTGTGGACACACGCGCACGCTCGCATAATCCATGCAACACCAGCGCACAGTGGGCTGGTATGTGTTAAAATTGCCTATGTACCTTGAAACTTGATTCTCGGTTTTTTTTTTTTAATTTTTCATAAGAAATAATTTTTGTAGCTTTAATTTTTTATATTATACCAACGCTTTCTCGCTTCCACCCTCGCGTACGGCTACTGCCATGTTAATGTGCTAAGCAACCAATCATGTTAATGGCTGGGATGCGGTTATCTGGACCATTCGGATTTTCAACATTTCCCGTTCTATGGAGATATTTGCAGAAGTAACCCTGCCTTGTTGAGAATTGGGTCATTGGTCCCTATATGGTATCTTCAAACATTGGCCCACTTCCATTGCTGTAGATCGATTCTCTGCATGCCTGTATGGCAGTAACATCTTTACTTCTTTCTTCGCCGAGGTCTTCAATTGCTTATCTTTTCTTCTCGTGAAGATAAGTCCGTATTGTTCCAGCAACGAAAAGCATAGCCTCTGCTAGGACGGTTTCTATATATGACTTATGTTTGCCTTTAAAATGCTCCTCAGGCTCCTTAAATGTACTCCTAGATGGAGAGTGTGCTGTCGAACCTTTCCAACAAAATTTAATACAGCTTCTTCTTGTTGGTTCACGCCATTGAGTAAATAGGTATCCACCGCTTTATGAGAATGGTGATCTCTGTATTGCTCTTGCCATTTGAATAACGCGATCTGTCATAAATATTTTTCGTGATGACAACAACCACAAGAAGAATGCTTTCTGGCATGTTCAAGCGAAGAAGACTGTCGTAAGTAACATTTCAGCTTTAGCGACCAGGCACCGAACCACGATTAACCTGACCTCTTAAATTTACCATTCTTTAACCTCTGTAGTTTCGTAGGCAAGATACCGGTCTTTCAGGTATATAGATAAATGAATGCAATGCGCGGTAGCCTCTGAAGATATTTCAGGCCAAGCTTGTCTTCCAATTTGCGTAGTGTCCCTTTAATTTTTCCTACAAATAGGCGAGACGGGACCTACATGTTTAGTGCCGACTCCGAAAGGCATCTGCAAGGCACATAAATTTTCACCGAGAAACTTTTCATGGGATAAAGACACTCGTAGTACTTGCCAAATCACTTCCGAGGGGCGACCCCAACATTTTTTAATTGATACTTTTTTCAAAATTTTTGATGTTACTTTGCCCGGTAGTTTAACCCAGGACAATGCGAGGCCCAGCTTCGAGTAGCACTATTTTTGTTCAACAGCGTGCTGTCTCGGTTTCCTTGACTGTATGTATCCCTTTAACTATGACGTAAAGTACACACTCAGGAAAGCATGATGTCGGCGATCTTTGCCCTCTCCATTTCCAAAAGCTGCAGTAAGGTTTTACTTCAAAATGATTCCCACAAATTTCTCCCAGTCGTTACCATTAAAATTGACCGGAAAGATAATTGAGAGTTGTAGTCTCCATCGTCCTTAGGAACGAAAATTATATGTGCTGTCTTATATCGGATGGTACAATCTAACAAAGGATCTCTGTTAAAGTTGAACTTTATTTTAACAAAATTTTTTGCTCTCAGATGCAAGTTCTGTTCCAGTGTACAGATCACAGAGCATTTGCGGCACGTGCTCAATTCATTTGCCCTAGCACCTGCAGCCATAGTGGTATGAGTAAGACGGATATCTCCATGGTTTGGTTGTTTCGCTTTGATGCATTTGTGACTTTCTTTACTTCTTGGGTCCAAAAAGTTAAACTGAACTCTGAATAAACATTCGCTTTGCCACTATTTCGAAATACGAGTTTTCTTTTGGATTTTATATCAGAGCGAATGGCCGGTGGATGTTAGTTAAAAACAACTTAACTGAACTTGTGGGAATCTTTTGCCCGATTTCATTTTGGTTTTGACACTTTTACAGCTTCCTGCTCGGGCGCCACTTCAATTCTTGGGTGAATTTGCATCTTAAATGAAACAACTTTATTAAACAATTTAACATGACATCTGACCCGGCGCCACCTTTACACTTGAGCCACTTTGTTCTCTAAATGGAACAAGTTCATTGAGCAACGCAAATATTGTTTTTATATTTTACTAGCAGACCAGGCAGACGTTGTTCTGCCCTAAATTTGGTCTATCTGCATACATCTTAATAAGCTCTTTCCGTCTAACTCAGCTTCCCCCCTCTTATATTTTTCTTATTCTTTTATTCACTCCTCCCTCCGTTTTTTTCGATTCATCTATCTCTATTTCGTCTCACTCTATCTCTTTCTCAATCTCCTTCTCCTACCCTCTTTTCTCTTCTCTCAAGTTCTTCTCATTCTCCTTCATCTCTTATTGCCAGTCCCAGAGGGTGGTCCTAATCCCAGTCCCAGTCCGTCTCTGGTCTAGTTCCCGGAAAAAAGGATCGTAAATACTAAATACAAATTAATACACCAAATTTCAGGCAAATCGAATAGGAGGTACATAGGTACATATATAGGTATGTGGGTATTATTAATTAATGTCTTTATTTCGGCTTCGCATGCTTATTTATCAGTTTTGCCAGGTTGATGCTACTAAATCGAATATTACAATGGAAATTAATTTAAAGCTCTCAGAAATAGCTTTCATTTGATATCCATAATACACACACATTGTACAGGTATCCGGGTCGACGTTTTGGCCTATATCTCAAGACCCTTGTCACTCAGCGATATAAAAATTACTCTGCACTAAAGCACACGTCAACAGCTTCAATTTGATACCCATAATGTAAAAACACATCCTAGTATTACCCTGATCCACATTTTGGCGTTTATCTCGAGACCCTAGTCACGCAGGGATATGAAAATTACCCTGTACTAAAGCACCCATCAACAGCTTTCATTTGATATCCATTTTGTGTAAACACATTTTAGGGGTGCCCGGGTCCACGTTTTAGCCTATATCTCGAGACCCTAGTCACCAATAGGTATAAAAACTACACTGTACTAAAGCACTAATCAACAGCATTCATTTGATATCCATATTATATAAACGCATTCTAGGGGTGCCCGGGTCCAAGTATTGGCCTTATATCTCGATACCTTAGTCACCAATAGGTATGAAAACTACACTGTACTAAAGCACTCATCAACAGCTTTCATTTGATATCCAATTGTATAAAAACATTCTAGGGGTCCCCTGGTCCACGTTTTGACCTATATATCGAGACCCTAGTCACCAATAGGTATGAAATCTACCCTGTAGTAAAGCACTCAGCAACGGCTTTCATTTGAAATCCATATTGTATAAACACATTCTAGGGGTGTCCGGGTCCACGTTTTGGCCTATATCTCGAGACCCGAGTCACCAAGGGGTACGAAAAATACTCAGTATCAAAGTACTCATAAACAGATTCCATTTGATACCAATATTGTACAAACACATCCCAGGATTACCCAGTCCACGTTTTGATCTCAAGACCCTAGCCAGAACGGGATAAAAAGTATCGTATGTCCGTTCCCTGGTTATAAGCTACCTCTCCACCAATTTTCAGCAAAATTGGTTCATCCGTTCTTGAGTTATGCGTAGTGTAACTAACACGACTTTCTTTTATATAGTATTTTTCTAAAAAAAAATCATAACTCAAGAATGGCTAAACCGATTTGGGATTTCAAAATCAACTAACCATCATCTCTCCTTCCTGTATCTTTCCTAAAAATTTCATGGCAATCTTTCCATCCGTTCTCGAGTTATGGAGTGACAATCAAAATGTACACTTCTTTTTATATATATAGATATTCTTTTTCTATAAAATTTCTATTCTCACTAAGTCCGCTTTTACATTTTACAATTGAAACGACTTGATGAAACGAAGGCTTATGTTGCGGCAGACTTGAGTTCAAGAGTTGTATGTATATTGTATAATGTTTTCTACTTAAAAAAAAAAATATTTTTCTAAATATTTCGTCGGAGGAGGGAACATATCCTCCTTCTCATTTTCATAGGTGCCTGCTCGGGAAATTTGATCACCTTTGCTTCTTTCACATTTTCATATGTCCTAGCACGGGCGCCATTTAATAACTCAGGAAATCTGATCACCATTTCACATTTTCACATGTTCTACCTCGGGCGCCACTTAAATATTTAGCATACTCGTTCATTGCTCCTTTCACATTTTCACAGGACCCTGGTGGGACGCCATTTCAATACATACTAAGGGAATTTACACTTTAAAAGAAACAAGTTCGTTAAAATTTAATCAAAGTTGGCACATTTCCATACTGAGTAATTTTCTAAAGCCTCCGCCCACTGTCCGGCGTCTAGCGCGGATGGATGGCAAAATTTTTATAGTCGATGGATGTAAAGTTGTTCTTTTGTTTTTATTTTGGGTTTTTATATGCATAATACATGTAAAAATCGACTAACAGCCAGCAGCTAAAAACCATCAGCCGTTTGCTATCTTTACAGCGACTGCGCTGGTCTAGTTGCTAAGGAATTCCTTAGTCTGTGTGGAATTTCACTGAATTATGTGTTTGTACGAGTATTAGCCTAGAGAGTCGTAACACTCGAAATAAAATGTTTAATTTATAGACGGAAGAGTGGAAGTAAGGCTAGAATTATTTTAGATAAGATTTCAGTGGCAATATATTTCTTTGCTTCCCTCTTCTTTTGTATTTGTATTCACATGTAGTACACAAGTTGTGCGTTCATTTGTGCTGTGCAATGGAGTGATTTTGTGTTTTATTGTCATCTGGCTTGCAACTTGCAACTTGTTGTTGCAACATCAATTTGGCACCTTTTTTTATGCGTTTGCCATGTGGCTTTCAAGTTGTAATAAAATTTAATTGCACTCAGATAAAACATGATTCTTAATCTAGTTATTACACAAATTTTCACATTTATTGCGCAATAAAAATACCTGAGCATTCATAATGCACATTTATTGACGCGCAAAGAATTTCGTACAGTTCAAAGCTTTTGAATTTTGATGTATTTTAGCAAATTAATGGATTTGAAAATACGCAATTATGGCGACTGAGAATGATTTAAAAAAACTTTCAAAGGAATCTCGATAAACGAAAATTATATATTTAACTAGGGTAGGCGCTTTGTCGATGGTGCGAAGGGCCAAACTCTAGTTAATGAGCTTGATGAAGGAGCGGCAGTTGTCTGCTAGTCCGCACAAAGATATATAGTTGAGAAGAGAACGACACAAACAAATGTAAGTAACGCTCTCACAAATCCGGGCAGTATTAAGTATAGTGCAGTTCGCTGATGAAATCTTTGCAGTGAGTAATCTTCGTTTTCGCAACCGAATTGTGGAGGAATAAGCTTTAGCCAAGAATAAGAAATAGTGATACGCTGAACACAACAAGCCTGCTTTTAATAAGTGGAACTGAGGGGGACACTACAGCTCCATTCGCGTTGACAAGACTTACATACCTATATCTGCATGTAAAACCGAAGGATATTGTTATAGTGATGAATCATGTACCTCGAAAGCAGCAAATAAAACGAGGACTTAATTAGGTAAAGGGCGGTAACGAGGAGACTCCAGCTTACTAGAAGATTTTAAAAGGAGCTAATGCTGCGAACGGAGAATCAGTCTTGTCAACAGCTGCTACTTTAGACTGAGGACAAAATTAAGAAGAAAAGTACTACCTCTACGAAAAATAATCATGCCCTATAGGTCTCGCATTATACCTGTCCTGATATATGGTTCGGGACCATGAATTGTCTCCAGGAACGATGGGATGGTCATTGTATCGGATTCACTGGCTACGTCATGTCATGCGAATGAACGAGGATTCTCTTCTGCACTGAATTAAGAAAGACAGCCGAGAAGATGAGCGATGTGACAATCCGGCGCTGACTGTAACGCTAGCAGATGGAGGCAATCTATATGGGAAGACGGCTGCTGAAAGGTGGAGGTTTTAAGAAAGCTCGCGATGACAACGATGTTTGATGAACCAAATGAGCTGATACCTCCCCTCTATTCATAGGGTTAGTAAATTGAGGTTAAGTTGATAAGGTGTAAGAGTATTGTGACGTTAAGTTGCTAAAGGGCTAGGTGTAACTGGCCCACCAATAAGAACCTCACTAAAATTGAATGCATCTATAGTGATGACTTAAGTGAGTTGATCCAAAACTCCGAAAGTGAAGTCACAAGAGGACTGCTTGAGCAGCTAAAAAAAGCGCAGATCCCCACGTTATCAAAGGTAAGCTAAGCGATGAACTTGTTGTAGCATCAAAATCCAAAAAAAAGACATAATATTAAACGGTACTTCAAGTAGCTTGACCCACAGAGGAGAATGTTCAACACTACAGCCTTGTACCCAGGATTGCGGGAAATTTCTTGTGTCATGGGAGATATGTATATATGTATCTCTTGGTCAGGATGAGAAATGCAAACGAAAGCTTTAGAACCTGAAATGAAGGTGCAGGGAGAAGACGTAGGCTCAGTGATAGAAGTGCGGGAGCGGGAGAAACAACTCACTGATGCTGCGAGTCTTACAGATAGACCTTCAATAGAATAATGTGGCTCAAGCGAACTTGTCCTTACTCTTGAGGATTGATATTTTGATATGGTATTCGTACAAAAGCCATGAATCTCATCTTAGCCATGATAAGGAAACCTATACTCATACATGCTGCACCTTATGTTAGTAGTGCAGACCTAAGAGTTGTAACCCTTATCCTAGCTATATGGCTCCCAATATAGAAACACATATAAGTAAATTAGCCTTCGCCAGTGACATCAGATGTATTTATTTGACCAACAAGTGTCCTGGACAACAAACAAGGATTGAAGCGACTTCGCTCAAACCGGATAATACATCTAGGAGATAGAAGTTGCATATGATCCACCAAGCAGAAAAGACGTGTATACATGCAAGACTTACAAAGTTGTTCATATCTCTACAGAGAGAGGATTTAAGCCTTATAATGGGCATACTAGCTGGACACTGCCTTCTTCATAAATTAGACTTTGTGAGGAGAGCGGGCTACAGGAAAAAACGATTGAGCACGTGTTATGTTCGTGTCCTGTGCTCGCGTAGTTAGGGATCCAGCTTCTGGGGTGGCAGCAACTAAGCTAGGTCCTAGAAAACTTCTAGTAGTTGCCAAAAGCGGGGGAGATACTTTATAACATAAGTCCTTTAACTAATTGGGCTTTTTCTGGTAGCACTAAAGACACATTCAGTCTATGTGAGGTCTTTATTGACCGGCCAGTTAAACCTACTTAATCCAACAGCAGATTTGGGTTACATAATCATGCGGAATTCAACCATATGTACATATGTGGCTCTAGAAGATCTCTAGGTATGCGTTTTTAGTTTTCAAGAGTATACTAGTTGTCGGGCAGTTGTCAGATTTCGAAGCATTTTTATACTCAGTTGAGCAGAGCTCACAGAGTATATTAAGTTTGATTGGATAACGGTTGGTTGTACATATATAAAGGAATCGAGATAGATATAGACTTCCATATATCAAAATAATCAGGATCGAAAAAAATTTGATTGAGCCATGTCCGTCCGTCCGTCCGTCCGTCCGTTAACACGATAACTTGAGTAAATTTTGAGGTATCTTGATGAAATTTGGTATGTAGGTTCCTGAGCACTCATCTCAGATCGCTATTTAAAATGAACGATATCGGACTATAACCACGCCCACTTTTTCGATATCGAAAATTTCGAAAAACCGAAAAAGTGCGATAATTCATTACAAAAGACCGATAAAGCGACGAAACTTGGTAGATGAGTTGAACTTATGACGCAAAATAGAAAACTAGTAAAATTTTGGACAATGGGCGTGGCACCGCCCACTTTTAAAAGAAGGTAATTTAAAACTTTGCAAGCTGTAATTTGGCAGTCGTTGAAGATATCATGATAAAATTTGCCAGGAACATTACTCTTATTACTATATGTACGCTTAATAAAAATTAGCAAAATCGGAGAAGGAACACGCCCACTTTTAAAAAAAAATTTTTTTAAAAGTAAAATTTTAACAAAAAATTTAATATCTTTACAGTATATAAGTAAATTATGTCAAGATTCAACTCCAGTAATGATATGGTGCAACAAAATACAAAAATAAAAGAAAATTTAAAAATGGGCGTGGCTCCGCCCTTTTTCATTTAATTTGTCTAGGATACTTTTAACGCCATAAGTCGAACAAAAATTAACCAATCCTTTTGAAATTTGGTAGGGGCATAGATTTTATGGCGTTAACTGTTTTCTGTGAAAATGGGCCAAATCGGTTAATGCCACGCCCAGTTTTTATACACAGTCTTCCGTCTGTCCTTCCGCATGGCCGTTAACACGATAACTTGAGCAAAAATCGATATATCTTTACTAAACTCAGTTCACGTACTTATCTGTACTCACTTTATCTTGGTATGAAAAATGAACGAAATCCGACTATGACCACGCCCACTTTTTCCATATCGAAAATTACGAAAAATGAAAAAAATGCCATAATTCTATACCAAATACGAAAAAAGGGATGAAATATGGTAAGGTAATTGGATTGTTTTATTGACGCGAAATATAACTTTAGAAAAAACTTTATAAAATTGTTGTGACACCTACCATATTAAGTAGAATAAAATGAAAAGTTCTGCAGGGCGAAATAAAAAACCCTTAAAATCTTGGCAGGTATTACATATATAAATAAATTAGCGGTATCCAACAGATGATCTTCTGGGTCACCCTGGTCCACATTTTGGTCGATATCTGGAAAACGCCTTCACATATACAACTACCACCACTCCCTTTTAAAACTCTCATTAATACCTTTAATTTGATACCCATATCGTACAAACTCATTCTAGAGTCACCCCTGGTCCACCTTTATGGCGATATTTCGAAAAGGCGAACACCTATAGAACGAAGGCCCACTCCCTTTTAAAAATACTCATTAACACCTTTCATTTGATACCCATATCGTACAAACAAAGTCTAGAGTCACCCCTGGTCCAGAAAGGCCCACTCCCTCTTAAAATACTCATTAACTCCTTTCGTTTGATACCCATATTGCACAAACGAATTCTAGGGTCACCCCTGGTCCACCTTTATGGCGATATCTCGAAACGGCGTCCACCTATGGAACTAAGGATTACTCCCTTTTAAAATACTCATTAACACCTTTCATTTGATACCCATATCGTACAAACGCATTCTAGAGTCACACCTGGTCCATCTTTATGGCGATATCTCGAAAAGGCGTCCACCTATAGAACTAAGTCCCACTCCCTCTTAAAATACTCATTAACTCCTTTCGTTTGATACCCATATTGCACAAACGAATTCTAGAGTCACCCCTGTTCCACCTTTATGGCGATATCTCGAAAAGGGGTCCACCTATAGAACTAAGGATTACTCCCTTTTAAAATCCTCATTAACACCTTTCATTTGATACCCATATCGTACAAACGCATTCTAGAGTCACCCCTGGTCCATCTTTACGGCGATATCTCGAAAAGGCGTCCATCTATAGTACTTAGGTCCACGCCCTTTTAAAATACTCATTAATACCTTTCATTTGATACCCATATCGTACAAACGCATTCTAGAGTCAACCCTGATCCACCTTTATGGCTATATCCCTAAATGGCGTCCACCTATAGAACTATGGCCCACTCTCTCATAAAATACTCTTTAATGCCTTTCATTTGATACACATGTCATACAAACACATTCCAGGGTTTCCCTCGGTTCATTTTCCTACATGGTTATTTTCCCTTATGTTGTCACCATAGCTCTCAACTGAGATGTAATGTTCGGTTACACCCGAACTTAACCTTCCTTACTTGTTTTCTTTCGAAGTGGCATATCCGACAATTGTCGTCCTACCCGAAAAGGAAAAAAAATGTCTTCCTTTCTCAGTTTCTCTCTTCACATTCCTTTTCCTTTCTACCTTCCATTTTTCGCTTCTATTCCTGTATTTCTGTTAGTCCCACTATATCTTTTATCACCTGCTTCATCTCATTCTCCTACTCCCGCTCTTACTCTATCACTCTCACTCCCACTCCCATTCCTCCACACTCACATATGCGCATACACACACACATTCATTATAATTATCAGATTTGTGAACACCCAGCAACGCCAGTGTTGCCATGCCAATCAAATTTCATGCCATAAAATATTTATTTTTTGACATTTTTAATGAATATTTCTTAAGGCAGTATTAATAGATACAAATTTGTATAGCTCACAGCTGTCTAATCTGTGGAGCTTAATCAATTTTAATTGTCATCAGAAATTGACAATGCTCTCTAAAACAGATAAAGACACCAGCAGAGAAAAAGTAAAATATCAAAAATTAATAAAAAATTAATCACTCTTTTTTGGGACAATTTGCTGTTGATGTCATGCCCACGGCAGGGCAAACATCAACCGGCGAATTCTATACACAACATGATTGAGGGTCTTCAAATGATGTTGAAGTTAAATATTTTTAATAATTTTTTGTTTTTGCCTCACACAATCAATGCCGCCACTTTTTGGCATTGCAAAGCTGGTCGTTGTTCGCTTAGACACATAGAAAATGTTTTTTATCGTTAAATAGTTGCCCGGCAGCATTAATTATTCACTTGTTGTTTTGTTGTTTTGTTGTTGATGTTAGGGCGTTTGTTGTTGCTGTAATAAGTAGATGCTGTTGCTTTTAACGGCACAATTGCGTTCATGTACAAATAGAAAAAGACAAACAAAAATTTTACGAAAAAGAATTAAAATGGCGCTTTTTAGGCGCCACTTCAACTGGCAGTTAGCTTGATTTTATATTTAAAAAAAATTTTTTTCGCGCCCGATTTGTTGTTCGGCACTTATTGTTTTTTTTTTCAATTCACCAAGTAAATATCAATTGGCATTCGCTATTTCCACGCATTTCAATTATTAATTGCATGTCATTTGAAATTTGCTCATAGCTACGGTAAATTGAGAAATTATGAATGTGCTTTTCAGCAGTTTTTCGGCTTTTGTTAATGAGTGTTTTTGTCTTTTTCTTAATCTTAATTAAAAAAAAAAAATCTGCAAACGTAACTTGTGTCTATAACTTGGCTTTCGCATTCCTAAGCGTATTTAAAACAAATTTATTAGCATGTAACAAGGCGAGGCAAATTCAGTACCAGGTGTTGTTATCCCAACAGCTGATTGCTTCTTCTTGAATATTTTCGATACAATGCCTCGTACGAGTGTGTCAGTTAATTGAAATCAATGAAAATTTTCTATTGACTTGACATTCTTCTGCACGGCGAATTGACGGAATTCGCTTTGACATCACCATGTATAGACTCGGCTTGAATTTCACATTATGTGGCGAATTGTGCAATAAAAAAATTATAAAATTTCTTTCAAGGCGAATCTATACAAGCTGATGACAAAGCGAATGCAACCAATTCGCCGTAGAATAATGTCAAATCAAAAGAAAATTTTCATTGATTTCGATTAACTCGACATATAGGCGAATACATACCTGGTGGTGGCAAAGCGAATTCAACCAATACGCCATGCAAAAGTATGTAAAAGCAAAAGAAAATTTTAATTGACTTTGATTAACTGACTTTGATTAAAGTACAAGGCGCTGTATGGAAAATAATCAAGAAGAAACAATTAAGTTAAGAAGGCTAAGTTCGGGTGTAACCGAACATTACATAATCAGTTGAGAGCTATGGAGACAAAATAAGGGAAAATCACCAGGTAGGAAAATGAAACTAGGGTAACCCTGGAATGTGTTTGTATGACATGTGTATCAAATGGAAGGTATTAAAGAGTATTTTAAGAGGGAGTGGGTCATAGTTCTATAAGTGGACGGCATTTAAGGATATCGCCATAAAGGTGGACCAGGGCTGACTCTAGAATTTGTTTGTACGATATGGGTATCAAATGAAAGGTGTTAATGAGTATTTTAAAATGGACTTAGTTCTATAGGTGGACACCTTTTCGAGATCTCTCCATAAAGGTGAACCAGGGGTGACTCTTGAATTTGTTTGTATGGGTATCAAATGAAAGGTGTTAATGAGTATTTTAAAAGGGAGTGGCCCTTAGTTCTATAGGTAGATTCCTTTTCGAGATATCGCCATAAAGGTGGACCAGGGGTGACTCTAGAATGCGTTTGTGCAATATGGGTATCAAGCGAAAGGTGTTAGTGAGTATTTTAAAAGAGAGTGGGCCTTAGTTCTATGGGTGGACGCCTTTTCGAGATATCGCCATAATGGTGTACCAGTGGTTACTCTAGAATTTTTTGCACGATATGGGTATCAAATGAAAGGTGTTAATGAGTGTTTTAAAAGGGAGTGGCCCTTAGTTCTATAGGTGGATTCCTTTTCGAGATATCGCCATAAAGGTGGACCAGGGGTGACTCTAGAATGCGTTTGTACAATATGGGTATCAAGCGAAAGGTGTTAATGAGTATTTTAAAAGGGAGAGGGCCTTAGTTCTATGGGTGGACGCCTTTTCGAGATATCGCCATAATGGTGGACCAGGGGTTACTCTAGAATTTTTTTTCGAGATATCGACCAAAATGTGGACCAGGGTGATCCAGAACATCACTGTCGGGTACCGCTAATTTATTTATATATGTTATACCACGAACAGTATTCCTTCCAAGATTCCAAGGGCTTTTGATTTCGCCCTGCAAAACTTTTTTATTTTCTTCTACTTAATATGTTAGGTGTCACACCCATTTTACCAAGTTTTTTTCTAAAGTTATATTTTGCGTCAATAGACCAATACAATTACCATGTTTCATCGCTTTTTCGTATTTGGTATATAATTATGGCATTTTTTTCATTTTTCGTAATTTACGATATCGAAAAAGTGGGCGTGGTCATAGTCGGATTTCGGCCAATTTTTACACCAATACAAAGTGAGTTCAGATAAGTACGTGAACTGAGTTTAGTAAAGATATATCGATTTTTGCTCAAGTTATCGTGTTAACGGCCGAGCGGAAGGACAGACGGTCGACTGTGTATAAAAATTGGGCGTGGCTTCAACCGATTACGCCCTTTTTCACAGAAAACAGTTATTGTCCTAGAATCTAAGCCTCTACCAAATTTCACAAGGATCGGTAAATTTTTGTTCGACTTATGGCATTAAAAGTATCCTAGATAAATTAAATGAAAATGGGCGGAGCCACGCCCATTTTGGAATTTTCTTTTATTTTTGTATTTTGTTGCACCATATCATTACTGGAGTTGAATGTTGACATAATTTACTTGTATACTGTAAAGATATTAACTTTTCTTTTAAAATTGGAATTTAAAAAAATTTTTTTTAAAAAGTGGGCGTGGTCGTTCTCCGATTTTGCTAATTTTTATTATGCAGCTATATAGTAATAAGAGTAACGTTCCTGCCAAATTTCATCATGATATCTTCAACGACTGCCAAATTACAGCTTTCAAAACTTCTAAATTACCTTCTATTAAAAGTGGGCGGTGCCACGCCCATTGTCCAAAATTTTACTAGTTTTCTATTCTGCGTCATAAGTTCAACTCACCTAGCAAGATTCATCGCTTAATCCATATTTGGTAATGAATTATCGCACTTTTTCGATTTTTCGAAATTTTCGATATCGAAAAAGTGGGCGTGGTTATTGTCCGATATCGTTCATTTTAAATAGCGATCTGAGATGAGTGGCCGGGAAACTACGTACCGTTCATCAAGATACCTCAAAATTTACTCAAGTTATCGTGTTAACGGACAGACGGACGGACGGACGGAGATGGCTCAATCGAATTTTTTTGCGATACTGATGATTTTGATATATGGAAGTCTATATCTATCTCGATTCCTTTATACCTGTACAACCAACCGTTATCCAATCAAAGTTAATATACTCTGTGAGCTCTGCTCAACTGAGTATAAAAACATAGCGTTCAACATGCGGTGCGTCCTCCTGTATATCACTGCTGCCGTGCTTACAAATTTGTCTGTTTGGGGCACGGAGCACAAATAACATTTTAAATATATGTATTCATAATTTTATGTATAACTATAGGGTGAGACAAAAAGTTCCCTCTTAATGTCAAACAACGGAAATAACATTTCACTGCAACTAAGACGGTGTAATGCTGCTGGGCCCTTGAGTGGCTGAAGTGTGGAACAGGGAATGCAACTATTCGGCCCAGTCCTTTTAACCAAACCTAATGCTGCACTCAGTAGCTTCATAAGTATACACACTAGGGTGGGTCGATTTGTATGGACGAAAGTTAACCGATATCGCGCCATCAATTTTTCGATAGGATTTGGGCCAGGAAAAAAAGTTCCACTACGCGTACCCAAAAAAATAATTTTCGAGCGTGTGAAATTTCATTTTTTTGACTTTTTTTCGGCTTTGATTTTTAAGGTTTTTTTCGTGACCTACTAAACAAATTTTCATATGTATACCCTGTCCGACCCAAAAGTTTTTTAGTAGGTCATGAAAAAAAGCTTAAAAATCAAAGTCGAAAAAAAGTTAAAAAAATGAAATTTCGCAGGCTCGAAAATTATGTTTTTGCTCAGAGAACTGATAGTAAATTAAACCTACGGTTTTCACTTATTTATCTCCGGGACAGCAGTAAGTGGGAAGCTTATCAGAGACCTACCACCGAGTCAAAGCCAAAAGAACACAAAAAATCCGGCAGTGGTTTGACAAACACTCCGAGTGTATTAATGTCACGAAAAGTTTCTTATTGAAATTGCATCTGCCTTGCAGTCGCCGTTCCAAGTCGGCTTAAAGCTTCGCCACGCCCCTTATAGGCAAAATTAAAATGAGCACGACGCAAATAGGAAGAGAAGCTATTTGCTTTTTTTAACTTTGGCACTGATCCCCACAACCCTCCCTCTCCCGTTTATCACTAATCATCCAATGTTTTCTCATTTACCGCTTCCAACGTTTTTAATTTACTAGTAAAACTTTTTACGCAAAAATTGTGGATCATAAAATTATCTATAAAATAAAGTTTTGATAATTTCTTTCGTAAAGGAAGAAATGCTTGAGATATATCGATTCAAAGTGCTTTAAGAAATTGTTTTCTGAACCTGGCGCTACATTTAGCGTTGCCACATATAAAGATTTATCTTGAAAATGAGGAATATTTCTTCGGTTTCCAAACATTGCACTGAATGCAACTTCAAATTATAAATTTTCTTTTCTTTAAATGTTTTCTTTCCCTCTTCATCCTTCAAACTTTTAAATTATTCTGTAATGTTTTCAAATTACTAATACACTTCATCACCTGTAGAATATTCTGATCGTGGTCGCTAACTGTATCTGTACTAGTGTTTCATTGTTGCCAACTGCCTGAATTTCGTTCTAGTCAGTTCCTTGAATTTTCTTTAATTTTCACAATCACTCTGCCAGATGGGTTACTCTGGTTGTACCTCCTATTATTCGCAAAAGACGTTCTGACCCATAAGTTTTTGACCAAGCTAATTCATATTCTTCAAATCATCGGTTCGGAGTCGCACTCCATAATCAAAGATTTATAGTGGGCCAAACGTGGGCGCTACTACTACCTCATATATTTGTTGGATACAAAAGTTGCAAAGTTTCATGCTTCGTCACCTTCCTTTCCGCTGTGGCCAGTTATTGCAAGTGGAAAATTTGTCCGCTGTTTCCCTTGCGAGTCGGAGTTTTTGCTTATTGCTAAACTCAAAAATCTCATTTTTCTGCAAATACTTTTTGCATCACCCTGTACTTACCTCTTACATTTGTACACTCACTTGTGAAAATATTCAATTCTTCAATGATATACTCGCAGCATACATTCAGCGGTTTATAATTATTCAAAATGTTCTCTACTAAATAAATTTATTTGTTTAGTCACTTTTTTAATTGTGCGCGCTTTAATTTCGTGCAAAATTATAGAAATTTGTGGTGTTTTTTATTTGCATTCCGTGTTGTATAAATTTATGAATTCCAACACGTAACGGCTACAAATTAAAAATAAGATCACAAAAGTGCAATGTTAATCAGTTTTTTTTGTTTGCTTCTAAACTTGTAAAGCAATCAAAGATGATTTGTTGATTTTGATTTGAATTAATCAATCATTTATTAGTTTCAAAATGTATTTAAAAATTATTTTGAAAATAATTGTTTTATATATTTTTCTGCTAAAGCGGGTATAACTTGTAAGCATTACTTTAAACCATTACCATATACAACGATAACATAACAGGGTGATAGCAAAGCGAATTCGAGCCAATTCGCCGTACAGCGAAAAAAAGTTTGCGTAGATCAAGGCGAATTCAGTACCAGGTGTTGTTATCCGAACAGCTGATTGCTTCGTCTTGATTATTTTCCATACAGTGCCTTCACTTAAAGAAATGTTGCAAGTAAATTCAACAAATCGGTTCTGTTGTTCTTGACTTGATTCGGTGAAATTGATCGAATTATGGTTAACTCGACCGAGTTCTTTGTCAAGCGAACAAATTAGTTTAGCATTTCAACAGAAGAGAAATTGTCGCTCTTAAGTTAACAAAATTCTGTAAAATTGACAGATTCCTAATCAATCTAACTGATTTTTTTGTTAACACAACTGATCTCACTGGTCATTTCAACAGCGATCAACAGTCAATACATGAGCAAATTTTACGCTCACTGCGCTCTCTACTTTGTACTTATGTATGCTGTGTACTATATGTATGCACATACTTACGTATGTATATGGCGGCCGCCGTGGTGTGCTCCGCCTACCACAACGAAGACCCTGGGTTCACGCCCCGGACAAAGCAACATAAAAATTTAAGAAATACGGTTTTCCAATTAGAAGGAAATTTCCCTAAGCGGCACTGTTCGGCAAGCACTCCGAGTGTATTTCTGCCATGAAAAGATCTCAATGAAATCTCGTCTGCCTTGCAAATGCCGCAACGTAGGTACTTTCGTACAAAGCTGTCGCAACAACTTTTTTTGTTCATTTGACTATTAAAACGGTCAATTACGAATCAACGATTTGTGCGCAGTTGATTCAACATCTTGTTGTGATGGATAAAAATTGACAGAACTTTCGGTTGAATTGATCAGTATTTCGGTTGATTTTACCAGTCTTTTTCTTTCAGTGTTCTTCTTTAATATGTCAGTTAATCGAAATCAATTAACATTTTCTTTTGACTTGACATTCTTCTGCACGGCGAATTGGTTGAATTCGCTTTGCCACCACCTGGTATGGATTCGCCTTGGCGTAGATTTCGTTTAACCGACATCTTGCAGCATCAATTTTGGCTATGGAATTGGTAAAAACAAGCAATCAACAGACAACCTTTTACTGAATTCGCCTTAGGTGAGAACAGGCGAACAGCTGGTTTCTCGTTTTTGTGTTTTTCCTAGCGAATTCTGGCATATCAGATGGAAGTAAAAGGAAATAAAGCATATATTGATATTCTCAAGAGCGGCAAACTCGGTCGAATTTCGCTTTGTTATCACCTTATATAGAATTACCTTGGCGTGACAATAAAGTTCGACCGAAGTAGGGTCTTTGAACCGAAGATAAACCGACCGTTAGCTTTTGATCTAATAATCGGCTGATTTCCAAAGCCTATGATTTTTCTTAAGTTGATATAATCCGATTTCTTCTTATATGAATACGCTTTACTTACTTACTTAATTGGCGCTTAACCATTTAAAAGGTTATAGCCGTCCAACAAAGCGCACCAGTCGCTTCTTCGCTCTGCCAACTGGCGCCAATTGGTCACACTAAGGGAGTTTAAATCGTTTTCCACCGCGTCCATCCAGCGGAGTGGAGGCCGCCCTCTTGTTCTGCTGCCATAGGTGGGTTCCGATAGAAACACTTTCTTATACGCTTTGCCATTGCCTTATGGTGATTCGCCTTGGATTGAATAATAGAGTTGGACTGAATGAAAATTTGTAAGCAGAAGGTGCAACGCACGTTCGATTTTGAGCTACTAAGCTGCCGATCACAGAAGCCAATGTTTTAGTTTAAATAAGAATAACACAGTTTTTTCCATCACTTCTGCTTTGGATGCCACACTGACATGGTTAGAGCCGATATTTGGAGCTCGTAGAATGTGCAAATCCAGAGTACTGGCCATCCGCAGAACAATACATCCTCAACCTGGCTGCGTGTTCTCTCATTAGAGGATAGTCAAGCAGCTTTGAGTTTGTTTTTATTCAGAAACGTGATGCTGTCGTAGAGTCTGAATTCTAGTACTGCAGGACCGAAGACCACCTCCTTGGCAGCCCTATTGTCAATCATGGGTTTGATGTCAAGTCAAGCGCAGCGATTGTATGCCTTTTCTAATTTACGACTAAAGCGTCCTTATCTTCGTCTTTCCCCTATCTGCTGGTGCTTAGGCATAGATATATGCCATCCTAAAGAATGCTACCCCTATGAACGATACCAATTGGCGGTAAAGTCTTCTAGTCTAGTCTTGGTCGTCCCACCATCGGACCATTGTAGTATAAGTCCAAAAGCTAAATTTTCCTCATGAATTTCCTATACGATGATGATGTCAGCCTTTGCAATTCACTAAGACACAAACCTGCCGGGTTCGATACCTTCGTGTCGAAGATTTTGAACATTCTACACCATTTCCTGTTGTAAATGAGAAAGCGTGAATTACAAATGCGCAAGCGTCATATGGAAATTAGAATTTTCACATATACATGAGAAAGTGTCACTTCGATATGAGAATAGGCTCTTGTAAATAAGGAAGCGTCAAATGAAATTACGAAAGCGTTAATTGTAATTTAGAATAGTCAGGTTTAAATGAGAATAGTCAATTGTAAATTCGAAAGCGTCATATGGAATTGAGAATAGTCACTTGTAAATGAGAAGGAGTCAATTAAAAGCATCTGTTTTAATTAAGAATAGTCAGTTGTACATGAGAATAGTCAATTGTAAATGCGAAAGCGTCATATGGAAATGAGAAAGCATTAAATGAAAGGCTAAGCGAGCACAGTGCTAAATGTAGCACTCCGGTTTAGACATTTAAAGTATTAACTAACGCTGACTCGATTCCTTAATGAATGGCACACCACTAGGTGATTTAAATCGTTCGCCTACTCCTCCGATCATTAACAAACTGACTTTACTGAAGCAGCGCATGCACTCGTCCTGAAGGTCGGTTGATGGACGGCACTCCAGACACTGATATCGCGCTGAATAAATGAATGTACGAGCAATTACAATTGGCGCTTTCGCATAGTTTATGCTTTCTCATTTACACCTGGCTATTCTCATTCCCATATGACGCTTTCGCATTTATATCTGACAATTTCGCATTTACAATTGATTATTCTCATTTCCATGTGACACTTTAGCATTTACATTTGACGCTTTTCCGTTTCCAACCAATTTTTCTCAAATACATCTTAAGCTTTAGCATTTTCATTTGACATTCTACCAATTAAAAATTATTATTCTCATAGCAAGGTGACGCTTTCGCCTTTACAATTTACTAATCTCATTTTCATATGGCGTTTTCTCATTTACATTTGACACTTTCTAATTTAAAATTTACTAACCTAATTTGCAACTTCCAAATCTTATTTCATATGACGGTTTCTCATTTAATATTGACTATTCTTATTTCTAAGTGACGTTTTCTCATTTACAACTGGAAATGGTGCAAATACATCAAATCATTGTCTTCTAAACGTTTGCCATGGCTGATTTTGGAAGGTCAAAAATGATGAACAAATCCTACATTAGAAAATTTAAATTCCGGATTGTAGGAAAAACAAAGTTAAAAAAAAAAACAAGTAAGGAAGGTTAAGTTCGGGTGTAACCGAACATTACATACTCAGTTGAGAGCTATGGTGACAACATAAGGGAAAATAACCATGTAGGAAAATGAACCAAGGGAAACCCTGGAATGTGTATCAAATGAAAGGCTTTAAAGAGTGTTTTATGAGGGAGTGGGCCATAGTTCTATAGGTGGACGCCATTTAGGGATATAGCCATAAAGGTGGATCAGGGTTGACTCTAGAATGCGTTTGTACGATATGGGTATCAAATGAAAGGTGTTAATGAGTCATTTTAAAAGGGAGTGGGCCTTCGTTCTATAGGTGGATGCCGTTTCGAAATATTGCTATAAAAGTGTACCAGGGGTGACTCTAGAATGTGTTTGTACGATATGGGTATCAAATTAAAGGTATTAATGAGGGTTTTAAAAGGGAGTGGTGGTTGTTGTATAGGTGGTCGCCTTTTCGAGATATCGCCATAAAGGTTGACCAGGGGTGACTCTAGAACGCGTTTGTACGATATGGGTATCAAATGAAAGGTGTTAATGAGTATTTTAAAAGGGAGTAATCCTTAGTTCCATAGGTGGACGCCGTTTCGAGATATCGCCATAAAGGTGGGCCAGGGGTGACTCTAGAATTCGTTTGTGCAATATAGGTATCAAACGAAAGGAGTTAATGAGTATTTTAAAAGGGAGTGGGCCTTAGTTCTATAGGTGGACGCCGTTTCGAAATATCGCCATAAAGGTGGACCAGGGGTGACTAGAACGCGTTTGTACGATATGGGTATCAAATGAAAGGCGTTAATGAGTATTTTAAAAGGGAGTAATCCTTAGTTCCATAGGTGGACGCATTTTCGAGATATTGCCATAAAGGTGGACCAGGGGTGACTCTAGAATTCGTTTGTACAATATGGGTATCAAAAGATAGGTGTTAATGAGTATTTTAAAAGGGAGTAATCCTTAGTTCCATAGGTGGACGCCGTTTCGAGATATCGCCATAAAGGTGGGCCAGGGGTGACTCTAGAATTCGTTTGTGCAATATAGGTATCAAACGAAAGGAGTTAATGAGTATTTTAAAAGGGAGTGGGCCTTAGTTCTATAGGTGGACGCCTTTTCGAGGTATCGCAATAAAAGTGGACCAGGGGTGACTCTAGACTTTGTTTGTACGATATGGGTATCAAATGAAAGGTGTTAATGAGTCATTTTAAAAGGGAGTGGGCCTTCGTTCTATAGGTGTTCGCCTTTTCGAGATATCGCCATAAACGTGGACCAGGGGTGACTTTAGAATATGTTTGTACGATATGGGTATCAAACGAAAGGAGTTAATGAGTATTTTAAAAGGGCGTGGGGCTAAGTTCTACAGGTGGACGCCTTTTCGAGATATCGCCATAAAGGTGGACCAGGGGTGACTCTAGAATGAGTTTGTACGATATGGGTATCAAATTAAAGGTATTAATGAGAGTTTTAAAAGGGAGTGGTGTGAAGGCGTTTTCCAGATATCGACCAAGGACCAGGGTGACCCAGAACATTATCTGTTGGGTACCGCTAATTTATTTATATATGTAATACCTGCCAAGATTTTAAGGGTTTTTTATTTCGCCCTGCAGAACTTTTTCATTTTCTTCTACTTAATATGGTAGGTGTCACAATAAAGTTTTTCTAAAGTTATATTTCGCGTCAATAAAACAATCCAATTACCTTACCATGTTTCATCCCTTTTTTCGTATTTGGTATAGAATTATGGCATTTTTTAATTTTTTGTAATTTTCGATATCGAAAAAGTGGGCGTGGTCATAGTCGGATTTCGTTCATTTTTCATACCAAGATAAAATGAGTTCAGGTAAGCACGTGAACTAAGTTCATTAAAGATATGTCGATTTTTGCTCAAGTTATCGTGTTAACGGCCATGCGGAAGGACAGACGGACGACTGTGTATAAAAACTGGGATAGGCATCAACCGATTTCGCCCATTTTCACAGAAAACAGTTAACGTCATAAAATCTATGCCCCTACCTAATTTCAAAAGGATTGGTTAATTTTTGTTCGACTTATGGCGTTAAAAGTATCCTAGACAAATTAAATGAAAAAGGGCGGAGCCACGCCCATTTTGAAATTTTCTTTTATTTTTGTATTTTGTTGCACCATATCATTACTGGAGTTGAATGTTGACATAATTTACTTATATACTGTAAAGATATTAAACTTTTTGTTAAAATTTTACTTTAAAAATTTTTTTTTTAAAAGTGGGCGTGGTCCTTCTCCGATTTTGCTAATTTTTATTAAGCATACATATAGTAATAGGAGTAACGTTCCTGCCAAATTTCATCATGATATCTTCAACGACTGTCAAATTACAGCTTGCAAAAGTTTTAAATTACCTTCTTTTAAAAGTGGGCGGTGCCACGCCCATTGTCCAAAATTTTACTAATTTTCTATTCTGCGTCATAAGTTCAACTCATCTACCAAGTTTCGTCGCTTTAGCTGTCTTTTGTAATGAATTATCGCACTTTTCCGGTTTTTCGAAATTTTCGATATCGAAAAAGTGGGCGTGGTTATAGTCCGATATCGTTCATTTTAAATAGCGATCTGAGATGAGTGCTCAGGAACCTACATACCAAATTTCATCAAGATACCTCAAAATTTACTCAAGTTATCGTGTTAACGGACGGACGGACGGACGGACGGACGGACATGGCTCAATCAAATTTTTTGTCGATCCTGATTATTTTGATATATGGAAGTCTATATCTATCTCGATTCCTTTATATATGTACAACCAACCGTTATCCAATCAAACTTAATATACTCTGTGAGCTCTGCTCAACTGAGTATAAAAATGAGTTTGAAAACTGACTATCCGACACAGATTCTGCAACTAAGCCCCAAGAAGTTCATTATTCAATTTTTTACGTACAAATGTCTAGAGTGCCATCTGGCTAAAAAACCGTTATGCAGATCAGTAAAAAAAATTTTTTTACAGCTCTAGGTCCAGTCTAAGTCTACCACATGTCAGATCTCAACAAGTGTCATATCCGTCACACCCTTTACCCCAACTTCATTTACACGCCTGTTCTTTTCGTTAATTCGAGCATATTTCCTAGAATCATTAACAACACTAATTTGCTTTCGTTAACATTTTTCGTATAAAACAACAAACAATTGTAAACAAAATGAAAATTTTATGAATGGAAAAATAAATCCCGTACAACTCTTTGTTCACACTACTCACAGCTGACATGAACCGGGTCATAAATGCGTAAACATGCGTGACATACCGGAAAGAGGTCTAATTGTTACACACGTAAATTCAAAGAAAGGCAATCATAGCTATGTAACTGATTATGATGATACTGTTATGTGTAAATATGTAATATGTATTTACTTTTTTAGTTAGTTAGCCTCTATTTTATTTGGATATCTTTTGGCCTTCCACTCCTAATGTGTGAAGTTGTGATATGGGTGTGATTTATGTATGTTTGCTTATGTGGAAAAGTGCTAATAGATTTGATTAGATTTTTTGTCTAACAACAAACTTAGTAACAAACTTTCTTTTTATTTTTTTACAGTTATCAACTCAACCTAGTTCGAGCTCAATTCTATGTCAAAAAAGGTAAGCAATTTTGTTCCATCTACATATTTTTCGCTATCGGTATTGGGTAGAGCTTTTAATACATTTTAATATGTAATTCATCTCTATGAGGAGAGTGACTCCACAGGCGAATACCTTCGGTGGTAGCTATCAAGTGACATGCTTTAAGACCTTCTGTTTGGCAGTTCGACAGAGTTGCTCGTAATTATTCATGGAATGCGTTAGTAGCTCTTGAAGGTGTGCAGCACTATCTGGAAATTAACATCATTCATATACGAGCCTGACCACCTCTGGATATGACCACGTCGCACCTTTTAAAACTGTGAATTTTAGTCGCATCCTACAACAGGCATGCCTACCGCGGCAATATTCTAAACGTCTTAAATTGCTGACACCTCATCGTTGTGGTTAGTTAGGTTAGAGTGGGTGGTCACTGTCTTGTCTAGGTTGAACTCTTTTCTAGCCTGCTGTGATGCCTCAATAGGTAATGGCGACACAGGTTTTTCATGCAACCAACACAGCAGAGGTTGTCCATAATACAGAGCCGCACCTCATGCATTTCCAATGGGCAATGCCCCGTCAACTCTCCAATCATCATTGCCAGTTGGACTTTAGTGAAGAAAACGGCCTGAAGGATCCCAACATTTGGAAAAAGGTAGTGACAGCCAAACGTTTGTTTATCTGGTTCGCGGCCTAGTTTTCCAGCAGCAGATTAAAAGTAGGCCGATTGACCCGTACCCGTAAGGTTTAAGAGATCCGAAATCTTGATTGAGAATTTGCTCGATAGGAGCGCCAGCGAGTCTTTTTGGAGACGAATGCTTTAATAGCCACCCAGTGCATAATGATCTCTCTTACCAAGGATAAAGACGAAACTAGTAAGAACGCTGATTATCCTTTGTCCATAAGTCTTTAGCCCGCATTCTCTAGCCTACCTACTGCTCGGACTACAGCCGATTTCCCAACAATAACCGACAGGTAGGTAAGACTTTAATATTGAATTCAATGTCAAATTTGGTGTAAGGAGCCTCGCTTAACCAAAATTGGTACCAACCATGGACTGGCCCCAATGACCCCATGGCTGCAGTGAAAGGCGAATTGGGCTTTTCTAGATCTGTACCCTAAGTTAAGCTTCCATGACAGCTTTATGTGAAGTATAATATCAGGATATTCAGCCCTACCCGATAGTATATATATATTTCAGTTTTATTGGGGCTTACACCTAGTCCACAGACCTTCAATATGCCCCTCAGGATGCACGGAAATTATCTTCAAACGAGGGTTGCTGAACAGCCTCTGCATTCGAGATCTTACAGTAGCTTGCTTACGATCAAGACCCCAAACAGAGCATTAATGGTAGTTTCAGATAACACCGCATCCGTTAAAGAGGAAACCGGCGGAAATTACTCCAATTACTACATTAAATAACCCAGTTTGCACGCGTAGGGTTCCTAATTTTAGTCGAATGCGGTTCTTCAGGAGAGAGCTGGACATACCAGCGATCGGAAAATGAGTGCTCTGAAAAATTCGTTTCAGGGGTTGTTCTCGTATGACAGTTGGCGGCCCCGATACTTCGTCTTTTTCCATGTACGCGAAGGCCAATTATAACTTCCTACTGTCACTCAGTAGGCTTACAATTTACTTAACATCCCCTTGAGTGGATAAGTGATGAACTAAGGTACAGTTCACAGTTGGCGGCCAGCGTGGTGTGATGGTAGCGTGCTCCGCCTACCACACCGTATGCCCTGGGTTCGCACCCCGGGCAAAGCAACATCAAAATTTTAGAAATAAAGGTTTTCAATTAGAAGAAAATTTGTCTAAGTGGGGTCGCCCCTCCGCAGTGTTTGGCAAGCGCTCCGAGTGTATTTCTGCCACGAAAAGCTCTTAGTGAAAATTCATCTGCCTTGCAGATGCCGTTCGGAGTCGGCATAAAACATGTAGGTCCCTTCCGGCCAATTTGTAGGGAAAATCAAGAGGAGCACGACGCAAATTGGAAGAGAAGCTCGGCCTTAGATCTCTTCGGAGGTTATCGCGCCTTACATTTATTTTTTTTAAGGTACAGTTACAACAAACTCAAGTGAACAATAAATATAGTTTTTTTTGCGCCCATCAGACCGAAGATCCTGGGTTCATGGAAAAGCAACGTTATTATTATTTAGAGAAAGTTATTCTTAGCAAGGTTGCCCCTCGGCAGTGGTTTGCCAAAATACTGCGAGTGTAGTTTAGCCATGAAGGGCTTTTCAGCTCAAATTCATATGCCTTGCAGCTGCTGTTCGGAGTCGGCATAGAACATGTAGGTTCGTTCCGCCAATTTGAAGGACAAATTAGAAAGTAGCACGATGCCAATTGGAAGACAAGCTCAGCCTAAATCTCCTCGGAGGTGTATCGCGCAAAGAATTTATTTTTGCTTTTCTAATTTTGAGCAAAAAAAATTATTGTTGTTTTTCGGGGACCGCCAGGCCAGGCGCCGCTATCCCTCAGCCATATGGCTACACCCTGTTCTTTTGCCTTTGTTGGCTTTCCTTTGAAACGCATCTCTGTCACAAATATTTTACATTTAAAAACCCAAAGTGTGGGGAATACTTTTTGGCACATTCAACAGAACTGTTTGCTAATATGGGACCTATTTTTTCCTACGCGTTTCAATACTTTATGCCATCTTCTTCAGGGGTAAGTATATTTCAACATATTCCAAACTTCCTGAAGATAATGCCAAACTATATTAAAACGCGTAGGAAAAATATAAATCTTATGTATCTATGGATAACCTCCTGATCCTAACAGTTTTTGATGATTGGTTTCTGAAAGGATTCATGATTATTTTAGGGAGTCAAGTGGAATCGTTCTGGGAGCATTTTTTCTAAATAGTTACAATACTGACCAATATCAAAAATACTTGGTATGCGATTCAGATCTAGATTAATTAAAATCTAAATTTTTAATTCAAAGAAATTTTTTGTTTTATTTTCATAAATCGGGTGGAATGGATGAGTAAAGGCCAGTAGCCACAAATAAAAACACTCCAAATCAAACAAAGATAAAACGTCTAATTTCAAAACTACAGCCTCAAGAAATAAGCTTAATAAGATGAATAAATCTCATAGCACACAAATAAAATATTTCAACTCATAAATAAATACCAAATCAGGGAACAGAAGCCAATGTACTTAGTTATAGACGACTTAAGTATGTAGGTGCACCTACACAGCTTTTTGCGGGTCATGGTTGTTTTTACAAGTACAATTACAATATCGACGGGCTTTGCATTCGACTAATATTGCCCGAGGGATTGGTAATTCTTGTACTCGATGGGTGTATGTGTGTGTGTTTGTGTACTTTTGTGGAAGTCATTGAGACTGAAACCGCAAATTTACTGAATTTACTTCGCAAAGACTACGACGAAGACGTCAAGAACTGTAGAAGGAGGCTTAAAGCTTAAAGAAGTAACAGCGACATTGTCTCTATTACATGTGTTCTTCCTATTGTTGTTGGGTTGCAATGGACTTCATGCCGTTGGCTAAGCTGCATTTTGTATGTAGTTTTGTAAATTAAAGTCCGGACGCGGACTTGAACGTTGGAAAAGGCGTGAATATGTAAAAAAATGTCCATAAGCTTGTTAACATATGGGGAATTCCATGTTAACTTATGCTTCTGATGGATTTTGCAAGTCGGATTTTGCTGCAGTTGGCCACGCGTCGAAGTAGACTTTTGAAACTTTTTTTTACATTCAAAATTTTTATCATTTTTTACATTTAAATTTTTAAATCAACTTATTGAAAAAATGTCGAAATTTCCAAAAATTAATTTAAGCTTATTATTTCGATTTTGTAATCAAAAATGAAAATGTGCAAATCAAAATATACAAATGTTCTTTAAATCCATTTTTTAACTTTTTTAACTTCGAAACTAAAATAAAAAAAAAAAAAATAACATTAGAATGGAATTTGTAATGAAACATTTTTTGCATAACTTAAGGCAAATTATAAACAAAATATAAGCAGAAATTTTTTAAATTAAAAAAAAAAAACAGAATTTAGTGTTTTTCAATTTGTTCAAATATATTTTAAATTTTTTAACTTCGAAATTAATTTTTTTTTAGAAAATGCAAAACAAAAATTAAAGCAAAAAATTGTTAAAAACAAAGTTAGGTTAAAAAAATTTCCAAGTAAACAAAAAATATTTTGAAAAAATACCAACATTGATTTTTTTTTAATATTTGCATAATTTTTGTAAAAACTTATTAAAAAATAAATTTAGATGTAAAAAATTACGAAGTCGGAAACTTTTTGCCCAGTTTTGGAAAAAACAAAAATCCAGAAATTTTCAAAAAATTCTTTCTGTATATTTTTTGAACTTGTATACAAAAATAGAGAGATTAAAAAAAATTCTCAGGGTTGTTCAAAAATTTTCATATTGAAGTGCAAATCACAGTACTTATATATGTACACTGAAACTGTTTAAATTGAAAAAAAAAAAAAAAAATATTTTAAATGTTTAATTTTTTTTTTCTGTACAATACCTACAATTTTCGACTTAGTTTTTCTTTTTTTGGTTCATTTTTTAAATTTTGTATAAAAAAATCGATCTACTATAAAACATAATCAATGTGTTAACTGTTTTGCTTAGAAGTAAAAAAAAATATTTGCAATAAACCAAATTTTTCACCAAGTTTTTGAAAAAAAAAAATAAATAAATAAATTCAGATATTTTCAAAAATTTCTTCGACTGCAAATTTTAGAACTTGTGTACGAAAATTGAGTTTCAAAAACAAATGTTTTTTTGAAATGAGAAAAAAAAAAATTACAAAAAAGTTTTTGATTAATAATTTTTTGAAACATTTTTTTTTTCAAAATATATCAAAAAGTAAATTTATAATTTGAAAATAAATAAAGTCCTACAATTTTCGAATAAGTCTCTCAAATATTTGTTTGGATACATTTTTAAAATTTTGTTTAAAAAGAAATTGATCTATAACAAATAATCAATGTTTTAATTTTTTTAGCTTCGAAATAAAAAAAAAATTGCATAAAAAAGTTTTTGGAATTTTATTTTGAATATATATTTTTATGAAACTATTAAAAAAATAATAATTTATCAAAAAAATTCTATTTTCCAAAAACTCATTTCTTCCGTTGACTGAATAAAAAGTAAAAAAAAAACATCTTTCGAACACAATCCAATGATAGCATGTGTTAATATGCAATGCGCCAGATGCATTTACATAAATATTGGAATGTAGTAATGCCTTCAACGTAATATGTAAGTGTTTTCATTTATTGTAATGAAGTGTGGAGGAGGAAGCATAAAAGTAGCAATGACTTGTGAATTTTTTTTTGCTGGAAGCTGCTAGCTGCGGTGTTGCCACATATTTCCAGTTTAATGGGAAAAGCTTCAATGAGGATGCAATGAATGTGGTCTCAAGTTGAAATAACGAGCCATAACTCTCTTCAAGTGAGGATGTGGCAGTCATAGCTAAAGCTTTCATAAATGCCCTCTCGCTAAATTCCTGGTCAGAGCAAGTGACACGAGATTGATGAAGAGAAAATAAAACAAGTAAGGACGGGACTGTCTTCGGCTGTGCCGAAGACTTCATACCTTTCATGAATGGGGCTGACCAATAATCTTATCCCGTTCGTAATCTCCAAATAGTCGGATGTATAAGATAAGTAATATATAGTGAACAGATGTATATACACAAAAGATTTTTAAGATAATAATAATAATAATACCCAACGGATTAAACCTTCCAAAGCCCGCCCGACCGGCGCGAGGGGCGCATCCGCATGACGCACGGATTTGTTATTGCCGAGTTGTTGATAGGCGGAGGTTTGTTAAGCGTCGAGATCTAAAACTGCTCAGCTACAGAATAAAAATCATCAGCTGAGTACTATACATAACAGTTAGAAATTACATAGAAATTATACATATATATACTACATTGTTAAATAAGTGAACATTTTTAATTTATTTGATTTTTTTTTTTTTTTTTGTTAAGAGTTAAGATAGGATAAGACAGTTTTCTTTATGGTAAAAAGTGAATCCGTTATATCAAATGAATTAGAATGAGTGTTAAAATCATGACACAAACACCGAAAAGATTCATTTAATTCGAAACTAGTTCTACACTGCCTCAAAAGAAGAGGTTTGTAATGTCTTGACACCCATGATGGGACGTTGAAATTTACTTCGTTCAAAAGAATTGGACTAGAAATCAGTCCATTCAGGAGTTTAGCCATAAATATAACGCCTAGCATTTCTCTACGACTTGCAAGAGTTGGAAGATTGATAAGCTTTAACCGACTAGTATAAGGTGGAAGATTATACGCAGAGTCCCACTGAAAATTCCTTAAAGAGAAAAGTAGAAATTGCTTTTGTATTGATTCAAGTCTATCTGCATGAACTCGATATTGTGGATTCCAGACTATTGATCCGTATTCTAGTATCGGTCTAACTAAGGTGATGAAAAGGGCTTTAGTTACATAAGGGTCACTAAATTCTTTGGACCACCGTTTCACGTATGAAAGAACACCTCTAGCCTTATTGAAAGTAGCATTAATATGGAGGTTGAAACTAAGTTTAGCATCTATCGTGACTCCCAAGTCCTCAAAATAGTTTACTGATAGAAGACAAAAATTATTAATTACGTAAGAGGCTGCTGGCAAAGATCTTCGAGATAGGCACATGAATTTGCATTTATTGAGGTTCAGCGGCATTGAATTTACGTTGCACCAAGTAACTAGGCAGTTTAAATCCACTTGAGGCAAGGGACGTTCTTCGATAGACGCATATGACCTAAAAAGTTTTACATCATCAGCATGGAATATTTTATAGTGGTACAGATATCATTAATAAATAGCAAGAACAGAATTGGACCAAGGTGGCTGCCTTGTGGGACGCCAGAGGGAACATCGATGACATTTGAAAAAGTATTTTTAAAAATAACTTTTTGCGTTCGACCGCAGAGATACGACGAGATCCACTGGGTGAGACCAGGTTGGAAGCCAAGCCGATCCAGCTTGAAGATAAGTAAGGAGTGGGATACTTTGTCAAATGCTTTACTGAAATCAGTATAAATAACATCTGTGTGAAGATTTTCTCTAAATCCCTTAGAAACATGAGTTGTGAATTCAAGTAGATTAGTAATGGTAGATTTGCCTTTACAGAATCCGTGTTGCGGTTCTGCAATCAAAGTAGAAATGGAAAATGTTAGCTGATTGGTAACGATAGCTTCAAACAACTTTGGGATGGCCGACAACTTTGCTATTCCTCGATAGTTCTCTACACACGACCTACTACCACTTTTGTGAAGGGGTATGAGAAAAGATTCCTTCCAAGCAGAAGGAAAAACTCCACTTTTTAGGGACATATTGAATAAATCAGTTAGAGGCTGATAAATGTGTTCAGCGCATTTTTTTAAGAAAACAAGTGGGAATTAAATCAGGACCGTACTTGTAAGATTCTTTCAAAGACGTTAAATATGAAAAAACTTCATCCGGATATATTTCTGGAATATTAATGGTGTTAAGTGAGTTAAGCTGAAATGGATATTCATTTGAAAAAGTATTAAATTCATTGGAATAGTTGGACTTGAAAAATTGTGCAAAGAAGTTAGCAATATCTTGATCGTCGCTAGACAAATCACCCTGGTATTTTAAAGCAGAGGGAAACCCTTTAACCCTACGTTTAGAGTTCACGAAATTATAGAAAGCTTTCGGATTGCAAGTTATTTTCCTTTTCATCTTACAGATGTACGTATTATAGCACTTTTTGTTTAATTCAAAATATTTATGACGCAAAATAGAGTAATGCAAGTAATCGGAGTGAGAGCCCGACCTTTTGTATAATTTGAAGAAGCGAGAATTTCTGTTTTTTAAGGACTTCAGCTCTTTAGTGAACCATATTTGGACTGATTCGGTTGACACACGTTTTCGCTTAGGTACGTGTTTTTCCAAAATACCGTAAATGGTGGTATAAAAGTCAGAAACATTTTTGTCAATATCTACACCATATTTGGGCCAAGCCACTGTAGATAAAGTTTGGTTAAGTTTACTAAAATTAGCCTTCGCGAATTGAAATCTGAAACTAGAGTCGTATTTAGTAGCAATGCTACTCGGAGAATTTCTTTCGAATTCGTATGCTATTTCCAGGGAAGGATGGTAAGGGTCTTCAGGTACAGTAAGAGGTTCACCCCGGCTTAGAGTACATTTTGATGTATCATCGACAAATACCAAATCAAGGGTCCTACCGAACATGTTAGGAATTATATTTATCTGTTTAAGGCAAAGTTCAGTTATTTCGGCTAAAAATTCGTTGTTGGACAGGTTAGAAGAAATAGGTACAATATTCTGATCAGATATGGTCCATAATACATGCGGGAGATTAAAGTCGCCCAGGATTATCATCGAATCAATGGGCTTCATCAATGAATTAACAATTTTGAGCAGGGAAATATGATCCATATACACCGAAGATGGTGGGACATAGCAGACCGCGATATAGACACAACCCATTCCGAGATTGATTCTAATGCATTTGAATTCTGTAGAATCAATAATGGGTAAATTAACCTCAACTGAAGGTACAGAAGAATGTACCGCAAGCAAAACTCCACCTCCAATTCTGTTCAAGCGGTCATTTCTGTATATTTGGTAATCATGGCAAAGAATCTCTGAGTTAAATACATGAGGTTTTAGCCAAGTTTCAGTTAAAGCGATAATGTTGTAATTGCAGTTAAACGATTTCAAATACAATTCAGTTAGTTTAGTGTTTAAACCTCTAACATTTTGATAAATTAAATTTAGGACCGATTTAACATTCAGTTTTTTGATGCAATATTGTTATGTGGAAGTGTAGCAAGATTTGAAATATTAGTATTACGCCTACGCTCGAATTCCCGCACAAAAGCACCGGGCGGCCAAAAACAATTATTTAATATAGTATCAAAATGTTGTGCTGATACATTAATCCTAAAAGACGAAATATCCCTAGGATAGTTAAAATTGAATTTTCGAACTGTCACGTTTTCAAATTTAAGCTTAGCGATGATGTACGACTTTAGGTCCTCTTCTGTGGTGTCTTTATCAAATCTTGACACAAAAACAGATTTTTTAATAGGGACAACAATAAGATTGTTAGACGGCGGTTCGGATTCCGTAGAAGGGTTTTGTGGATCTTGATTATCTTTTGCAGAATATTTTTTAGGTTTTGTTAAAGAAACCTTGGATGAAGATGGCTGAGCTGGTAAGGGACTTGGAGATGCCAGATTTATTAATTCGATAGTTGGGGGTGCTGTAAATACGGGTGGAGGAACTTCAGCAACGGCATTGAATGTCGGAGCACTAGAGGAGGCATTACAATTTCTATGTTGGTTTACGTTAGTTAAGTCATCCGGATATTTGAAAGACTTAAATAAGTTTTCATACTGGATGAATTTCTTGGACAGTGCGTCAATTTCCCTGCCTATTTCAGAGAACCCATCACGAGCCTGTTTGAAAACTTTGAAAAGATCAATCTCAGTTGGTCTACATTTCAAACAGGCCCAACGAACTCCCTTATCACTATCGTTGAGAGCGTCAACCACTCTTGCTGACAAACTGGCACATTTTATATGGGCGAGCCCATCGCAAAGCCAGCATGACACGATAAATATAAAATAAAAAATGGCAAAAAACCCCTTTATCTGAACGATCGGTTGTATGGGATATATATTATATAGAACTCCGATCGAATGATTTTTACAGGAAATCTTCTATGATATATTAGAATATATATCACCGAGTTTCACGTTTTGATATTGGAAACTAAGGGAAAAATGCCCAAAAATCTTTCTATCTCAATGATCGGTTGTATGGGATAGGTATATACTATATACATATAGCTCCGATCAAAGTGATTCTTTCAGGAAATCTTCTATGATATATTAGAATAAATATCACCAAGTTTAACGTTTTTATATTAGAAATTAAGGGAGAAATGCCAAACAATTTTCTATCTGAACGATCGGTTGTATGGGATCTATACTATATATAGCTCCGATCAAAGTGATTTTTTCAGAAAATCTTCTATGATATATTAAAATATATATCACCGAGTTTCACGTTTATACTTTCTAAATTAAGGGAGAAATGGCCAAAAATCTTTCTATCTGAACGATCGGTTGTATGGGATATAACTATATATAGCTCCGATCAAAGTGATTTTTTTAGGATATCTTCTATGATATATTAGAATATATATCACTGAGTTTCACGTTTATACTTTCTAAATTGCGGCAGGAATGACCAAAATTGTCTTATCTGAACGATCGGTTGTATGGGAGATATATGTTATAGTGGTCCGATCCTACCAGATCCGACAAATGTCTAATATAATACAAAAATACATCCTTGTGCCAAATTTCATCGAGATATCTCAAAATTTGAGTGACTAGTTTGCGTTCAAACATACAGACGGACTGACAGACGAACGGACGGACAGATGGACATGGCTATGTCAACTCAATTCGTCGCCGTGATCAATTCGGTATACTTAATGGTGAGTCTATCTTCTATATTTCTCAACGTCACAAACATCGGACCAAAGTTAATATACCATTTCATGTTCATGAAAGGTATAATGAAACTCCGCAATGGCTACGCTATATGAGCAACCATCACGCTTATAAAAACTTTTAGGGTCATGAGGGCTAATACAGTAACGCGAATATTGGCATGGGTAAAGCAAGTGCCCTTCTAACTGAATAGTTCTGCTGAGCGCCCTAGACAGCGTACTCTCACACATCTGGCAACCCTTTCTCTCACACTTCACACGAAATTTTGTTTTGTTCAGTAGCGTGATATTTACAATTTTGTGCATGTTATTGAAATTTATTTTTGCTGTTAACTTCGTTAGGTAAATGCGCTCGCACGGTAGCTAAAGCTGTGATTGTTTTCAAGTTCTTTTTTAAACTCTCATACTCCATCAAACATTTGGTATACTACATATGTACATAGACCTAACCTTATTTATTTATCTTTATAATTTACACCAATACCATTTGCACTTCTCATCTTGCGGTTTAACGCAACTCACCGCGTTCCTGTAAATGCAGTAGTCAAAAGATATGGAAATTTTAATATTTTCCCACGCAAATTTCTGTGATTTAATTCGTAGTTCCCTTTGCTGGAGGGTCATGGTGTATGAAATGTTAATAAAAATAATATTTTTGCTACTAATGTAGTAGTAATAGTAATTGTTGTTATTAAGGTATCAAGTACCGGATAATGTTTGTCATTATACTCAGTTGAGCAGAGCTCACAGAGTATATTAAGTTTGATTGGATAACGGTTGGTTGTACATATATAAAGGAATCGAGATAGATATAGACTTCCATATATCAAAATAATCAGGATCGAAAAAAATTTGATTGAGCCATGTCCGTCCGTCCGTCCGTCCGTTAACACGATAACTTGAGTAAATTTTGAGGTATCTTGATGAAATTTGGTATGTAGGTTCCTGAGCACCCATCTTAGATCGCTATTTAAAATGAACGATATCGGACTATAACTACGCCCACTTTTTCGATATCGAAAATTTCGGAAAACCGAAAAATTGCGATAATTCATTACAAAAGAGAGATAAAGCGATGAAACTTGGTAGATGAGTTGAACTTATGACGCAGAATAGAAAATTAGTAAAATTTTGGACAATGGGCGTGGCACCGCCCACTTTTAAAAGAAGGTAATTTAAAACTTTTGCAAGCTGTAATTTGGCAGTTGTTGAAGATATCATGATGAAATTTGGCAGGAACGTTACTCCTATTACTATATGTACGCTTAATAAAAATTAGCATAATCGGAGAAGGACCACACCCACTTTTAAAAAAAAAAATTTTTTTTAAAGTAAAATTTTAACAAAAAATTTAATATCTTTACAGTATATAAGTAAATTATGTCAACATTCAACTCCAGTAATGATATAGTGCAACAAAATACAAAAATAAAAGAAAATTTCAAAATGGGCGTGGCTCCGCCCTTTTTCATTTAATTTGTCTAGGATACTTTTAACGCCATAAGTCGAACAAAAATAACCAATCCTTTTGAAATTTGGTAGGGGCATATATTTTATGACGTTAACTGTTTTCTATGAAAATGGGCGAAATCGGTTAATGCCACGCCCAGTTTTTATACACAGTCGTCCGTCTGTCCTTCCGCATGGCCGTTAACACGATAACTTGAGCATAAATCGACATATCTTTAATGAACTTAGTTCACGTGCTTACTTGAACTCACTTTATCTTGGTATGAAAAATGAACGAAATCCGACTATGACCACGCCCACTTTTTCGATATCGAAAATTACGAAAAATGAAAAAATGCCATAATTCTATACCAAATACGAAAAAAGGGATGAAACATGGTAAGGTAATTTGATTGTTTTATTGACGCGAAATATAAGTTTAGAAAAAACTTTATAAAATGGTTGTGACACCTACCATATTAAGTAGAAGAAAATGAAAAAGTTCTGCAGGGCGAAATAAAAAACCCTTAAAATCTTGGCAGGTATTACATATATAAATAAATTAGCGGTATCCAACAGATGATGTTCTGGGTCACCCTGGTCCACATTTTGGTCGATATCTGGAAAACGCCTTCACATATACAACTACCACCACTCCCTTTTAAAACTCTCATTAATACCTTTAATTTGATACCCATATCGTACAAACTCATTCTAGAGTCATCCCTGGTCCACCTTTATGGCGATATTTCGAAAAGGCGTCCACCTATAGAACTAAGGCCCACTCCCTTTTAAAATACTCATTAACTCTATTCGTTTGATACCCATATCGTACAATCATATTCTAAAGTCACCCCTGGTCCACCTTTATGGCGATATCTCGAAAAGGCGAACACCTATAGAACGAAGGCCCACCCCTTTTAAAATACTCATTAACTCCTTTCGTTTGATACCCATATTGCACAAAGGAATTCTAGAGTCACCCCTGGCCCACCTTTATGGCGATATCTCGAAACGGCGTCCACCTATGGAACTAAGGATTACTCCCTTTTAAAATACTCATTAACACCTTTCTTTTGATACCCATATTGTACAAACAAATTCTAGAGTTACCCCTGGTCCACCTTTATGGCGATATTTCGAAAATGCGACCACCTATACAACAACCACCACTCCCTTTTAAAATACTCATTAACTCATTTCGTTTGATACCCATATTGCACAAACGAATTCTAGAGTGACCCCTGGCCCACCTTTATGGCGGTATCTCGAAACGGCGTCCACCTATGGAACCACCTCATTAATACCTTTAATTTGATACCCATATCGTAAAAACACATTCTAGAGTCACCCCTGGTCCACCTTTATGGCGATATTTCGAAACGGCGTCCACCTATAGAACTAAGGCCCACTCCCTTTTAAAATACTCATTAACACCTTTCGCTTGATGCCCATATTGTACAAACAAATTCTAGGGTCACCCCTGGTCCACCTTTATGGCGATATCTCAAAACGGCGTCCACCTATGGGACTAAGGATTACTCCCTCTTAAAATACTTATTAACACCTTTCTTTTGATACCCATATTGAACAAACAAATTCTAGGGTCACCCCTGGTCCACCTTTATGGCGATATCTCGAAACGGCGTCCACCTATGGAACACCTTTTAAAATACTCATTAACACTTTTCATTTGATACCCATATCGTACAAACGCATTCTAGAGTCACCCCTGGTCCACCTTTATGGCGATATCTCGAAAAGGCGACCAACTATACAACAACCACCACTCCCTTTTAAAACCCTCATTAATACCTTTAATTTGATACCCCTATCGTACAAACACATTCTAGAGTCAACCCTGGTCCACCTTTATGGCGATATTTCGAAACGGCATCCACCTATAGAACTAAGGCCCACTCCCTTTTAAAATACTCATTAACACCATTCGTTTGATGCCCATATTGTACAAACAAATTCTAGGGTCACCCCTGTTCCACCTTTGTGGCGATATCTCGAAACGGCGTCCACCTATGGAACTAAGGATTACTCCCTTTTATAATACTCATTAACACCTTTAATGTGATACCCATATCGTACAAACGCATTCTAGAGTCAACCCTGATCCACCTTTATGGCTATATCCCTAAATGGCGTCCACCTATAGAACTATGGCCCACTCCCTCATAAAATACTCTTTAATGCCTTTCGTTTGATACACATGTCATACAAACACATTCCAGGGTTTCCCTCGGTTCATTTTCCTACATGGTTATTTTCCCTTATGTTGTCACCATAGCTCTCAACTGAGTATGTAATGTTCGGTTACACCCGAACTTAACCTTCCTTACTTGTTTTGTTGTGAGTTTTGCATGTCATACAGTTTTTTTGGGTGGTATTGTATTGTATAAAAAGAAGAAGGGGGCTACGGGCCCCTCAAAAATAATACATTTAACAATTAAAGGTGTCTAAATTGGGGTGTAACCGAACATTATATACTCAGCGTGAGCTTCAATTCCACATTTCATTTCAGATAAATTACTTTTCTACATAACACGTTGCACCGCCCGTTTAAAAAAAAATGTCTCCTCATTTCCTCTTACAATAAAACTTGATAAGTGGACTATCATTGATTGCAAACTATTTTTTGCTAAGTCTCAATCAAATTTTTTTTCGACACTGCTGATATTGATATATGGAAGTCTATATCTATTTCGATTCCTTTATACCTGTACAACCAACCGTTATCCAATCAAAGTTAATATACTCTGTGTGCAAATCACGCTGAGTATAATTAAAAAGCTTTGTTAAGACTACTTTTATGTGAAGCTCTCTATGACAACTCATCTTATCGATGGATTCTGCATTTTTCGCTAATCTGTCTCCTAGTAGTCGTCCTAGTACTTCGACAGAAGTTGTTTGCTCTGATTTGCATGCGTTCAGCCCAAAGTGCAAATGGACACCTTTCATTCTAGTTTCCTCCTGCTGGTTTAACCTCAAAATTGGAAGAACGGCCTGAAGAGCTTTATACTTATATTGATAATAAGTTTTGAGCCATCCACGAAGGCGGTCTGGGTCTGGATTCTGCAGTAAAGATAAATAAATAAAATCAAGAAATTGTTGTCTAGAGGGACAGTCAGATTAGGATGACCTAATTGACGTAAATATTCGCGAATGGTCTCCAGAATGCTGTCATGACCACGTTTCATGTGGTTTAAAAGCAGTCTAACTACGTTATAATTTGGCATGAGTTTACCATACAGGTCTGTCGGGAAAGTTAAGGTGTGCAGGGAAGTGCGACTAATAAAAGCTGCGCTCTTTCCGTCCTCTGCTGTTTTTATTCGAGTGCTGATCAGCATAATGCAATGTCATATAGTATAGGGGGTCGCAGTCGGGTATGGTTCTGCAGGATAAGAGTAAGGTATCTTTAGGAAATTCATTGAAAGGCCTTGGCGTTGAGCACATACATTGGAGGGGGCTCTAGCGAATGTCCTATGCCTTTTGAATCGACTCGAGGTTTTTAAGGACCACTTTTCGCTATTTCGTGCTCCCAACTCACGGCGAAACTTTACTTGCTCATGCAAGGCAGGCAACATTTTCGAGATACATTTTCTAGCGCTATATACACCATTTATTGCCGCTCGCGAAAAACTTTGACACAGTTACTTATTTTCCTCACATTCTATACCGCGGATTAATCAGCGTTTGCGGCAACTCGTGTGTTCAAACAATTACTCTCAACATATAAGGTTAGGCTTATAAAACACACAGTTTGATGAGAGAGAAGGGAATTTAAAATGTCTGTTTTTAAGAAAGAATGCTAAGCGGTTGTTGTTGCTGTTGTGGGAGCTGTATTTCCCAATACCAAAGAGAAGAGGTAGTTGACAGCGCTAAGGAATCCTTGGCATGTGGGAGCTCTGCAGCAGAACATACACTTGGTATGCCAAAGTGCAATCTTGATAACTCAAACGATAATTATGCAACTGTGAAGCTATTTCTTAAAATTATAATAAACTATAACTATATTCCTGAGTTCACGCCCCGGGCAAAGCTACATGAAAATTTTAAAAACAAGTTTTTTCAATCGGAAGAAAGTTTTTCTAATCGGGATCGCCTCTCGGCAGTGATTTGGCAAGTTTTCCGGGTGTATTTCATGCCAGATGCCGTTCGGAGTCAGCATAAAACATGTAGGTCCCGTCCCGATAATTTGTAGAAGCAAGACGCAAATTGGAAGAGAAGCCCGGCCTAAAATCTCTTATTATCGCGGCTTACATTAATTTCTTTATTATTAATAAATTATGTATCTAACAAGTACTACCACCATTTCAAAACCATTGTGATTAAAAAAATTAGTTTTGATTACGGATCGTGAAACGTAATACGGATCCTAATATTTGTACTGTATTTAGAGTGAAGTTGTGCCAGTTTTGGGTCTCTCTTAAAGTATTTCTTCATACTCTGCAATAAGTGTTGGCATACCCGAAGCGGAGATCTTTCTAGAAAAGGGATTTCCTGAAATCGTAAAGAAGTACTTTATTGTTTACACGGACTTTTGAACTACGAATCATCTCAGCTTAGTATATAACCTCCAAAGTCCGGAAAATTTCCTGTTCCTATCGCCTTCTTTTCGGTATATGTATACATACTACCATTCGGCTTCATATATCTTAAATGACTTTCCTATTATTCTTACTTCTTTCAAGACCAGTAGTTACTTCACCACTTAACGTTGTTTCGGTTCGGTTGCGGTGTTTGCATTTCAGCACTCTATTTAGTTTCTGCTGACTTTATTTGTTTGTTCGCTCCTTTTTTTGTTTTACAAGAAAGCTCATAGCTAGACATGGCTCTTATTACTAAGTTGAGCAGACACTCAAGTTTTTTTCCGCAGAAATTCTTTGCGCTACTGCATTTAGCAATCAAGTCACTTCAACTGCCACAACTTACCACTTCACTCTTTATCGTACTCATATCAGCGCTGCACTGCAATCAGCACAGAAGTGTTGTTGTTGTCGTAGCCTCTTATTTGCAGCGCATCGTTCTTTCTAACCATCCAACTCCTCATTTCTCTTCGCTTGTCCAGTCAAAGTGGTGCCTTTTGGTTTTCGTAGGCTTACTTTTTACTCTCAATCCAGTGGCCGTAATTTGCTTGCGCATTTTCCCGCTACCTTACCTCCCCACTCCTAATTTCTTTTTACCGTATCCCAGCAAGAATTTACAACTTGTCTTCTGCCTTAAGCGCCAAATACACGACACGAACATTTCCGCGAACATTCCCGTTATGTCATGTTTCTGCGACCTTTTCTGTCGTGTATGGTGGTGTTTGCCAGTTCGCGCAAATGTTCGCCAAAAATCAAAATATTTTAATTTTTGGCGAACATTTGCGCGAACTGTTCGTGCGTGTATGGCGAAATAGCTCATAATCGTAGTAATTTCTGAACGGAACAGACGTGCGCGGAAAAGTAAAACGTGCGCGGAAAAGTAAAATGGACAATAAAAAATTTCTGAGTGAATTTATTGAAATGTATAAATCTTTGCCATCCTCGTGGCAAGTAAAAAGCAAAGATTATTGTAATTTAATTGCCACAGCGAGCAATATTGCTGCAGCACAATTGTTGTCCGTATTCATCGCTGTCTGAAAGAGAACTAAAGTTCGGCCAAAAGTTTGTATGGCGTATGGCCAAAGCTGCGAACAAGATTGCGGAATGTTCGCGGAAATGTTCCTGTCGTGTATTTGGCGCTTTAGCGGCACCAATAATCGATTGCATTGATTCTCATAAGGTTGGTCGAATCAGCTGTTATAAGGTTATCGGTACGGTTACCGATAAAGCACCAATGTCTGCAGCTTAATAAGTGGAAAATATTAGAAGCACTTATATTTGCACAGACATTGCAGCTACACATTTTTGTGCAGCGACGCCTAAAAAGTAATAGCAGGTGCAGATGAACGGATTTCTGCGCATGGCTGCGTTGAGAGCGCAAGATAAATGGTATTGTTTTTCGCATTTCGTCGGGCCTCTCTCCAAATCATTCAAAACGCTCACAATCTGAAGTGATTCCACAGAGTTTCTGCATCTTGCACTTTGAAGCGTTTTATAAGTGTTGCTTCAAATAGTAGTAAATAATTCAACATTTTTTCTTGTTACCGCCCACTTCAATTGCTGTTATCTCAATATTCATCACCAATTTTTTCTCTTGCATTTTTCGGCACCAACGCTGCACTAGTTGTGATCGGTTTATGGCATGATCATGTGTTGAGTTATTAAAAAAGCTACCGGAACGTAATAGAAAAGTGAACACACAATTTGACCTTGTTTCGTGTAAATCCAATTTATAAGGTAATGTGGGTGAAGATGACGTGGTGAAAAGTGCTATGATTGTATGTTAATCAAATTATCTTGATTTAAATAAAATTCAAAAGGTCTACTCACAAATTCTATTAAACATTTGTTTTGATATTTTGTTAACAAATTTCAAAATGGACAGACTCAACCCACACTGTGACACTACTTGCAAGCATTGAAAAAGTGCTCTTGTTGATTTTGTTTAGGTAGCGATAAGGACACTTCCCGAAGACCCTGGGGAGTGCCATCGATGTTGATGGTCCTTTGCCGTATGCAGATCCGGTACGTTCCGGTACCAAGCACCATAAAGGTACGGGAACGTTTTGGTATGACCGCATGCAACCTTTTAGAAAATCTCGCCCTCCAACCCCCTAGATCCATCAGGAGTTCGGGGTCGCCAGAGCCTCGGCTGTTAATGAAAAAGGATTCGCCACGGGTAGACGAGGTTGACAATTGGGTTGGGGAAGTTATATATTGCGCTGGCAACCCCTTGAGAGTGTTGCGCTACTCAACCCCTTGAATAAATTTGGTATTTTAGTCGCCTATTATGACAGGCATACTTACCGCGGGTATATTCTAAGCCCCCTAACCCACTGGGGCTGAAAAAGTCCTTATCTGTGATGCTCGACAATCATGTCTTTCCAGGACCCGGCTTAACTCTTAACCAATGCAGATATCAAAAGTGTATTCTAGAGATCGCTGGAATATTCTGTTCATATAATCAGATAATCGTAATCGTGAAATGACTTCAAAAGAAAATCTTAACAAGCTTTGCCGATTTGTAATCCGTTTCCCAGGAAGCTTTTGCAAACCAATTTGATGAAAGAGTAGATGTCGCAGAAATCTGCCCTCATGAGTCTGCACAACATCATTCCATAAACTTAATAACGCGTAAATCCCAGCATCAAAATTTAGACTTCGAACACAGTACATGCAATAACAAGGCGATCATGAAAATATTATGGTTGTTTCTATCCCAGATCACGGAGGGTTCCATTGGCGAAGTCTTATCAATCTTATTCATATTATAACTATCACAGATTCTATATTAAGATGTCTGAATATCCCGATGTTTGTTTTTATGACTCATTCAGGTCGGAAGGCTTTATGTCTTTCGATAAAATTTCGCATAGTCATATTTAGCCTGAAATGACATCCTTTTTTCGATTTCAATCGAATTTGCGATACACATAGCCAATTGTCTGAAAGGATCTAATAGCTAGATATTTTTGTAAGATGGGATAGTATTTCAATCCCTTGGTACATTATTTTTTTAATTATTTACAGTTATAACTTTAGGTAGATTGACCTTGAACCTAGTCTATGGGTGATAAAAAGCGTGGTCAAAGCAATTTTTGTAAAGCGCGGGTTGCATCAGGAATGCTTGAGCACAATTTTTGAATTTTTGAGACAATTCCTGGAATATTACCGAGCGTTTCGGTACTATTCCGGAATACTTTCCGGATTTTTTTCGGAATGACTCCGGAGCTATTTCACGGATGTCTCTAAATAATGTCGAGAAAAGTTTGTTTTGTTTTCGGGACTATTTCGGGAATGTTTTCGAAATTATTTCGGGATCGTTATTTCGAGATTTCGTTGGGTATACTCCCGGGATCACTTCCGCAAGTTTTTGAAATCTTTTCGGAATCATTTGGAGCTAACCGCTTACGTCCTCTTCATATCCGTGGTTTTTTGTACAACATTCGGACTTTTTTCCGATCTTTCGACTTTTCAAGGACTGTTTTGAGACCATTTCAAGATCTTTATTGATCATATCGAGACCTATTTAATGAACATTTTGGGACTATTATGGGGGCGATTGCGAGATAATTTTGAACAATTTGTGGATTGTTGTAAGGATTTTAAAAATCATATCGGTACAAGCAAAGGACTTTTCGGGAATGTTTTCGGGATGACTTCGGAAAAGTGTTTGAAATTGTTTCCCGATCATATCAGGACTTCTTCGACAACATTTCGAGATTTTTTTCCGACCTTTCCGGGATTGTTTCAGCACCATTTCGAGATTGCTTTAGTAATCATATTAGAATTATTTCAGGAAAATTTCAGCACTATTTCATGATTGTTTTTTAATTCATTTTTGTGTGGCAATGAAAGCTACAGGTTTGTGTTTGAGTTATATACTGAGGTTATTTAGAGATTATATTTGAATATATCTAAAATGGACTAGTCAAATTTTACTGCTAAATTCGAATAATAAGCTCAGAAATTCCAATAGCTCCAACATTAATTTCAAATTCGAATCTCTTTCGTCAGGTTTTTGAGGTCCAGGTGAGGTTAGGTTGAACAAGCTAAAATAAGGAAATGTCAGCCCGACACTCAAGCCACATTGTGATGCTCTTACGGTCTCTGTCGTTTACTGTGCCAGCCATAATGAAACGATGAGCTTCGCGAAATCGAATCGTTATAACTTTTGATTTTATTTCGAACTTGGCTTCTTCCGTAAGATCATTGAGAATTGGTTGACCGAAACTAGTCTACCATCTTCTAACTTAGTGCCGTACTTGGCTTTGAGTTTGTATACCTTCCTAAATTATTGAGGATCGTTTAAACGTGTTAAGCTAACCGTATTTTAACTAAGTGCCGGATGTTGATTTAGCAGATGCTGAATAACTTTATTCACTCTCAAAGCAGTTCCAGCTGCGATAGCAATTATAAGATCTGTTGCGCATACTAGCGGCGTGGGTATCTATTAAACAGTGTTAACTGAGAACCCCTACTAGAGACGATATCACCGAAGCCATGGGTAAACCTATCGCATTTCAGATTCTTTTTTCTAAAACGCTCTTTTATAGAACTTGGTTGAGGAAGATCTCTTTCAGCTGTTATTTTTAAAACGTCATATCTCAGTTAAGAATCTACGCACTACGCATACCCAAAGAAATAATTTTCGAAATTTAATTTTTTTTGACTTCTAAGTTTTTTTTCATTACCTACTAAAAAAAACTTCATATGTATACCCTGTCTGACCCAAGAATGTCCGCTAAAAACGTTGGACAACGACAAACGACAACGTTTTTAGCGGACATTTTTGGGTCGGACAGGGTACACATGAAAATTTTACAATCAAATGAAATTTTTTTTAGCAGGTCATGAAAAAACCTTAAAAATCAAAGTGGAAAAAAAGTCAAAACAATGAAATTTGGGTATGCGTATTGGAACTTTTCCTGAGCCTAAATCCTATCGAAAAATCGATGGCGCGATATCGGTTAATAAATCGACCCAGTCTAATATACATATTTATGCGTGTTGCCATGTTGTTAAATGGTTAAGAATGCATATATGATATATCTTTTGAAAATACTCATAGATAGAGCGGAAAAGAAATGAGAGAAAATGCGGAGAGGAAGAGAGAGAAAGGCAGAGAAATGAGTGAATAAAAACTTAAGGAAAAGAAGGATCGAGGGGGGGGGGGGGAAGTAGGAGGTAAAAACTTCTTACAACTTACGAAGGTAGATCAAAGTTAGAATAAATACTGAAATAGCGCATTCTTCTAAAAAAATTTGATATAGCCAGGTATTAAAAAAATACAGAGAGAGCGTTTATCAGATAGAAGTGATATTAGGTATTTTACTGAAATTTTCTAAGATACATCATTTACGAACCGGCAGTCGAGATACATAGTGCGATATTCCATTGAACCGTCGTTTTGTAGTTTATGGTTGCCAATAAAAATTTTGATTCAAACATAGCACATACCAGTTACAGGAGACCTGGTCATATGGTTATTTCTATATTTTATGTCACTATTATTTTAAGTTTGAGGTGTTATAGCTTAAGATTAGCGGTATACTTGGTATATTTAGATAAGTAAATTGAAACAATTCACAAACAACAATAAAAAGATTTCTAATATGACAAGATACGACTTTTTTGGCATTTTGTCAAAAACTAAAAATAAAATTAAATAATAGATTAAAACAATCTTACAAGCTACGCAATAAACTAAAAATAAAATCGAGACTACTGAATATGTTCGCTATCTCTTGAAAGATTTTTTAGAACAACCACAGAGTGAGTCATGCAGACAAAAAGTCATGCGTCCGATGAATACAAAATACGCGCAACAAACTGACAAAAGTAGATACTTAAATAAATATTTTCGTAAAAGCATTTAGTGACTATATGCGAAATTTGTTAAACAAATTAATGCGGTGAGTGAGTGAGGTAAGATAAACTGAAAAAAAAAAAATAATTAAAAAATTGCAAAAAACAATACAAAGCTAAGATAAAATAAAAAAAAAACATTTAGCATTTAAAATGAGCGTAAAAATTGCAAACAATCAGTGCAAACTCGAGACACACGCCAAAAAAATAATAAAAAAAAAAGTCATAAACAAACTTAAAGCAAGCGAACAGCGAAAAGATAAAGTAAAGGAAACAAGCAATTGGTTGTTTTTCAAAACGAATAAGCTACTGTCAATGTCAAAGAAAGGCCAGAAGCGACGGTATAAAAATGTTAAACAAAATATGCAAAAAGAAAAAAAAATTTAAGAAAGAATAACAATTAAGAACGGGAGTACCGTCGTCTGTTATGAGGGCTCTATACCTTTTATGAGTGTACAAAAATGAACTAAACTTTGAATGGCATTGTAAGAAGTAAGTGGCTCAGAGACCATAGATGTCTCTGCAAGTGGTATGAAAGAAATTCGTAATATCTGAATAATTATGTATGTACGAATGTGTTATCGGATATTTTATATAGAGCGCCGATATAAACATAATGCTTTCAAAAAGTTTTTTCGAATCATAAGCAGTTGTTACTTTGAAAAATATTTAGATTTTAAGACAGCCCACTGGTAAGATTTTGTTCACATTCATAGTATGCTCCTAGGGGCAAAGATGACCGGCCCAATGAATTAAATTCTTGTAATGAAACTGTATGAAAAAATAAAACTATCGAACTTCGCATTTATTTATATTTTTTTATTTATTTTTTCGGATCCGTACATTTTTGAAACCAGGTACTTTTTCAGATCCGGGAATTTTCACAAACCGGCAAACCGGATACTTTTCCGGATCCATGATATTTTTTGAAAACCGGTACTCTTTCGTATCTTGGAAATGTTTTGGAAAAGGGTACCTTTCGGATCCGGATACTTTTTGAAGCCAGGTATTTTTTTTAGATCCGGGTACTTTTTAAAAACTGGGTACTTTTTAAAACCGGACACTTCTCTATAACCGAGTGTTTTTTTTTACACCGGCACTTTTCTTGACGAGGGTATCGTTTAAAACGGGCTACTTTTTTAGAACCCGGGTACCTTTTTTGAGCCGAGTAAGCCACTCGACTAACGAAAGCACTTAAACAGAATAAATATCTCTCATATCTCTCTCTTTCTCATTGGGTTTTTAAAGCGATTGTAAGCCCTATTCTATACTATGGAGTTCTTGTTTGGTGGAAAGCCACACAAAAAACAACATACCTCAAAAAATTAAAGGGGGTATGCAGACTATCGATGCTTAGCATTACGGGAGCCCTGAAAACAACCCCGACGGCTGCACTGTATGCCATTCCACCTGTAGACCTGAACATAGCATTACCAACTGCAACCAGGCTCGGCGCCTCGGGGCAGCTTGAGCGCCGACCATAAGGTCATAGTAGTATAGCGTCATCAACCACAAGACGAACAAACTACCTGGTTCCATATTTGCGCTTCGAGGGAGATCTTAAGGCCGCAATAGAGGGGGACGGTTGGCGCAAGGGTGCACAAATGGCGGACAAGGCGATACATGTGTACACAGATGGTTCCAAAGTAGTGGAAGGAGTAGGGTCTGCGGTATACTGTGCTGATCCGGAAATAAGCAGATCCTACAGGCTGCCGGATTACTGTAGCCGTAATCAAAGCAGTAGAAACCCTGGAAGAGTTAAGCTGCAACCGTGTTAACTTTTATATTGTCAGTCAAGCAGCAATTAAGGTAATAATCGCATAGCACAGCATCTAAATGCGTGTTAGAATGTAAGCAGTCTCTGGAGAGAATCGGGACAGAGAGAAGCATACATCTGTATTGGGTCCCAGGGCATGTGGGAATAGATGGGAATGAAAAAGCGGATGAACTACCTAAAAAGGGCGCATCCCTTAAAGCTTGCTCCGTAGACGTCCCAATTAGACTGGGCGAGATTAAGCGAGGGCGAGAGGTGCACATGATCGACCAAGCGGGAAAGGCGTGGGTTCTAGCGCGGGGCTATATTGTCGAAGATTATGTGTAGGGCTTACAACCTTAGACTAACAAAGTTGATTCTATCATTAAAATGAGAGGATTGTAGACTCATGACGGGTATTCTGACTGGACACTGTCTTCTGGCGTCACATACCTTTAAATTAGGCTTGGTTAGTGATAGCAGATGTAAGAAGTGCGGGTTGGAGAAGAAACGATCGAGCACGTTCTGTGCTTGTGCCCTGCACTTGCCAGGCTTAGACTCCAGCTATTAGGAGTGAAACAACTGTCAGATCTAGAAGCAGCAAGGGGCTTTAGTCATAGGAAGCTTCTAGTATTTCCCAAGAGGACGGAGTTATTTTATAACACAGGTCCTGGTTTTTGATAGAGGTTTTCAGTTTGGTCGTTAAAACAAACTTCTGGTAACAATACGGACTCAATCAACCTAGGCAATTATTACTTTCAAAGTTTGTGCGCTTTGTTACATTTTATTTCGAGACTCTAGCGGGATACTTTCTACATATGTTTTCAGATCCGTACAATTTTCGACCCGGGTAAATTTTCGGATCCAGGTACTTTCGAAAACCGGGTAATATTCGGTGTCCATGTTCTTTTTAGAACCGAGTATTTTATTCAGACCGATTACTTTTTCGGATCTGCGGAATTTCTTGAAAACTGGTACTCGTACATAACTGGGAAGTTTATTGCAATGTAGTACTTTTCGCATTCGGGTATATTTTTTTAAATCCGGGAAATTTTTAAAATCAGGCATTTTTTTAGATCCGGGTACTTCTTGGTTACTTGTCTAAAACTGGAATCTGTTTTAGAACAGGATTTTTTTTTAAATCATGGTACTTATTTGGAACCAAGTGCTCTTTTGAACCTGGCTTTTTTTCGAGCCGGGCAAGCCATTTGACTAACGTACGCAGTAAAAAACTTAGGTTTTCCCGTCAATCGATCGGGTTACTTTCCGGATACTTCTTCGGATGCGTACATTTTTGGAACCGGGTTCTTTCAAAAACTGGGTTCTTTTTTGAGTGGTGCTGTGTGAGTACTGCTACTATGACAATAACAACATAACACACATACTTCGAAACATTATAACTTACTCAGCAGCGAATCGTACTAGTTCCGAACCTATCGTACTAGGAGATGGTACCAGTTCTAATTCTGTCATCTCACAGTGCTTTCAAATGGCATCTTTAACATTGTGATCTCCTACGAAATGGCAACTAAACGCATTTTTAACTGATTCAGTCGTAGATGGTTCTGAAATAGTCGCGACAATTAATAAATTCAAATACATATAACTCATGCTTAAGTACTGTTGGTACGAGTTTGGCTACCAACTGCCCCGCTCTGCATCCGATTAGCCTCAGCTAGGAAGTAGTCATAAAACCGGTAGTTCGAAACTGTCGCTTTGCTATACTGCCTCCCATTTTCTCTGCATGGTATGTCTTCTTTTTCTTGTACTTGAAACATACGGCAGCGGACTAATGCGGGTATAAAATTTAGTGTTTATGAAGGGTATAAAAAGCACACACCTTCCAATGTTAGCAAGCATGGAGGCACTTATTAAAGAGCCAATCAAAATAGGCCGCAGTTACCTAACGGCTGTTTGCGAAGCGTAAAGTAGATACACAAACATATGCAAGTAATAATAAAAAGCTGCAAAAAAAGGAAAAAATAAAATTTAAATAATATAACAAAAATAAAAGCCATTCTCGAAAAGCTGAAAAACAACAATTTTGGTCTTATCATGACTAATGCGCGATCATGTTTTCGCGTGGGCGTTGACTGTGCAAAATTGAGAATAATATAAATTAAGGACATATACATATAACCATACATGTGTGTATGTATGCTTATAAAGCAGTAATGAAGGCAAACAAAAATCACCGTTGGAATAAAAAAAAATATATAAAATACCAGAACTCAGATATAAAAAACTACAAAAAAAATCATTAAATTCATAAAATGCAAATATTTTTAAAAACAAAACAAAATAAAGAAATAATCCCCAGGCTCAACGTAAAATAAAGTAGATATTAAATGCCGAAAGCATTTCACTGCCAGATATTTGTAAATATTTTTATTTTTTGTTTTTATTCATTCTTATGCATTCCAGTAACATCGCTACAATCCACCAAGATGTTGCGTTTGTAATTATAAAGAAACTTCAGACTTCGCAATTAAAGTTTATTTCGGATTGGTCATTCACATAAAAAATTTCGCGAAGCACTGTTATAAACAATCTCCCTATACAGGAAAAATACTTGCTAATATGTATTTTGTTTTATTCATTTGTTTAATTGCAGTTTTTAACTGTGAATTATTTAAGAAAAGGAACAACAAGTGGGAAAAATTTTTGACTTGCAAAGTGTGAAAGCACCCTTAGCCAAATCAAATGTCAAATTGCTCTTCCTATGCTTGGAAGAGCTACTTTTTCATGTTAGATGGCGCTAGTGTCACTCGATCTGCCGTTCTCCACAAAAATACGTGCAGTCTACTCATAATGGATAAGATCGTGTTAAACGCATCTATACGAAAACAGCTTATGTGACGGGGCTTTTAGATTTTCAACTTCTTTATGTAGAAAGTGCGATTGAAAAGAATATGAAACTTTTTCCTGCTCATAAAACGCAGAACTTGACCGTTTTCACTTATATTTGGAATTTACTAATAATAATAATAATAAAAAATAATTTAAAAAATTTTTTGAAGTTAAACGGTTTTATTGAAAACAATACTTACATGAAGTAATTGTAATACTAAAAGCTAGAAAATAATTAGGTTGTTCCTAGGTACTTGCCATCACACTCCTCATCAATCTAGGGCGTTGATCAGACAATTAAATAAATAATAGTTTAAAAAAACTAGAAAAACACGCTTTTATAGCAAACCGAACTAAAAAATAGAAACTAAATTTCAATTAAAAATAACAGTAGTAGAAGGTTAAACAATCGTTTAAAGTCAATCACCTCAAAATAAAATTATAATAAAATTTAAGTTATTAACAGAATAATTTAATTCACAGTAAAAAGCGTGGGGTGCTTGATATTGAATGTTACAATCATTCTATTGGCAACTATTTGAGAGGAAAGATATGAAATGTAGTCAAATGCACCCCACGCTTTTTACTCTGAATTAAATTATTCTGTTAATAACTTAAATTTTATTATAATTTTATTTTGAGGTGATTAACTATAAACGATTGTTTAACCTTCTACTACTGTTATATAAACTTTTTTTAATTGAAATTTATTTTCTATTTTTTAGTTCGGTTTGCTATAAAAGCGTGTTTTTTCAGTTTTTTAAACTATTATTTATTTTTAATTTTTTAGTTCATATAAATTTAAAAGTTTTAGTCGAGAGTGATGAAACCTCGAAACGCCACGGTCCATGGATGAGTCCAACCCCACGGCACCGAAAAGGGCCAAGACGCAGGGAGGCTGGACGCCGAACATGCCAAGGGTCGGCAGATCAAACCTATGGCCATTCAAAGTGGTAATAAGGCCAATTGACCTTATGGCCGTTGACCTTATGTCAACACACCATCATATTAATGCATTGCCATCGAGCCTTGATATGTGTGCAAAGTTTCAATCAAACTTATGGCCATTCAAAGTGGTAATAAGGCCAATTGACCTTATGGCCGTTGACCTTATGTCAACACACCATCATATTAATGCATTGTCATCGAGCCTTGATATGTGTGCAAAGTTTCAGTCAAACTTATGGCCATTCAAAGTGGTAATAAGGCCAATTGACCTTATGGCCGTTGACCTTATGTCACCACACCATCACATTAATGCATTGTTATCGGTCCTTGATACGTATGCAAAGTTTCAAATTAATCATACTTCTAGAAACCGGTGAAAATTAAGCTCAAAATTCCGCTGCATACATGCCAAGCTAATAAAAGGGTGTTAATATAACCGTTGGGTGCGTGAAATTTCTAAAAATGTGAGGCATAGCATAACCTGATTAAGGTTCAGTTAGTCTTATAAATGATTATCAATAGAAATTTGACGCGTCCAACGCTTTTATTTAATTGTCTGATCAACGCATTAGATTGATGAGGAGTGTGATGGCTAGTACCTAGGACCTACATAATTATTTTCTAGCTTTTAGTATTATTATCACTTCATGTAAGTATTGTTTTCAATAAAACCGTTTAACTTAAAAATGTTTTTGAAATTATTTTATTTTCAAGTTTTTAGTTTTTAGAGTAAACATTGAGATATCTTATAGAAATTCAGTATATGGGTTCCTTGGCACTTGTCTCCCATCGGTATTTATAATGAGCGAAATCGGATGATAACCACGCTCAATTTTTATATATAAAACATTTTGGAAAACACAAAAAACCTGATTATTTAGTAAATAATACACCTATAATGCTGAAATTTGACTTGTGGATTGATATTGAGACTCTTGATAAAATAAAAAATTTAAATGGGCGTGGCACTGCCCAATTGTGATAAAATCAATTTTACAAATATTATTAATCATATATCAAGAATCGTTAAACCTATTGAAACATAATTCGGCAGAGAGGTTGCCTTTACTATAAGGAATGCTTTGAAGAAATTAACAAATTAGAAGAAATTATACAAAAGATTTTGAAAAGGGTCGTGGACGAATAAAATAAGCCATATCTTTGCAAAAAAGAGCTTTATATCAATGGTATTTCATTACCCAAGTGGATTTATAACAATAAATAGGAAAAGATTCAAATTTTAAAAAATCGGCGTGGCACCGTCCCTTTTATGAGTAAGCAATTTTCTATGTTTAGGGAGCCATAACTAGAAGAAAAATTAACATTTCGTACTAATACTTTCCTTATAGCAGAAAATATTTCTAGTAAAAATGAAAGGAATCGGTAAGAGGCCACGCCCACTTTTATATAAAAGCGGTTTAAATGGGTCGTAGACTAAAATAATAAGCTATACCTTAGCGAAAAATAGTTTTGTATCAATGATATTTCACTTACCAAGTTTCATTGTAAGAGAAAATTGGGAGTTGTATTGGGAGTCATTAAGAGCGGTGCCATGCCGCTATTTCGCTAAAGGGTTACACTACATTTCTAGAGCGTAAAAAAAATAAATCCCTCGTAACAAAATTCAAAAAAGTAATTTACCTGAAACGAACTGTACAATTGAATCTCACGCTGAGTATATAATGTTCGGTTACACCCGAACTTAGACACCCTCACTTGTTTTAAACTAAAGGTCAATGGGGTATTAAACTGTATCTGTTATTTGAGAAGTTTATGAGTTAAACAAAAAAATTATACGAGTTTGAACTTTTAGAAAAAATAGATACTACATACCTAGCAACTCATATTTCTATGAGAAAAATATTAAGAGAGCTCAGGATTTTGAGCAAATGGTCTAACATCATTGTGTTTGCAAACTGGTGTAGTATATTTTACACAAAACGCCAACAAATTATACGGTTATGCATTTGCTACGTGCAGGCAAATACGCAACATCAAAAACCATGATTTTTTTTCAACATTCTATAGCAAATCCGCTTCTGTCAATACAAAACAAAATGTGACAAGAAAAATTTTAAAATGACAGAAAAAAAAAAAAATATTCACAAACTATTTGTACAACATGTTATCATACTAAGTACGATACAACACTTAGACTAATAGGCTCCCTAAAAAAAATGTAAACCGATATAAAGTGAACGGCATGGAGTGGATAAAAACAGCGACAGATAAACGGTTAGATAAATCTAGAGAAACTGAGAGGTCAGCAAACAAGCAGAGTAAGATATTGAGAGAGAAACATATAGAGAGGGTGAGAAAAGGTAAAATAAGACGAACATAAAGACTGAGAGATCAGTAGAGTCGGAGATAAAGACAGAGCGAAAAGGGAGAGTTAGGGAAAAGGTAAAAGACGTGAGCAGGAAAAGGGGTAAATGTTGAGTTACTTGGAGTTTTGAAAGGAAAGAAAGATGTGATGATAAGAAAATTTAACAACTCTGATCTCAGCTATTAATTTTGTAGCATCTCCGATCGCAGTTGAACTGATCAAAGCTGCGATAGCGGCCACATAAGAGACTTCTTGTTTCTTCCTTGCAAGTTGTTGTTTTTTTTTACTTCTACTGTAATCATAGAAATCATATCGTACCATATTAAAAAGGGTCATACTGAATTAGGTGTCTCGATCGGTTAAAATATGAGTAGATCCAGTATAAAGAGCCGATGTACTTAAAGGTTTTTACCAGCTCCGGGGTTTGTCCAGTACTTCTAGATATGACTAATGGCAGTGTTTGGCAAGCACTCCGAGTGTATTTCTGCCATGAAAAGCTCTCAGTGAAAACTCATCTGGCTTGCAGATGCCGTTCGGAGTCGGCATAAAACAAGTAGGTCCCGTCCCGCCAATTTGTAGGAAAAATGAAAAGGAGTACGACGCAAATTGGAAGAGAAGCTCTGCCTTAAATCTCTTCGGAGTTTATCGCGCCTTTCATTTATTTTTTTATTTATAATACTAATTACACCTTCTAAGTTCGCAGTTGCCAAAATCGCTCTAGGTCCGTATTACTTTTTACGATCCTTGATCAAAACTCATTTCCTAAATCACAATAACTCTGAACGCTTGGCTTACGTAACAGAGCTCCAAAAGCACGAAAGGTGTGAGATATATTAACTTAAAAAGAGATTTTTTGCTATGGAAATATAATCATCCGTTTTATGAAACAGTATACAGCTGTGCGCTCCGCTAATATGGAATAGTATTGCAAAACGGGTAAGGGGCTTAAAATATACCAACGACAAGGCGTAATTATCATAAGAGGCGATTAAACGCCACATACCCTAAAATTCGAGTGATACAAAAGATCTTTCCTCGGGGATAGGGCTGGTTCTCAAAGGTGATGGTGCCCGAATATCAGGCAAAGGATTACAAACACACACCAACAAAACGATTTTTCCCAACAAAGTAAAAAATGACAATTTATACGTATTTCGTACCTTGCTTCGGCCTCCCACTCCATTTAAGCTCAATTTAAAGTTACGATTGCGATTTCGGTAGACCCATCTCCCTAACATTTTTAATTACTTCAAAACTTTCCTTTTGACGAACACAGACAGAACAAAGACAATATTGTTTTCTATAATAGTTATGAGTATTAATGAGTATGCAAACCCTTTGTATTTACTACCACACGCGCTTCAACTGTAAAAAGTCGTTCGGTAAGCAATCGCATACCTTCAGGACGTAAACTTCTCAAACGATTTATCATAAACTCTTTTATAGTGTTTTGATTTGCATTTTTGTTCGGTTATAAACTCTTTTTTAGATAGTTTTTGAGAGGCCAGGCCCGCTACAGCAGTACAAACACACCTGTCGTTATTGTGGTTTCCAAATCTTCCGTAGCAAGCCTCCATTCTGCAGTCGCGCGTAATTCGGGCAACGTACAACCTCTTCCAGTCACCACGCATTCAGCGATTCTGCTCTCAGCTTTTGGTACTGTCCAGCGACTTCGCTTATTCGCCTATTTCTTCTCTTACATTGAAGCTGGGACCAAATCATCTGCCGCTGAAATGTCCATCATTCCGGCTGGTACTACTGGAAAAAAAAACTCAACTTATAGCATATTGATCCCCTCCGCCTGTTATTTGCTCTGCATTTCATCTTTTATCTCTTTTTAGTACTTAGCTCCTATGTCACAACAGCCCAAAGTTCGTCTTGCCAATGTTGCAGTATAATGAGGCAACAAGCCATGCATAAGACATATCAATCGGGGTACCACTTTGACTTCCACTTCACCTTCTTCCTCATCTCTTAACTGCAAGCTGTGATATTTTTATACTCAGCTGAGCAGAGCTCACAGAGTATATTAATTGTGTTCGCATAATGGTACCCCGTAACGGCATAAACTAATCGAGATAGATAAGACTTATATATATTAAAATGATCTGGGCGAAAAAAGAAAGTCATTTAGCCATGTCCCTCCGTCCGGCCGTCCGTCCCTCTGTCCGTGAACACGATAACTTGAGTAAATTTTGAGTTATCTTACTGAAATTTGGTATATAAGTTCCAGGGCACTCATCTCAGAGCGCTATTTAAAATTAACGAAATCGGAATATAACCACGTCCACTTTTTCGATATCGAAAATTTCGAAAAACCGAAAAAGTGCGAAAATTCATTACCAAAGACGGATAAAGCGACGAAACTTGGTAGGTGGGTTGACCTTATGATGCCGAATAGAACAATGGGCGTGGCACCGCCCACTTTTAAAAGAATGTAATTTTAAAGTCTTGCAAGCTGTAATTTGGCAGCTAAGTATGTAATGTTCGGTTACACCCGAACTTAGCCTTCCTTACTTGTTTCTGTGCTTTTTGTTGCATTTTTGTTTTTGGTTTTTTATTATTATTTTTATACTCAGTTGAGCAGAGCTCACAGAGTATCTGAACTTTGATTGAATAACGGTTGGTTGTATAGGTATAAAGGAATCGAGATAGATATGGACTTCCATATATCAAAATCATCAGTATCGAAAAAAAATTTGATTGAGCCATGTCCGTCCGTCCATCCGTCTGTCCGTTAACACGATAACTTGAGCAAATTTTGAGGTATCTTGATGAAATTTGGTACGTAGGTTCCTGGGCACTCATCTCAGATCGCTATTTAAAATGAACGATATCAGACTATAACCACGCCCACTTTTTCGATATCGAAAATTTCGAAAAACTGAAAAAATGCGATAATTCATTGCCAAAGACGGATAAAGCGATGAAACTTGGTAGATGGGTTGGCCTTATGACGCAGAATAGAAAATTGGTAAGATTTTGGACAATGGGCGTGGCACCGCCCACTTTTAAAAGAAGGTAATTTAAAAGTTTTGCAAGCTGTAAATTGGCAGTCGTTGAAGATATCATGATGAAACTTGGCAGGAACGTTACTACTATCACTATATATGTGCTAAATAAAAATCGCTAACTCGGATGAAGAACACGCCCACTTTTTAAAAAAAAATTTTTTAAAAGTCAAAAAAATTTAATATCTTTACTGTATATAAGTAAGTTAAGTCAACATTCAACTCCAGTAATGATATGATGCAACAAAATACAAAAATAAAAGAAAATTTCAAAATGGGTGTGGCTCCGCCCATTTTCATTTAGTTTGTCTAGAATACTTTTAATGCCATAATTCGAACAAAAATTTACCAATCCTTCTTGAATTTGGTAGAGGCATAGATTGTATGACGCTAACTGTTTTCTGTGAAAATGGGCGAAATCGGTGGAAGCCACGCCCAGTTTTTATACACAGTCGACCGTCTGTCCTTCCGCTCGGCCGTTAACACGATAACTTGAGCAAAAACCGATATATCTTTACTAAACTTAGTCCACGTACTTATCTGAACTCACTTTATGTTGGTATAAAAAATGACCGAAATCCGACTATAACCACGCCCACTTTTTCGATATCGAAAATTACGAAAAATGAAAAAAATGCCATAATTCTATACCAAATACGAAAAAAGGGATGAAATATGGTAATTTGATTGGTTTATTGACGGAAAATATGACTTTAGAAAACACTTTGTAAAATAGGGCTGACACCTACCATATTAAGTAGAAGAAAATGAAAAAGTTCTACAGGGCGAAATCAACAGCCCTTGGAATCTTGGCAGGAATACTGTTCGTGGTATTGCATATATAAATAAATTGCGGTACCCGACAGATGATTTTCTGGATCACCCTGATTCACATTTTGGTCGATATCGCGAAAACGCCTTCACATATACATCTAAGGGCCACTCGCTTTTAAAACCCTCATTAATACCTTTAATTTGATACCCATATCGTACAAACACATTGTAGAGTCACCCTTGGTCCACCTTTATAGCGATATCTCGAAAAGGCGTCCACCTATACACCGAAGGCCCACTCGCTTTTAAAATGCTCATTAACACCTTTCATTTGATTCCCATGTCGTACAAACACATTCTAGAGTCATCCCTGGTCCACCTTTATGGCGATATCTCGAAACGGCGTCCACCTATGGACCTAAGGATCACTCCTTTTTAAAATACTCATTAACACCTTTCATTTGATGCCTATATCGTACAAACAAATTCTAGAGTCACCCCTGGTCCACCTTTATGGCGATATCTCGAAAAGGCGTTCACCTATAGAACTAAGGCCCATTCCCTTTTAAAATACTCATTAACACCTTTCATTTGATGCCTATATATCGTACAAACAAATTCCAGAGTCAGCCCTGGTCCACCTTTATGGCGATATCCCTAAATGGCGTCCATCCATAGAACTATGGCATACTCTCTCTTAAAATACTCTTTTATACCTTCCATTTGATACACACGTCATACAACCACATTCCAGGGTTACCCTAGGTTCATTTTCCTACATGGTGATTTTCCCTTATTTTGTCTCCATAGCTCTCAACTGAGTATGTAATGTTCGGTTACACCCGAACTTAGCCTTCCTTACTTGTTTTTTTCTCAATTTGCTGTAGCGAAAATCTCTTGCTTATTGTTGGTTAGTCATGACCTTATTTCATATGCTTGGGAGTTCCTTTAAAGATGACATACATTTATGCAGGTCTTTTACAAATTGTACATCCAAGTCAATATATATGTATGTATATATACAAACGTACCTATACATATGCATAATTGGTCATGCATTATTCAGTATACAGTCTGTATGTATGTATGTTTGTATTTATTTATGCAACTTGGTTGGCGCTATTCACAAAAAACCACAACCCAAAGTGCATTTAAAATGACAAAACCTTAAATAAAAAAAATAAAATAAAATATTTGTCGATTGTGTAAATGAATGAAGCTCACTAAATTGCTGGTTAAAAGCTCCACTTAAAATTTGTTAAGTGTGTGGGTATATCCAAAAGGTGTCATTGCGGTTGCTTAAAACTTCTTTTGCATCTCCGGATGCTATTCGACTTTCTGCAATTATTGGTCGCCCGTAGGTGTCAGATACATTCGCTTTATATGGAAGTACTGCGATGCAGTAACAACTCAACCCTTATGCCCTTCGAAACCACAAATTGGTGTCATCTGTACAAAATTGCATTATGTCATCTTATAAAGTAAATTTTTGCAAAACCCGCTTGATTTGTGCTTGATTGATTCTTACAATTTTTTTTTTTTTGCTTATTTCGTGATTAGTGTTGTTGTTTGGCCTTTTGTAGTATTCATTCATACCAATCGTATGACTGCATTTATTTGTCAGCCTAATTATAGATTCATTCACACAAATATTAATTTTTTTCATTACTCACTTTAAGCATTTTGCATTTGCTATTTTATACTAATTTTTTTCGCTATTCAATCACCCGTAGATTTGTAATGTCTTACCTTATATTTTTTTGATGACAAGTGATTAACTTTATTGGATGAGGGCATTGTAAGAGGTCTGCAGTTTCAAAGGATCAGCAAACCTAAGAATAATGTCTTACTGTTAAACTAAAGGAAAACGGCACGAAGTCTTAGAGCTACATTTGACGTCGAAGTAAGAAAGTAGCAAGGCTTAAAGCCAAAGTAAAGCACCTTAGAAACCGGCAGGGATCAACAAAGCCTTTCTGAAATTTAACGAGCTCTGCAAAAGTTTTTATGTTGAAAACTTGATTTCAAGTGGAACCACAACAATACCTTATTGGTCAAGTTCCGAATTGAAAAGTTTAAGTTTAATCCCTAATATGCAGGAAATAAGCTTCTGTACCATTTCATTTTCGAGTTCATGTCTGATGTATTTAAACTTTGCGGACGAGTGGAGATGGCTTGAAGCACTTGGTTTTGAACTATTTTCAAAGTAAACTGATCCCAATAACCAACTGGGAAGAGAGTAGGCAGCAAACCTTTAGCGACATTAGCCCGAGGGTAACGTAGGCATTAATTAAAAAAAATTAACATTTACAAGTACTAACAGTTAGCAGTTTCGACGGATGTCTGCTTAAAAAAATGTTACACATGCTGGGTTTCTAGCTAACGGATTATGCTTCTATTAGGTTAGAGTGATTGCTCGTCAGAAATCAGATAGGAGCACTTAAGCTGGATAGCACATTGAGATATTGTGCCTGTATTGGCGCGAAAAAATTAATACCAAAGATGAGTGAAACATTCTGCCATAAATCTCCAACGCTTACAATTTCTTGTTCAAACATTTCATGCGTGTTCTGACTAGCCTCGGGTATCTGAAGTTGAATGTTCAACACTTTCTAACACCTCCTTATCCCTACAACTTCGAAAAAAGTCATTCGTCAGGATTACCATGTTTTCGCCGTGTACTCACATCAATCAGTGGCCCGCTAATATCCCACTTAATGGACCAAATGAGAGACGATTAGAGTGATAAAAGATCTAGTTCAGTTCTCATTTATGCGTGGCCAGATTTGTCAAGACCACTCCATAGATGCGTTCCAGTGCGCATTTGGCATTGGTTTTCTTGATAAATTCAGACATGAGGAAATGTTTACACGTGGCAAGACAGTGCATTGGCAACCCACTGCGACTCGGTACCCATATCACTGAGTTTATCTACATTTAGCGACTGTCTTCAATCTATTGAAACTTTTGAAGAAGTGCTCCTGCCTTGAAGAGCTTTGCTTGCTGCTTTTTTAGTGGAGTAAATTGCAAACGATAGTAGCCGGACAGCCTGCTTTATGGCTGTTAGTTCTACCTAAAACACGCTGCAAGTGATCGAGCCTAATACCAAAGGAGGGCAAAAGATCTTTTGAGTAGATACAACTTCCCACGTTTACATTCAATTTGAAGCCATCCATGAAGACTGCTGTCGATTCTAAGTGTAGAGAGGAGATATCACTCCATTCGTATAGGTCTGGGATAGAGAGTTTGTTGTTTGGAGGAAGGGTCGGAGTAGTACAATCTAGTTGACGGAAGTTTTTTGAATGAACTTTAAGAGGATTTCAGAAAATCAGAATAGTCAAATTAAAATTGTAACCATTTAAAATTAGACTTTGTGACATTCATATCACTTCATCACTTTAATTGACCTTGCAGGTATTTGAAGTGGTCATAGGGTCAACTGACGTTAAATCGCTCTTTCCTTTGCACCACTTTTTCCCTTTGAATAGGCGACCGCCGTAGTGCGTGCTACGCCTACAACACAGAAGATCCTGAGTTCAGTTCCCAGGCAAAGCAACATTAAAAATTTAGAAACAGGTTTTTTCAATTAGCAAAAAAGTGTTTGCAAACGGCCGTGATTTGGCAAACAATAATACTGTTTTCACACAGAAACTTAATGATCTCATTTCACCTTCTAATGAAATCGTAAATTTTTTGCTTTCACACAGAAGTAACTGCTCGATTAGTATGAAGGATGAAATGTCAAGCGAATAAAATGACAATGCTATATGACAGACAATCATGGCGGAACGATACAAGGTGGCAGCATGGTGACATACCTACAAACATAAAAAAATTCCATGTACTTGTAAATTCGATGGACAAATATCAAAATGGTACTGCGCCGTTAGTTGATGTATTAAATCAAATAAAAAAGGTTATAATCAGCTGTTCGATGCGGCCACCTTATATCGTTCCGCCATGTAGACAATGACATTTACTTTGACAAATGACATTTTTAAGCACTGAACACACCAAAAACTAAGAAGCGGAACGCTACCAACAGAGTTGCATTGTGCTTTTGACTTCATTAGGCATTCGATTAGCTACTAATGAAATAATTATAGATTCGAATTTTGTAGGGAAGATTGAGCTCAATAATCGTCTTAATGTAGAAAACTGCCTTTATTATTCAATAAGCCGTCTGTGTGAAAACAGTATAAGATTGTTTTTCTGCCATGAAATGCTTCTCAGTGAAAACCCATCTGCCATGCAGATGCCATTCGGAGGCGAAAGATATTGTGATTTCGATAATAGTTTTTGATCACAGGAATGTATTCGAGTATACGGCCCCAGAATAGAAATACAACCGAAGCAAGAGCAGAGTTCCCATCTGCAATAGGAAGTTATATCGAAATCAAAGCCGCACCGTAGCTTTAAACAGAACTAAATCCGAAACCGGTACAGAACCAGAAATTAAAATCAAAGCATACACGAATACGATATGTGAACAAAACCTAGAGCCACGGTCTGAAATGTAACAGAAACTATAAACGATGCCGAAACGAAAATCTCAAATAAAACAGTAACCAGAAACGCAATGGTGGAATCGAAAACGAAACCAAAACTTGGTTCGGAACTGAAACCGAGGCTAAAACCAAAACTGTGATCGATAGCGAAACTAAGAATGGAAACATTACCGAAAGCGAAATGTACACTGAAAAGAACTGGAACCGACACAAAAGCCGAAATCTAACTTATTCCGAAATTTGAACCATAATCGTATTAAAAAAGATAATAGTTTTGAAATAGAAACCAATCACTGAACGAGTATTGAAATCCGAAATTTTAAGGTTTGTTTTGTCTTGGGTTTCAGTGTGTGTTCCGATTTCGGTAATGTTTATATTGGTAGTTTCGCTATTGATCGCATTTTGTTTGAGATTTTTGTTTCGGCCTCCATTATAGTTTCTGTTCCATTTCCGGCCGTTTCTCCAGGTTTTGTTCACATTTCGTATTCGTGTATGCTTTGATTTCAATTGCTGGCTCTGTTCCGGTGTCGGATTTGATTCTGTTAATTGAAGTTGCTTCGCGATACCAGTATCCAGCTCAACGGGAGGTTATCTAAATATTGATAGTGAGTTTACAATTTTGCATGAAATATATCTTGATGCGCATGACACATAGTGAATGTCTTCCATGACGTTCCAAAGTTAAGAGTTAAAATGGAGTTATTTAAAAATCGATTGCGAATTTCTCAAAATTTCCATTGTAAATCAGAGGACGAACAAAAAAAAAAAAAAAATTTTGTATGAGTTTGTAAGCGGGGATTACCATTATTGTTTTAAATATATGAAAACATTTATGCAATTTTTAATTTTATAATTTATTTAATGATTTTGGAAAAATTTAAAAAAAAAAAAAACTTATACAAATAGACAACATTGGCTAATTCGTTATAGTTCTATAAATAGAACAATAAGCAACAACACCAAGTTTCTTTGAAACCGCCTTACCAACGCATAACTTTACCACATGATTACATAGGAAGTACGTACTGGGCATAAAGCAAATATGCAAAGAAGGCAATTGGGATAAGGTTTACAACAACTAAGACATGACGTGGCTGAATATGTTTGTAGCACTTCAACCATCGTAGGAGTGCGGGTTCAAATCCCACTCACGGAAAAAAAATGATTTGGAGAGATTTACAAGATATAATCGAAACAGATGTCCGTCCTGATGTCCCATTTTTCCCAAATCATAAAAAAAAAATTGTTATTGGTATTTGCTCCAAGTATGTTTCTCCTTCTCACAAAACCGATTTACCTCCTCAGATGCAACTCGGATTCCCTAAAAATCCCACGCATCAGTTTGGGACTTTTCACTGTGCAAATTTTTAAGACGCTATTATTACGCTATATTCACCTTCTTTTCATGTTTGCATGTAGTTGGCTGCATTTTTTCCAATACAACTTGGTGTGGATGATTGAAAATTCTACCTACTGTCTTCTGTCAGGATTCAATTTGGTTGGTATTAAGTTAATCGGGACTGGTGTGTCCTAACCCATCTACCGCCATTGTTCCGCTTTTGAGCGCCTGGAAAAAGCAGAATACATAATTTGTTTGCCTTTCGCACTTTTATCACTGTGTCGTTGTCAGTTTACATTTCACGCTGCTATCAACACAAAGCTCAATAAAGAATAAAAGGCAAAGAACGACACGATCAGCAACATCATTAAAATAACGATAAATAACCACCCTGGGCATTATTAAGAGTATAAAGTGGATAAGGTATATAAAGAAGAAGATACATCGCCTGCAGTAATATCACAATCATAACTTGACTCACAAAAGGTTATAGGTTTTGTAATAATACTAAGGTATATACAATAATATTAAAAAAAAAAAAAAACGGGCATTAACTTCAATCCCTGCTCCCTGGGCTGCGTTGATTTCATTGCTTTGAATGAAAGCTTTATCAAATTTGTGCGCTACGTTGACTCAAAGTGATGCAGCCTTCGGATGAGTCTAAATCTCGAAAACTACAACAAGCAGATGATGGAACAGTAAAAGCAACCAAGTTACATACATACATCTATGGCATATATTATTATTGCGGATAATATTTAGATAGACAGTTTGGCAGTAAACTGGCAATGAGCGAACGACCTTGTGCGCATGCGTGAATGTTTAGGAAAAGTTTAATCGCATTTAAAGCATGAATCAACCCAATTCGAAGAAGTATAAACGCAGGCCACTAAAAAAATGAAAAGACGAAAAAATCTTCACTGATTTGAGTTGGTATGACAGCAAATGTTATCCTTTTTTGCTTGTGGCTGTCTTGCGTCTTCTTTGTTAAGCACGCATATTAAATGAGGTACAAAAACGAAGGTGTGCACAAAGCTATAAAGCGCCTAGGGCGCTTAAATGTTTTTTGTTAAAGATTTGCGCTTGAAATATACTATTTGGGTAATTAATGCGAAGTCTAGAAGAGACGAGGTTACCCTTTTCTACTCTGAGTGTTACAAAATATTTTATATATGTAGAGTATGAATATCTGTGGAACGCTTAACCATTTGAAATTCCTTTTTTCCATTTTGGAAGCCTCGGCAACTCAGTTTTATGGAAAACAGATTTTGTTACCGCGAAGGGGTATGATGAGAATATAGAAACTGATAACGAGTGAGGCATCTGAAGAAATTTTTAAAGGAATTTTAAGCAGAGCCTTATATTTCCTGAGGGAGGAGACGTTAAGCGATGGATGTACTACATACAATAAACCTTAGCAACAGAAATAGAGTGTGTCTACAAACACATACAAATAGGCGCAATTGATAAAGGCCCGCAATGCGCTGGTGTAGACAGCAACATCTGCGGATGGATGCAATAAATGCTACCACAAAAAGGGGTGGAGTTCTCGGATACTAGAGACCAGAACCCAAGTAGCTGCACATTCTCCTAGAAACAATTGTTGATGTATTTAGTAGGGCTATTCGGTGCCCCGCTTTTCATGTCTTGTGCGGAGCATTTAGCAACTTTCTAAAGTTCCGAAAATGTGTAACTGCCGTTGTTTGAAACCAACACTGTGCTAGAGCTAAGAGCTATCGGAGGTAGCGCGTGACTTTTTCTTTTTTTGAACTGTTCAACAGCTCCTCTGCTCTTCTACTATCGTAAGTTTGCTAAGTTTGCTTGGTTATCTAGCAGGTGCCCGAAGAGTGCGAGCTGGACACTGTTAACTCCTGGAAATTGCTATGTATGTTACGTTTGAATGACGTGCGTGGATGGTGCTTCTCGACCAACTCCGAAGCATCTAGCAGTAATTCTACATCTGCAAGGTTATCGCTTTCTCGCTGACCTCAATTTTCTGGTGAACAGGAATCCATATAAGAGTTATGTTTGCGAAATTAACTGCGGCTTGAAGCGACCTCTCGCAGATGCTGACGACTTTAGATGCCATGAGTGCTGCTTGGCCATCTGAGTAAATGCATACCTTTCACCCTTTCAACCAGTCCTCCGACAAGGGCGTATTGGCCCTCTCTACACCGAGAACTTCCACTTGGAAGATACCAGCAATGTTGAGAAGACGGTCTGACAGCGACACCTTAAGTTGCTCCCAGAGGGCATAAGCTAACACACCGCAGTTTATTTTCAGACCCGTCAGTGTATAATGAAATTACGCCCTTCCTTTGCACATCTTCGCCCTTCCAGTGCTCTCTTGAGAGGAACTTATCCTTATAAAACCTGTCCACACCCAGCAAACACAGTTTCTAACGTTAGAGAAATATTGTAATTTTACATTAGAATTCTAATGTAGTTCTCTAATGCAATTCGAATCAAAAATTAGGTTAGAGAAGTAGGTTAGAATTCGACTGTGAAACTATTCGAATAACACTAGAAATGCGATGTTATGATTACTGTCACAGTTATTGATTATTTGCACGACATGATCACTCATTCTTAGTGTCATACAAACAAAATAAAAATAGTGGAAATATTAAAAGTTGCGAAATAAGTTTTTTTATTTATAATAATAAATACTAGTAATTGAAAATGAATCAAAAAAGGTTAAAAAAGGAAAGCGAGAAGATTATTGAAGGGCTACTTGAATGGAATGAAGAAAACGCTTCATCATCCGTACCTCGGCCGCATCGAACAGCTGATTATAACCTTTTTTATTTGATTTGATACATCAACTACCGGCGCAGTACGATTTTGACATTTGTCCATCGAATTTACAAGTACATGGAATTTTTTTTGTTTGTAGGTATGTCAACATGCTCCCACCTTGTATCGTTCCGCCATGATTGTCTGTCTCATCCTTCATACTAATCGAGCAGTTACTTCTGTGTGAAAGCAAAAAATTTACGATTTCATTAGCAGGTGAAATGAGATCATTAAGTTTCTGTGTGAAAATAGTATAAGTTTGTTTGAAACTTTGCACACGTATCAAGGCTCGATGACAATGCATTAATGTGATGGTGTGGTGACATAAGGTCAACGGCCATAAGGTCAATTGGCCTTATTACCACTTTTAATGGCCATAAGTTTGATTAAAACTTTGCACACGTATCAAGGCTCGATGACAATGCATTAATGTGATGGTGTGGTGACATAAGTTCAACGGCCATAAGGTCAATTGGCCTTATTACCACTTTGAATGGCCATAAGTTTGATTGAAACTTCGCACACGTATCAAGGCTCGATGACAATGCAATAATGTGATGGTGAGGTGACATAAAGTTAACGGACATAAGGTCAATTGAACTTATGACCACCCCAAATGGCCATAGATTTGAAACCTTGCAGATAATGCGAAAAACGCATTCCTTTATTAATGATAGAAGTGGATGCATGGCACATCAACGAAAGAGCATACTGGAGCCATTTTTTAACACGCTTTTATTAGCTTGGTCTGTATCTATGTAACGGAATATTTGAGCTTAATTTTCACCGGTTTCTAGAAGTCTGATTAATTTGAAACTTTGCATACGTATCAAGGATGTATGACAATGCATTAAAGTGATGGTGTGGTGGCATAAGGTCAACGGCCATAAGGTCAATTGGCCTTATTACCACTTTGAATGGCTTTGCACACGTATCAAGGCTCGATGCCAATGCATTAATGTGATGGTGTGGTGACATAAGGTCAACGGCCATAAGGTCATTTGGCCTTATTACCACTTTGAATGGTCATAAGTTTGATTAAAACTTTGCAAACGTATCAAGGCTCGATGACAATGCATTAATGTGATGGTGTGGTGACATAAGGTCAACAGCCATAAGGTCAATTACCACTTTGAATGGCCATAAGTTTTAATTGAAATTTTGCACACGTACCAAGGCTCAATGACAATGCAATAATGTGATGGTGGGGTCACATAAGGTTAACGGACATAAGGTCAATTGAACTTGTGACCACCCCAAATGGCCATAAATTTGAAACCTTGCACATAATGCGAAAAACGCATTCCTTTATTAATGATAGAAGTGGATGCATGGCACATCTACGAAAGAGCATACTGGAGCCCTTTTTAACACGCTTTTATTAGCTTGGCCTGTATCTATCTACATATGTATCTATCTATCCATGTATGTATGTAACGGAATTTGGAGTGGAGCCGAGCGCCCCGGTAATGCAGAGCTCCGAACTCCGTTGCACCTTTTGAAGCATTTTAAGATAGGTACTTTTAGCTAGTGCAGGCCACCAGACCAAGGCACCATAAAGAAGAATCGGGCGCACAATTGCTGTGTAAATACAGTAGGTCACCTTAGGGGAGAATCCCCAGGAGGTGCCAATTGCCCTCTTGCAGCTGAACAGCTCTGCTGCTGCCTTCTTGGATTGCTCCACTATATGGTTACTCCATAATAGCTTCCTATCCAGAATGACTCCCAAATACTTGACTTGATCGCTAAACGCTAAGAACGTACCCCCAATTCTTGGCGATGTAAGACTTTGTACCTCCTCGTGAAGAGAACAAGCTCGGTTTTATCCGAGTTGACTTCCAAACCTGTGGCGGGTTGTACTCCTGGAGCAGCTCCAGGATGTCAGCTGGGTCCGTTGGCGTCACTGGAACCCAGGCTCTAGCCCTTGGTCGTGAGGGGATATCACGCGCCTCCACTACCTTGAGGCGCGCGCCCGGATATACCACCCCTATCAGCGTGACGGCAGCCCTATAGAGGTTGACCGACCTGGCGTCGTCACAGGCAATTAGCTTGCCCTGGAACCATCCTGCATCGGTGTAAGATGGCGGTGGACCAGGGTTATCTTTTCAAAATTAACGGCCACCGTAGCGAGCGCGGCCTCGATCCACTTCCACTGTTGTTTCGGTATCCTGCCATCTTCGCTGCTCTCGTCTATAACGCCAATGATCTGCCGATCCTTAGCAATTTCGGCGAAAGACCGCGTCCAGCCTCCCTGCGTCTTGGCCCTTTTCGTTGCCGTGGGGTTGGATTCATCCATGGACCGCTGGCGTTTCGAGGTTTCATCACTCTCGACTAAAACTTTTAAAATTACTTGAACTAAAAAATTAAAAATAAATAATAGTTTAAAAAAACTAAAATACACGATTTTATAGCAAACCGAACTAAAAAATATAAAATAGTTTTCAATTAAAAAGAGTTTATATACAAGTAGTAGAAAGACAAACAATCGTTTATAGTTAATCACCTCAAAATAAAGTTATAATAAAATTTAAGTTATTAACAGAATAAATTAATTCACAGTCCACGCTTTTTACTCTGAATTAAATTATTCTGTTAATAACTTAAATTTTATTATAATTTTATTTTGAGGTGACTAACTATAAACGATTTTTGACCTTCTACTACTTGTATATAAACTCTTTTTAATGGGAAATTATTTTCTATTTTTTAGTTCGGTTTGCTATAAAAGCGTGTTTTTTTAGTTTTTTTTTAAACTATTATTTATTAATTTATTATAATAGCAAAAGCCTTTGAAATATGTTCATTCTTAATACATAAGGTTATAACCAAATAAACGTATTTGATATAATGAAACAATGAAAATTTCGCTGATTTTAAATAATTGAATTTAATTGCGCATCACTTAAAAATTCTCATTAGAAACTCATTAGAATTTGACGTTAGAATTCGATTAGAATTCTAACCTTTTTCTCGATATCGAGAACGAAGTCCCCTTTTTGTCGAGAATGCTATTATTCGCGACAGTTTCGCAAATCGTCCTCTAACCTTCTACCTTAGAGAAATACATTAGCATTCGATTCGTCTTCTAATCGTTTTCTAACCTAAATGTTTGTTGAGCACTTAGTGATGTCATATGATAGTCTGATGACGGAGCAACATTCGAAAACCTTCTGAGGCTACTAGTGCGTCAGTCAAACTTACGAAGTTTTACTGCCGAACGACTTATAGTTTCACGTATGTTGAAGGTTCGGAGGTAGGTGATGTAAGGGCACATTTAGTGTATCAGTTGGTCTCGACTTTGGTGTAGCTGTTACTTCTCCGAAGGCTGCTTGCTATACTGTATTTATAGTTACAATATTGTATTCTTTGTCCATGGCCACCCACCATACTATGGCTGTATATAGCCACATCACGAGTTTGGTTTTTATATTCCAGATTCTGCTGACGGTACTTTTACACGAGTAGAAAGTTATATATGCCCTTTTGACCCTACGCTCGATATTATAATCTAGCTAAGCTTGCTTTCTGTTTCGCCGCCCAGATACTTGACGCACGTAGAGATTGTGGGGGAGTTATCAATTAGGAAAGGCGGTCGAAGCTGTAGCCTTTTGTCTTTGTTAGTAAACAGTCTCGGCTTCTTCTTACTAAGGATTACGTTATGGCCGCGTTAGTTCTATTTATATAAACATCATCAAGAAAGTTATTTCCAAAGCACCGTGTCGGATAGTTAATGCTTTGATGGTCATAGAAATACTGCTTACGTTGTACGTTACTGAATTATGTTTCCTGAGAGAATTCTGTCTCCTACTGGTGCAAGCGAGTAGTTAGTAGAAAAGAGGGCTTAAAATCAAAACTTATCATTTGGCGGTCAATACACCCTCCCTTCCAGTTGGGAATTCTTGATTATCGTGAAGCAAAATCCATCATAAAATTTAATTTTCATAGAATGCCCCATATGTATGACCAAATTATAGGAAAACATCAAACCACAATGTATGAAACTTCAGACTCTCCTGCTTCGCGGGCATATAAACTTTCAAAACTCCTGCAAACACTACTTGCAACATCATACAATAAAATTGCATATTCGTGCAACATGTGACATTGTGGTTTCTACTGCCGGTAGTGTCAAAATACATTTCCGCTTTCGGTTCAATTTAACAAATAAAAAATTGTCAAGTTGTAATATTTTTTTTTTGTTTATTATCGTGCCGTATTCCTTTTTCTCACTCAACTCCTTGACACACAACACTCTATTGAACCACATGACAAGCCTGTTGCTGACGTTCATCACTTTGACAACAAATCGTATAGGTGTCATGTTGTTGTTGTTGTTAATATAGGTGTCATCGTTGTGTTCACTGCAATTTTAATTCATATAAACTCATAAATTTAAGAACCATATGGCTATGCCTGAATACAGAAGTGAAATTTATAGCATTTTACAACTAAAGTGTGGTGCGTAAGTGCGGTGTGATGTGTGTGTGTGTGTGTGCAAGTCATTATATGTACGTTCAACGATTGACTTCTCATGCTGACCGGCACCGGCACATCAACAGTAATCACATCAAAACATTCAACAGTGTTGCATTCTTTGCACGAATTCAACCCAGTGCTAAAATAGTAAGGGCTCTTCTATATAAAAGGAAATTCAGCAAATGTGTGACAGTCAAGTGCAGTGCCGATGTCAAATTGCAAAAATTACTTTAGTGTACTTTGCCAAAAAATTTTATCTATCGTTAATGTTTATTGAAACAATTTTTCGTCATCTCTTTTCAAACTCGGTTTGCTGGGCCTTAAACAGTTTCGCAGTTGTGTCATCTTCAGTGCACTTTTTTGTATTCACATTCTATGTGCTTGCTGAATTCAACTCAATCGAAGGGAAGTTATGTGTACCTGATGTGTTTTGAAAGGATTTTTTGTCAAATTTGTTTAGGCGGACATACCATTTTTGGCTTTGTGCCGAACGTTACGTATGTTAATTGCCCCCCTAGCTAGTTTGAACTCATTTGAAAGAAAGTTTTATTGCCTTAATTTTTATTGAAATAAAATTTCGTCATCCTTGACTGGGAGTTTCGTGTTTGTACCATCATCAGCGTAATTTTTTTCGTTTTTGTTAGTTTTTCTTGTCACACCTAACTCAAAGGAGAGGAAGTTATTTGTGCTTTATATAAATTGGAACAGTTTTCCATTATATTTTTTCAAATGCGGTTTGGAGACAAATCAATTTGGATGTTGTGTCATCTTCACTGTAATTTCTCGCTATTTCGTTTCATTTCCTTGCTAAACCCAACATGTTGAAAAGGAGCTCATCTTCCCTAATATTTATTCGAACGGTTTTTTTCATATCTTTTCAAGAGTCAGATAAGTGGTGCCATCTTCAGTATAATTTTTCTTTCTTTCGTAATCGTTTGTTGCTAGACTAAACTAATTGTAAAGGAAATTTACTTTTCTTTTGAACCGTTTTTCGCCATCCTAGCCAAATCAGTTTCGGTGTTGTACCATCTTCAGTGTTATATTTCATAGTCTTAGTCTAAGTCTTAGACTAACTCATTAAAAAGGAAGTTTTTTCCTTGCTATAAATTAAATAGATTTTTCGATACACCTTGTCAAACTCAGTTTGGAGACAAAATATTTTGAGCGTTGTGATATCTTCAGGATAATTTTACTTTTTTGTGACCTATTTTTGATAGGTCCAACTTATCATGCAAGTTTTTTATGTGATGCATATCGGAACGACTTTCTGTTATCGTTTGTCTTTTCAAATGTTAAATTTGATGGAAAACAATACAGTTTTAGCGCTTTGTTTTCTTCAGTGCCTCTTTTCGTTATTTCGCTGCCCACCGTTTGAGATCCAACTTGGGTTGTGGTCATAGGCACACAAAATCCACAAAACATTTCTTAACTTTTCTGCCTGGCCCAGACATAGAAATGCTTTACTAAGGTTTTTCCGAGTACTTTCTGCAGTGAAGAGCTTCTCAGAAAAAACTCATCTGTTTTAGTAATGCGTTCGGGCTGAGAGGATTCTGACGAACATCCTTTAGGTTGTCAATAGTCCAGAGGTTTGCTAGCGAATTTCTTTACCGAAGTATAATGCTGAAAGCTTGCTAGCCTACATTGTACTCATACTGCATTCGTTATGAGTGTCTAGGTCACCTTACACATACTACTTTGCTTCTGGATGTGTAGGCAACCAAAGCAGTATAGTTATATATGTAACGTGACCAAGGCATGCATAATGCAGAATGAGTACCATGACCCAATCGGCGTTCTTACAAACGAGCAAGCAGCCGGCACAAGCTTCGTAGGTCCTACCAATTTTTGGAGGATAAAACTTTATCTGAAATTGAAGAAAAGCTCGGCTTAAATATGCTTGGAGGTATATTGCCAAATTATGATGATTAGATATAGCTATTTATATATATAGCATTGCTGATAGATATTGAATATTTTTTTCAAAATCACTCATCTACAATAAAAAATGAGTCACTGAATGTGTTACTAAGCGCGAAACTCGAGAACGGGTTGGCCGATTTGGCTAATTCTTTTCGAATATTCCTTTGAGTACGAGGAGAGTTTTTACGGAGGGAAAATTTCTTTCCAAGATTTGGACCAGGGACCGATCTATTCGAACAATTTCTATTCATCGTTCGATTTGTCTGAAATTTGGTATACTTTTTTGGGAAATGGAGCAGGAACCGACGGGGACTGGGACTGGGAGCGGCACTGAGTCTGGGACTTTGATTGGGACTGGGACCGGCACTGAAGCTGGGACTGGGACTAGGGCTGGGATTGGGACTGGGACTAGGACGGGGACTTGGACAAGGCCTGGGACTGGGACTGGGACAGGGACTAGGGCTGGGATTGGGACTGGGACAGAGGCTAGGACTGTAACAGAAACTGGTACTAGTCCTGGGATGAGAAGAATAAGAGGAACTAGAGAGACGAGAAAAGAAGGAAGGGTAGGGAGACTGAAAGAGATATAGAGTTAGGCGAAGATAGAGAAATAGGGAAAGATGAAGCGGAAAAGAAGTAAGGGAAAATACGGAGAGCGAGAAAGAGAAAAGCAGAGGGAGGAGTGAACAAAAGGAGAGAGAGGGGAGTAAGAGATAAAAACTTCCTAAAAGTTATGTAGATAGACCAAAGTTAGGGCAGAACAACGTCTGACTGCAGACCTACTTAACAAAATTTACCTAAATATCCGTTGGGTATAAGAAGTTTTGTTTTGTAATTTTTCCTGTTTTCCAACTATACTATATGTATCTACTCCAAGCACCTAACGTGAAATTTTTGTTTGCGCAAGTTTATATGTAAACATCCGGTATTTGGTACAATACTAATCATAAACAATTTTTTCTTCATTTATTTCATGCTTTGAAGAGTTTTCTTAACATTTCCTATTTTGTTTTGTTTTTATTGTCCTTGTTTATAGTTTTATTTGTTTTATTTAAAAACAAGTAAGGAAGGTTAAGTTCGGGTGTAACCGAACATTATATACTCAGCTGAGAGCTTTGGATGAATGAACCTAGGGTAACCCTGGAATGTGTTTGTATGACATGGGTATCAAATGGAAGGTATTAAAGGGTATTTTAAAAGGGAGTAGGTCATAGTTCTATAGGTGGACGCCTTTTCCAGATATCGCCATAAAGGTGGACCAGGGGTGACTCTAGAATGTGTTTGTACGATATGGGTATCAAACGAAAGGTCTTAACGATTATTTAAGAGGGAGTGGGCCTTAGTTCTATAGGTGGACGCTTTTTCGAGATAACGCCATAAAGGTGGACCAGGGGTGACTCTATAATGTGTTTGTACGATGTGTGTATCAAATTAAAGGTATTAATGAGGGTTTTAAAAGGGAGTGGCCCTTAGTTGTATATGTGAAGGCGTTTTCGAGATATCGACCAAAATGTGGACCAGGGTGACCCGAACATCATCTGTCGGGTATCGCTAAATGGGTGTGACACCTATTTTACACAGTTTTTTCTAAAGTTATATTTTGCGTCAATAAACGAATCCAATTACCATGGTTCATCCCTTTTTTCGTATTTGGTATAAAATTATGTAATTTTTACATTCTTCATAATTTTCGGTATCGAAAAAGTGGGCGTGGTCATAGTCGAATTTCGGCTATTTTTTATACCAAGATAAAATAAGATCAGATAAGTATAAGTACGTGAACTAACTTTAGTAAAGATATATCGATTTTTGCTCAAGTTATCGTTTTAACGGCCGAGCGGAAGGACAGACGGTCGACTGTGTATAAAAGCTGGGCGTGGCTTCAACCGATTTCGCCCAGTTTCACAGTTATCGCCATAGAGTGTATGCCCCTACCAAATTTCACAAGGATTGGTAAATTTTTGTTCGACTTATGGCATTAAAAGTATTCTAGACAAATTGAATGAAAAAGGGCGGAGCCACGCCCATTTTTAAATTTTTTTTTTAATGTTGTATTTTGTTGCACCATATAATTAGTGGAGTTGAATGTTGACATAATTTATTTATATACTGTAAAGATATTCAATGCTTTGTTAAAATTTGACTTAAAAAATTTTTTTTTTTAAAGTGGGCGTGTTCTTCATCCGATTCTGCAAATTTTTATGTAGCACATACATAGTAATAGTGGTAACATTCCTGCCAAATTTCCTCATGCTGTCTTCAACGAATGCCAAATTACAGCTTTCAAAAATTTTAAATTACCTTCTTTTAAAAGTGGGCGGTGCCACGCCCATTGCCCAAAATTTTACTAATTTTCTATTTTACGTCATAAGGTCAACCCAAATACCAAGTTTCATTGCTTTATCCGTCTTTGGTAATGAATTATCGCATTTTTTCTGTTTTTCGAAATTTTCGATATGAAAAAGTGGGCGTGGTTCGATATCGTTCATTTTAAATAGCAATCTGAGATGAGTGCCCAGGAACATACAGACCAAATTTCATCAAGATACCTCAAAATTTACTCAAGTTATCATGTTAACGGACAGACGGACATGGCTCAATCAAACTTTTTTCGATACTGATGATTTTGATATATGGAAGTCTATATCTATCTCGATTCCTTTATACTTTTACAACCAACCGTTATCGAATCAAAGTTAATATACTCTGTGTGCAAAGCACGCTGAGTATAAAAAAAAAATGTAGCAGCACATAATGTATGAAAATTAACATGTGTTCTTATGTAGTAGGTATAGAATATCATGGAGCGCAGTGAAGCTCAACAGCTTTGACAATTTTGTTGCTGATATTTTGAAAGCGAGGAAGGGTTCATATGCAAATAAAAATATAAATCACAGAAGGAAGATATTAATGATTTCTAGGAATATTGATTTCGGTATATTGCTTAGCTTTTTTTGTAATTTTATTGAAAACGTCATATGTGGTTCGCAATGGCCTCATAACTTGTTGTAGCGTTGAACATTTAATGCGTCTACCACGTTGGTTTTGCTCAAAATCGGTGCTGCCGTTCTACTCTTTTAACTAATTAATTGATACTAAATTTCTCTTGTATGCGCTTCACGGAAAAATGTTGTAAATTTACTAAGCTAACGGCAATTATATGCATTAAACATTACAAAAACAAAATGGTCGTTAAATGAATAAAAGGCAGCGGTGAGCTAAGCTTCTCCCTGATGTTTTATTTATTTTATTTGTATTTCGCTTTTATAGTTGACTTCGGATTTGGAAGCACATTAAAATTAATGACACAAAACATATAAACATTTATTGGTGTGTGATGTTCCTTTTTTGTGCTTTATTGAGATTTGCAAAGGCTCATAAAATGATTTTTTTATTTTGTGGCTTTTTTTTCACTTTTTTCGGAGACAAAAAAGTTTTAAATTTTATATTAAACTAGAGTGCCCCGCAGACTTTGTTCTGCTCGAAAATTTACTTGTCTACATTTAAGAATGGAGTCTCGCTTCCCCTTTTCACTATCCAACCCATTCTCTTCTACTCTATCTTCCATTTTTTTTATAATTGTTGTCCATCCCTTATTCCATTTGTCTGCCCTCTTCTCTGACTTCCATTCCCCAGTCCCACCTCCACTACTAGTCTCATTCCTACTTCCGCACCCCACCTATGCTTCTGCTAAACTTCACATCCCCACTTCCAGTCCTAGTTCGACTCCCTATACAACTACCTCTCCAACTTCCATTCGCTCTTCCTATCTCACTTCAAATTCCTCATACATGAAATCTCTATAGCAAATATCAAATACCTGCTTCACTTGGCCGACCAATTTCAATATGTTTGTTTGTATGAACCTTTACGAAACTATATGATAACTAACGCAATTTTAAAATCGCTATAATTTTTAAAAATAAGACTAACAGACTTTGCAGACATTCTTCTGCCCTAACTTTGGTCTAGCTGTATAACTTTTAATGAGTTTTTACCTCTTACTTTCCCTCCCTCTCTCTCCCCCTTTTCTTTATCCTTTTATTCACTCCTCTCTCTGCGTCTCTTCCGCCCTCTCCGTCTATCCATCCCTTCTTTTCTTTCTAGCTCCCTATCCTTCACCCGCTCCATCTATCTAACTCTCTCTAGTTATTTTTATTCTCCTCTATCCAGTCCCAGTCCAAGTCCTAGTCCATAAAAAAGTAAAAACACACAGCTTTGTATAAAAAAATTAAAGAGGTGGACCACCCTTACCATTTCGAAGGAGTTGAACCACTAACACAGTGACATGAGAATTGTATATATAAGATATTAATAGATAATTGATCCGTTCTCCTGCCCGATCATATTCCGGCGATGTTACTCTACCAGTAAAAAGATATATTTGTCATAGTGTAGCTTCCGCAAAAAAGTCGTTTTTCTTGCCTCTCCCTCCTTCTCTCCATATTTCAACCCTGTCTCTCCTCCGCATCTTCTCCCTTTTACATACTCGATTTTTCGCTCTTCTACTTCCACTTTCTTTTCTATTCATGAAAAATTCCAATATTCTTCTTCATCTGCTTCCTTGGAAATGCTTCCTCACCTTTCCATCTTCACCTCGCACTTGCTTGATTTTGATCTTCTTATTCTGTTCACACTTTCTTCCTTCTACCTAACCCTGGTCTACTTTCCGGAAAGAAAAGTTTCTCAAATATCAAGCTGTAAAAAGGGGTATCCCTGTACCAAATCACAACGTGAATACGATTTATTACAATAAATCAGGCGCTGATCCACTTTCTGGAAACGAAAGTTTTTCAATAGCTCGGTCGCTGGTCTACTTCCCGGAAAGAAAGGTTTCTCAAATAATGAGCTAGTCACGGAAGTACCCCATATACCAAATTTCAAGCATATCGCACCACAAACTATTTTATTTAGAATAGGCCGGCCCCTAGTTCACTTCCCGGAGTGAAATGATTCTCAAATATTACCTTTGTAGAAGAGGTACCCCAGTAGCGAATTTCAAGCGAATCGCACGATAAATAAGATTATTTGGATAGGTCGGCACGTAATCCGCTTCCCGGACTAAATTGTGTATCTAAATCATCCTGAACACACACACACAATTTTATCAAAATCGGTGTGATAGTAATTTGGAGTTTTTTCTTTTTGGATCAAGTATGTCCTTTATTTAATTAATGTCTTCAATAAAATCTTTGAGTATGTATTGTCTTTTAAAGGTATCATAAGTTCATAATAAATTTCCCTGAGGAAGGTGCAAAATGTAGCGAAACGCGTAAGATAAAGTAAATCATTGTTTTAGCTTGAATTATATAAGTCAAAACCTAGAACGCAAACATATTTGGATATTTGTATGTGTAATATATATCAACATGTATGCAGACGTGCCACGCCCGTATTATGAGAAACCTAAATTCGTAATGTGGCCTCAACTATTTTAAGCAATTATGCGCAAGGCCGAGCTTCTTTTCCATTTGCGTCGTCATCTTTTTTAATTTTCTCCACAAATTGACGCGACGTAGCCTACATAATTTATGCCGACATTAGAGTAAAAATATGCCTATTGCTTCTAAACTTGTATCCTCGCTTAATGTACTCTTTGGAATTTTGTCCAATATGTTCTGTGGTCTATACTACTGTGCATTAACCGATAGTTTTGATTTTTATAATTTTATTACGCTTTTATCGACGATTTTTTTGTGAATATATATTTTTTACGACATACTTATCCCGAGCTGTAGAAACCCAGCAGAACATTGAAGGGAATGTAATGCATGGGTACACTGCTGTAATGCATTACAATTAGAAGTAGCCTGTAAAATTTTAGGGCTTGTATACTGCCAAGAGTTCAAATTTCACTGTGATGATGATTTTAGAGCAAAGTTAAGGTAAAATTTATTTATCTTACTTTATTAATTTTGGTTGTGCAAAGTGCCCACCTATGGTATAAATGGCAATACGCCTGTTTCCTTTAATTCTTATAAAGTTATGGCTTTGTATCTGACATGTTTACCTTTTAATGTCACAATGCCATCGTAACTTAATAATTTTATAACCATTAAAAATTAATTGGGATTACTAAACATATTTTATGTAATTATGTACCTACTAAATAATATGACAGTGACATGTATGTTTGTATGTATATGCACATATTTGAAGCTTTGTGTGACGGAAATGGAGAACGAAGACAAGTAGGAGAAAAAAGGAAAGGAAATAGTAGACAGGATGGGGGATAGGAAGGAAAGAGTTATCAGTAAGAATTTCTCGAAATATTTTTAAATCATGCAAAAAAAAAAATATTTGAAAGCGTTATGTGTGCAAGCTCTGCTGGTACCCAAGCAAGAAGCTGTTTTTGGTACTAGCCCGACCATCTCGGGAACGATTTGGTATAACCACATGAAACCTTCTAGGCCATCCCGCCGTCTTACGACAGGCATACCTGCCGCGGGTATAATCTAAGCCCCCTAACTCGCTGGGGTAGTGCTTGGTACCCGAACGTACCGCATCTGCATCCGGCAAAGGACCATCAACATCGATAACACTCCCCAAGGTTTCGGGGAGTGTCCTTATCACTACAAAAACAACAACAACAACAAGCTGTTATTTGATTTTAAAACAACCCAGTCGTTTTCCCATCCTCAAAGCCATTTTTCGAAAGGTGCCAATTGGCAAAAACAATTTTGTAGCTGTGCGATCTTCAGTGCTGTTTTTTGAAAATGATTTCGGGGCTATGCCATATTCAGTGTCATTTTTCGAAGACACATATGAGTGCCATTTTGGAAAAAAATCTTGACTTATGCCATCTTCAGTACAACTTTTCGAAAGGTTATAGGAGAAACTTGAGCTGCAAGTGAAAGAGCTATGGAATTAACGATGCCATACTCGTTTTTGAGGAAATGCGAAAGTCAATATCCCATTATCAGTGCCAATTTTTGAAAACGACTACGACGTTGTGCAAACGCTATTTTTCGAAAACGATTTTGACATTATCCCATATTCAACGTCAGTTTTCGAAAAAGATTTTGACGTTACGCGATCTTGAGAATCGTTTTTCGAAAACGACGTCATTGTTCGAAGGCACAGTGGAGAAACTGAAGAGAACTAGAAATAAAAGAGTTATTGAGTTGACGATGCCTTACTTCTTTATAGGGAAATGCGAATGTCAATATCACATCTTCTGTGCCATTTTTTGAAAACAATTTCGATGTCGTGCCATTTTCAACGCTAATTTTTGAAAGCGATTTTGACTATCCCATATTCAGTGCCAGTTTTCGAGAACTGTTTGGCGCAGGGATGCACCTTAACGTTAAGCTAATCGTTTATCAAAAAATTTCCACCGTTTCCGTTGAAACACTTCGAAATATTATCGATAAAGAAATTATCAAGATAAATTGTATCTCGTTTTTAGCCGAAACTAAAAGCTTTCGTTATCGTTAAAAACGTTAACAAAAACGTGATACTTTATATTTGAATTGTGCTGGCAATGCTATAGCCATGGAGAAGCCGTAAGGTGGTAACAGCGAGCGGACATACACACACAAACTCCATGTAATTTGTTTATGTAATTCGTTGGTGGTAATGTCAAAAATACTCTGAGAAATGTTCGTACTGTCAAAATTCATGAGAAAAGTTGCAATCAGCATGGCTAATGCTTTCACCTTTAATGACTCCGCCATCAATCAGCTTTGCCAGCATAGTTTTAAATTAGTAATCAACATAAACGATTTGATTTCGTTTTGTTATGGCAGAAAACGAAACAAAATCATTTCGTTAATTTGACGTTCTTAACGTTAATAAACGAAACGAAATGACTTTGTTTCGTTTATTAACGTTAATTATCGTAACGAAATGATATCGGTTCGTTGGTTAAGCATGCCTGGTTTGGCGCTACGCCATCTTCAATGCCTTTTCGAAAACTATTTCCGCGTTATGCCGTCTTCAGTGCAATTTTTCGAAGGCACATGGAGAGACTTTACCTCCAAGTGAGAGAGTTGTGGAATTCACGATGCCATGCTCATTTATGAAAAAGTTCAAAAGACAATATCCCATCCTCAGTGCGATTTTTTTAAACGACTTCAGCGTTGTGCCTTTTTCAGTGTTATTTTTCGAAAATGATTTTGGCACTATCCCATGTTCAGTGTAATGTTTTGAAAATGGTTTCGGTGTTGTGTCACTTTCTGTATCGTTTTTCGAAATCGATTTCGGCGCTAAGCCATCTTCAGTGCCATTTTCGCATTCACAGAGCCGAAATTTGAACTGCGCGTGAGAGACTTATGGAATTCACGATGCCGTACTCGTTTAAGAGGAAATGCGAAAATCAATATCACGCTGAAAGAAATGATCAGCGGAAAACGACAAGTTCTTTAAATCTCTTTAAGCAAGCTTACAAACTGCATGAAGTTATAGTGTGATCATAAGAATTGTAAAAATTTGTATCTACCTTGTTGGAAGCTCACATCCAACAAAATTTCATAGGCCTCATCAGTACGCCTTCTCGAGTTTCACTCGACCTTTCTACTCACTTATGCTTCAGAAAATGCCATATGTGCTTGCTTTTTGTGCCAACCAACTGGTGTTGGTGGGTCGCGCATGCGCAGCTGCACACTGAAATGTCAGACAGTCAGTTAAAACTTGTTGCAACAATCGCTGTAATGTTAAGTCGGAAAGCTAAAGGCTAGTTCAAGCTAGAACCTATGCTAACATATGTTTGCTTTTGTTGCTGCAGCTATAAAAAATTGTGGCAGCACTGACATGCTCCAGTACTTACAAATTTCATTTATGATTACAAATAGTTGAGATATTTGGCACATTTATCATAAATTTTACAAATAGTATTTTTACATCGATACCATATGATACAGGGCTATAAATGAGAAAAGCGACAACAGCAACCGGAAAAATGCAACAATAACATGTTTATATGTTTGCTCGCTCACAATGTGCAACAACTGCAAAACACTGTTTTACTAATATTTTTCGACTTTTATTAAGTTTATTTGCTTTTGTTGTTGTTGTGGTTGTCGTTCCCATCTATATTCATATCGCGCGCTCATGTTGCCTAACTGTTAAGTATTTGTGGCTTATGCAGCCTTGCAACTCGCAACTTTGTGGTATTGCGCTTGAATTTTCATCCAAGTGTGTCGTAACTTTCGCGCGCGCCAATCAATGTGCACTTTCCTTTGCTTCCTCCTAGAGGTTTGCCTTTAACCATTTAACCGTAAGTCAATGTTTCAGAGTAGCTCATTGTGTATATCGTGTTGCCGACACTTTCGGCAAAAATCAAATAAAATGTACGATCAAATATGTTTTTCGCTTTAAACAGTTTTTACTCTATGCTTTCTTGCGCATGATTTTTATACCAAGTTGTTGGTTTCTTTTTTTTAATTTATTTCGGTTTTCAAAAATTTATTTCGGTTTCTTCAAAGTTAGTTTCGTTGTTATTTTTTTTAAGGTTTTTCAAAATTAATCTCTGATTTCTCTCAAAGCGTCATAGTTTCAGATCTTTCAAAGTTAGTGTCAGTTTTTTTAATATAAGCTTTGCCTTTGTCTAAATCACGTCAAATTTATTTTATTTTTAAAATCACGTCAAATTTATTTTATATTAGTTTTGGTTTCTTCCAAATTTATATCGGTTTTTTTTTTTTAAACTGGTTTAGGTTTTTTTTAAAGTTCGCTTAAGTTGCTTCCAACCCCAAGTTTCGGTTCTTTCAAAATATGTTTCGGTTTTTTTACAATTATCTTCGTTGTTTCCAAAATTAGCATCAATTTATTCTCCCAAAAATTTCGTTTCGGTTTCATCTTCGCTTCGCTTTTTCAAAATTAGTTTCGGTTTTTCGAAATTAGGTTTGATTTTTCAAAAATAGTTTCAGTTTTTCAAAACTAATTTCGGTTTTTCAAAATTAATTTTGGTTTTTCAAAATAAGTATCAATTTATTCTTTTCAAAATTTTGTTTCGATTTCATAAAAGCAGCTACGGTTTTTCAAAATAAGTTTTGGTTTTTTCAAAGTTAGTTTTGATTTTTCCAATTTAGTTTCGGTTTTCCAAAATTAGTATTAGTTCTATTCTTTTAAAAATTTTGTTCCGGTTTCATTAAAACAGCTTCGTTTTTTTCAAAATTAGATTCGGTTTTTCGAAATTAGGTTTGGTTTTTCAAAATTAGTTTCGGTTTTTCAATATTAATTTCGGATTTGCAATATTAATTTCGATTTTCCAAAATTATTTTCGGTTTTATAAAATTTGTTTAAATTTATTCTTTTAAAAATTTTAAATTAGTTTTGGTTTATTTCAATATTAGTATCAATTTTTTTTTTTTAAATAAGTTTGGTTATTTCAGTTTCCTCAAAATTTAGTTTTGTTTTCTTAGAAATTAGTTTTTATTTTGAAATAGGGGTCCGTTTATCAAAAAACTTTGGTTTATCAAAGGTCTTTGGTTTTTCAAAAAAAAAAAAATCGGTTTCGGTTTCTCAAAAACTTGTTTCCGTTTTTCAAGAAAGCTTCGGTTTAAAACAATTTAGTTTCGGTTTCATGAAAATTTGTTTCGGTTTTATCAAAATTAGTATAAATTTATTCTCTAAGAAATTTTGTTTCGGTTTCATGAAAACATCTTGTATTTAAAAAAGCCTCGGCTAGAAAACAAAACCTTCCGTTTATAAAAAAAAACGCCATTTTACAAAACTATTTTCGGCGTTTTTGTTTTTCCAAATTTTGGATTCTTCAAAAATTTTATAATAAAGCTAGGTTTTTAAATTTACTTCATCAACAACGACGAAGAACCGAACAGCGCCGAAACATCCATAGCAGGATAGAAAGATGTACACGGGAAGGGAAGAAACAGCAATGCTCACAACGAATGTGATATAAAGGAAAATGCCTATAAATCATATTTCTAGAAGCTTCAAGAAAGCAATGTCCTACTCTGCCAGACTATAAAAGCATAGAGCAAGTTAATGCGGACATTCAGTTGACGTCAAAGTGTGCATCTAAAGCAAAGCTTGGAGCTTTATAAGGAATGATATCCCGTCCGTCCGAACTATAAAAATCAGCGTGAGGACGGGTGGGAGCATTCACTTGTAGCTAAAGCGTAATACAATGAATTTAAAGCGTAGTAACATTTAAGTCTAGATTAAGAAATAAATTTAACATTTCTTTTATGAACGGGATGTTTCTAAAAGTCAACACAGGTTATATATGTATGTATGTAATATTCATTATTTGTATTTTTTGCAGTTTTTTATTTTTATTTTGTATGGCTTTTGTCGTTATTTTCTGCATTGAAGGCGTCATTGAGCTTGTTAGTTGTTACCGTGTCGAACTTCTTGTTTTTGTCTTCTTTATTTTTCTTAATTTTACGAGGATTGCACGTTTGCTACTTTTGTTATTTTGAAAGCGTTTACGGTACACTGCTATTTATATAACTTGAGGCATATCAAAACTAGCAAATATCTTTGAAATAGTTCATCTAATGTCAAATCGTATGAAATTTATTGCCTCTTCAAGTGAGTATGGTTATGAGGCTTTTTGTTTTTTATACTGCTAAAAAGTTAACTACATATAGGTGGAATTTTTACCCAATCAGAAAACTTTTGCCCTTGTTGAGAGAAGAATTAATAATCATAATAGCTAAAATCAAGATCATCAATCAATTTAAGACATGAGAAGATTAACATATCAAAAAACGCGTTTTTAGTCTCAAAATATTTTTTTGAGTTCTAAGGAAAATCTTATGATATTGAACTTTTAACATTTTTATTCCGTACCATCTTTTTTAAAAAAGGATCATATTAAAAGAGATCCATATACTCTTTTGTATGCAACCCATTTTTGCTTTCGATTCGTTTTCGAAACATCTATGCTTTGCTCGTTCAAACATTTAAGTATAAGTTAGAAACCGTGCCCAACATGGGACGCACTATTGCGTCTTTCGCCGACAAATAGATCGAATTAGTACGCCAACACACCCAGCAGCTCAATACTAATTTCGAATTTTTGTGCATGAAGCGGAATTGACGGAATCGCCACTGATATTTAAAACCTATGTACCAGAGTTCAGAAGAAACACGAAAATCTGTTGCAATATTTGATGAAGGAAAATTAACCAATTTTTTGTAAAAAAAAAAAAAACATGAAATAAAAAAGTGAGTGTTGTAATATGTTGTCTAGACCTGGATTCGAATCCGACAATTTTTTTTATTAAATGAATCAACAGAGAGATTTATTTTGGAGTTATATTTATTTTTCTCAATACATAACAGTTAAATTAGGATAGAAAAAAAAATCTTCTTTAGTAAATCTTATATTTCCTTGAAAATAAAAGTCTCCGTCAGTGAGAATTGTTTTTTATACCCAGCTGTGCTTGTACACAGGGTATTATAACCTTGATTGGATAACGGTTGGTTGTACAGGTATAAAGGAATTGCGATAGATATAGACTTCCATATATCAGAATCATCAGCATCGAAAACAAATTTTACTAAGCCCTGTCCTTCCGTTTGTCCGTCCGTTAAAACGATAACTTGGGCATATATAGATATATCTTCACCAAATTCGGCATACAAGTTTATCTGGACCCAGAATAGATTGGTATTGAAAATGAACGAAATCGGACGATAACCACGCCCACTTTTTCGATACCGAAAATTTAGAAAAATTGAAAAAATGAGATAACTCAAAAACGAATACAGTTAAGGTAATGAAATTTGGTAGGAGGACTGTTTTTATGACGCAAAACATAAATTCAATCCACATTTACAAGTTTAACAAGCCGTAAATCAAAAGCCGTTAAAGATATTACATTGAAATTTGGCAGGACACTATCCCAGCCAAAAATCAGTTAAAGACAACGCCCACTATTCCTAAAGTTCTAACCTTGACAAACTCTATGGTATTTAACTACATTTGATTGATATTCTAACTCCTTAAGGATAGGTTGCGCTAAGAACAAAACTTAAACAAATTTTGAAAATGGGAGTAACCCGGCCCTTATTTGTTACTCTTTCCAAAATACTTTTAATGTCATAAGTCGAACAAAAGTCTCCCAACTCGAACGAAACTTGGCATAAACCAGTTTTTCATAGCTACAACAGTTACACTGCATTTTTACCTACTTAAGTTCATTAGTGGTAGCCCTTGTATCCTTTTTGATTCTTTTGAACGAAAATTGAGTTCAGAATAGAACCATGTATATATTAGTGCGAAGCCTTAATTAAATTAATTAAATTAACCACACAAAGCAAACAACAACAGCGTTTCAAGTGGACAGCTGGGTATGAATGTTCGGTTTCACCCGAACTTAGACTTTCTTACTTATTTTTATTGAAAATAAAAGTTTCGCTGAGTGAGAAATCGTTATGAATGTTCGGATATCTCTTATTTTGGGGTTCATTTACAAAACCAATTTTTGTTTTCAGTTCTTTATATGCAGGTACATATTGAAACGAGTTTTGGGAAATTTCTTATACTAATACACCTTCTGCTAACGTTCGAATCGCCGAACTGTCGATTAAATAATTCCAATATTCTGTTTTGCAAAATGGTCTTTATTTAGTCTACTTTGGGAGTAGTACTTCACAATCACAATTATACTTGGCTAATAGCGTTTTTAAATCAAACTGATTGTATCGCTTGCATCGCGCTGCTCTTATACTCTCCATTAGACTCGTTCACCTATTTCTCTTAAGGTCTAGACTTTTCATGAGCATTTGTTCTGGAACGGTGGCATCTTATTCTTGGTTATTTAGTTATATGCGTGTGTATCTGTGAGTAACAACTTTTGCTCTTAGCTGCCGGCTACATATATGTATGTATGTGAAATAATTTCTCTGCTGGTGGTGGTTATGTGTATGGAATATTTGTCGTTGCCTTGTACATAAGAGTGGCTTCTTGCTTTTATATGTACATGTACATAAGTGTGGCTGCTGGCTGCCTTTGTTGTTGTGATTATTTACTAACAGCATAGTGATGTTAATATTTGCCACAATATTGATGTGCCATACGAAAGGTAACACTTTCGAAATTTCTTAAGCAGCAGTTCTTTGTTGAAAACATCGAAAGCGTTTCGATAGCGTATAACTAACATTAGAATAAAAAAAGATATCCCATAAGGGGTTAATAAATGTTATTGTAGTACGTACAAAAATATATAACATCGCAAATGTTTGTTGCGGCTCAGCGATCTCTCCAATGACATTATTGATAGCGACAGAAATGTGTCGTGCGCGCATATGGGTTGGGTGCTTGTCGCATATTAAAAATAAAAAGTTGCACACACATACGTAGAGACAAACGCAATCTCCTGATATCACTATGTCAAATGGTTATATACGCTAAAAGACTTTGGCGGCTGCCATCAACAAACATATGGAGCATCGAGTTTAACCAGCAACCAAACCTCCTTAATCCCCGTTCCGATATCAACATCAGCATAAGCATCAGCATCACCATCCGCTTGTCCTTTACTCTCACAAAATTACCATCCGCTTGCATGCACATTCGACATTTTGTACGCGTCATTGCCACAAATATGCAATAAATTATATTTTCTCTTAATCAAATGTCGGAAACTGTTCTTAGATTAGATTTTTTGTCACGTCTATTTGGTTGCAGTGTTCTATTAACATACACACATACATATGTACATAGGTTCATATGTAGCGTTTTGGAAAGTTTTTTAGAAAGTACTTCAGTTTCGTGTAGGTGTCAGCTTGATGGACGTAAAAACTCTGCAGCTGGCAATAAAAACATATTGGGTCATGTTGCAAAACGAATTCTGTATTTGGTGCTATCGGCGTGACATTAAGGTAAAAGTTTCACGTCAAGCCAAAATGTCCCATTTTTTAGATTCCTCTCATAAGGATATAAAAACAGAACACATGATCTTATTCAGCGTGATATAGTCCATATCAGATGTAAACTCAGTTTTGACCCCGTCTTATCGTTACCTCTTTGCTGTCGAAACTTACTCCCACACATACAGGGGCAACAACTGATGAGTCCTTCCTAAGGTGTACAGCTGTATTTATTTCATATTCCTATGACATTTAATGAGCTCTCTAATCATTGGAAGATATTTATGTACCTGTGCTGGTAGTGGCGACAGAACGCATCACTCAGGTGTACTCTTGCTAATTATTTATGAATACGAAGGCGGCACTTAATATTACATTGACGATCCTGCTCCTGAGCATATAGTCAGTCCATTTCATACTGGGTTTTATGTCGTGTCAGTGCAAGGCTTCTTCACTACAGAGAAAGCCTGCTGGTTATCGTCACCACCTCGTGAAAAGCGCTGTTCTTTGTGAAAAAACCCACTTAACATCAATTTCGGCGGATCTCATTGTTCTGATTCGAAATCAATTGCAATATAAATTCCGTCTGAAGTGAAGAATCAATTTCAGTTGACCTTTCTTCTTCTTAACGCCCTTTTGCCATCCAACACCATCGAATGACACCTCTTCGTTGTCACGCACCTCGTTCCATCAGCTTGCCCTATACCAGTAAGTATCTCTCCGGTGCTTCATTCCATCGCTCCTTCCAAGTACAAGAGGGAGTTAAAATCGCTCTGTGATTTGGTCTGACAACTTCTCACGATGTCGCGTTTTGTGAATTGGTTCAGCTTTCGCAACGTTGCAAACGCTTTTGATTTTCTTTTCTTATATGTAGGCGTTTCCACGCTCAATTTCTAAAGTTTTTTAAGCTTCTAGCTTGCGTCGCATGATTAATCCAAGCCTGGTTGTATGAATTCATCAGTATTCGTTAATGCATTGTAATTTATTTTAATTTTTCGAAATTTTCGGTATTGAATTCGATATCTATAGTCCCATCCAATGTACCATATTTGGGAAAAATATAAATTTTTTTGGTTAAATATACGATATTTTCGATATCGAAAAAGTAGGCATGGTTAAAAACCAATTTTATCCATTTTCAATACCAAACCCGCGTACCAAATTTTATAAAGATTTGTAATTTTTTTCGGAAGTTTTCTAAATTTTCGATATCGAAGAAGTGTAAATGAATAAAACATCAACTTTTATCATTTTCAATACCAAATTCGTTCACCATATTTGGTAAAGATATATAACATTTTGCTCAAGTTTTCAGAATTTTTGATAACGATAGATTAGGCATTTTTAAAAATCGATTTTATCCATTTTCAATACCAAAACCATGTACCAAATTTGGTAAATATATGTAATTTTTTCGAAAGTTTTCTAGATTTTCGATATCGAAAAATTGCAAGTAGTTAAAAAATCGACTTTTTCTATTTTCAACACCAAATTCGTGTACCAAATTTGTTATAAATATCAATTTTTTTGGTATAGCTTATGAAATTTTCGATATCGAAAAAGTGGGCATGATTAAAAACCAGTTTTATCAATTTTCAATACCAAATCCTTTTACAAAATTTGGTAAAGATTTGTAATTTTTCAGAAGTTTTCTGAATTTTCGATATCGAAAAAGTGCAAGTAGTTAAAAAATCGATTTTGTCCATTTTCAATACCAAATTCGTATATCAAATTGGGGAAAATATAAATTTTTTTGGTTAAATATACGAAATTTTCGATATCGAAAAAGTGGATATGGTTAAAAACCAATTTTATCCATTTTCAATACCAAACCCGCGTACCAAATTTGGTAAGATTTGTAATTTTTTTGGAAGTTTTCCAAATTTTCGATATCGAAAAAGTGCAAGTAAAAAAATCGATTTTTTCCATTTTCAATACCAAATTCGTGTACCAAATTTGTTATAAAACTCATATTTTTTGGTAAGGCTTATGAAATTTTCGATATCAAAGAAGTGGGCATGGTTAAAAATCGATTTTGCCTATTGTCAATACCAAATCCGTGTGCCAAATTTGGTAAAGATATGTTATTTTTTCGGTAGTTTTGTAAGTTTTCGATATCGAAAAAGTGTAAGTGGTTAGAAAATCGATTTTTTCCATTTTCAATACCAAACTTGTGTATCAAATTGGTAAATATATTTAACTTTTTGGTTAAGTTTACAAAATTTTCGATATCGAAAAAGTGGGCATGGTTGAAAATCGTTTTTATTTATTTTCAATACCAAATCCATATACCAAATTTGGTCGGAAGTATTCTAAATCTTCGATATCGAATAAGGGAAAGTGCTTAAAAAATCGATTTTGTACATTTTCAATACCAAATTCGTCCACCAACTTTTTGCTCAAGTTTTCAGAATTTTTGATATCGAAAAAGTAAAGATACAAAACTTTTGCTCAAGTTTTCAGAATTTTTGATATCAAAAAAGAAATTTTGTCCATTCTAATGCTAAATCTGTGTACTAAATTGGGTAAATATATCTTATTTTCTGCTCAAGTTTCCGCTTTAAGGTACACATGGAATGCGCTCGGCAAAAAGTTCGTTTAAAAAGAAAACTTACTTGCTACGAAAATGACAACAACTAAACAAAGCTTTAGAAAATTTTCCAGCCATAAGGTGTAATATACAAATTGCTTTTATATAAATATATAAAATTTCACACCAAAAACTGCTAATTAAAATTCACAATTAAAGCATATTAAATTCATAATTTTCTGAGAAAAATCAAATAAATAAGTGTTAACAATTTGAATACGCAAAAACAAAAGGGAAATTCACAAGCTACAAGTGCATTTGCCCCTGGCACAGATAATCAATCGTATGAATTTAGATATGCATGTGTGAATGACAGGGATCGTAATAGTTATAAATTTGACTAGAAAAGTGGCTATTTAATATTTTTTTTTAATTATTGTTTTTACTCAGAAATCTATAGTAATTTGGAAGATTTTTAATTTCTTTTGAAAAGTAATATTTATTTTTTGGATTTTTTGTTTTGTTCAAAAAATTTTAATTATTGTTTGAGTTTTTACTCGGAAGCTTGCGGGTTTTTATTTCGTTTGGATAATATTAACTATTTTTTGGAGTTTTTTCATTCGGATAGTACAATAGTAATTTTTGCATATTTCTATTTGGATCAGAAAGTAGTAGTGATTTTTCCAGTTTTTTATTTTGTTCGGAAAGTAACTGTTATTTTTTGAGTTTTTTATTTCGCTCGGAAAATAATAGTGTTTGTTTGAGTTTTTTATTTTGTCCGAAAATCAGATGTTATTATTAACGTTTTTTATTTGGATCAATATTGATTGTTTGCGTTTTTTTTGGTTTAGAAAATAAAAGTTAATTTATGAGATTTCTTATTTCTTTATATAAATAATAGTGATTTTTTTATTTCGATCAGAGAAAAATAAGAAATTTTTGAGTTTTTTAATTTGTTCAGAGAATAATAGTGATTTTTCAGTTTTTTATTTCGCTCAGTTGTAATAGTGGTTTTTTGAGCCTTTTGTTTCGGTCAGAAAATAATAGTGATTTCTTGAGTTTTTTCTTTCGCTCAACAATCAGATGTTATTATTAACGTTTTTTATTTGGATCAATATTGATTGTTTGCGTTTTTTTCGATCGGAAAATAAAAGTTAATTTATGAGATTTCTTATTTCGTTAAAAAAATAATAGTGATTTTTTAAGTTTTTTATTTCGATCAGAGAAAAATAAGTAATTTTTAATTTTTTAATTAGGCAATTGAGTAATTTAATAAGGATTTTGTGAGTTTTTATTTCGCTTTTAAATTATAGTGAATTTTTGAGTTTTTTTATTTCGCTCAAAAAATTATAGTGAGTTTTTGAGTTTTTTATTTCAATAATTATTCAATCATTATTATTTTAATCAATAATTATTTCAATTATTTTCAGTAATTACCATTATTGAGTTTTTATTTATTTATTTAAATCAGGAAATAAAAGTCATTTTTTGAGTTTCTTATTTCGCTGAGAAAAAAAGTGATGTTTTGATTTTTTATTTCACTCAGAAAGTATTGGGCTATTTTTAGTTTCTTATTTTGCTCAGAAAATTTTGGTAATTGAGTTTCTTATTTCGCCCAGAAAATTATAGTGATTTTTGAAGTTTTTTATTTTGATTAGAGAATAGAAGTGGTTATTGAGTTTTTTATTCCACTCAGGAAATAACAATCAATTTTTGAGTTTCTTATATCGCTGAGAAAAAAAGTGATTTTTTGAAGCTTTTATTATATAGGATTTTTTGAGTTTCTTATTTCGCAGAAAATTATAGCGATTTTTTGTGTCTTTTATTTCGATCAGAAAATAATAGCAGTTATTGAGTATTTTGTTACACTTGGAAGCTATAGTGATTTTTTAAATTTTTTATTTCGGTCAGAAAATTAAAGTGATGTTTTGAGTTTTTATCATCCAGAAAATTAAATTTGAGTTTTTTATTTTGATCAGAGAATAAAAGCGATTATTGAGGTTTTTATTCCACTCAGGAAATGACAATTAATGTTTGAGTTTTTTATTTCACACAGAAAATTTAACTGATTTTTTGAGTTTTTTTCGCTCAGAGAACAGTTGGGATTATTGAGCTTTTTTATTTAACTCAGGAAATTTAAGTAATTTTTTGAGTTTCTTATTTTGCTCGGAAAACAATTTTAAAAAATTTAAGTTTTTTATTTTATTGGTAGATAACAGATAGTTTTTTCAATTATATTTCTAGCTAAAATTTTTACTAATAACAGTTATTTTCAATTCCTCGTGAACGAATGCTAAGCCACTTGAAAATTTTAAGCAAACAAAAAATAAAAAGAAAAAAAGCAAAAAATGGAAAATAACTTCATAAACAATAATGGGCTTAAAGAGGCCAATTAATTGATCAATGCGACTGATTGCATGCACAAGATTTTTCAAAATGAACAAAATGGTGTGAATGTGTGTGTGCGTCTACGTATATGTGTTTCGCAAATTGGTATCAGTGTGAGTGAGTGAGTATTCAACCCAAAAAAAAGTGCGTGCAACAAAAAAAAAAAAAATTGAAATAAAATTATGCAACAAATGCATAAAATTGCAACAACTTTTAAAAACAATAAAACAGTTGAATGAAAATAAAATGAAATAAAAAAACAAGAAGAAGCAGCATGATACATGCAGGCGAAAAAAAATAACAAAAAGTCAGGAAAACATAATTAAATTATGATTACAATTTGATTGACGCGGGAGAAAGGAAATTGCGGCTATGCAATGCGGTAGCACATATAAACAAAAACAAAAATACTATGAGAGATATGCTGCATGTATTATTTTTGTAAAACAATGCTGGGAGTTGAGTTTTTTGTTTCTTTTTTGTACAACAAATGCCGTTTTAGAACGTCTTCGCACGCACACATACATTAACAAACAGCCACACATTCATGGACGTTCGCATGCCGGCAATGATGAAAAATCGAACAACATAAACATACCCTGCAAAAAATGAGATTAGTCTAGGATGCAGCCAGGATGAGTCGCAAAGGAGTATGCGACCAATGCCAGTTTTGATCTCTTTGTATGAGATCCCTGCACTCTTTTGTTTGAGCATGTCCTATGAAGAGACTAATTGTACCCATTTATACCCGAAAGGGATCGATAGGACCAATCCCCTTTATGCCCATATGGGCCCATATGAAGTCTAGTCCCTTTTCGGTTCAATAAGGGGTCAAAAAGGGCTCAGTCACATTTTTCATGGCAGAAACATAATCAAAGGATTTGCGAAGCCACAAAATGTATTTGATAAAAGTTGTTCGCCCTCTTTTCAAAATTGAATAAAAAATATTCTCTGAAAATTTAACCCTAACTCCGGTGTAGTCGTTAAGTCCTACGGCCCTGCATTTTTCTTAAATAATTCCATTCAATCACCTGTCATCTTTTTTTATTTTACTCATATCGTTGCCGTTTTTTTTTTAATTTCTTAAAATGGGCTACCAAGATTTCAAACTGACTTATCCCAAATGTACCCGGAAGGGACTAAAAGAGATAAATTACGCTCAATTTTGGCAAAAGAGATTAATCGGAGACCAATCTCTTTGGGGATTAATCGCACGATTTTTGCAGGCTAAATTGCGACTACGTAGATAGCATATGGGTCATTCCATGTCAATTCAACAACTTTTTTGGATTGCGTGTTAAAACTAAAAGCCACCACCCACGACAACTAAACTGAAAACCTTAAGCTAAAACAGAGATTCCATTTCGTTTGATATATAACTTTTCACGAATCTGCCTTTCTTGCAGCTTCGAGATCTAACTAAGTGCAATGTAAAGAAATCAAAAAGTGGGAATGATCAATAATAAAAGTAATACATTTGACATGGAATAACTCCCTACTCAAAAAGGGCGCAAATAACTTCACACAAACAAATTTATACGGCATTCAAATTGAATTTCAGTTCAACATGCATACTTTGTACTTATCAACTGACAGCCTGGCTGACAGACTGGCAACGAACAACATCAAAGTGACTTTGAAAATCCCCAAACAGTTTTTGCTGCATGCGACAGCAAAATTTCTTTTGAGCTTCATACTAAATTTAATTTGAAATTTTACAACAAAAAGAAGCAAATATAACGAACAAATAAATAAAAAAATTTAAACTAAACGTGTATTTATATGCCATTATGTCTGTAGTGCGGGTGTGCTTTGTCGAAGTTAATCCTTGGGGGCGGAAAAGTACTGATGCTAGTGGACTAAGTAAATTACTATTTGAAGTTTTTGAATTTACGGGCATGAAAAAAGGATCAGTTAAGTTTATACATATGAAATAAGGCTTCAGCTATTAGGGGCGGCAGAGTTGCCAGATATCGACGCAGCAATTGCTAGTATTTGCCAAGTGGACGGAGTTATTCTATAATATATGTCCTCGCACCTGATTGGGGTTCTTCCGTTTGGTCGTCAAACAAATTCTTGTAACACTATGGACACATTCAGTCTGAGGTCTTTATTGACCGGCCAGTTCAACTTATCCTAACCTATATGAAAAAAGATCTCTGGTATAATGTCCTACCTCTTTTAGTGACCGATAATTGCTTGAGTTATCGGGAAGTAGTGCCAGTTTAGTAATGAAATTTTGCCGACAAGTCGTTCATATCGCTATGTGGCTATATCTATGCAATAATTTTCAAACAAGTTCTGGATTACACTTACTGCCCCTTTTTATTCTTCGTCTTCCAGCGATAAAGACACCTTGCGAAGGTTTTTGGAGATCATTTCCGATCATGATAGTACTTTGGCGGATATTGTTCCGGTACGTTCGGGAAACAACATGAATACAGCACTAGCAAGAACATCTCGGGAACGAGATTATGTGGCCTCATCCAACCTTGGAAGTCTGTAAATTGTAGTCACCTCTTATGACAGGCATGCTTACCGTCAGAAGATTCTAAGCCCCTTACTCCGCTAGTGGAAAGTTACCTATTGTATTCGAACTCAGTTTTTTACGGATATCGCAATCACTTATAAGGTTGTTAATGAAAGCTTGGCAAAGAGTTGAAATTTGGCTAAGTACCTGAAATTTATAGAAAAATGGCAACCCTATTTTTGTATTGCCTAGAAATATTTTAACCTTAGCCTTAAATAACAATTGATTGCACTCTCTTGCTTGCTCTTTACCTTTTATAGTCCAGTAAGTCAATAACTCTCTCTCTTGCATCTCGAAGACATAACTGCATTGTTCGGTCGTCTTTAAATTTCTAATTTCTCGTTATCTCATGCTTGTGGTTTCTCATGAGTGGCGAGAGCAGGAATTGCACTAGCGATGTCCGATATTCAAAAACATTCACCATGCTGACACCCTCGTTAGTTCGATCGTGTCTGTCATAGAAATCGATTGATTCAAATAGTGATGCCAAGTTATTGATGAGAACACCATTTTTGAAGCATTTCTACTCGGGGTAATGAAATTATGGCAAGCCTCTACTCATAGCGGAATGATACAGGTGGCAGCATGGTGACATACCTACAAACATAAATAAAAATTCCATGTACTTTGTTTTTGTAAATTCGATGGACAAATGTCAAAATCGTACTGCGCCGGAAGTTGATGTATCAAATCAAATAAAAAAAAGTTTATAATCAGCTGTTCCATGCTGCCACCTTGTATCGTTGTGCCATTCCTCTACTACAGCGACACCCATAATGCTTTTTCCTCTCGGGTCTAAGCACAATTCGTTATCGTGATCTCGCATGCCTTTTACTTTTTTCTCACGTTCGCTTCCGCTCGAAACCCTAAAACAAGTGGCAAGGATTGACTGTTGATGCGTTCTTTCATTCCACTAAACAAGCTTAATTCCACTTCTGCATTTAAGCTGTGTTGTTACCTTAGAACATGACCTCCAAGTAAGCGTTTAACGTCTAACACTCTAACACGCACGGTACTAGGATTCACTCCCATGCGGAGTCGATCTGAATAAAAATGCGGCCCTTTGAGCTCCTGTTTTAAGAACAACTTAGTAGTACTACGCGATCATGTGGGCCATCTTTACTTTCCTCCAGCCGAAGCAAACGAGCGGATATTGCCCACAACTGCTCTATTTTGCCCCGTAAGCCTTTTTAATTCGAAACTCTTTCTGCTTATCTCTATTATATTTGACCTGGTTCCTAATACTGCTGAAACTTCTTCAGAAAACATTCGTCCATTGAAGCCATTACCCGAAGAGATGGATCAGCCTTAAAATAATTCCGGTGCTTCAACTCTAAAATCATAACTTCACTGCTTTATGCAAAGTTTTCCAAAGCTAAAAGTTGCTTCTTGGTCGTGAAAAGTTATACCCATGTAAAGTATGAACCTCATACTGATACTAATGCTTGGCTGAACTAAGATGCCCCCTTTAAAGGTGATTTTGTTAAAAATGTATCTGACACGTAGCCATATTCGCAGTTATGACTTACATGAGCTTCTCTTTGCACATGGTAGTCCTCAACAGTTACTGCTAAATTTCGTCTGCAGCTGAATTTTTCACTGCTGTCGACGTCTCAAACCTTTGCATAAAGATTTGGGATGAGTAGATCCCTATAAGGATAAAGTTTTACCTTGAGATTTGTTGCTCAGCACTTAGACGACACAATTGCAGATGTTGTTTTTGTAGCAGTGCTTCACCCCATCCAATAAGCGCGACTATTCACAAATTGTCATCAATATCCTCTAACGGGAGTTCAAGGAAACTAGCAGTTTCAAAAGGGGTGGACCAGAGTGAGAGTGGTGTTGGATGCGTTGTTCCACATTGCAATTAAAGATATTGTTATCGTCATGTGGAGACACATTGCAAGCAGGACATACATTATGTATGTCGGGGTTGATTCTGTATAAGTAATCGAAGTTGAGCTAGAGTGACGCCCTGTGAGTTCAGGGCATTCATCTTTATGAACAGGGTGTTCTCAGGTGCCGTATTTCCTCATAATGCTTGCGGAGATATTTTCTTAAGCCCTTGAGAGGTGTGGCCTTCTCAATCAGATGTCTTTTGGAATGTCAGGCTTCTGGGTATTCAACAGGAACTGTATTTCATTTCTCTCCCTAATGGGGAGTAATCTCGCCTAACTGTGTAGGTAGTTTTCTGGGGACATAAGAAGACAGCCCATAGCGGTTCTGAAAGTAGTGTTTTGGCAGGCCTGTATTTGCTTCCAGTGAGTAACCTTTAGGTTTGGCGACGATATCGGGGACGCATAGCCTGCAAGAAATTGTTATAAGTCACGTGGAGACATTGTAACCATCTCTAATAAAGTAAGAAATTAGCTAAAAAATAGCAATCCTTCAGATAGCTTCGTATCATTTTCTCGTTTCACCGTAGGGCGGCTAACTCGCAGTTAAATTGATAATTGTGAATACTTTGTAGAAGAAATCCCGAAAATCTATTTTGAATAAACAAACAACAAAGAGAACAAGCTGCATTTTGTTCACACTTAACTGACAGTCGATGCTTCACTTAACTTGGAGAAAACAAGAATTTCGAAAACTTACAGATGAAAGACTAAACGAAGATGATGAAAACGGACCTTAATATATTCCGGCAATTATTTTTTCGAGAACTTCACTATCCATTGAAACTAAATTCACTCTCGAATGCTCTTTGAAATTTCAACCTGCCAAATCGGCACAACACTACCATAGAGTAAAAGTTAGTTTCGTTAACCGAAACCAAACGTTAAGTTCGTGAAAAGCTTTCAACTTGTTATGCGGCAGCAAGCACTTAACCTCAAATAAAAACAACAAAAAATATAACAACGACATTTACCGTTGCAAACTTGGCGCTAAGCAACAATAAAAGGCAAGTAATTTTTGGAAGCAATAAAACTAACAACAACAAGCAGGTCAATGCTCTCAAACACCGGCGCTTTAGTGTCCGATTCGCTACGACACCTTTCTTTAGTAGTTGCAACCAATTGCTTTACTGTTGTTGTGGATTTTTGTTGTTGTTTCTACTTAAATTTCTATATTTCACTCTCATCACGACGTAAATATATTCATATATGTATACTTGAAAGTTATTTTTCTTTTGAACATTATTTTAACGGTGTTAAGGTCATACGGATATTACGAAAATTAACGAAATGTGGATACGCATAAAATGCATTTTATGTTAATATTTTATTTCCTTTTTCGTGTTGTATGCTAATTTACAGTTTTGAGAAATTAATAGCCGTTAATAATCGTAGATCATGTTAATTAGCAATTAATAAATGTTTATTCATTGTATTAGGGCCTTTTGTACCATCTTTAGTTAGTCCGTGCTAACAGGGACTGTCAGTTTAGTGCAAGGCAAAAGTGTAAACAAAAATCAGCTGTTTGGTTGCTTTTCGTTAACTCACAATATATTTTAGTGATTTGTGCCATCAAATATTCACAACTATCGATTAAACTTGGCGGGTCACCCTGTGTTAGTGGAAGCGAAAATGTTCAATAAAGCTATCCTACAGTTAAGCTCTAACTTAACTAGAGATGGTGATGTTAAGAATGCACATTAGGGATGTAACGGAGCTTCAGTTCCGAGTGCGAAAAATGCTGCACGACTTTTGGATTGCTTTTAAACAGAGCTATAACGAAAGTCCATCTGTTCTTTAAGTATGACTTCTTTCTCTTGATTCACTTAATCTTATTGAAAAAAATATATAAAAATTAAACACTAAGTTCATTTTTTTCTTTTTCTTTGCAGGTTTGTAAAATTTAAAATAGCTAAAAGTGTTCTATGACATTTATCTTGTCAAAAAGTAAGAATATGTTTTTCGGTAAGTGTCATAATTCTGTTATACTTAAAATTATATTTTTATTTTTGTATTAACAATTGAGCGCTCACCTACTGATTCTTATTTTTCCAGACTTCCTTCCCTAATTTTATCTCTCGTTTCCCCACTTTATGTTTCCATGTGCTCAGCTGCCTTCCTCTACTAACCTTCAAATCCTTCTTGTATTATCTCTTATATTCCTCTTTTTCTTCCTACATTTATTTACACCACTCATTTAACTTTCCTCATTCTGTAATTCTCTCCCAAATTGTTTCTCCTATGTGTGACATCTTTTTCCCCTCTCCTTCCTTTTTTCTTTCTGATTATTTTAAGACTATATTCGCCTTCTACTGTTTTTTCTCGCTCCATAAAATTTTCTCAATTTTTTTTTCTCTGTTTCCCTATTTTCCTGTTAATTTTTCCTCTACTTCCCTTTTTCTGATAACCTCCGATCTCTACTGCATCTCATCCAACTTCCTCTTTTATCCAGCTCTGTCTGTACTTTCCCTCTCATATAGCTTCCATTTCCTCTATCTAATTTGTCAATCCTCGCGTTTCCTATTAACTCATATGTGAATTTGTAAGTCATTGAAAATTTCAGGCAACCCTTAATTTGTCATAAACATGAATCACTCAAGGGAACAATGAATCGTGATTCAATGTCGCCTAACGCACTAGCAAGCAATACCACGTTTCCCTTTTGCTCAGTTCGATATGATATATTATTTAGAATTATAGAATAGGGAGTTTCTCAATCTTCGTCCCGGCTTCCTGGTCCTATTCTTTCCTTTCACCGCTATTCTCTATTCTCCTCAACTTCTCCTTCCCCTTCCCCTTCGCACTCGAGTACTTAATCCCTGTCTGTTTCCTTTGTCCTTAGTTTTCGCTTCCTTTTCCCTCTTCGGCCCTAATGACCCTAGGTTATGATGTTTCTCATACTCCTCTCGATCCGCCATTAATTTCGTAATCAAAGGAGCCGAACCTACGTAGCTTTGATAAGACTGAGTGAACAAAATTCCTGGAATTTACGGAGAGCTCAAATGCTAGAATCCCTACTCCTACCGCCGTTCGACACAGTGGTCATTATAGTTAATTATAATTTTTGAAAATATCTTTTTATTTTTTAAATCTATGTTAAGATCATGAATATGAGGTAAGGGATACCTATCTGGTATTGTTATGAAATTAAGTCGTCTGTAATCTCCACAAGGTCTCCTGTCATTTGGATCTTTCTTAGGGACCAGATGGAGTGGAGAAGCGATGTGAGAGTTAGAAGGTCTACATATACCAGTTTTAACTAAATATTAAAATTCAGTTTTTGCTATTTTTAATTTTATAGGATCTAGACGACGAGGTTTGGAAAAAGGAGATACCTCTTTTATTTCTATTCGATGAACCGTTTTGTGTTGTAATTTTTCAGTATAATTAGGTTCACACATAATAAGAGGAAATTCATTTAAAATATTTGTAAATTTATTTTCTGAAATAGGAATCTTAATCTTAATGGGAGTAGAAGAAATATCTGCAAAAATGAAAGGGGATTCAAAATCTCTTCTAGGACCTAAATCAAATTTTAAAAGTTTTTTTCCAAAAGTTTATATGTTAGATCCATTAGCTGCTGAAAGTTTAAGGTCAGAAAAACGTTTTTATGTTTTAAATTTTGAAGAAGGAACAACTGAAACTATAGCACCTGTATCAATTAAAAAATTTAATTTATTAAATTTATCAAATATGAAGACGATGGGAAGATTGATTATTAACTCCATTATTACCCAAAGTCATAACGGATTTGTTTAGTTTAAAGAATTAGAGTTTGAATTTAGATTATTTTTATTTGAATTTAAATTACACGGTTTAATACATTTGAAAGCATTATGTTTAAATTTTCGATGATACCAACATATATTATTATCATTATCCAAACTTCTAGGTCTAGAAAAATTTCTCAAGTTAGATCGATTTCTTTCTCTAGATCTGGATCGAATTTTTAATTCATTAATATCGGTAGTAATTTGATTTAAATTTTGAATTGTAGTAGTTAAATCAGTTAAATTTTTTATACATTGTGTAAGAACATTATTTTCAATACTAGCTATTGAAGAAATTTTAGAGGAATTTGGTTTATTAATTAAATCAAAAAGTTTGTCTGCAAGTGAAATTATGTGAGTAACATTTTGAATATTACCTTGAAGTTAAATGGATTTGAATATCTTGTGGTAATTTTCTGATCCATAATGTAAAAAGTAACTCCTGACTAACAATAGATGAGGAACTTGTTATTGACTTCATGTATCTAAAAAGTTCAGATGGAGATCTATCTCCCAGTTCAGTATTTGAAAAGAATTTTTTAAATCTTTTTTCATCATTTAGAGAAAATCTTTCACAAAGAATTTTTTTAATTGTATTATGTTTGTTAGTAGAAGGAGGAGGATTGATAACATCAATAATTTTGGATATGATTTCTTGTTGAAGTGTAATAAGAACATTTTGAAATTTGATGTTATCATCAATAATGTTTCAGGACAATCTGACCAAAATTGTGGTAATTTAAGGGATTTATTTGAATGGAATCTAAAGTTATCTCCTTGTGTAGAATTGTCTGAATGTGTGTCTGGAGTAGTATTAATATTTGTATTTTGCGTTTGATTTAGAGACATTGTGTTATTATTTAAATTATATGAAGATGTAAATTAACGAGTTTGTATTGGTGAACGTAAAACCATTAAAATTAAAAATGTAATTGTTCTCTGGAAAGGAAGTTAACAAGATAAAAACTAATACTTAAATGTGAAATAAAATTAAAATATTAAAATTTTATAATAAATTAAAATAATTTGTTTATAAACAAATATATATATAAATTTTATATTATTTAATCTTGATTAAAAATTTTATTTATATAAAAATATATATTTATATTCGTACTTACATACAATGATCTTTTTAATTATTTATAATTAAATTTTAGTTAAAAATTTTTATTGTTGATTGTTGATATTGCTATGAAAAGGTTGTTGCTGTTTAAGTATCTTCAATGATTTTGCAATGGCTTTATAAAAGATGTCTAATAAATGGTTAAAGGAAGTATTAAGTGTTGTTGAAGTATCTTCAATGATGCTTTGTATGAGACTATCCACATTAAAAATCAGCTTTTATTGAGGTGTAGATGAGACGTCGATGTTGCGTACAATTAATTAACAAAAGTTACAGTAAGTACACGTAGTAACAGGAACAGTAAAAATACTTAATATTCGAATAAATAAGACGTTTATAGACACAAAGTATTTGAGAGTGTTGTTGTGCTATTGCTATACTTCATCGTTGGTACCACTCTTATGTGCAAATAATTTTAAAAGTAGCCACATATTATCTTTTTATTATTCCGGCAAAAAGCAGATTTTCTTCTATTTAATATATAAGTAAGGTATTTATATATGTATATTATTTATTTATCTATATAAATATACATATATATTTTATATCTGTATCTTTGGACTCGATCGAAAATTGCACATTTACACATAATAATAAAGTAGGTCTGTAGATGTTCCACTTCAACCATTTAATCTTGAAAGTATGCACATTTTAGATTACACGCTGTTCAGAATGGTGTTGCACTTACATATATATACAGCAGGATATTTGTAGGAAACAGAGCAAAATTTATGTGTTATTGACTTAAAAGTTCTTCTTTCCAAAATGTTATTATTGAAAGTATATACATATATGCATAATTTTATTTCAAGTTGAATTTATTTGCAAATATTAGTTGTAGCAGTTTGTTTGAAAAGCGTTGATGTAGAGTTAGCTCTTTTGATTAATGTAGCACTCGACAGCTGCTTAATATAGCATAGATCTATTGTTATAATAATACACACTAATAAAACTTAGTGTGCCAAGATCGCCATTATAGTTAATTATAATAACTATTTTATAAATCTGTATATTCATTTATTTTAAATGTTTATTCAACCAAAATTATTTGTTTGATATATTATTTTCTTTTTTTGATTAATATAAAACTTTTTATTTAAAAAAGGTAACTTAATTATTTAAAAAAAACTTAAAATATCACAAGTAAGAAACAATTAAAAATAATAACATGAATAAAATATATAACTAAATAAAGACCCAACAGTCATGAGTTCCATAACATCATTACGGCGGTTTCGGCTAGCATGCTTCCGGCGAGTATAATTCAAAAAGTGCTTTCGTATTTTCCCGCCGAGGCACTCAATGGCCTGGAACATCACTGGTAGTTTATACAAGTTATGGTCAATCAATAAAAACAATATAGCTCTTACTTTCACCGACTGTATAATTGTGGCCCCACAATGGTGTGCAAAGCCATGCAATTCGTCAGCCCTGACATAGTTGCAATACTGGTGCAAAAACATCTTCGTTTCTAGGAGAGTAAACCATAGGTCAAAGGTCCTTAGGCTGCCTATATCCTGATCATTTCAGCAGTCTGTAAATAAGTAAAGAGTGCAAAATCAACTGATGATTTGATGTGGGGAATCATATTGGCTGGTATATCTTCTTTCACGAAGAGACTTTAGACTGTACCCCTCCGCAAAACTTGACGCTATCGCCATATTAAACCACGATGTGTGGGTTACTTTTAGATGCATGTTTCAATAGTACCACGCTGTCGACTGCTTCGCTTTGTGCTATGCGCCAATATTGTCAACCACCTAAAAACCAAAATTTTAAAAAGGTTGAAGACCTTGTCGCTTAAACGGACACAACAGTGAAATTTGGCAATCCGGTTGATCCTAAGATGATGATCATCATCCACAAGGGGGCACCTACTACTCAATTCGCTCGATCGAGATACTTTTGTTTAATTAATTGGGAAACTCTTACAATTCCCAAAGCATCCAACTCCTATGTCAGGGTGCTGTCGTATAATTCCGTTAGTCGAATTTCTTGAGAACTCCTTCAGTAGCCAATCAAACACCATCCTTTTACTTCACTCTCCAAAGAAGTATGAGCAAAGCTATAATAAAAAAATACTTTTAAATTTCGACAGAAATAGAAATTTAATTAGCTAAAATGTTTAAGTTTATTTTATAAATAAAAAAACTAGAAACATCATAGCACACAAATACGGCGCCGACAACAAAAGGATCGTTGACCTGAAATGCATCAAAAGCATTCAAAATCAAGCAAAAAAATTGCAATGATAAACAAAAAATGTATGATCTATGGACCGACGTTGGTTGCTTCCTTACAAGGCGCGCTTTTAATGAGTAATTGGGCGGAAGATCGTAGCACCAACAAAAATAAAAATTTTAGATAAAATAACTTGAATGCAAGCAACGAACGCACAACATCGTGCTTGCTGCCACAAATAGGCCTTGGTATTTAAGAAGATGACAGCAGATGTTATTCCATCATTTAATTTTACTTACTTGACACACGCCATAGACAAGTTTGCCATCAGGCAGCGAGAGACGACGGCTATCGTAACATCATCATTAGTCTTAAATCATAGTGCACCGGCGTACAATTGACTTGACTTGCTTTACTTGAATGCAAGACAAAAAAACAAAAAAAAAAAACCAATAAGGGTGTCTAAGTTCGAGTGTAACCGAACATTATATACTCAGCGTGACTTTCAATTGTACAGTTTGTTTCAGATAAATTACTTTTCTAATTCTACTGAGGGACATTTTTGGTGCCACACCCATACATTTTTTTTTTTCAATTTTCCTTTTTCTTGTTATAATGACACTTTCAAAGTAAAATAATATAAAACAATGTTTCGAACAGATTTTGCATATTACATTCATCTACGAACTTTGCCAAACTATCTTAAATAAAAGTGGGCATGGTCTTTAATTAATCTAGGCCATTTTTACTAGAAATATTTCTTGTTATAAGCCTAATATGTGTATCGAATTTTGTCAAGAGGGATTAATTTTTTTTGAGGCTCTAGAAATGTTATGTAATGCTTGATCGGAATAGGGGCGTGGCACCGCCCATTTAAAAAAATAATTTCTCCCAAATTCCGCTTACAATAAGGGTTGGCTAAGATATATCTAATTATTCTAGTCTACAACCCTTCTAAACATCTTTTATATAAAAGTGGGCGTGTTCTTTCACCGTTCCCATCCATTTTTACTAGAAATATTTCCTGCTATAATGAACATATTGTACTCCCAATTTCATTACGATATGTAAATTTTTCTTCGAGTTATGGCTCCCAACCTGGAGGGCTTGAATGTAGCTGGTAAAGTTTACATCCTGTCGGATAGCCAAGCAGCGATAAAAGCGCTTTCCTCGCCACACATTAGCTCAAAATTAGTGTGGGCTTGTAAGCGACTTATATGCCAGTTATCCACCAATCTAGAACTATGCGTTATCTGGGTCCCGGGTCATAGGGGGATAGAGGGTACCGAGAAGACCGACGAGCTGGCACGTAGGGGCTCATCGGAGATGAGCGAGGAAATAACCAGTGTTGAAGTAGGCATACCCTTAGCAGTAGCCAAAGGGGAATATCCAAAGCTTTTACGTGAAGAAAGCACAAACAAAGTGGAATAACATCACCACCTGTGCAATATCAAAATTCATTTGGCCAAACTATAATGGAAGGAGGACGAGAAGTCTTCTGAAAAAATCCAGGGCCAACACACGCAAACTGATAGCAGTCTGCACTGGTCACTGGGCAGTAGGTGCGCATGCGGAAAAGATGGGTATTCCATATAACGACTACTGCAGAAGCTGCAAAGATCCAAATGCCAAGGAGACAGTAGAACACTTTATGTTTAAATGTCCGGCTGTAGCTAGAGCCCGACTAAGGTTCCTTGGAACCCAGTTTCTAGAAGACCTCAGAGGTCTATCTGTGATAGTAATCCCGAATATTCCTAATTTTATCAACAACTCCGGCTGGTTGTAATATATTGACCGTAACATTCCGTAGGTTTTAGACGAGTTATATGGCATCAAAACGGCTTTAAATAGCTACTTGGGCGACCAGGGTTGCAGCCACCTACCTACCTACCTATGGCTCCCAAAACATAGAAAATTGGTTTAGTCCAAAAAGGGGCAGTGCCACGGCCACTTTAAAAAATTTTAATATTTCTTGTTATAATTCTACTTACGAAAAGAAACACAATTGATATAAAGCTCTTTTTGCAAAGATATAGCTGATTTTATTCGTCCACGATCCTTTTCAAAATCTTTTATATAAAAATGGGCGTGTTTCTTAACCGATTTGTTTGATTTTTCTTCGAAGCATCCTTTATAGTAAAGGCAACCTCTGCCGAATTTTGTTATGATGGGTTTAACGGTTTCTGATTTATGATTAATAATATTGGTAAAATTGATTTTATCACAAGTGCGCGGTGCCACGCCCATTTTCCAAAATTTTTTTCATATTTTTATCAAGAGTCTCAATATCAATCCCACACGTCAAATTCCAACATTCTAGGTGTATTATTTTCTAAATAATCAGGTTTTCTGTGTTTTCCAAAATGTTATATATGTAAAAAGTGGGCGTGGTTATTATCCGATTTCGCTCATTTTAAGTAGCGATGGGAGATATTTCCTCAAGTTATCGTGTGCACAGACATCCTGAAAACTTCGATATATGGAAGTCTATATCTATCTAGATTCCTTTACACCTGTACAACCAAACGTTATGTTACCAAAGTTAATATACCCTGTGCTCTGCACTCTGAGTATAAAAAATGTACAGAACTGAAAAATTTCATAATATTCGATTGCAGCTAAATGCATTTGATTAATTAATAAACATTTGTGTTTATGTCGCAATTGTAAGTTAATATTTATTATAATTGCTATACGTGTCGTAGCGTCGTATTCAAAATGTCAGCAACATATTGCTTAAGCTAGGAACACGACTGCTGTGATACCGCTATATGTACCGTAATTAATGATGATGTTCCGCTGTTGCGCCATATTCTTGTCACCGATCACAAAAATTAGAAAAATAGTTGGCTAATGCCAATAAATCACACAAAAGGCGTAAATATTTTTTTTTTGTTTTCGAAATCCTCGCTGTTAACATTCGAATTTGCAGTAATGTCGCTTGTTGTTGTGCAACATTTAAGCGTTTTTCAAATGCATGGAATTTTAAGTAAAATATCTTAAACAATTATTAGTTTCTCAATAAAAAAAACTTTATTGGCGGAATAAATCATGCGACACAAAAACATTAAATTTACTTTATCTTGAAAACAAAACATTTATTTTTTATGGTAACTAGTTGAAAATTTTCGAATAGTACTCAATATTGTAACGAATTCTGGGGATTTCTGATATTTATACACTTTCTGCTAACGTCCGAATCGCTAAACTGTTGAATAAATCACTCCAATATTCAGTATTGCAAACTGGTCTCTATTTAGATTACTTTGGGAGTAGTACTTAACAATTATACTTCACAACCAATAGCGTGTTTAAATCAAAGCTTATTAGTTCTTACTCAGCTTGCGCTGCTTTTATACTCTCTGTTGCCTCGTATGCATATTTCTCCAAAGGTCTATACGTTTCACCTTCTAGAACTGTTGTATATCCTGCTTGGTAATTTAGTTATATAAGTATGTATGTGTGAGTAAGAACTTTGGCTGGTAACTACATGTATGTGTGTGAGATATCTCTTAACTTCAAGCTGCTGGTTATGTGTGCGCATGTACTTCTAGCCGCCTTCCATGTATGTGTGTAAATGATGATTGATGTGTTCATGTACACAAGTGTAACTTGCTTTAATGTTTTTGTATTGTGATTATTTACTAACAGCATAGTGATGCTAATATTCGTCACAATATGATAATCGTTTCATAAAAATTGTCAAAACACCAGCAGAGCATGAAATTACTGTAGTTAGCTTAAGAATATGACTAGGTTGGTCGTGAAGGCCTTTTCTTATTCGCCCCACCATCTCTGGTAGTCATCCTTCAGATATCTTCACTTGACAATTTTTGTTTTGTTGGACCTAAGAACGCCATTACCCCCTTCGCAGATCAAATTTGGAATTTAGGTTTGTCTATTTTAACGCAGCAATGCGGATTTCATACAAATATAATAAAAACTTTTTCATAAAGTCGACTTCCTCTATGACCATTGAGTTTAAATCGTTCCAATTGAGTGGTTATATTTTGAACAGTGACTGGGTTGAAAACGTCACTCTAAGGGTCAATGACGAATAGGTGCGCCTTGATGATATAAGACTAAGTGGTCGAGTGTGCTGTCAGGATCCAGGATCCCGTGTTGTTGGTGTTGTTAGATGTATGACTTAGCAGCAAGGCGCAAGAAATGCAACGTTGCTAAGCCCCAATATCTTAGAAAGTGGTATGTGCCGAGGCTGCGTCGAGTAGGTAGCAAAAATGTATATACTTATACTGCACTGGCATACGATGTATACTCGTATGATGTCAGGGAGCAAGAGCTAGGTGCCCTATCCTACAATTGGACTGGTGCTAGTAAAAAGGGGTTAGAGTCCAATAGTTGCTCGACAGGCTGAATAATTGATGTACATATACTGCAACGATTTTCCATCATCCGTTGCTAAAAATGTTTTGAGGCTTCGCCGTCCTCTTCGTCTACTACAAAGTTTGTAATATATAAAATCTTGTGCAAGGTTTTTATGGGATCAAACCTTTCAACTTTGCAGCGAAGGAACTAAAATCATTAGCTAATACGAATATCAACAGTCGATAATCCCAATATTGCCGGCGGGTAGTGCGCGATTCGGGAACAAACCAAGTGCTTAGTCAATCGAAATTAAGTGATGCTATCTGTCAACATTTTTATAGTTTTTACACTACTTATTAAAATTTTGAATTAAAGACCTTGTAGAAACGTTTATTTGGCTTAATCTTGCATGACAGGTTATTCAGAGATCATAAGAGCAGCAAATTATATACCAAAACTCTATCTTGGCTAAATGTAAATATAAATTCCATCTAAATTGTGACATAAAATTAATTATAATAATGAAGTATCCAAAATATTTGAAATCAATTTACATATCTTTATATACAATAATTTGGTTACTGTTTAATATCTTCAAACAACATAAATTATGCGAGCAGAAGTTGATTTTAAAGCATCTGCTTAATCTTATTCTAATGTGTAGATAAATAATAATAATTTTAGTGATACGCTTACAAACTTTTGTTTTTTTAATGTAACTGGCAAGACTGCAATGTGTTATACTATAATAAATTCGTTTTAATGTCAGCGCTGCTTTAATTAATTACCAAATTCTTTTCTTAAATATTACATAACTTGACAGCAATTAAGCACATACATATTTGCTGCTCGTGTAGACCTTAATTTAAGTTTCCTTGTAAATTTCTTATTGAAATTTGAGCAGCGTATACCATCATCAATTTGGCTGCAAGGTGACATAGTTTTGCCGTTTGGTGGGTAATTTGCCAAAGTCGGGCAAAAATTCAATTTTTCGAGTGATATATGAAGAGCGATATATTGTCGGGAAGCCAATAAAAATCTAAATTCTTTTAGTACATCCTTTTCCAATTACCAACATTTTTTTCAATAAGTTTATGGATCAGCAGCTAAGAGCAAAGATTATATTTCACACACATGTAAACAGAAATACATAGCGCATATGAACTTACATAAATTACAGGAATACATGTATGTAGCCAAAGTCAATATGACATACAGAAACGACAAATAAATAAGCAATTATTTGAAACGGCTGCTCGCGAATAGTCTAGACCCTGGGAGAAAATGGCGAACAAGGTGACCTGAGAGTATACAACTTTCTCAGTCCAAGTTATGTTCAATCAGTTTGATTTTGACACGATATAAGTGAAGTGCGCGAGTAATTTAATTGTAAAGTATTACTACCATAGTAGTGTGGTAAATAAAGGAGCTACACTGAATATTTGAGTTATTTATTCGACAGTTCAGCGATTCGAATGATAATATATGGTGCAGAATAATCAAGAATTCCCTAAAAATCGTTACAATATTTTAAATTGAAGTACCGTTGTTAATATCTTTTAATGCAGTGAACTGAGTAGGTTAATATTTTTTAACATTGAAGATGATAGATACACTGAAAGAAAAAGACTGGTAAAATCAACCGAAATACGGGTCAACTCAGCCGAAATTTCTGCTAATTTTTATCCATCGCAACAAGATGTTGAATCAACTGCGCACAAATCGTTGATTCGTAATTGACCGTTTTAGTAGTCAAATGAACAAAAAAAGTTGTTGCGACAGCTTTGTACGAAAGTACCTATGTTGCTATATACATAAATAAATAAATGTAAGGCGCGATAACCTCCGAAGAGATCTAAGGCCGAGCTTTATGCCTACTCCGAACGGCATCTGCAAGCCAGATGAGTTTTCATTGAGAGCTTTTCATGGCAGAAATACACTCGGAGCGCTTGCCAAACACTGCCGAGGGGCGACCCCGCTTAGAGAAATTTTCTTCTAATTGAAAAACCTTATTTCTAAAATTTTGATGTTGCTTTGGTGTGGCAGGCGGAGCACGCTACCATCACACCACGGTGGCCATATACATACTTAGAACTTCAATTGGGCTTACATCAAATATGCTGGCACACATTAAACATTATACACTTTATTATTTTGTTTTATTAAACTCACTTTCACCAAATTTTATATTTTAAAATATATTTAATTTATAGTTTTCTTCTCTCGCATGTGTAGTTGCCACACTTGATTGTTTCGAACAACACTTTTAGTATAAATGTTTGACATAACATTTTAAATAGAGAACTTGTAAGTTATAGAGAAGTAAAGAATCCAATCGCTAGAAGTTAATTCACCACTGGAGTAACTTTACATTTAATTCGGCAAGTTTAATTTTCGTAACACTTTGAGTTGAAACGATTCCAAAACAACACAAACTTTTATGTTGTCGGAAACATCAACATTAAAAAAGGATGTTTTTTATTATCTTATTAAATTCGTTCGCGTGAGTGAAAATTCGTAAAAACTTGAACAAAATGTTACCAACTTTGGAAAAATCTTTTTCGTTCAAACAAAACTTGGGCAACAAGAGGGCGCAATTTTGCATTTCGCTTGGAGGAGAAGTTGCAAAATTGTACCCGATAAATAGGTGCCCCGTTATCTCATAATTTTTTGCACAGTAAATTCAAAAAAGGGTTTTTCGTTTTGTATTGAAAACTGAAAAACTAGTTTTTTGTTGTGTTCCCATTTTGTGTGTTTTTTCGATTTGGTGGTTTTCTTATTTTGGTATTTTTTTTTGGTGGCACCATACAAAGTAGAGAGCGCAGTGAGCGTAAAATTCTCTTTGAAATTTTGCTCATGTATTGACTGTTGATCGCTGTTGGAATGACCAGTGAGATCAGTTGTGTTAACAGAAAAATCTGTTAGATTGATTAGGAATCTGTCAATTTTACAGAATTTTGTTAACTTAAGAGCGACAATTTCTCTTCTGTTGAAATGACTAAACTAATTTGTTCACTTGACCACGCCCACTTTTTCGATATCAAAAATTTCGAAAAACAGAAAAAGTGCTATAATTCATTACCAAAGACGGATAAAGCGATGGAACTTGGTAGGTGGGTTGACCTTATGACACAGAATAGAAAATTAGTAAAATTTTGGACAATGGGCGTGGCACCGCCAACTTTTAATAGAAGGTAATTTAAAAGTTTTGTAAGCTGTAATTTGGCAGCTGAGTATGTAATGTTCGGTTACACCCGAACTTAGTCTTCCTTACTTGTTTTAAATTTGATTTGATATATCAACTTCCGGCGCAGTACGATTTTGACATTAGTCTATCGAATTTACAAAAACAAAGAACATGGAACTTTTATTTATGTTTGTAGGTATGTCACGATGCTCTCACCTTGTATAGTTCCGCCATGGAATCACCCAGTCTGATTTTTTTTAATATGTGACAAATTTGTCCAAATTTTTTTGGCAATTATGTATATCTGCATTGTTTTATTTCAACAATTCATTTCTATTAATAACATTAAAAATAGTTCGGCATTTATCATGAATGAATAAAATTTCAAATTGCGGATGTTAAATTTGAAAATTTGCTCAGCATAAAGTATTTGGCACGTTCATACTATTTTCAACAAAGGACTAAATTATACTTATGTATATAATTAAGGTGATCCCAGCATACTATACAAAAAGTTTTTTGAGATATCTATTTGCATATTGTTTAAAATCTAGCCATACGTCCAAATATCGCTAGTGTTGACAATTAAAAGTGGAAACTGCCCAGAATTAATAGCGCAAAACAAAATGTGAAAAAAATATTTTTTAGCAAAATAACTTTTGTTGGTATGTCTAATGAGTAGGGCAACCCAAAATATGCTAAGAAAATATTGATATCAGGCTCTTATAAAATGCCTCTTAAATCTAAATTTACTTAAAAACATGCATTCAAGATCCCTAAAAGACGAAAAATTTCTTTTATATTCCGAAAGTACCGGGCGGACTAAAAGTAATAACGCTATTTGAAATCGCTAAAACTTTTGCAAATGGTGCTAAATGTCACTTCGCGTTTAATATTTTTGAAGTAAACAAATACAGAATACAAATCTGGATAAACTGGCTACCTCTTCATGAATATACTCACGCTGAGGGAAGCATTTCCGCGTCACTTAGTCTCTTGCTTTTATGGTTTGCACTAGCCGGCTAAATAACCGCATTTTAACCGACCCAGACAACTTTTTATAAGTTTTTCCTATGTCAGAGCATATGTGAATAGGAGTCCGACTCTTGAAGCTCTTAAAATAATTATTAGACAGGTATGATAGGACCTGTCGCCTAAGTTCCAGCAAGCGTGATGGAATCACCATAAAATAGGAAAACAACTCTGGCGGCCACCATTTCGCCGATTAAGTTTTTTTTTTGGTTTTATGGAATAAATTCTAATGGATTTTATTGACAGAACCAAAGTTTTCCATCAAAACAAAAAAAGCAATAAATCATCGGCTGTGCCCTGTATATTCCAATTTGGCAAAGAAGCTTAAAACTTACGTTAGTTTGAGCGAATAAAATATTATTTTTCATACATTTTATAACTTTATCTATACCTTCCCTTGTTTTTACTCATACCTTTACCAAATGCCTTATTGTTGCATTACTAAAACAAGAAGTACAAAGTTTTTTTTGCAAAATATGCTTATAAATAAGCACTTGAAATAAAATATGCAAAAATATGCTATATAAAGTATAAAATCTCGGCCTAAATCACTTCGGAGGTAAATCACGCCAAGTATTATTTTTGTAAGTATAGCTCAAACTTCTACAAGCTCTACACATATCTCCGTACAAGCAGCGGGGAGCAACGCACAAAACACATGCATATATCTGAGATAATCCCAAAAGTAGGCAATAATTTGTGCAAGTATCACTCACATATACACGCGCATATGAGATGCTATACACGTGCATCTGTAGTTATAATTTTATAGCTGATAACTAAGTAAATTCTGGAAACGCCTAGAAGTATGGAACGAGGAAATCGGAGAGTATAAAAGAGCGCGATCTGAGCAATCAGTATGAGTTTGATTTAAGCACGCTATCTGTCGAGAAGTAGTAGTATTGTGAAGTACTAGAATAAAGGCCATTTTGCAGTATTGAATAGTGGAGTTAGTTGTTCAACAGTTTAGTGATTCAAACGTTAGTAGAAGGTTGCAAATAAGAGGATTTGCCCTAAATTTGTTACAGTATTACTTACTTACTTACTTAATTGGCGCTTAACCGTCTAAACGGTTATGGCCGTCCAACAAGGCGCGCCAGTCGCTCCTTCGCTCCGCCAACCGGCGCCAATTGGTCACACCAAGGGAGTTTAAATCGTTTTCCACCTGGTCCTTCCAACGGAGTGGGGGCCGCCCTCTACCTCTGCTTCCATAGGCGGGTTCCGATAGAAACACTTTCTTGGCCGGAGCATCATCTTTCATTCGCATAACATGGCCTAGCCAGCGCAGCCGCTGCGTTTTAATTCGCTGGACTATGTTGATGTCTGCGTATAGCTCGTACAGCTCATCATTAAATCTTCTTCGGTACTCGCCATCGCCAACGCGTAGAGGTCCATAAATCTTTCGAAGAACTTTTCTCTCGAACACTCCCAAAGCCGCTTCATCTGCTGTTGTCATGGTCCATGCTTCTGCCCCATATAGCAGGACGGGTACGATAAGTGACTTGTAGAGTATGATTTTCGTTCGCCGAGAGAGGACTTTACTTTTCAATTGCCTACCTAGTCCAAAGTAGCATTTATTGGCAAGGTTGATTCTTCGCTGGATTTCAGTGCTGATGTTGTTGCTAATGTTGATGCTGGTTCCCATATAAACGAAGTCTTTTACTATTTCGAAATTATGGCTGCCAACAGTAGCGTGGTTGCCAAGGCGCATATGCGCTGACTCTTTGCTCGATGACAGCAGGTACTTCGTTTTGTCCTTATTCACCATCAAACCCATCTTTACCGCTTCTTTTTCCAGCTTGGAGTAAGCAGAACTAACAGCGCGGGTGTTTAGGCCGATGATATCAATGTCATCAGCATATGCCAGTAATTGCACGCTTTTATAGTATATTGTTCCAGTGCGGTTAAGTTCTGCAGCTAGTATAATTTTCTCCAGCATCAAATTAAAGAAATCGCACGATAGGGGGTCACCCTGTCTGAAACCTCGTTTAGTTTCGAACGGCTCGGAGAGGTCCTTCCCAATTCTGACTGAGCTGATGGTGTTGCTCAACGTCATTTTGCACAGCCGTATAAGTTTTGCGGGGAAACCAAATTCAGACATAGCGGCATATAGGCAGCTCCTTTTCGTGCTGTCGAAGGCGGCTTTAAAGTCGACGAAGAGGTGATGTGTGTCGATTCTCTTTTCACGGGTTTTTTCCAAGATTTGGCGCATTGTGAAAATCTGGTCGATGGTAGATTTACCAGGTCTGAAGCCGCACTGATAAGGTCCAATCAGCCGGTTCACGGTGGGCTTCAATCTTTCGCACAATACACTTGAAAGGACCTTATATGCGATATTAAGAAGGCTGATTCCACGATAGTTGGTGCATTTTGCAGTATCCCCCTTCTTGTGGACTGGGCAAAGAACACTTAGATTCCAACCGTCGGGCATGCTTTCGTCCGCCCATATTTTGCTAAGAAGCTGCTGCATGCGCCTTACCAACTCCTCGCCGCCGAACTTGAATAGCTCCGCAGGCAATCCATCAGCGTCCACGGCCTTGTTGTTTTTCAATCTGGTTATTGCTATTCTAACTTCGTCATAATCGGGCGGGGGGACATATATTCCATCATCATCGATTGTGGGATCGGGTTCTTCATCTCTGCGCGGTGAATTGCTGCCTCCATTTAGGAGAGCAGAGAAGTGTTCCCTCCATAATCTAAGCACTCTCTGGACATCAGTTACAAGGTCGCCGTTTTCATTCCTACAGGAGTTTGCCCCGGTCTTAAAACCTTCCGTCTGTCGCCGTATTTTTTGGTAGAATTTTCGGGCGTTATTCCTGGTGGCTAGCAGCTCAAGCTCCTCGCACTCACGCCTTTCTGCTTCTGCTTTTTTCTTCCTGAAAAGGCGTCTCGCTTCCCTTTTCAACTCACGATAGCGTTCACACACTCCTCTTGTCGCGCTCGCTTTTAACGTAGCCTTGTAGGCAGCGTCTTTTCTTTCGGTTGCAACGCGGCATTCTTTATCATACCAGTTGTTTTTTCGTGGCCACCGGTAACCAATTTTTTCCTCGGCGGCAGTATTATGTGTTCCAAATATGAGCCAAAAAAATAAACAAATACGATTTTTGTGAATATGTCGATTCTTGCGCCACCTAGCGGCGATTTTTTTTTATAGGTCGGCTTCTATTCTTGTATGTATTATTTGTTCCAAATATGGACCAAATCGGACCACAATTAAGATTTTTGTCGCGTAATGGCCAAAATCGCCTAGATGACCAAAGGCCAATTAATGATAAATAATGTTGAAGGCATTCACGAAATCGGAAAAAAATAATAAGAAACGTTGAATAATATCTCTTAAGTAGGGGAATTGACTTACACGTAGAACGAATTTTGTCATCGCTATATTTTTGAATCGTTAAATTTAACGATTTCGATATTCAATAACTATTTTTTGTCGATATTCGTTAATCTATCATCAGTTTTGCTCGCGAGTTAAGTAATAGAAGATTATTTTAAAATTGCTAACAGCATTAGCTTAAATTCCAATATTCCTTCATTTAAACTAATAATAAAAATAATAATCACCACGTTAACCATGTTAAGATTGGGTTAGTGAAAAGCACAATCGTTATCGTAGACTAAAAATAGCATCGCCAAAAATAAAGTGAACTCCACACAGTTCCTAAACTCCCTTGATGGGTCGATTCTTCTGATTATATCCATTATATCTTATTACTTTGAACGAGTAAAAATTTTTGTATATCCGGAACGATCTCGGAAAGGGCTCAGCCCATTTTAATGAAAATTGGAACATAGATAGTGTATAACATTCTAAGGTCTTTTACCAAGGTGTTGTCACTGAAGGTGTTTACACAAGGTTGCCACAAAAATTCCACGAGATATGCCAATATGGGTATGAAACGAAATATATTTCACTCCGTATTTCAATAAAGATATTTTTAAGTATGATTGCCACTTAGGGTTGCCCCCTCACCTTATTATTTATATTTTTTTATATCCACTACTTTCGCCGAAACGGTTTAACCCATTTGAATGAAATTTTGAACATAGATAGTGTATAACATTCTAAGACTTTCTGTCTAGGTGTTGTCACTGAGGATATTTTCACAAGGTTGCCACGTTTGTGAAATTTAAAACAAAAATTCCACGAGATATGTCAATATGGGTATTAAACGAAAGCTATTTCACTCCGCATTCCACTATAGGTATATTGAGGTATAATTGCCACTTAGGGTTGCCCCCTCACCTTATTATTTATATCTCTTTGTATATCCACTTCAATCGCCGAAAAGGCTTAACCCATCTAAATGAAATTTTGTACATAGATAGTGTATCACATTGTAAGACTTTTAACCTAGGTGTTGCCACTGAGAATATTTTCACAAGATTGCCACGTTTATGAAATTTAAAACAAAAGCTCCACGAGATATGCAAATATGGGTACCAAACGAAAGGTATTTCACTCCGAATTTCAATAGAGTCACTCTTAAGTATGATTGCCACTTAGAGTTGCCCCTCACCTAATTATATATGTATATTACTCTGTATACACGACACCCATTTATGTCTTTTCGTTAAATTGCTTGTTCGTAGGAAAATTGAGACTTCAGGGGGTCTAATTGAGGATTATCATTTGATTTTCATCTGTTTACATGCTTGGTATGCTATATGCGCCTTTTTCTAGAATTAAGCGACCAACTACTTTAAAAGTACTGCTTCCAGAGGAAAATCAAAAACGTTCACGGAACATTGTTTAAAAGGAAGTATTGGTTTAGAAGTTTTGTTTTTGAAAAACATAAAATAATACGGAGAACAGTTTTTTAAAAAATAAAGTTGTAGTCAAAAGTTTTGGTTGTTATATCGAACTCTAACCTCAAAATTGACCAACATTACTTGATTCTCAATTTTTTTATTTGTCATAACAATCCTCAAGACTCTAGGTTGTAATTACCCGTTTACATTTTTTTTGTCAAGTTCTTTTTGCATTTAGTGATCGATATGTTTTTGAAATCTATTTTAAAAGAACTCAACAGTAAGTAAAAAAAATGTAAGGCGCGATATCCTCCGAAGAGATTTTAGGCCGAGCTTCTCTTCCAATTTGCGTCGTGCTCCTTTTTAATTTTTCCTACAAATTTACGGGACGGGACCTACTTGTTTTATGCCGACTCCGAACGGCATCTGCGAAACAGATGAGTTTTCACTGAGAGCTTTTCATGGCAGAAATATACTCGGAGTGCTTGCGAAACACTGCCGAAGAATTAAGTAAAAATATCTGCACAAAAAAAGTTTAATATTTATAATATCGACATATAGAACAAAGCATATTATGGGGATACTCGAAATATACTGGGCAAAGCTCAGTCGCCCAGATACTTGAAATTTTACGTATGAAGGCTTACAAAAAAATGTTGTTTTTATTTTCAAAAAACTTTGAGTTGCATAAAAATATACATACTTATTTCTTCTATTTATTCATAAAAAATGATTTCAATGTCACATTTGCGAAAATATTTATCTTGGCCAAAGATGATGAGTAAGAAAACAAAATAGCGAAAAATTAGAAAAAAAAAACGTTTTTTTATTTGTTTTTATTTTTGCATTTAATTTTGTTGCTATTTTCACAAAATTTTTATTTTTGAATTCTGTTTACACTATAACGCCTCTCTAGAATTTTGTTTGTTTTGATGTGGTTTGTTGTCTTTTAAATGACTTAATTTTGAATTATGTAAACAATTCGTTATTTCTGCAAAATTTACTTTAGCGCACAAAAAAAGCAAATTGTTATCGAATCTTAAAAGTTTTTTCTTCTGTCCTGGTCAGCTCATTATTTATGCTGTCATCTTTTTTGACCTTGACTTATAAATGATATTATAAAAAAAGTGTAAGTCTTTTTGTTTAGCTGCTTCGCTAGAATGGAAGTGAAACGAGGCGCGACGTAGAACGATGAGTGAAATATATAACACATTAAGAGAATTGGGGAAAATTCACTGAAAACTCATTCAAATATGAGAGCTCGCCAAAATTATTTTGTTTGTAATTTTATTGCATCATTCACTTATTGTGTTGAGAGTTAATGTGAATCAGCACATGTCATTTTTAAATACGAAATTTATCAATTCATAAATTTTCTGAAATTTGCTAGTCTTTCATGCGAGAATGGCTTAACCGATTTTGATGGAAATATGTGCTAAATTCTTTTTCAAGGTTCGTTGAATTTAATTCGATATGTGGCAACCCAACTCAAATTTTTGTTTTCTTTTCTAGAAAAAATGTTACCCTAATATTGTACTCTTAGATTCTTACTTTTGATCTAGGTCATCTAGCTCTATGCAAAGTGGCTCTATTTATTGGTAATGAGAACCATTTTTTTATTCAGTAGAAACTATTTTGTAAAAGAAGCACACAAACTTGCGAGCGAGGGGAGAAGATACGACAGGGCTGCATTATTTTCAGAAAATAAAACGACATTAAATAAAATCATTGTTTGTTACACGACATGACGCAATAAAACCAGGCAGGTAATCTCAATAGTACAATAAAAAATATTTTATTATACGGAAAAAATCAATGCGCAGATAACTCAAGAAGCAACACTTAGAATTATGAGGGCGAGTTTTGTCAAATGCGGCTCCATTTTGTAATAACGACTTCACCTGTCTGGTTTTATTGCAACATGGTTACACGAAAAAAAGTAAGCGGGGTTGCCATCTGTTCAAGACTATTTCGGAACTGTTTAAGAATTACCTTAGGGTTGATTTCAGACAATTTTGGGGACTGTTTTCGGGTTAGTATCGGAATCATTTTAAATTATATTTCAAATTTTTCGGGATCAATTCGGTACTTTTTTTTCTGACAATATCGGCATTGTGTAGGGTTCATTCTCGATTATTTGTTACACGACATGATGGTTTTAGAATGTTCTTCTTGAATGCCTTATTTAGTTTTGGATGCGTTTTTTTTTTTTGGAACCTTTCTGGAGTCTTCAGGATCATTTCTGCCTCTTTCAAACATTTTTGTTACCATTCAGGAACTCCTATCGGGACTTTCTCTGTGAAGGTTGGGCTAGCGTTGCGTATTTGGGCAGTCTTTTACCTGATAATAAATCCGGTATGGTGCGGTACTAGCCCAACTGTTTCGAGAACAATGTCTTTCACGCCTCGAAGCTCCGGGTCTGTGAATTTTAGTCGCCTCTTACGACAAACATGGCGATCGGAATGTACAACATTTTCTTTTATCTATTTCGTTATACATGGTACATAAAATTGTGATGTCAAACCCGTGTGTCCTCCGTACTTTTCACAGATAACCAAGGAACCATTGAGGGGCGACTACGCATCTGAATCTTGAACTGCACGCGGTGGGCTTTAGGAAACTCGCAGTTCCACTGGCCGCCAGTAATCTTTCCTTGTGCAAACGGGTCTCAAGCCAAAACTGGCCAGACACTTTCACTCTTAAATAGCAAGCCCCTTTCAGCCAGCGATGGATGGCATGTCCGAAGCCGAATATATTATTCATTGAGATACATTTATTTCCGTTGTTTCGTATTCTTATGCCACACTTCTTCAATGGCGGTGTTAGCGTTGCATCTCAACAAACTAGAAAATACTTCTTGCTGCAAGTGCTAGGAAGATTGTGAGGTACAATTATCGACTCTATGAATGCTTTGCTCTCAATTCTTTCCGAAAACATCCTGGTCACTCTTTCGGTAGACATCTGCCTGAAAGAATTGCTACAATCGTCACGTCATATATCCTCTCAGTCGAAGCTATAGCGTTACTCTTCTTCTATGCTGCTACTCCGAGAGAGTTGTCTACATTTGACCTAAAAATACTTCATCTATTCTCCCCTCTTCTGTTCGTGTAATACCAATATTCCCTTTCTCTTTCTATCCTGCAACTTTTGAAGTAGTCGCTTTCTCCCTAAATACTTACTTATTTTATTATTTAATTATGGTGCTGCATGCTTCATTTAGCACGACCACACACACAAATTCACAAGCAAAAAAAAAAAAAAAATTCATAAAATTTAAATTGCGTTTAGTAATTTTTTTTGCAACCAAATATGAGCCTCAAATTCAGTTTTTTTAACTTTAATTTCAACAAAAGTTTTTATAATTGCATTCAACATCTTCGCTAATTTCACTTTTGACCTTCATATTTGTAAAAACAACAATGGAATATAAACATTTTTTTTATTTTTTTTTAATTAAACAAAAGCTATTCCATTTTAACACTCCATTAAACACTAAAACTGCGCAAAAACGCAGAATGTAAACATAAAAACGAAAATTGCATTAGAATTGTAAAAAAGAAAATTGCCACACTTGCGCATTGATGTAGCCGGACGGCGGACGGATATTTGTTCGGCAAGTTGAGCTCACTTGCGTGCGGTCATTGCCAAATGCTGAATGGCGATTTTTTTCGGGTAACTTGCATTTTCACCACATAAAACAATGGAAAGTAGTAAATTGTAAATTTCTTTTCTTCTTTTTTACCAAAATTTTCCTAAACAAGTAATCTTCTCTTGGCTAGCAAATCTATAAATTTAAGCGAAAAGTTTCAATTGTTAACACACTGAAATGACAAGTAAAATTGTTGTCATGTGTTAGTAAGTAAATGGAATAAAGTTTTAACATTTTTTTGGCTTGAGTAAGAATATACCGGGAAAATAAAGGTATGGTGCCCTTCGTAGAGATGAAAATATACTTTTTTTCGGAGAAAACACTGTCAAAAATCAATACAAGTTGAAAGAGACCTGTAACTTGTGCCTTATGGAACTAAAATTGATTGGGATACAAAACAGCATACTCAAAAAAGGTTAGAAAACTCTTAATAAAAATTTAGAAATTTGTCAAGCGTCTTGCATTCTGCTGCATCATTGAAATAAGTTTTTCAGTAATTCACTTACTTCTGCAAATTAAATATTTTTCGCAATTTTTTAAGTTATTGCATAGATTTTATCGCGGGCTTGGCGACTAAATCAAAAAAAACCGTAACGGATATTTGTCAAAAAAGTTTCGAAAAGGTTCGAAAAAGGTACGGTGATAGCAACAGGCCAAATACATATAATTGGATGTCTATCATAAATTAAAGTTAAAGTTAAAGTTAAAGTTAAGGTTAAAGTTAAAGTTAAAATTAAAGTTAAAGTTAAAGTTAAATTTAAAGTTAAAGTTTAAGTTAAAGTTAAAGTTAAAGTTAAAGTTAAAGTTAAAGTTAAAGTTAAAGTTAAAGTTAAAGTTAAAGTTAAAATTAAAGTTAAAGTTAAAGTGAAAGTTAAAGTTTCATTAGTTATCTTGGCCGGCGATTTCAACATCAATTTCACTGATAAAAAAGCAGAGCGGTTGACAAGTTTTCTTTTTGAAAAATTCAATTTGAAAATATATAATGATCCAAAAGAACCCACAACAAAATATGGGACCGCCATTGACGCGGTATTTTCAAGATATTTAGAGGATATCAAGTCTCAAACGTATGTTTCCTATTTCAGTTACCATTAACCTATAATGTCAATTATAAATATTCTTGAATAACCTATGTATGTACATATCTTGTAAGATAATAATAAACATTTTTTAACCAGTATTAACTTCTCATTTATTCGATAAAAGTAAAAAATTTGTTTTCTTATCGGTCACCACGCTTAAAAACTGTAACTTGAATTAATATTAAAGGCAAAACTTGAATTAATATCAAAGAAAACAAAATGTTGCATAAATATTATAATTGCATAAGTTGATAATATGCAATAGCTTTACCGCGGCAGTCCCCGAGTGTCACACGTCCTTTTTTTTCATTTAGGTACATATATCAATTCAAAATTCAAGAAGCTAACCACGACAAGACGCCAATGATAATTCCTCAAATTTATTTTATTCATTCATTTCGTCACATTTTGGCGAATCGACAATAGATGCGCTTCTCGTCAAGGCGAATTTAGTACCAGGAGTTGTTATCCGAACAGCTGATTGCATCTTCTTGACTATTTTCTATACAACGCCTTTGTACAACAATATGTCAGTTAATCGAAATCAATGAAAAATTTCTTTAGACTTGGGATTCTTCTGAACGGCGAATTGGTTGAATTCGCTTTGTCATCACCTTGTTTAAATTCGCCTTGCTTCCCATAATACAAAACATAGAAATTCGTGTAAAGAGTCATTCGCGTCGCTTCTCACAAAACCGCCCATTATTTCTTCATTCAAACGAAGTAATTTTTTGAAAATGCATAAATCAGAGAACAGAAGAATTGCCGTGGCATTTTTTTTTTAATTTCCTCGATCATCATCTCCTTTTCTTATTTTCGATATTGAAAGAAAAATTCTCTATGAATTTTGTAGCCGAAAATGTCAAAACCAATCTCGAAAACTTATTTCAAAAAATTCGAATATACGGGAAAATTTTGCTAAAATTTCGAACAATTTATTTGGAGTTCTCTTAATTTGCATACTCAAGCAGTTTTGAAGCCCGGTTCAAAATTTTCGTAAAATGTTCTCGAATATTCGAATACTTTTGAAAATGTTTTTCAAATTCGTTTGCACAATTTTAGTTAAGAAATTCGAAGAAGTTTTTAATTTGAATATCGTAAACAAAAAAAGCAAAATTGAATTGACGAAATAATAAAAAATGCTACTGCTATTTTTTTGTTCGCTGCTGTATATATACGTATATTTTCCTCTGAGTCCGACAAATTGTATTCAAACCGGGTTTGTAAAAAAAAAAGATTAAATATTGTAGTCGGCGGGTTTGGATTGATGGCTACATACTGCAGATAAAATATCTTACTCAATTGGCGTTTAACCGTTTAATCGGTTAACCGACGCCAATTGGTCATACTAAGGAAATCGTTTTCCACCTGGTCCTTCCAGCGGAGTGGGGGCCGACCTCTTCCTTTGCTTTCATAGGCGGGCTCCGATAAAAATACTTTCTTAGCCGGAGCGTCATCTTTCATTTCCATTATATTTCTTGTCGCCGCTGCGTTTTAATTCTCTGGACTATGTATGTTGATGTGTGTGTAAAGCTCGAGCAAGTTACCATTAAATCTTCTTCGGTACTCGCCGTCGCCAACACGTAGAGGCCCGTAAATCTTTCGACACATTTTTCTCTCGAACATTCCCAGAGCCGCTTCATCTGATGTTGTCATGGTCCATGCGCATGGTTTTCGTTTGCCGAGAGTGGACTTTAGGTTTTAATTGCTTACCTAGTCCAAAGTAGCATTTATTGGCAAGAGTAATTCTTTGCTGGATTTTAGAGCTCATTTTGTTGTTTGTGTTAATGCTGGTTCCCAAATAAACGGTATGCTGCCTTTTTTCTAAAACCGTTATTAAAGGTTTTTGTGAAATGATATTTAGGTGTTCAGGAAAGCTTCTAAAATATAAATTATGCATACAAATGACAACCAGAAGTTGAAGTCCCTGCTCGGGCACCAGTTATCCACCATGGTGTAGTAGGTCTGTTTGTTTTTTTGCCATAAAAGGCTCTTCTGAAAATATTCATCTGTCTATCCGATGTCGTACGGACTAGATGTAAAATATAATGAAAAATAAACAGTTTTAATCATCTAAAAGCTTAACTTTCTAATCGTTTCTTCTCAAATTTTATTAATTAAAATTGTTTGCTATTTTTTTGGTGTCCCCCACTTTTTATTACCAACCAAAAAGCTCTCACAATAAACACCAGACCAAACGATGAAGGTACTCATGACTTAATATTTGAGGTTTGGAAGTAGAACCATTTGAAGTATATTAACCGAGTACAGACACAAAAGCGGCACAACAACAAAAGCACCAGTAAAAAAAGCATCCGTCTGTCCGTTCGCCCGTTTGAAACAGTAGCAACGGCCTAAAGCTATGAAACTTTGCAATTTAAGCTGCCATAATGAATATACTATTTTTGTGTTGCTTTTGTATTTTTTTTTTATATTTATATATTTTACAACAACACTAAAATAAAGTGTGCAGGTGCAGCAGGTAAATAGTGAAGAACATTATAAAGAACTCAAAATGAAAACAACAAATCATAATGACTTCAAACTAAAAATGGAAACAGACATAGTTGCAACCAAAGCCAAAGCCATAGCCAAGCCGAGAGCATCGTGCAACGTGTCGGTCGCGTAATCAGGGCGTAACAATTACGCGTTACAAATACGTTAGACATACAGCGCGAAAATGTACTTACATACATATGGGTATTTTCATGTGGTCTGTGTTGTATGTTTACTATGGTGGTCCTTAAGAATATTTCGGGAATCAAATAACTTTTTTTTAAGAGAATGAACGGAGCAATGATTTCAAAAAGAATTAACTAATTAATCTTTAATCAATTTAGTTTGATTTTAAAATAGTAGAAAAAATAATAAACCATGCAAACATACAAAGTATTTCTGATTGTTATCACATCGAGCATCGCCGAACTGCGTGTTCGAATCCCACACATGAAGAGATTTACAAGGTATAATCGAAATAGCTGTCGCCTTGCCCATCGTGGTGTCACATTGCAGCAAGAAAGGTTTCCAGTATGTTGAGACGTACCTAGTGAACCCCCAATGGAAATTGGCCCGTTAAAGCGCCAATGACCATTGATAGATGAGCCTTGGTCAGCTTGCTAGGTCCATAGATGAGCAAACCGTATACCCTAGGTCAAGATTGGTAAGAATGCTATGTACTAAATTAAAAAGCCCAAAGCCTCTTTCACGAAGTTTGATTAGTGACCGCGCCGCAATCACCTTGCAGAGGACTACCCCATATAGCAAGATAGGCTTGACTACCATTTCATAAAGCCAGTGCAACGTAACCCAAACTTTCCTAGTCCTATCCTATCCAATATAATCCTCAGATACTAAACCATATCTGCAAGTAACAACTATATTCCCCAAATCGAGAGTGTTCTAAAAACAGGGATGTTGTATATCTTCGTAGAAAGAACCAGCTCAATTTATCCATGATTGATTGCCAGTCCAAATGACTCAGACCACCTAGTCAAAGAGTCAAGACATTTCTGAAAAACAGAAGTTTGTTAATGAATTCGAATCCTAAGTCAATCAGGGGTTATCAATGGCCTCAATGAGGACTTTGTTAAACGCTCCTTCAATGTCAAGAAAGCCGCCAACAGCAAAATATTTGTACTCTTGAGACCCTCTATTTTCTCTACAATCGATTGGAGAGCCGCTGCTGTTCCGTAGGTATAAATGAATAAGCTGCTCCAACGTTTTTAAGTGAAACGATGAGAGACTGATTAGTCTGAAGTCCGCATATGATATGTGAGAGCTCTTACCGGCCTATGGAATATAAAACTTTAACCTTTTTCCAAGACTTCGGTATGTAGCCCGTAAAAGGCAATTTGTGTAAATGTTGATAAAGAACTTTGAAGTTGCGCAGGAATAATTCCAACCGGGCATGCAGTATCTCCTCAAGATGGTAAATCTTTGTTGAGAGTCCTTGCATGAAATAAATACAAGCGGAGGTAGAACAACTTGTATAAAGTACTTTTATATTACTTGTCATGGTACTAAACCATGGCTCCTTCCGTATGGTAGGATAGCATACTTCCTCTATACAGTGGTGGTGGGCGAGCAAAATGTTTTTTTGTTTTTTTTTGTAAATATTACCAGGAATCTCTTTTGCGTTGGGGGCACCTTGTTTTACTCTATTCAAATGATCTTCGTATCACAACCTTCTATATTTAGGAAGGGGCGGTATATCTGTAAATCTAGGTGTATGAAGAAGACTCATGGGATTAATGCCCTAAACGACATATCTAGACTGGAGTTGTTGGTGCTGTACGCAATGGTAATTATTCTAATTTGCCTCAACATTTGTGAAACTTCTTTATACGGAAAGTTCTGGATGGTTAGATGATGGGGTAATACATTGGCTCTTTTTGTACTAATTTACTGCTGGATCGAATTGAGGGTCGGATGCCTTTTTTATCTCAGCAGTCTATTATATTTGTAACTAGGGTTGTAAGTGTAGTATCCTTTTTTATTATTTATATTTTTATTAAGAATATTCACATATAAAGAGTATAACTTCTTGAAGGTAAAAATTGGATACAACTGAAAATTTTTGAAAATTAAAATATCAAAATTGAAAATTAAAATATTGATGGAACATATTAAAATACAAATTTCAAAGTAACTTAAACACAAAGTTAAATAAAAATAAGAACCCTACATTACTCCCCCTTCCAGAGAATTAACATTAAATAAATTAAATGTGACTTTCTTCTTTGTTTTAATGTTATTGTGATGAGTGTTAGAGTTGTTAGGTAACGTTTCAATAATCGCTGGTTTTAGCCTGTCAATCGGGATAGTTTTGATCTCATTATCAATTTCTATTTTAAAATACTTCTTGTTTTTTTCAAGTATCTTGTATGGACCTTCATACGGTTGTTGTAAAGAACGCTTATTAATTAAACGAACAAAAACAAATTTACATGTTTGCAAATCTTTCGGAACATAAAAACCAACATTAGAGTTATGATGATTTAAACTCGAATGAACATTTCTAAATTTTTCACGTAATTTACCCAAAATTTCATTTGATGATGAATTTTCAGATGTTGGAACAATAAGTTCACCGGGTAATCTTAAATTTTGTCCAAGAACCATTTCAGCCGGTGTAGCCGAAATATCTTCTTTAAATGTTGATCGCAAACCTAACAGTATTAGAGGTAGCTCTCCATACCAATCTCTGGTTCCATTTGTAGCCATTAAAGAAGATTTCAATTGCCTATGAAATCGCTCTACCATGCCATTCGCTTGAGGATGATAAGCTGACGTTGTAATTTGATGACTACCTAATAACTTTGTTAATTCTGTAAACAATTTTGAAGTAAATTGAGCACCCTGATCAGTAGTTATTTCTAGAGGTACACCAAACCGAGATATATATTCACATAAAAATTTATTTGCAATTGTTTCTGCAGAAATTTCCCTTAATCCGTATGCTTCTGGCCAACGTGTGAATCTATCGATAATAGTCAAAATATAGCGATGTCCTTTTGAAATAGGTAAAGGTCCTACAATATCTAAATGAATATGTTCGAATCTTTTGTTCGGTATTGAAATTTTACTAACTGGTGACTTCGTATGTCGATAAACTTTAGATTTTTGACAACTAATACATTCCTTGGACCATCTATTAATTTCTTTATTCATGTTTGGCCAAAAATATTTTTTATAATCAATTTTGTTGTTATATCGGCCTACTGATTTTAAGATCGCTGGTTCGAATCGAGCTCAAGGCCTAACAATAATTTTTTTTTTTTTTTATCGTTATTATTGTTATGATAAATTTTTTCTTAATTGAAAAAAAATTTTTTTTTTTAAATTAGAATAGAAGAAAAAAAAAAATTTTAGATAACTGCCAAAGCTCGTTGTATAGATCCATTTCGGGAACTGCTAAATTCCTTCATCGGCAACGTTTAGGCGCCGCTGCTATAACCATTCAGCCATCACAGCGGTTTTTTGTTTGTCTTCATTAATCCTACTTCTATTCTGTTTCATGCCAATTGATATTCACAACACTGCGACATCTGTTGCAGAATGGCTGTGAAAATTGGACTTGTTTGTTGGCAATGCTGCCATAATGTCATATTTTATTGACACTTTTTCCCCGTGCTCCGGGATGTATTAACAATTTTGTTGTTATATCGGCCTACTGATTTTAAGATAGCTGGTTCGAATCGAGCTCAAGGCCTAATAATATTTTTTTTTTTTTTATCATTATTATTGTTATGATAAATTTTTTCTTAATTGAAAATTTTTTTTTTTTTAAATTAGAATAGAAGAAAGAAAAAATTTTAGACAACTGCCAAAGCTCGTTGTATAGATCCATTTCGGGAACTGCTAAATTCCTTCATCGGCAACGTTTAGGCGCCGCTGCTATAACCATTCAGCCATCACAGCGGTTTTTTGTTTGTCTTCATTAATCCTACTTCTATTCTGTTTCATGCCAATTGATATTCACAACACTGCGACATCTGTTGCAGAATGGCTGTGAAAATTGGACTTGTTTGTTGGCAATGCTGCCATAGTGTCATATTTTATTGACACTTTTTTCCCCGTGCTCCGGGATGTATTAACAATTTTGTTGTATGCTGTGATGGCTGAATGGTTATAGCAGCGGCGCCTAAACGTTGCCGATGAAGGAATTTAGCAGTTCCCGAAATGGATCTATACAACGAGCTTTGGCAGTTGTCTAAAATTTTTTCTTTCTTCTATTCTAATTTAAAAAAAAAAATTTTTTCAATTAAGAAAAAATTTATCATAACAATAATAATGATAAAAAAAAAAAATTATTGTTAGGCCTTGAGCTCGATTCGAACCAGCGATCTTAAAATCAGTAGGCCGATATAACAACAAAATTGTTAATACATCCCGGAGCACGGGGAAAAAAGTGTCAATAAAATATGACACTATGGCAGCATTGCCAACAAACAAGTCCAATTTTCACAGCCATTCTGCAACAGATGTCGCAGTGTTGTGAATATCAATTGGCATGAAACAGAATAGAAGTAGGATTAATGAAGACAAACAAAAAACCGCTGTGATGGCTGAATGGTTATAGCAGCGGCGCCTAAACGTTGCCGATGAAGGAATTTAGCAGTTCCCGAAATGGATCTATACAACGAGCTTTGGCAGTTGTCTAAAATTTTTTCTTTCTTCTATTCTAATTTAAAAAAAAAAAAAATTTTCAATTAAGAAAAAATTTATCATAACAATAATAATGATAAAAAAAAAAATTATTGTTAGGCCTTGAGCTCGATTCGAACCAGCGATCTTAAAATCAGTAGGCCGATATAACAACAAAATTGTTAATACATCCCGGAGCACGGGGAAAAAAGTGTCAATAAAATATGACACTATGGCAGCATTGCCAACAAACAAGTCCAATTTTCACAGCCATTCTGCAACAGATGTCGCAGTGTTGTGAATATCAATTGGCATGAAACAGAATAGAAGTAGGATTAATGAAGACAAACAAAAAACCGCTGTGATGGCTGAATGGTTATAGCAGCGGCGCCTAAACGTTGCCGATGAAGGAATTTAGCAGTTCCCGAAATGGATCTATACAACGAGCTTTGGCAGTTGTCTAAAATTTTTTCTTTCTTCTATTCTAATTTAAAAAAAAAATTTTTTCAATTAAGAAAAAATTTATCATAACAATAATAATGATAAAAAAAAAATTATTGTTAGGCCTTGAGCTCGATTCGAACCAGCGATCTTAAAATCAGTAGGCCGATATAACAACAAAATTGTTAATACATCCCGGAGCACGGGGAAAAAAGTGTCAATAAAATATGACACTATGGCAGCATTGCCAACAAACAAGTCCAATTTTCACAGCCATTCTGCAACAGATGTCGCAGTGTTGTGAATATCAATTGGCATGAAACAGAATAGAAGTAGGATTAATGAAGACAAACAAAAAACCGCTGTGATGGCTGAATGGTTATAGCAGCGGCGCCTAAACGTTGCCGATGAAGGAACTTAGCAGTTCCCGAAATGGATCTATACAACGAGCTTTGGCAGTTGTCTAAAATTTTTTCTTTCTTCTATTCTAATTTAAAAAAAAAAATTTTTTTCAATTAAGAAAAAATTTATCATAACAATAATAATGATAAAAAAAAAATTATTGTTAGGCCTTGAGCTCGATTCGAACCAGCGATCTTAAAATCAGTAGGCCGATATAACAACAAAATTGTTAATACATCCCGGAGCAGGGGGAAAAAGTGTCAATAAAATATGACACTATGGCAGCATTGCCAACAAACAAGTCCAATTTTCACAGCCATTCTGCAACTGATGTCGCAGTGTTGTGAATATCAATTGGCATGAAACAGAATAGAAGTAGGATTAATGAAGACAAACAAAAAACCGCTGTGATGGCTGAATGGTTATAGCAGCGGCGCCTAAACGTTGCCGATGAAGGAATTTAGCAGTTCCCGAAATGGATCTATACAACGAGCTTTGGCAGTTGTCTAAAATTTTTTCTTTCTTCTATTCTAATTTAAAAAAAAAATTTTTTCAATTAAGAAAAAATTTATCATAACAATAATAATGATAAAAAAAAAAAAATTATTGTTAGGCCTTGAGCTCGATTCGAACCAGCGATCTTAAAATCAGTAGGCCGATATAACAAAAAAATTGTTAATACATCCCGGAGCACGGGGAAAAAAGTGTCAATAAAATATGACACTATGGCAGCATTGCCAACAAACAAGTCCAATTTTCACAGCCATTCTGCAACAGATGTCGCAGTGTTGTGAATATCAATTGGCATGAAACAGAATAGAAGTAGGATTAATGAAGACAAACAAAAAACCGCTGTGATGGCTGAATGGTTATAGCAGCGGCGCCTAAACGTTGCCGATGAAGGAATTTAGCAGTTCCCGAAATGGATCTATACAACGAGCTTTGGCAGTTGTCTAAAATTTTTTCTTTCTTCTATTCTAATTTAAAAAAAAAAAAAATTTTTCAATTAAGAAAAAATTTATCATAACAATAATAATGATAAAAAAAAAAATTATTGTTAGGCCTTGAGCTCGATTCGAACCAGCGATCTTAAAATCAGTAGGCCGATATAACAACAAAATTGTTAATACATCCCGGAGCAGGGGGAAAAACTGTCAATAAAATATGACACTATGGCAGCATTGCCAACAAACAAGTCCAATTTTCACAGCCATTCTGCAACAGATGTCGCAGTGTTGTGAATATCAATTGGCATGAAACAGAATAGAAGTAGGATTAATGAAGACAAACAAAAAACCGCTGTGATGGCTGAATGGTTATAGCAGCGGCGCCTAAACGTTGCCGATGAAGGAATTTAGCAGTTCCCGAAATGGATCTATACAACGAGCTTTGGCAGTTGTCTAAAATTTTTTCTTTCTTCTATTCTAATTAAAAAAAAAAAAATTTTTCAATTAAGAAAAAATTTATCATAACAATAATAATGATAAAAAAAAAAATTATTGTTAGGCCTTGAGCTCGATTCGAACCAGCGATTTTTTTATAATTAGACGGCGAGTGGCTTTAGTACCCGGATGCACTATCCCATGTAACTTATCAAATACTGTTTTGCGTAAATTATTTGGAACGAACGGTCTAGGACAATCTCCGGATGATTCACACCATATATTGAAATTTAAAACAGGAATTTTAACTAATTTTAAATTTTGAAATGATTGTTGAGATACAAGATTGTTTAGCTCATCATCTTGTTGCTGTTCCTTTTCTAAAATTTTAAAATTAAGTTCTGAATTTTGAATTGCTTCTATTTCAAATGCCCTAGATAAAGTATCGGCTACTACATTTGCTTGTCCAGTAATATGCTGAATATCATTTGTAAATTGTGCAATAAATTCAAGATGTCTGGCTTGTCGTGGACTACGTTCAGTTTTTGAATTTAGAGCAAAAACTAAGGGCTTGTGATCAGTAAACACAGTGAATTCTCTTCCTTCTAATAGATATCGAAAATGTTTAATATTAAGATAAATTGCTAAAAGCTCTCTATCAAAAGCACTATATTTCATTTCAGCTGGTGAAAGTTTCTTCGAATAGAATGCGAGAGGTTCAGACTTATTGTTGAAATTTTGTTGTAGAACACCACCGACTGCCGTATTGGATGCATCTACAGTTAAAGTTAATTTTGCTTCTTTGCTAAAATGATTTAACAAGACCTTAGATGCAAACTTGTCTTTAATGCATTCAAACGCTTTAATAGATTTATCATCCCAAACTAGAGTTTTGTCTCGGTTTTTACTTGTTTTATTAATTAAATCATATATAACTCCAGTAAATTCGGCTAATTGTGAAATATATCTATGATAATAGTTAACCATACCAATAAACTTTTGAGTTTGTTTAATGGATTTTGGTAGTTCAAAATCTCGAATAGCTTTTATTCTATTTTCCGATGGGCGTATTCCTAATTCAGATTACTATGTCCTAGAAAATCAATTCTAGTAACACCAAAAATGCATTTATTTGGTTTCACATTCAAACCATATTCACACAAACGTTCAAAAAGTATACGGAGATCTTTAATATGTTGCTCTTCACTCTCGCTAGCAACTAAAATATCATCAATATACGCGGAAACAAAATCTAATTCATTTACAACTTCATTGATGAATCTTTGAAAAGTTTGTGCTGAGTTCCTCAAACCAAAAGGCATTCGAATGAACTCAAACATGCCAAAAGGAGTAGTAATCGCCGTTTTATAAATATCTTCTTCTGCCATTGGAATTTGATGATACGCTCTAACAAGATCTAATTTTGAAAATATCTTTTTATTTCTTAGATTAATATTAAAATCCTGAATATGTGGTAAAGGATAGCGGTCAGGAACAGTAACAGTATTAAGTCGTCTAAAATCACCACAGGGGCGCCAATCATTACTTTCCTTTTTTGGTACTAAATGAAGTGGTGAAGCTACAGAAGAATTTGATGATCTACAAATTCCAGTTTTTACAAGAAAATCAAATTCAGCTTTAGCTACCTTAAATTTGATTGGGTCTAGACGTCTGGGCTTTGAGAAAGGAAGATTGCCTTCTGTAACAAGTCTATGAACTGTGGCGTGTTTAACTGGTTTTGAATAGTTTGGCTCTTCTATAAGAGAAGGAAATTCTTTCAACAATTTTGTGTATTGATTTTCTACTGAAAAAATTTTTGGAAGAGAGATGATACAATAGTACGAAATTGTGTTAACTGATAAATTTGTTAATGGATCTATTAAACATTTGTTTTTAATATCAATAAGTAGTCCATATTTGCATAAAAAATCTGCACCTATAATCGGCTTTGCTATATCAGCTATCAAAAACACAAAAGGAAATTCCCGTCTTAAACCTAAATTAACATTTACAAGTTTTTTTCCATATGTAAAAATCGTTGAACCATTGGCTGCTGTTAAAATAATATCTGATGATTTTTTTGTACACGAGAATTTCGAAGCTGGAAGCACAGAAATTTCTGCCCCACTATCAATCAAAAATTTTAACCTGTTTTCTTTGTCAAATATAAATAAGCGACGAGTTGATATTTCTGAAATTCCGTTATTTGTCGCTGCAACAGCGGAACATTTTAGTTTGTTGGATTACTATTTTTTACAAACGCGCATGGTTCCTCACATCTCCTAGCTTTATTTCCGAATTTGTAATGATATCTACATAACCAGTTGGGATTATCACGAGATTTCGAACGATATCTAACAGGACTTCTAAAACTATTTCTACTTGTTGAACGTGATCTTGAATAATTCTGACTAATTTCTTTTTTAATTTCACTTAATTCCAAAGATAATTTTTGAAAATTTTCACAAATTAAAGATGTTGTCTTAACCAAATTAGTAATAATAGAATTTTCGCCTTTAGAATTTTGAGAACTGTTTATCAAAGCAATTTCATTTTTACTGATAACTTCCCAAACGTTATCAGCTAATTTAGTTAGATCATTTCAAAAATAAATAAATGTAAGGCGCGATAACCTCCGAAGAGATCTAAGGCCGAGCTTCTCTTCCAATTTGCGTCGTGCTCCTCTTGATTTTCCCTACAAATTGGCCGGACGGGACCTACATGTTTTATGCCGACTCCGAACGGCATCTGCAAAGCAGATGAGTTTTCTCTGAGAGCTTTTCATGGCAGAAATACACCCGGAGTGCTTGCCAAACACTGCCGAGGGGCGACCCCGCTTAGAAAAATTTTCTTCTAATTGAAAAATCTTATTAGATCATTTATGTCATTGAAATTCGAACTTGTTAAAATTACATTCAAGTTTTTGGGTAATTTTCGCATCCAAAGTTTCTTTAACATTTCTTGGCTAAAATTAGAACCAGAAAGTAGAACTAAAGATCGGTAAAATTCTGAAGGCTTGCGATCACCCATTTCAGAATCAGACAACACTTTATCTAATTTTGCATTCTCACTTAAGGAATGTCTTTCGATCAAAGTTTGTTTTAATGCAGAATATTTATTTATTTCCGGTGGATTTTGAATAAAATCCAAAATCGTCATTATGACATCCTGAGGTAATGCAGTAATAATATACTCATATTTGGTCGTTTCTTGAGTAATTTTTTTAGTATTGAACTGCATTTCAGCATGTATGAACCATGCCTCAGGACAACTTGTCCAAAACTGAGGAAGTTTCACTGAAGTGGAAAAAAATTTCGTTATTGTTTTCGTTCGCATATGGATTTATTAGATCATTTTGCGAAGAAACACCTTCTAAATCAATAAGCGAATCGTTAACCCGATGTGTTGGTGTAGACGTGTTTCTGTCGTTTGGTGGCGTGCGAAGCATAATTGAAATGGAATCTCGAAAATCAAAAAATTAATTTTTTAAAATAACGTTCAAAACTCAACGTTATTAAATGCACAATATTCTTTTAAATCTCCAGAAGAAAGAGTTTACAATTATTTAAAATGTATTAAATTTTAATTTCAGATAAACCTTAACTAATATAGTTATATATATATTTAAAATATATCAAAATTTATATACATAGTTCTGAATAACAGCTCACCATTTCTTCCTTATTTTGATTTGTTGTTGCTTGTTATATCTATCGTTATTGTTGTTATTGTTGTAACTTACGTTCTCTTTATGGAGCTGTGTTGACGGCTGACGGTGTTGTGTTAAACTCAGCGCACTTTTCCGGTTTTTTAAGTTACCGGTAAGCCACTTTTGGAAATCTATTTCTGGATTTGAACGAATTTGCATTTGGTCTATTGCAATTCATGCACTTTTAATTAAAACATGAGTTGTTGAATGCTCTTCTTGAATTGATGTGTTGTTGTCGGTGCTGCTGGGCTATTTGTTTGTACTTGTTGTTGTTTAATTTTGAGCTGCTATTGTTGAAATTTTCGGATTTATGTAGTTTTATGCCAAAACCAATATTTTTTTTTTAATATTCCTTTCTTCTATAATTTCTGCTTTGAAATTGCTTTTGTTTTGTAATTCTAGTTTAAATGTTTATTGCCAATTGTCGTTCAACAATATGGTGTAAAATAAATATTTAAAATATCACATTCTTTTTTGTTCAAAGGTTGATGTTTAGTTAAATCCTCCCGGCAGGTTTGCCAATTGTAGTATCCTTTTTTATTATTTATATTTTTATTAAGAATATTCACATATAAAGAGTATAACTTCTTGAAGGTAAAAATTGAATACAACTGAAAATTTTTGAAAATTAAAATATCAAAATTGAAAATTAAAATATTGATGGAACATATTAAAATACAAATTTCAAAGTAACTTAAACACAAAGTTAAATAAAAATAAGAACCCTACAGTAAGGCCTTGACATTATATTACATGCAACGACAAAGGCTCAATTGAAGCGCTTTTGTGTCCACAGGTACCTCGAACAAATGCTGTTTAAGGTTTAAAGCTTGTAGTCTTGAGGTAATCAATTAAATCCTTTTATAAAAGGTTTCACTATGTATTTCTCACCCAGATGTTTATTATTTAAGAACTTTCACTTTGGTCATGATTTAAATGGCGCCCGAGCAGGCTGATCATTATAGGTACCTCATTGCAAGCTAATTTTCTATACAAGAAAAGCGCCAGAGTTTGTGTTATGGCTAACATTTTTTGGGACCACCCTAAAGTACTACCTGCCTGCATGAGAGCTCTGTTTTATGAGCAAAGATATAGCATGAGCAAGCATATATTACATGCTCATATAAAATTAGAAATCCAAACGATTCATCATATTCAGGTGTACATGCGCTCAGTGTAGGGCAAACTAACACATTCTAATTTAATAATGGCCCCGTCAGAATGAAGTTTTACATATAGTTAGGTGCATGGAACGCAATCTTATGCGAGACAGTAACATCGCCGCAATCACGCGAGATTATGCGTTTCAAATATAAAAGAACTTCAGCAGTTGAACCTTATTTTGGCTTGCCCATTGACGCGAAAAAAATTTCGGGAAGGCACTTTTCTAAACATTCTCGATATACAAGAAAAACATTTGTTAGGATATTTTGTCGCCTATCCATTTGTTAAAATGCGGATTTTAATTGCGAAAAATGTTAGAAAAGTACCAATGTGTGGGAGAAATAGTTTCACATGAAAAGTCTGAAAGCACCCATAGTCAAAACTAATCTCAAATTCTTCTTCTTATGCTTTGCTTGCAACAAAAGTAGAGAGTTGGCTACTTTTACACATTAGATGGCGCTTTTGATGCGCTATTTGTTGCTCTCCATGCAAAAACGTGAAATCTACTCATCTTTTGCATCAAAAATCGTATGAGACGGAGATTTAATATTATTCGTATCTCACTATATTTCTGAAAATTTATATTTGCGTAATAGTTTGTTGGTTGTTTGCTAAAAAACAAAAATAAAAACAAAAAAAAAAAATAAAAATTTGCCCTTCACTGCTGCTAGAGTATTATTTAAACTTTGGTGCTTGCCTATGTTTATGCAGCATATTAACCTATGTATGCATAAAGTGCGACTTACACGTTTCATGTTGTTGGCATTTGATGCCTTAGTGCTGCTGCCAACACCAACAAAACCACACGTTTCTATTTATGCTGCTTAGAGCCAGTCTTATGCGCAGGCGTAGCGTAAAAATTGTTTGAGCAACTCATATTTTCGTGCTTTATTGCTACTGTTATATTGCTTCGCGGCTTAAGTTGGTGCTGTTGTTGTTTTTTTGTATTATCACCAATTTAACATAGACCTTTAATGTTGATATAGCTATTTTTTATATTTTTTCGCTACACTTTGTTGCAATTCAACACAATGTACACAAGTCTTTGTTTTAGTTGTTGTTGCTGCAATGGCCGCGGTTGCTGTTATTTTCGTGTATGGTTTTGAAGTAGATTCAAACGCGTGGCTTTTATATATTTTTTATTTTAATCTTTTATTTTGTGGGTGTGTGTCCACGTAGAATGGTAACTCTTCGCTTTTATGTAAAAGGGTGATTCGTTTCGTGTTTCAAACCGAAAAAGAGTGAAATAACGCTGAAATTGCGAGTACTTTCAACTTTTATCAAATACTGCTTTATTCTTGCGGTTACCTTGAATGATTCCTTAATAGCACAAAGTCTAAGCCAGTTTTCTTTGGTATCGGGTTTTGGCCTCATCTAACGAATGGCTGGCTCGATATTAAACTTAAGGGCTTACAAATTTTTTCAGAGAGTCGCGCGGGCCTTATGCGGCAACAGTGATGAACTAAGAGCTCCACTTAGCATTTGTTTTCTCAGGGAGGTCACTCTCAACTAATACTAACAGTCTTTTCTTCAACTGGTTCACTTTGGTCTTATCAGTGACCCTGCTTCCCTCACTGTGCTCAGCAGCGCAGTCATTTCTTTTACGCTTTCTACAGCAGCCGGTTCTATCTGCCGGAGCGATTCAGTGTTTTTGCCTGACAAGGGCTGTCGTTTCAGTGTAACTCCATTAAATTGTATTTATTATAACCATATTTGTTTAAATAATTCCTTTCTGAAGGTCCTTAATCGCTGCTTCAGTAAAAGTTAAAAACCGACTCGCTCTCTCTTTTATAGACCACTGTCCACCTTGTTCTTCAGCTTTCAACCAAAACTTGAGCCCAGAGATAAGACTTCCTGCATTTATACTACTCTTACTACTTTGCGCCTCTTGCAGAGAATAAGACAGAAGCTCGAATAAAGACTTAATTTCAAACTGCCCTATCACTGTATCGTCTTTTGAACGGAAGTGATATTTGGCGCTATTATATTTAGGGAACATCTACTCGAATAGCTAAATGACTATTAAAGCCCTAAGCTCAACTATGGTGCGATAGAGGGCGGTCTCGTGGGTACCGTACCTGACCGGACTCAATAAATATTTGGAACAAAACAATATTTTTTAAAACTCCAAAAAACTAGAAATGTTTTTTAAAAACAATTGAATTTAAAATATATTTTTTTTAACTTATAACTTTATAAGTTTTTTAATTCAACCAAAAGCTTTAATAATTAAAAAAAAATATTTTTAAATAATTTAAAAAGCATGTATAAACTAACTTTTAATTCATAGCAATACTATTTTTTTCTCAAAAACTAGAAAAAATCGAAATTTTTAAGGAACCGTTCCATTTTTAAATATGAGAACAAATACATTTTTTAAAATTTTTTAAAATTATATTTTTGAAATTTAGGGTCCTTAAAGTTTTTTAGTAAAAATTAATATTCGAAAACAATTAACGTCAACAAAACTATTTTTAAAGATCTTAAAAAAGGGTATTTAACTAAGTCTTAATTTAATGAAATAAACAGTTGGAAGAGATATTTTTTTATTCAAAAAATTAAAAATTTAATTTTAAGAAATTCTAAAATATTTTTTTTTTATTTATAACTTTTTAATTTTTTTGTTAAACTAAATTACATTTTTTAATACAATTAAGGAAAATAAAATTATATATGAAATTTTTAACTTACTTAATTGGCGCTTAACCGTTTAAACGGGTTTGGCCGTCCAACAAGGTTAGTCGCTTCTTTTCTCTGCCAACCAGCGCCAATTGGTAACCTCTACCTCTGTTTCCATAGGCGGGTTCCGATAAAAACAGTTTCTTGACCGGAGCGTCATCTTTCATTCGCATTCGCTTAGCAATTGGAAAAATGAATGTTTTTTTCAAAATCTCTAAAAAATATTGAAATTTTTTTAAACACAATTCCATTTTTTAATATTTAAATAAATAGATTTCTAAAAACCCTTCAAACTTTATAAGTTTTTGTTTCGTCAGTACTTTAATTAGTTCTTTGTTTTGTATTAAAATTTCTTGGTCGGTGAATTTTAATTGGAAAATGTTGCCTTTTCTTTATTCTCCTAAGCGTTTCGGTACATTCTCTTCAGGGCAGTTCCTACAACTTATGTTCTTGCTAAATAATACATTGAACAAAAAATTAGCGGGGTTTATGGGTACTAATTCATATTCATATTCATATTCATATTTATTGAGTCAATGGCAGAAACATTCCTGACTAGATTGACAAGTTTGCAAATTAACTTAAAACTAAGCAACTAAAATTAATTAATTCAAGGATGAGATAAATTTTCTCGATAGTGAGACTCAATCCGTAACTTAAACAAAGGCCTGGGCATTGCAAAGTCAAGATTTAGCATTCTGGAAATTTTATTAAACTCTTCGAGACCTCTTGTGAGAGGGGCAAAGCTAAGGTAATTGGTTCTCCGAACTTCACCGTAGAATATATTATGAGAGCGTAGAGATCTACTAGGAACTAGAAAATTTAACTGCTCCAACAGAGCTGAGCAATCAATAGTACCAGAGATAATATCGTAAATAAACATTAAATGTTGTACTGAGCGTCTGACATGCAGTGGCATAACATTTATAAGCATGCACCTGTTTATATAAGGTGGTAGGGGATTAACAAAATGAAGGGGTAGGAGGGCGAATCGAATGAATTTACGTTGAACCCTTTCAATTCTAGCAGAGTATGTGCTGTAAATGGGATTCCATATGATAGAGGCGTACTCTAATTTAGATCGCACTAATGAATTATACAATATACTCCTAGTGTATGGGTCCTTAAAATCCTTCGCATAACGCCGTAAAAAAGCTAAATTAGCATACGCTTTTGGTATAAGATAGTTAACATGGTTAACGAAAGTGAACGAAGAGTCGAAAATGACACCAAGATCACGAAATTCTTTGGCCGAGGCAAGGTATGTATTAGCGATATAGTATGTTGACGTAAGCGCACTTGTAGTTCTAGAAAACGTTATATGCCAACATTTGCTACTGTTAAGTCTCAGATGATTATTAAAAGCCCACACATTAAGAGCATCCAAATCTCTCTGTAGGAGCAATGCATCAGATACAGTGGTGATACGCCTAAACAGTTTTAAATCATCAGCATAAAGTAAATAATTTGAATGCTTTAAATATAAGCCGACGTCATTAATGAAGATAACAAATAAGATTGGACCGAGAATACTACCTTGTGGCACCCCAGAGGTTGCCAAGAACTCATACGACCTCATATTCTCGATTTCAACAAATAAAATTCGGTTTGTCAGGTATGACTTTAACCATGACAGAAACGCTGAATGGAAACCAATGTACTCAAGTTTCTGAAGAAGTATCTTGTGGGACACTGTATCAAACGCCTTAGAGAAATCTGTATATATAGTATCAACTTGATACCCATCCTTAAAAGCAGAAACACAGTATTGCGAAAAAACAGCTAAGTTTGTCACTGTTGAACGACACGCAACAAACCCATGCTGACATGGATCGATTATTCCTTTAATAGCAAAAGCCAACTTCTCCTTTACTACTTTCTCAAACAGTTTTGAACAGGTTGATAGTTTAGAGATTGGCCTGTAGTTTGCTACCTCGCTCTTATTTCCAGACTTGAAGATTGGAGTAATAGAAGCCAATTTCCATCGATCAATGAAAACGCCATTGGACAATGACACATTAAAGATATGGCACAACGGCACGCATAGCGAACTGCTACATTTTTTAACCAAAAAAGAAGACAGCCCATCAATATCTTTTTTTAAAGAAGATTGTAGGGACGAGATGCCAATAATAATATCTGATTCCGATACCAATAATGAGCCAAAGTCCAAGGAATTAGCTGTATCAGAACCAACCCTAACATCAGAAATATTAGAGTCAACAACAAAATTAGATTTGAAAAAATCAGCAAAAAGGTTCACTGTTTCCACTAAACTGTTTGAACTAATGCCATTAAAATTGACAGAGGTTGGAATATTGGAGCAACCTTATTTTGTACGGACAAAGTTCCAAAAGGCCTTGGGATTTTGCTTTAACTCTTCTTCGAAACGGGAGATGTATTTATTATATAAAAACTTATCAAGCACATTGAACTGATTCATGTATAATAAATATCGATCTCTAAATGAAAAGTCGTTGGTTGCTTTGTACAACTTAAAATACTTATTTCTAAGATTTTTAAGCTTTTTTTAACCTGGTATTGTACCAGAGTAATTTATGTATTTCGCTTCGAAGAAGGGGGAAAGGCATTGTTAATGCACATAAGTGCCTTTTTCGGTATTTTGCACTAATATCGTGATTTTCCAAGCTTCCCACATCATCGTAACATCGCTTAATATCCTTGGTAATTTTTGGATGGAAAATTTACTCAAGATGTCGCACACCTTCTTTAGTTTTCTAAGCTGAGATATCCATAACAAAGCAGTTTTTCAGTATACTGAGACATACCACATATATTCTCATCGGATAGTGCCCTGTCAAAGCCCCAATGACCATTGATAGATGAACCAATCATTGCGGCAGATGTCCTGCCATGCACTTTCGGCCAGAAGGGTCTTGCTACCCTGCAAGAGATTGTGTCCGCCCAACACTTGCTGAGCTTACTGGAGGTCCATCTATGCAGGAGCAGACCACAGATGGTCAGCGGAATCCTGAAATCCTACAGCTATGTATCTTCATCTGGTTCAGTTCTACCGATCTCTTTGACAGCTGCCCGGGATATCATTATGACACGGAACCCAGATAATGATAATCATAAAATTGTTCGATGCAATCGCAAGCGAGGTCCGGCACTCCCGGACAACCCTCGATCGCGTTATGGTTGAACTCAAGGCCTTGATATCCGTTTGGCTATCCGAGTAAATGTTAAACTCCCTAACCATAGTAGCACTGAGAAGTATTAGGTTCGATAATAATTACAGAAGAAATGTAGAAATATTTCTTCCATGTTTTTTGTGTAAACACAATTCAGCTGTTGCCGTGTCTACAAATTATCTTGATAATGAAAAACCATTGCTGCAGCACAAAAAGCCGGCTTTAAACTGTGCCTGACAAACTGCTCTTTAGTTTAACTGAAGTTTAAATTTGACTAGAGTTTAGGTATACTTAGTTTTACCAACTACTGAAAAGCCGATGCTAAATATTTCAGTTAAAGCTAGAGTTATTGAACGTAAAACTTCATCCCTCAAGACCACAATATGACTGGCAGTCATAGATAGAGCAGTTGAGAAATAGTGAGCTTTCGGGTAGTTCGCTTATAGTTGGTTGTGTTTCCTAAAAGGTTATACTTGATAATGATCGATTACGACACAAAAAACCTATGACTGTGAAGAAATCATTCAATTTAATGTATGTATATTTTCGAAGTTGTGTAAGCTTCTTTATTTATATAAATTCTTGATTTTCAATTAATAAATCACTTCATGGAGCTATGTTATATATGTCTGTAGGTCTATTTTAAATCTATTGCAATCTGCTTTTAATTTTATTGTGTTTTTATAAACAAATCTTTAAATATGCAACGTATGCATTTTATAGTACTTCATCACGTCTAGATGTATGTATGTATGTAAATAAATATATGTATGTATAGGCATCACCTCGTCTGAACTTACCCATTGACTTAATTAAATATTGATTAGATTCTTCAAGGTCTCCTTTTGTTTTTCATTACGTGTCCTAAATAAATATGTATATGTATGTGTAATAGATTATTGGTTGTATATTAAGTACGTGTTACAACTATTTGTTTTGGATAAATATAATAAAAAATTTACGTTAAAAATTTGGATCGGCTCCATGTTAAGCTGAAGAATGATCACGTCCAAATGCGATGCTAATCATCAACCAACTGCTAAGGCGATTCATCGGACGAACAGTCCAATTGACAGCGTATGCAAATGACATTTCAATCATCATAATAAACTTGATTCTTAAAAAACTTACAATAAGTTTAGTTTTCATTAACTCCTTACAACAATTGCCTGAATAGTAAACCAAACAATTTTTTAAGATATTGATCAGTAGGCAAATGAGTTGTGTGCACGGTTTTCGAAGGTAGCCTCCAAAACTTTGATATGTACAGTAACCTGGGTCGATTTGTATGGACGAAAGTTAACCGATATCGCGCCATCGATTTTTCGATAGGATCTGGGCTCAGGAAGAAAAGTACCACTCAGCATTTCCCCAAAAAATATTTTTCGAGCTTGCGAAAAAAAAATGGCGAAAGGGTTAATTTTTCGACCAAAACACTTCCCAAACTCCAAAAAATATTTTTTTTTAAAACTTATCGCCAAAGTTTTTACCACAGTATTTTGAAAAAAAAAAAAAAAATATTTTTTGGGTTTTGGGTTCGAAAATCGATGGCGCGATATCGGTTAATAAATCGACCCAGTCTAATGTACAGTACGAAATATGAAAACAATATGTAATTTATTGTGTCCAATTCAAAAATTAAAAATGTGGACGTGGTTTGCTTGTTTGAAACAATTTTGAAACACGTTTGAAACAATTCATTCGTTCGGTTTAGTATAATTCATATAGTTACATATCCTATAAAACCGAATGCGAAATAGTGCAATACTTTCCCATATTGTTTTGTGTATCCGTGTCTGTTGATTATAAAGGGATGGGCCGTTGATAACTCTCTTTTCGATAAAAAACCGATTACTCGTCTATAGCAAATCGATAGTTTCTCGATAACAAATCGATACTTTTTCGACAACTAGTCGGCACATTTTCGACTACAAATCGAAATTTTTTTATAAAAACGATCGTACGCCGATAACAAATCCATAAAATTTCGATAACAAATCCGTAATTTATCGATAACAAATCGATAATTTTTCGTTAATAAGCCCATAACTTATCGATAAAGTTTGCCGTTTCGTGACAAATCACGCCAGCTTTCCCTGTTTTGCGATAACTGTCGGAGATTGGGAGCACCGTGAGAGGTCAAGTCTTCCTCCACCTGCCTCGCGCCACTTTGTGGACGTCTCTCCCTTCCACTGCTTCCAAACTGCTCTTTCGCCTGAAGTACTTTCTTGGCCTGAGCGTCCTTATGCACTTGTTGGAAAGATTTGTCCTCCGTTTGATTTCTAGGCTCGGGATGTACACACCTTGAAGAAAAGTTGGGGCACAGTATACCCAAACCACCATTTTGGCAACATTGTCAACGAAGCATCAACACTTTCGCAAGTAACATATAAATATTACGCTATGTGATTTTCTGAAATTGAATTGTAATTTTGTGAACTTGAAATGAAAATTCTGAACTTGAATTGGATTTTTCTGAACTTGAATTGGAATTTTTTGAACTTGAATTGAAAATTTTGAACTTGAGTTGTAATTTTCTGAACTTGAGTTGGAAATTATGAACTTAAATTGTAATTTTCTGAACTTGAAGTGCATTTTTCTGAACTTGAATTGTAAATTTCTGCACTTAAACTGGAAAAGGTGTAGTTACTAACTTGCCTACAGGGCAATTCGAACTTCGAAAGTCAACATCTTGGTTTTGTAGGCTAACTTTGTACAGTAAATAAATTTTTTGTTTGTTGATTAATCTCTATAAAAAATTGTTTGATCCATTACACAAAAAAAAAAAAAAATTTCAATTTAATTTAAAATAATTTTTTAATTCAATTTATACAATTATAAAAATTTGGCTACTATACTTAAGTATACGAAACGCCCACAATTTAAAGCTTAACCAAATACTTTTGTCTTCACAACAATTTTTGGCCTTCAATTGAGCGTAATAACGAAGAGATAGAATATAATTAAATCGTGCCGCGTAAGCTCATATAGAACTTCCTTGTACCCGCGCTGACCCATCCAATTTATCTAATAATTGAGACAATTATAGAATTTACGTAACATTTTACAACTGCATATAAAAAAAGTTCAAAAACTTAAAAGGCACAAAGCAAAATAGAAATATTTCCATAGTTGGTGCAGCGGGGATGCAAGAGATGTGAGGTAAATGACACGACTATGCAATTTTGTTGTAATGAAAAATCAAACAAAAAGCTGCAAATAGCTGGAATTATACAAAGTAAAACTGTCTAACAAGCAAACAGAAAAAAAATAATTAAAAAAATACATACGTACTTGTTAAACAAACTGTGGCAAGTAAACAAAGCAGTGTTATCAGTAAAGGGGGAGAGGAAAAAAAATTGTGCGAAATAATAAACGTAATACTTACAATTAAAATTCAAAATTCCCAACTCAAGTTCAGAAATTCCAGTTTAAATTCAGTAAATTACAAGTCAAGTTCAGAATTTTTATTTCAAGTTCAGAAAATTATAAATCCAAGTTCAGAAATTACAGTTCAAAATTCAAAAATTTATAAATAGGCTCTTATTTTTTAAAAGTTATTCCAATCCATAGTACATAACGTAATACTTATAAGTTAAGTTCAGAATTTCCTATTCAAGTTCGGAAAATTATAAATCCAAGTTCAGAAAATTACAATTCAAGTTCACAAATTCCAATTTAAATTCAGTACATTATAACTCAAGTTCAGAAAATTACAATTCAAGTTCAGAATTTTTATTTCAAGTTCAGAAAATTACAGTTCAAATTCAGAAATTCATAACTAGAGTGCTATTTTTAAACGGTTTTATTTAGGTTGACTTCACAGTCTGCACGGCTGCACGGCCGTTGTGAACGAATTTTGTAATTACAATTTAAGTAACTTCCCGATAAGCTACAATCTTGAAACTTGGAATATAGTTCAGATCCCGATCACAATGCAATAATATGAAAAAAAAACTCTGATAGGTGACGCATGGCTCTAAATATTTCAAAAAATCGTATTTGTGGTCCGATTTGGCTCATATTTGGAACACATATTGCATACATGAATAGAAAGCGGCGTATGAAAAAAATTTCCTTCATGTGACGCAAGGAGCGAGATATTAAAAAAAACGTATTTGTGGTCCGATTTGGTTCAAATTTGGAACAAATATTCCATACAGTCCGGTAGAAGTGATATCCAAATATTTTGGATATCGAGGAGGGACAAGCATACGTGGCGCTGAGTCGAGTAAATTATTGGGAAGGATTATGTGACCTAGATTGTAACAAATTGTTAGGAAAGATTCCTTGTAACAATGAGTCACTAAATGAACTAAATAGAATGAGAAATAACAAGCAATTAAAGAAAGACTAAAAACTTGAAAATGAAAATTAAAAAAAAAATTTTAAGTTAAACGGTTTTATTGAAAACAATACTTACCTGAAGTAATAATAATACTAAAAGCTAGAAAATAATTAGGTAGGTCCTAGGTACTAGTCATCACACTCCTCATCAATCTAGGGCAGTGATAAAACAATTAAATAAAAGCGTTGGGCGCGTGAAATTTCTAAAAATGTGAGTCGTATCATAACCTGATTAAAGTTCAGTTGGTCTTACTTATGATTATCAATAGAAATTTGGCGCGTCCAACGCTTTTATTTAATTGTCTGATCAACGCCCTAGATTGATGAGGAATGTGATGACTAGTACCTAGGACCTACATAATTATTTTGTAGCTTTTAGTATTATTATTACTTCATGTAAGTATTGTTTTCAATAAAAACGTTTAACTAAAAATTTTTGTTTAATTATTTTATTCAACAGTTATACCAATCCATACTACATAACGTAATACTTATATGTTACTTGCTGAAGTGTTGATGCTTCGTTGACTATGTTGCCAAAATGGTGGCTTGGGTATACTGTACCCCAAGTTTTATTCAAGGTGTGTACATTCCGAGCCTACATAGAAATCAAACGGAGGATAACTCTTTCCAACAACTGCATGAGGACGCTCCGGCCAAGAAAGTACTTCAGTCGAATCCACAGATTTGCGAGAGGTAGATGGAGGGAGATTTGACCTCCCAAGGTGCTCCCAATCGCCATCAGTTACCGCGAAACAGGAAAAGCTGGCGTGATTTGTTACGAAACAGCCAACATCGCTATGGCAGATAAGTTGAGATATTTTTGACATATGGTGTGTGAATCTAAGCACACAGTACCTATACGTTACCAGCGGGAGTGTGTCCGCTCCGTTGACTGTTTAGGTGATCATATCTTTGTCATCACTGCTGTGATACTCAATGCAGATCAATGGTTGTGGCCCTAAGAATAAAGCTGGAGGGCCTTGCAACTTACTTCTTATGAGCGGAGGAGAGAGAAAGAGGAAAGAGTTTTTTCTTCGCTATCTCTTTTGCGAGAGTAAAATTGATTTAGATGACTTAAAAAGTCCAATGCTTCCTTAACAGATAGATACCATCTTACATGCATTTCTTTCCATTGGATGAAAGAAAAAATATCTGATAATTTCTGATCTTGCATTGGAAGCTCAGAACTTGAATCGTAATTTTCTGAACTTGAATTGGAAATTCTAACTTGAATTGTAATTATCTGAACATGAATTGGAAATTCTGAACTTGAGTGATAATTTTCTCAATTTGAATCATAATTTTGTGAACTTGAGTTATAAATTTTTGAACTTGAATTGTGCTTTTCTGAACTTGAAATGGAAATTCTGAACTTGAATTGTAATTTTCTGAACTTGAATTGGAAACTCTGAACTCTAGTTATAATTTCCTGAGTAAAGTAATTTTTTGAACTTGAATTAGAAATTCTAAACTTGAATTGTAATTTTTTTGAACTTGAATTGGAAATTCTGAACTTGAAATGCAATTTTTTTAACTTGAATTGTAAATTTCCGAACTTAAGTTGGAAATTCTGAACTTTAATTCTAATCTTCTGAACTTGAATTGCAATTTTCTGAACCTAAACTGGAAAGGTTTCTAGGGCCCAGCTTAATTGCTGCCTCGAGATCTGGCAACTCAGCCGCCCCCAAAGGTTGGAGCCTTGATCTGGCTAATGTAGGACACGAAGACAGAACGTGCTCAATCGTTTGTTCCTGCAGCTCGCGCTTCATACATCTGCTATTACCGACGAGGCCTAACTTATAATCATGTGACGCCAGAAGGCAGTGAGATATGAACTGGGGGTCTTATGTCGTATGATTAGCACACAATCTTGCAGCCCCTCGCTTCTGTCGACGCTTTTGATTTCTCTCAAAAGGATTGTGACGTCTACCGTTGATTCAGCCAGTGCTGCATTCTTCTTTGCCAACTCATCGGCCTTTACGATACCTTCTATTCCTTTATGACCGGAAACCCAGTATAGATGTAAGGTCCGGCTTCTTTGCATTCCAGGATACTTTTTGATGACGTACTGTGCATGATTATTGCCTTAATCGCCGCCTGATTATCAATAAGCACGCTTTTTCCAGAATTTATGCTGCTTTCCTCACGGCTATAACTTCCACCTGAAAGGCGCTGCAGTAATATTGTGACCTGCAGGATCTACTTATATCTGGATCGACACAGTAAACAACGTACCCGACCCCTTCCGTTAATTTAGAACCATCTGTATATATGTGTATAGTATATGCTGCCATTTCAGCACTCTGTCACCAACCCTCGGCTCAATTGTGACCCCAAGATCTCTTTCGAAGCTTAGGCACGGGACCTTATATTACGTTTGCACGATATTAGATGATGACATACTGCTATGGCTATACGGCCTGAATTGAAGCTGCTGCAAGGTCTTAAGCCTTGTTACAGTTGCTAATGCGATATTTTTGACTATTCGATGTGCAGGCTGGATGTTGGATGGATTCATCCAACACGGCCCAGCCAACGCAGGCGCAGCATAGAGCTGATACAACTCATGCTTAATTCTTACTAGCTTCCTATTGAACCGATTACGCTCCCATTTGAGCGAAAAATCACTCCCTCTGACCTCCGAGAAACAGACTTCGGCAGGAGGCGGGACGGACGCGCTTCTTTTTTTATAATCTCCGCAGCTTCAGATGAGGGAGCTGATAAGTACAACATGTTAGTGGGTTTGCCAAGTTCAAATTTACTCCCATTAGCTCTGAAGTACCGATTTTGTACCACAACTCGTGAACTAACCAGCGGAAACTGATTTCGAATTAATTATAAATATTTAAAAGATAGTGAGAAAATCTAATCCATTCTTTGGAAAGCTCCTCAGGCTGAACGTCCCTGAGTTCCAAGAGGTCATATAAGTAAACGCCGCTTACTGCTATTAACCCTGTTTGACTGCAAACTGTACCATTTATTATGAGTTTTTTCAAGCCTTCGCGTCAACTAGAGTTAGTGAGTGCCGAGTTAACAATTCAAAGAATCGACGTATAGACTAAATAATTTCATAGTTCATCTCTACAACGACTTACCAGACTCGCTGCTGCATGCAGTTCTCATAGAGGATGGGTACCCTATTCAAACCTGGCCTTGAGACTTCTCAATCATTGCGGTTGGCCTGTAGCAACTTGGTCACGCAACCAGTGCTGGTATTGGATGGTGGGTGGATAATCCCTTTCTGCTTCATTTTTGAACTCATATTGATCTAGTTACCATCGAATTAGCCCCTATTTAGCGTTGTATTTCCCCTAGTTCTGTACCAAGCATTTCAACAACTAGTAATAATTTTGTGCTTGGTGTACATATGTAAAATAAATCCATCGCATTTATGTACACTACCATCTGCTAGAAATGGAATAAACAAATCCACACATAAACAAATATCAGTCTGTTTGTAAACAATTATGAGAAATGATAATATGGCAAGCGTTGATTTTGGCGGCATCCAAAAGAAAACCATGACACGCCTGAAGGCCATTTTCAAGCGATAGTCAGGGTACATCTATACATAACTGTTAGGCAGTGAGGGTGCAAAGGATGATAGAAGCAACAAACTGACATACACTAGTGTGCAAAAAATTGGGAAAATTTTTTTTTATCAAATTTGCTAGCTTTTTTTCTCTTAGTTATTTTCGTGAATTTTAGAGGCAATTTTTGTAAAAATTGTGTAAATATGTTTCGTAATCATTTTTGAATTATTTCGAAAACCCGAAATAGCAAAAAAGTTCACAAAATTTATTATTTTTGCTTAACTTCAGCAAAACTTAAGAGAAAATTGTATAAACTAATTTCGAAATCGTATTCAAAAAATTTTGAAAATACGAAATGGCCAAAAGTTTTTACAAAATATTTTATTTTTATTTTTTCGCAATAAATTTAAAACAGTTTTTGAAAGAAACTCTAAAGTTCGAAAAGTTTTTGAAAGTTTTCATATAAATTTTAAAACTGAAACTATATGTTTTACATTAAATGTATAAAGCAGTTTTTCGAAAATTCGAATTAGCAAACAAGTTTTACAAAATTTATTAATTTTATTTTTTTGCTGAACCTTGAAAAAAAAACTCTATTTAAAACTGTGCAAATAAATTTCAAAAACGTTTTCGAAAAAATCTTCAAATTCGAAATAGCAAAAAATTTAAGATTTATATGTTATTATTATTTTCATTTTTTTTGCTAAGATAAAACCTTAGAGATAACTGTGTAAATCAATTTGAATTTGAAAGTCTTTATGTACATTTTAAATCTTCAACTATGTAGCTAAGCCCATTTCAAAATTTCGAAAAACTTACGAAATTTGAGAAAATTTTTAAAATAAATTTGAAAGACAGTTCATAGAAAAAATTTCGAAAATCGACTTGAATTTTAGCAGTTTAAATTTGCTTTTTTTTTAGAATAAAGCTTATTGAACTACTCCAAAAGTTTTGAAAACTTCATACAAATTTTCAAAAATTTCTTGAGTTTTCGAAAATTTTCGAAAAAACTTTAATACACAATTATCAATATTAAAAGAATTACTGATTCAAAAAAAAAAAAATTAAAACATTTCGAAATCATTTTAGAATGTACTCAAAAGTTCGCATTAGCAAAAAAAATTGTAAAGGAATTTGATTTAATTTATTTAGAGTTCGGCTTAGCAAAAAAAAAAAAATGCAAAAAAGTTTATTGTTTTTATTTTGTTTTTCCATACTTAAAAAAAAAACAAAGAGAAAACTGTGGCCAATTTCAAAAACGTTTTCGAAACAATCTCGCAAATGCGGAAAGTTTTTGAAAGTCTTCTTGCAAATTTCAAAACGAAAACTATGTGAGTGAACCAGTTTAAAAACTATTTTCGAAAAAGTTGCGAAATTTGAGAAGATTTTGAAAATAAAACCTAAAGATATTTCGTTTTCAAAAATATAAGGGAATTTTAAGAGTTTTAAACTTGCTTTTTTTTGGAATAAAGCTTATTGAACTACAAAACTGGATACTCCAAAAGTTTCAGAAAAAGTTTTGAAAACTTTATAAAAATTTTCAAAAATTTCTTAAATTTTCGAAACAATTTCAAGACACAATTATTAAAATTAAAACAATTACAAATTTTATAAAAATTAAAACATTTCGAAATCATTCACGAATTTTCTAAAAATTTTAAAAAAGGTTTTTATTTCTATTTTGCTTTTCTAAACTTAAAATAAAACCGAAAGACATTTCAGAAAAAAGTCAAAAATCGGCGCCAGTTTCGGAAGACTTCCGGATATGTTCCTTTTAGGCTTAAAATGATTAGAGTAAAGAGTTACACACTCCAAAAGATTAAGTTTTGCTATTTATTTTTTTTAATTCATGAAAATTTGTCAAGAACTTTTTTGAAGTTAAAGGTTTTCCAAAATAAACTAAAATAAAAAGTTTTTGAAATGCTATTTTTAAAAACTCATGAAAAGAAAAAAAGTTTAGAAATTTCTCGAAAACGGTTTCGAAATTCCTAAAAAAACGGTTTTGAAATTTGTTTACAAAACTTACGTTATGCAACTCATTTAAGCGTTTTCCAAAATAAACAAAAATACAAAAAGAAGAAAACTGATAAAATTTGTGTTTAACCTTTACTGCAATTATTAGACACACAAGTGTACATATAAATGAAATGTATATTGATAAGTTTGTAAAAGTGCAAAATCAGCAAATCAAACTTTTGCAAACTGTCCAGCTTCGTGCTTGGCAAATCCAAATGCAGACAAAATACAGACAGCAAGATGGGGCGGTGGCCAGAATGACGGAAGCAGTACAAACTGAAAGGCAGGCGAGATAATGGACAGATAACTACAGCTACAGACAGATCAGATAGACAGGAATTCGCTTTGTCAGTTATTCTCTGCGTGTCTGCAAAATTGTCCAACAAATAATCCAAACTAAGTAAATATGCAACAATTTGCAATCTGCCGCTGTTGTGGACGAGCTCTATGCCAGTTTAGTTCTTCAACTGCATCCCGGAAAAGTGAAAAACGAGAGTAATTTGTAATGAATCGTGGAACGCTTATATGCAGCTATGTAGATAGAGGAAGGCACCCGCAGAATGCAGATCCCATGGAGTTAAATACAAACGTGTGGCATTGTTGGCAATGTAAGTTACATACAAAGATATTTCAATCGTGGGAAATTAAAAAAAAAAAAAAACAAATATTAACAAAAGAAAAATGTTAATTAAAACTAAAAGGAAAGCAAATAAAATCTAAAACAAAAGCGCGCAAAGGGGCATAAATAGTTAGGTAAATTTTTTTTCATAGATTTCTTAAAGTATTTGGATTCCATAGGTATTTGTTTTACTACCGGAAGCATGGCTTATAACGCAGCGCTATAAAATCTAATTTCAATGTCACTGATTAAGCTCTGTTGAGCGTGCCTGTTTACACTCTTGTCACAAAATACTAGTACTCTGTACTGTTTTGCTTTGCGTTTGTTACTTGGCTCACTGGATCTAGCTCTACCCTTTTCAAGAACTAATCAACCAGGACGCGGAGGTTTTATATTTATTTGCTTGAAATGTGGTAGTGGTCCAATAAATCTAGCAGTGACAATCTTGCAAGGTCCCGAGCATTGCATGATGCCCACTTATCCAACTGGATCTTCCTACTCCATTTTATCTTTGGCACATCGAGTGTATTTTTTACTCGAACACTTAGAGGTCTTTGCTATACATTCCAGCCCAGTACTAATAATGTCGCACTTTCTTTAGATGACCAGCAGGTGGAGCATAATCTACGTACTATAGTATGTCTTTTCTTCGATTGAAGGATGGATAATTTCTGTCGCAAAGTTTGGGCGAGTTGGGTTTGTAGCTCACCGTTGCGGCAGTTGCCCGATCGCATGTGCAATCCCTTGAGGGGAAACTTTGTAGTTTTAGGTCACCGCTAACAGTGCTTAAAACTCTCTACCTTAAACAAAAAGGCGGTGCTACAAGCGTATACCATCATAGATGCCGTCCAGATTGTCCTCCTTGAATATGTTCTTGTGTTGGCGAATAACTTTGTATATGATAGGCGGAGAAGTAGGTTTTGAATTTTTCTCAGGCTTGTCGCTTGACGCTGTATGCGGTACAATTTGATTTGATTTGCTTTCAAGCGTAGGACCGCTAGGACAGTTGGGATGAGTTGGCTTACAGGAATACGCTAGAATTCTACCAATCACTCCATTATTTCGAGAAAGTTATGCAAGGTATCGCCTTCAGCAAATTGTAAGTCCAATCGGCTAACCTCTCACTCATTAGTTTGGTATTACTCATCTCCTTGTGAATTGATGTTATGCATTACTTCAATTTTGCATACAGGGTGTAATCAGTGTGTAGATGAGGCAGCCCCTTCATCATGACCTCCAATTTTAACTCCTTTAGATGATCTTCACTCAACCCTTTTTCGGCAACGGTGTACCTCCCAAGTTATTCCTAATAAATAAATACAATAACATTTTTTCCTCGATTCTGAACGGCATCTGCAAGCAGATGAATTTTCACTGAGAAGCTTTTTATGGCAGTAATACACTCGAGGGCGTTTATCACTTAGTATTTGGGCAACAGCTGATTCATAGTACAGTGTGCCAGTGCCGGCCAAACCCACGATCGACATTTGTTGAGAAATAATTGAGGTATTTATCTACCTAGTGTGCTACATGAGTTGTGATACTTGGTAATGGCTGTCATAAAACGGCTAAGCGACGGAGAACATATGAATAGTAACAGAGTAAAGCCAGTTCGTTCGCGGTGACGGAGCGTTAACAAAGCTAGTAAGGCTTTGCTTAATAATGCTACAGGTAACTGGCGCTTTACTTAAGGAGCCAGGCTCGTTTTAAAAGCTTTTTACATTTTTGTATTCAGCTCGACCATTTCACTTTTGAACCTGAATTTTTAAGATGACATCTGGTAGTATTTGATTTATGGCTTTCGCAACTTGGAACTTTTTTCTCTTAAATCCAGATGAAACCACGCATATTTTAAAATCTAAGTCTCTGTCATAGCGTCAATCCATTAGCCAAGCTTCATGAGTTCATCAGTGTTGGTTTTCCGATATCGAAAAAATGGCATTATTTGGTTGGTGATTTCGCATTTTTTCAATACCAATCTATGGGGCCACGATACAGCGAGTTTAGTGGCTTAGATTTTGCTCGCGTTAGACATGACTATCATAAGGAGCACCTCAAATACACAGAACCGAAGGATCGAAAGTTATTGGAGCATACCTCAACAAATAAAGAAAATAGAGATAGGTACAAGGATAGAGGCAGAAGTAGGATAGTAAGTGTGGAAATAAGATAAGAAAAAAAGACAGTGGACGAGAAAAAAATAAAGAAGATGGGATAAACTTCTTGCAGTTGTATTAAAAATATGCAAGTACAGTGAAGTTTGGATAGGACAATGGTATGAACGAACTAAATTCAGACGAAATATATGAACCTGTAATCACGCAGGTACAACACACAAACACGCATCAATAAATAAACACACAACAATACACAAAGCAAATCAACAAACATATAAAAAATGTCAAAAAACTTAAATTATTGACTTCTTCCTGCCTTAACAAACCTGCCCGATCAGTGAAAACCACCTCCAACATCCAATTTGAAAATGCCTGCTCTTGCGTGTGTGAACTATAAATATAAGACAAATGACAACAACAAATCAGAAACACAAAAATGACACTGAAGATGGCACAATGCCCAAGCTGGTTTGTCTCAAAACTAATTTGACAAGCGATGACCGAAAATCGTTCAAATATACATCAATTATCCACCCTGTCGGAAAATCAACAAAACAACATGATTCATTTAATATACTTTAGCTGTTATTCGTAAACAATATACATTTTTTCAATACCTTAAGCGGTTTTCACATTCAAGATTTAGTTAGATAAGTACTCTAAGTAGAACCGGACAGAAATTCTGTTTTGGTTTTGGGGCCTTAAAGCTATTGATTTTTTTTTTACCGAAAGCCATACGGATTTTCGTTGTAATAGGTTTGGGTACAATTACGGAAATAACTGAATTTATTTTATTATTTGTTGATAAATCATTCTTGTAGTGGATTTTGCACAATTGACTTCCAAAAATCCACTTGTTCCGAATGGCTGGAAATAAAACCAAAAATATTCAAAGACCTTTCTTCTCTATATACAAAAGTTGGTGTGGAATGCATATACAGGATGAACATATTACCTGATTCCGTATCTGAGCTTCGAGGGGACTCTTAAAGCCACAACAGAGGTGGATGGTTGGTGTAAGGGTGGTCAAATGGATCCAAACAGATCCTACCAGATCACTGTAGCGTTTTCCAAGCGGAAGGATTCGCCGTACAAAATCAGTAGAAACACTAGAAGAGAATAGCTTAAACTGCAGCCTTGTCAACTTTTATATTGACATCCTAGCACCAATTAAGGCAATAAGCTCGCATAGCACAGCATCTAAAAGTATGTTGGAGTGTAAGCAATACCTGGAAATAATCGGGACATGGAGAAACGTACAACTTTATTGCGTTCCAGTGCATATCCAAATAGATGTCAGTGAAAAAGCGGATGAACTAGCTAATACGAGCGCATTCTTTGAAGCTTGCTCCGCAGACAATCCAATTAGATTGGGCAGGACTCAACAAAAAAAGGGGAATGTAGACTTAAGACTCAGATTCTATCAGAACACTGTTTTTTGACGTCACATGCCTTTAAGTTAGGCTTGGTTAGTAACAACAGATGTCACAAGTGCAGTTGGAGGAGAAAACGATTGAGCACGTTTTGTGCGCACTCGTTTAGTCTATTAACCGGCCAGCTAAACCTAACGTAACTTGGTATGGAATGCCCCTTTTTTATGTACACAGATAAATATAAATGTACGGAGAATTAGCTACATAATTTTTTATAAATACCTTAAAATATGAGTATACGTGTCTATTTAAACAGTGCTGATTCACATGAAATAAAGTATATAGATTAGTAATACTAATAACAATAGGCGGTGCTGTGTATGCCATACCGTCACATATGTTAACAAACGGCATTATTTGTATTTTTTTCATTGCTGCAAGCGATCACCATAACACGCCTTATTAAATACCACTTAGGCAGTCAACCGATGAGTGTGCTTAAATATAATATATATACAAGTCAGTCACGCAGTTGAACGATCTCGCAATAATTGGCAGATCTACAGACAAACAAACAGAATTTATTCATGCCATACAAAGTAAGTGGGAAACTCTGCATATGAGTGTGATGAAAAACTTAGTTTTTAACAATCCTAAAATTGCAAGAAAAGAAGCGAAAGTTCAAAGTATTTTATATCACAAACAGTTTTGATTTGTTTTGTTGACAAGGTGCATAATTGATGTATATTGGAACGTTATTTCAAAAACAAAAATGACACTGATGACGGCGCAACGGCGCGACCAGTTTGTCTCCAAACCAAATTTAAAAAGAGATGAGAGAAAATGTTTTCCATGCACATCAATCTTCCACCCTGTCGGGAAATCAACAAAACAAACGAATCAAAAACTTCTTCGTCCTTAACAAAAAATTACGCCGATCATGGCACAAGGCCGAAAACGACCGAATTTGAAAAAAATTCTTCTAAAGTTTAATAATCAGTCCTTAAAATGATTACCACATATAAAAGGATTCCATACTTTAATATAGTGTAACGAATTTTGGGAAATTATGCTTATTTTAAACCTTCTGCTAACACTCGAATCGCTGAACTGTCGAATAAATAACTCCAATATTCAGTATTGCAAAATGTTTTTTATTTAGATTACTTTGAGAGTAGTACTTCACAATCATACTTCACAACTAAGTAATAGCGTGTTTAGTTCAAAGCTGATAAGTTATTCCTCAGCTTGCGCTGCTTTTATACTCTCTGTTGCCTCGTTCGCATATTTCTCCTAAGGTCTAGACTTTTAGCGAACATGGAACACTTATATCGCATACTTGGTTATTCCGCTATATGCGTGTGTATGCGTGAGTATGTGAGATATCTTTTCACTTCGAGCTGCTGGTTATGTTTGTGGAATATTCTTCGTTGCCTTGTACAAAAGCGTAGCTGCTTGCTTTAATATGTACATGTACATAAGTGTGGCTGCTTGCTGTTTTTGTTGTTGTGATTATTTACCAACAGCATAGTGATGCCAACATTTGCCACAATAGGTTAGTTTACGTTGAATTGGCCGATCAATAACGAAGACACATAGAATGGCTGTATCCATACAATACCTGAATTTGTTTGACAACCAAACGGAAGAACCCTAATTCGGTACCAGGACTAATGTTATAAAATAACTCCGTCCTCTTGGCAAATAAAGTGCCTCTCAAAATTATAGTATGTACACATTGGGATACGCCAAAGGAACTAAATAAAAATGTGGAAAAGTACAGCTGTTTATCTCCTTTCATTTCAGCAACGGATTTTTCGAATTACTCTCTTCCATTAATTTTAAACTCAAACAAAAGCAAAAGAGTGCTCTTTTTGATATATGGAATCATTTCATAACTATAGCACATTTAACGAATTGTCTAAAATTCGAGTTTTTCACTGATAACGTTAATTTATTAGACATCCATTTTGTTGAATACATTTGAAAATTCTTTTATCCATACTTTTTACTAAATTTAAAAGTAAGTTATACTACTGTTGCTCCCATTTATCCACCTTGGCTCATTTCACTTCGTGTGTTGAGCTGTATTTGTAGTTTTTGGCATAGAATCTTCGGGCTAATAATCCCGATATATTCTGCAAGCGATTAGGGTCGGGCGAACAAGCTGGCCAATCCAAAACATTAACGCTATTTTCAGAAAAAAAATTCTTTGTCTCGCTACGGACATGTATGAGTGCATTGTTCTGCTGAAACGTCCAACGTTTTTTACTATTTGCTTGTAAAATGGAATGAAGATTGATTGCATTGAAGTACATTTACGTAAGGTGAACTCTTCATTTTTGAGCTCTCAATGCAGCTCTAGTACGGCATCGCCGGTAAATGCTCCCCAAACCAAATATTTGGAGCTTCTTGGATAACCCTCCATAGTGTTAATTTGCTTATGCTTATCCTCACGAGTGTCGCTAATTTGATTATTTTTCGCTTTTCGCGATCCGAAAGTTTTCGTTTTGGACTCCCAAATCTTTACTTATCGTATTCCGTTCTATTTCATAAAAAATTGCTCCCAATTTTGCGACTGTGATTATTTTTTTTTTTTTGCTGTTTTCTCAAATTTTTCAATTTTATTCCTTTTAAACTAAAATTTTGCCTATTTCGGTTTAAGTTAGTTTTGTTCCAGATGGCGTTTTTACCACCGTTGGCTTTGATCTATACGTAAAAAAAAGTAAAAGTTCATTAAGAATCTACTTTTCCCGTAGAGAGTAATTTTCAAACTGAGTGCTATAGTTATGAAACGATTTTTCTGGGAAGTGGTTTGCTTTTTTTATAAGGGTACATTTAATAGAGGAAGGATATTAAAAAAATTGGTGGCTCAAATGAGTGAGGATGAATAGTTGTACTTCTCTATATTTATACTCAGCTGAGCAGAGCTCACAGAGTATATTAACATTGTTCGCATAACGGCAATCCGTAACGGCATAAACTAATCGAGATAGATATAGATTTCTATATATCAAAATGATTCGGGCGAAAAAAGAAATTTATTTAAACATGGCCGTCCGTCCGCCCGTCCGTCCGTTCGTCCGTCCGTAAACACGATAACTTGAGTAAATTTTGAGGTATCTTGATGAAATTTGGTATTTAGGTTCCTGGGCACTCATCTCAGATCACTATTTAAAATGAACGAAATCGGACTATGACCACGCCCACTTTTTCGAAATCGAAAATTACGAAAAATGAAAAAAATTCCATAATTCTATACCAAATATGAAAAATGGATGAAACATTGTAACTCGATTGGTTTATTGACGCAAAATATAACTTTAGAAAAAACTTTGCAAAAAGGTTGTGACACCTCCCATATTAAGTAGAATAAAATGAAAAAGTTCTACAGGGCGAAATCAAAAGCCCTTGGAATCTTGGCAGGAATACTGTTCGTGGTATTACATATATAAATAAATTAGCGGTACGCGACAGATGATGTTCTGGGTCACCCTGGTCCACATTTTGGTCGATATCTCGAAAATGCCTTCACACCCATTTAAAATACTTATTAACACCTTTGATACCCATATCGTACAAACACATTCTAGAGTCACCCCTGGTCCACGTTTATGGCGATATCTCGAAAAGGCATCCACCTATAAAACTAAGGCCCACTCCCTTTAAAAATACTCATAAACACCTTTCATTTAATACCCATATCGTACAAACAAATTCTGGAGTCACCCCTGGTCGCCCTTTATGACGATATCTCGAAAAGGCGTCGACCTATAGAACTAACCCACTACCTTTTAAAATACTCATTAACGCCTTTCATTTGATTTTCATATCGTAAAAGCACATTCTAGAGTCAACCCTGTTCCACCTTTATGGCGATATCCCGAAATGGCGTCCACCTATAGAACTATGGCGCACTCCCTTTGAAAATACTCTTTAATACCTTCCATTTGAAACCAATGCCATACAAACACATTCCAGGGTTACGCTAGGTTCATTTTCCTACATGGTGATTTTCCCTTATTTTGTCTCCAAAGCTCTCAGCTGAGTATGTAATGTTCGAACTTAGCCTTCCTTACTTGTTTTAATTTTATTTCTAAGAGCACCAAAAAAACTTCTCACCAGTTAGTTCTCTGAAGAAGAATGTGTGTTGAAGCTATGAGACGCAGTATACTAGATGTTTTCTGGGACCTAGCTAAACTGCTGCCTCGACATCTGGCAACTCTGCCGCCCCTATTAGCTGGAGCCTTGATCTGGCGAGCGCTGGACACGAGCACAGAATGCGCTCAACCGATTCTTCCTGCAGCTCACACTTCCTACACCTGATGTTACTGGCAAGGCCTAACCACATAAATTACTTTAAAAACTATGCTCAGTTTTAGCATTTAACAATTTTCAAATTCGAAAACAAAATTTGTTTCGAACCACCCCAATGCACTTTGGTATTTAACTAACGAGTTAATCGTCATGTCATATCAATACACCACAAAATTATTCTCATCACATGTTAGCTTTTTGAATGTATCGTACTCTTATGTAGGAGGCAAACAAATAATCGAGCAACCAGTCAAACAATCTTTGTCCAAAATCTCTCAGCCACAGGTAGAGAAGACTTTTAGCGCCAGGCAAGCAATCCATGTCGTATACTCAACATTTTATGATGACGATTATGTTGCCATTACATACATACAATGTATGTTGAATATTCGTGCAAAACAAGTGCAATGTAGTAGTGGTGCAATTAAGGCACAAATTGTGCACAGCTGTCATGGGAATTATGCAAACAAATTAAGAAACCTGAATATTTGCGAGTGCCAAAAATATATGAGAATTTATTGAAATGGCTGTGCAACATTTATGCGTTAATATACATAATTTATATAAAATAATTGTTTTTGGTTAATATTAATGCTGACAATTTTTTTAATTTTTAATTTGTCGATAGGTGTAATATGAGTACAGTAGGCCGCAACACACAAGCAGTTTTAAAACGTTTCTTCAAGAATCGAGCAACTTACTTGTGAGAGATTCAAAATTGAGAAACTTTTTTCGGCACGCTATAAGAGCACTCATATGCTTTTCCCATGTTTTACCTAAATCACGATAGATTTTTTGGATTAGTATATTTTTTATAAAGGTATTAACCTAAGGCACTTTTCTTCTATAGGAATGCTGAACCTATGATGCCAAACTAAGTATTTTTTCTAAAACCAACACCCTGTATTGCAGAAAAACTATTAAAGTTGTGAGTTCCATTTAAAGTTATGCATGCAATTTTTGTTAAAAGAATATAATTAAAAAAAATGTGCCATTGCTTGCTACTAATAAACCAATATATAATTTATAGAAATCGACAATCGAACAGAGATCTTATAGGGGAACATTTTTAAAGGTACATATGTCAATTCTGTAGGGAACATTTTCAATGTTTTTCTTTCTACATGTACTGTAGTACACAAGTATGTAGTTGGTGGCTTTTTCAATAGTTATTCAAAAAGGAAAGGCGCGATAACCTACGAAGAGATTTTAGGCCGAGCTTCTCCTCCAATTCTGCTGAAATTCTGGAGGAAGCGTGCTTTAGCTGCAGTCGCACCAATATATATATTAATAGTCAGGCTGTGATTAAGGCAATAATCTCACAGAGTACTTCATCAAGAAGTGTTCTGAAATGCAAAGAAGCATTGGAAAAACTTCGCTTAGACCGGACCATTCAATTTTACTTGGTTCCCGGTCATAAAGGGATAGAAGGTAACGTCAAGGTCGATGAATTGCCAAAGGAGGGTGCAACACTCGCTGAGTCGACGGTAGACGTTACAATCCGTTTGGAAAAAATCAAAAGGAGACAGGAGTTGCATATGATCCATCAAGCAGGAAAGGCGTAGACAAAAGCGCAGGGGCTGCAAAAGTTCTAAGATGATGTTATCATCACGATGTTAGACTGACAAAGTGTCTCATATCTGTGAAGAGAGAAGACTTAAGGCTCACAATGGGCATTCTGACTAGACACTGCTTTCTGGCGTCACATGCTTATAACTTAGGTCTCGTCAGTAACAGCAACTGCCGGAAGTGTGAGCTGCAGGAAGAAACGTTTAAGCACGTTCTGTGTTCATGATCTGCGCTCGCCAGGTCAAGGCTCCAGCTATTAGGGGGCGGCAGAGTTGCCAGATCGCGAGGCAGCAATTAAGTTGGGTCCTAGAAAACCGCTAGTTTTTGCCAAGAGGATGGAGTTATTCTATAACATATGTGCTGGCACGTGATTGGGGTTCTACCGTTTCGTGTTCAAACAAATTCTGGTAATACTATGGATACGTTCAATCTATGCGACGTCTTTTTTGATCGGCCAGTTCAACCTACCCTAACTTTCTCTTCAAATTTACGTCATGCTGAGCTAAGAGCTTTTTATGGCATAAATACACTCGGAGTGCGTGCCAAACACTGCCAAAGCGCGACCACGCTTAGAAATTATTGTTTTTTTAATTCAATAAAATTGTTTCTAAAATTTTGATATTGCTTTGCCCGGGGCGTGAACCCAGGATCTTCGGTGTGGTAGGCGGAGCACACTACCATCACACCACGGCGCGGCCATCGGTGAAGCTAATATGAGGGTGTTAAAAAATCGGAAATTCTATTTATAAAGACATATTGTGGCGAATATTAGCAGTTGTATACATCGCTATGCTATTAGTAAATAATTGCACAACAACGGCAAAGTAAGCTGGCACACATACATGTAAACCGGTAACAGCAAAGAGAATATTTCACATACATATATATAGTCGGCAGCTAAGAGCAGAAAGTTTGATACACACATACATACGCACGTAACTGGAAGAGAAACGCAAATATCAGGATACATATGCCTTCACATTTACAACTAAGGGCCACTCCCTTTTAAAACCCTCATTAATACCTTTAATTTGATTCCCATATCGTACAAAAAAGTTCTAGAGTCACCCCTGGCCCACCTTTATGGCGATATCTCGAAAAGGCATCCACCTATTGAACTAAGGCCCACGCCCTTTTAAAATACTCATTAACACCTTTCATTTGATACCCATATTGTACAAACGCATTCTAGAGTCACCCCTGGTCCATGTTTATGGCGATATCCCGAAAAGGCGTCCACCCATAGAACTAAGGCCCACTCCCTTTTAAAACACTTATTAACACCTTTCGTTTGATACCCATATTGTACAAACACATTCTAGAGTCAACTCTGGTCCACTTTTATAACGATATTCCGAAAAGGCGTCCACCTATAGAACTAAGGCCCACTCCCTTTTAAAATACTCATTAACACCTTTCATTTGATAACCATATAGTACAAACAAATTTTAGAGTCACCCCTGGTTCACCTTTATGGCGATATCTCGAAAAGGCGTCCACATATAGAACTAAGGTCCACGCCCTCTTAAAATACCCATTAACACCTTTCATTTGATACTCATATCGTACAAACAAATTCTAGAGTCACCCCTGGTCCACCTTTATGGCGATATCTCGAAAAGGCGTCCACATATAGAACTAAGGCCCACGCCCTCTTAAAATACTCATTAACACCTTTCATTTGATACTCATATCGTACAAACAAATTCTAGAGTCACCCCTGGTCCACCTTTATGGCGATATCTCGAAAAGGCGTCCACATATAGAACTAAGGCCAACGCCCTCTTAAAATACTCATTAACACCTTTCATTTGATACTCATATCGTACAAACAAATTCTAGAGTCACCCCTGGTCCACCTTTATGGCGATATCTCGAAAAGGCGTCCACATATAGAACTAAGGCCCACGCCCTCTTAAAATACTCATTAACACCTTTCATTTGATACGCATATCGTACAAACAAATTCTAGATTCACCCCTGGTCCACCTTTATGGCGATGTCTCGAAAAGGCGTCCACATATAGAACTAAGGCCCACGCCCTCTTAAAATACTCATTAACACCTTTCATTTGATACGCATATCGTACAAACAAATTCTAGAGTCAGGCCTGGTCCACCTTTATGGCGATATCCCTAAATGGCGTCCACCTATAAAACTATGGCCCACTTCCTCTTAAAATACTCTTTAATACCTTCCATTTGATACACATGTCATACAAACACATTCCAGGGTTACCCAGGTTCTTTTTACAACATGGTGATTTTCCCTTACTTTGTCTCCACAGATCTCAACTGAGTATGTAATGTTCGGTTACACCCGAACTTAGCCTTCCTTACTTGTTTATATTCAGTTGAGCAGAGCTCACGGAGTATATTAACTTTGATTGGATAACGGTTGGTTGTACAGGTATAAAGGAATCGAGACAGATATAGACCTCCATATATCAAAATAATCAGTATCGAAAAAAAATTGATTGAGCCATATCCGTCCGTCCGTCCGTCCGTCTGTCCATTAACACGATAACCTGAGTAAATTTTGAGGTATCTTGATGAAATTTTGTATGTAGGTTCCTGGGCACTCATCTCAGATCGCTATTTAAAATGAACGATATCGGACTATAACCACGCCCACTTTTTCGATATCGAAAATTTCGAAAAACCGAAAAAGTGCGATAATTCATTACCAAATACGGATAAAGCGATGAAACTTGGTAGGTGCGTTGAACTTATGACGCAGAATAGAAAATTTGTAAAGGTTTGGACAACGGGCGTGGCACCGCCCACTTTTAAAAGAAGGTAATTTAAAAGTTTTGCAAGCTGTAATTTGGCAGTCGTTGAAGATAAAAAAAAAAATAAATGTAAGGCGTAATAACCTCCGAAGAGATCTAAGGCCGAGCCTCTCTTCCAATTTGCGTCCTGCTCCTCTTGATTTTCCCTACAAATTGACTGGATGAGACCTACATGTTTTATGCCGACTCCGAACGGCATCTGCAAGGCAGATGAGTTTTCACTGAGAGCTTTTCATGGCAGAAATACACTCGGAGTGCTTGCCAAACACTGCCGAGGGGCGATCCCGCTTAGAAAAATTTTCTTCTAATTGAAAAACCTTATTTTCTAAAATTTGATGTTGCTTTGCCCGGGGTGTGAACCCTACGGTGTGGTAGGCGGAGCTGCTACCAACGGTGGCCGCCGTTGAAAATATTATGACGAAATTTGGCAGGAACGTTAAAAAAAAAATTAGCAAAATCGGAGAACGACCACGCCTACTTTAAAAAAAAATTTTTTTTAAGTCAAATTTTAACAAAAAATTTAATATCTTTACAGTATATAAGTAAATTATGTGCAAACTCAACTCCAGCAATGATATGGTGCAAGAAAATACAAAAATAAAAGAAAATTTCAAAATGGGCGAGGCTCCGCCCTTTTTCATTTAATTTGTCTAGAATACTTTTAATGCCATAAGTTGAACAAAAATTTACCAATCTTTGAGAAATTTGGTAGGGGCTTAGACTCTGGGCCGATAACTGTTTTGGGTGAAAAAGGGCGAAATCGGTTGAAGCCACGCCCAGTTTTTATACACAGTCGACTGACCGTCTTTCCGCTCGGCCATTAACATGATAACTTGACCAAAAATCGATATATCTTAACTAAACTTAGTTCACGTACTTGACTCAACTCACTTTGTTCTGGTATAAAAAATGGCCGAAATCCGACTATGACCACGCCCACTTTTTCGATATCGAAAATTTCGAAAAATGAAAAAAATGCCATAATTCTATACCAAATACGAAAAAAGGAATGAAACATGGTAGTTGGATTGGTTTATTGACGCGAAATATAACTTTAGAAAAAACATTGTAAAATGGGTGTGACACCTACCATATTAAGTAGAAGAAAATGAAAAAGTTCTGCAGGGCGAAATCAAAAGCCCTTGGAATCTTGGCAGGAATACTGTTCGTGGTATTACATATATAAATAAATTAGTGGTACGCGACATATGATGTTCTGGGTCACCCTGTTCCACATTTTGGTCGATATCTCCAAAACACCTTCACATATACAACTACCACCACTCCCTTTTAAAACCCTCATTAATACCTTTAATTTGATACCCATATCGTATAAACACATTATAGAGTCACCCCTGGTACACCTTTATGGCCATATCTCGAAAAGGCGTCCACCTATAAAACTAAGGCCCACTCCCTTTTAAAATACTCATTATCACATTTCGTGTGATACCCATATCGTACAAACAAATTCTAGAATCACCCCTGGTCCAAACAAATTCCAGAGTCAGCCCTGGTCCACCTTTATGGCGATATCTCGAAAAGACTCCACCTATAGAACTAAGCCCACGCCCTTTTAAAAAACTCATTAACACCCTTCATTTGATACCCATATCGTACAAACAATTTCCAGATTCAGCCCTGGTCCACCTTTATGGCGATATCTCAAAAAGGCGTTCACTTATAGAACTAAGCCCACGCCCTTTTAAAATACTCATTAGCACCTTTCATTTGATACCCATATCGTACAAACAAATTCCAGAGTTAGCTCTGGTCCACCTTTATGGCGATATCTCGAAAAGAAGTCCACCTATAGAACTAAGGCCCACTCCCTTTTAAAATATTCATTAACACCTTTCATTTGATACCCATATCGTACAAACAAATTCCAGAGTCAGCCCTGGTTCACCTTTATGGCGATATCTGGAAAAGACTTCCACCTATAGAATTAAGGCCCACTCCCTTTTAAAATACTCATTAGCACCTTTCATTTGATACCCATATCGTACAAACAAATTCTAGAATCACCCCTGGTCCAAACATATTCCAGAGTCAGCCCTGGTCCACCTTTATGGCGATATCTCGAAAGGACGTCCACCTATAGAACTAAGCCCACGCCCTTTTAAACAACTCATTAACACCTTTCATTTGATACCCATATCGTACAAACAAATTCCAGAGTCAGCCCTGGTCCACCTTTATGGCGATATCTCGAAAAGGTGTCCACCTATAGAACTAAGCCAACGCCCTCTTAAAATACTCATTAACACCTTTCATTTGATACCCATTTCGCACAAACAAATTCCAGAGTCAGCCCTGGTCCACCTTTATGGCGATATCTCGAAAAGACGTCCACCTATCAAATTAAGGCCCACTCCCTTTTAAAATACTCATTAACACCTTTCATTTGATATCCATATCGTACAAACAAATTCTAGAATCACCCCTGGTCCAAACAAATTCCAGAGTCACCCCTGACCCACCTTTATGGCGATATCTCGAAAAGGCGTCCACCTATAAAACTAAGCCCACGCCCTTTTAAAATACTCATTAACACCTTTCATTTTATACCCATATCGTACAAACAAATTCCAGAGTCAGCTCTGGTCCACCTTTATGGCGATATCTCGAAAAGAAATCCACCTATAGAACTAAGGCCCACTCCCTTTTAAAATACTCATTAACACCTTTCATTTTATACCCATATCGTACAAACAAATTCCAGAGTCAACTCTGGTCCACCTTTATGGCGATATCTCGAAAAGAAGTCCACCTATAGAACTAAGGCCAACACCCTTTTAAAATACTCATTAACACCTTTCATCTGATACCCATATCGTACAAACAAATTCTAGAATCACCCCTGGTCCAAACAAATTCCAGAATCAGCCCTGGTCCACCTTTATGGCGATATCTCGAAAAGACGTCTTATACATATATAAAATAAAAGACGTCCTATAGAACTAAGGCCCACTCCCTTTTACAATACTCATTAGCACCTTTCATTTGATACCCAAATCGTACAAAAAAATTCCAGAGTCAGCTCTGGTCCACCTTTATGGCGATATCTCGAAAAGAAGTCCACCTATAGAACAATAGAGGCTGTGAGAGAGCAAGAGGAAGGAGAGATGTATAAGGATCGAGTGTGTAACGTAGCAGTAGCATTACAATATGCGCCACTGTCTCTGTTACCGCACTTGCGCCTAAAAGGATACTATAATACAAAGGACAGCAAACAGTAACTGCACTAAACACTGTCACAGCTGGGCAGCATGCACGATGCGATGTCGACAGAAGATGGGATGGCTCTTGGAGTGCTTAAGAGAAAAGTTCTCCGGAATATTTATGTATGAGCTTTACGCAGACATGACGATAGTACAGCAAATAAAAACGCGAAGACTGTGATGGCTAGGTCATGTTATGCTAATGGACGAAGACGCCCGGGCCAAAAAAGTATTTCAGTCGACGCCGCTGTTTTGAAGGAGAGGAAGGGGAGACCTCCACTGAGTTGGGAAAGGCAGGTTGAAGAGGACCTGATCTCCTTGGTGCTCCCAATTGTCGTCAGTTATCGCGAAACAGGAATAGCTGGCGTAACTTGTTACGCAACGGCAAAAATCGCTTAGGCAGTTAAGCGCCAATTAATGATGATAATGATGTATACCTGTAAAGTGGCTGTGCTTTGGGACTGCCTGAAGATTTACTGCTATCGTAAGACCTGTCAAATTTATCTCATGGGGTCCAAATCTGGTAAAAAGTTATACTTAAAGCAAGTAGAGATGATATACATACAAGTTAGACCTCTTAGGGAGGCCTAAACATATTATTCTCTTCAGAGGAAGAGCGTTGAACAGCCAATGACGAAAACGAAGACCTCCGTCTTCATTCAAAACCGTAAATACAATCTGCTTATGTATGGTCTTTATAAATTCAATGAAATTAAAGAAACACTTTTGAAAAAAAGATACTATGAAAAATTGTTTCAAAATCGCAGAGGGCTAACCTAGTACCTATTAAAAACACGGACTTCTCTTAACATCTTTATTAAGCCGGAAATGGGCACGTTTCAAAACATGTTTTTTTTGTTTTTTTTTTTGTGGTTCGTGGAAGGAGGAAATGCTTTGTTCCCTGACCGTGATATTTAAGCCTCACTGCGAGACTCTCCGAGTATACGACTCCCTTCTTACATGAAGGGCTACCCACTAAAACCTAACAGCCCGCGCAAATCCCCGTACCTGGTACCGCGTTTAGCATTACTTCGGGTACGGGTGCGCGCTCTGTGGCTCACGCTAATGGGCTAGGCATCCGTCTTCTCGTTTACTGATAAGTATAGGCTTCACATATGTGCTGACCGTATACCATCTGTCTCTTCGGCAGGCCATGTTTTTGATGACACTGCCCGGGAATAGGTCTCCAAGTACCTTTTCTATCCTCCTTCGCTGATTGGAGAAATACCCGCATTTGACAAAGGTGTGGCGTACATCGTCTATTTTCCCACAGTGCAGGCAGCTCGGGTTATCAACCTTGCCCATTCTGTGCAGGTATTTGCGGAAGTAACCGTGTCCGGTTAGAAACTGTGTCAGGTAAGATACTACGTTTCAAAACACTAGATTCCCTGAAGAAGGTGTATATGTGTCGAAACGCGTAGGAAGATACACGGACATTATTAGTTTGTTTTTAGAAATTCTATGCAGCGAGCGCGGAAGTTCTCCTAAATCGAAGTCCGATGGATGGCATATATTTGTCCTAATTTTTGTCCGAAGGATGGCATAAGCCTTACCATACATAATATTTCCTAACTAGGAACTGCAATGGAACACCTGTCTTTGGAACTGAATTCCGAAACAACAATGTCGTCTACAAATTATTATTAACGTAATAACAATAATTTTACAAATTGAGACTGACATTAGATTAATGGGTCAATTAAATTTTTACTTTACAAATCACGAACTCAAAGAACTCTGGAACTCTACAACAAACATACATACATATATACTAGCTAAAATGGCTATTGGTTAGCCACAAGAATGCTAATTTATTCCATCAACAACCAACTGGCGATAATAGTCAATCAGCAAAATCATTATTCGTAAGTAAAATGTAGACGATAAATGTCTGCAAGAATGTTAAAAGTTGGTTGCGTGGAATGTTTGTCTACTGCCGATAAAGTCAGCAAGAAGCAGACGAACTAAACGTACTGACAGGCCGAGTCATTCAAATGAGTCGGGATGTGGCAAGCGTTGACGGCACTTTGCATTAGCAATTTTTTACAATGTTAATTAAATGAACAACACATGGCCGATGATGAGTCTTTTGCGGTTGGAACGAGATGTGCCGAGCTTTTGTCATACTTAAGAATATTTGCACTTACATGTGTAAATAAAATATATGTACAAATTTTCATACATATATACTACTATTTGATTTTTACATTAGGGTAATCCGTTTACGGAGAGTGTAGATGTTATTAGAAGGACGATTTTTAGGTGATATTATGTAGGTCCGTTGAGATACTACGAAAAGACGCTATTACCTTTCCTCTTCGAACCATTTTGAAGACCTGATAAAGGCTAACAGATCCTCGACATCAATCTCCAAAACCTGGCTCAGATTATCTAGAAACAGGGCACCTAGATAGCGTTGCCGTGCGCCACTTAGTGCCGGGATGTTGTTGATGATGAAACACCATTTCCTACTCTTCACCCTCTTTACAACTCCTGCAAACCTTTCTGCATGCCCACCTATAAGGCAATGCCCCGTTGGTGCCCCTACAAGTGTGGAAAATGTATGCCTACTTAAGTTGTACACGTGACGGAATCTTTTAGGATCCAGGTTTCTTTCTATGTCGGACACCCCTGTGTTTGCAGCCATCTTTCGTCGGCTTAACGGTGGATTTGCTCTTTTAGCATTAGCTTGCATGTGGCAAAGGCATACCTAAGCTTTCCTAGTGAGGAAGAATCTGCCTGGTTGTACCCTGCAATGCTTTTTCCCTCAATGTACCTATATCTCATGACCCATGTGAGGTGTACACGGTTGAACGAGTAAGAGCCAAGAGATTTGATGGCAGCCTGTCTGTCGCTGAAAATAAAGATTTCTTTGCCGTCATTCTGTGCCCCTATCCTTACTGCAGCTTCCACCATTAATGAGTTTGTGTGATGCTCGCGTTGCTGGGACTTGTGTTTAACCTGCGCATTCAAGCTGTTGTTGTTGTAGTTGTTGTAGCAGTACTTCACTCCATCCAATAGGTGCGACTGATCACAAATTGGTATCAATATTCTCTAACGGGAGTCCGGCGAAACTTGCTATTTCTACAGGGTTGGACCATAATGAGTCCTTGTGTTTTTTAGCTTCATAGGGCTGTGTTCTCAGGTACCGTATTTCCTCATAATGCTTACGGAGATGACTCCTTAAGCACCTGGACGGTGTCGGCTCATCAATCAGATGTCTGTTGGGATGCCCAGGTTTCTGGGTATTCAACAGTAACTGTTTGGTTAGCATTTCATTTCTCTCCCTAATGGGGAGTATTCTCGCCTCATTATGTAGATGGTGTTCTAGGTACATATGAGGACGGTATTTTGGCAGGTCTGTAGCTTCTTCCAGTGAGTAGTCTTTGTGTACCTTTGTGAACCCACAGAAGCTATTGGAAGCCTTGGAAAATGCAGGAATAAGAGGAAACTGCTTACAATGGTTTGACAGCTATTTGAAACTAAGAGTATATAGGGTGAAAATTTGCAATGAATTCAGCGACGGGATCTCTTACGGATTTCCTCAAGGCTCAAAGTTGGGGCCCATACTACATTTAATTTATGCAAACAATTTGATCAAGCACCTAATAGACTGCGAAGTCTTTGCATATGCAGACAACACCGCCATCGTAGTGTCTCACAAAGATTTAAATGTTGCAACAACTATAATGCAACAAAAACTTGATATCTTTGCCAAATGGTCTCACGACAATGGACTGTTAGTAAACGAATTAAAAACTAAAGTCATGCATATTAGACCACCACATTTGCAAACTTCAAATATCTATTCAAAATTCCATAGCCACGATTGCTTACACAAAACTCTAATGCCTTGTTTGTGTGATGTCAATATTGAAACCGTCCGCACGTACAAATATTTGGGAATCGTCATTGATGACCATTTCAAATGGAACGAGCATGTAGTGTATCTACATAATAAGTTGCGAAAAACCTCGTGCTTTCTAAAGCATCTAAGCTATTGCAGTAACTATGCAGTCCTGCTTTGTCAGAATCATACATCCCACTCCCACAAGTTTTAACAAGATACAGCTGAGTCAGAACTACATTTTAAAAACCTTGGCGAAAAAGAAAAACATCCCACTCAGCATTTAGATGATTAAATTTTTCAATTTCCCTACATATACATAAATACAATTTGATTTCTCTTCCTCACTAAATAATGAGTTATCATACAATTGAACAAAAGAAATAATCAAATATGAATACTTTTGATGATCAAAAACTGAAAAGCATTTTTCGATCGCTTTTTGGAATCATTTTTGAAGTCCTTTTATGATTAAATTTTAATATTTCATAAAAACCAACAAAAAACTAATCAAATATGCTTACCTTTGATGATCAAAAACTGAATATAGTTTTTCAATCACATTTTGGAATCATATTTGAATCAAATGTGTTTACTTTAGGCGATCAAAAATTTATAATCATTTTTCAATCAGCTTTCTGAATGTTTTCTGACTATATTTGTTGACTGAATAATGAGTTTTATACTTGTTAAAACTTTAATTTTCATTGAAATTCTTATTTTTTTCACATACACACATTTTTTCAATCATGAAGTTCAGAAAAAATATGTATATAAAATTTTTATTATTAAGACATTCTTCAAGACAATGTAATGCAAATGCTGCTCGTGCCCGAAGATTTCCCCAACCATTTCTCCACCTTCGGCTTCCCAGAAAATACATAATAGTTGGACAATACAAAAGTTGTGAGCTATTTGACCAGGTAAGTGAAACTATATTGACATATGTATCTGGATATGTCTTCAACATCCCGTGCCGTATCGTATTTTAAGATATTGACGATCATACCTGATGTTGGATGTTGTAGTCGCAGGTGTATATAGGTCAAGTTTGTTTGCGAGTGACCCTGATGAAATAAGATTATTATGTAGTATCTTATTTTGAATGAGATATGAAGAATAAATGCATCATAATCGCATTCAAAACAAAAATCTCAACCAAACAGATTGAAATATGTTCACTAATATGATCAGAAAATGATTGTGAAAAGTAGTCACATATTACTCTAAAACAATTAAAGCTCAATTTTACAATGATATCAAATATGAATAAAAAGCGTTTCGAAATATAAATCATAAATGATTATTCAAGAATAATCACATTTATGGTACATTTTTCTCGCGACGATACGTTAATTTTCGAACAGAAAATGCTTTTAAATTTGAAAGTTTTTAATCATCTTGGGGTATGATATTTGAATTTGTTGATCAAAATTTTCAAAAAATGCTTGCTGGGATATATACACCGAATACCAAGCTTAGTAGGGAGCTAGGTATACTTGATGTTAGATCCATCTTAAAGATTACTATACTTAACGAGTTCTACGACGAAAAGAAGTTCCAGATACCAATCAACCACAATATCGGAACAAGAATGCAAAGGCAAAACAGACTTAGAATACCGAAGTTTCTGAATAACTATTCAAAAAATACTTTGTCTGTATTAGTACCTACCTTTCTAAATGAGCTACCAGTCAATTTGCTAATACTAATTTCACACAGACGGCTTATTGAATAATAAAGGCAATTTTCTACATTAAGACGCTTATTGAGCTCAATCTTCCCTACAAAATTCGAATCTATTATTATTTCATTAGTAGCTAATCGAATGCCTAATGAAGTCAAAAGCACAATGCAACTCTATTGACAGCGTTCCGCTTCCGTTTCCGCTTCTTAATTTTCAAAGCAAATGTCATTGTCTGCATGGCGGAACGATACAAGGTGGCCGCATCGAACAGCTGATTATAACCTTTTTTATTTGATTTGATACATCAACTACCGGCGCAGTACGATTTTGACATTTGTCCATCGAATTTACAAGTACATGGAACTTTCTTTGTTTGTAGGTATGTCACCATGCTCCCACCTTGTATCGTTCCGCCATGATTGTCTGTCTCATCCTTCATACTAATCGAGCAGTTACTTCTGTGTGAAAGCAAAAAATTTACGATTTCATTAGCAGGTGAAATGAGATCGTTAAGTTTCTGTGTGAAAACAGTATAAATCTGTCTAACGAATTCCATCGAAAAAAAATTAATCAAAAAACATATAAAAAGCTTATTGCGAGAATTTCCGCTTACTGTTTCTTTTAATTATTCTTTCAAAAGATAAATTTTAAGATAGTATTTTATTATCTAATCCCTTACTGTTCTAAAAACAAATTAAATGTTAATTTTAATTCTTAATAATTTCGATTTGAAGCTACATACTTCTTCTATCAAATATTTACTTTTTTGTGAAACATGTTGTATAATTATTTTACCCGCAGACAAGCTCACAGCTTCGCGGGTTAAGTGTAATCCTATTGAAAGTAATACGAAATAAAATAATAATACGGATACGAATACGAAAGGGCCCATAGAATGCTGTAATAACACCCCACCGGGCTAGATACTCTGCATGTTCATTATCTTTATGTCCCTGTACCGGGGAACCCATCGTAAAATAACCTTGTTTTTGGCCCCAAGAGCATTTAGGACTACTAAAGCCTTAAAGAGTTACTCCTACCCCAGAAAATTTTCAACATTTATAGTGCATACAGAGAACATTTCAACTCACCATATTCACTCATACTAACAGAGTACATATATGTGGAACTTAAGAGCGAATTGAGAGTTTCACAGAGTTGGACAGCCACACCGCCATTTTATACAGGGTAAAAGTGTAACAATTTTGCGTTGCTAGCAGGCAACAATTTTCACAAAAGAACGAAATACCCCGTAAAGGCGTTGCCTGTTTTTTAGAATAGAACAACAACCCTTGCGCGGCGTACAAAAAGCGTAACACTTTAGCCAGAAAAGAAAACGATATTGGTAAAAAATTTAAAACATCTGTGTTTTATTTTCCAAAACATCAGACCTCAAGCCGGCAAATAAAAAAAAAAAAAAAAATTATGAAATAGAAAGGTCGCCAAACTAATATTTACGAAAACGATATTAGATAATCAGTAAGAAATGTTTATACAATTTGACTCGAGATTGTTGGTGTTGTTCCTATTGTTGTTGCACTAGCGATAAAGATACCTAAAGGCAAACCTTCGGAACTAGTACCGTAATTTAGGTATAACATGCCAACCTAATATAAACGCACGCAAGTCATTTTCTGTCAAAAATGTCTCATGCACATACAACTTGTATGAGTGCAACCCAAATTGAATTTGCTGCGTGAAAACCTGACTCGATTTCCAATTTTTCTTCTGCGTGACATTTAGATTTGACGTTTGCTGTACAGTGTCGCAACGCTTGCTTATTTGGGTTATGGAAAAAAACTTGCGTGCGCTAAAAAAACGCAGTGCGGTTTTATTAGGTTGGCATGTAAGTGCGACTATCTCGAAACGATATTTTCCACAGGGTGTTCCGAATACTATTTTCTTAAACACTAACACAGTTCCGCCCATCCTAATGTACGCATGTGTATTCTTAAACACAGAACATTTCCTCATTGGCCATTTAAATCTTTTTCCTGAAGTTGTTCGCAACTGGCCTCTACTGACCGCCCAATTAGTTGTTGTTATTTCTTTCTCTTTTCTATCTCTGTGTCCGTTTATGCGGTAGTAAAATATTCAAATTGATAAATTTACGTTATGTGAATTTTTAATTGAGCAGCCACTTAACTAAATAGATAAACTACATTGTATACACACACTACAAACATATTTACATATGCACATATACCCGAGTTCAGTAAAATTTTAAATTTCTTATTGTGCTGAAATTCATGGTTTGAGACATTCTTTGGCTTTTCGCACCAAATGATTTACTGCTCTCTGTAGCCACAAACTGTCACTTGGCGAAACTTTTGAAATGGCAATAGAATTCCAGCAAATGAAGGCATTCGAGTAAATAGGCGTAAGCGTGTACAAAAAAGTGCGTGTTGTTTTGCTAGTGAGTGAGTCATCCGGTATGCATGAGTCAGTCTTGAGAAGCTTTTGCGCCTGCTTGGACACTTGAGCTGATCTTAGCTAATCGATAGCAAATTGTAGCAGGTTTTTGTGAGTTACTTCTTTGGAGCATAGGATACAGGTGTACATTTTCAAAGGTGAATGAACCTACAAGTATTTAGTGAATTAAATAGCAGCGACAGTTTTGAAAAAATTGGCGTGACTGACTGATTGTAAAGGCGTCTGTGGCTTGTTCACAATTTTGCTTACCGGTAATGGCAATCATGGAATGGGTTTATGATTGCCATTACCGGTAAACGAAATTGTGAACAAGATTTGTGCTATGAACTATCAGCTACGATGAAAGCCAATGAGGCAATGAACCTGTGACTTGTTAAACAGTCGCCTAAGCAAATGCCTTCGCTCTCAGATTATCGCGATATCTGGTACCTAGTAGATAGCAGCACAAATCACAGATTCATTTTAGCTTTGGACCATTCACTGTGATATCTGATACATACAAGAGCATAGAATCCGAGAAATATACGAGCAACAAATTAAATGGGGTTATGGCGAGCATGCAACGGCAATTGTACCTAAAATCCAGAGTGGTAATAAAATTATCATATCTCTTGCCGGCTGCACTGGATGTAGGGTTGCATGTTTCTAGTTGTCGCTCCCAAATGGTCCTATCAATTATAAGAACGATCGTCTCGTGATCACTTTCACTTCGTATTATTCAATTAAATTAATTATTCAATTAAATTTAGATCGAATAATTATTGGTGATATGCCTTGTTTTCTACGAAAGCGAGAAATAAAGTTATTCTGGCATGTTAAATTTAAGTAGTCTGTCATACGTAAGACTCCAGTAATTAGCGCCTACCACTGAACCCTAGGTTTCTACGTCGGTTATCTTCAGTTTTCTCTAGCCATAAGTCGTTTCGTATATTACATACCGATACCTCAAGTAGTACCTTAAGATGTGTTTAGAATATATTTAAGTACATTGGTAGAGTGTTCTAGTACCTCGAGTATGCTGTCGAATCTCCCTGAGACTTAAACGCGTTTTGGACCTCCAGCGTAGTCAGTGTTACTATCGGTGCTCGATATGATTGCTCTCCGCCATTCTCTATTCTTGCCATGAGGCGTCGCTTTAGAAGGATATCCATAATTTTTTCTGCATTGTCAACATATACCCATCATTTTCCCATGCACAGCAGGCGACAATATGTACAGAAAGTTTGCGTCTTCGCTTGCCCTTCGGAATGAAAGCTAGACGCTCTGACTGCCATCTTGTGGCTATGCTTCTAGCTTCGAAGTTTTTTGCCTATACATGAAACTTAGAGTCAGGCCAGCTATGTGCAGTTAGCCTTATTTCCCCCGCGGCTATCCTGCAAGGAACTGTGGTTTTCTGTGAGCTACTTAAGTACTTTCCTCGTCCTTCATCTGATTCGATGGACAGGAATTCGTTAGTATTATTTTGCCCATATTCCATGGCCTAGCCAGTTTGTCGCCTTCTCACATTAGGTCACCGCTAAACGGTTGTTCAGCGGATACCTATAGGATAATTGGCCGTTGTATTATAGTGTTAGTGTATGTTATGTTATGCTATGTTATGTTATGTACTGTTATGCTATATTATGCTACGTTATGCTATGTAATGTTATGTTTAGCTATTTTATGTTATGTTTGCTTTCTATAGTATGTTATGCTATTTTATGTTGTACATTTTTTGTTGTTTTTTATGTTATATCATGTATTGTGTTATCTTATGAAACATCATGTTCAGTGTTTTCAGGTTAGCCTTTTCGAGGCTAGATTTAGCCTTTTTTTTTTGCCTTTAGCCTCGAAATTTTGGTTTAGCTTCGTGACTTTTTTCTAGCCTTTTTTACTACGAATGTATTTTTAATAATTTCTAAAATAAAATAATTTCAATAGTTCCTGTGAACACCTTATACCTAATAATATGAGCTCTCTACAAAAGATTAATTCTTTTTCTGCTGAAAATTCGTTGAAAGTTTCAAAGCCAGATGTATTTTCTTACTTTGAAAAAGAGAAGTGTAGTTATTCTTCAAGTCAAATAGCATTAATAGAGCTGCAGTGGCGAAAACTTATAACAATACAATGGAAAAATGTACACTCCACCATGGAATTTTGGTCGGAAGTCCGAGAACATAAAAATGCATTAAACGAACCTCCTTTTTTAGAACTTGTCGAAATCATATTTAATTTTTTAGTATTACCACTCAGTAACGCGGAGGTTGAAAGAATTTTTAGTGGCATGAAAATTCTGAAAACTAAATTAAGGAACAGACTAAAAATTAAAATGCTTAATGCGCTGCTTAATATTAGATGTTCGTTAAAACGCTTATCTAAATGTTGTAAGGATTTTGAAATTACCGATGATCTCATATTTATGGTAAAAAGCCATACTTTATACGCAGGCTTAAGCTCTTCTGATTCTTCAGACGGGGAATATTTTATATAAATAATTAGTTTGTAATATTTTTTTTATGTATATACACATATGCAATCATTTAAAGTAATTCCATGTGCTAGTCAAGGAAAATGTGCCTGATATGTTTTGAAACAAGAAGTTATGTTTAAGTTATGTTTATAAGTTTTTATTTACAAATGTGTAAACTAAAATATAAAAAAAAATTTAATGAATTAACAAAAAAAATTTCTGGCCGTTTTTTAGCTTCTTTTTTTCTAAATTTAGCTTTTTCTAACCTTTTTTTTTTTTGCCAATCTAGCTTCTTGTTTTGTCATCACCTGGCAACACTGATCATGTTGCATTAGTTTTTATACTCAGTTGAGCAGAGCTCACAGAGTATATTAACTTTGATTGGATAACGGTTGGTTGTACAGGTATAAAGGAATCGAGATAGATATAGACTTCCATATATCAAAATCATCAGGATCGAAAAAAAATTTGATTGAGCCATGTCCGTCCGTCTGTCCGTTAACACGATAACTTGAGTAAATTTTGAGGTATCTAGATGAAATTTGGTATGTAGGTTCCTGAGCAATCATCTCAGATCGCTATTTAAAATGAACAATATCGGACTATAACCACGCCCAGTTTTTCGATATCGAAAATTTCGAAAAACCGAATAAGTGCGATAATTCATTACCAAAGACGAATAAAGCGATGATCCTTGGTAGGTGAGTTGAACTTATGATGCAGATTGGAAAATTAGTAAAATTTTGAACAATGGGCGTGGCACCGCCCACTTTTAAAAGAAGACAATTTAAAAGCTTTACAAGCTGTAATTTGGCAGTCGTTGAAGATATCATGATGAAATGTGGCAGGAACGTTACTCCTATTACTATATGTATGCTTAACAAAAATTAGCAAAATCGGAGAACGACCACGCCCACTTTAAAAGAAAAATTTTTTTAAAGTCAAATTTTAACAAAAAATTTAATATCTTTACAGTATATAAGTAAATTATGTCAACATTCAACTCCAGTAATGATATGGTGAAACAAAATGCAAAAATAAAAGAAAATTTCAAAATGGGCGTGGCTCCGCCCTTTTTCATTTAATTTGTCTAGGATATATTTAATGCCATAAGTCGAACAAAAATTTACCAATCCTTGTGAAATTTGATAGGGGCTTAGATTCTGGGACGATAACTTATTTCTGTGAAAAAGGGCGAAATCGGTTGAGGCCACACCCAGTTTTTATACATAGTCGACCGTCTGTCCTTCCGCTCGGCCGTTAAAACGATAACTTGATATATCTTTACTAAACTCAGTTCACGTACTTATCTGAACTCACTTTGTATTGGTATAAAAAATGGCCGAAATCGGACTATGACCACGCCTACTTTTTCGATATCGAAAATTACGAAAAACGAAAAAATGCCATAATTCTATACCAAATACGAAAACAAGGACAAACATGGTATTTGGATTAGTTTATTGACGCAAAATATAACTTTAGAAAATAACTTTGTAAAATGGGTGTACCATATTAAGTAGAATGAAATGAAAAAGTTCTGCAGGTCGAAATAAAAAACCCTTGAAATCTTGGCAGGAATACTGTTCGTGGTATTATATATATAAATAAATTAGCGGTATCCAACAGATGATGTTCTGGGTCACCCTGGTCCACATTTTGGTCGATATCTGGAAAACGCCTTTACATATACAACTACCACCACTCCCTTTTAAAAGCCTCATTAATACCTTTAATTTGATACCCATATCATACAAACAAATACTAGGGTCAACCCTGATCCACCTTTGACGTCCACCTATAGAACTATGGCCCACTCCCTCTTAAAATACTCTTTAATACCTTTCATTTGATACACATGTTTTACAAACACATTCCAGGGTTACCCTCGGTTCATTTTCATACATGGTTATTTTCCCTTATGTTGCCACCTTAGCTCTCAACTGAGTATGTAATTTTCGGTTACACCCGAACTTAACCTTCCTTACTTGTTTTATTTAACTTATAAAATTACATACATTTTGGTATTATTTTGATGTAGTCTTAAATATAAACGAACACGCCCTAATCAATAAATAATTCCATTGTAACTGCAGCACCTTGAAAACGCCTACTTTAGTACCGCAATCACTGCAAAGTGGCGCTCTAGAATTTCTCATTTAAAATTCAAATTACATTAACGTGACACCAATCAATGACAAAACACTAAAAAAATAAAAATATGAAACTCTAAATTGCCGTCGCATTACAAATAAAATCAAAATGAGAAAAATATATAAAAACAAATTCAAAGAGATTTTTACAAAATAAATTAAGAACGCGGAGCGCTTAACACCAAATAAATGTGGATTTTCTTTATACTCGGTCTTGTTTTTATTTCTCTTTTAACCATAATCGCGTGGCTATTTGTTTGCTTTGATAGTTGACAAAAAAAAAAAAAAATCCAATAAACAAATTACGAATTGGACAATTGTCGCTTGTCGAACGTTGCATTATTGGTTGGTATTTAAATTTTCAATTCGATGGCGTAATTTTACCTTTTTGTTTTTGGTTTTTAGTGTTGCATTGGTGGTGCCGCGCGCCTTATTTATTTATTCCTCTGTTGCAAGCAAAATCCTATAATGGTGTTACACCAGCTGTTGTTGCTGCAATAATTCAACAATGCCGTAATTTGTCAATATGTATTCAACAACTGGCCAAAACCAACAGCAACAACAAGAATGTCAAATAAAAAGTTCACCGAAAAAAATTAAAACAACCAACAACTTGTAATTGCTTCACTGCTCACAAATGCGGTCAATAAGTCGCCTAAAGCCAAAGAATCATAATAATGTGCAACAAAACCCAAGGAATAAACAACTAATAAAAAGACAATAACAAAAACTTGCAGCAAATACTACAACCATAAGAAGCTTGCATTCCATCCGCCGTCAATTGAAAAAAAAAACATCAGGCAGCCACTAATCATACTCCACGTCCGCGGACGATCCGATTTACACTCACAGCATTGATTCGTGTGAAGCTCAACTTGGCCCATTCAACTTTAATCAGATTCAAATATCGCTGTAGCACCACCAAAAATAGTGAATAATCAAGCAACCAGTTGCCCACCTATTCCACCTGTGTTGAGCAACAACATACCTACTTATTCGTATTAGCAAACAGTGCATTCATCATTTTTATGTGCAATTTTTTCATAGATGTCGTTATTTGTTTTGTTGTTGGTGTTATTCTTTTTTTGTTTAATGAACAATGAAACCAAGAACAGTGGGCATGTAAAAAGGTGTTACATTAAGGCCGTACTTTTGTTTTTAAAAATTTTTTTTTCATAAAGCATTGAAGTTGGATTCTTATTTTTTGAAAGCGGATACTCGGTAAAAATCTAGAACGGGGTTCAACTGCTAATACACGTTCAAAAATATCGGGTGAGGTGTCAAACGATGCGTCTTCACATAAATATTAATAATCGTTCAAAAGATGTGTTAACGAAAAACCGAAAAATGACCCCGGGTCCCTCCGAAACCGGAGGTGGGATCCATAGTATTTTTGAGCGAAACGCTTTTCTGCGTTGCGCGCTTATAAAAAATTACCCTGGCCGGTAGGGTGGGATCAAAGTCCCTTTGTACACAAAATTTGTTTCAGTGCACAACAAATATCTCTGGTCACAGATACAATTTTTCTTCTCCGGTTTCGGATTATTGTTTTCGGGGTTAATACGCGTCTTTTGATACCTCCCGATACGTACGCGAACGCGTATTAGCAGTCGACCCCCGTTCCAAACCTTTAACGCATACTCATCTGGAAATGAAAGATAAAGAAAAACAACAAAAAACAAGTAAGGACGGGACTGTCTTCGGCTGTGCCGAAGGCTTCATACCTTTCATGAAAAGAGCTTAACAATAATCTTATCCCGTTCGTAATCTCCAAATAATCGGATGTATAAGATAATGTATAGTAAACGATTTTTAAGATAAATATAAAATAAAAAATGGCACAAAAACCCTTATCTGAACGATCGGTTGTGTGAGATATATATTATGTAGCTCCGATCGAAATGATTTTTTCATGAAATTTTCTATGATATATTAGAATAAATATCACCAAGTTTAACGTTTTTATATTGGAAATTAAGGGAGAAATTGCCAAAAATCTTTCTATCTGAACGATCGGTTGTATGGGATATATACTCTATATATCTCCGATCAAAGTGATTTTTTCAGAAAATCTTCCATGATATATTAAAATATATATCACAGATTTTCACGTTTATACTTTCTAAATTAAGGGAGAAATTGCCAAAAATCTTTCTATCTGAACGATCGGTTGTATGGGATATGCATTATGTAGCTCCGATCGAAATGATTTTTTCATGAAATTTTCTATGATATATTAGAATAAATATCACCAAGTTTAACGTTTTTATATTGGAAATTAAGGGAGAAATTGCCAAAAATCTTCCTATCTGAACGATCGGTTGTATGGGATATAACTATATATAGGTCCGATGAAAGTGAATTTTTCAGGATAACTTCTATGATATATTAGAATATATATCACCGAGTTTCACGTTTATACTTTCTAAATTGCGACAGGAATGACCAAAATCGTCTTATCTGAACGATCGGTTGTATGGGAGATATATGTTATAGTGGTCCGATCCTACCGGATCCGAAAAATGTCTAATATAATACAAAAGTACATCTTTGTACTAAATTTCATTGAGATATCTCAAAATTTGAGGACTAGTCCCTTGCGTTCAAACAGACAGACTGACGGACAGACGGACATGGCTAAATCAACTCAGTTCGTCGCCCTGATCAATTCGGTATACTTAATGGTGAGTCTATCTCCTATATTTCTCAACCTTACAAACATCGGACCAAAGTTCATGTTCATGAAAGGTATAAAAATTAAACTGGAAAAAAATTTTGGAAATGTTGTGTACTGAATTTTTCGGACGAAAAGGAACAGCCTTATTTTTTGTGAGCCTTATACGATAACCCTATACACCTTAGACAAAGTTCGAAAAAATTCATTTCAAGTTGCAAATTATTATCTCTGCTCCAGCAAAGACGTTGCTTGATTCAACGTTGCCCGATAAATATACAAATATATAATTAAGGTGAGATGGCAACCCTAATATGTAATTTGATGTATATTGGAACGATTTTCCAAGCGATGACGGAATATGTCAATATTGGTATCAAGCAAAGGAAGTTTCTTGTATTTTCCCAAAAAAATAGGAAAACTTATTAGCTACATCTAAGGGATGACGGAAAATCCTTCCAATATACATCAATTAACCACCCGGTCGAAAAATCAACACAACAAAATTAATAAGATATATTTTTTTTTGAAAAAATATAAAAAACTGCCTTCGTTTGATATCAATATTGACATATTTCATAAAATTATTTTTAATAAATCCAAAGATATGGCAACTTTATAAAAATATGCAAAGTGGCAACATCTGGTGGTAGCCCTAGCCAGCATATTCACTTAGTAATAGCCTTGTCGAAATACGACATGACACTCCTGTCGTTTAGAACCCATATTGACGTGCATATGTGTCACATTAAATTTTTCACAGACAGGTGGCAACCTTAAGGTAAAGCTTCATAAGTAGCGACCCTTAAGCAAGAGAGTTTAGAATTGAGCGTATCGCCTCTACTCAAAATTCTATTCAAATGGGGTTAGACCATTCTGAGATAGTAGAGAACAGGTTAAGAAAGAAATATCATGATTTTATATGGTACCTATATATTGAACGATATGTGAAGTTAAATACCTTAAGTTTCATAAAAATATTGCCTTGTCTGATTTAACAGTAAGATGACAGGAGTCTCAAAACAGCAAAGTGATCCCATGCAACGGAAGCTAATAGTTCCAGAAATAGCTGTTGATGTAGATAACCAGGGAATCGGGCTCAGTTAACCCTGCCGTTAAAAGAACACTTAGAGTGGGATCTTAACTTCATCTGATTTGAAAAAAGCACTGTGGATAAAACAAGTGTGATATCTTATCTCTCAACTGCATGACAGGATGTTCGAGATGGCTACTTTTTACCGTTGTGGCAGCGTTTTGACAGGATGTTCAGTATGGCGGCGCATAGGGCCAGCTATCTTAAGCGGGTGATAAAAAGAGATACAGAATGAGACCACGATAATCAATTAAAAATCGAGTGAGCGGTTCCATTTGTAATATTGCCGTCTATGCAGAAGTTATCACACTTGTCTTATCCACAATGGAAAAAAGTTGCTTTTGATATAATTTCAGTAGAGCGTATAAATAAATACTTCCAATGAAACTTAGCAAGTCTCGCATGAGAACTCCCTTTCCTGATGACAACCATGTCAATGTTCAAAGGACTTTGAGAATATGCACCTAGAATGTCCGGTCCCTTTCAAAGAAAGCTACGCCCCGCTTTCTAATGTCGACATGAATGCAAAGATATCACCGCCTCATAGAACACTGGATGAATGGGAAAGGTATAAAAATTTAGATATATGACGTCTACTGCTGTGACCTTTTAGAGTAATTAGAAGGTGAAGAGGAGAAAAAGTGATTGTGATGGATTTGTGAAAAGAAAAATTCTGCGATGGGGATAACTGACTTTCAAAAATTTGGACACGTAAAAATCATTGTTGGGTAATTAAAATCCACATAGTAACTTAACTTAACTATAGGGAATATGTTTATTGACTTCTAGAAGCTGTTTTTCATACAGATCGCTGATAAATTCCGCTCACTGAGAACAGTCGTCAAGCTTACGATAAAAGCGAGCAGAAGTAGCACCTTTTTCACTCACATTAGAGGGTTCTAGAGCGAAGAAGAAAAACAAATGCTGTGATACCACTTTGAAATAGGAAGGCCTTGCATGTTGAGTCATGCTGAATTTGAGGATCCTCAGATGCTGTCTGAAAGAAATAATGCCTTTAATTCTTTTCAGAAGATCGTGCGGATGGCGGAAGGTTTAAAGGTCCGGGAAAAATCCCGAGTTTTAAAACAGAGCTTGCTTAAACCGTGAATTGAGCACTTCTCGTAAGTACTACATATTGAAGGATATGAAGAGCGTGATCCTTCGCGACAATGGAGTACACATATTGCCACCAAAATATGGTGAGATGCGAAATTTCGCTTGAAAATAAAAAAAATATGTCTGAAAAACGACAGATTATAGAACGAGCGGTTCAAACATATAGGTGAAGAAATGGCTCAGCGAATGCGTGCCGACTGTTTTATTATCGGCATCTTATCGGTAGCGAATTATTATGTTGAGTTATTGGTTACATACCGGCTTGTTAAAGGAAGGGTTACAGATGTATCATCTATTGAAGTTATATCGGTATCTGATTCATACCAATCGGAATATTATTCATAGCAAATCGATGCGCTGATAACAAATTGGTGACGCTTCGATAAGAAGCTGATAATATTGTAACAACAAATTGATAACTTTTTGCTAGCAGATCGATAACAAATCGATAAATTTCGGGTAACAAATTCATAACATGCCCATAACGAATTGGTATAACTTCGAAAACTTTGCGATAGCAAATAGATAATTTTTCGAAAACAAATCGATATTTTTTCGAAGGCATATCAATATCTTTTTGTTAGTAAATCGATAATAAACACTCCCATAACAAATTGGTGATACTAAGATAACAAATTGATAGCTTTTCGATAGTAAATCGGTAAATTTTTGTTAATACATCGATAACTTTTCGTAAATATTCGATAGCTTTTCGAAAACATCGATCATTTTTTTAATAACAAATAAATAACCTTTTCATAAAAAATTTATAACTTTTCGGAAGCAAATCCAAATTTTTTGATAAAAATCGAGTAGTTTTTGATAATATGTATATCGATAACTTTTCGGTTACGAATCGATTATTTTTGATAACACATCTTAAACAAATCGATAACTCGTGTATGCCTCGTCTATAAAACACCTATAAAAAATCAATAACAGTCGAGAAGAAATAGATAACACGCCTATAGCCCGCCGATAACAAACCGACAACTAATCGATAAAAACCATTTACTACTTCGATAACAAGTTGATAGCACGCCATCCGGCTTCGCTGCCGGCTTTGGTTTAGGCTTCTAAGCTTTCCTTTCCCCTCCTCTTTTCTTTTTTCCTTTCCGTTCCGTTCTTTTCTTTCATTACTTTTTCTTTCTTTGCCTTGCTTTGCCTGAATTTGCGATTCGTTTTCATTCCTATACTGAACTCTACCATGTACTATGTTCCCCAAATCGTATACCACCTTCAAAGACTAGCTTACGGGATTTTTGGGTTTGATAAGCGCAGTACAAAGCTTGATGGCATCAGAGCTTCTGCAATCCAATTATCAACCTCTCCTATGCGCGCGGAATTCTGTTACAAATATGAATGTATCATACATATATTTAGCAGGCGAGGTCTAGATGGTTCAATTTGGTCCTGTTAATAGTTCCCAAGATGGTCGGGCTAATACCTTAATGATGCTTTGTTTTGTTCTTGTAATCGAAGTTAGACAATTATAATAGTGTAACGAATTTAGTGCAATTCCGCTTATTCCAAATCTTCTGCTAACGTTCGAATCACTAAACTGTTGAATAAATAACTCCAGTATTGATTAATGCAAAAATGGTCTTTATTAGACTACTTGAAAATAACACTTATACTTCGCAACTGATAGCTTGCTTAAATCAAAATGATTGGTCGTGCTTCAACTGTTGCTGCTTTTATACTGTTTGGCTTCCTCGTTGCATATTTCTAGGGTTTTCTATTTCTAGAATTTACTAGTTAGTTACGAGCTATAAAATTACCAGCTATAACTACGTTTATAGCTTCTCATATGCGCGTGTATATGTGAGTGATACTTGCACAAATTATTGCCTACTTTTGGGAGTATCTCAGATACATGCATGTATTTGTGCGTTGCTCTCCGCTGCTTGTGTGGACATATGTATAGACATAATGATTGATTTATTGATGTGCATACAAGTCACTGCTTAGTATTGGCTTAGAGATGATAGTATCCCTTAGTGTTGCTAATATTCGTCGGAAAAGTATATATATTTTTTTGCATCTTATATGTCAAATTAAATTTAGCATTAAAAACGCTTAAATTATTTTTTATCTAACACAACGTAATAATGTCTTGTTTTGTCTTCTTATCGTTGCAGGTGAGCCATCAACCAATGTGATTCGATTTAAAAAGTTCACAATAAACTAGTAAAACCTCTATTTTATGGGTGTTGAAGCGTCACAGCCGTTTGCAAGCCACATTTTGTATTTGTTATTTAAATTTTTTTTATTATTTTTGTTATACACTCGTACCGAGAGCGAAATCAACTCGAGGTCAGCAACTTTAGTTTGCTGTTTACTTACAATTATTGTTAATAGTGAGCTTTTCTTGCCATTTTTTTTTTTTCGCTTTAACAGTAACACTTAAGTACTTGTGTACATATTTGTTTTGTAAGCGAGGTGTGAGGGGTTCTCTGCTCTCCACAAGATATCTAGCATGCATATAGATATATATTTCTATCGTATGCCTCTTTTATATATTGACAGCTTAGCCAAGCTTAAGTCAATGCATTGACATTTTACAACACTTGAGCATATGCTGGGCGTGCTTAAGCAATTCAATTGAGCTCTTAAGTGCTTGTGTGTTTGGTCTAAATTCTACGAATTTATTTTCATTATATTATCCCATAGTACAAGTAGATTAGATAAGCAAGAAAGATGCGTACAGGAAATTGTGATTTTCGCAGGAATTTATTAACAACTTTTTGTTAAAAGAAAATTGTAAGTAAAGAGCTTTTGAAATGATTAACAGTTAGTAGTTCACTGTTAAGTTTTTTATAATTTGATGGCTAACAGTTGTTGTTACATTATGTCTTAAACTCATGAATAAATTACTTCCACTTCATAAGTGTGGAAGTTTCTAATGCAGTTTTTGGAAGTCCAAATAATTTTTATTTTAAGATTTTTAAGACAAAAATGATGAATTTCATATCAAATCCAATATGCGTTGAACCCGACCCCCTCAGAATTTGATGAAATTTTGCATGGGGTTACTTCTTACCCACCCAAACACAACCTCATTTTTAAAAATAAAAAAATAAAAAAAAATAAAATTGCATTTTCGAAAAATTGTGGTGCCACGCCCGAAAATATTAGAAAAATGACGATAATAGGTACTTTTAAAGTGTGATTACTACGGAACGGCTTTACCGATTTCAAAGATCTTCTTACCATTAGAAAGGTATTGAAATAAGCTTTCAAAAAATACACTGTAAAAATTTTTAGTACACTGAAAAAAAATTTTTTTTAAATAAAATTTAAAACTGAAAAAACACTTCAAAGAAAGGTCTATTTAATATATATAACATATCTGAAAACTAAAACGGGGTTTTTTTTTTTTTGTAATTTTTTTAAGTAAATGCATCTCTTGGTTACTTTCTCATATTTGGATATCACGCGTAAATTAATCAACCAATTTGAAAAATTTTTATACCGTTAGATAGGTATTAAAATCACCTTTGAAAACATATACTGTAAAGATTCTATATTACACTGAAAGAAAAAAAAATTTTAATTTTTTTCTAAATTTTTTTTTTAAACTGGGAAAACACTTCAAAGACCAAGCGATTAAAAAAAAAAATTTTTTTTTAGAAAGGTAGATTTAATATATATAACATATCTGAAAACTAGAAGGGTGTTTTTTTTCTTTTTGTAATTTTTTAAGTAAATGAATCTCTTGGTTACTTTCTCATATTTGGATATCACGCGTAAACTAATCAACCAATTTGAAAATTTTTTATACCGTTAGAAAGGTATTAAAATCACCTTTGAAAAAATACACTGTAAACAATTTTTATTCCAGTGGGGTGCACCCCAGCTAACATCAAAACAACGGCTCGAATACTTCACGTACAAGGAAAAGATCGGCGGCTCAATGTACTTGAGAACATGGAGATATACAAGTTAAAAACATTTGGCGGCAGGATAATAAACGAACAAACCAACACTATCTCTGACGAAATATTTGAACCCTTAAAACTAGTTTACAAAAAACAGCACAAGCCCGAGGGTACAGCAACCAAACACGTAACAATGAACAAGCAAAAACGAAAAATTTACCAAACGGCAAAAATCACCGATTTCTATCTACCTCAACCTACCGCTTAGCTAACAAGCGGTATGTCTAGATACCTACAAAAACAACCCTTGGAAAAGGTAACAATTCGGACGTATCAATACCACGCACACACACACGCATATTAACGTTACCTACCACGGACACATAGATTGACATTACCTGCCACAGCACCCATGGACTATAAAAAACAACACAACGGATAGACACAGACCAGAACGAAACTAGGCATTGAATATGGAATCAACTAATAAATACAGATGTGTGCAGCTATCCAGAAAATGTTCCTCTCAACTTCGAAACATTAGCTTAAACGAAGCAGCGCTGATATCTGAGCAGTCTCCGACATTCATCGTTGCCGTATTTGCGAAAGTTGTCGCTTTAAACTTAAGGATGCTATCAAGATTGCTGATAATCAGCGTTATACTGAAACGGAAAGTGAAGAGGCACAAGAAATCTTGACTAGCGGTGAATTGTATCAAGAATATAAGGAAGTTCCAACATGCAGCAGCTATGCTAAATCATTCGAACGCAACGAACTCGTCGACAATATAAATAAGCATGTTATTCCTCATCTTGGAAGCCATCCATCGCCAATGAAGCGAAAATATTTAGAAAGGAATTCATACTGCAAAAAAAAACAGCAAATTGCGTAAAGTATTTCGGATTCACTTGGAGGTGGTTCACTGTCAACTTTATCAGAAGACCTAAAGAAGATCAAAGCTTACTACGAACAAATTTTGGAGAACATGAAATATCAAATAGAAAACTGCTCAAATAATTTGGATAAGCAAAAAATATTATCTCTATTACCAAACACCATGACATCTAAGGAAATTAAAGACATTTTTGGGCATGATTTATCTTACGAATTGATAAAAATTAGCAAAGATATACAAAAAAATAAAGCAAAGTTTTCGGACGTCAAACGCTCTAGCATGGACAGGCGTAGTTTACCTGAACAAACTAGTAAGTAAGCAAATATTCCGAAACTCAGCAGTATGAGCTGCGCAAAGTTGTATATTAAATCTAAATAAATAAAAATAAAAAATTAACTTTATCAGGTGTATGTCTATTTATTGTGCGTGTCAAAAATTTGATAATACGATTCTTGTTCGAATCTATTAGAATACTTAGACATAGTATCTGTATCTGTATAACTTCCAAAGTATAGCTAGGTACCATTTTTGTCACACAATAATAGCAAAATAAAAAAAAGTTAACAAGAGATGGTTTTACTTATAAATTGTTTTAAAAGAAAAAAACACCATTCTAGTTTTTATATTAAATCGACCTTTCTAAAATAAAATTTTATTTTTCAAAATTGCTTGGTCTTTGAAGTGTTTTTTCAGTTTTAAATTTTATTTAAAAAAAAAAAAAATTTTTTTAGTGTACTAAAGTACAGTTAATTTTTTTGAAAGCTTATTTCAATACCTTTCTAATGGTATGAAGATCTTTGAAATCGGTAAAGCCATTCCGTAGTAATCACACTTTAAAATACCTATAATCGTCATTTTTCTAATATTTTCGGATATTTCGATATCTTGCCACGCCCAAAATTTTCGAAAATGCAATTTCTAAAAATGAGGTTGTGTTTGGGTGGGTAAGATGTAACCCCATGCAAAATTTCATCAAATTCTGAGGGGGTCGGGTTCAAAATGTACGTTTTTTTCAGCCTTTGATATGAAATTCATCAAATGTAAAAAAAATATACATACCTATACGATGGCATTCACATACCCAATCACAGCTCTCATCATAGCAAATATTAGTAAATAATATTGTGACGAATATTATCATCACTAAGTGATACTATCATCACTAAGATTATTAAATAAAGGCACAACAACAATAAAGAAAGCTGCTACTACTATGTACGCAAAAAAATCAATCATCATTTACTCACATACGTACAAGGCAACGGAGAGATACGCACAAACACATGTAATCATCGGCCGTAATAGTACTCACATATACACACGCATATGGTTACAAACTACAAGTATACTTGTATATGGCTGGTAATCAAGCATGAAGTTCGAGAAATTACTAGACCTTAGTAGAAATATGCGAATGAAGCAATGGAGAGTATAAAACAGCGCAAGCTGAGTAGTCAGGAATTAGTTTGATTTAAGTATGCTATTGGTTGTGAAGTATAAGTGTTATTGTGAAGTACTCTCAAAGTAGTATAGTAAAGCCCATTTTGCATTATTGAATATCGGAGTTATTTATTCAACAGTTTAGCGCTTCGAACGAGACAAGCAGAAGGTTTGGAATAAGAGGAATTTCCCTAGATTCGTTACAATATGAACTATTTAGATAGAACTGTATTGAGACAAGGAAACAGTAGAAGAAATACTAAGCAGCGACTGCGCCATATACTACTACATAGAGAGCTATGCTAACGTTACCGATTGTAGCTTACTGCGACTTTTATTAGTGGATTACAAGACAAATCACGGATTCATTGATGCATTTTGTCGTAGCAATTTTTTCTGCTGTGACTGTGTCTGCAACTATTGGTATGCGTGACTACGAACTGCGATTTAGGTGTTATTTCTTTTCTATCACTGTTTAGTCGCGATCACCTATAAAAGTCACTGCGACTCAGAAGTAACAGTTAGAAATCACGGTGTTCCTATAAAAATCAAGGGAACTGCTTACTCTTCTCTGGTCAGGTCGTTCCATGTGCAAGACATTAAGCGTAGTTTGGTCTGCCTGTGATAAAGAAAGCATAGGTGGCTATGCTAAGGTTGCCGATTGTAGCTAACTGCGACTTTTATAAATGGATTGCAGGACAAATCACGGATTCATTGATGTATTTTCTCGCAGCGATTTTTTCTGCTATGACGAGAGATGTGATTATGTCTACGATTATTGGAACGCATGACTGTGAACTGTGATTCAGGTGTTATTGCTTTTTTATCACTGTTTAGTCGCGGTCACGTACAAAAATCCTTGCGACTCAGAAGTAATAGTTATTCATAAAAAATCAAGGAAATTGCTTACTTTTCTCTGGCCAGGTCGTTCCATATGCAAGATATTAAACCTGGTTTGACCTGTCTGCGATAAAAATCACTGCGACTCAGCAGTAACAGTTGTTTCTAAAAACCCAAATGAGTTGCTTACTCTTCTCCGGTCAGGTCGTTCCATACGTACGATGTTAAGCCTGGTTTGACCTGTCTGCGATAATGGAGGTCGCGGCATGCTTTGCACTCTAAATCAGTCGTGAATTTCGTTGTTGTTGTTGTAGCAGTGCTTCGCCCCATACAATAGGTGCGCCCGATCACAAATTGTCATCAATTTCCTCTAACGGGGGTCCAAGGAAACTTGTCGTTTCAACAGGGTTGGACCATAGTGAGAGGTGTTTTAGAGGCGTTGGTTCCACATTGCAATAGAAGAGATGGTTGGTGTCATGTGGGGACATATTGCACACAGGACAAACATTTTGTATGTCGGGGTTGATTCTGGATAGGTAAGAGTTTAACTTGTTACAGTATCCAGATCGAAGTTGAGCTAGAGTGACACGCGTTTCCCTAGGGAGAGTGCCTTCCCTTCTGCGAGTTCTGGGCATTTTACTTTAAGAACTGGAGTACTCGTAGATTTCGTCTCTTCTACGAGTACTCACTGACTCACTTTCTTTATCCAATTCTAAAAGAAATACAAAAACCAAACAAAAACAAAGATCACTACCTCATATCATGTCATCACCAATATCTTTCTTTCATTTTTATCCATTTCATTGCTCATTTCAAATATTTACTATTTCTTTAACGCACTCTCTTCTCACTGCATTCATATCTTGGTAGATACATATTTATGTTTGTAAGACGATGTTTACATTCCCCATTCTAAGTAATAGCACCTCTTTAGGCATTCCATTTAAAAATTCTAAGCCGCTTTCGATTCCAGTTAATTCACAGCAATGCCAGTCATAAATTCAACCAACTGACCGACTTACACGTTTAACGTCAGCCATCATCATCAGCCCAGCAGCTACTTGTCCGCTTCGTTGCGGTTAATCTTGATGCTTGAAATTTATTCATAGTTGTTGTGTTTACCCTTTCTAGCTGGTTTATTTCTAACCTGTTTTCTGCTATTAAAACGTAATTGTTATGGCTCTACTATATTTAGCATCCAAAACAGTTTCTAGTATCCATTCTGAATTCTCAAGCATACTTAACTACTGCTTTGAGTTTTGGAAGATTTGTAGCTTTATTTTGGGATTTGGGCAAATTTTTTGTACAATTTTGTAATAAGGTCATCGCGGAAGTTCTTTCTTATTGGGTTTGCCACTTTAGTCTCTAAAGTATTTTCTCTGAATCTACTTGGGCATCGAATATTTTTCTACGCTCTGATCTAGTATCTCAATGGAAGTGACTCCCAAACTCTTTGATTCCTACTATAAGCATCATCGAAATCTCTTTCCTCATTGACTATCCCTCGTAGTCGCAAAAACAAAATACAAGTTCAGCACGATGCGATTAAGGGGACATGAGCAAGTGGACTCTGAAACTGATGACCTTCCCGCATATTCACTAAAAACGGTCAAAGTCTCTGATTACTAAGCAGATCATTACAACTCTTGAGAATTAAAATGGGGCGTTAGATTGATGCAATATCGGGCTAGCAAAGACCGTAAGAATGTCAAGCAAACCAATATTAGCCACCATAGATGTAGTGATTCTTTCAGTTGCGAAAAACTTCAGGAGTTTTGGAGTGTGCCAGTTGTTGGTCTAATATATTCCGTGTTCTTCGCGGCTGCTTTCAAAGCACATAAATAAAATAATGTGAACAATGAGAATATTATTGAGAAACTCGGTCAGAATTAACTTTGTCTGACATTTTAGTTTGGACATCTTAAAATAAATATCAAATCCGTTTTGGAGTTGGTTTAGTCTCGCACGACAGAATTTAGTAAAAAAGTCAGTCTTTTTAAATTTCATCCTCTCCGGGATTCTGTAAGAAGGAATGATATTTTCATCCATATTCGGTAATACTTTGTCTAACACTTAAAAACTGCAGTCCTTCGCCGAACTTTTCTGGTAAATCCTCTTTGCTTTTTTTCATAAAGAATGAGCTTCGTTCGGAAAAGATGCTCTTTTTATATACCTCTAGGATCTGAGTATAGAAGAGTAATCCATGGAGTAATTTTTAGCGTATTTAGTCTGACGCAGGGTAAGATTTTAGAGTCGTTGAGGCTTAGTTTCTGTGAAAGTTGGATGAGCCGTAGATCTAAACCTGCAAGAAGCTAGAAGAGACCATTGCGAGATTCTCCTTCAGAAATATAATTTTTGTTTACTTAATCTGCATTACTAACTCTGACAGCTCCATGGGTAAAGTCGGTAAGGTGGAAAGCACTAATCACGCTAACAAAGGTTGTCGACAATTTTGATCCTACCGTCATTTTGGACATAAACGATCTCGATCGTAATCGAAATAGAAACCCGAGATAAATCCTGTAATTACTGATCGTCAGTAGTGCGGATAGATATAAAAGAGCAATTAAAGGTAAAATTTAAGACTATCGCAGATACGTGAAACTATGTAGCATAGGTTCGGACAATCCTGACAGCGACTTCCTTATAACACCGACCTAGTGATACTAAATTTTCTCACAATAAGACATCAGAGTAAACTACAAAAAGAGATAGTACCTGTTGGGTTGTTACTGCCGGTTTTATCCTTGCAGCCATTTTCCAAAGTTTCAGACATCCTATTGCTAAAGAGTTGCATAAAATCCCCTACTGCAAGTCGTGCCAACTGATCCTTTAGTGTTCCGCAAGTGAAAAATCCTCTCCGGCTCTTTCGAAAGGTTAGCCACTGTTGTTGTGTTTGTTGTAGGAGGTTTTAGTTTGGTCTCAGATTTGTATGAGATAAAACATCGTGCAGAAACGTACTTAATCAGGGCTCTTAGTTGGAGCTTGGTTCTTCTATAAGCCGATAATCGTTGCGGTGAGTATGGTAAATTTCTCATTTTTTATCTAGGATGAAGGAATGTAGGCTATGATAGAGGCAAAGTTTGTCATGGGTTGCCCTTCATTGACGTCCGGTACACTGGCACTGTTGTATTTGACCTCTTTAGTGAGACGGAAATAGAGAGCAGACGTGTGTGAGAATGAGGACAAAAGAGAAGATGGAAAGTAGGAGCGAGAAGGAAAGGAAGAGCGAGATGGAGAAGAGAAACTAGAAGAAGAAGAATACGAAGGTAACTTGAAAGAAGGAGTAAAATGAGAAGGAGAAAAAAGGGGGAGAGAGAGAAGGAAAAAAAGTAGTTAGGAATAAGAAAAGGAGATGGATGAGGAGAAGGAAAAGTAGATAAACAACGACAAGAGAAGGTGACATAGAAGTAAAAGTAGATTTAGTAGTAGAAAGAGAAAGAGAACTAGAAAGACAATGAAAAGGAGAAGGAGAAGAAGAGTAGGAGCAGGGCAAGAAAGAAAGGAAGCAGAAGAAAATGAAGACTAAGAGCAAGATTTATTATAAATTTGGTATATATTGAGGCAAAACTCTCAAATAGGGCGTTACTTAACCTCAATATCAAACAGGAAGATTTTTGTACAGTTTTTATAGTTGGGAGTTCATCTATCGTGTTGAAGTTGGTGTGATTCTGAAACATATTCTCAAATGAAGCATTTTTCCTGCTATTCATTGATACGTATGCTTAATGGGGATTACTCCAAATGAAACACAACCAACTGCGCCGACGCCTGATGAACTTATTCTGTGAACTTCAGGAATCTAAAAAAAGTCAAAGATAGTTTACTGAGATCTTCTTTTATCCACGCTAGTTCAATAGCGTACGCTACTTAAGGATATCTCACAATGTTCGGATGAAGTGAATGCAGACGTCAGAGCTGGGATTGGATGTCAACGCGCAGCTGCTTTTTGTTGGTGATAAATCCAAGTTAAATTATTATTAAACTAAAACTTGGCGCATATTAAGATTTTGTGTAAAATACCAATATATGAAATCCAATTAATCAATAATATTTACCAAAATCTCTATGAGGTGACAAAAAGTTTCACGAAAAAGATTACTCAAATTTGAGCCACTACAACCAACCGTACGTATCACATATGCTAATCCTCAGTTGCCCATGAACTGAGAGCATAGCAACTAGTTTCACACAACTTAATACTAAGTCAAATAAAAAAAAAAAATAAATAAACAAACTTCAAAATATTTGCAAAGGTCATTGTGGAGATCAAGTGTACGCATTTGCATATTCAAATTCAAGTGTGAACGTAGTACAATAAGCCAACTCAATTTGGTTGCATAACCGCTTGACTAATATACCCAGCTGCACTTGTACACATGTTATTGTAACAAATTCTGGGGATTTCTGATATTTATGCACCTTCTGCTAACGTTCGAATCGCTACACTGTTGAATAAATCACTCCAATATTCAGTATTGCAAACTGGTCTTTATTTAGATTACTTTGGGAGTAGTACTTCACAACCTATAGCGTGTTTAAATCAAAAGTGATTAGTTATTACTCAGCTTGCACTGCTTTTATACTCTCTGCTGCCTCGTACGCATATTTCTCCAAAGGTCTAGATGTTTCACCTTCTAGAACTGTTGTATCTCCTGCTTGGTAATTGAGCTATATACATGTGTATGTGTGAGTAACAACTTCGGCTGATAACTTCATGTGTGTGTGTGAGATATCTTCACTTCGAGCTGCTGGTTATGTGTGAGCATATGCATAAGTTTGGCCGCTTACTAAATTTGTTGTTGCTGATTATTTACTAACAGCCTAGTGATGTCAACATTCGCCCCAGTATTACAACTTTGATTGGATAACGGTTGGTTGTACAGGTATAAAAGAATCGAGATAAATATTAAAATATTCAGTATCGAAAAAAAATTTTATTAAGCCATGCCCGTCCGTCAGTTAGTTCGTCCGTTCACTCGATAATTTGAGCAAATATTGAGATATCTTCACTAAATCCTCAGTTTGCGAATGAACTGAGAGCATAGCAACTGCTTTCACACAACTTAATACTAAGTCAAATAAAAAAAAAAAATTTATAAATAAACAAACTTCAAAATATTTGCAAAGGTCATAGTGGAGATCAAGTGTACGCATTTGCATATTTAAATTCAAGTGTGAACGTACAATAAGCCAACTCAATTTGGTTGCGTAACCGCTTGGTTGGTTGTACAGGTATAAAGGAATCGAGATAAATATTAAAATAATCAGTATCGAAAAAAATTGTATTAAGCCATGTCCGTCCGTCTGTTAGTTCGTCCGTTCACTCGATAACTTGAGCAAATATTGAGTTATCTTCACTAAACCCGGCATTGAAAATGAGCGAAATCGGATGATAACCACGCCCACTTTTTCGATATCGAAAATTTTGAAAAAATGGAAAGATGAGATAATTCAAATCGAATACCGCTAAGCTAATGAAATTTGGTAAGCGAGTTGATTTTATGACGCATAATATAAATTCCAAAAATTTTAAAAAACAAAATTTGGAAGTTTAAGAAGCCCTAAATCAAAAGCCCTTAAAGATATTACATTTAAATTAGACAGAGACACTATATTTACCGAATTATATAGTCTGAGTGAAGATAATGAAAATTCGTTGAGGGTGACCGCCCACTTTTCCTAAAGGTCTAACCTTAACAAAGATTTGCAATAACTCATGGCATTTAACTACATTTGACCGATATTCTACCTCAGAAGTGATATTGTTGAGCTAAGAACAAAACTTAAACAAATTTTGAAAATGGGCGTAACCCGGCCCTTTTTTTGTTACTCTTTCCAACATATTTTTAATGCCATAAGTCGAACAAAAATTTTCGAATCAGAACGAAATTTGACATAATCATTTTTTTTCATAGCTACAACTGTTAAACAGCATTTTTGCCCATTCAAATTCATTAATGGTAGCCCCTGTATCCTTTTTTGCTTCTTTTGAACGAAAATGAGTTCAAAATAGAAACATATGTATATGTATTATTGCGCAGCCTTATAACACTATTAACCACACAAAGCAAACAACAACATATCAGATGCACAGCTGGGTATTTAATTTTCGCTTTCAACCGAACTTAGACCTTCTTAGTTGTTTTTATACTCAGTTGAGCAGAGCTCACAGAGTATATTAACTTTGATTGGATAACGGTTGGTTGTACAGGTATAAAGGAATCGAGATAGATATAGACTTCCATATATCAAAATCATCAGGATCGAAAAAAATTTGATTGAGCCATGGCCGTCCGTCCGTTAACACGATAACTTGAGTAAATTTTGAGGTAACTTGATGAAATTTGGTATGTAGGTAGGGAGCACTCATCTCAGATCGCTATTTAAAATGAACGATATCGGACTATAACCACGCCCACTTTTTCGATATCGAAAATTTCGAAAAACCGAAAAAGCCCTTAAAGATATTACATTTAAATTAGACAGAGACACTATATTTACCGAATTATATAGTCTGAGTGAAGATAATGAAAATTCGTTGAGGGTGACCGCCCACTTTTCCTAAAGGTCTAACCTTAACAAAGATTTGCAATAACTCATGGCATTTAACTACATTTGACCGATATTCTACCTCAGAAGTGATATTGTTGAGCTAAGAACAAAACTTAAACAAATTTTGAAAATGGGCGTAACCCGGCCCTTTTTTTGTTACTCTTTCCAACATATTTTTAATGCCATAAGTCGAACAAAAATTTTCGAATCAGAACGAAATTTGACATAATCATTTTTTTTCATAGCTACAACTGTTAAACAGCATTTTTGCCCACTCAAATTCATTAATGGTAGCCCCTGTATCCTTTTTTGCTTCTTTTGAACGAAAATGAGTTCAAAATAGAAACATATGTATATGTATTATTGCGCAGCCTCGAAAAAAATTTGATTGAGCCATGGCCGTCCGTCCGTTAACACGATAACTTGAGTAAATTTTGAGGTAACTTGATGAAATTTGGTATGTAGGTAGGGAGCACTCATCTCAGATCGCTATTTAAAATGAACGATATCGGACTATAACCACGCCCACTTTTTCGATATCGAAAATTTCGAAAAACCGAAAAAGTGCGATAATTCATTACCAAAGACGGATAAAGCGATGGAACTTGGTAGGTGAGTTGAACTTATGACTCAGAATAGAAAATTAGTAAAATTTTGGACAATGGGCGTGGCACCGCCCACTTTTAAAAGATGGTAATTTAAAACTTTTGCAAGCTGTAATTTGGCAGTCGTTGAAGATATCATGATGAAATTTGGTAGGAACGTTACTCCTATTACTATATGTATGCTTAATAAAAATTAGCAAAATCGGCGAACGACCACGCGCACTTTTAAAAAAAAAAAATTTTAAAGTAAAATTTTAACAAAAAATTTAATATCTTTACAGTATATAAGTAATTTATGTCAACATTCAACTCCTGTAATGATATGGTGCAACAAAATACAAAAATAAAAGAAAATTTCAAAATGGGCGGGGCTCCGCCCCTTTTATTTAATTTGTCTAGGATACTTTTAATGCCATAAGTCTAACAAAAATTTACCAATCCTTTTGAAATTTGGTAGGGGCTTAGATTCTAGGACGATAACTTATTTCTGTGAAAAAGGGCGAAATCGGTTGAAGCCATGCCCAGTTTTTATACACAGTCGACCGTCTGTCCTTCCGCTCGGCCGTTAACACGATAACTTGAGCAAAAATCGATATATCTTTACTAAACTCAGTTCACGAACTTATCCGAACTCACTTTGAATTGGTATAAAAAATGGCCGAGATCCGGCTATGACCACGCCCACTTTTTCGATATCGAAAATTTGGAAAAATGAAAAAAATGCCATAATTCTTATACCAAATACGAAAAAGGGATGAAACGTGGTAATTGGATTGGTTTATTGACGCAAAATATAACTTTAGAAATAAACTTTGTAAAATGGGTGTCACACCAGGAATACTGTTCGTGGTATTAAATATATAAATAAATTAACAGTATCCAACAGATGATGTTCTGGGTCACCGTGGTCCACATTTTGGTCGATATCTGGAAAACGCCTTCACTTATACAACTGCCACCACTCCCATTTAAAACCCTCATTAATACAAACAAATTCTAGAGTCATCCTTGGTCCACCCTTATGACGATATCTCGAGAAGGAATCCACCTATAGAAATATGACCCACTCCCTCATAAAATACTTATTTATTTATTTTCCCTTATGTTGTCACCATAGCTCTCAACTGAGTATGTAATGTTGGGTTTCACCCGAACTTAGACTTTCTTACTTGTTTTTATTAATATTTTTTCAAATTAATTACTTTTTGTGTGCTGAGAAACTCGCAGCTCACGTTCGATTTTATTAAAAGGCCTCATTTATTTTTGGCTACTAAATTCAAAACATGGTTTTGGCTTTGGTGGTTTTGAAAGTTTGGTCAATTTTAATAGGATTTTGATGACTTGTGGCAACCTTCAGTATTCAGTCAACTTGTTGCTATTTTGACATTCTTTGATTTGTTTGCCAGCTTGTTTATTTACTTACCAACATTTATCAAACGTCTAACCATTTCGAATGATTTTTAGTTAAGTGCAAAGTACATTTTTATTTGCAATTTACATTTGGACAATTTTAACACCTCGAAATGACATTGAAGGCCTTAAAAATTCTTCAAATCTTATGGATTCAAAATTGTAAATGAGTAAATTTTTTTTTGAATTTTTTAGACAATAGCATTGATTATTGAAGATTTTTCTCTGAAGTGTGTTTCAGATTTTCATCCATAAAAACAGTAAAGCTTTCCGCCTTTCGAATGAGAGGCAGAGAAAAATTAAAAAAAAAGTTATCAAAAATTAATGCGCATTTCGAGAGACCTATAACTTCTACTATGTTAGACTATAATTAATGGGGTCCAAAATTTCATACTCAAAAAAATTCAGAAAACTCTTAAAAAAAGTTCGACGTTTTCGTAAATGTTTTTTTTTTTTGGGGGCTTGTTTGCATATCACCATATTTGCGTGTTTTTTAATTTTTTTAAACTATATTTATTATTTTTAGAATTATGGTGTGCCTTATTAAATTTTTCGTACAGGTGAGGAACAAAAACCTCAGTACTCATTAGCAGTCAAGTAAGTAAGTTTTCTAGCTCCGTATCCCGCTCAATTCTTATGGGAGTGCTCTGGATCATTGGGAGACTTGGAAAGCAAAGGTCGTGATATTTTTGTAACCGTGAGTTGTGATAGGCAGACGTCGCCGTTGTGTTTCATTCAACACATACGGCTAAAGCCCAAGCAGCGATATCTATTTTTCAAAATGTAGGTTTATTAAAGGCAGCATTATTCATCTGGCTCACAAATTGAACCACACTTGTATCTGGATTTATCTGGCTCAAATCATGGTTGTTGCATTTACATGCATGTTATAACGCGTTTTGGGAAATTCCACTTATTTTAAATCTTCTGCTAGCGTTCGAATCGCTAAACTGTTGAAGAAATAACTCCAATATTCAGTAATGCAAAATGGTCTTTATTAAACTACTTTGAGAGTACTTCACAATAACACTTAAACTTCACAATTAATTGCGTGTTTAAATCAAACTGACCACTGATTACTCAGCTTGCGCTGCTTTTATACTCTCCGTTGCTTCTTTCACATATTTCTCCTAAGGTCTAGACGTTTCGCCTTCTAGAACTTTTGTATCGTCTGCTTGGTTGCCATCTATAAACAAGTATATTTGTAGTTTATGATTATCTTGTAGCCATATGCGGGTGTATGTAAATATCACAACATAATTGAAAACTGTAAGAAAAGGTAAACTTTTTTTGCAGAATATAAAAATTGTGTTTAATTATTGGGAAAAATTTAAACAACGTGACATCAGGATGGACAAGGTGATTATACCTCGTAAATCTCTTCAAAGGCTTTTCTCCCGGGAGTGGGATTTGAACCCGCACTCCTACGATGGGTGAAGTGTTACAAACGAATTCATCCACGTCATTGCTTCAAATAAATGCTTTCATACTATAGCGAATTTTGGGGCATTCTGATTATTTTGCACCTTCTGCTAACTTTCGAATCTCTGAACTATCGAATAAATAACTCCAATATTCAGTATTGTAAAATGGTCTTTATTTAGACTACTTTGGCATTTCAGAATAACAATTATACTTCACTAATAGCGTGTTTCAATCAAACTGGTACTGATTCCTCCGCTTCCGCTGCTTTTGTGCTCTCGGTTACCTCGTTTTCCCATTTCTCCTAAGTTCTAGACGTTACACGAACATGCCTTGATGTTGTTGTTGTTGTTGTAGCGATAAGGTTGTTCCCCGTAGGCTTTGGGGAGTGTTATCGATGTGATGGTCCTTTGCCGGATACAGATCCGGTACGCTCCGGTAACACACCACCATTAAGGTGCTAGCCCGACCATCTCGGGAACGATTTATGTGGCCACATTAAACCTTCAGGTCATCCCTCCTTCCCCACCACCAAGTTCCATGAGGACAGATCCTCGTTTGTTAGTGAAACAGGATTCACCACGGGTAGGTGAGGTTGGCAATTGAACCGAAGAAGCTTGAAAGATTGCGCTACACAGCCCTTGAATCTGGTATTTTAGTCGCCTCTTACGACAGGCATAGGTGGGTATATTCTGACCCCCTAACCCGCTGGGGTACGAACACGCCTTCTAGAACAGTTGTATGTCATGCTTGGTTATTTAGCTATATACCCGTACTCGTACAAGTATATTTGTACTTTATGTTTTTCTTCTAGCTATATACGTGTGTATGTATAATAGAAATATACGCCGCCGAATGTCAAAAATATCGGCGCGGCGGCGGCGGCGTCCGGCGCGGTACTAAGTATATTTTCTACTGATTTAAGACTGTCTAGGCCATTTATTGTTCATGTCGAAAATTGGACGGTATGGTCGAAAGGGGTAACAACGGATGCACACCACTGCCATTTATAAGAATCCAATTGCGTAATGTAACTCTTTCTACCCGTTCAAAAGTAATTTAAAAAAACAGGCGCTTTCAATGCCAGCTTCACACGGATTTTGCATCACCCAATTCACCAAGTTATTAAAGAAAACCACTAAAAGAAAAATTATATAAAAAATATAAATGCTCACTTTGCATAATTTTTTCAACAAAATTAGTAAAGAACAATGAATTCAAATAAAATGACCCAAGTCAAACATATTTTCAAATAGTCCTTATGTTGTTAAAAAGGCAAGTTACCCGAAAAAATGCCGATTTTTTCTAAAATTCTATATTCCGATTGGCGTAAATCATTAGCGAAATCAGTTATGGAAAATCCTTTAGTAAGTAGGTCCCAGCGTCCTTTGAAATGATTCTCACCTCATACTTAAGTTGAAGATAGAAGGGTTTGAAAAATCACTCGGCCTTATATTCAAACATCTGTTGTTTATTTGCGAAACTTTAAAATAGCGTCTGATGTGTAGTTATACTCAGCTGAGTAGAACTCACAGAGTATATTAATTTTGTTCGCATAACGGTACCCTGTAACGGCATAAACTAATCGAGATAGATATAGACTTCTATATATAAAAATGATCTGGGCGAAAAAAGAAATTCATTTAGCCGTGGCCGTCCGTCCGTAAACACGATAACTTGAGTAAATTTTGAGGTATCTTGATGAAATTTTGTATGTAAGTTCCTGGGCACTCATCTCAGATCGCTATTTAAAGTGATCGTAATCGGACTATAACCACGCCCACTTTTTCGATATCGAAAATTGCGAAAAACCGAAAAAGTGCGATAATTCATTACCAAAGACGAATAAAGCGATGAAACTTGGTAGGTGGATTGACCTTATGACGCAGAATATAGAATTAGAAAAATTTTAAACAATGGGCGTGGCAACGTTCACTTTTAAAAGGTATTTTAAAAGTTTTGGAAGCTGTAATTTGGCAGTCGTTGAAGATATCATAATGAAATTTGGCAGGAATGTTACTCCTATTACTATATGTGTTCTAATTAAGAATTAGCAAAATCGGATGTCGAACACGTCCCCACTTTTTAAAGTAAACTTTTAACAAAAATTGAATATCTTTACGGTATATAAATTATGTCAACATTCAACTCCATCATTAACGGAGTCCAATAAAATCCAAAAATAAAAGAAAATTTCAAAATAGGTGTGGCTCCGCCCTTTTTCATTTTTGTCTAGACTACTTTTAATGCCATAAGTCGAACAAAAATTTACCAATCCTTGTGAAATTTGGTAAGGGCATAGCTTCTATGACGATAACTGTTTTCTGTGAAAATAGGCGAAATCGGCTGAAGCCGCGCCCAGTTTTTATACACAGTCGACCGTCTGTCCTTCCGCTCGGCCGTTAACACGATAACTTGAGTAAAAATCGATATATCTTTACTAAACTTAGTTCACGTATTTATCTGAACTCACTTTGTCTTGGTATTAAAAATGGGCGAAATCCGACTATGACCACGCGCACTTTTTCGATATCGAAAATTTCGAAAAATGAAAAAAATGCCATAATTTTATACGAAATACGAAAAAAGGGATGAAACATGGTGATTGGATTGGTTTTTTGACGCAAAATATAACTTTAGAAAAAACTGTGTAAAATGGGTGTGATACCTATCATATTGTTACGAATATTAGCAACACTAAGGGGTACTGTCGTCTCTAAGCCGATGCTAAACAGTGATATCATGCACATCCATAAATCAATCATTATGTATCTACATAAACGAATCAATCATTATGTCTACACATATGTACGTATACGCAGCTGAGAAGCAACGCACAACCACATGCATATATCTGAGATACTCCCGAAAGTATGCAATGAGAAGAGCTATAAAATCGTGCAATTGTAGTTACAGCTGAGAAATTTGATAGCTGGTGGTCAACTAGTAGATTCTGGAAATGGAAGCGCCTAGAAGAGGAAATCAAAGAGTATAAAAGGCAGCGACAGATAGAGGCGCTAGAATCAGTTTCGATTAAGCACGCTATCTGTCGGGCAATAGTAGAGTTATTTATTGTGCAGTACTTGAATAAATGCCATTTTTCATTATTTAATATTGGAGTTAGTTATTCAACAGTTTAGTGATTCGAACCTTAGTAGAAGATTTGAAATAAGCGGAATTTCAGTAAATTCGTTACAATATTAAGTAGAAGAAAATGAAAAAGTTCTGCAGGGCGAAATCAAAAGCCCTTGGAATCATGGCAGAAATACTGTTCGTGGTATTACATATATAAATAAATTAGCGATACCCGACAGATGATCTTCTGGGTCACCCTGGTCCACAATTTGGTCGATATCTCGAAAACACCTTCACATATACAACTGAGGGCCACCCCCTTTTAAAACCCTCATTAATACCTTTAATTTGATACCCATATCGTGCAACCACATTCTAGAGTCACCCCGGTCCACCTTTATGGCGATATTTCGAAAAGGCGTCCACCTATAGAACTATGGCCCACCCCCTTTTAAAATACTCTTTAAACCTTCCATTTGATACCCATGTCATACAACCACATTCCAGGTTTACCCTAGGTTCATTTTCCTAAATGGTGAATTTCCCTTATATTGTCTCCAAAGCTCTCAGCTGAGTATGTAATGTTCAGGTTACACCCGAACTTAGCCTTCCTTACTTATTTTGATTTTCACACTTCATCATTCAAAACCCAAGTCTCCCGTTTTGACATTTCCTAAAGTTGGCGGCCCTATCCCAACTAGTCTCTTGGAGTGAATCACAGTGATTCTAGCCTATCAACCAAGTTTAAATATCACCTACATGTTTCGGCTACTGTTACATATGTGAATACGTAGGCTTTGTCCTTCGCAAGAACACTAAAAGTGGTGAAGCAACAGTTTTCCCCAGACAGTCGAACAACGTCTGCATTAAAAAAAAAAAGTTATCCAGGGTGCTTGTAAAATTTTAATTATGTAGGATTATGCTATTTTCACCCATGAGTTGGGCAATAATATCCACTTGGAGTGCTTATGATTTCGAGGACGGCATTCTTGGCCGAATAGTTACTCCCTAACGTTTCAAGGTGTTTCTCTGGTAGTGCTCGGCAGTATAGTGCAACAAGAAAAATCCGTTAGAAAGTCTTCGGAGCTATACATAGAGCTTCTAGTGAAGTTGCAGTCCTATAGCTTCTGTGCTGGCATGTTGTATGAGGGACAGGAGCCGTGGTAGCGACTGGTGATGGACAGGATTGCTGCTGTTCGCACTTCGGGAATTATAGCTCTTAAAACATCAGAAAAAACTAGATGCCCCCTTTGGTGCGATTAAAAAGAGGCCAGTGTTGGTGCTCATCGTTAAAACTGTGCCATGAGTATTAAAAGACCATTAATAGCAACCGTAAGTCGCCGTTGTGCGTGACCAGCAGGGAGTGACAAATAATTTAAAGAAATCGTGTCGATAACGAGTATTAGAAGTTAAACCAGAACATATCCTTCGGTGAAACTGCGCTTTGTAAGAGACATACAGACAAAAGTGTGACCATTTTAAGTACTTAAATTTTGCTCGGCAGACGCAGCAGTACCAGTCCCTTAGACCGGGGCTAGGTTCGCAGCCTCCCTGGAGTAAGTGAATGAAGGACAGTCCCTCTGCAAGGAGCTGCTCTTGAAATTTTTTGAACGATCCGCGAGACTTTGAGGAAAAAAACCCTGATCTTTCCGAAATCGCCAATACGTTTATTCCCTTAAATACATACAAACAAAACCTTTCCTAATTATTTTCTTAAATAGAAAAAAGCTTTTTAAAGCAAGAACACCGGCACGCCGCCCACGCCGCCGCCGCCGGTATAGTAATCGGCGTAAACCTCTAATGTATAACAACTTCTGCTGCTGCCGGCTACATATATTATATCACATATCACATATTCGCTTCGAGCTGCACAAATAACCGTGTGGAATATTCTTCGTTGCCTTGTACATAAGTGTGGCTGCTTGCTTTATTGTGTACATGTACATAAGTGTGACTGCTTGCTTTTTTTGTGTTGTTGTGATTATTTACTAACATCATAGTGATGCTGAGGGCAATCCCTGCTTGATTCATACAAATATAAAAATTTTGTTTTAAAATGCGTTAAAATTATTTTCATATTGACATATTGTCCTTAAAGGTAGAACTGTCAAATTCAATCACACTTTGTTGAATACACATTGCTTAAGAAAATCAAAATCGGTTCGTATCGCAAAAAATTTAAATAAAGTAAAAACTAAAAATTTTCAATTAAACATTTTTATTTTGGCAATACTAGAACGTTCTCTTTTTTTATTGTTGCTCCAAAAAGAGTCCCTGTATATCTTTACAAAAATGTACAGACCACTTTGTGGGGCAAAGTCAACTTTTATGGTTTTTTGAACTTTTAAACTGTAGCACGATGGAGCCCGACATTTAATAATGGTTATTTAAATTTGATTCGGTGAACTTAAAACGTTTGTTTTTGTTTAATTTTTTGGTCGAATTTATGTCGTTGTTTTTATTTATTTATTTGTGCTCTCAAAACTAATCAATTAATCGCAATCGCATTTCCGTTTCCAATGACCAACCCCATTACGAGTTCTTTTTTCCACGGTCCATATGCCGTAATTTGCCTATGAACCGGTATTATATGCTCAAATACAAATTTATTTAATTACAATTAAATACAATATATGTATGTATGTATGTATGTACGTATGTATGTACATATATAACTTCCTTTCCAAAAAAATGTCATTTTAGTGAACAAAAGAAGTAAAATTTAGTAGACAACAACCACAATGATAAATTATTATATGTGGCGATTTATAAAAAACTTGTCGCTGATGGTTGGACGCTGGTGATATATGTTTTGTTGTTGTTTTTATACGTATAATAATGCACCTGTTTACAGTAAACTTACCGCACCGTTAACCATACTTTTTTTGAATGCCATTATTATTTGTAAACACAGTAGCTACTATGGTTTTTGTTTTTATTATTATTTTTTTCTCTATTGTTATACTCAGCGTGCTTTGCACACAGAGTATATTAACTTTATAATGGTTGGTTGTACAGGTATAAAGGAATCGAGATAGATATAGACTTCCATATATCAAAATCATCAGGATCGAAAAAAAATTTGATTGAGCCATGTCCGTTAACACGATACCTTGAGTAAATTTTGAGGTATCTTGATGAAATTTGGTATGTAGGTTCCTGAGCACTCATCTCAGATCGCTATTTAAAATGAACGATATCGGAATATAACCACGCCCACTTTTTCGATATCGAAAATTTCGAAAAACCAAAAAAGTGCAATAATTCATTACCAAAGACAGATAAAGCGATGAAACTGGGTAGGTGAGTTGAACTTATGACTCAGAATAGAAAATCAGTAAAATTTTGGACAATGGGCGTGGCACCGCCCACTTTTAAAAGAAGGTAATTTAAAACTTTTGGAAGCTGTAATTTGGTAGTCGTTGAAGATATCATGATGAAATTTGGCAGGAACGTTACTCCTATTACTATATGTACGCTTAATAAAAATTAGCAAAATCGGAGAAGGACCACGCCCACTTTTAAAAAAATTTTTTTTTAAAAGTAAAATTTTAATAAAAAATTTAATATCTTTACAGTATATAAGTAAATTATGTCACAATTCAACTCTAGTAATGATATAGTGCAACAAACTGCAAAAAATAAAGAAAATTCCAAAATGGGCGTGGCTCCGCCCATTTCATTTAGTTTGTCTAGGATACTTTTAATGCCATAAGTCGAACAAAAATTTCCCAATCCTTTTGAAATTTGGTAGGGGCATAGATTTTATGACGTTCACTGTTTTCTGTGAAAATGGGCGAAATCGGTTGAAGCCACGCCCAGTTTTTATACACAGTCGTCCGTCTGTCCTTCCGCATCCCCGTTAACACGATAACTTGAGCAAAAATCGACATATCTTTACTGAACTTAGTTCACGTACATATCTGAACTCACTTTATCTTGGTATAAAAAATGAACGAAATCCGACTATGACCACGCCCACTTTTTCGATATCGAAAATTACGAAAAATGAAAAAAATTCCATAATTCTATACCAAATACGAAAAAAGGGATGAAACATGGATGGTAATTGGATTGGTTTATTGACGCAAAATATAACTTTAGAAAAAACTTTGTAAAATGGGTGTGACACCTACCATATTAAGTAGAAGAAAATGAAAAAGTTCTGCAGGGCGAAATAAAACACCCTTGAAACCTTGGCAGGTATTACATATATAAATAAATTAGCGGTATCCAACAGATGATGTTCTGGGTCACCCTGGTCCACATTTTGGTCGATATATGGAAAACGACTTCACATATACAACTACCACCACTCCCTTTTAAAACTCTCATTAACACCTTTCATTTGATATCCATATCGTACAAACAAATTGTAGAGTCACCCCTGGTCCACCTTTATGGCGATATCTCGAAAAGGAGACCACCTATAGAACTATGGCCCAATCCCTCTTGAATACTCTTTAATAACTTCCATTTGGTACCAATGTCATACAAACACATTCCAGGGTTACCCTAGGTTAATTTTGCTAAATGGTGATTTTCCCTTATTTTGTCTCCAAAGCTCTCAGCTGAGTATGTAATGTTCGGTTACACCCGAACTTAGCCTTCCTTACTTGTTTTTTTCAAATTTCGTCAACCGGCGTTCATTTCTCGCTCTTGTGGCCTAAGCTTAGTTTTAGGTACCAAAAAGTTATTTATTACAGAGTAGAGCATATAAAGTCTTTAATTTTTTTGTAAAATTCCAAGCACGCACTGGGCGAACAGTTATTAAAATCTGGAGATATTTTCGAAAACTATAAATCACCAACGATTCTAAAAGGTTAATTGGCGGGTTTCAAGGTGGCCATAAGTATAAATAACATATTTTGCACTTTGTTAGACTAAAGTTGATTCGGTTACAAAACTGCATGCTTGAAAAAATACTGAAAAGTCGAAATAAAAATTCTAAAATATCATCAAAACCTTCAAGATATATCATATTTACGAATTTTTGGGAAATTTTTTTCTAAAATCAACGAACATAGAAAATAGTTTATAAAATTTACTAAAAATGTTCATTATACTTTTTTTTTGTGTTAGAGACTGTTACATACACATGAGATGGGCGTTTGCTATTTCCTACTTGTTTTCCCCTGAATCGCTGAATTATTGGGAAATGTCATTGCTGCGGGCCAAAACAAAAGAATTACTGCAAAAAAAAGCGAACACCAACTATTTTTGGATAAGGCTGTAAGCAGTGTAAGCTTTGAAACTTAAGCGAGGAAGAGTAGTAGGAAAGAAGTAAATTGAATAATTACTGGAATCGGAGGATTGTTTTTTAATATTTGAAATTTTAAATTTGTTTAACGTTTTAAAGTATGTGAATAATTTTTTTATCAAATGTATTAAAGTAAAAAGTAAAAAAAAAAAACAAAAAAATGCTTATAGAAGCACAACTATAATTATTCCACACAATTAGGATTAAAAAGCATATAGAATTAGTATGTACCTAATGCTGTATAATGGAATAGCAACAAACAGGCAATACTTATAGACCAATAGCAAAGCGAGCTGCGGGGCATTCACATGACTGAGTGGTTAAAGGCATTTACACTAGTAAAAAGTATGAATGTTGGAGATTTCGAGTTCAATACTTCGCTCTCGAAAAGTTAGCCGATGAAGAAGTGAAATTCAGAAACATGTCCTAGTAACCATCGCCGTTTGTAAACTTTGCAATTTTTCTCTAATATCAATAATAAAAACAAATGTATAAAAAAACTCCACAATATTTGGTATAATTTTTCAGAACTTACTTATCTTTTTCAGGAAATATATTTTTTGTACATTTTTGAATCCCGTTTTCGAGAATTTTTTGTGTTTTGGAAAATTGTGAAATATTTGTTTAATCTTGAAACTTTTTTTTTAACATTTATCTTAAATTTTTTTTAATTATACACATGCCGTAATTTTTAAAGATTTTTTTGTGGTTATTAGAGCATTTCGCCGGTCAAATAAAGACATACAGACAAAATACGAAGTTTTTCTTTTCCTCATACGCGTTTTCAAATCTTTTTTTTACTCTTAATCAAGGGGACTACATACATATGTATTTCAATATAAAATATTGTGACGAATATTAGTATCACTAAGCTGTTAGTAAATAATCACGCAACAACAAAAACACTCTTATGTACATGTACACATCAAAGCTAACAACACTTATGTAGAAGGCACGAAGGGATATCTCACACACACAGATGTGGTCATCAGCCGAAGTAGTTACTCACACATACACACGCATATAGCTATAAACTACAAATATGCATGTAATCATATAGCTAATTACCAAGCAGGAGATACAAGAGATCTAGAAGGTGAAACATCTAGACCTTTGGAGAAATATGCGAACGAAGCAGCGTAGAGTGTAAAAGCAGCGCAAGCTGAACAATCAGTAATCAGTTTTGATTTAAGCACGCTAGTGGTTGTGAAGTTTAATTGTGAAGTACTACTCCCAAAGTAATCTAAATAAAGACCAGTTTGCAATACCAAATATTGGAGTGATTTATTCAACAATTTAGCGATTCGAACGTTAGCAGAAAGTTTCAAATAAGCAGAATTCCCCAAAATTCGTTACAACATAATAAGTTTTTCTTTCTCTGGAACTATACAAATATTGAGAGCTACTCAATTTAATGTGTTTTATTTTTTATTTTTAAAATTTTAAAAATTTTGAATTTTTAAGAAAATGTTAATAGTGTAGTTTTGCAGAACTTTGTTCACCTTCGCAGTAACTCTAGAACTATTAAAAAGCTCTTCGGAATAATTTCTTTAATTTTTTTCGAAATCATTGAGTTTTTGCAATTTTGAAAAAATTTGAATCTTATTCTCCTTCTCAGAAAATCTAAAAATATTGAAAGAATGCTTTTCTTCTTTTTTTTAATGAAACAATTTTTCGACCTTTGGAAAATTGTGAATATTTAGCCTGATATATAGGAAAAACAAATTGTCTTCTTATTGCTTTTAAATGTAGATATGTATGTATGTAATCATTTATATGACGCAATTTTCAATTTTTAAATAAACATTTAAATTTTTTCGTAAATTTTAGATATCTTTGTATTTTTAAATTAGAAATAATATTCTCCCCAAGTGAGATTCGAGCTCGGGTTGTCAAATTTCTAACACCGCAGGCCTACCATTACGCACTGCGTCTGTATGTCGCTTAACTTCAGTTTTTCCCGTTTGCTGTTTTTGTTATTTTTATTTCATTTTTTTTTTTGCTTGATGCAGCAGAGCTGAATTTTATTTTTTTAATTTACGACTTTTGGGGAAATGTGAAAATTTGACATTATTTTGAAGAAACTTTTTGCAGGAAAAAGTTTTTTTACTACTTTGTAAGGACATATTGAAAACTTACTGAGAACATTGATCCTCATGCCTAAGACACGAGCTCTCAAGTCGAACGTGTGGTGTTTGTTTTGCTTCATTCAATAATTCATTCATTCATTTATTAATCATTTTCTTAATGCTATGTACATATGAAGGGCTCAGAACCAAAAGGATCTAAGTGACATTTTTTTTAAAATTGAGTTATACCCATATTTGTATATTTAATATAGTGTCTATTTGTTGACAATGTGATCCAAGCCATTTTGGACATTTTAGTGCCCATATATTTGCCAGGCCAAAAACGTACTAAATTTTATTGCATTAATGATTGGAGCCAAAAGGATCTAAGTGCGCTCCTCCAAGCAATAAAATTTAATTGCTCGGCCCAAAGAACATGCAGAGTTTTTTCAAGTATGCAGTTTTGTAGCCCGTTTAATTTTAGTATAATAAAATGCTAAACTTAAGCTCTCCAAGTAACCTGAACGAATAAAGAAAATACTCAAGCCTTTATATAAATACAAATCACGGCACGGTAGTATATCCAGTCTCCTAAAAAGCGGCATAGAGGGAGATCTATAGTTTGCACTACAGATACGTCTAATAATTCCCTTTTGAATCGTTAAAACTGGTGACATTTTATTTGCCGAGGCGCTACCCCAGCAGCTGATACCATATTGAAGTTTAGATTAGAATATGCCGCAGTAAACAGTTTTTAAAGTAGATACAGTGCAACACTTTTTGAGACGATAGAACTGCCTAGTAGTATAGAGAAAGTACTGTTTCAATGTATGGATATGCGCAGACCAATTCACACGATTGTCGATTATTATACCAAGATATTTAAAATTCTCAAAAACATCAATTCTGAAACAATTGTCACTGCATTGAATATTGCAATCGAAATAACTTATCTCAACATTCTGAGTGCACACCATAAGATGTAAGTTAAAACGAAGGCAAACCAAGCTCTCAGCAAATGCAAATCAAAGTTAATGTCACATATTAATTCAAGTTCACTAGTTGCACTGTACGCAATGGCCAAATCATCTGCAAAACGCAGTGAACCTTAAATGGCAGGGAAAATATTGTATTGATGTATATTAGGAACAATATTGGACCAAGAACAGAACCTTGGGGTACTCCCAGATTTACAAACAGTGGGCTACTGTAACTGCTATATACTTTTACTCTTTGTATATTTAAACCAGTTATCAATAAAGCCTCGGAAGCCTGCATGGTGTATTGTATCCAAGAGAATATCTCTAACGACCATGTCAAAGACTTTTGTTATATCAACAAATAGGCCGGCGCAGTTTCTTTTACCGTCTAGAGCGCTGTAAATATTTGTGCAGAAACTCAGTAGAGCGTCTTCTGTTGATAAACCGGAACGAAATCCAAACTGCATAGGACTGAAAAAGTTTGAATTGTCTAGAAAATTTAAAATTCTTTGTTTGACTGCTTTTTCAAATACTTTCGATAATGCTGGGAGTAGCGATATGGGTCTATAGTTGTTCGCATCCCTCTTGTCCCCTTTTTGAAAATCGGAATAACAACAGCGCTTTTAAGGATATCAGGAAAAATCCCTTGAGTAATACTGGCGTTGAATAAGTATTTTAATATATCAACTATATTAAGAGATATTCTCTTGAGTAGAATATTTGAAATACTATCCTCACCACACGAACTCGAGTTTTGTAGTGTGTTAATAATTTCAAAGCTTGAAATGATTTTAAAGAAGAAGCTATTTTGAGCACAATTAAACGAGGTTCGAGACTGACAATCGCAGTTGCGTGAACTTAGATTACCAATCGTGGTAAAGTGTTGGTTAAATTTGTTAGCTACTTCTACAGCGTTTGAAATTAGCTGACTTTCAGTACGCAATACAACTGGATCATCACCCTTAATGCAGTTTTTGTTTAGCGAAGTGTTGGCCCCATTCTTTTCTTGAGTTGCCAAGTGCTGATTCAAGTGTTTTACAAAAAAGTTATCGCGTGCCGAATTTATTTCCTTTTTGATCTGTTTACTAATTTTATTGTATCGTCACCGAAGCCTTGCATTACCGGGACGCATAGCACAACTTTTCCTTAATTTATTTTTAATCTTTATTAATTTTAATTAATTTATTATTTAAGAGATCCCGAGTAATCCAAGGTTTAAGTCTAATATTTTTCTTTGAAAGGCTTAAAGTATAAGTGCAATTTTTAATATGTGCTTTTAACGTTTTTATGAAAACGTCATAAGCTAGCGATATATCATTTTCAGCGTATACGGTAGCCCAACATTCAAAACGTAGCTTTAGGTTCAACTTGGTAAAGTTAACACACTTAAGTACACTTAAGATTTGGTTTGCCTAACGCCATTCTTTTTATCTGTAAACCGATCATCGTGTGATCGGTCACTTGTAAGTCCATATTAATACTAGAGCAGTCTCTACACTGAGAAGTTTTAAAGCGACAAAAAACGTGATCAATACAAGTACCTGAGTTTATTCGTGTTGGTTCATTAATATATGATGTTAAACCGGTTTCAGCCATTAATGCCAAATAGTCATCAGTTAGTATGCAATGATGTAGAAGATCTAAATTAAAATCGCCTAAAACAAAAAAATTGCTAGCTTTTTCATTGCTTACGATAGATGAATATTCGTCAAGAAAAGCAGAAGTAGGTACGGACTGAAGTCTATATACTCCCAATAGGACCAATTGTTCCCCTTTGAGGTTTAACGTAATCTTTAATAAATCAGCACTATTTAAGCTAATACTTACAATCATAATTTTCGCGTACAAATGCTCCAACACCTCCTGCACTGTAGCTATCATTTGCATTCGCATAGAACCTATAATCGGGGATACTATAATCACCTATTTCGTACGAATAAATCCAGATTTCACTCAGAAAAATTACATCTGGTTGGACACTCAAAGCATCTATATAACTAACAAATACATCAAAGTTTTGCCTAATGCTGCATATATTCTGATGAATAAATAATAAATCGTTATTACCTGCTGAGGTCGAGCTATGCTGAATATTTTTACTAGCGATGATTGGATTATCATTTATCAGAACGTCATCGAACATTAGATACGACTCTTAAGAGTAAAGATTTAAAATAAAATAAAAGAGCTACAAAGTAGCTAATCAGTAACTAACTTTAAGTCATCGAATGTTCTGATGTTGACAACCCTTCTCATGTTCACCCTTTTTCACTCAGAAGCTCGAAAATGCTCGCTTTTTATGCATTAAGGCAATGTTGTTGTTGTTGATGTCGTAGCGTAAGGACTCTCCCTGAAGGTTTTGGGAGTAACTTGGAGTCGGCAAAGCCTCGGCTGCTATAGAAACAGGATTCTCCACTGGTAGATGGAGGTTGACAATAGTTTGGAGAAGTTAAAACTTGCGCTGGCAAACCTTTGAATCGGTTTGGTATTTTATTCGTCTCTTACAACATACATACCTGCCACATGCATAGTCTAAGCCCACTAACCAGCTGGGGGTGTTGCATTAAGCCGGTTTTTTTATTCCTTGGAAATTTAAAATTTTTTTCACCTTTTTTGGATAAACTAAAACATTTAACGCAATTTTTTAGAACTAGTTTTCTCCTTCTCAGGAACACGCAAACAGGAACTTAGAACAGTTTTCTTTTTTGAAATTTATAAAATGTTCAACCTTTGAAAAAACTTGATTATTTGACGTACTGCACGAGAGCAAGTCCCAAAACTACCAAACGTTCCTAACTTATTGAATTAGCAGTCGTTATGTCTGACTAAATTTTTTTGTTGTTACTACAGTTTTACGGTTACAATGTTGTCCATATCAATTTGTGGCATAATGAATGCGTCTGTTTGCATGTGTGTAGTCGAAACTCTCAGTTAATACGCTCGCATATTATAATTATACGCTCAACACTCGCGGTGATGCGTATACGCCCCGTTGAATCGTGCTAAGCCGCAAGGAGATCCACGCAAACCAAACTGGTTGGATTAAGCGAAGGCAATTTTAAAGGAATTTGTAGGAAGTTTGGGCGGGAATAAATCTTATTTGTATGTATATACTAGGGTGGTGCTTAAACAACAACTTAACAATTTGATTCACTCTCAGCATACATCGCATCCTACCTACAAATTGTGGTGTCGGTTGGAGATCGTTGAAGCGCGTCGCAAAGGCGTCACTGAAGACTCGAATAATTTTTTTCTTTTTTTTTCCTGTAAACGCTAATTTTGGTCCCGATTGAAGACGGTTATACATCCTTCGGAGATCCTAGTGAGCAGGGACCGAAATACTTTTGCATAGTTCTGACAAAAGCTGGGTAGTGAAGCCAATGATTCTATCTAGCCATCCTCCCATGCGTCTGTAGAAAGGGGGTTTTTCCAGTTTGTTGCGACTTACCGCCGCTTTTGTGCGATTTCTTTAACATATTCATGAGGAAGATAATTCAAGCAGAAAAACTAAGCCGTGATGGTACAATCTATTAAACAAGCGTACAGTTACTGGCGTATGCTAATGGTATTGATATCCATGACCTGAACAAAGGCGCTGTGAGTTCTGCCTTCTCGGGTTTAGATAAAGAAGCAAAAAAAAGTGGGTCTTGTAGTAAATAAGGACAAGACTAAGTAATTGCTGTCATCCATGAAAGAATTTGGCACATTCGCGCCTGACAGCCACGTCACTGTTAACGGATATTAATTCGAGACTGTGAAGGATTTTACCTTTTTGGGAAACAGCATTAACAGCAAAAACAATGTCAGCTTAGAAATCAAACAGAGAACAACTCTTGCCAACATGTGCTACTTAAGAAGGAGTAGGCAATTGAAAAAAAGTCCTCTCTCGATGAACAAAACTTACGCTGTACAAGTCGCTCATCATACCTGTCCTGATGAATTGCTCACAGTCATAGACGGTGTCGAGAGAAGCAGATAATAGCTCTTGGAGAGTTCGAGAGAATAGTTCTTGGGAAGAATTGTGGTCCTGTCCTTGCTGATCCTATTTGAACTTGACGCAAAGACTCCGCTGACTTGGTCGTGTTATGTAAATGAACGAGCTCGCACCGGCCAAGAAAGTCGGCACTGTAGTTGGGAAGTAAAGGAAGATGGAGGCCGCCGTTGAGCTGGGAGAGGCAGATGGTGGAAGACTTGACCTCCCTGCTGCTTTCAGTTGGCGTCAGTTATCACGAAATAAGGATAGTTACGCCAGCTTGTTACACAACGGTCAAAATCGCTTAGGTCGTTTACCGCCAATAAATGATAATTATGACGAGACGTACCGCATGAACACCTATTCGACAGTGACCCATCATAATCCCAATCTGCATTGATAGATACGCCTTTGTTAACCCAATAATTTCAACAAACCGTTTGCTATACGCATCCGGCGTTTTCGCTACCCCGCAAGATCACAGGTGACCGTGGGTACTCCGCACGCCCTACAACCATCGCCAGTGGGCTCGTTTATACTCATGCGTTCTAAGAGGTCCACGTGATAATCGCCAGCAAAGTTGCTGTGTCCCGGTGATCATATGATATAAGTATTAAAACAGAATGACGCAAAGGTCAGGTTTCCCTCGCGCAAGGGACAGGACGGACAGCCTCCTATCCACCGCAACACGCCAACTTCCGCTTGGAAGATGCTGCTGTAATCAAGCAACTAAAACTTATGGCTTACATCGAGCTCCTGACAGAAAAACTTACTCCAATTCTACCGTCAAACATCGGCCCATCCGTCAACCTCTTAACCAGTCCAGGGTCCCATGTTAATTCGCTTTCCCACTCCTCTCTCAAATAAATGGCTCTTCTGAGTCTTACCAGACTATACTTAAGAGGACCACCCTAGTATACATACATATTTTGAAATAATTACGCCTGTGAAAGACGGAATCAAGAGCAGAAAAAGAATAAAAAAATAAAACAACGGTAAAAATCAATTAATTACAAGCAATAAATGCGAAAAGATATTAAAAAATTTGCACGCTTCTAAATATCTGAATACGAGCGCCACCTAGTGGAATATTTTCCTTAGGCTTCTTCTTTTTCTTGTAGCAATGATTTGGTACGATCACTCACGTCATCTTTATCATCCAACGATATCCCCTAACGGATATCCCGGAAAACTTGCAGTTTCAACAAAGTTGGACTAAAGATATATTGAGACTTAGGGCGTCTTTATGGTTTTTTAGTTCGAATAGCTGAATTCTTGGGTGCCAATCAAGTAGTTCGTGTTGGCTTGGTTGACGGTGTCAAAGGCCGGGCCTAGTGCCAGGAGTGCTGGTCTGTTAATGGCACTTAACCCGATGATGGTGCTGTGAATTTTCGGAAGTCATTCTGGTGGCTTGAAATAAAGGAGCCAGACAGTTTTCTGTTAGCTGGTTAGCTGGATTCCCTGGCTTTGGTAGCGGTATCACCTTTGCCATTTTAAAGGAATAAAAAAAGTGGGCAGAGGCGAATTGAAAACAGCCGCCAGGTAACTGAAACTCTCGTTACCAAGCTGTTTTAGCATCGGCACGGCTATTTCATGACAGAAAGCGACATACATACATCTTGCCCATGAGCTTCGATGGACTTGAAAGGAATATACGGTAGACTATAAAATACCCACAACGGCAGAGAGGATGCAGCTCCTTAAATGCTTTTCTCTTTTCGCCCGCTTTGTTCATCGACAAGCTGTCTGATGCGCAGGTTTATATCCATAATTTGAGTGCCACCAGATTGTTGGTTTCTCACAAGACTGAGTTCTCTCGCCAACACTGCTGTGTCCGCTGGGAAATTTGACTCCATTTCTGGTATTATTTCAGAGTTTATAAAGTGAACAAATTTTATCCTCTTCAACCCTCTTTCAACCTCACCTACCCGTGGAAAGTCCTATTTATTTACCAGGCGAGGCTTTGGTGACCTCAAGTTCCTTGACTTTAAAGGTTCAACTTGGTCATGGCAAATTGTTTCGGGTAATTTTTATCCGAAAAATGACCATAAACATCGATCGAGAAGAAGGGAATATATATCATCACTACTTTGCTTTTTTGAAGCCGTTGTAATTCTGCAAATCAGATTAAGGGGATGGTTGGTGTCATTTCTCGCAGCACACAATGCGGTTGTTGTGATTTTTAAGAAATCGACTATCTTTGTAATCTTCGCAGTTGAGCTGTCACAATTGAGTTGCATTGGAACGGGGGAAAAGTCGTCGTCCTGTGGGTCAAACACGAATCTGTGCACCTTGGTGAAATAGGTGAAAGATCGCATGCGCTAACGTGGCACTGGGACAGGCAAGTGTCGGAGCACGCGGTGTTGATAAGTGCGCGGTTTAACAGCATAATGCGACAAATGCACTCGGCTGGAGAATAACGGCGTTCAGTTCAGAACGTCTATCATCTTCATATTCTGTACTGGCCTACGCTGCAAATGGTGACAGGGACAAGGAGTCTTTTTTCACTATCGTGCTTGTGTGATGTTGCCGCAATCCTCCTACATATTTGAAGATTTGAAACAACTTATAATGAGAGGAACTTTTATTGAGGCATATGTACAAATATATTCGCCAAATAGATCTAGAAAGAATTATGTCAAATATCATAAATTTTGAAGGTATGCATGCCACCGAGTTCTTTATTCAATGTCTACCCACCTTCTGTACTCAACAAACTAATACCGCCACTAAGCGCGGAGAAATGGCGCATTTGGGAAGGCAGTCAGTTTTCGCAGTTTGGATTTTTGAGTTGATCGCTTCATAAATCTACAGCAGCGAGCACGAAAATTGCAGTGTCGATTTTTGACAAATTTCTTCGATCACATTCTTATTTTTCCCAACGTTCGGTAATTAAAGAATAAACGTCTATAAATTTTTTAGCTGAGACTGTGCAAATCAATCCCAATAACGTTTTCGGAATAATTTCGAAAAATTTTGACTAAAATTTCATATTTTTTATATAGAGCATGGCGGAACCATGCAAGGTGGCGGCATAGTGACATACCTACAAACATAAATAAATGTGCCATATGCTTTGTTTTTGTAAATTCGATGGACTAATGTAAAAATCGTACTGCGCCGTAAGTTGATGTATCAAATCAAATAAAAAAGTTTATAATCAACTGTCCCGGGCTGCCACCTTGTATAGTTCCACGATGATTTAGAGTTTTCGAATTTTTTTGTGTGTGCAGTTTTGCAGCCCAATCCATTTTATCACAACAAAGTACAAGTTATAGGTCTTTTAAAACTCGTAGCGATTTTTCACAATTTTTTTTCCAAAGGCCGCTTCAGATTTTCTTCCATATGAAAAATTAAGCCCTTTTATGGTAGAAAATATAAAACAAACTTTGAAAAAAAAAAAAATGTCAAAAATTAGTAAGAGTTTTGAGAAACCTTGTACTTTTTGTACATTGTTCGACTAGCATTAATTAGACTTCAAAACTTCGTACTTAAATAAATTCAGAAATAACTAGATAAAAAACTCGACATTTTCGTAAAGTTTTCTCGAATTTTCAGAAGTTTTCGAAAAGGTTTTTGACATTGGTTTGCACTGTCTGAACTATAAAATTTATAAACAATTTTTCTCAATTATCGAAAATAAGATAAAGAAGAATTAATTGGACGAAATTTGATAAAACATTGGTACTGACTGCTCTTGTCGTGTCATTGCTGTAGGTATGTGATATATACATACCTATATTCCCATAAGTATAAATAAAACATTATTATACCTTTCAAGAAAATGAAATGGTATATTAAGTTTGTCACGAATCTCAAAATTGTAAGTAATTAAAGGAGAAGGGATAGGCCTACTAATAAGTATACCGAAATGATCAGGATGAAGAGCTGAGTTGATTTAGCCATGTCCGTCTGTCCGTCTGCTTGTTGTATGCAAATTAGTCCCTCAGTTTTTGAGATATCTTGATAAAATTTGGTGAACGAGTATATTTAGGTATCCGATTAGGTATTTGTCGGAACCTGCCGGTTTGGACCGCTACAGCATATATCCCCCATACAACCGATTTTTCAGAAAAGAGGATTTTTGTCATATCTTCCTCAATTTATGAGATATAAGCTTCAAGCTTCAACATATGCTTTCGTATATTGAACATATTGTTGTCTGAAAAAATGGATGAGATCATTGGTATATATAGCATATATCCCCCACAACCGATTGTTCAGATAAGGAGCTCTTCATAATTACTGCCCCCTTTTAACTGCTATAGGCTTCAAATTTTATTGAATGCTTACATAAAGAGCATTCATTGTTGTCTGAAAAAATTTTATAGATCGGTGCTATATATAGTATATATCTCATAAAAACGATTGTTCAGATAAGAAACTCATCGTTATTTCTGCCCCATTTTATCATTAGAAGCTTAAAATTTCACTAAATGCTTACGTATATAGCATATATTGTTGTCTGAAAAAAATCATAGAGATCAGTCGAATATATAGTATATATCCCATACAACCGATTGTTCAGATAAGAAACTTATTGTAATTTCTGCCCCATTTTAGCAGCTAGAAGCTTCAAATTTCACTAAATGCTTACGTATATAGCATATATTGTTGTCTGAAAAAATCGAAGAGATAGGTGGTATATATAGCATATGTCCCGATTATACAGTTAAGAAACTTTTCGCAATTTCTGCCCCATTCAACCAGCTAAGATAACCTAAGGATAAGATTATTGTTCAGCCCCATTCATAAAATGTATGAAGTTTTCGGCACAGCCGAAGACGGTCCCGTCCTTACTTGCTATGAATAATTTTTATAGCTTTATTGATGTCATTCATGTATCTCTCCTACCATATCTACGTGTAGTTAATTATGCATACACATTTGTTTATATGCCTCTCATAAGCATTCTTGTCTAAACTTTCTTTGCGGCCTTTTAGTAGCATTTCTATTCGTTACAGTGGGCGTGAAGTTATGCCTAGCATACTCGCGTCTCTCAGAACTCCCAATTACATATGTACACTGAAAGAAAAATACTGGTAAAATCAACCAAAATACGGGTCAATTCAACCGAAATTTCTGTAAATTTTTATCCATCGCAACAAGATGTTGAATCAACTGTGCACAAATCGTTGATTCGTAATTGACCGTTTTAGTAGTCAAATGAACAAAAAAAATTTATATGAAAGTACCTATGTTACCATATAAATAAATAAATGTAAGGCGCGTTAACCGCCGAAGAGATTTTAGGCCGAACTTCTCTTCCAATTTGCGTCGTGCTCCTTTTTAATTTTTCTTACAAATTGGCGGGAAGCGACCAACTTGTTTTATGCCGACTCCGAACGGCATCTGCAAGGCATATGACTCATATGAGTTTTCACTGAGAGCATTTCATGGCAGAAATACACTTGGAGTGCTTGCCGAACACTGCCGAGGGGCGACTCTGCTTAGAAAATGTTTCTTGTAATTGAAAAAGCTTGTTTCTAAAATTTTGATGTTGCTTTTCCCGGAGTGTGAACCCAGGGTCTTCGGTGTGATAGGCGGAGCACGCTATCATCACACCACGGCGGCTGCCATATAAATACGTAAATATGTGAGTACATAAATACGCATGCTTGCTACATATACATACATATGAATATAGAAATGAAAATAGTAGTCACAAAACTGATTCTCAATTATTTCAGTTGCAGCTCAGCTCATTCGCAATTTCTTCTCTCGCATGTAGTTCCCTCACTTGGTTGTTTCGAACAAAACTTGTAGTATAAATGTTTGACGTAACACTTTTAAAAGAGAACTTGTAAGTTATAGAAAAGTAAAGAATCAAATCACAGGAAGGTAATTCACCACTGGAGTAACTTTACATGTAATTCGGCAAGTTTAATTCTCGTAACACTTTATTTTGAAACGATTCCAAAACAACTCAAACTTTTCTGCTGTCGGAAACATGAACATTAAAAAAGGATGTTTTTTATTATCTTATTAAATTCGTTCGCGTGAGGGAAAATTCGTAAAAACTTGCACAAAATGTTACTAATTTTGGAAAACTCCTGTTCGTTCAAGCAAAACTTTTGCAACAAGAGGGCGCAATTTTGCATTTCGCTTGGACGAGAAGTTGCAAAATTGTACCCGATAAATAGGTGTTCCGGTATCTCATAATTTTTTGCACAGTAAATTCATAAAGGGGTTTTTTCGTTTTGTATTGATAACTGAAAAACTAGTTTTTTATTGTTTTCCCATTTTGTGTGTTTTTTCGATTTGACGGTTTTCTTATTTTGGTGTTTTTTTAACAAGTGGCACCATCGTCATAAGTACAAAGTAGAGAGCGCAGTGAGCATAAAATTCTCTTTGAAATTTGCTCATGTATTGACAGTTGATCGCCGTTGAAATGACCTGTAAGATCAGTTGTGTTAACAGAAAAATCAGTTAGATTAAATTAGGAATCTGTCAATTTTACAGAATTTTGTTAACTTAAGAGCGACAATTTCTCTTCTGTTGAAATGGCTAAATTAATTTGTTCGCTTGACAAGGAACTCGGTCGAATTAACCACAATTCTATCAATTTCACCGAATCTCCGTTAAGTCAAGAACAACAGAACCGATTTGTTGATTTTAGTAGCACCATTTCTTTCAGTGTATGCACCTTACCCAAACATTTTTAACTATACCTGTGTAAGCGTGCGCATATTGATTAATTCACTTCTTCCAAATTTGTATGAATGCTTCAAGAATTTTTTTTATGTTAATGACATATTTAAAGAATTTTTTTTGGCGCCTCAAATGGGTCACAATATCTACAAGTTGTTAAGTTTTTTTTCGTTTTCTACATACATTCCACTGTATTACACGTACTTTTAGGGTTAATGAATAAATTGATCATTGCTTGTGCTGAATATTTAATTGATAATTATGTATTGTATTACATTTATGTATGTTAATGATTTGTGCATTGAGGTTGAAATTGAATTCCGATAATGAAAAAAAAAAAATTATTTGCTTTACTATAGTTTCTAGTGGCCACCGGATTTAAGCTTACAAATATTCGAAACCGATAATTTGATTTTAATTTAAATTCAGAGAGGGCGTTGTTTTGTATATTTTCAAACTATAGAAATCTAAGCGTGATGAAATCACCTAGAATAGCATTAGTTTATTGTTATCTAATAATAGAGGTTTTTGTATGACGAGGTATTGATTGCACAAGTAAGCTCAGCTCAATGCTGTGAACAGTTTATAAATCAATCCTTACGATTAATTTTAAATAAGCCATATTCAACACAGTTTAATGAACAGCCATAATGAGAGACTTATAGAGCATTATCTCCTTCCCCCCTCCAACTGCCTGGAATTACTTTTCAATTGCTCACTCAGTCCAACATAGTACTTGTTGGTAAAGAGTGCTTCTTCCTTGTATTTCAAGGCTAGAATTGTTTGTCTTGATAATGAAGATTCTCAGTACTCGGACTCTTTTCAACGCAAAACTCAATTTCTTTGCTTCTTTATCTAGGCCAAAGCTAGAAAAACTAAGCCTCGCCATCAAAATAAACCGGCGATTGTACGCTCTTGTAAACGACTGTAGGCTTAGATACGCAAGCAGGACTTTCTTCTCCAGCATGGGGTTAATTATAACCCTGTTGTTCTGCAGGTCAACCTCGAAGCATGAAAATATGTATGACCGCAATAGCAAGGCCAAACCCCGCCTGTACACATTATATGCGCTTCTGACATTGGCATTTCTTTAGAGGTGGCGTACTTTGAGAATTATCACACCCTTGCCATTACCACATGGGCGTCCTGCCACATATTACAAACTTTGGGGTATATTTTTTCTCAGCATACCTAATATTGCAAATAATATGCCCTAAAAATATCCACCAATGGTAATAACGTCATGAGAAAGCCACTGCTATAACAATAGGGAAGCCGCACGAAAATATTCAAAGCCTTGTGTGGTTTCAAATAGTTCGAATGGTTTCAAAAAGTATTGTAAGAGTTTTGGGAAATTCCGCTTGTTTTAAACCTTCTGCTAACGTTCGAATCACTGAACTGTCGAATTAATAACTCCAATATTCAGTATTGCAAAATAGTATTTATTTAGACAACTTTGGGAGTAGTACTTCACAGTTATACTTCACAACTAATAGCGTGTTTAAATCAAAACTGATTAGTTATCACACAGCTTGCGCTGCTCTTATACTCTCTGTTGTCTCGTTCGCATATTTCTCCTAAGGTCTACACTTTTCACGAACATGGAACAGTTGTATCGCCTACTTGATTATTACGCTATATGCGTGTGTATGCGTGAGCAAAAACTTCTGCTCTTAGCTGATGCCTACATGTGTGTATGTGAGATATCTCTTCATTTCGCGCGGCTGGTTATGTGTGTGGAATATTCTTCGTTGCCTTGTACATAAGTGTGGCTGCTGGCTATTTTTGTTGTTGTGATTATTTACTAACAGCATTGATTGCTTTTCGTCGTTTTAAAAAAGAAGTCGGCCACGAGGTCTATGTCGATTTTTTTATCTCTTATCGTATAAGTACCAACCTATAAGGACCAATTCGTTCGTTCACTTTAACCTTCAGTCTGCAGGACACGTTTCTTACCTTTAAGTATACGCCCTGTTTGCCTAGGGAATGGGATGACGGAAAATCTTTCCATTATACATCATTCTAATATGCCTTTATGTATACCCGACAAAAACAATGCCATTGAGTGCATTTGACAAGTGGTGTTACACAACTTAGTGGTGTTCCTTTTTTTTGTCTAGACCGTCTTACACGCTTCAAGAATAAGATAATAACGCTGATTATACTTATGTTATATTTAGATACGCACTTACACACATTGAAAACCAAATTAATATGTATGTATTCTTCATTTTCTTTCAGGTATGTAAAACCTGAGAACTGCATTAAAGCATCCTTAAATTTTGGTGAGTTTAAAATACACTAATCATGAAAATAGTTGAAGCCCAAGACCAACCGTGCAGAATATAAAGACTTCGTATGTTATATTGTATGTATTGTATACAAGATTATGTCATTGCTTAAAGGGACATTTTTCGTTTCTTTTGGTTCATTTATATAAAGGAAGTACATCAAATTTTTCTATATTCTTCTTATTCAATGCTGATAGCTTTGATATAAGCAAGTATTTATGTATTCCCTTTTCAATAACACTCCTTTTTGGTTTTTTATTTGCATTTTTTTCTGTTTCGTTTTCATTTCATTTTTCTCTCAGTAAAATTTATCTGTGATAAATAAATAGTGAAGCAATTGGAATCAGGTTAAATTAACGATTTTCCATGGAATGTTCTTCTGGCGAAAGTGAAATGCCGATCATAACTGATAAGAAATGTCATTGATATTGATTTATATTTTACTGTTATCAAATAATTGCAACAATTTTCGCCAGACAAATTTTTACTGCTTTCTGTTGTTTATCTTTTTGCTGATAGAGCGAATGAAAATAAAAACAGAACCACTTTCGGTTCGATAACAATGATAATTTAATTAGTGAAATTTTCCATTGAATCGATAGACTTGAAGTGAGACACAAATAATTAGTCGAAATGTTTGCATGTATATAAATAATGATGATGGCGCAACGCCGAGACTGGTTTGTCTCCAAGCCAAATTTGGCAAGGGTTAAATATGCACCAATATATTGCGACGAATATTAGCATCACTATGATGTTAGTAAATGATCACAAAACAAAAAAGGAAGCAAGCAGCCACACTTATGTACATGCACACATTATAGCAAGCACCCACACTTATATACAAGGCAACGAAGAATATTACACACGCATAACCAGCAGCTCGAAGCGTAGAGATTATTTCACATACACATATGTAGTCAGCAGATAAGAGCGAAGTAGATGGAGAAACTGGTAAGAGCAGAAGTTGTTACTCACACATACACATGCATATCATTTAACAACCAAGTATGAGATACAACTGTTCCAGAAGGCATGTTCGTGAAATGTCTAGGCCTTAGGAGAAATATGCGAACGAGATAACATAGAGTATAAAACCAGCTCAAGCTGAGGAATAACAATCAGTTTGATTTAAACACGTTATTAGTGAAGTATAATTGAAATTGTGAAGTAATACTCCTAAAGTAGTCTAATAAAGATCATTTTGCAATACTGAATATTGGAGTTATTTATTTGAAAGTTCAGCGATTCGAACGTTAGCAGGTGCATAATTATCAGAAATTCCCAAAATTCGTTAAAATACTTTATAACTCAAATATACCAAGCTTACACAACTTTTAATTGTTATAGCTGCTTTTTTGCATAGCTTTAGACTACAGCGCCACCTTATGATTAAAATTATAGTCTATAGTAACTTTTAGCGCTCCATATAATTGTAAACTATAGATTTCCATAACATATCGACTGCTCAGTGGTATATCACCCTCCCTCGTTTTTCGTTCGAATTTGTTTCAGAAACCCTTAGCTCAGGTCTTCGGTCAAAGAACGCACAATCTCAGAATTTTGTTTGATAAACACCCCAATAATGTCAAAATATATTGAAATTAGATTGAGATAGGGCGTTTTGAAATAAACTCCGAGATAGGGCATTCTTCAACTGAACTATGAGAAAGAGCGTTTTTAAACAAATTTTGAAATAGTGCGCTAAACAAAAGTTTTTTGAGATAGCGCGTTTTTAAAATAACAGCTGAGCTAATCTTATTTATGGTGTAGAAAAGTACAATACGCTTAATTATATTTTTCTCTTTACATGCCGGCCGGTAAATGGAAATAAACACAAAAAAATTCATTCTAAAAATTTAACAAAGAAAACATTTGTACGTGCGATAAAGTAAAAAAAATGAACGGTTAAAATAATTAACGTTTATAGCAAACAAACCAAATTTAACAAAGAACACTCCTTTTATCGGCATTAAATAGAGAAACAATAACAAAAAATTTGTAAAAAAATAAATAAAAGTAAATAAGTAAACATATTATTTAAATATTCATCCAAACATTTTAATATACATAGAAATATATGTATGTATGTTCTTGTGTAGGTGTGCATAGATAGCTATTTACATATGGAGTTATGTACATATGGGCTTCCATATTAATGTACATATGTACATATGTTTGTATGCCTAACTATATTAGGGTGTGCCATAACTAGGTGGACATGTTTTGTTAGAATTCTAACTGATTAACATTTCAACAAATGGTGTTTTCACGAACTGTGTTTTAAGAAATAAAAATAAAAAAAACAGTAAGGGCGTAACTGTCTTCGGATGTGCAGAAGACTTCATACTTTTCATGAATGGAGCTGAGCAATAATCTTATTCCATTCTTAATATCTGAATAATCGGCTGTATAACATATTTAATATATAGAAAACAGATGTACATACTTAAGCGACATTCTCGATAAATCTATTATAAAACAAGTAAGGAAGGTTAAGTTCGGGTGTAACCGAACATTACATACTCAGTTGAGAGCTATGGTGACAACATAAGGGAAAATAACCATGTAGGAAAATGAACCGAGGGTAACCCTGGAATGTGTTTGTATGACATGTGTATCAAATGAAAGGCATTAAGGAGTATTTTATGAGGGAGTGTGCCATAGTTCTATAGGTGGACGCCATTAGGGATACCGCCATAAAGGTGCATCAGGGTTGACTCTAGAATTTGTTTGTACGATATGGGTATCAAATGAAAGCTGTTAATGAGTATTTTAAAAGGGAGTAATCCTTAGTTCCATAGGTGGACGCCGTTTCGAGATATCTCCATAAAGGTGGACCATGGGTGACCCTAGAATTTGTTTGTACAATATAGGTACCAAAAGAAAGGTGTTAATGGGTATTTTAAAAGGGAGTGATCCTTAGTTCCATAGGTGGACGCCGTTTCGAGATATCGCCATAAAGGTGGACCAGGGGTGACTCTAGAATGTGTTTGTACAATATGGGTATGAAACGAAAGGTGTTAATGAGTATTTTAAAAGGGAGTGGGCCTTAGTTCTATAGGTGGGCGCCTTTTCGAGGTATCGCAATAAAGGTGAACCAGGGGTGACTCTAGACTTTGTTTGTACGATATGGATATCAAATGAAAGGTGTTAATGAGTATTTTTAAAAGGGAGTGAGCCTTCGTTCTATAAGTGGTCGCCTTTTCGAGATATCGCCATAAAGGTGGACCAAGGGTGACTCTAGAATATGTTTGTACGATATGGGTATCAAATGAAAGGTGTTAATGAGTATTTTAAAAGGGTTTCCTAAAAATCCGTTGTATGTGGGATATATGTTATAGTGTTCCGATCGAGCTGGTTTCGACAAATGTCTAATTGGACACCTAAATATAGCTGTTTGCTAAATTTTATCAAGATATCTCAAAAATTGAAGGACTAATTTGCGTTCAAACAGACAGACGGACAGACAGAAGGGCATGGCTAAATGAACTCAGCTCTTCGTCCTGATCATTTCGGTATACTTATTGGTGGGTTTATCCCTTCTCCTTTAAGTACTTACAATTTTGAGATTCGTGACAAACTTAATATACCATTTCATTTTCACGAATGTTATGAACAGACTGCTTAGATAATAAAAAGATAATAAAAAGCGGACGAATAATTTTAGGCTGGTATATTTGTCTTCTGTTGTAGCTGACTTATCCTTTCCCATTCTCTTTAGTTTATGATCACCAAAGAGCCTGGTCTGCTTCGACGACCATAGAACTAGTATAATTGATAAAAAAAAAGTCAACACTGGATCACTGCGCGAGTAAACGAACTACCTCTGGACTACGTTTTGAGCTCCAACATTTTCTGCACGCTCTGGTATCACTATCAGCATAAAGAAAGCATTAAGGGCAACACTAAAGCCTACACGATCGTTTGCAAGTTGTAGTGTGGCTGATCTTTTAGAAGAAAAGCCAACAACTCGCGTTCCTTGAGAGAACATCCAACGATCCGACGGCCAGTCTCCATATGCCCACTGTAGGTGAATTGGCTGAGCCGTTCCAGGGTACAAAGTCGAATCCTTGTGCGAAGGAAGATGCGAATCCAGCAGCTGCGAGAAGCCCTACCCAAAACGGGACGATCAGGCTAATCGCGAGCCACTATCATCATTATTGATTGGCGCTTAACCGCGTGCTAATATTTGTCGCTTAAATTCAAGCAAGACTAGAAATTTTCTAATAGAATATGTTCCTCCCAACGCACTTTCGGAGAACCATAAGGCAACTATAGGTTGTGAAAGATAGCCCCTACTAGCCTTTAAAACGCCTTTGAGGGGATCCTTGAAGCGTAGTCCTTTGACTGCACACTAACAGCAGAAAAACTTTTTTCATAGATCTATGAAAGGTTAACAAGGTTAAGTCTCGACAAATAAAATTGGTATCTTGTGCGGTCGAGCGCTAGGTCGTGGTTTCCAAAATGCCATCGCCCGGATAGTTGGTCTGTGGTCTGAGGCAGACTAGGTGGCAGGTCGACAAGCCTGGGCTTGAATTACAGCTACTGAACCGTCGATGCCGCAGACTATTCTGAAATAAGTTTAGTGTGGAAAAGCAGAATAAATCGATTTTCAGTAAATATCTGCAGAGATCGCAAAGTAAGAACAACCGATTACCAAAAAAGTAGAAATTACATTCTGTTATGACGCATGTACGGAAAGGAAATGAAAGCAAGGGAAAAGAAGAGCGGAAAATCAAGGCAAAGCGAGTTATCGATTTGTTGCCCCCTTGTTATCGGGCTCTTATCGGCATATTGTCGACGAGTTATAAGCGAATGATCGATTTGTTATCGAAATTTTATAAACACACGAGATAAAAAACACAAGGGAATCTCATATCAGCAATAAAAAAAATGTACCCACCTATGCTATTTTCTGGTGCTAGGAACAATGACACACCCTAATGTACATAAGTAAGCATGTATAATATTCATTGTATATGAAATGCTAATTATATAATTTATCGCTCATACGCACCGCAGGCCAATATGATTAGTATTTCGATAAGCAACGAAAGCAACGCACACACTCACACACAGCGAATAGGGAGCAACAAACAGAGAGTAGATTGAGCAAAGAGCACCAGAGAACATTGAATGCGATGACAAAAGCAAAAAATTTACTAAGCAAATGTTTGGTAGGTAGTAGCTATTGAGCTGGTGAGATCAGACGTCAATCAGTCTATAAGTTGACGCGTTAGTGTAACGAACTATTTTGTTGGCAACACCAATAAAAAGGAAATAAGCTGCCAATGAAGGCACAAATTTAGTGCTGAGTGAAAGGAAACAAAAATAAAATCTATAAAAAGATTATGATCAATTAAAACAAAATTTAGTGTAAAAAAATTTCAAATGGAATGAAGTAAAATTTTTAGTGAAGAAATATAAATAAATTTAGCTGCAAAGAAAAAAATTTCCAAACAAAAAAATTGCTTTAAAAAGTGAATTTATCTAACGAAAGAAAATCGAAACTATCATTATATCGCTAGTAAGCGCAAACGAAAAATTTTAATAAAAAATTTGGCAGCACAAAAAAGAGTTCAAATGTTTTTGGTGGCGCTTTGTTACTCCAGCTGTGCGAAGTGATTATGCACAAAAAAAAAAAATTGTTTATAAAAAATTTGGTAAGAAGTGAATTGCAGCACTTATATGGTACATTTTTTGTTGCATACCAATACATACAAAACATATGTAGCAATGTGAAAATTGCTGTCTGTCTGCTGATTGTCTGTTTGCAGAGTGCCACCATTTGAATGGTAGCTTGATTGAGTGAATACGACACGACATCGGGCCAAACACCAAATTATTGCCAAATCAGATATTGTAATAACAACTAATGCGATACATTACGTGATATGTAATAGCGAAATTTAAATAAAATTAAAAAACAAAAATAAAATAAATGTTGTGCAGTACATTAAAACGCATTAAAAGTGTAACAAAAAAAAAAAAAAAAAACTAAAAAAAAATGAAAAAAAAAATCTAAAAACCTGCATTAAAAAAAAATAAAAATAAATTTCCATTCAGTGGAAGTAGTTGCCAATAGCTATAATTTAAGACTATAATAAAGCGTGTAAAAGCGATCGTAATTGTGTAACTTTCAATTGTTCAATTCGATAATCAAAAGTGATTTTTGTGTTATTTTTTTTTTTTTTTAATTTTTTGTTATTTTTATTTTTAGAGATGTGAAGTGATGCAAGCAGTGAATTTAAAAAGGTCCGCCGAAAATATTCTCCAGTGTATATAAAAAAGGTAAATGAATAAAAAATAATAATAATAGTCCCATATAAGTATAAACATAAATAAAGGTAAATAGTTATTTTTCGGTATCAAAAAAAATTTCAAATAGATTTTTGAAATCTATATTTAAGACTTTTGATTTGACTTTTTTTTTGATGTTCTCTTCAGCATCCGTGTTGAAATTTTTTAACACACTGGTAATTAGAATTGACTTGATTATTGAAAATCATAGCAGCTTTTCACATCCTTTTCGAAAATTTTGTTTAATGCCCAAAATGTGACAAAACTGTTTAAATATACCAAAAAAAAAGTGAAATAAACAATTATGCTGCTCAACATTTTGCTATTAAATACTATGGACTAGTTCAGTCTATGTGAAGTCCTCATGGACTAGCCAGTTCAAACTATGAGTTATTTTTTTAATTGAGAAACCAATTTTTAACTCCTATTTTGGACTTAAAATGTTTTATTTAGTCAGATTTTAAGTTTTATATATGTCGGCTTGCCAATTTATTAGATTTTACTAATAAAAAAAAAAAAATAAATAAAAATGTCTGTTTTTGATTAAATAATTGAAAAATTGTAAAGTGTTTATTTCTGAAAATTTCGCAAATTTTGTATTTCTGAAAAATTAAAATTAATGAAAAAAAAATTTAATTGATTTTCTGCTTGAAAAGTTAGTTGTTGTAGCAGTGCTTAGCCCCATCCAATAGGTACGATCACTGACATGTTAGTTAAATTAATGGTTACATTTGGGCTTGAAGAATTTATATTTTTGGAAAATTTGTCGTATTTTTATTTATGAAAAACTTTCAAATCGCTCTTTTTCAAAAATTTTGATATTCCAATAGTTTTGAAAAATGTTGATTTCTCAAAAATTTTCTAAAGTTTTTATTTAAAAATTTTTAAAAAAATGTATAATGCAAACAAAAAAATATTGTAGTTTAGAGTTTAAAATTAGAAGTAAGATTTACTTTTATACTTGGGTTTAAATAGTTTTCATTATACTCAGCTGAGCAGAGCTCACAGAGTATATTAACTTTGTTCGCATAACGGTAATCCGTAACGGCATAAACTAATCGAGAAAGATATAGACTTCTATATATCAAAATGATCTGGGTGAAAAAAGAAATTCATTTAGCCATGTCCGTCCGTCTGTCCGTAAACACGATAACTTGAGTAAATTGTGAGGTATCTTGATGAAATTTGGTACGTAGGTTTCTGGGCGCTCATCTCAGATCGGTATTTAAAATGAACGAAATCGGACTACAACCACGCCCACTTTTTCGATATCGAAAATTTCGAAAAACCAAAAAAGTGCGATAATTCATTACGAAAGACAGATAAAGCGATGAAACTTGGTAGATGGGTTGAACTTATAACGCAGAATAGAAAATTAGTAAAATTTTGGACAATGGGCGTGGCACCGCCCACTTTTAAAAGAAGGTAATTTAAAACTTTTGCAAGCTGTAATTTGGCAGTCGTTGAAGATATCATGATGAAATTTGGTAGGCACGTTACTCGAAATCGGATGACGAACACGCCCACTTTTAAAAAAATTTTTTTTAAGTCAAATTTTAACAAAAAAATTAATATCTTTACAGTATAAAAGTAAATTATGTCAACATTCGACTCCAGTAATGATATGGTGCAACAAAATACAAAGATAATTTCAAAATGGGTGTAACTCCGCCCTTTTCCATTTAATTCGTCTAGAATACTTTTAATGCCATAACTCGCACAAAAATTTACCAATCCTTGAAAAATTTGGTAGGGCATAGATTCTATGACGATAACTGTTTTCTGTGAAAATGGGCGAAATCCGTTAAAGCCACGCCCAGTTTTTATACATAGTCGACCGTCTGTCCTTCCGCTCGTCCGTTAACACGATAATTTGCGCAAAACTTAGTTCACGTACTTATCTGAAGTCACTTTGTCTTGGTATAAAATAAGGCCGAAATCCGACTATGACCACGCCCCCTTTTCCGATATCGAAAATTACGAAAAATAAAAAAATGACATAATTCTATACCAAATACCAAAAAAGGGATGAAACATGGTATTTTGATTGGTTTATTGACGCAAAATATAACTTTAGAAAAAACTTTGTAAAATGGGTGTGACACCTACCATATTAAGTAGAAGAAAATGAAAAAGTTCTGCAGGGCGAAATCAAAAACCCTTGGAATCTTGGCCGGAATACTGTTCATGGTATGACATTTATAAATAAATTAGCGGTACCCGACAGAAGATGTTCTGGGTCACCCTGGTCCACGTTTTGGTCGATATCTCGAAAACGCCTTCACATATACAACTAAAGGCTACTCCCTTTTAAAACCCTTATTAATACTTTTAATTTGATACCCATATCGTACAAACACATTCTAGAGTCACCCCTGGTCTACCCTTATTGCGATATCTCGAAAAGGCGTCCACCTATAGAACTAAGACCCACTACGTTTTAAATAATCATTAACACCTTTCATTTGATACACATGTCATGCAAACACATTCCAGGGTTACCCTAGGTTCATTTTGCTAAATGGTGATTTTCCCTTATTTTGTCTCCAAAGCTCTAAGCTGAGTATGTAATGTTCGTTACACCCGAACTTAGCCTTCCTTATTTGTTTTTGTAAGATTTTGGAGCATTGAAACTTTTTTTTAAGTAAGTATATTCGAACAGTTTTAAAATGCTTTCTTTTTTAAAGTTTTGAAAAACTTTTATTTCTGAAAAGTTTAAAGAACTTGTTTTTGGAAAACGTAAAAAAGTCAAACAAACATTTACTCGTATAATTCTTATTTGTGCAGAATTTTGAAACATATCCGAACAGTTTGTAAGTTTTTTTTTGAAGACTTTGACAAATTTTAATTTCTGTAAAGCTTTTAAAAGCTTTCATTTCTCAAAATTTTTGTTTCTGCAAAGCTTTTAGAAACTCAAAATTCTTCTTTTAAATTCCCAAAATTCTTATTTCTAAAAAATTTTGTCAAGTTTATACATAAATTGTTTTAAAAAATATTTATTTAAAAAGAAAAAAATTAAGTTTTATTTTAGGCTTGAAAAGTGAAAGACAAGTTAACTTTTATTTTTGGTTTAAATAATTTTGATGTGTGTAAAATTTTGGAACAAAAAGGTTTTCTCAAAAATAAATATCTCCACATTTTAAAAAATTTTTATTTCTAAAAAGCTTTGAAAAAATGTTGTTTCTGAAAAAAGGCTAACATTCTATTTTTGGGTTGAAAACTACAAGAAAAATTACTATTTACTTAGGGGTTGGAATAATTTTATTTCTTAAAAGTTTGACAAACTTTTATTTCTGTAGTTTTGAAAAACTTATATCGCGAAAAAATTGTTAAAACCTCATGATTTCTGAAAAATTTAATATTTGATCTTTTATTTTAAAAAAAAATTTTTTTTTGTTTTTTTGTGTTTTTTGTGTTTGAGTTTTAATAATTTTGCTTGTTGAAAAATTTAAAAAACTTATGTTTGTGCAGAGTTTTGAAAAACTTTAATTTTAAAAAATTTATATTAATGAAAAATTTGGAATTTTCCTGAAAACATGTTGATTTGTTTTTAAATTTTGCTTATCTAAGACAACGAGTTATTGAATCACTTTTTTTCATCATAACTGTTTTATTGTTTGTATAAAAGATGTAGAGCAAAGTTTTAAAAACCTGCTAGAAAACCAAACCGACCATTCCGTCTCGCTCTCCCCCTGTTTTTTTAACCGCTAGACATAAACTGAGCTGTAGGAGGCGATAGTTACCAAACTTTGTAGAAAATTTTTTTTTTCTTCACAGTTGGTCCCGTTTTCCCTATGTCAGGAAGAGCAATTAACCAGAACTTGGTGGACAGATCAGTGCACAATTTATGTCAAACGAGAGACGAGTTAGCTTTTTCCCGATGTTTAGAAAATGTCGCTTAAAGGAAATTTATTTATTTCTTCCACGTTTTACACATCTCTTCCTTTGAGGGAAACATTTATTTTGTAAAAATAAAAGTTGATCACTGAGAAAAACCGCATAACATTTTTGACTCAGTGCATATATTTAAGATCAACATTATTATTAGACGATGTATTATATTTACATATAAATTTATGCTATATTTACATATGCGTTTTTTTTTTGTATCGCATCTAAACTGAAATGTTAATAAACTGCATGGAATGCAATTAACTTATCAGCGTGTCTATATAATGACTACGGCAAACAATTGCCTATTGACAGCCACAATAATGACAACAATGTGACTCGGTTTGATATCACAATAGATACATTGTTCCAATGTACAAACATAAATATGTATCTACAACAGAACTACACATTGTATAAATACATGTTGGCAGATACAATAGCAAAGATTGCCGATAAGTTTGTATTTAAAAATGAAAAAAACAAATCCAATAACAGTGCCATTTCTCAATGGCCAATATCCAGCGGTGCAGTCGCAGTGTGCGCATCACCAACTGTCGATTTTCCAAACTGAAATTAAATAAATAACTGACAGATACAAACTCTTAAATGCCAATATTTATCTCTCGCAAATCACATACTTTCTTTCTATTTCAATGTCACTTTTTATTTCGTTAATGGCGTTGTGTTGGAGGGAAAAAGTAGATAAAAATAAAAAATTACAAATACATACATAGTATGTACTAAGTAGTTTTAAACAAAAAATAATATATTTGGCATTGCATTGCATTTTATTTCCTTTCAAGTTTAAGGTGAATCATATTTACTTATTAATTTCCATTTTTAATTTATGCGATTCTGTATATTAGTACTAATGAGTATATAAAGTAACGGGCAGAAAAATAGCAGATGCATTTTTTTTCCAAATTTCGTCAATAATGTTATTTTTTTTTTGTACTCTCCATATTTTAAGAAAAAAATTCTATGAATTTAGTTACTGAATCTATGCAAATCGATCTCAAAAATGTCTTCGAAAAATTCAAAAATGTCTTCGAAAAATTCGAAAATTTCGAACTATTTATTTTGAGTATGCAGTTTTGTAGTCCAATAATTTTTAGTTTAACAAGTAAAGAAGGTTAAGTTCGGGTGTAACCGAACATTACATACTCAGCTGAGAGCTTTGGAGACAAAAAAAGGGAAACTCACCATTTAAGAAAATGAATCTAGGGTAACCTTGGAGGGTCTACTACGTTATCCCCAAAATCAAAATCCCCAAAACAAAATCCCCAAATCAAAATCCCCAAAATCAAAATCCCCAAAATCAAAATCCCCAAACTCATAGTCCCCAACACAAAATCCACATTTATGTGTGAAATAAATTCAAATTAGTTTTAAAATCGCCGCTACCAAAAAAGGCTAATAATCCATACCAACATTCTGCATAGGCGGCCTTCGGCCGTGCTTATAAAAAATAACCCTGGGCTACGCCATGCCAAGTCCGGGTGTGTGGTATAACCGTGACTACCCCCACGGTGATGCCCCTCTGCGTAGTACACGCTTCTGTTAGCTTGTTCAAATTAGAGCGACTAGCAGTCCTATATATGGATAAGTAAAAATGTGTATTGCCAAAACGTGAATATATAGTTATACATATATAAATATGAATGAAAGAGGAAAGAGATATTGCTATTTTTTACATGGGCATGATGTTTATCATAGCACTGGGATTTTGTGTTTGGGGATTTTGATTTTGGGGATTTTGATTTTGGGGATTTTGAATTTGGGGATTATGTGTTTGGGTATTTTTTTTTCCTTTGGGGATTTTGTGTTTGGGTATTTTTTTTGGGGATTTCGTGGCACTCACCTTGGAATGTGTTTGTATGATATGGGTATCAAAGTATGTAGTAGGTATTAAAACGAATTTTAAAAGGGAGTGGGCCATAGTTCTATAGGTGGACGCCATTTCGGGATATCGCCATAAAGGTGGACCAGGGGTGACTCTAGAGTGTGTTTTTATTTTCAAAGTTTTTTCTAAAGTTATATTTTGCGTCAATAAACCAATCCAATTACAATGTTTCATCCCTTTTTTCATATTTGGTATAGAATTATGGCATTTTTCCATTTTTCGTAATTTTCGATATCGAAAAAGTAGACGTGGTCATAGTCGGATTTCGGCCATTTTTAATACCAAGATAAAGTGAGTTCAGATAAATACGTGAACTAAGTTTAGTAAAGGTATATCTATTTTTGCCCAAGTTATCGTTTTAAGGGCCGAGCGACTGACTGTGTATAAAAACTGGGCGTAACCACGCCCATTTTGAAACTTTCTGTTATTTTTGTATTTTGCTGCACCATATCATTACTGGAGTTGAATGTTGACATAATTTACTTGTATACTGTAAAGATGTTCAATTTTTTGTTATAATTTGACTTAAAAAATTTTACTAATTTTATATTCTACGTCATAAGGTCAACGCACCTACCAAGTTTCATCGCTTTATCATTCTTTGCTAATGAATTATCGCACTTTTTGGGTTTTTCGAAATTTTCGATATCGAAAAAGTGGGCGTGGTTATAGTCAGATTTCGTTCATTTTAAATAGCGATCTGAGATGAGTGCCCAGGAACCTACATACCAAATTTCATCAAGACACCTCAAAATTTACCCAAGTTATCGTGTTTACGGACAGACGGACGGACATGGCTAAATAAATTTCTTTTTTCGCCCAGATCATTTTGATATATAGAAGTCTATATCTATCTCGATTAGTTTATGCCGTTACGGATTACCGTTATGTGAACAAAGTTAATATACTCTGTGAGCTCTGCTCAGCTTAGTATAAAAAAGTGGAAGTACAAATCTGCATTGACTTTTGACAAATTTTTTTCGCAGGGTGTTTCAGATTTGTTTTCTTATAAAACAGGGTTGGACGAAAGGTATAAAGGTGTCATGTGCCGTTACCAGCGGCATGGTTAGGTTAGAGTTTAAGCTCTATTACAGTATCCAGAACAAAGTTGTGCCAGAGTGACATGCGTGGAAATTGCTTTCCTCAACTGCGAGCTTCGGGTATTTGTCATTTAGAACGAGGTTCATCGGACGTTTATTAGCAAAGTAATATTCTGACGCTTTGTGGATGTCTCTTAGGCACCTTTATGATTTTTTTTTTGTTCAAACGGCTGAATTCTTTTCTGCCGAATTTCGTCATAGTGCTTCGGCGATAACTCCTTAAGCTAATGGGGGGCGGGGCTTCCTCAATCAGATACCTGTTGAGATGAACACATTTCTAGATATTCAGCAAAAACTCTTTGCTCAGCATTTCGTTTCTCTTCTTTAAGAAGTTCTCGCCTTGCTGTAAAAATCGTGCTCTGGTACCAGTTCTGAGTGCGATGTTCTCACAGGTCTGCAGTTCCTTTCAGATAAGCTTGGCGACACTATTATTATTTATTTTTGGAGGCACGTAGCATACAAACGGCTTTCCAGTTATTTTATATGTAGCTATGAGCGTTTCTTTGTCTTTAGCCGAGTGCTGCTAGCGAGGGACTTGAGGATTTTGTTACGGTGATGTACTTTACGTACAATTGCTGCTGCAAGCTAGCCAAAATGTGTATTTTGAGGTGTAAGACCCTAGTTAGCGTTATACCATCGACTTGGATATCCAATATTGCCGCTATTTGCCACTTTCACATTGTAAATAAGGTCGCCGAGGATTTGGTTAGTGCCATTGCCAAATTTCTCAAGGTGAAAAAACTGTAAAGATTAGGGAGATAATTTGTTACTTTTATGTCAATCTGAAGTTAAGGTTCTGGTAATGTTTGAGGCTGTTCTGTTTGAGAAAAATTATAGGTACATTTGAAGAATTAATAAATATGCTTTCCATTTTCCAGTTATTGAATACCAGTTCTTTTTAACAAAAGCTTTAAGCATTCATTTTACTTTTCATAATAATTGCTGTTGTTTTATTTCTATAAAAAACTCACAGCATGTTTCCTCGACAATTCGTATGTGATTATTCTATTATTGGCGGCGACCGTGGTGTGATGGTAGCGTGCTCCGCCTACCACACCGGATGCCCTGGGTTCAAACCCCGGGCAAAGCAACATCAAAAATATTAGAAATAAGGTTTTTCAATTAGAAGAACATTTTTCTAAGCGGGGTCGCCCCTCGGCAGTGTTTGGCAAGCGCTTCGGGTGTATTTCTGCCATGAAAAGCTCTCAGTGAAAACTCATCTGCCTTGCAGATGCCGTTCGGAGTCGGCATAAAATCATGTAGGTCTCGTCCGGCCAATTTGTAGGGAAAATCAAGAGGAGCACGACGCAAATTGGAAGAGAAGCTCGGCCTTAGATCTCTTCGGAGGTTATCGCGCCTTACATTTATTTTATTTTTTTTTTATTCTATTATTGGCTTTTTTCCTCCCCACTTTGTTACTGTTTTATGTTGCAGCAACTCGAACACCACCAGCTGTGAAATTTCTTTTGAATTAATTTTATTTATTAAATTGCTGTTGTTTTGTTATTATTATTTAAATATTGTTGTTTTTGGTGGACTCTTTCGTTGTTTTAGTTTTCAGCGTTCGTAAATAATTGTTCACTGCTCATTATAATAATATTTTTTCCATCCGTTGTTGTTGGGGTCGCTGTCACTTACAATTATGCAACAAAATATTAACACAACGAAATTGGTTATAAAAACGTGCCACATATGGTTATAATCGAAATTGAAAGACAATAACATGAAAATGAAAAAAAAAAAAAAACACAGAAAGAAAAACAAGTTGGTAAAAAGAAAATGTATGCATATGAGAGCAAAAATACAAAACAACTAAAACTTAGTTTCATAAGATAACCAGAAATATTTGTTGCAATAGCTACAGAAAATACTATTGCAACAGTAGCAATAATAGCAACAATAATAATAATAGTAACAACTGTGTATGAAACACAGTAAAAGGAGTTCAAAGTAAATTGAAATACGACGACATCGCATTATTTTCAATGCAAATCAGCGGAAAAATGGAAATGTGACGGGAAAAAGCGCCAGCTCTCACGTACTTACAGATGAATGCATATATATAGTGTATGTATGTATATGTGTACATGAAAAAACATATTGATGATTAAGCAATATTTTACTTAAGTGCTAACGGATGTACGTAATTGTTGCTGCAACATTAGGCCTCAACAAACATGCCGCGACAAACGCTTAGTAAATTTTTTCCTATAATCAATGCAGGAGTTGGAAAATTGTTTTGGTATTAATGAAGTTCCATAAGTTAAAGAGTATTTAGTGTTATTTAGGGTGTACCTCATTTAAGCACTACACAATGAAAATATCGTACAAGATTTAAAAACAAAAATATCTCATTGTGTATCTGCGCCACAACACGAAAACAGCAGAGACAATTTTTTTTTAGATAATTTAAGGAAAAAGCTCCATGCATTTTATAACTGAAAATATGCAAATCAATCTCGAAGACGTTTTCAAGAAAATTCGAAAACTCAAAAAAAAAAATTTACGAAAATTTCGAAATTTTATTTTTTTCTTCAGAATTTTTTTTTTCAACAAAATTTTGGAGATTGGTTTATAGTTTAATTTGTTTACAAAATTCATGTACTTTTTTTTTTAAATAGAGAAAATAAAACAGCAAACTGGCGAAATTTGATAAAAGTTGCTGTTGCTATTTGCGTATTCAATACTGTATATTTTGGAAATTTGAAAGTTATTTTTATACGATTTTCCATCATCCCTTTTCAATTGTGATATAGAGACAAACAGGCTACGGCGTTCTGACATCTTCAGTGTTCAATTTCGTTCTTTCGTGATGTGTTGACCTGTTCGTCTAGGTACGCCTTGGTCTGGAGCAGGTACTCAGTTAATGTGCATCCGCGAAAGCAGGTAGCAGTCAGTTATTTTAGTTTCTTTATCTTCTGCTTTAATTTTTTTTGCTCCTATCAGCTACCTGCGTTTTGTTCTTTTTTTATATTCATTTCTAAAATCTGGGCTTTAACAGAAAGTTCCACAGTAGTTTCAGATTAAGTGTAGCCTAAAAACTAAACTAAACCAAAATTTATCAAAAACAATTTCTCAATATAACAGAAAATCGACGGCTGTATGAAATAAAAGTTTATCAAAACGCCTTATCTCCGAATCTGTTTCAAAAACTCTCTATCTCGGAATTGTTTTATCAAATCCCACGTCAAAATGTATTGAAATTATACTCAGATGCAACGTTTTTGAAAAAAATTCTGAGTTTGGGAACTTTCGATAGGAGAGTCCTCGTTACGGTGATCTTCTGTCAGCATTTGAAATGGATGCTTACGCTTTAGTCCGCCTAATCGTTGGTTTAATGGGAGAGCAACTTCCCTGCAAAAATCGTTGGATCATGTGGTCCACTGGAGTACTTACCATTATACTCCACTGTAATGCAGCAATGGACCAAGTCATGTTTCTACACGAACATATTGTAAGCCGATCATTGCTCGTTTTTAACGATTTTAATCACTACACGATGTTTTTTGGACTGTGGGTACTCCACGGATTACTCTGATGTAATGCGGAGCTGGAGTATATGGTCCAGTCCTAGGACATCGCAATGTTAATTGGACCATATTTTTTGTATGAATTGTGGTTAATTTTGGAGCACTCGCTTGGTCCATAGCGAGTACTCCATACATGCATGCATGGAGTACTCGCGATTTTTGCAGGGTTTTTGCCGCTGCCTTTGCTAATGCTAGAAACTTCTTAGGATCTAGCTTAATTGTTGTCCCGAGATCTGGTCGCGCTTCAGAACATCCTTCCAAACTCTTAGTTCAACACATCCCTCTATTCCTTATTTATTTGAAAGATGTAGTGATGGTTCCTTCTCTGTAGGTGAAGTACCTTCCAATCTCGTGTTGATATATTCAGGTTTTGATGGTGCAATATGTTTAGAGATCCACCGGCTCCACCACTTTTGTATCGTGGGTATTATTGGTCTATCCGCTACCTTCAACCGTGCGCCTTCTTGCCTATGAAGGTCTGAATCAACTCTCTTCAGCGATTAGAAACTCCCAGTATTGGTGCAGGCCATCAACTGACTATTTGTACCATTTCGTTGTTTCGAAAGCTGGTAGCGCTTGAGAGCGTTCTAACACAAATTTTGAGGTTGGGTGTTTTCGAGCACGCCGTTTATACAAACCTTTAAGATTTAAAATTTTATTTCATTTTATAATAATTATCTAACTCTCTTCTATCTAACCCTAGCGAATTTGGTACATATATATGCAATCGGTAGAACACTTTATGTGTAAATGCCCGGCTCTAGCTAGAGCCCGGCTCAGGTTCCTTGGAACTCCGTTTCTAGAAGACCTCAGAGGGTTATCTGTGATAGCAATCCCAAATATTCTTAATTTTATCAACAACTCTGGCTGGTTGTAATACATTGACTGTAACATTCCGTAGGTTTATAGCTACTTTGGCGACCAGGGTCGCAGCCATTTCACCTACCTACCTATATGCAATCGGCACTTATTTATATCAAACACAACCAGTAGAGTAAAAAAGTTTCTATTAAGTAATTGCGCAAATCCTCCAATGGGTTAAATTATTACAGGCATGCTTAACGAACGAAACGATATCATTTCGTTACGTTAATTTGTCGTTCTTAACGTTAATAAACGAAACGAAATGACTTCGTTTCGTTTATTAACGTTGATTATCGTAACGAAATGATATCGTTTCGTTCGCTAAGCATGCCTGAATTATTATGACATATTGATGTTTGTTTGATTTGTTCCGTTAAACGACTTTAATTTCTTCCGCTTATCATTTACACTAACGAGTATACTTCAAGCGTTCCAAAATGACGTAATAAGTTAGTAGTTACCTTAATAGTGTAAGGAAATTGAGTATAATTCTCAATATGTAATTTGTAAGCAGAGCTGGGCAATTTCATACTTATCAAAATCATATCAAAAAAAAAATTTTTTTTTTCAGTTAAATAAATAAAAAAAAATGTCTTTAGCTTTAAGATTAAAGTACGTGTATTTAGAATATGATATGAAAAAGGTTACATTAAAAACTCAAGCGCATGCGTCGGCTTTTCTTTGCCATTTCATCTAAAACTTCATCAACGGTAACAATTTGATCACGGTGGATGCTTAGTGATGCGTAGCCATTCAATCGATTTTCACTCATCGTGTTTCTCAAATAGTTTTTAATCAGCCTAAGAGTTGAAAAAGATCTCTCGTCCGTTGCCGTTGTTACTGGAAGCGTGCAAAAGATTTTCAACAACATGTGAACATTAGGAAAAGCCACAGAATCGCATTCCTGTAATATTAATCATAGATAAATTGGCAAAAAAAACCGAAGCTTTTTGAGCCTATGCATGAGATCTAACGTATACGTATATAAAATTCAAAAGAAAGAAACTGATCAAATAGAAAAAAATTTTATTTAAAAAAGTCATATCTTCTATGTGTTTTTTACATTTTAAAATGTGAAAAACACATTATTTTTTCATTTATCAAATAATTTGAATTTTATTACATTATAATAATGTGTTTTTCACAAGGAAAATAATGTCAAATTTGCATTATATTTCAAAATAGGAAATGTGTACTTCGAAAAAATGCTGTAAATTTAGTATAATTTAAATGTGGAGAATAAAATCAAAGCACGAGAATTAGTATCGTTTAGTTCGGCAAACAAGCAGAACCGTAAGCAATGTTTATATTGTGACGAATATTAGCAACACTAAGGGATACTATCATCTCTAAGCCGATGCTAAGCAGTGACTTGTATGCACATCATTAAATCAATCATTATGTCTACCCATATGTCCATACGAGCAGCGGAGAAGAGATGCACAAACACATGCATATATATTATCTGAGATGTTCACAAAAGGAGGCAATAATTTGTGCAAGTATTACTCACATATACACGCGCATATGAGAAGCTATAAACGTAGTTATAGCTGGTAATTTTATAGCTGATAACTAACTAGTAATTTCTAGAATAGAAAAGCCTAGAAATATGCAACGAGGAAACCAGACAGTATAAAAGGCAGCAACAGTAGAGACACGGTAATCAGTTTGATTTAAGACGCTATCTGGGGAGCAATAGAAGTGTTATTGTGAAGTACTTTAATAAAGGCCATTTTGCATTATTGAATAATGGAGTTATTTATTCAACATTTTAGTGATTCGAACGTTAGCAGAAGGCTACAAATAAGAGGAATTGCAGTAAAATCGTTACAATATGAAGCTTGTCGCCGGGACGTAAGGACAGAAGAATCATGCAAATATTGAGACGCATGGAGTTTTCATATTTGCCTTTTCATTCCGATGAATGCAATCGTGGTTGAAGCAAACGAGCAAACGCCTGAATTGATTATATTTACGCATGCAATAAGTTGGTTGATTTTAAATCAATGTCGATTATGTTCGTTTAAGCAAGTTGGATCGTTGAACACGATCATGTTGCCGAATGTAATCGAAGGTTGTTGTGTTCGATTTTTGCTGTTCTCTGATATGTATGTAGATGGTCGTTAGGCAAATTTACAAGGAAACTTCTTTATGAAATTATAGTAAAAGTTAATATTTACAATTGTATATTTAATAAATTGCAGAATTATTACGAAACAGAATATGATTAAAATATAAGCGTTCACTTCGTACATACATATGCTTGAATATTAAAAATATAATATTATAATATCACCAACAAAGTAAAAACGTAGCAGAATTATAAAGAAATTTATTAACATAGACATAAAAACATCAAATATTTGAATTGTAACGACCATTGCTACGCCCATGACCCAAAACAATATCGAATTAATTCATACCACATAAGTACTCTACACCATGAATCCATCTATTTTTTTAACTTTGCTATAAAACAACAATCTTCCTTCATTCATGGCTAATCTTTTGATTGACTATCGATATCTCCAACAGCTGACTGCTCCAAATGCCTCCCACTTTGCTTTGCAACAACTTAATTTATCTGCCCTTGGTCTTCGACTGTGTTCATGCTTTTGTAAATTTATTTGTCCATTCAACTTTCCATGACCTTTGCAATTGTGTACACAAGACGACCATTTCGTCCGCTTGCCACACACCTTGTTGAGCTTCTTTCATTCCTTTGCACTCATCATGCAACGCCTTTTGCACTCATCATCCAACGTCTGTTGTGTCAATCAGCCTGATGTTGTGTGTTGTCTGCAATTTATTGTTTGTGTGTATGTAAATTGGAAAAATTGCATTATTGCATTCTTTCGTTCATTTCCATCAATAATTGAATTACAATCAATTCTTACTTTATTATCATTCTGCACTTCTTTCTTCCTTTTTGCAAGAAGAACTTTTTCACTTTTCATTGTTAGTTTTTTTGTACAAATTGTTTGTTTTCAATGAATTTTATGCTCGAAGCATTGCAAGCCGTGTAATTTATTGCTGCACTTTCGCGAGTTCGTTTCTTCTGTGTCCCCTTTCCCTCTCTCTGTACTCAATTGATTGCTATATATAATTATATTATATATACCTTCTCACTACAATTTTTTTTTATATTTATATGCTTCATTAAGTCATGAATTTAAAATTTAGATATAAAAACCATTTTACGTAATCTTTCGTGGGATATCTGCTTTGTGAGGTACTTTGTTATAGTATACTAGCAGACCTGACAAACGTTGTTCTGCCCTAACTTTGGTCTATCTGCATAGCTTTTAGGAAGTTTTTAGCTTTTACTCTCCCTCTTCTTCACCCTTTTATTCACTTCCTCCTCTACCTTTCCCTGCTTCTCTTTTTTCCTTCACTTCTATTCCGCACCATCTATCCCTATCTCACTATCATCTTCTAATTTTATCTCTTTTTCGGCCTCTTCTCCATCCGTTGTTTCCAGTCCAAGTCCTGGTCCCTGGTATCGTAAATCCTAATCTCGGCAAAGGGCTATCTGTTGCCTATTTCAGGCAAATCGAACTGTGAACCGGAAAGAATCTTCACAAAACAGTCTGCGGGTTACTTTGAAGCTATCCTGCAAATTTGAATAAAATCGGCGTAGTGGTTTCGTAGTCCATGAGCTGCATACAAACATATTGTAACGAATTTACTGCAAATCCTCTTATTTGCAACCTTCTGCTAAGTTCGAGTCACTAAACTGTTGAATAAATAACACCACTATTCAGTAATGCAAAATGGAATTTATTAAAATACTTCACAATAAATAACTCTACTATTGCTCGACAGATAGCGTGCTTAATCAAAACTGACTCTCGCGCCTCTACTGTTGGTGCTTTTATAATCTGTGATTCCCTCGTTGCATCTTCTGGGCGCTTGCATAATTTACTTAGTTACTGCCATATAATTATTACTACAGATGCACGTGTATAGCTTCTCATATGCGCGTGTATTTGTGAGCGACACTTCCACAATTACAATTGCGTACTTTTGGGAGCATCTCAGATAAGATATCTGCATGTGTTTGTGCGTTGGTTCTCCGCTGCGTGTACGTACATAAGTGTAGACATAAAGATTGATTCGTTTATGTAGATACATAATGATTGATTTATGGATGTGCATACAAGTCACTCTTAGCATCGGCTTAGAGATGACAGTACCCCTTATTGTTGCTAATATTCGTAACAATATATATTTCTTTAACTTACATGTAAAATTCGTCTCTACGTGTTTTTGTAACTGAACTTCTCCGAAACGACTGGACCGATTTTGATAAAATTTTGTGTGTGTTCAAGTGGGTTTGAGGATGCTTTGGATTCTTAATTTGGTTCGAGAAGTAGACCAGAGCCCGACCTTTTCAAATAATCTTATATATGGCGCGCTTCGTGACTAGCTCATTATTTGAAAAACTGTACTTTCCGGGAAGTGGACCAGCGACTGACCTATTCCAAAAATGCTTATTTATGGCGCAATTCGGTACAGGGGTACATAGATAATATTTGAGAATCTTCATTCCGGGAATCGGCCCGACCTATTCTAAATAAAAGAGTTTATAGCGCGATTTCCTTGAAATTTGGTATAGGGGTACTTCCGTGACTAGTTTATTATTTGAGAAACATTTATTTTCGGTGGACTAGGGCCCGACCTATTATAATAAATCGTATTTATTTGTGCTCTCCGACTTCTTTCTTTATAGCTTACGCGTTTCAGTGCTATTTGCACCTTCATCAAGGAGGCTTTTATACACACCATTACATGCTACAATTTGAACTACACATTCGATATCGCACTAACCTTAGGTTCTAGAAAGTTCAATGTCATATTAAATCAGGCAAAGGGCCATAAATAACATTGATAACACACCCCAAAACCTTCGGGTAGTTTTTCGATCGCAACAGCAATATAATATCTGTACATTTAACATTTCCGTTTGAAAAATACTAATGTTGCTAAGACTCCTTTTTTTTTTGTTAATTTAGATTCCAAATTCACATCTATTTTTGGTTCTAGTTTTGGTTTATGTTTAGCCCGAGTCCGGTTTCGATTCCGGCTACGATTTCGATAGTAGCTCAACTTTGGTTTAAGTTCCGTATTGGTTTCGGCTTTTCTATATGTGTTGGTTTATATTGATCGTTGGATTCTCTTTAGTTTCTGATTTCGGTTTATGTTCTAATTGCGATTTGGGCTTTGAATTTGATTCGATTTTGGGTTCTTTTCTGGTATTAAACTGTGTGCCAGCTTGGGTTAAATTTCTATTGGGTTTAGGTTTTGGCTTTTAGACGTTCCGGTCCCGGGTTAAATTTTAATCTGTTTTCAATGTCGTTTGGTTCGGGAATTTTGTTTGGTATTAGTTGTCCTCGTTTTGGCTTCGGTTCTGGCTTTGCTTGTGGTTTATTTAAACAAAGTAATTTTTTGTGTGTTATAGGGCAGATATATTTTGAGGAATACTTGAGCAAACGGCCTTGTCTTTTTAATATTATCTGTTTTCAAGGTTATATATATACATATATATGCTTTATGTTAGTACAATATCAAATTTGTAGTTGAAACTGTCGACCATATTTGATTATGTTATTTTAGTTATTGTATGTTTAATCTGTATTTAAATAGCGAGACATGCTCGTATTGCGTTATACAATTGTTTTTTTTATTGATATTAGAAAAAAACTACAAAGTTTACAAACGGCGATGGTTACTAGAACATATTTCTGAATTTCACTCCTGCATCATCTAGCTTCTCGGGAACTGAGTATTGAACTAGTGTAAAGGCAGATGCCTTTATCCACTCAGCCAAATGAATGCCCCGCTGCTCGCTTTGCTATTGGTCTTTAATTATTGCCTGTTTGTTGCTATTCCATTATACAGCATTAGGTACATACTGTTACGAATTTAGTGCAATTCCGCTTATTCCAAATCTTCTGCTAACATTCGAATCACTAAACTGTTGAATAAGTAACTCCAATATTGAATAATGCAAAAATTGTCTTTATTAGACTACTTGAAAATAACACTTACACTTCGCAACTGATAGCTTGCTTAAATCAAACTGATTGTCGTGCCTCTACTGTTGCTGCTTTTTATACTCTTCGATTTCCTCGTTCCATACTTCTAGGCGTTTCCAGAATTTACTTAGTTACTGCTGTAAAATTATAACTACAGATGCACGTGTATAGCTTCTCATATTCGCGTGTATATGTGAGTGAGACTTCCACAGATAATTGCCTACTTTTGGGAGCATCTCAGATAAGATATATGCATGTGTTTGTGCGTCTCTTCTCTGCTGCTTGTACGTACATATGTGTAGACATAATGATTGATTCGTTTATGTAGATACAAGTGACTGCCTGCTATATTGTTGTGGTTTCATTTACTTAGCATCAGACTAGTGATGTGAGTATCATTTAGTGTCACTAATATTCGTCAAAATACTAATTCTATACTTGTTTAAACCTAATTGTGTGGAATACTTATAGGCGCGCTTTCAAGAGCTCAGAAACATGGCATTTTAGCAGTCCTCTATAAAGGATAAAGGCCTATACACTAGTATGAAGTACTCAGCTCCAGAGAAGCTAGCTGATGAAGAAGTGAAATTCAGAAACATGTCCTAGTAACCATCGTTGTTTGCAAAATTTGTAATTTTTCTCTCAAAAACATTTATTAGAAAAATAACAATTTATTGTAATAGCCAACACCAATAAGAAAAATGTTGTTATATAAATATTTACAATTAAAGAATTAAAGTACAAATAACTTAAAAATTATGATTAAGAAACTTTAAAATGTCTTGACAGGTCCATATGTGCTTTGATGTAACAACCAATCTCTGAAATAATTTGCATTCCTACACGATCTAACATAAAAATATTTAATTTGAAACCTGTTCACTTAAAACTAATCATATTTGCATTCATATTTCACTTTTACTATTTTTCTTTATGGAAATTACGCCATCAGTGCGCTGACTGCATTTTTAGCTCGTTTGGCCTTCTTTGCAATAAAATCGTTGTTGTCAACACTTTGCTAACTTTTTGCTAGATAATAATTGCAGACAAGATTAAAATTGATTTGATATGCACAATGCGAATATAACACACAAAAAAACAAGTTATATCATTGTTCGTAAAATGCTAACAGCGCATGTATGTAAATTAAATGATAATTAATTAAATTTTATTGTTATATGTTTTATAGTTTAAATGTGAAAGAGTCAATAAAAAACGAAATATTGTTGTGGAAGTATTTTAAACATATCTAACCAGTCACTTTAAAAAATTAAGTGGTTCTACAGCAGGGCTCTACATTCTCATTGGTCTCATTGCTCTACGTCTGTTTAAGATATCCGAACGAGAACTGTCAGATAAAGTGCCGGTCAACTTGAATTAAATATGAAGAAAACGGCCCTAAGTAAATCCGAATTCGAATTTTAGTCTAAATTTTTCACTACAGGAATTTGTTAGGCTTTATTGTAAAAGGGGCAAAAGCCCCCCTCACCGTATGGTGAAAAAGTAAATCTAATTAGTCAGCATAAATTACGTTTGTATCAGCTTTTCATTAATTTTTTTGACAAACTATAGCATAGCATGATAAGACATGATTTTAGTATTCGGTTTCGGTTCCAGTTTCGGTTTCATATTTCATAAATTTTCTATATTATTTATTTCGATTCTGTTTTACAATTAAAGTGCGATTTCGACGCTATGCAGGTTGCGAGCTAGATCTCTATTTCTTGTTCTCCGATATGATTATGGTGCCGTTTGCGTTCTCAGTTTCTGTTTCTGTTTTGTTGCGGTTACGGCTCGCTTTCAGCTTAGGTTCGGCTTCGGTTTCAATTCTGGTTGAAGAAATAATTTTGATTTTGATTCCAGTTTGGGCTCTGCTTTCAGTTTTGGCTTCTATTTTGGCATCTTATCTGTTTTCATTATCGTTTTTGGTTTAAGTTAGTTCCGATTTTATTTCGGGCATTGACCTCACTTCTTGTTGTGATTCCAGTTCTAGCTTTGGTTTGGGTTAATTTTCCGGTTCTACTTTCCGTTTTTTTTCTGATACAGGTTTCGATGTAGCTTTCAGTTTTGGTTTCGGTTTCACTTCGAGTTTTGGTTCTGGTTTCGATGTAGCTTTCAGTTTTGGTTTCGGTTTCATTTCGAGTTTTGGTTCTGGTTTCGGTTTTAATCTGAATTTCAGTTCTGATTTGGGTTCCAGTACCGTTTTCGATTCAACGTGGATTTCGGTTTCTGATTCGATTCTGACTACAGTTTCAATTTTGACTCAACTTTGATTCCGATTCCGTATTGGTTTCGGCTTTGGTTTATGTTTTGGTTTTTGTTTATGTTTTTTTTTTAGTTTTTTTGTTTTTGTTGTGGTTCCGGTTCCCGTTTCGATCCTGATAATGGTATCGGATTTGAGTTCTGAACTCGATTCCATTTTCAGGTCCTACTAGGTTTCAGCTTTGATTTAAATTCCGGTTTTAGTTCAGGTTTGTGATCGGGATTGGATTCCGGTTCCAGTTTCGGACTGATTCGACTTCGTTTTATGTTTTCACTTTAATTCAGGGTTGTTTCGTCTGTTTGTATGTCTATATGTTTTAACCCGAGTCTCTCAAAAACTGTTTTATAGAAATAAATGCAATTTCTCCTCATTTATTTCCAAAAGCTTAGCTTACACTTAAGGTTCTCTTGTACGTGCTTGAAAAGATCTTCTCGCTTTTTACAGTGGTGACAATAAAATATGCACTATATCTGTTAAATGCTTATGGTCTAATTTTAAAAGGCTAACGTTGCTATATATTAGTTATAAAATAAGTCAATGTCAAAATTGATAATAAAACTTACTATTTAAGTCAAGACGTGCCAAATTCATAATATGAACTGTGTAGGGTTCGTCGGTATGTAAATTTATCGATTCCGTCGGCTTTAACATCAATCAAAACAAATTTTCTAAATCGCGGAAATCCCGTTAAGCACTTAAACTACCCATTTTGCATATAATATTGCAAAAGTACGCTTTATACTTTTTTTAATTTTACTCTTTAACAAATAGAAATACAAACATATTTATCATATACAAATTAGATTCGCAAAATTTGTTTCTTTGGCCATTCAATCTTACTTTTAATCCACTCACTTCCAATTATTCAATCAATCATTTACAGATTTATTTAGCTTTGGTTCTAGAAATTTTATTAAATGTTGTTTTTATTTTTTCTTCTTATTTTATAGAATGTTTAACAAGTTTATTATTCTGCAGGTGATTGGTATTAGTAAGCAATTATATAACCAGTAGCATGTCCAATAAACGCCCACTTCGAGGCGAACGTGGGCAGCGTTGTTCCTTCGCTAATTGATATTAAAAGCTATTATTACTATTGCATATGATTATTGTTCTAAAACACTTTAGGTGCCAAGAAAATATGTTCTGAGGGTTATTGGTAAATTACAATAAAATTTAAGATCAGCGCGGTAGTTACAATTTCAAAGGTTCCTAGTTACTGTCATATCTATATTGTTGATTGGAAAACGATTTGAAACGATTTGCCCTTTACCATCGAATTCAGAAAGCTATTGCGATGGATTAGTTGATGTTTGCATATATCTTCTCCCTAGAACCCCTTTCTAAAAGCGCAGAGCTGCTAACCTAAATATTCTACGTTCATATGATGTTCGGTAAGATACAATGCATTGTCTTCACAGATAATAGAACAAAGTGTATTAAAGAAACCAGCTTATTATCCCAATAAAGATATCCCATGAAAAACCACTATTCCAGCAATCATAACAAAGCCCCAACAGATATTCGCCTGCCTGTTAAGGTAAGATTTCACATGGTTTCTTAGGGCCGGTTTTCAGTAGTTGGTTAAGCCGAGCTTAAACTAAGTTTGCTTAAACTCTAGTTAAACTACTCAGCAGTTTTTCAGTCATAGTTAAAGTCCGCCTTTGGGGTAGGCGTTTTTGTACGGCAACATTGTTTTTTCACACCCAGCGTGCTTTGCACACAGAGTATATTAACTTTGATTGGATAACGGTTTGTTGTACAGGTATAAAAGAATCGAGATAGATATAGATTTCGATATATCAAAATCATCAGTATCGAAAAAAATTTGATTTAGCCATGTCTGTCCGTCCGTCCGTCCGTCTGTCCGCTAACACGATAACTTGAGTAAATTTTGAGGTATCTTGATGAAATTTGGTATGTAAGTTCCTGGGCACTCATCTCAGATCGCTATTTAAAATGAACGATATCGGACTATAACCACGCCCAATTTTTCGATATCGAAAATTTCGAAAAACCGAAAATATGCGATAATTCATTACCAAAGACGGCTCAAGCGATGAAACTTGGTAGGTAGGTGGGTTCACGTTATGATGCAAAATAGAAAATTATTAAAATTTTGGACAATGCGAGTGGCACCGCCCACTTTTAAAAGAAGGTAATTTAAAAGTTTTGCAAGCTGTAATTTGGCAATCGTTGAAGATATGATGAGATTCGGCAGGAACGTTACTACTATTACTATATATGCGCTAAATAAAAATTAGCAAAATCGGATGAAGAACCGCCCACTTTTTAAAAAAAAATTTAAAAGTCAAATTTTAACAAAAAATTACTATCTTTACAGTATATAAGTAAATTATGTCAACATTCAACTCCAGTAATGATATGGTGCAACAAAATACAAATATTTTTTCAATTAACTTGTCTAGAATACTTTTAATACCATAAGTCGAACAAAAATTTACCAATCCTTGTGAAATTTGGTAGGGGCATAGATTATATGACGATAGCTGTTTTCTATGAAAATCGGAGAATCGGTTGAAGCCACGCCCAGTTTTTATACACAGTCGACCGTCTGTCCTTCCGCTCGTCCGTTAACACGATAACTTCAGCAAAAATCGATATATCTTTCCTAAACTTAGTTCACGTACTTATCTGAACTCACTTTATCTTGGCATAAAAAATGGCTAAAATCCGACTATTACTACGCCCACTTTTTCGATATCGAAAATTACGAAAAATGAAAAAAATGCCATAATTCTATACCAAATATGAAAAAAGAGATGAAACATGGTGATTGGATTGGTTTATTGACGCAAAATATAACTTTAGAAAAAACTTTGTAAAATTGGTGTCATACCTACCATATTAAGTAGAAGAAAATGAAAAAGTTCTGCAGGGCGAATCAAAACCCTTGGAATCTTGGCAGGAATACTGTTCCTGGTATTACATATATAAATAAATTAGCGGTACCCGACAGATGATGTTCTGGGTCACCCTGATCCACATTTTGGTCGATATCTCGAAAACGCCTTCACATATACAACTACCACCACTGCCTTTTAAAACCCTCATTAATACCTTTAATTTGATACCCATATCGTACAAACACATTCCCGAGTCACCCCTGGCCCAACTTTATGGCGATATCCTGAAATGGCGTCCACCTATAGAACTATGGTCCACTCTCTTTTAAAATACTCTTTAGTACTTTCCATTTGATACCCATAGCATACAAACACATTCCAGGGTTACCCTAGGTTCATTTTCCTACATGGTAATTTTCCCTTTCCACAAAGCTCTCAGCTGAGTATGTAATGTTCGGTTACACCCGAACTTAGCCATCCTTACTTGTTTTTTTTAGTTTTATCATATTTCGTTCTAATTTTCATTTTCAACTGCTGGTTCTTCCGTTATTTTTTTTTCAAGTTTGAAGTTTCTATTTTTAATAAGTTCGTAATTCCGCCAGTGCCTTCACCCTACCATAAGAAATCAGTTTCTTCAGCTGATAGAAATAAGCGTAATCTGAGTATATGAAAGTTGCATTCACCCAAATAAAATAACACCAGTTAAAAAAAATTTGTTTTTCAACTAAACCGCAAAATTTTCCGATAACAAACACCTTGGCTTCGTGGGCAATGTTAATTAGAAAGTTTGACGGGCTGCAACTAAAATAAAAATTGTGCTTTTACCCTATATACGAGAAGAAAAGTCTGTGTGTATGTATTATACATTCATTTGCATATAGTTTTTTTCTAACTGTGGAAAATAAGACTATGAAAAAGGTAGAAACAGAACAAATTACAAATGATTAGAAAATGTGTGAATTACCTTAAAAACGATCAAACAAAACAAAAAAAACCGTAAAATGGAATAAAAATGGCAGCCATGGTTAGATCAACATCAAAAATTATGTACACAGAAAAATAGGGCCAATAATAACAATAAAAACACAGTTCCGCTGTATAAAAGATAAAAAAAAGTTTGTAATAAAGAAAGCGTATGTATTAAGTTTATATGTATGTATGTAGTACAATAACTCTGTAAAAATCGTGCGATTTATCCCTAAGGAGACTGGTCTCCGATTGATCTCTTTTGTCTACATTTATGCATAATTGTTCCACTTTAGGGTATAGTTGGGATTAGTCAGCTTGAAATCTATGTATCCCGACTACGCCGGAGTCAGGGTTAAATTTTCGGAGAATATGTTTCATTCCTTTTTGAAAAGCGGGCGAACAAATTACATCGAATAGATTTGTTGGGTTAGCAAACCCTTCGATTGTGTTTCTGCCATGAAAAGTTTCTCAACAGAAGAGTCATCTGCCTTAGCAGATACGTACGGAGTCGGCCAAAAAAGTTTAGGATGACCAACCAATGGGAACAATTAAAAACAACACACCACATATTAGAAGAGAAGCGGGCTTAATCTCCCCGGTTATATACCGAAACAAAACATTATTATTATTATTTTGGAACGAGATACAGGATCATACTCACCAGTCAACTTGGCAGCGGTTCAACATATATATATAGTATTTCATGTTCTTGTAAATTTGTACATAATTGTAGGGCTGCACAAAATTTTCCTTTGAGGAAAATCAAGTATTTTTGTTTTATTAAAGATCCTTTAATTAAAAAAATAATAAATACCAGACTCCACTGCGACAACGTACTTCCTTTTTATACAAAACTTATTTTGAATTTTGGCAGGACTAACAGATCCCTTATTGAACCGAAAAGGGACTAGGCTTCATATGTGCCCATGTGGGTACAAAGGGGATTGATCCTATCGATCCCTTCCGGGTATAAACGTGTACAATTAGTCTCTTCATAGGACATGCTAAAACAAAAGCGAACAGTTCAACACATACAAAGAGATCAAAACTGGCATTGGTCGAATACCACTTTTCGACTCAGCTCAGACTCAACCTAGACTAATCGCATCTTTTGCCGGGAAAATACAAAGCAATGTCAATGGCGCTTACAGTTAAGAATAATAGATATGTTTTTTATGCGCATGCGCAACCAAGCATCAACACCGATAACAATCAAACTCGTTGCTGTAGATTGGCGACATATAAAATATGTGCACGCACTTCCAAAGAATTACACAGTTTTGGTGCCTACACAATGTATTTATTGTGTGTACAATGTTAGGAAATATACACATGTATATACATTAGACTGCATCAAAAAAAAAAAAAAAACCCAACAACAACCTACAATAAATGATAGCTATCCGAATAAATGTGCGAAAGAATCAAAAATGTTATCACAGTAGCAGAGTTCATTTTATATTGACAGCCCTACATGTTCAATGCCGACTCCAAATGGCATCCATTTTCAATAAGAAGCTTTTTATGGCAGAAATATGCTCCATGCCCATATTACGTGTTACGATCAGTGACTGAAAACCATTTTCAATCAAGACACTGCAACTGTCAAACTATTTCTAAAAATTATAGTAAGTTATGGATCTCACGAGTACTATTTGTAGCTAGTTTCGATCACGGATCATAACAAGTAATTTATATATTTATATTTTATAAATATATTCTAAAGTATTTCGATGTTGGTTGTCGAGTCACTTGAGTTGGGGACCTTATGTTTGTAAGGCTACTATTATTTACAGCATGGCAGCTGCCGTGTATAGTAGTTTGGCCAAAAGCGTTGGATATTAGTGTAAACCAAACCCTCAACTAGCCCTATAAATGCATGCTTTGAAAAAACTGTTATGTGAAATGAACAGTGTTATTTGTTAAATCAACAAGACATTTACTGTTCATTGTCTCATGTTACATTTAAAGTTTTTAATATGATTTTTTATTAGCATACGGAATTTTGCTGTACCTGTTTCTGTGGTTTCAACAGAAAAGTTCTGTTGTTTTTACAGTATCATTTAAAGTAAACTAGGTGTCTTTGTGGGCCTGGATGAGTAGCTACAGTTCAGCAGTCATGCTTTACCACAATTTTTGCGTATCTTCTCGTTTGTGAACTCTGAGCTACGCGAATAACCAAGATGCAAGATGCATGGGTAGGAATGCAGTACCAAAGTTCACTAAGCAACACAACTTGGATAAAACTATGAATTTTGGTTTTCCTTTGAGCAACCCGATCAATATATAAATATGTAAACAGCTGTTCCATTCCTGGTTGAATGTTGACTCATTTACTCTTTAAAGTAAGTGTGCCCACGAAATGGCTCTTTTGGCTCCGTATGGCTCCCAACAATATCACGTTGGCTCTGAAAAGGGTCACAGCATGCTTCGAAATAAAAATTTTGAATTGCGTTGGTGCCGGCATGCCAGACAATCAACCGAATGGCACGAAGGTCGTTGTAGCATTCATTCATTGCTGGCTGGCCTGCAGCTGCTGCTGTTTAATTGTATTTTTGCTTGCTGGTGTTGCTTTCACAGTGTCGTCTTGAATTTTACTGTTTTACTTTGTTTTTTATATTTCAGAATAACAAAATTATTTGTTGTCACTTCGGTAAGGAAGTTTTTGTACCTTTTATTCTCGAACTTGCTTAGACCAAAGACATTTTGATAAATTCAACAATCGGCTCGTACAGCTGCGACCTAAGAGCTGAGCCGTAGTGTCATATTTCATATTCACTCCCTGTCATGGCTTTTTATGCCATAGAATTAAAAAGAAACCCCCCAGAGGAACAGCTGATACAGGAAAGAATTCCATGATGCCTCGGAAAGTTGGGACCTCGGGACAAGACCTCCCTGTGTACTAGCAGCTGATGACATGAAGAACTCAGTTCTTATTAAGAGTTACTATTCATAACTTAGTAAATAGTAAAATATCTCTTCCTATTTCCAACACCTGAATTCGAAGGTGATAACTTCTTCTTGACCGTCTAACCGTTACTCCACTCCGGTGTTTAATAAAGTTCATCCGAAGTTCTGCAACTATTGCCGCAGTCACGTACCATTTGGCCCAACCTTTCGCAGACTTGACATGATATACGTACATATATGTGCCAGGTCCACCCACTTGAATCATTCATTCGGACATTTCTGCTTCGAAGCAAGGCAGCAGCACTAGTTGTGCCCGCTCTCCATATTCCAGCAGCTCACCATTCCCGTTACTCACTGCTGCCGTCGTCTCCTTCTCAGACTATTCCTTACGTACTTACTCACTTACTTACTTAATTGGCGCTTAAACGGTTATGGTCATCCAAAAAAAAAAACCGCGCCAGTCGTTTCTTCGCTTTGCCAACCGACGCCAATTGGTCACACCAAGGGAGTTGAAATCGTGTCCTTCCAGCGGAGGGCGCCGCTCTATTCCTCTGCTTCCATAGGAGGGTTCCGATAACTATAACTTACAGATCTGAAAATCAACAGAATTATCAAGGGACAGGCTTTTTGCGATGAAGTATCCTCAGAAACAGATGGACGTTGGAGTTAGAAGATATGCATTTCCTGTGCTGCCAGTGAAGATGCTGTTTCGTTTAGGGATGATAATGGTTATAATTTTGCCACTTTTAACATTGTGGCGTCTTACGAAATGGACACTTTTCTCCCACCAAAACTTTTGAACGCGTTCTCAATCAGTTCTCTTCTCTCTGTTTCTGCTATTGTTGGTGCTTCGCTCCCCAATAGATGCGATCACTACCAAATTGCAATCAATATCCTCTAAATGGAGTCAGAGGAAACTTGCTGTTTCAACAGGGTTGAGCCAAAGAGATAAGCGTGTTAGAGGCGTTGGTTCATCATTGCAATTGAAAAGTTGGTTGGCATCATGTGGAGACATGTTACAAATAGCGTTGCCAAATGTCCCGTATTGGCCGGGACATCCCGTATTTTTTACAAATTTTAAAGTTTCCCGCCGGGAAATGCTACGTCCCGGCATTTTCACAATATCAAAATCCTTTGAGCTTAGACTTCAGAGCTTCGGGGCGAATTTGACCAACTGTGCCGCTCTGCATCCTATTAGCATCACATCGGGGGTAATCAATAAACCTGTATTTCGAAACTGTCGCTTTGCCCATTATGTGCGCAGGGTTGATGGAGTCTCCAGCTCTTCACTGTTAGCTTCTCAGTTCTAGTATTAACCCTAGGACTAGCGTTGTGGTCTGACAGACCATTTTCAAAAATTTTAATAAAAATTTTTGGTTTCCCCTACATTTTTCGACAAACCGTCTTATGATTTTATTAAGTTCCATGAGGAGTTTCTAATCCAGTATAGAACAATATCCTTTGTCTAATTTTTTGTGTAAAAAACGTCGTTTTGTGTTATATGTGCGTTTTTCCAGGTTGTGGTCTGTCAGACCGCAGCGTAGAAACTGTGTCTACGTTATAATGCTTGATTAGCTGTTGTTTGCTTATCGTCGAAGAAGTTTGGTGGGGTTGTGACTCAACATCCCATTATCCATTGAAGGGCCAAATTTATAATGGTAAACTAAGCGATGCACCTAAGGAAATAAATCAAGGTCTACGGGTTGTGATGGACTTAGTTCAAAAATATTTCCGCACGGGACGAACAATATACGCTGACAACTTTTTTTCATCACTAGAATTAGATAGCCATCTTATGTCGAAAAACTTGGCTTTCGTTGGAACTGTTCGCAAGAATAAAAGATTCATTCCACTAGAATTGCTTACATCTTCTACTCGTCCACTGGACAGCATCATCTTCGGTTTCTACGAAAAATACTTTTCTTTATGCTCGTACGTGCCAAAGAAAACCAAGTCTCTCATTCTTATTTCAACGGAACATTACACTTCAGACGTTGATGGGGAGGCCAGCAAGCTCCTGCAAATATTAGATTACAATAAGTATAAGACGGGAGTAAACACCATGGATCAAATGATATCATTTTACTCTTGCAAACGCCAAACAAGGCGTTGGTCACTTGCGTTCTTATACAACATGCTGGACGTTTCAGCGCTCGCTCATCATATTTGATGAATTATTCCCAAAGAGGGGAACTTATAAACGACAGGAATTTCTGATTGAATTAGCACATCAATTGGTTAAACCACACATGTAGTTAGGAGCAGCCAAGCCGAATATATCGCGATTCCAGCATATCAAAGATGCCATGAAAGTTTTCAATGTTTTCGTAAGTTAATTGATTTTCTTAAACCTTATTAGTATTCTTATAAACAGTTTCTCTTCAGCTTTCATGCTCTTCAGTGCCAATACAAAATAATTTGCCTATATATGCCCCATCTGCCTCTAACCGGACTGTTTGTCGTATTTGCTATAAGGAGGATAGTAGAAATAGGAACACGTGTTTCCATTGCATGAAATGTAAATCTCCGGTTTGTGATTCGCACTCAAGTTGAGTGTGTTTTAAATGCATTGCTGAAGAAACACCAAGAGACTCCTCGAACTAAGGACTTATACGAGTCTAGTTTCATTCAGACTGGCAATATTAATTAAAGAAAATTAACACTCATACATTTTTGCAACAATTCTTGACTATATTTTTGAATTAAATAATCATTGTAACACATTTGGTTTGTTCAAATACTTTTTTTTGGGTAGTGGCACGTATACATTACCTTGTGGTCTGTCAGACTACAACATAGCGTTAACGACAATTTAAGTCACCAGTAGTCTAAGGGTTAAATACACATTCTTTCACGTTCGTCCCTTCCGTTTCCGTATGCCTTATAAATTGTGATAAAAGTTCTGATTTTTAGATAAGGTTGTATTTGTTTATTTTTGTTTGCGTAAGAATGATACGCTTACATTCATTCACAGCGAGTCATACCGCACTCTAACCTGGTCTAATGTTGGCACATGCATCTGTAGAGATTCTGTACATCTTGTATGCCTTTTCGTACATTTATCTGAATTTTTTCTGCATACAACCTGTCGCTGTCTGCACTTAGAGTGTGCATGTTACAAATACATAAATCTGTTGTTGTTGTTGTTGTTCCTTTTTAGCTTAATGTTGACTACCCGACTACGCGTATTTTAAATATTAACATGGTTATCATAATTGCAGTTGTTAACGTTGTCGTTATAGTTATGTTTTATTTTTTTGTCGCGCTTTCATAATTGTTTTGAGCTGGCTTTTATCTGCATTTTTAAATATTCATTTTCTTCGCTTGCTGATTCTATTAAAGTTAATTTGAACTGCCGGTCAGCGCGCTTTTTATTTCGAATCTTAGTACGTAGAGCTTTGCCTATCTTTGCTGGTTTATCTCTCGCGCATACAATTGCAGTGAGTTGTTGGTAGCAAAGTGCATTGCCTCTATTTGCGCAGCATATCATTTTCTGTCTTATCTTATCTGCTATGTGTGCTACTATTTATGAGGTACAGTTGTATGTATTTGAGTCCATATTCAAATGACTTTGCTTACCTCTGGTTTGTTGGCTGGTTTTATTAACAATTAAATATAAAGCCGCGCGCATGCGCAAACGCACCGAGACGTACAGAGGCAGCGTGTAATGCAAATAAAAGTACAAATATACAATTTACATTTATTTATTTGTTTGTAGGCGTATTTGTATATAAAATATGGGTATATATGTATATTACTTCTATCTTGCAATTGAACAATGACCTCTGGTGTTGTAATTGTTTGATTAAAACGCAGGCATATAAGCATGCAAATAATATGCATCTATGTATATTTTCTCATTTCTAAGATGAAGATGTGTGGTTTTTTTTTTATATATTTTTCGTAGAAAATCTTCGTGACATGCATTTATCTTTCATTAAGACGACAACATTAAGGTAAAAAATTATTTCACTGTCGTTTCGGAGTCATTTCTAGATTATTTAAGTCTTATTAAGGAATAATTTCACCGATTATTTGAGGGGCATGTCGTGGTTAATTCGGGCTCACACAGATATGGTCTTATGGACTATTTCGGGGCCATTATGGGATTACGTCGGGCACAATTTCGTGAGGCGTTTGGGGACCATTTCTGGGTCCTTGTGAAGCCATTTTCTGATCATTTAAGCATCACTTCGAAGAAAATTATAAAAAAATGTGCAAAGTCGATTCATTCTTCGTTGAAAATGGAGTTAATCGTTGGGTGTACTCGACGCTCATATACGAGTGGATCTAAATATCTAAAGAAATATATGAAATATTTGTCAAAATGTTATGTAAATGTACATATGCTCACAATATATTTATAAAAAACAAGGGCTAGACAGAACTTAAATCCCTCATGTCGTAGAATATGGATTTTAGAATGGTGCTTATAAATCGAACACACGATTTTTTCCCGGTCTTATCCAGACGATAACACCAATATCAAAAATAGGACATATAAATTTTTATCCACATGGAAAACGGGTTGGGCGTAATGTACAGACACGGAGACTCTTATCGGATTCAAAATTTATTTGTGATATCGCCAACTTAAGTCAACAATTATTGATTTTGATTATAAGAATTAAAAAATCTGTTTAAATTTTTTGGGTCTTTAAAAGAACCAAAATGTATGTATATGTGTATATAAATATATGACCTAAATACACCCTAATGTATATATTACCAATGTTCATCTGCAGCTACTAAGTTGGGCTAAAAACCACTTCTGACATAAATCGTTATGTGCATCGATTGGGTACTAGCCTCATGGCCGCAACCCAATGAAGTTCATCATATTGATGCGTTCAACGCGCTCTTATGCATTCCAGTAACCTCGCTACAATCACGTAAGATGTTGTGTTTGTAAATATGAATGAACTTCAGACTTGGCAATGGAAGTTTATTTCGCCTTGGCCATTCACATACAAAATTTTGCGAATCACTGTTATAAACATTCTATCTAAACCGGAAATTTAATTTGTAACATATTTTGTGTCCCAATCATCTGTTAAATTACAGTTTTTAACTGTGAAAGATGTTAGAAAAGTTACCAACGAGTGGAAATAATAATTTCACTTGCAAAGTGTGAAAGCCCCCTTAGCCAAAGCAAATATCAAATTCTTCTTCTTATGCTTTGCTTGCAACAAAAGTTGCGAGTAGCATCCATATGAAAAACTGCTTATGTGACAGCGCTTTTAAAGATATCGTCCTTGACTGGATTGCTGCTGGCGACATCTGTCCGTCGAAGCGATGTAATACAAAAAATACAAAGGTGGTAGCGCTGCGTTTTAAGTTAAATTTAGTATACAGCCAATCATATGCCCGCTTAGATTTTAGTTTAACCAACGCGATCCTCTGTATGCCAAATTTCATTAGGAAAATAATAGGATTTTGCTATTGGGAAGCGTAAATATAGCAGTGCTATGTAAAGAAAAAAAAAATAGAAAATATTCATTAAATAAAGCAAGACACGCGAGTACACCAGTCCGATCAGAAAAACGTTAGACTAAAATATTTATAGACTTTGTTAAAGCTATGCGATTATTATAAATTGTCTTCAAGTTACAGATAATTTTTTTTTTTTTGATAATTAATCGCCTACCTTCTATTTGTTTCGATCCGTAGAAAGTTAAATGCAAACACGTCTATAGTAATACCTAACTTACTTTCTTTCTAACTACCGTAGTCTTAATCCTCACCTTGATGTAACTTTAACCTTTGTCTCGTAACTGATTGTCCTTACTTGCTCTTACGCTGTCTAGTCCGGCAGAGTAGGACTGCTGAGTGGAATGTCACCCTATCATAGATAATGTTTCAAAATCGACCTATCTCATAAATATAACTATTTACTCTTTAGATCTCTTCAAATATCGTAATCCATAATAATAGTCATCCATTTTATAATTATTTTCTTTTTCTGTGTCGAAAAAGTAAAAGTTAGTAATACCAGAAATTTGTCATAGTATTATACTGTAACGAATTTTTGGAAATTCTTGATTATTTTGCAGCTTATGTTACCGTTCGTATCTCTGAACTGTCGAATACATAACAAAACGTTCTTTATTTAGACTACTTTGGGAGTGGTACTTCACAATTATCCCGTACTTCACTACAGCGTGTTATAATCAAACTGATTGATTATCGTTCCCCCACCCTGCTTTTATGCTCTCAGTTAGCCTCGTTCACCTATTTCACCTAAGATGTAGACTTTTCAGGAGTATGCCTTCTGGAAGAGTTGTATATCATACTTGGTTATTCAGCTATATGCGTGTGTATGTGTGAGTAACCACTTAGCTCTTAGCTGATGACTCCACATGTGTATGTGAGATAATCTCTTTGCTTTAAGCGGCTAGTTACATATGTGTGTGAAATATTCTTCGTCGTCTTCTATATACATGTGTAAATGGCTTACTGTCGTTGTATTTATTTACTAACAGCATAGTGATGTTAGAAAAGCTAATAATCACCACAATACTTATACTTTTCTATAGAAAACTTGCATCTGTTTTTTGGCTATAATGTTTGATCCAATTGAGATATTACCTTGAAATTTAATACACCGCATTCTGTTGAAACAAGAAGGACTCTGCATGAAAAAGAAAATTCGTTTCATTTGAATTAGCTGTTCTATAGTTATATGACCGTACCTTTATTCTGTCCTTTTTTTCTAAAAGACTTTAATTATAAAAGAAAAACAGTTTGGGTCTCTGTACATACCACTACCAAAATGGGGCAAACAACGCCCATAATACTTATAAGAAGTTACCTATAATGTTGAAGTAGATTTGAGTTAACGACAGCTTAAAGCTTACAAAGGTAGATTCCATTCAACCTGTACATTATAAAAATAATTAACGAACAATGGCTACTTAAATATGAGCGGTTTCATACATAGCCCTTAAATTATAATTAAAAGTGAGCAAAGTTTTATGTATGTAAACCCAAACGATTATGATGCAAGAAAGCGATTATTATAAATATTTTTAAGGTCCATGGTTCCTATGTCGATTTCTGTTTAGTGGTTTTTTAACGATTTTTTAATCGCATTTGTCATTGTTGTTTTTTAATGTTGTCATCGGAAAATTGAAAGTGAGGTCAATGAATAAAGAAAAATTGTCAATGCAAAGCCAAAAGGTAGAAAAGTTATGAAAAAATTATGTTGAATCCAAGTGGCACAAATTTTCCATAACTTTCATGCATTTGTATGAGCTTAACTTTTTTTTATTTTTATTGTTAATTTTTTATTACATTTCTAAGCGATTATTATTAATTTTACCGACAATGAGTTTATATGGCATAAAATGATTAAGCAGCGAAGTAAAGTTCAAAAGGGTATCAAGTATTTTGGAAAATTCTAAGATATGCCGATTTAGGTACTTAATTTTTATTTTGAATGCTAAGATTTACATAGGTTGGTAATGTACCGCCAATTTGTAGGAAAAATTAAAAAGGAACTTGACGCAAATTGGAAGAGAAGATCGGCTTAAAATCTCTTCGGAGTTTATCGCACCTTACATTTATATATTTTATTTAAAGTTTGACATATGCAGCAGCAAATACGTAAATAGCAGTGGGAGTTTTATAAAATTTTGTTGGTTAGGTTAGGTTGAACTGGCCGGTCCATGAGGACCTTACATAGACTAAATAAATCCGTAGTGTTATCAGAAGTCTGTTTTAACGACCAAACTGAAAACCCCTATCAAAAACCAGGACCTATGATATAAAATAACTCCGTCCTCTTGGCAAATACTAGAAGCTTCCTAGGATTTAAGCCACTTGCTGCTTCTAGATCTGACAGCTGTATCACTCCTAAGTCTTAGCCTGGCAAGCGCAGGGCAAGAACACAAAACGTGCTCGATCGTTTCCTCCTCCAGCCCGCACTTCCTACATCTGCTATCACTGACGAAGCCTAATTTAAAGGCATGTGACGCCAGAAGGCAGTGTCCAGTCAGAATACCCGTCATGAGTCTACAGCCCTCTCTTTTTAATGATAGAAGCAACTGTGTTAGTCTAAGGTTGTAAGACCTACACATAATCTTCGACACTTTACAGCCCCGCGCTTGAACCCACGCCTTTCCTGCTTAGTCGATCATGTGCACCTCTCGCCTTCGCTTAATTTCCCCCAGTCTAATTGGGACGTCTACGGAGCATGCTTCAAGGGATGCCCTTTTTAGCTAGTTCATCCGCTTTTCCATTCCCATCTATTCCCAAATGCCCTGGGACCCAATATAGATGTATGCTTCTCCCTGTCTCGATTCTCTCCAGGGACTGCTTACAATCCAACATGCATTTAGATGCTGTGCTATGCGATTATTGCCTTAATTGCTGCTTGACTGTCAATATAAAAGTTAACACGATTGCAGCTTGGGCTATTTTCTTCCAGGGTTTCTACTGCTTTGGTTATGGCTACTATTTCCGCTTGGAAAACGCTACAGTAATCCGGTTTCGTTGGTTAAATTCTTATATTTTTATTTTTGATCATTTAAAAAAAAGTTATAGTTTTGTAACTGAACTATGCAAATCAGTCTCAAAAACGTTTGCAAAAAAATCGAACATTCGAGAAAATTTACTAAAACTTTCAAGTTTGTATTTGGAGTTTTCTGAATTTTTTTTGAGTGTGCATTTTTGTACCCAATACTTTTTAGTCTACTAAATTTAAGTAAAAGGTCTCTCAAAATTCGCATAGATTTTTTAAAAAAAATTTTCTGAAGAGTCTACCCATTTTCTTTGTCCTTTTATTCACTCCTCTCTCTGCTTCTCTTTCTCCCTCCTCCACTACATTTATCCTTATCTCTCTATCTTCGTCTAAGACTAAGTCGATCTCAGTCTCTTTCTCCTTCCTTCGTTTTCTTCACTCTAGTTTTTTTTTATTCTTCTCATTCTCTTGTTTCCACACCTAGTCCCAGTCTCAGTCTGAGCTCCCTGTCCATTTCTCTATTCCAGTCGCAGTCCCAGAGGGTTGTATGTACTAAGCGGTGGAGCACCCTTACCATTTTATGTATGAAAAATAGATAAGATCCGATTTTGAAACCTGCTGAATATGCTCACAAAATTTCATGAGAATCGGTGGAGCAGTTTCGAATGAGTTCAACCACAAACACTTTACCAAGAGAATTTTATATTTAAAATATTGATATAAGCAAGTATTCTGATATAAAGCGTTGTTCTAAAATACTCTGAGGTAGCTAGTGGATGACTGCATTGAAATCCTCAATGACCTGGGAGCCAAAAACAAGATTTTGTTCGAATGGGTTCCCGGACATCAGGGACATGAAGGCAATGAGCTTGCGGATTACCTAGCAAAGCAGGTTGCTACAGCAGCATTCTATGGTCCAAAGGCCTTTTGTGGACTCACAAAAGCACACATCAGGAAAACCATAAGTAACTGGAAATAAACCAATTCAGACGTCACTGTACTTACTGCTCAGGGCCAAATTATTTTATTACTCTTACACTTTTATTATTATTTTATACTTCCGGTAACGAAAGTATCAGCCAAACTCATTGATCTAAGTAGGGAGGACCTACGAACTCTCACTGGGTACTATAAGGGACACTGTGTCCTACGATATCACCTAAGTAAGTGAAATTTATCCGATACACAAATTTGTCGTTTATGTGAGCTGGAAAATGGAACGCCGGTTCACATCCTCTGCGAGTGCGTCGCTCTGGCAGAGCAGAGACCACCCATCTAGGTGGTGTGACTCTTAATCCCTATGTGATATAGAGTAAAAAACCTGAAGAGGTACTTAGATACATCAAAAGCCTCCACATACAAAATTAGGCTGAAAGGTCCTGCACAATAGATCTACAAAAAGGTCGCAGTGCTTCCAGGTCTAATTATAATAATAATAACATGTGGCGAGAGAGAGTGATTCTCTTCACAGTCTTTGTGTAACCAAATTAGTTTTATGCATTCTTTTTTGGTGCGATTTGTGCAGGGGTATATCTTTGACTAGTTTGGTACTAGAAACCTTTTTCTTTGCGGAAAGTGGACCAGAGGCTGGCCCATTCTAAAAAGTTGTATTTATAGTATCTACGATTTGCTTGAAATAATGTAAAAAGGTAGCTCTTTGACTAGATTATTATTTAAGAAACTTTTCTTTTCGGGAAGTGGACCAGTGGAAAGTAATACCTAGCTAGTTTTTTTTATAAAAGTGGCCGTTAGCCCATAACAAAATTTTGAATTTACTAAAAAGTTCGAACACATAAGATTTTTGTTGCAGCATCGTGCTCTAACAGACAAGTAGATCACATGTGTTTGTATGAGGAGCGACAGATAGCCTATTTTGCGCTCCCCATGCAAACGCATGCAATCTACTCAGCTGTCAACACACGATTCCACATCTAAAATCTTATGTATTCCGGCCTTAAAGCAATAAAGTGGTCCAAATGTCAAGCGAATAACCGTTACTGAAAATACACATAAATGAAACAAAAACCGAACAAGAAAAAAGAACAATGAAAAACTTTTAAGTGAACTGTAATCAAATCATTACCAAACAAAAGCAAAGTAACGGTTAAATTATATCAACATAACAGAAAGCATAAATTTTAACTTTTGAAGAGACAAAATTGACTTAAAGTTTAATGACATACAATACATGTAGTTATGTATGTAAATATAATAAACACCAATGCAACAATGCATAAAAATGAAATTGAATAAAATAAAACGTAAACAGTTTGAAAAAGAAAGTGACCACAGAGTGCATCCAATTTCGCTTGAAAAACGCTGTAATAATTTATCATGTGCGGCCAAGTGGCACCCATTTAAACTAATCCAAAGCAACACGACTTACTGGACAGTGGGTCATAATAGCAATGGGTTGTGCTGCTAAATGCAACGCTTTGTTAATAAATATTAATATCTAATGGTATTTTCTTGTCTGAAAATAAATTACCCTCATGTTGGACTTTTAAATTCCAACTTCTGAATTGGGTGATGTGGCGCTTTGCAAAATAGCTCTCTTTGTAGGTAATAAAGTGCGCCCTTTTCTTGATCAGTGAAAAATATGTATTTTGTAAAAGAAACACACAAACTCACGAGGGAGATGAGAAGAACCAAGTGGGTGGAATTATTTTCAGAAAAGAAGGCGCCATAAGCTATAATTTAGGTATATGAGGCAGTGATGTCGCTAGCCCATGTTTTTACAAGATCTGCGTACCTACGTCCCATTATCAAATTCACTCGCGAAATATGTATAAATCAATCAGAATAGCAGAGGAGACAACCGAACTATGCCATTGACCGTGAGAATAAATTACAAATATATGTTCTATGAAGAGCAAGCACTGTAGCTAAAATTAGAATCACTTACAATAGTAGCGTTCCATTGAGTCATCGAACTCTGGATCACGATCAAATCTCTTTGGAACGATCACGATGAGTACTATGAGAGTTGTCAGCACTCAGCGAATGTGTACGCATACGAAGGTTCCTGTTATTTTCAATTTTTTCCCCCGAATCGCTCCATAAAGTTTTATTTAAAAACAAATTAACAAACCAATAACTAATATTATTAGTTCTTTAAACGATGCGATATATTTTTCTTATAAAATTGAAATCAGATAATAACCTCGCCCACTTTATATATATAAGATTTTATATAAATATCTATGCAAAAAGAGCTTTATATCAATGGTATTTCTTTTTTTAAGTGAAATTACAACAAGAAATAGGAAAAAATTTAAATTTTTGAAAATGGGCGTGGCACCGCCCCTTTTATGGCTAAGAAATTTTCTATGCTTCGGGAGCCATAACAAAATTAACAGCTCGTAAAAAGATTGGGTATGCATATTTTTCTTATAGCAGAAAATATTTCTAGGAAAAATAAACGGGACCGGTTAAGGACCACGCCCACCTTTATATAAAAGATGTTTAAAAGGTTCGTAGACGAATATAATAAGTTATACCTTTGCGAAAAATAGCTTAATATCAATGGTATTTTACTTTATAAATGGAATTATAACAAAAAGTTGGAAAATATTAGAATTTTTTAAAATGGGTGTGGCACTGCCGCTTTTTTGATCAAGCATTACACAACATTCCTTGAGCCTCAAAAAAAAAAAAAAAATAATAATAAATCCTTCGTAGCAAAATTCGAAAAAGTTATTTAAAATAAAAATAAATAAATGTAAGGCGCGGTAACCTCCGAAGAGATCTAAGGCCGAGCTTCTCTTCCAATTTGCGTCGTGCTCTTGATTTTCCCTACAAATTGGCCGGACGGGACCTACATGTTTTATGCCGACTCCGAACGGCATCTGCAAGGCAGATGAGTTTTCACTGAGAGCTTTTCATGGCAGAAATACACTCGGAGCGCTTGCCAAACATTGCCGAGTGGCGACCCCGCTTAGAAAAATTTTCTTCTAATTGAAAAACCTTATTTCTATTATTTTGATGTTGCATTGCCCAGGGTGTGAACCCAGGCATACGGTGTGGTAGGCGGAGCACGCTACCATCACACCACGGTGACCGTGAAAAAGTTATTTATCGGAAATAAACTGTACAATTGAAACTCACGCTGAGTATATAATGTTCGGTTACACCCGAACTTAGACAACCTTACTTGTTCAAATTAAAAATGTATAGTTTTTCTATCATGATTTAAAATGAATGTTATGTAATTATTTTATAGCCTTACTAATTTGTTTTCAGGCTTAAAGCTAAAACTTATGCGTTGTCGAGTGGAAAAAATATGTTAAATATCGGATGCCCTAGTGCATATGTCTGTAAGTGCTACCAAGTACAGAGGGTATGCTTTCCACAAAAAATCAAATCAACAGAGTCACCCTGTTGATCCGAAATTGATCCAGATAGATACACGATCACAGCATTTGTATTGCAATGTCTATGCGTATCTGGATCACGCTTCATTGGAACGCAACTAATGAAGTTGCCAAGAGTATTGTACGCACTATTTGTATGCTTTTTGTGCTTTAATAATGTGAGGTCACAGAGTGTATTGGCAATATCGTAAATAGGTAGATACGTAAAACGCTCGCACTAGGCTTAATCTTTTAGAGGTGGATGAAAATGAATTTCTCTGTTTGAGATTAAGCCAAAACGTCGCATAAAAAATGTGCCTTTTATTTGGGACTCAACGTTTAGAACTTAAGATTGAGGTTAGTTCTCAAATGGAGTATAACAAAGATTGAGTGAAAAAACAAATAAATAATTCCCTAAATCGTAATCCCCAAACATGAAATACAGAGCTTCGAAATCCCAGGGAATTATAACAATGTTTGCATATAGTTCGAACTTCTTTGCAGACTTCGGAACAAATTTCGAATTCACTAAGGTGGTAGTTTGGAGGTTTTTAGGATTAATATGGTGTCATTGTTGAAAATAAAGTTTCTTTCATTACGACTGCGCAACCGTCAGATTTTATTTTGAGATAAATCCGGTACCATAATGGTTTAACTTTAATACCATTTAGGGATTGTTTTCGGGATCTCAAGACCATCTCCGAACATTTTTAGCGTTGCTTGGGTGAGATTTCCTCAGGAATCTGTCGAAGTCATATCAGGCAACGCAAAAATTACTGATACCGAAAAGAAGTTTGTCGAGAAAATATTTTTTTTTTATTGGTTTCGCCTAATCCAATTTTGCTGATAACTCCGTCCCTTGTTAATACATTCAAAACAAAGTTTCTTGAACACAGGAAAATTACTGTTAATCTGTCTTTCTTAAGGTGTTTAGCGACTGAGAACAGTCGCTGACTGTGGCGCTTGTTGATAGCGACAAAACCTATGGGAAAATGTTTTCCGAATACAATGAGTATGTAGACTGGGACTTGTTTAGTGCCATGATCATTATGATGCAGGACGAACCGAGTAAACCGATATTCGACGTGGGGATAGCTAAGGGGAGTTATTGTATTCCATGTGTTGCAAAGTTGGAGAACACGTGAAATATACCGACACGGGATTGGAAGATACTCTGCGTAACTCAGCCCACTGAGAGAGGTCAGCACCGCATTCTTCAATTAAACTGACAGAGGATGAAAAGCAGCAAAATTATGTTGCGAATCCTAAGAATAAACCTCAAACACCGAAAAGTGGCGTCGGACAAAGTCCTCCTGAATGTTCGTTCGATATGGCGCAGTATTAAGAGACATGGCTCACATAGGAGGAAATATCTCTGGGCTCAGCATGTTAATTCGAGTTTTTTTTTTTTTACCGAAAACGAAAGACAGGGTCAGTGCTAAAATCATAAGAACTCAGAAGAAAAGAAACAGCTATGCTCACGTACATATGTACTATGCAATGATCTAATTATGATATCCTGACACATGATTCACAGGGTAGGTTCAATCAACTGGTGAATTAACAGGAACGCAAAGAACGGCTCGACTTTTTCTTATTTTTCTTGTAGCACTATGGAGACTGCGAAGGTTTTGCGAAGTTTTATTGATGTCGATGGTCCTTTGTCAGATGTTAATCAGGTACGTTAAGAAAAATAGCATCTTTAAAGTATAGCCCGACCAGCGCAAAAAGAACAGCGAGGGAACGATTTAATATGCCTAAGTCTCGCCTGCTAAATAAACAGGATTCACCACGAGTAGGTTAGACTGGCCATTGGTTTGGAGGAGCTATTCAGTATTTGATATAGAGATTACATATTTGACGATATTGTACTGGGAGAAGTAGAGGGGTGGGAGTGATAGTGGTAGTGGTAGATGTAGTAGGCGTGATAGTGGGAGTGAGATTGAAAATGGAAGTAGGGGTGAGAGTAAGAATGGAAGTTCGAATAGGAATGAGAATGGTAATTGCATTGGGTATGAAGATAGGAAATGTGAATGAGAGTGTGAGGGAGATGAATCAAATAAAGGATTTACAAGAATATGAGGAAAAAACAAGATAAAATAGAAAGTAATGGGATAGAGTGAAGAAGGAAAGCTTGGATCACTTTTTAAATGCAGGCAAATAAATTTTTGGGCATGGTAAAATCTGCCCGTACACTAGTCAGCTTAGAAAATTGTGCTAGCGAAAGAAAAGTTTTCTCAGATAGTATGTGTGTATCTATTCGATGGTTATAAAAAATTTATGTTGTTGTTTTTGTTGTTGTTGTTGTTGCATTAACGACAAAGACACTCCCGAAGGTTTTGGGTAGTGTTTTTCATGCTGATGTCCTTTGCCGGATATAGATCCGGTACGTTCCGGTAACAAATCACCATTAAGGTACTAGCCCGACCATATTCAGTACGATTAATATGACCGCATTAAACCTTCTAGGCCATTCCGCCTCCTACCCTCTAGTTTCATGAGGAGTCCCCAGAACCTCGCCTGCTAAGTACATATGTGTTTCATACATTCATATTTGTAATAGGATTCCATTCGCGTAAGGTTGACAATTGTGTTGCGGGAGCCCTGAATCTATAAAGCTTTTTATTGCGCTTATCAACCCTTTGAATCCCAAAAATTACATGCCGAAGTGTGAAAAGAGATCCGCCTGTCACAGTGTGCGTCATTTGGAACTTCAACTACTTTTTGCCAGATATTTATCGAGTAAATAAAAAGAGGCTTGCATTCAATAAAACTTTAAAGCATTTTCAGAGGCCTACCACAATAATAACAACAAACTAATAAACAAACTCTTGTAAGGCAAGCCGCCAAGAAAAGCCTGCAATGATGAATTGCTACAAAATAACAAAAAAAAAAAATAAATAATAATAAGAACTTCAATAATTACTCCATCGCAATAAATGCAATAAATGCACGCATGTGTGGTCATTATTATTTATTATCATTGTGCTAAGATCGAAGACTTTGTTGTTGTGCTGCTCTGAGAATCGATTGCGTTGTAATGTGAATATTTTGCAAACTTCTGGCAACCATACAAGTACCGACTATTATAGCGCCTCTATTGTTTGCTTTACCTTCCCTGCCCACTCGTCTCCCACTCGAGGTTTAGCAAGTCAAACTTATTAAGTAAAAAGACATTGTTTAGCGGACCAGCTTGCAGTGAAGAGTACGTTCGCGGAGCACAGCATGAGTGAAGTTAGATTGCACCGTAATGTGATCAGATCCTGTGTATTAACACCGCCCCAGAATGCAACATAAAAATACCATTATCACCGTCATCAACTGTAGTACTCCGCCCCGCAGCGTTGAGTAGAGTGTCAGCTGCAGATGCTCAAAGTTTGTTGAAAACTTTGAAAATAACATTTTATTGAAAAATCTTTCCATTTCACCATTACACAAAAATGTTTGCAAGTTTCTGCATTTGCACGACTAACTTTTATATGAGGCCGCCTCGGGCAGTCAGCGCAGCAACGACATACGTTATTACACATTCATAAAAGCATATGTTGCGGGGGGACAGTCTTTAATAATGCATACAATCACTGTAGGACATATCTGCTTCACTATATCTGACGGAAATTGGGAGTACCTAGTGGTATTACTGACTGTTTTACCTAGGTTAGTCTGCTTGCCTCTACTGCGAGTTTAGGGTTTTGGGAACCCACGCCTTTGCTCTTCATTGTGCTTCTGTCCTTAATCCTTTTCCTCGTTGAGCGTGCTTCGTAAATGTCGGTGATGTCGGCCAGTGTCATCAAGAGGGCATCAATTAACCGAAATAGCTGGGAATTAGTACCGTCTTCTAAAAGAGTTGGTTCATTCCAGGCACAAGCCCTTAGATTTTCGTTGTTTGAATCGTTGTACGTTTGCCGTGGTTGGCATGAGAAAAAATAGATCCCATGCTTGGCTTGCTGCTTCATTTTTTGATTAGGTACGGGATTTGGACATAAGTCGCCTCAGGCGAAAGCCATAAGCCTCTAAACCTCAGGGACTATGTTAATATAAAAAAAATTTCCTCAGGAGAAAGAGTAACAAACCGGCGCCTTGTCTACTATTTGAGCACCGTCTCTCTGGTCATGCAGCACAGCAACAAACCAACGAAACTGCCTAACCCTTCAAATAGCCCATGGCGGAACGATACAAGGTGGCAGCAGGGGACAGCTGATTATAAACTTCGGAACTTTTATTTATGTTTGTAGGTATGTCCGTAACATTTTAATATACCCTTCGTTGAAATTAATAAACCCGATCGCATCAATTGCGCTGAATTGGCGGTAGATTTCAAATAAATAAACAAATTCCTCGTAATACAACAAAGTGTGGAGTAATTATAATTAAAAGAGAGAAATAGATAACGGGTAAATAAGACATACAAAAGCAACAAAAACAAGAAAATAGAAGAGCCGAAACTCATGTTGAAGTCAATTGAAGAGTTTGTGTCAGTGAATTTGTGTAATTTGTCTAACATGAAAACCGGAGGCATTTAAATGTATCCATACATACATACAACATTGTGGTAAACTATGAAACAAGCAATTTATAATTAATTAAGATGAAATAACATAAATTCATTTTTAACAAGCGTACAATGACAATACACAGCAACAACAAAATAAAATTGTTTGAACAACAGGGGACAAGTTATATATTTGAAAGTCAGCAAACTGTGTGTGGTGTGAAGAGATTAAGATGTGAATAGTACCATCGATGTATGTACACTAGAGTGGTCTTAAAAATTTGATTTCCGCAAAAAGATTGTACCGCCCACTTAAATTATTCCTTTGCATGTAAGTAATCAATATCGCAACTCTTAGGCAGATTACACCAGCTTAAGGGGTGGCACATTACCATTGAAAATGTCGAAACCCTTTTTATACTCAGTTGAGCAGAGCTCACAGAGTACATATATTAACTTTGATTGGATAACGGTTGGTTGTACAGATATAAAGGAATCGAGATAGATATAGACTTCCATATATCAAAATCATCAGGATGGAAAAAAAAAAAAAATTGATTGAGACATGTCCGTCCGTACGTCCATTAACACGATAACTTGAGTACATTTTGAGGTAACTTGATGAAATTTGGTATGTAGGTTTCCAAGCACTCATCTCAGATCGCTATTTAAAATGAACGATATCGGACTCTAACCACGCCCACTTTTTCGATATCGAAAATTTCGAAAAACCGAAAAAGTGCGATAATTCATTACCAAAGACGGATAAAGCGATGAAACTTGGTAGGTGAGTTGAGCTTATGACGCAGAATAGAAAATTAGTAAAAATTTTGGACAATGGGCGTGGCACCGGCCACTTTTAAAAGAAGGTAATTTAAAATTTTTGCAAGGTGTAATTTGGCAGCCGTTGAAGATATCATGATGAAATTTGGCAGGAACGTTACTCCTATTAATATACATATGTATGCCTAAAAAAAATTAGCAAAATCAGAGAACGACCACGCCCACTTTAAAAAAAAAAATTTTTTTTTAAGTAAAATTTTAACAAAAAATGTAATATCTTTACAGTATATAAGTAAATTATGTTAATTTGTCTAGGATACTTTTAATGCCATAAGTCGAACAAAAATTTACCAATCCTTATGAAATTTGGCAGGGGCTTAGATTTCGGGACGATAACTTATTTCTGTGAAAAAGGGCGAAATCGGTTGAAGCCACGCCCAGTTTTTATGCACAGTCGACCGTCTGTCCTTCCGCTCGGGCGTTAACACGATAACTTGAGCAAAAATCGATATATCTTTACTAAACTCAGTTCACGTACTTATCCGAACTCACTTGGAATTGGTATAAAAAATAGCCTAAATCCGACTATGACCACTCCCACTTTTTCGATATCGAAAATTTGGAAAAATGAAAAAAATTCCATAATTCTATACCAAATATGAAAAAAGGGATGAAACATGGTAATTGGATTGGTTTATTGACGCAAAATATAACTTTAGAAAAAAAACTTTGTAAAATGGGTGTGACACTTACCATATTAAGTAGAAGAAAATGAAAAACTTCTGCAGGGTGAAATAAAAAACCCTTGAAATCTTGGCAGGAATACTGTTCGTGGTATTACATATACAAATAAATTGGCGGTATCCAACAGAGGATTTTCTGGGTCAACCTGGTCCACATTTTGGTCGATATCTGGAAAACGCCTTCACATATACAACTACCACCACTCCCTTTTAAAACCCTCATTAATACCTTTAATTTGATACCCATATCGTACAAACTCATTCTAGAGTCACCCCTGGTCCACCTTTATGGCGATATTTCGAAAAGGCGAACACCTATAGAACGAAGGCCCATTCCCTTTTAAAAATACTCATTAACACCTTTCATTTGATACCCATATTGCACAAACGAATTCTAGATTCACCCCTGGTCCACCTTTATGGCGATATCTCGAAAAGGCGAACACCTATAAAACGAAGGCCCACTCCCTTTTAAAAATACTCATTAACACCTTTCATTTGATACCCATATCGTACAAACACATTCTAGAGTCACCCCTGGTCCACCTTTATGGCGATATCTCGAAAAGGCGTCCACCTATAGAACTAAGCCCCACGCCCTTTTAAACTACTCATTAACACCCATATCGTACAAATAAAGTCTAGAGTCATCCCTGGTCCATCTTTATGGCGATATCTCGAAAAAGCGTCCACCTATATAACTAAGGCCCACTCCCTTTTAAAATACTCATCAACACCTTTCGTTTGATACCCATATTGTACAAACGCATTCTAGAGTCACCCTTGGTCCACCTTTATGGCGATATCTTGAAAAGGCGTCCACCTATAGAACTAAGGTCCACTCTTTTATAAAATACTCATTAACCCCTTTCATTTGATACCCATATCGTACAAACAAATTCTAGAGTCAACCCTGATCCACCTTTATTGCGATATCCGTAAATGGCGTCCACCTATAGAACTATGGCCCACTCCCTCATAAAATACACTTTAATGCCTTTCGTTTGATACACATGTCATACAAACACATTCCAGGGTTACCCTCGGTTCATTTTCCTACATGGTTATTTCCCCTCATGTTGTCACCATAGCTCTCAACTGAGTATGTAATGTTCGGTTACACCCGAACTTAACCTTCCTTACTTGTTTTAAGTATGCTGTTTTACTTATAGTGTTTTTATAAGAAGAAAATGAAAACTAAAACAATCAAGCATTTTCCAATGTTTCAGAGCCAATTGACGTATCGAGTCACATGTTTCTCCCACATTGGTTAAAGACCACGCCCATTTTATAAATATTTTTTTGAAGGATCAAAGACAAACTTACTTTCAAAATACCATTATAATAAAAAATTTAAGAAACTAAATCATTTGAAATTTGTGTGTTCACCCCACCTTTTTCGACAATTTATTATTCTGTGTTTCGATAGCCATTACTGGAAGAAGAATTGAAATATTGTAAAGAAAGTATGTATTCTTATTTTTTATAAGTATGAATATTTCTAATAAAATTGACGAAAATTATTTAATTTTATTTAATCATCATTTACAACAGTTAAATTCTTAACAACATGAATTCCTATTCAAATCCAGACTTATTACGCCATTTAGATTGATCAACTTTAAAAGAATCAGTGGGAGTAAAATATCTTTCGAAAAACGAAAGTCCTTTTTTTGGTTCACGGAGTCTTCAGTGCTTTCGAGAAACATATCTTGCACTCAAGCTATTTTTAAATTAGAAAAAAAAAAATTAAGTGGTATCAAAATCCTCGTTAAGCGTTGCTGAACAAGGCAAGAAAGCCCATTTCGCGCGTAACTATTTCCAACAACGTCCTTATATTTATTGGCTAAATAAAAAACCATTTATTATTTATTATAAAAATTGACACTATTACTTTTATGAAATATTGTGGCTTTTACGAAAACTGCTAGGGACTTTTTAGCTTTTTCGCCTTAAGACACCATCTAATGAGTTAATGAATTATCGATATTAATCACAATAACTAAAAAGTTTCGTTACGTAGCTGTAATGACCGTAGAAACGGTATAACAGGGAACAAATTCTCGTCGGCTTTTTTTTTGACCGTAAGTGTATGTATGCTTTTAAAAAAAGTTCCCTGTAGGAAATGGTAATGCGAAATTTGAAAGTGCCGAAGTTTGAGATAAAATTTTTTATACATTTTTTTTCTATGGCGAGGTAAAAATGCCTAACTATTGCTGCCGTCCAGATTTGCTGCTATCAGAGCTCGGTAAATTCAATTCCATTACATTACCAATTACATTCCCCAGTAATTGGAAAAAGTAATCAACTCCTTTTTTCCACAGCAAAGGAATCAATTACATTTCAGTTCCTCAAAAAAATGGAGGTAATTTGCTTTCTTTGGGGCTCAACTTCAAAAAAATGTTTGTTTGTAATTGATTGAATTGCGCAGATGTAATTTCCGTCCCATTACTTTCGAAAGGAGTTGGAAATGTAATTGAATTTTTTTTTTTTTTCAATTACATCACAGAGAATGGCAAAAGTGCTTTCAATTTGCCCATACCATTCCTTAAAGGATTTGTGAAAGTAATTGAAAAATTACAAGTTGATTCGTGTATAAGAACTTACTCCGGTTGAAACGGATGACTTTTCGGGTCACACTTTTTACTATTTTATCAGATTTTTCTTGCGAGTGGTTACACAAGGCATTTGGAAATACCAGGGAATATAAAATCATTATCCTCCTAATACTCCCAGCTAAGTAAGTCCTCTGGGAAGGTTGCTATATGTATACCGCATACCAGTGATTGAAAATCCTATTCTATTCTGGCGTTTTTTCGTTTTGTCATCATGAGCAGAGCCATAGCATAAAAATGTGTAAAAATGTATTGCTTTGTACTCCGTTGGGCGTTTTTGGGCATTTCGGCACAATTCGAGGTAATATTAAAGTCATTTCGGGATAACTTCTAGATTTTTAAAGGATTATTGCTGAATGGTATCAAGGAATATATAGGTGGCATTTTGAATGATCTCGAGAATATGTTGGGTTATATTTCGGCCTAAATTTGGGATATTTTAGGGATCACTTCAGGGTGATTTGGGGGTATTTTCGGAGTGATTTTGGGGACTATCTTGTGGTTCTCTTTCAGTAATTTGGGTGTCACTCGGGATGATTTTTGGAACTCATTTCGGGGTATATTTTATTTCGGGGTGCCATGTATAGATTTTGAAGTCACTAAGAGGCCAATTCAGGGCCGTTTCCGAACGATTTTAAGGACTATATTGAGGTCCTTTCAGGGTTCTTTGGGCATCACTTCGGGATTCCAACTGACATTTAAATAATCCTGAAATGAGCCCAAAATATCACCCAAAATAATGTCGAGATGACCCCGAAATAACGCAAGGCTACGTTAAAGATGACTCTTCTAGTGCGATTTTATGAACCTGATTCTGGAGAAGATACAATTAAATAACAAATCCAAACGGCGATGCTGTAATCCTACCATAGCTGTCCTGATATATGACGAGGAGATATGGATGCTGCCAATAATAGAAGAAGGTGCTCATATTATAAAAAAAATTGCTTTTGGACCGATGAGGTCTAATGATTAAATGAAGTCCTGTTACTAATTATCTAAAATATAATAATTTAAGTGTTAGAAAGGCAGAGACAATCACCTGCCGTACATAAAATCACGATTTGAAACATTTTTTACACTTAGAGTTTTTCAATTACTTTTCCAATTCCTCTAAGTAATGGGAATTTCCAATTACTTTTGGGATTCCTTGTAATATAATTGGAAAATTTTCAATTATATTTTAAATGCCTTTCGAAAGTATTGCGACAGAAATTACGTTTGCGTAAAGTATATATTTTTTTAATTAAAAACAAACATTTTTTTTGTACTCGAGCCTCAACAAGGAAGGCTAAGTTCGGGCGTAACCGAACATTACATACTCAGCTGCCAAATTACAGCTTACAAAACTGCCTTCTTTTAAAAGTGGACGGTGCCAAAATTTCACTAATTTTCTATTCTGCGTCATACGGTCAACCCACCTACCAAGTTTCATCGCTTTATCCGTCTTTGGTAATGAATTATTGCACTTTTTCGGTTTTTCGAAATTTTCGATATCGAAAAAGTGGGCGATTTCGTTCATTTTAAATAGCGATCTGAGATGAGTGCCCAGGAACTTACATACCACATTTCATGAAGATACCTCAAAATTGACTCAAGTTATCGTGTTCACGGACAGACGGACGGACGGACATGGATTTCTTCTTTCGCCCAGATCATTTTGATATATAGAAGTTTATATCTATCTCGATTAGTTTATGCCGTTACGGGGTACCGTTGTGCGAACAAAATTAATATACTCTGTGAGCTCTTCTCCGCTGAGTATAAAAATTTCACATCACTTCAAGAAGGTTTTATTTACCTTGTCTTTATTTTGCCTAAAAGGGATTTAATTAAATTCGAGAAAGGTTTGATTTGACTTGAAGAAAGTTTTATTTTACTTAAAAAGGGTTTTATTTTTATTTCAAAAAGTATTATTTGATTGAAAAAGGTTCAAATTGTGAAATTGCTTTACATGACCATCCAAACGTTAACATTGGTCAGCCCACGTAAACTGAGATTGAAAAACGTGGTTTGTGCAAAATCAAAAAAAAAAAAAAAAACAAGTAAGGAAGGCTAAGTTCGGGTGTAACCGAACATTACATACTCAGCTGAGAGCTCTGGAGACAAAATAAGGGAAAATCGCCATGTAAGAAAATTAACCTAGGGTCACCCTGGAATGTGTTTGTATGACATGTGTATCAAATGGAAGGTATTATAGAGTTTTTTTAGAGAGAGTGGGCCTTTTCGAGATATCGCCATAAAGGTGGACCAGGGATGACTCTAGAATATGTTTGTACGATATGGGTATCAAATGAAGGGTGTTAATCAGTATTTTAAAAGGGCGTGGGCCTTAGTTCTATATGTGGACGCCTTTTCGAGATATCGCCATAAAGGTGGACCAGGGATGACTCTAGAATATGTTTGTACGATATATGTATCAAATTAAATGTATTAATGAGGGTTTTAAAAGGGAGTGGTGGTAGTTGTATATGTGAAGGCGTTTTCATTTTCGAGATATCGACCAAAATGTGGACCAGGGTGACCCAGAACATCATCTGTCGGGTACCGCTAATTTATTTATATATGTCATACCACGAACAGTAGTCCTGCCAAGATTCCAAGGGGTTTTGATTTCGCCCCGCAGAACATTTTCATTTTCTTCTACTTAATATGGGAGGTGTCACAACCTTTTTGCAAAGTTTTTTCTAAAGTTATATTTTCGTCAATAAACCAAACCAATTACCATGTTTTATACCTTTTTTCGTATTTGGTATGGCATTATTGCATCTTTTTCATTATTCGTAATTTTCGATATCAAAAAAGTAGGCGTGGTCATAGCCGGATTTCGGCCATTTTTTATACCAATACAAAGTGAGTTCAGATAAGTACGTTAACTGAGTTTAGTAAAGATATATCGATTTTTGCTCAAGCTATCGTGTTAACGGCCGAGCGGGAGGAACGACGGTCAACTGTGTACAAAAGCTGGGCATGGCTTCAACCGATTTCGCCCTTTTTCATAGAAAACAGTTATCGTCCTAGGATCTAACACACTACCAAATTTCACGAGGATTGGTAAATTTTTGTTCGACTTATGGCATTAAAAGTATCCTAGACAAATCAAATGAAAAAGGGCGGAGCCACGCCCATTTTGAAATTTTCTTTTATTTTTGTATTTTGTTGCATCATATCATGACTGGAGTTGAATGTTGACATAAGTTACTTATATACTGAAAAGATATTAAATTTTTTGTTAAAAATTTACTTAAAAACAAATTTTTTTAAAAGTGGGCGTGGTCGTTCTCCGATTTTGCTAATTTTCATTAAGCATACATATAGTAATAGTAGTAACTTTCCTGCCAAATTTCATTATTATATCTTCAACGACTGCCAAATTACAGCTTGCAAAATTTTTAAATTACCTTCTTTTAAAAGTGGGCTGTGCCACGCCCCTTGTCCAAAATTTTACTAATTTTCTATTCTGCGTCATAAGTTCAACTCACCTACCAAGTTTCGTCGCTTTAGCTGTCTTTTGTAATGAATTATCGCACTTTTTCGGTTTTTCGAAATTTTCGATATCGAAAAAGTGGGCGTGGTTATAGTCCGATATTGTTCATTTTAAATAGCGATCTGAAATGAGTGCCCAGGAACCTACATACCAAATTTCATCAAGATACCTCAAAATTTACTCAAGTTATCGTGTTAACGGACGGACGGACGGACGGACATGGCTCAATCAAATTTATTTTCGATCCTGATGATTTTGATATATGGAAGTCTATATCTATCTCGATTCCTTTATACCTGTACAACCAACCGTTATCCAATCAACTGAGTATAAAAAGTGATTTGTGCAAAATCAAAAAAAAAAACAAAAACTATTTCTAAGAAATTTTGACACGCACTTCATTTAGGTGGATGCCCTTTTTTGGATATTTTGTTTAGACTGTAATCCATCTTGAAGATTTATGTAGGGGGACCGCCAACGTGCGTTTTTTATATCTACTTTGTCGCTATGAAGTAATTTCAGTTTAAAAAACAATTTTAAATTAATGATTTCACAATAAAATTAATATTAGTAGCTAAAAAAATGTATTTATTGAAAAAAAAGTTAATGAATATTTTCCACAAATTAATTTCTTTCTGATAAAGTAAATAAGTTTATTACGCTTATCATTTGCAGTTATTGAAATACGAAACTACTAAATGCAGCAACAAAAAAATACAACGACAACAAAAACTCAAGCCAACAGCTGTATAAACAAACAAGAACGTGCTTAAAACAACAACAAATGCAGCCAACAATTGAAAACGCAAGCAAAGGGCGTGGGCAATACTGGCAAAGCACTAAATTAGACACGCCGGAACTGGAATGAAATCAAATTACTAAAAAAATAAGCCATAAACTTCACGCTCAACAGAGAATAAGCACGCGCCAAAGAGGAAAAGGGAAATACTAGTAACCAAAAAATAAAAACAAAAAAAAAAAAAATAAAAATAAACAAGATTTTTAGATTAACAAAAAATTAAAGCAAAAAAAACCGTCTTGAGCAAACAAGCAAACAATTTCAATATCAATTCGAGATTTTTGTTTGTGCTACGTGCCACGCAGCGTGATTTTTTGATTACAAAGTTTCACACACTGCAGCAAAGTAAACAATACCGTTAAATAGTAACTAAGTCCCTACAAAGAAAAGAAATATCAACAGAAAACTTAATTACAGCGATAGAAATACTAAAAAAAAGAAGCGTGAAAAAAAGAATTTACACAACACTGAAGAAAATTCGTTGTAATTGAACTTGAAATGCCTACAGAATGTGAACATACGATCAACAACACGCAACAACAAATCGTGTCGCAGACGGAGCAGCAACAGCAACAGCAACAACAAGAAAACGAGCAATTATTGCCAACTGCAGAAAATTTACAAGCAAATAGCGGTGAAAAGGAAACAGGTGGGGCAGTACAACGTGAATTTACGTATGACGATATGGAGGCCAAAGAGTTAAATGACAGTAAAATGTCAACATCACAGACATCAACAACATCGCAAACGTCAACAACGTCATCAACAAATGGCCATAATGGCGGCAACAACACAAATGGTGTTTGTAAGAAAACGGTAAGTTGCGCAGATTTGTATGACTTCCTGTTAAAATATATTTACTTTATTTCATCACCACACACTCTCAGCTACCAAAATTGCCTGAAATATTCTAAAAAAATCAAGAATTTTTTCAAATTTTTGTTTTCTGGACAAAAGTTGAAAATTTTGTTATAAGCTTTATAATTCAAACCGGTTTCTATTGCATCTTTAAGCTTGCTTGAAAATAATTCTTAGAACTCTTGAGATCCGTTTTGAAACATGAAATGCTCACGAAGTGATAATTTGTCAGTGCCGAACAATCCCGAATTGCTCCCGATGTGGCACAGAAATAAACCAGGGGCCTACTCTGTATTGCGATGCGAAAGGCAGTGCGATGCGAAAATAAATTGCGATGCGAAAGGTAATTGGAACTCTGTAGCGCTATCGCATCGCTAACAATGTCGCTTTTTTATTTTTCGCTATTTTTTTGCTTGAGTATGCATCACTGACCAAACTCAAAGAAAAAGAACAAAAGAAACAAGGCGATTACAATTTCGGCAAACGATTAATTTTTGTTGAACAAATTAAAAAAAGGATTCTGTAGCATTATGGAACGATTTAAATGAAGAAAGGATTGATTTAAATGAAGAAATCCTCCCAGTTCAGAAATTGAACTGGAAGAAGTGAACGTGATAAATACAGAAAACGTGGAAAATCATAGAATGGGAAATATTGCTAGTTTCACATGATTTCAAATAGAAATGCTTTATAAAAAAGTGGTTTCGATTTAATTGTTATTTATTTATGTATTTTAAGTCCATTAGGATTACAAATTGTTGCTTTTGTGTTTGTTTTGTTTTTTGAGTTGTCCTATATATTTTTAAATGAATATAAAGATATCAATTTATAAAATCATCAATTAATACTTACATATTTGAACAATGCGAATGCCTATTACTTGTAGCAAGAAAAATGCGAAAATGAATGCTGTTTGACATTCGTTTTCGCTTTACAGAGTGCCGGCAATACGAAAAGGGAGAAAAATTGCGAATGGGCAAAATGTGAATGCGAAAGTCAAAATATACATGCGAATGTCAAGATACAGAGTACCGATTTTGCGATTTCGCGTATTTTTTCTTTCGCATCGCAATACAGAGTAGGCCCCCAGAAGAGGTAGCAAACTGCACCCGGATTGATAACCAAAACAATTTTTATATGAATTTAAAATAGTCGCAGAGATATTTCGTACAAGGTCCCAAACGTATACAATCTGAATCCGAAATACAAACCCAATTCGCAGAAAGTACTCCCCCGAAAGAAACTCTATTCGCTCCACCAATGTTCCCTAATGGATCCATCTTCCGAAGGATCTTTAAAATTTTCTGATTACGCCCATTAATAGCACCCCATTACACCCTGCAATGCCAATTATTAACACGACTAAATGTGTTACCTCTTACAGTGATGGTTTCAGTGATAGATTAGCATTGCGGTAGTCGTCTGAAGTGTTGTTTAGTAACTTACTACAGAAGGCGTTTGATAGGTACACATATTTACCAGGCGGGGCTCTGCCTACCACAGATTCCCAGTTGAAAGGAAGAGGTGCGATGAAATAAGGACTTCATGAATATCCGTGAGAAGACTTTGGTTTTCAATTACCGAGTCTTGGTATTACCTTACTAGTACAGCCAGTAGACGATGTCCTGCTCAAACATTAGTTATGTTTTAAAATAATTTTAAAAACTCCTATTACTCGGTCCTCCTTTTCCGTTCCTCTTTCATATCTTCTCCTTCTACATGGTTCTCTCTTATTTTGGCTAATATCTCTCTCTTCCTTTTTCAATCTCTCACATATCTTCTTCTTTTCCTTGGTCTATGCCTCCCCTTCGCCTTCCCTTTTTATTCCCTTTTCCTCTTTACGTTGTCCATCTATTTCAAGTAAATCGCACCACAACAAATTTTTTTCGAGAGACTAGTCCCTTTACCGTTTTCCCGATGAAAGGTTGTACATATTATTGCCAATGTTAAGCTACTTATGTACCAAATATCAGAAATTTGCCCCATAACGAAATTTTTTCGAATATGTCGATCACTGGTCTGTTTGCCGGAAAAATGTATTCTACATACTAAGCTAGGCTGAAAATTGTCCCGCCAGAACTTTGATTTACTTACGTATTTGAAATACATTTTAATAAGTTTCATAACTAACTCTTCTTCTCTTTCCGTTCGCTATTTCATCTCTAATCCTACTTGGTCTTCCATTCCCTCTTCATCACTAATTATTCTCATATTTCTGCTCTTTCTCCCTTTCTCTAATTCTATCCTTAGACCTGTCTTCTCTGTTATTATCTCTTGTCAGTACTCATTCATCTTCTTTTCCCGTCTTTACACCACTGCTCCTCGGTCGCTCGGGGGAGAACCCTTATATCTCCGCCGTGCACGTAGAGCCAAAAACTGCCCAGAAGGACCTTGACACACCCACCAGTGCTATCGCATCAACATCTGCTTAGCTGACTCGATATCCACCAGCCCAGAAGCGAGTGCCCAGCGAAATTCCAAAGTGTCTGGTAGCCACGTTCAGTTCTCAAATGTCTGCTCTGCTAGGGTAGTCTCTGCGCCCTGGCACAAAATTAATTTTTTATACTCAGTTGAGCAGAGCTCACAGAGTATATTAACTTTGATTGGATAACGGTTGGTTATACAGGTATAAAGGAATCGAGATAGATATAGACTTCCATATATCAAAATCATCAGTATCGAAAAAAAATTTGATTGAGCCATGTCCGTCCGTCCGTCCGTCCGTCCGTCCGTCTGTCCGTTAACACGATAACTTGAGTAAATTTTGAGGTATCTTGATGAAATTTGGTATGTAGATTCTTGGGCACTCATCTCAGATGGCTATTTAAAATGAACGATATCGGACCATAACCACGCCCACTTTTTCGATATCGAAAATTTCGAAAAACCGAAAAAATGCGATAATTCATTGCCAAAGGAGGTTAAAGCGATGAAACTTGGTAGATGGGTTGACGTTATGCCGGAGAATAGAAAATTAGCAAGATTTTGGACAATGGGCGTGGCACCGCCCACTTTTACAAGAAGGTAATTTAAAAGTTTTGCAAGCTGTAATTTGGCAGTCGTTGAAGATATCATGATGAAATTTGGCAGGAACGTTATTACTATTACTATATATGTGCTAAATACAAATTAGCAAAATTGGATGAAGAACACGTCCACTTTAAAAAAAAAAAATTTTTTAATTCAAATTTTAACAAAAAATTTAATATCTTTACTGTATATAAGTAAATTAAGTCAAAATTCAACTCCAGTAATGATATGATGCAACAAAATACACAAATAAAAGAAAATTTCAAAATGGGCGTGGCTCCGCCCATTTTCATTTAGTTTGTCTAGAATACTTTTAATGCCATAAGTCGAACAAAAATTTACCAATCCTTCTCAAATTTAGTAGGGGCATAGATTCTATGACGGTAACTGTTCTCAGTGAAAATGGGCGAAATCGGTGGAAGCCACGCCCAGTTTTTATACACAGTCCACCGTCTGTCCTTCCGCTCGGCCGTTAACACAATAACTTGAGCAAAAACCGATATATCTTTACTAAACTTAGCCCACGTACTTATCTGCTATAAAAAATGGCCGAAATCCGACCATAACCACGCCCACTTTATCGATATCGAAAATTACGAAAAATGAAAAAAATGCCGTAATTTTATACCAATACGAAAAAAGGGATGAAACATGGTAACTGGATTGGTTTATTGACGCAAAATATAACTTTGGAAAAAACTTTGTAAAATGGGTGTGACACCTACCATATTAAGTAGAAGAAAATGAAAAAGTTCTACAAGGCGAAATCAACAGCCCTTGGAATCTTGGCAGGAATACTGTTAGTGGTATTGCATATATAAATAAATTATCAGTACCCGACAGATGATTTTCTGGATCACCTGGTCCACATTTTGGTCGATATCGCGAGAACGCCTTCACATATACATCTAAGGGTCACTCGCTTTTAAAACCCTCATTAATACCTTTAATTTGATATCCATATCGTACAAACACATTCTAGAGTCACCCCTGGCCCACCCTAATGGCGATATCTCGAAAAGGCGTCCACCTATAGACCTAATGTCCACTCCCTCTTAAAATGCTCAGTAACACCTTTCGTTTGATACACATATCGTACAAACATTCTAGAGTCACCCATGGCCCACCCTAATGGCGATATCTCGAAAAGGCGTCCACCTATAGACCTAATGCCCACTCCCTCTTAAAATGCTCAGTAACACCTTTCGTTTGATACCCATATCGTACAAACATTCTAGAGTCACCCTTGGTCCACCTTTATGGCGATATCTCGAAAAGGCGTCCACCTATAGAACTAATGCCCACTCCCTCTTAAAATGCTCAGTAACACCTTTCGTTTGATACCCATATCGTACAAACATTCTAGAGTCACCCATGGCCCACCCTAATGGCGATATCTCTAAAAGGCGTCCACCTATAGACCTAATGCCCACTCCCTCTTAAAATGCTCAGTAACACCTTTTGTTTGATTCCCATATCGTACAAACATTCTAGAGTCACCCTTGGTCCACCTTTATGGCGATATCTCGAAAAGGCGTCCACCTATAGAACTAAGGATTACTCCCTTTTAAAATACTCATTACCACCTTTCATTTGATACCCATATCGTACAAACACATTCTAGAGTCACCCCTGGCCCACCCTAATGGCGATATCTCGAAAAGGCGTCCACCTATAGACCTAATGCCTACTCCCTCTTAAAATGCTCAGTAACACCTTTCGTTTGATACCCATATCGTACAAACATTCTAGAGTCACCCCTGGCCCACCCTAATGGCGATATCTCGAAAAGGCGTCCACCTATAGACCTAATGCCCAATCCCTCTTAAAATGCTCAGTAACACCTTTCGCTTGATACCCATATCGTACAAACACATTCTAGAGTCACCCCTGGCCCACCCTAATGACGATATCTCGAAAAGGCGTCCACCTATAGACCTCTTGCCCACTCCCTCTTAAAATGCTCAGTAACACCTTTCGTTTGATACCCATATCGTACAAACATTCTAGAGTCACCCTTGGTCTACCTTTATGGCGATATCTCGAAAAGGCGTCCACCTATAGAACTAAGGAATACTCCATTTTAAAATACTCATTACCATCTTTCATTTGATACCCATATCATACAAACCAGGCATGCTTAACGAACGAAACGATATCATTTCGTTACGATAATCAACGTTAATAAACGAAACGAAGTCATTTCGTTTCGTTTATTAACGTTAAGAACGACAAATTAACGTTAATTTGACGATCTTAACGTTAATAAACGAAACGAAGTGACTTCGTTTCGTTTATTAGCGTTGATTATCGTAACGAAATGATATCGTTTCGTTCGTTAAGCATGCCTGATACAAACACATTCTAGAGTCACCCCTGGCCCACCCTAATGGCGACATTTCGAAAAGGCGTCCACCTATAGACCTAATGCCCACTCCCTCTTAAAATGCTCAGTAACACTTTTCGTTTGATACCCATATCGTACAAACACATTCTAGAGTCACCCCTGGCCCACCCTAATGACGATATCTCGAAAAGGCGTCCACCTATAGACCTCATGCCCACTCCCTCTTAAAATGCTCAGTAACACCTTTCATTTGATTCCCATATCGTACAAACACATTCTAGAGACACCCCTGGTCCACCTTTATGGCGATATCTCGAAACGGCGTCCACCTATGGAACTAAGGATCACTCCTTTTCAAAATGCTCATTAACAGCTTTCATTTGATACCCATATCGTACAAACATATTCTGGAGTCACCCCTGGTCCACCTTTATGGCGATTTCTCGAAAAGGCGTTCACCTATAGAACTAAAGCTCATTCCCTTTTAAAATACTCATTACCACCTTTCATTTGATACCCATATCGTACAAACACATTCTAGAGTCACCCCTGGTCCACCTTAATGGCGATATCTCTAAAAGGCGTCCACCGATAGACCTAAGGCCCACTCCCTCTTAAAATGCTCAGTAACACCTTTCATTTGATACCCATATCGTACAAACAAATTCTAGAGTCAGCCCTGGTCCACCTTTATGGCGATATCCCTAAATGGCGTCCATCCATAGAACTATGGCCTACTCTCTCTTAAAATACTCTTTAATACCTTCCATTTGATACACATGTCATACAACCACATTCCAGGGTTACCCTAGGTTCATTTTCCTACATGGTGATTTTCCTTATTTTGTCTCCATAGCTCTCAACTGAGTATGTAATGTTCGGTTACACCCGAACTTAGCCTTCCTTACTTGTTTTTCTTAAAAATTAGTTCAACGCCACTTCTTGTGAGGTCAAACAATCCTCAAATCCTCAAACAATCCTCAGTTATAAAGATGGGTAGCATCCCAACTTCAGCATCCTTAAAAGCTATGACCTCCCCCTGAGGACGCTGGAGTGATCTACCAGCCTATATTTCGAGCTGACACCGAGCTCCTGGCAGAATATCCCCCCAAATCCAGCTTGGAGCTGTCTATGGGGAAATAAGTGGTGATTTTAGCAACATGCATAAATGCCAGCAAACAGTAGTTTGTCCGACTAGAGATTAGGTTGATGCCGGCCAGAATACATGTATTCCCCTTCTCGAATCCTTTTTGCTGCCCGGCCTACGGCCATCGTACCCACACTGTCAATCGGTTACAGATTAAGCATTTCTTTTAATGCCAGTATAGGTTTTGTGAGAAGTGCACCGGTCATTCATCATTGCGAAAACGTCAAATATGTATACATATGTACTTACATACAAATTAGAGTTTGAAGTATAAATTGTGGTTTGTGTATTGAAAATAGTAATTTTAAATTGTAAAATAATTTCCGTTCCCTTTAATTGAGTATTAAAGTGACTATGTTTTATTTCGAAACACATATATATAAAGAAAAACCTGACGAAGAAGAACGCAGAGATTTTTAAACCCTGAAGAAGACCACAATAAACGGTCGAAACGTCGGCAATAAAATAATAAAGGCGTTTTTCTGATTATTTTGACTGGAAACCCGATTAAAGAAAATTATACATAAAAACAAAACAGTCGGTAGTATCAACATTCATCATTGCCATTTGCTTTACCGGTTTAAGCCTGCTGCGGCAAAAGCCATTAGTGCTGACCACCAAACCAGAATTTCAAAGAAGTAAATCGGCTTGATTGAATTATTGGCGAACGGAGTACAAGGCAATCAAATCACTCCTAGACCAGTCCTCTACATTAAATACCACGACAGCTTGCTGTCAAGAATAAACCCAAGATACATTACCCCGTCAGACGCCACTAGCGGTACTCCTCCAATTAGGGATGGGTGGTCAAATCACTGGTGACGAAGAAATCTGTTAGCCGTTCTCTAGCTAATTTCAACCTATCCGTAAACACCTCCTTAATTATCGTAATCAAAAACTTATTAAAACTGTTGGAAGTTTACTAATCTTTAATTCCAGCGCTAAGCTCCGCTGAATACAGTTAGACCTCCCTATTTTCTTATGATGTCCGGCTTGGTATACATTTTGAATAACACAGGCCGACAAAATTTAACCAACGTTCAGACCCAGAAACCAGACTATATATTTCCGAAGGTTTATGATGCGCTTAATCCAAATCTCAGATTTGTTCTATCATCTCCGGCTTTCGAGATATCCTGACCTAAAAGTGCAAAAAACACCGTTTTTGCACATATTTGAGGTTATGTAGCCTTGCAGATGTTTTCGTTCGGAGATACGTGGGGGTTGGTGGATTAGGAGTTAAGTTGGTTAGCCCACTTGTGGTGTGAGATATTTAGGTAAATAAGACTTATTTTAAGAAAAATTTCGCGAAAACCAGAGCTGATAGAGCAATTTTGAGGCCAGATTTTGATTCATCGTATCAAAATACTTCGAAAATATATAGCCCGGTTTCTGGGTGTGAGATGCTGTCGCCTTTGTGATTGATGATGGTAAGGGCGCTTGATGTGCCTTCCTCATTTTAGCCCTTCCAAGCCCTTTCCATAAAAGGCGTAAGTGTCATATTACGTCAAAACATTTCACCAAATCAGGAGACAGGCATCAATTCCAAGTGGTTTTGACTTATACGTATCTACATATGTACATACATATTTTGTTGAAATTTGTTGCATATTTACATCAATATTCATCATTTCATTTAAGCTGTTCGCCACAAGCCATAATTATTAATATAATTAACTATGAATTATTAGCAAATAGTTGTAAGCATTCAATAACAAAATAAAACCACAAATATCTCTACTTAATTTACATAATAGACAAACGAGATACTAGATTATATGAGTAACCGCTGACAGATAGCAGCTTAAATACGAGCATTTCCTGCCTTAGGCATATTTGTAACAATAATACAAAATCAATATTGATACTGTTTGCAAGAGCTGCATAAAAAAGGAAACACCACAAAATGTCTTTAACAGCATTTCTTAAGCACTGATATCTGCAAACACCGGTAATGCATCAAGGCTAAACTCATACTTACACTTAACTTACTATGTATATAAATATGTGTAGTGAGTGCTAAGTAACTGCTCCAGCTGAACAGAAGAAAAGCACTCAAAAAGTCAATAAACCACATTAAAACGGTACGTTGAGACGCCTTCACTTCGACCAACAACGGAACGACCAACTGACATTTTAACTGCAGCCATTAACACAACTATATGTGCATATATCAACTAGTGATGCTACGAAAGTGAGTTTACCGAAAGCGGAAACAAAACTGGATTATACTGTAACGAATGTTGGGAATTTCTGATAATTATGCACCTTTGCTAATGTTCAGTCGCTGAACTGTCGAATAATGGGCTTTATTTAGACTACTTTGGGAGTAGTACTTCACAACTAATAGCGTGTTTAAATCAAACTGGTTAGTTATTCCTCAACTTGTGCTGCTTTCATACTCTCTGTTGCCTCGTTCGCATATTTCTCCTTAGGTTCAGACTTTTCGCGATACATGGAACAGTTGTATCGCATACTTGGCTATTTAGCTATATGCGTGTGTATGTGTCAGTAACAACTTCTGTTCTTAGCTGATTACTACATATGTGTATGTGAGACAATCTCTTTGCTTTAAACTGCTGATTATGTATGTGGAACGGTCGGCGAACGAGTTAGTCTTAACTGTCGGGGATCACCAAATCACCTCAAAGGATTCCTTAAAATACTTAGGAGTGCACATTGACTCTAAGTTAGCTTTCAAAGAGCACTTCAGAGCGGTGGGGGAGAAAATTACCAAAGTTAATGGATCACTTATGCGAATAATGCCTAACATTGGTGGTCCGAGCGAAGCTACACGTCAGCTATTGTCCACAGTAACCAGCTCAATAATACTATACGCAGCACCAGTGTGGTATGGATCTAAACAGAGCCATCAAAAATATATATTAGCAGCGTACCGACTTGCTTCTTTAAGAATAGCAAGTGCTTATGGGACGGTGTCCGACGACGCGATCCTGGTTCTAACCCGGAAAATCCCAGTGGACTTACTGGCAAGCGAAATGGCCGATCTGTATAACACTAATATCGAGCGACCATCTGAAGAAGACAAGAAAAGAGCAAGGACACAAACAATAGCAAGAACGGTGGGAGGCCTCGAGTAAAGGGCGTTGGACTTTCACACTAGTTTGGAACGTAGCTCAATGGAATGAGCGGAAGCACGGCGAACTGAACTACCATCTCACGCAGATAATGAGTGGACATGGCGGTTTCAAAGAGTATTTATGGAAGCGTAGGATAGAGGAAGATCTTCATTGCCCAATGTGTACCACGGAGTTAGAAAACGCAGAACACGTCATGTTCCACTGCCCCCGTTTCCACGAAGAAAGACTCACCTTGCATGGAGTCTTTGGGGAGGAACCTACCACGAGAAATTTAGTATCACATATGTGCGACAGGAAAGAGTGCTGGACTTCAGTGAGCAAAATGGCATTTATAGTAATGGCACGCCTGATGGATGCTGAGAAGGAGCGCAGAGAAATGCGCATGCGAAGCAGTGGCGATTAAATGAACACTCAGAGCAAATAGCGGGAACCTGGACGCAGGGACAACAGTAGGCTCTTAAAAAATGAGAAATATGGAACGCCACCCTGAAGTAATGCGAAAGTGGTGCCGGGGTGGGCGACGGTTCCAGAACGGGGCTGTTTTTTAGTCTACGGACACACGGTTGCGGCGACGGCAGCAATTATGGTGCATTAGGCATTTTTCAGCCTCCCTACAAAAAAAAAAAAAAATGTATGTGGAATATTCTTCGTCGCATTCTATGTAAGTGTGGCTGATTGTATTAATATGTACATGTACATAAGTGTGGCTGCTTGCTTTTTTTGTTGTTGTGGTTATTTACTAACAGCATAGTGATGCTAATATTCGCCACAATACAAATGTAGCTCATTTAAAGTAGCTCATATCTCTGAAGAGAGAAGACTTAAGGCTTACGATGTACATACTGACTGGACACTGCCTTCAGGCGTCACATGCTTATGAGTTAGGCCGCGTCATTAACGGCAAGTGTGGGAAGTGTGAGCTGCAGGAAGAAACGATTAGGCACGTTCTGTGTTCGTGTCCTGCGCTCGCCAGGTCAAGGCTTCACCTATTAGGGGTGCGACGCAAATTTGCCAGATTTGGAGGCCGAAATAAAGCTGGGTCCTTGAAAACTGCTAGTATTTGCGAAGAGGACGGAGCTATTCTATAACATATGTCCTGGCACCCGATTGGGGTTCTTCCGTTTGGTCGTCAAATAATTCTGGTAACACTATGGACACATTCAGTCTATGTGAGGTCTTTATTGACCGGGCAGTTCAACTTAACCTAACCTTGCCCGTGAGTTAAACCCAAGACCTTCAGTGTGAAAGGCGGAGCATGCTACCACAACACCACGGTCCCCGCCCCAAAATAGTCAACCACATTTAGAGAAACCCACATTCAAGTTTATATAAAAACAATTAAGGAAGGCTAAGTTCGTGTGTAACATTAATGTAATTGCATACTCAGCTGAGAGTTTTGGAGAAAAAAAGGGAAAATCACCATGTAGGAAAGTGAACTTAGGGTAACCCTGGAATGTGTTTGTATGACATGGGTATCAAATGGAAGGTATTAAAGAGTATTTGAAAAGAGAGTGGGCCATAGTTCTCTAGGTGGACGCCATTTCGGGATATCGCCATAAAGGTGGACCAGGGGTGACTCTACAATGCGTTTGTACGATATGGGTATCAAATGAAATGGGCTAATGATTATTTAAAATGGTGTGGGCCTTAGTTCTATAGGTGGACGCCTTTTCGAGATATGCCCATAAAAGTGGGCCAGGGGTGTTTGTATGATATGGGTATCAAATTAAAGGTATTAATGAGGGTTTTAAAAGGAATCGGCCCTTAGGTTTATATGTGAAGGCGTTTTCGAGATATCGACCTAAATTTGGACCAGGGTGACCCAGAACATCATCTGTCGGGTACCGCTAATTTATTTATATATGTAATACCACGAACATTATTCCTGCCAAGATTCCGAGGGCTTTTGATTTCGCCCTGCAGAACTGTTTCATTTTCTTATACTTAATTTGGTAGGTGTGACACCCATTTTATAAAGTTTTCTCTAAAGTTATATTTTGCGTCAATAAACCAATCCAATTACCATGTTTCATCCCTTTTTTCGTATTTGGTATAGAATTATGGCATTTTTTTTCATTTTTCGTAATTTTCGATAGCGAAAAAGTGGGCGTGGTCATAGTCGGATTTCGGTATAAATACCACGATAAAGCGAGTTCAGATATGTACGTAAACTAAGTTTAGTCGATTTTTGCTCAAGTTATCGTTTTAACGGCCGAGCGGAAGGACAGACAGCCGGCTGGGTATAAAAACTGGGCGTGGCTTCAACCGATTTCGCCCATTTTCACAGAAAACAGTTATCGTCATAGAATCTATGCCACTGCCAAATTTCACAAGGATTGGTAAATTTTTGTTCGACTTATCGCATTAAAAGTATTGCAGACAAATAAATGAAAAAGGGCGGAGCCACGCCCATTTTGAAATTTTCTTTTATTTTTGTCTTTTGTTGCACCATATCATTACTGGGGTTGAGTGTTGACATAATTTACTTATATACTGTAAAGATATTAAATTTTTTGTTAAAATTTGACTTAAAAATTTTTTTTTTAAAGTGGGCGTGTTCGTCATCCGATTTTGCTATTTTTTATTGAGTACATATATAGTAATAGGAGTAACGTTCTTGCTAAATTTCATCATGATATCTTCAACGTCTGCCAAATTACAGCTTGCAAAAGTTTTAAACTACCTTCTTTCAAAAGTGGGCGGTGTCGCGCCCATTATCCAAAATTTTACTAATTTTCTATTCTGCGTCATAAGGTCAACCCACCTACCAAGCTTCATCGCTTCATTCGTCTTTGGTAATGAATTATCGCACTTTTTCGGTTTTTCGAATTTTCCGATATCGAAAAAGTGGGCGTGGTTATGGTCCGATTTCGTTCATTTTAAATAGCGATCTGAGATGAGTGTCCAAGAACCTACATACCAAATTTTATCAAGATATCTCAAAATTGGCTCAAGTTATCGTGTTAACGGACAGACGGACGGACGGACATGGCTCAATCAAATTTTTTTTTCGATACTGATGAGTTTGATATATGGAGGTCAATATCTATCTCGATTCCTTTATACCTGTATAACCAACCGTTATCCAATCAAAGTTAGAATACCCTGTGTACAAGTACAGCTGGGTATAAAAAGACTTAAAATGCTTTACTTGGTTTTCAAAGGGTTAAAGTTCATATGCTACGTCTCAAGTAGTTAAACAAACAGTGGGGAACACATATAATTTAGACGATAAACCCTCGCCTCAATTGTCTTGTTATTGCGTAGAATATTGAATAAATGAATGAATTATTGCTTGAGTGATGCATTGAGCATGTGAGTAAATGCTTGAGCGCCCGTCGAGGCGCACTTGAAGGGTGACAATAGGACAAGCGTTTGTGGCTAAATTGAGAAGGTAAGTTTAAAGCTGCTGGTGGTTAAGGTAGTAGAACATTAATATCAACGTTACCACGTGCTGGTGAACTTTTATGAACATAAGCATAGATAGATAATAATGCAATAAGTAGACGGCGGCGTAGCGTTGTTGTCATTTTGAACCCTACAACACGTTTTGCTAATAAAAAAATGCAAATTATAACAAATGAAATTCCGCAACACCTACGCAAAACCCTCAGCACACATAGAAGCATACAGAGGCGCTAGTTGGTTGGCTACTGGCGACAGGCTGGTGCCATTTTTTTTTTGTGCACTCCCTGCTGAGACCAGACAGCATTGATTATGTGGATACAAATTTATTTTGTTACTGAATTAAAAAAAAAAAAAAACATTTAAATGCTCATTTTTGCAATAAATTTAAATTAATTAAACAATTTATTTATTATTCGTATTAAATTAAAATTTCTTTTGCTCTCTATTTTCTATTTGCAGTCCATAATATCGCCAGACCCCACCCCTTATGTGACTAAAGCGCGCGTTACACGTCCCACACCGCCGCCACCGCCCTACAATCCGATGCAATTTGTACAGATCAAACCATGTAATCTCTATCAGACAGCACAGGAGCAGCTTAAGAAGGCTGAAGAAGTGAAAAAGATTAAGGAGATTAAGAAGGAGGATCCCGAAGATTGGCAGAATGTAAGTAATTTTGCTTCTAGAAAAATTTGTATGCGCTTATCCCAGATAAATGATTTTACCTCTCACAAGAATGTTGATTATAGCAGCGAGAAAGCTCAGACGACACAATAGAGACGTAAAAAAAAAATGTAAGGCGCGATAACCTCCGAAGAGATCTAAGGCCGAGCTTCTCTTCCAATTTGCGTCGTGCTCCTCTTGATTTTTCCCTACAAATTGGCCGGACGGGACCTACATGTTTTATGCCGACTCCGAACGGCATCTGCAAGGCAGATGAGTTTTCACTGAGAGCTTTTCATGGCAGAAATACAATCGGAGCGCTTGCCAGACACTGCCGAGGGGCGACCCCGCTTAGAAAAATTTTCTTCTAATTGAAAAATCTTATTTCTAAAATAATAATACGGTGTGATAGGCGGAGCACGCTACCATCACACCACGGTGGCCGCCAACAATAGAGACGTATTTCAATAAAATCTTCATTAAATCTGTGGCTTCCCGGTATAGCCGAAAAAGTCACTTTTTCTCGAAATTGAGTTAGTGCGCGATTCGATATTTCCAGAAAATATCAATGCAATCAAACGATTGCACGATCTAGTATATTTGAAAAACTTTAAGGCTGGTATTCTCGAAAACAGCTGTAAGTGACTTTTTAAGTTATGCCGGGAAGCCACAAAAATAACTCTGGCTGAAGCATGGCTCTTATTTGTCGGAGAGGAATTTTAGGTATTGTTCAACTCACACTCAACGAATTCTTAAGAAGTAGTTCAAGTCGTTTCAAGATTGATTGTTTAGTCAGTGGAGCGAGTTCAAAACATATAAGGCGTTCCAATGAACAATATATCTGTGGATCATGATCAAGTCTCGATGGAACGATCCGGATCAGTACTATAAGAGCACTCAACTAATCTATATGCATACTAGGGTGCCTGTTATTTTCACACTTTTTTTCGAGTAACGTTCCATAAAATTTCAGTTAAAAAGTTAAAACAAATTATCAAACTAATAACAAGTACATATTATAATTTCTTTAAACCATGCCACAAATGCGACATATTTTCCATAAAAATTGTATAGGATTTTGCACTTTAAAAAATCTTAACAAAAGGTTCGGCAGTTTCAACACGCCCAAAAATGTCGGGAGAGTTGCCCAAAGAAGCGTTTGAAACTAAATAACTATCGTTGCTAGGCTGGTATTGAAAATTTTAATTCTGTCAGGAGCTTTTGCACAAAGCAATTGCACATTATATTGTGGTTCTAGTATTTTTCAAAATATTCAATATAGTTTATCTGTGGTAAAAACCCTAGGGATCCTTTGGAACGCGCATTCCGACTACTTTTATTTCACAGCGAAACCAATCGAAAACCAGGACATCTTAACAAAGAGGGCGATCCTATCTGCCATCGCCAAACTCTTCGACCCGTTAGGCTGGCTTGCTCCAGTTATCATCGTAGCTAAGATATTAATGCAGAACATTTGGCTGGAGGGGACGGATTGGGATGAACCGGTATCCGCAATCACTTTAGATCGGTGGAAAACTTTTATGCAGGAGTACCTCGGTGGGTGCACTTCACACCAACCAACGATATCGAAATTCACGGCTTCTGTGACGCGTCCGAAAAAGCCTACGCGGCTACGGTTTACGCGCGAGCTAAGATCCACGATAGGATCTACGTTAGCCTACTCATGGCAAAAACAAGGGTGGCACCAGTAAAAACAGTTTCACTACCAAGATTGGAGTTATGCGGTGCTGTCTTGCTGGCTGAGACTTTGGAAAATGTGATGGAGAACCTGCACTTAGGCACATTTAACATTCACCTATGGACAGACTCGACCATCGTCCTAGCATGGATTCGGAAACCCCCGTGTTCCTGGTCAACATTTGTAGCTCACAGGGTGACAAAAATCGTGGAGAAGGTAGGAACGAAAGCATGGCATCATGTCGAGTCCGCATCAAATCCAGCGGACTTAGCCAGCAGAGGACTTCCAGCCACGGACCTAGTCGACAACTCTTTGTGGTGGCAGGGACCTTCTTGGCTGCAAGAAGGCAAAGCGAAATGGCCATCTCAGGGCGAACAGGAGTACCACACAAACATCGAAGAAAAACGAGTGCAAGTGCATGTAGCAACGAACATCAACAATAGCGAGGATATTCTTGATCGGTTTTCCGATCTATCAAGGGCATTGCGGGTAATCTCCTACGTTATAAGATTCGCCAATAGAACCCATCCAAAAACTAAAACGTCCTTTAAAGCAGAGTCGCACCAGATTTCGCCTGACGGCTCGAATGACCAAATGATTGCGGGGGGAATGTGGCACCCGTGTCGTGGGGCGCGATCGCACGCAAATAAAAGAAATAGAAAAGAGAAGAATTATTACCGATTAGTTACAATTTATTTATAAACGATAAATATTTTACAATAATGGTTTATACAAGTGAAGCACTCACAAACTTCCTGGACGTCAGGAAGTTTAATTAATTTCACAATATAAATAGCAATTCCGAGTGAATATGCCGTAGTGCAGTTAGGAAGAAATTAATCGAATTACCAAATGCACTTAACACGTTCAAATGTATGCCAGTGATTAATTGCAAATAGCAAGTTAAAAATTAAAATTTAAGTGACAATGGCAAGAAGTTTAATTATACGAAATAAGTTCACTTGGCAGTTCACAATTTAGAACACAGTTTAAATTTTACGATGTACACTCGAAAAAAAAGTTAGGAAACTCACCTGGGGCTGGCTGCTGGCTCGTTGACGTTCCAAAATAGAAAGAAGGATCAAAACCGCGAACAAGTCCGCGGCACCTGCCGATAGCTAACTTTCGTTGAGGTTTTCCCCTTCAAGGTTAGCTTTCGGCTGGTGTTAGCCGTTACCGGTAATAATAATAAATAAATAACTAATGTGCGTGTTAGGGTGGTCCGAAATATTTAGGCTGGTGGCCTAAACAATCTGTTATGATTTAAAATTAATATAATGTAATTACTTTATGGCCTTAATAATTTGTTTTCAGACTGTAAGTAAAAATGTATGGGTTGTCGAGTAGAAATAATTCGTTAAATATCAGATGCCGTAGTGCATGTGTCAAAAAACTTTCCACTAAAAACCAAATCAACAGACCCACCCTGTTCATCCGAAATTGATTCAGATGGATATCAGTATCAAAGTGTTGTTGCATATGATTGTAAATTTCTATGGGGATCTGGATCACTGTCAATTGGAACGTGGCGTTCAATGAACAGTGTTCCAGATATCGATAAAAATTTAACATGCAAATGCAACAACAAATTGATCGATATGGATCACATTGTTGTAGCATTTGCATGTTAAATTCATATCCGTATCTGGATCGCGCTTCATTGGAACGCAGCAATAGTTGCTTATGCTTCCTAATAGGTTCGACACATAAGATTTTTGATGCTGCATCGTGTGCTGAGAGTAGATTGCATGTATTTGCATGGGAAGCGAGAAATAGGCATATAAGGTACGAAAAATGTTGTATTTGTTTGCCTTACGTATATTTTATGGCGTTTGTTTTCAGGTTGTATTCATTTCAAAAGGCATACTTTTCTGCTATAATTTTTTGAAATCAATTTCCACAAAGTTAATAAAAAAATAAACATAATAATACCTTCATATGAACTTAAGGAAAATTAATAACTTTGCGCGCTGTAACCCATTGATTTTAATGCTCACGAATTGCGGTGTTTACGATCCAATTTTTTTGGGTGTGCATAATTTAAAATTTACCAACAAAACTCGCATTAGCTGATGAAAAACGTTTTGTGTAATGTTTGCTAATATCGACTAATATTGTGTTATTACGCGCAGTAATGCATTTGGGGAACTCTATTTCTTTTAAATGTTTGCTTTTTATACCATTCATGAAAGTGGAATGATATATTAAGTTTGACACGAATCTCTAAATTGTAAGTTCTTAAAGGAGAAGAGATTGAGTTGATTTAGAGTTGATTGAGAGTTGATTTAGCCATGTCCGTTTGTCTGTCTGTTTGAGCGCAAATAAGTCCCTCAATTTTTGAGATATCTTGATGAAATTTGCTGAACTGATATATTTAGTAGTCCGATTGATCATTTCTTAGAACCGATCGGATCGGACCACTAAAGCATATATTCTCCATACAACCGATATTTCAAAAAGAGGGTTTTTTTAGTCATTTAGTTTAGTTTATTCGGTCTGTGATCAATAATCTTACAGACTAGGTACAAATATATTAAGACTAAGTACTTAGAACAAAAAACTTAAAAAAAACTGCTTAGGAAGTAAAATTAAATTAAAAAGGAAATATGAAAATTTCATAAAGTAGTTAAATGAATGAATGACTTGAAAGCATTTCTCGACATGGAGAAATCAATATTTTGACTCTTAGAGTGCTTATTAAGTTCCGACAGAGCACGGATGGGATTGAATTGGAAATAATTGGCTCTACAAGCACGCAAATAAAAAGGTGAAAAGGAGCGAAGGCATCTACTATGTAGGTACATTAAACGTACAAACAGGAGAGGGCCAAGAATACTTCTTTGAGAAACCCCTGATGTGGCGACAAACGGACGAGACTTACAGCTTTCGATTTTGCCACACAGGAGTCTATTCGTCAAATAAGATTTCAACCAACATAAAAAACTGAGTGGAAGCCAAGTTTATGAATTAAGATCTGATGAGAGACTTTATCGAACACCCTTGAGAAGTCGGTATATATGATATCAACCTGAGACCTTGAAGGCCGAGATACAGAAATCAGAGAACGTGATGAAAGAGATTAGTAACAGTTGAGCGTTGAGCGACGAAGCCATGTTAGTGGGGCTCAACAAGGCTCTTGGTCATTTGAACAGCTAGAAGATTGAAACTCCATTGGATAATTCAATATAAGGCATACATTGTTGTTGTTAAGAGTATATATATAATTTATATCCCATAAACTGATTGTTCAAATTTTATGAATTTTTGAAATTTCAACACATTTTTGCTCAGCTCCATTCATGAAAGGTATTAGATCTTCTGCACAGACAGTCCCGTACTTACTTGTTGTTTTTGCTTTTGCTAAACTCGAATACTCGTAACTATTTGTTTGTTGTGGCAAAATTACGATAAATAACGTAAATAATAGAATTGAATTGAAAGGCAGCCGACACACGTTAAATAAAAAACGTAGTACCAACTTTCAATCATAAAAACCAAGTCGTGACAAATTTTTGAAAATAGGAAAAAAATACGCACAAAAATGGCGATAAAAGGCGGCAATTTGTTAAACTGAGTTAAGTTTCTCTTTTTTTTTTTGGTTTTTGTTTCATTGGAATTTGTCACATTAAACATTGGCATAAAAACACACAGCAACTACTGTTATCGCTATCGAAATTTGGTCAACTCACTTAAATAACAGCAGCGCAGCAAAAACAACAACAATATTACATAACACTCAACACTGGCGCTTTTGTGCTAAATGCTTTGAATTGCAATTGTGAGTGAGCGAGTGTGTGTTTTGCATGTTGTTGGTGCAGAATAAAATATTCAATTCAGGTATCAAAAACTCGTAAATATCATTTATTACCCGAAGTCGTATTTGTAGTTGTACTAGTTCCAATTTTATATACAGTAGCGCGCATGAAAGCAGCAGTGGCTGTTTCTATCAAATTTCGTCTACCGTTTTTCATTTTCAAAAATTGAAAAAAAACGTGCATAAATTTTGTAAATGACATCATCAAATCTATCTCAAAAACGTTTTCGAAAATTCGAAAAAAATCTACGCATTTTTCGAACTTTTTCAGAGTTTTCTCAATTCTTTTGATAATGCAGTGTTGTAGGCCAATAAATTTAAGTCAAGGAACAAGTTATAGGTCTCTACACTGAAAGAAAAAGACTGGTAAAATCAACAGAAATACGGGTCAATTCAACCGAAATGTTTGTCAATTTTTATCCATCGCAACAGGATGTTGAATCAACTGCGCACAAATCGTTGATTCGTAATTGACCGTTTTAGTAGTCAAATGAACAAGTTGCGACAGCTTTGTACAAAAGTACCTATGTTGCGGCATTTGCAAGGCAGATGAGTTTTCACTGAGATCATGGCAGAAATACACTCGGAGTGCTTGCCGAACAGTGCCGAAGGGCGACCCCGCTTAGGAAAATTTTCTTCTAATTGAAAAACCTTATTTCTAAAATTTTTATGTTTTTGGGTTTTGGGGAGTGTTTTGGTCGAAAAATTTACACTTTCGTCATTTTTTTTTGCAGGCTCGAAAATTATTTTTTTTTGGTATGCGTAGTGGAACTTTTTTTCCTGAGCCCAAATCTTATCGAAAAATCGATGGCGCGATATCGGTTAACTTTCGTCCATACAAATCGACCCAGGTTAATGTGCATATATATAGTACACTGCATACATAAGTACAAAGTAGAGAGCGCAGTGATCGTAAAATTGTCTTTGAAATTTGCTCATGTATTGACTGTTGATCGCTGTTGAAATTACCAGTGAGATCAGTTGCGTTAACAAAAAAATCAGTTAGATTTATTAGGAATCTGTCAAGTTTACAGAATTTTGTTAACTTTAGAGCGACAATTTCTCTTCTGTTGAAATGACTAAACTAATTTGTTCGCTTGACAAAGAACTCGGTCGAATTAACCATAATTCGATCAATTTCACCGAATCTACGTTAAGTCAAGAACAACAGAACCGATTTGTTGATTTTACTAGCGCCATTTTTTCAGTGTATAAGACCGCACCGATATGTTGCAATTTTCTTCCAAAAGTCGCTTCAGATTTTCTTGCACAAGTTCGAAATTTTACGTTAAATTTTCACAAATTCTCGAATTTTTTCGAAAACGTTTTTGAGTTTGGTTTGTAGGTTTTCAGTTACAAAATTCATGTAAGTTTTTTCTTAAATTTTCGAAAAGTAAAAAGAAGCGGCAGCCATGGTGTGATGGTAGCGTGCTCCGTCTACCACACCGCCGATCCTGGGTTCACGTCTAGGGCAAAGCAACATCAAAATTTTAGAAACTAGTTTTTTTAATTAGAAGAAAATTTTTCTAAGCGGGGTCGCCCCTCGGCAGTGTTTGGCAAGCACTCAGAGTGTATTTCTGCCATGAAAAGCTGCTCAGTGAAAAGTCATCTGCCTTGAAGATGCCGTCCGGAGACCGCATAACACAAGTAGGTCCCTTCCCGCCAATTTGTAAAAAAAATTTAATAAATCGTTGCCGAGATGGTCGGGCTAGTACCTTAATGGTGCTTGTTACCGGAACATACTGGATCTATATACGACAAAGGACAATCAACATCGATCACACTCGCCAAAGTCTTCGGGGAGTTTCTTTATCGCTACAACAAAACATTCCAATTAGTTGTGGTATGCACGGTGGTCTCGATCAATGCGAAGTTCCTGAAATTTGACCTCTCTAGGTTCTCTCAAAACTCATATGTGGATAAGCACATGTTACTGAGAATTTTATAGATCGGCCAAAGTCATGACTTTTATTGTAATAGGCAGCCAATTTCTCTTACTCAAAACTAAAATAGAGTCAGTTGAAACTCAGGAAGTATTGCAGAACTCAGTCGAAGTACTATTATTTCCATGAAGGCTTTGTATCATAAGGGCAATTCAAGATGTTGTTAGACCGACATTATTCCTTAAAAGAAAACAAAAATCCCAAGAAAACGATACTACTTATGCACATAAGTTAACTTTAAAAGAGCACTTCATAGCGACGGGAGAGAAAATTACCAAAGTAGAGCACTTATGCGAATAATGCCTAACATTGCTGGTCCGAGCGAAGCTACCCGTCAGCTATTGTCTACAGTAACCAGCTCGATAATATTATACGCCGCACCAGTGTGGTATGGATCTAAACGGACCCATCAAAAAGATATATTAGCAGCATATCGACTTGCAGCTATAAGAACAGCAAGTGTTTATCGGACGGTGTCCGACGACGCGATCCTGGTCCTAACCCGGAAAAGCCTAGTGGACTTGCTCGCAAGCGAAATGGCCGATCGGTATAAACACAAATATCGAGCGACCATCTGAAGACGCCAAGAATAGAGCAAGGACACTAACAATAGCTAAGTGGCAAGAACGGTGGGAGGCTCGAGTAAAGGGCGTTGGACCTTCGTGTTGTTTTGGGAAATAGCTCAATGGAATGAGTGGAAGCACGGCGAACTGAACTCAAATACTGGGTAGACATCGCGGTTTCAAAGAGTATTTATGGAAGCATAGGAAAGAGGAAGATCATCTTTGCCCAAGGTGTACCATGGAGTTAGAAACCGCAGAACACGTCATGTTCCACTCCCCCGTTGTCACGAGAGTTTTTGGGGAGGAACCCACCACGAGAAATTTAATGTCACAAATGTGCAGCAGGAAGGAATGCTGGGCAGCAGTGATTAAATCGACACTCAGAGCAAATAGCAGGAACCTGGACGCAGGGACAACAGTAGGCTCTTTAAAAATATGGAACACCACCCTGAAGTAATGCTAAAGTGGTACCGCGGTGGGCAACGGTTCGTCTACGGACACACGGTTGCTGCGACGGCAGCAATTATGGTGCATTAGGCATTTTTCAGCCCTGTAACAAAAAAACAAGGTTTCAAAGCAAGGCGAGCTGGGTTGGGTTCACATCCATCGAGCCACCAACATTAGCATACAAACATGGCCATTAAGTATTTTTTGTTTCAAACAGTCAAAATCATTTATCTGCATTTCGCTCACTTCATTTGGCACAATTATGTAATTTGTTTGCTAAATATTTGTAGCGAACGCGTCGAATACAAATTTCCCATAACAAAAGCTAAAAGTATGACAGTGAAACATTCACGTTAGTATAAAGTAGTAGTAATAAATTAAGTATCCACTCGAACTCTGGTTACGACATACCTTTACGCTGCTTATAAAACAAGAAATGTCTGTATTTTATAACTCTTTTTGGTATGCGGTTTATGATTCAGTGAATTTTCTCAAATATTTGTTTTCATGGTGGCCACCGTGGTGTGATAGTAGCATGCTCCACCCACCACACCGTATGCCCTGGGTTCACACCCCGGGCAAAGCAAGATCAAAATTTTAGAAATAAAGTTTTACAATTAGAAGAAAATTTTTCTAAGCGGGGTCGCCCCTCGACAGTGTTTGGCAAGCGCTCCGGGTGTATTTCTGCCATGAAAAGCTCTCAGTGAAAACTCATCTGCCTTGCAGATGCCGTTAGGAGTCGGCATAAAACATGTAGGTCCCGTCCGCCCAATTTGTAGGGAAAATCAAAAGGAGCACGACGCAAATTGGAAGAGAAGCTGGGCCTAAAATCTCTTTGGCGGTTATCGCGCCGTACATTTATTTTTATTTACTTTCATGGCCTGCAAAAATTTTGTCATAATCATTAAAATTGAGTTCACTTGCTATAGCCTTTGTCGTTTTACGGTTGTGTCTCCTAGGACAGCCCCATTAGCTTTTTACGTTGTGCCGAAAAAAATTGTTATTGTTGTTCAGCAGCAGTGTCATATATTAGCCGTGTTTATATACATGCATATGGGTATTCCATCCCATTTCGACCAATTTTGAACCCGACCCCTTTAGAATTGGCTGAAAGTTTTTCTTCTTTTTCTAGCTTACGAAAGACGTTTTTCAGAATTTTTTCAAATTTTTTCATCCAACTCAAAAAAAGTTATGAATTTTTAAAAAAACACCGTTTTTGTTTTCAAAATGCTATAACTTTTTCAAAAATTGACCGTTTGGGATCTTTCTTTTTTTTTAATTTGTTCACAATTGTTTTTGTTTTTATCGGCCTATTGATAAATCATTCAAGGTTCGAATCGACCTCAAGGCCAGAACAATAATTTTTTTTTCCTAATGATAATTATTGTTATTTTATAATTTTTCTAAATTTGAAAAATTTTATTTTGTTTTTTGGAATAGTAAGTAGAAAATTTTTCAGAAAACCTGCGCAGCTATGGCAGGTTGTCTGAAAAATTTTCTACTTACTATTCCAAAAAACAAAATACAATTTTTCAAATTTATAAAAATTAAAAAATAACAATAATTATCATTAGGAAAAAAAAATTATTGTTCTGGCCTTGCGCTCGATTCGAACCTTGAATGGTTAAAATTTGTTCTTAAATGTACTTTTCGGAAAAAATACAAAAAAATGTTTAAAGTTTTTTTTTTCAATTAAAAAAATATCGGCCCACTCCGGGATTAGTGGGGATGATTGCAGAATTGATTGAAGTTTTTTATGAGCAAAAAAAACATGGCGAAATTCGAAAAATCTCGAAAAACTGAAAAATTACAAAAAAAAACTTTTAAAAATTTGTTTGAATTTTTTCCGAAAAATACATTTAAAAACAAATTTAAAAGAAAAAAGATCCCAAACGGTCAATTTTTTAAAAATTTATAGCATTTTAAAAACAAAAACGGTGTTTTTTTTTAAATTCATAACTTTTTTTGAGTTGGATGAAAAAATTTGAAAAAATTCTGAAAAACGTCTTTCGTAAGCTAGAAAAAGAAGAAAAACTTTCAGCCAATTCTAAAGGGGTCGGGTTCAAAATTGGTCGAAATGGGATGGAATACCCCATATACATGTACATTTGCGGGTAAAAAAAACCCTTATCATCACTTAGATAATGTTAAGCATCGTGAGCCTTGGGTCTTCTCTCTTTAGAGATATAAACAAATTGAGCATATGATCTTAGAAATTTTGCAACCCTGCGCTTTTTTCCACGGCTTTCCTGCTCGATGGATATGAATAAGTGAAAAATAATTACATATGTGACCTGGAATCATGAAAGTGACCTATTGTGCGAAAACTAGTTTTCAAGAAAAACGCGTTTAAAATTTCTGTTTAGCTTGACTCTGTGTAGCGCCCGGCCGTTGTGAACGAATTTTGTAATTAAAATTTAAGTAAGTTCCCGATAAGCTACAAGCTTGAAACTTGAAATATAGTTCAGAACGCGATGAAAATGCAATGATAATAAAAAAAAAAATCTTCTCCGATAGGTGGCGCATAGATCGAAATATTTCACAAAATCGTATCTGTGGTCCGATTTGGCTTTAAATGCGATTTGTGAAAAAACTAAGAAAGATAGAAAACTGCGGTTTGTTCCATTGCAAAGAGCGTTAAATTTCCTATAAGAATCACACATATGCACTTCAAAGCTTTCTCTTATTGAAAGTGTAACTATTGAGCATAACATAAATAAACAAAATTAATGTAAAAGTACAAAAGTTAAGTACAGCATAGCAATAATTGTTTAGAGTATGGCCATGTTATAACAAAACAAGTAAGGAAGGTTAAGTTCGGGTGTAACCGAACATTACATACTCAGTTGAGAGCTATGGTGACAACATAAGGGAAAATAACCATGTAGGAAAATGAACCGAGGGAAACCCTGGAATGTGTTTGTATGACATGTGTATCAAATGAAAGGCATTAAAGAGTATTTTATGAGGGAGTGGGCCATAGTTCTATGGATGGACGCCATTTAGGGATATTGCCATAAAGGTGGATCAGGGTTGACTCTAGAATGCGTTTGTACGATATGGGTACCAAATGAAAGGTGTTAATGAGTATTTTAAAAGGGAGTAATCCTTAGTTCCATAGGTGGACGCCGTTTCGAGATATCGCCACAAAGGTGGACCAGGGGTGACCCTAGAATTTGTTTGTACAATATGGACATCAAACGAATGGTGTTAATGAGTATTTTAAAAGGGAGTGGGCTTTAGTTCTATAGGTGGATGCCGTTTCGAAATATCGCCATAAAGGTGGACCAGCGGTGACTCTAAAATGTGTTTGTACGATATGGGTATCAAATTAAAGGTATTAATGAGGGTTTTAAAAGGGAGTGGTGGTTGTTGTATAGGTGGTGGCCTTCTCGAGATATCGCCATAAAGGTGGACCAGGGGTGACTCTAGAATGCGTTTGTACGATATGGGTATCAAATGAAAGGTGTTAATGAGTATTTTAAAAGGGAGTAATCCTTAGTTCCATAGGTGGACGCCATTTCGAGATATCGCCATAAAGGTGGACCAGGGGTGACCCTAGAATTTGTTTGTACAATATGGGCATCAAACGAAAGGGGTTAATGAGTATTTTAAAAAGGAGTGCGCCTTAGTTCTATAGGTGGACGCCGTTTCGAAATATCGCCATAAAGATGGACCAGGGGTGACTCTAGAATGTGTTTGTACAATATGGGTATCAAATTAAAGGTATTAATGAGGGTTTTAAAAGGGAGTGGTGGTTGTTGTATAGTTGGTCGTATTTTCGAGATATAGCCGTAAAGGTGGAGCAGGGGTGACCCAGAATTTGTTTGTACAATATGGGTATCAAAAGAAAGGTGTTAATGAGTATTTTAAAAGGGAGTGGGCCTTAGTTCTATAGGTGGACGCCTTTTCGAGGAATCGCAATAAAGGTGGACCAGGGGTGACTTTAGAATGAGTTTGTACGATATGGGTATCAAATTAAAGGTGTTAATGGGAGTTTTAAAAGGGAGTGGTGGTAGTTGTATATGTGAAGGCGTTTTCCAGATATCGACCAAAATGTGGACCAGGGTGACCCAGAACATCATCTGTTGGATACCGCTAATTTATTTATATATGTAATAAATGCCAAGATTTTAAGGGTTTTTTATTTCGCCCTACAGAACTTTTCATTTTCTTCTACTTAATATGGTAGGTGTCACAACCATTTTATAAAGTTTTATCTAAAGTTATATTTTGCGTCAAAAAACCAATCCAATCACCATGTTTCATCCCTTTTTTCGTATTTGGTATAGAATTATGGCATTTTTTTCATTTTTTGTAATTTTCGATATCGAAAAAGTGGGCGTGGTCATAACCGGATTTCGTTCATTTTTCATACCAAGATAAAGTGAGTTCAAGTAAGCACGTGAACTAAGTTCATTAAAGATATGTCGATTTTTGCTCAAGTTATCGTGTTAACGGCCATGCGGAAGGACACACGGACGACTGTGTATAAAAACTGGGCGTGGCATCAACCGATTTCGCCCATTTTCACAGAAAACAGTTAACGGCATAAAATCTATGCCCTACCAAATTTCAAAAGGATTGGTTAATTTTTGTTCGACTTATGGCGTTAAAAGTATCCTAGACAAATTAAATGAAAAAGGGCGGAGCCACGCCCATTTTGAAATTTTCTTTTATATTTGTATTTGGTTGCACCATATCATTACTGGAGTTGAATGTTGACATAATTTACTTATATACTGTAAAGATATTACATTTTTTGTTAAAATTTTACTTTAAAAAAAATTTTTTTTTTAAAGTGGGCGTGGTCCTTCTCCGATTTTGCTAATTTTTATTAAGCGTGCATATAGTAATAGTAGTAACGATCCTGCCAAATTTCATCATGATATCTTCAACGACTGCCAAATTACAGCTTGCAAAAGTTTTAAATTACCTTCTTTTAAAAGTGGGCGGTGCCACGCCCATTGTCCAAAATTTTACTAATTTTCTATTCTGAGTCATAAGTTCAACTCATCTACCAAGTTTCGTCGCTTTATCTGTCTTTTGTAATGAATTATCGCACTTTTTAGGTTTTTCGAAATTTTCGATATCGAAAAAGTGGGCGTGGTTATAGTCCGATATCGTACATTTTAAATAGCGATCTTAGATGAGTGCTCAGGAACCTACATACCAAATTTCATCAAGATAACTCAAAATTTACTCAAGTTATCGTGTTAACGGACGGACGGACGGACATGGCTCAATCAAATTTTTTTTCGATCCTGATTATTTTGATATATGGAAGTCTATATCTATCTCGATTCCTTTATATATGTACAACCAACCGTTATCGAATCAAACTTAATATACTCTGTGAGCTCTGCTCAACTGAGTATAAAAAAGTTTCAGTGGAACTTATGCAATCGATGGTTAATAAAAATGTAAGAGTTGTCTTAAACAGTCGTAATCATGTTTTGTTTTTTTGTTTTTGTTTTTTGTTACCGATAACAACTTCCATTCCCACATGTTTGCTAAATCCAAACAATTAACTCAGTTACATTATTGCACAAACTTATGCTCTTATGTAAATATGTATGTACGTAAATAAATGTAAATGCATGTATGATTGAACTTAAATATGCTATGTAAAAGTGAGTTGCGTTAACCAAATGGGTTGCGGCAGCATTCCAAAAGCTCAATGAGCCAATAGACCAATCGAACAAACAATACATGGATTTTCACACGCGTAACTAATGCGATAACAGTAGCTGCAAATCGTGTGATTACAAGCTGAAAAAAGGGAAAACGTAAAAAGTAGAAAACATTGGAAATAAGCTTAATAAAGGGATACGAGAGAAGATGACTCAGTCAATTTTTTCATGCGAGTGTAAAAGTTACGTGCGTATCTGTCTTGGAAGACCCAACCCCATGGTGTACTTAAACACTGATCAATATCCGTTGATCACCGGCCCAACAAAGTTGGTACCAATGGGCTGAATTTGGGTGTTCAAGTCAACCAGCCTTGGTGACGTTGGGGGCCTATCTATACCCTGCCGTTCCATTTTATGGATAATGGCATCCATTGGCTCGGCAACTCCACCGCGACTTCCGAGCTTGTCTCAGTATCCCTCTTTCATTGATTTTGTTATCTCAATATCTGATTAAATCAATCAGTATGAGATATGTATTTGTTTATCACAATTTAGGAATATGACCAGCCTCTTCTGCCCAGCCGTTGCAACAATGTATGATACATTGTTGACGACAAATTGCCTCGATATTGCTTTGGACGGTACTTCCTTGATTAACGCTATGCACCTTCTTGCGCTTAATTTTTGCTTCAATTTTCACTCCAATATCATTCCCATTTTCAACTACAATTGAGGGTCAACCTTTTGTACTCATGACCTGCATTGCAACGCGCACCTGCCTCAACAATATCTTCGCAAAGCAGTTCGCCCACTGCTGTCATCCAACATACTCAGCCGATTTTTCAACATCTTCTGTCAAATCCTTGGATGTGGCCGTCCGTTCTGCGAAAGCATCCTTTCAGGCATCCTTTCTTAACGTAGCCTAAGGCAGCTGCAAAAATCTCAAAAGACAAGATGAGCACTGGCCCACTCGTACAATTATCGATAGTTTTTAGCTGATGATTGGCATCCGTTACTACATTTACGCACCGTGTCTCTCCAATTGTCACAATTATGAGATGTGACCAACACTTTCGTCTGCCCCTCAGGGTCATTTTTCAATGATAGAGGTTTAGAGAGACGAGCAAGAGACCGAATTCCCCTGGGTTGCACTCCCAAGGAAAAACTGTATTGTCTACTCAGAGCTAGTCTATAAGTGAACTCTTAGGGTTGAAACCACAACCACCGCGATTAAAATCATCATGCGATGCAATTTATCAGGTCACAACTGGCATTTGCTGCTTCCCGGTACAGTTTTTAAAGACCACGCTTAGGTTCCCGCAGGTGGTACACAGCGTCCACTCTGCTCCCTTTCGAGCAAAAACACCCTACTCAAAAATTGGTTAGCTATGGTATTTTACGATTGGTATACCTACCGCGGGTATATTCTTGACCCCTATCCCGCTGGGGGATCAATTTTTACAATGCCAAAGCTCTAAATATTTAATTCAGCTTAGTTGATTTAGCCGATAATACAGAGACTGAAAATTACAACGACAATCGATATAGCCTATTTGAGAGCAGCTCTCCTCCAAGAAAATCATTAGTAAACAACAAAAATTCACTTAATTTAGGAGAAGCAGTTAGTTTCTCTATCGCTGGGCTTCCACGACATATACATAGGCAAAAGTCCTTTTGAACATTTCTCCAAATATATCGATACAAGCGCCACCTAGCCGAAGTTTTTTTCTACATGTTACACCGAAACCAGGTTCTGAGTTATGTTCTCACTTTCAAGTCTCTATCTCTTCGCCAAGGCGCCGTGAACTTCACAATTCCATCTTTCTCGAAATTTCTAAATATCTCGAGTATGTTCGCCACAATTCAGATTTTCCCCTACATTGGAATGTTGGTCAGGTTACACTTAATACACTTAAGCGGAAACAAGGGGAAGTTCAAAATTTATACTTGAACAAAGCTCAGCAAAACTGGAAGAAAAGCAGGAGCTCTGCAATATTAAGAGCTACTTGGCCCGACTACAATAAAAGAGGTAAAAGGGATCTACTGAATATAACTTGGGTCAACACCGAGAAGCTTTTATCTGTCTTCACTGGTATTTGTGTGTTTTAGGCACGCATGCGAAAAAGATGTGTCCTCCGCGCAATGACCGCTACAGAAGAAGACGTAATTACCAAAGAGACTGGTGCGCATTTTCTGGGTATATGTTCAGCTCTAGGTAGAAAACGCCGACTAAGATTTTTCGAAAGCCCCTTTTTGAAAGATCTGGGATTATTTGAAATAGGAACTCCAAATATTTTTGATTTTATAAACCACTCAGGCTGGTTGTACTAGATATTCAATGTAACATTCAGTGAGTTCAGACGAATTTTATGCATCAAAACGGTTTTTCATTACCTACTTGGGCGACGTGGGTCGCAGTCTTTATACTTACCTACCTACCTACCTACTACCACTTTGCATTGTCATTGGGCTATGAACTATGATTTGAGTTGCAAGGCTCTACTTGGAGAGCAGAAGATATTCTTAACCGATTGCCAAATCAAAATTTTTGTTGTTGCTGTAGTAGAGCTTCGCCCCATCCAATAGGCACGTCCGATCACAAATTGTCATCAATATCCTCGACTGGGAGTCCAAAGAAACTTGCAGTTTGAACAGGGGTGGACCATAGGGAGAGGGGTGGGCGTCATGTTGGGACAAATTGCAAGCGGGACGTATATTTTGTATGTCGGGGCTGATTCTGGATAGGTAAGAGTTTAAACTGTTACAGTACCCAGATCAAAGTTTGTTTGTTTTTTTTTTCATTATTTTCTTATAATAGTTAACAATTTTCATAAAATATTACTAAAATAATAACAATAGGAAAATAGTTAATGGCATTAAATGGTCATATATATGTATATAAATGAACAAAACCATAAAAAATGGAAATATATTTAAGTGAACTTAATATAACAATTGAATATAAAAAACTGCGGGTGCAAAGTCAATACTTTCATATTGTAACGAATTTTAGCAGCACTGAGCGATGCTATCGTCTCTAAGCCGATGCTAAGCAGTGACGTGAATGCACATCAATAATTCAATCATTATGTATCTACATAAACGAAACAATAACTGCGTCTACATATATGTACCATGTACGTATACGAGCAGCGGAGAGTCAATGCACAAACACAAGCATATATCTGAGATACTCCTATAAGTATGCAATGAGAAGAACTGTAAAATTGTGCAATTGTAGCTACAGCTGAGAAGTTTGAGCGCTGATGGACTAGTAGATTCTGGAAGCGCCTAGAAGATGCGAACTTTGATATCAGAGAGTATAAAAGGCCGTAGATGTAGAGGCGCTGGAATTCAGTTTGATTTGAGTTGTCAAGCAGTTTCGACTAAGACGCTATCTAGCGAGCAAGAGCAGTATTATTTTGAATAGTAGAGTTTGATTTAAACACGATAACAGTTGTGAAGTATAAGTGTTATTCAAAGTAGTCTAATAAAGGCCGTTTTGCATTATTACAAATTGGAGTTATTTATTCAACAGTTTAGTGATTCGAACTTAGCAGAGGATTGCAAATGAGAGGATTTGCAAGTAAATTCGTTACAATATCATTAATTATTACTATATTTATATTAAAGACAGCGAGAATTACAGTATAGGTCGTAGCAGGTTGAGCTAGTTGAGCTAGAGTGACGCGCGTTTCCCTAGGGAGAGTGCGTTCCTCTTCTGCGAGTTCTGGGTATTTTTCTTTAATAACTGGATTCGCCCGGTAATTCCTCGCATAGAGGTCCGACGCCTGTTTGTGAATATCACTGAGGACCTGCTTTGTTGTTTGCTTCATACGGCTGTGTTCCTGGTGCCGTATTTCATCATAATGCTTACGGAGATGACCCCTTAAGCCCCTGGGAGGTGTGGCCTCATCAATCAGATGTCTATTCGGATGTCCAGGTTTCTGGGTAGGTAGGTAGGTGAAATGGCTGCAACCCTGGTCGCCCAAGTAGCTATTTAAAGCCGCTTTGATGCCATGTAACTCGTCTAAAAACCTACGGAATGTTACGGTCAATGTATTACAACCAGCCAGAGTTGTTGATAAAATTCAGAATATTCGGGATTGCTATCACAGATAACCCTCTGAGGTCTTCTAGAAACCGGGTTCCAAGGAACCTTAGCCGGGCTCTAGCTAGAGCCGGGCATTTACACATAAAGTGTTCTACTGTCTCCCTGATATTTGGATCTTTGCAGCTTCTGCAGTAGTCGTTATACGGAATGCCCATCTTTTGCGCATGCGTACCTACTGCCCAATGACCGACGCAGGCTGCTATCAGTTTGCGTGTGTTAGCCCTGGATTTGTTCAGAAGACTTCTCGTCCTCTTTCCATCATAGTTTGGCCAAATGGATTTTGATAATGCACAGGTGGTGATGTTATTCCACTTTGTTTGTGCTTTCTTCAAGTAGAAGCTTTGGATATTCCCCTTGGCTACTGCTAAGGGTATGCCTACTTCGACACTGGTTATTTCCTCGTGCATCTCCGATGAGCCCCTGTGTGCTAGCTCGTCGGCTTTCTCGTTACCCTCTATCCCCCTATGACCCGGGAGCCAGATAACGCGTAGTTCTAGATTGGTGGATAACTGGGACATGAGTCGCTTACAAGCCCACACTAATTTTGAGTTAATGTGTGGCGAGGAAAGCGCTTTAATCGCTGCTTGGCTATCCGAAAGGATGCAAACTTTACCAGCTACATTCAAGCCCTCCATTGATTTGCAGGCTTGCCAAATCTCGAGGATTTTTGAAACACGCTGCAGTGCGATGGAAGTCTGAATGATGCAGACAAATCTAGGGACTTAGAGAAGACTCCGGCCCCCACTCCCGATTCCATCTTGGAGCCGTCAGTGTATATTTGGATGTCGTCGACCCTTATGCCCGGGTTTCTCTTCCACTCGTTCCTGCTTGGAATGGCGGTATTACAACCGTACTCAAACTTCTGTTTGCGAGGGTAGTAGTCTGTCTCGGTGCAACATGTACCATCCGGAAGTTTCTTTAGGGTACTACTATGCCCTTGCTGAGTATTCTTCAACACCCAGACTCGCTGAGTCTCAGTGCGGTTTGTGACGATGTACAAAGTATATGCAAGTCGATCGGAAGCAGGTGCTAAATGGGGTCTAAAGCAGCTGTGGGGCAAGTGCGTCCAGCCCATATGGCACCAACGCACGCAGTCCGCTGGACTTTTTGCAGGCTGCTGAGATTGTAGCTCTTACTTAGAGCTTCCCACCAGACTATGGAACCATAGGTAAGCACCGGTCGCAGCACCGCCTCGTACGTTCAAAGTACCATGCTTGGCTTGAGTTCCCATTTCTTACCAAACATTGATTTCCAGGCATAGAAGGCAATGCAGGCCTTCCGTACCCGCTCTTTGATGCATACTTTCCAATTCAACTTGCAGTCAATTGTTAGTCCCAGATACTTGGTACTCGATGACAGGGTTAGTTGCTGGCCGGTTTCTGGGTATTCAACAGAAAATGTTTGTTCGGCATTTTATTTATCTTCCTAATGGGGAGTACTCTCGCCTCATTGTGTAGGTGGTGTTCTGGGGACATTATTTGTCAGGCCTGTAATTTCTTCCTGACTTCAAAATTGTCGCCAAGTTCTAGGAATCTAACTTACCAGGAATCGCAAAATTTCAGTTTCGACAATACTTCTCAAATGTCCGCTTCGTTCTCCACCGGAAATTATTCTTACAACTTGTCTCATTTGCATTTGAATCATCTAAATTGTCTTCCAAAAAATTCCAAGATTATCTAGAATGGTGTGTATTGGAACGATTTTCCGTCATCCCTGGTCAAATTTGGCTTGGATACAAAAGAGTTTCGGCGTTGCGGCATCATCAGTTTCATTTTTCGTTCTCTTACTGATGATGGCGCAATGCCGAAACCGGTTTGTCTTCAAACCATATTTGATGGCGGCCACCGTGATGTGATGGTAGCTTGCTCCGCCTACCACACCGTATGCCCTGGGTTCACACCTCGGGCAAAGCAACATCAAAATTTTAGAAATAAGGTTTTTCAATTTGAAGAAAATTTTTCTAAGCGGGGTCGCCCCTCGGCAGTGTCTGCCATGAAAAGCTCTCAGTGAAAACTCATCTGCCTTGCAGATGCCGTTCGGAGTCGGCATAAAACATGTAGGTCCCGTCCGGCCAATTTGTAGGGAAAAGCAAGAGGAGCACGACGCAAATTGGAAGAGAAGCTCGGCCTTAGATCTCTTCGGAGGTTATCGCGCCTTACATTTATTTTTTTTTTTGTTTTAACGGAAACTGTACATGTACAATATACATCAATTATCCACGCTGTCGGAAAATCTACAAAACCAAACGAATCAGTTCACTAGAATGTTCTTAATAACTTTTCCCTTAGGATGTTGAAAACTGTTTTGCATTAGCGATTTTGAAACTTGTTAATTTTGTCTCTCTCTTTACATCATTTTTTACATCATTTTGTCTTTCATTTACAGAATTTGGATAATTGGAAATCGTCGCGTAGAAAACGTGTCGAACATATTATCGATCGAGTTGTTGAAGTGAAAAAACTTGAGTTAGAAGAACACGATCGAACACGAAGAAAATCGAAAACGTTTTCTGAAATGATTGAAGAGAGGTAAGCATAGATTGCAAACTAATCAAAAAAAGTATGAGAGGTAGTATTAGTTTTGATGGTTTGAGTATCGAATGTCACTTCGTTTATTGCATTAGGGCGCAGTTTTTCAATGAAAGTTTAAATCCAGTTAAGTAAAATAGAGTATAACATTGCCACTTTGTTCGATAGCATAAAATTTTACTGCTAATCTTAGGTTAAGCGGCCGAAGTGTCATGACTAAACTGTAGTAAATTTTAACCGGAGTTTAAACTTGCACTGAAAGGCCGGGCCTTGGTGCTAGTGAAAAGTACTATATTCATACGTGAAGATCAAATTCGAAATTACCCACCACTATTTTAACAAAAAATTTTCCTTATAGTAATCGTTTTTTTATTATTTTATTTCTTTACACATTCCCAGAGGCGAACGTGGTGGTCGCGGTCGTGCCAAATTAGCCACCTTAGCCGTTTACAACGAAGACGAATCGAATGATTTAAGCGATCTTGGCATTGGCACTAGTAGTGCCAGCGGTAAAAGCAGCCAATCCGAGGATTATGACAACAACAGTGTGCTGGTGAGTAATTAATTTTTTAGACGATATACATAATTTGTCGTTTTTCTCGAACAGAATAAAATATTAGATAAAGGCCAATAAAAAGTAGCGACAGCAAAAATATGATTGACACTGAAAATGAATGTATTTCCCTTCTTGGTTCCTTCATGGTCGTCCGATATGAGCCTGATTTCATACATTATATGAGTTTAAATGGAGTCCCCTAAGACTCCTAATACGCTCACAATAAGCTCAGAATTTGCCTCTAATATGACCCCTTTCGGTGTCATTTATGTGCTATAAATTAGGGATTAGGGCTTGCCCGTTTAGGGCGGATTTTGGATGCAGATCCGAATCAAAAATAGTAAGGGGAGAATCCCTTATATCAGAGTTTTCATTATCAGCTAGGAGGTATAGGAGGTGACATACCAGATAACTCCTCACATGCCAAAGGGGTTCCGGTACATGGTCGCAATCCAACAAAAAATAAAGTGAAAAACTGTCACTTGTATACGGCTGCAGGAGAACTATAAATTAAATTAAATTTTCATTTGAAATAACAAAATTTCAAAGAAAAAATGTGAAATTTTGCTCCGATGCTGATTTTTCAATTTTACACTCTTGGCATATATTTCTGAAACCCATACTTCTCTTACATATTGGACTCCTATCTGACTCATAATTATGAGTGCTTCGAAAATGTCCAAATGATTCCTAAATGATGAAAATTATGATCCGTATTCGAGGAGTGGTGATTTAACAAAGTAACTTAGGGAGAAATTTACATATTTTTTCTTTAAAATTTTTTTTTCATTCAAACAAAAATTAAACAACATAATTTGTATAACATTGATATCTATGTACATATGTATTTCAAACCATCGGCATCTTAACAAAGTAAGTTTTTCACTCATTTTCTGATTTGCTGTGATCGCGGAATTGCTTCATCGGTACGCCCCATCCATAACGAAATGTTACGTAGTATTTTCGTCATCTGAAGACGAGGACTTGTATTCTGGTTTCCTTTCAAAATCCCAATGAAAAAATTGCAATTCCGAAAATTTGTAATTTATTAACCAAAACGAGAGTATGTATATGTATGTATAGGGCTCATAAATGGTCATAAAACAGTCTTTTTGCAGTCCAATGGAAATGAGCTATTTAAGATACCAATAGGTGTCAAATATGACTCATATTTCGACTCAACTGATATACATAGGAAATTTGGATCATATCGGACGACCATCTTAAGAAGGGAAATACGTTCATTTCCCAGTCCTAAATGAGCTCATAAAGAGCGTAAACGTTCCAATTTAGGACTTCTTTCTATCTCTTATATGACTCCGAATGCGTGTAGGGGCGCTCCCAGCAAACATTCCAAGTTAAAAAAGAGCCCGAAAGGGTTGTTTATACTCAGTGTGAGATCATGATGTGATATGAGCCTTTTTTCATACATTATGTGAGTCTAAATAGGAGTCCAATCAAGCTTCCTTTACGCTCATTAACAGCTCATAATTTGCTTCATATATGACTCTTTTCGGAGTCAATTATATGCTTTATATTAGGGATTAGGACTGGCCAGATCAGGGCGGATTTTGGACGCATGACATTAAAAATGGGGAAGCATATCCTCAATATCGGTTAGGAAACAGGAACTTCCAAGGAAACTCATAAAAGAAGGGCATACCGACGTCAGCTTTATTTAAATATACCCAACAGAGCATACCGCGGATGCAGTTTTGTGACTACAATGCACGAAATACTTACAATGTTAAAATGCTGATCATTACGGAGATGATAAGAGAGACGCGTCCATGCTAATATAAATGGGGAACAGCAAGACACATTATAAACTATGATTTTATTCAAACAATTTTTTTTTTTAATAAAATTTTAATTTTAGTTCCGAAGTTGCTTTGTTAAAAGAATACTTTTGGGATATGGCCCATAATTTGCATCATATCGGAGTCATAAAGGAATCCTAATCATCAATCATATTTCTGAGGCTCAAAATTTTCACATATTTTGGATTCTTAAATTATGAGGGCTCCAAAAATGTTTGAGGGGCTATAAGTAATTCTCTATGTATTTTAATTTTTCTTCAAATGAAAAAATTTGCACAGTAATATATTTCAATATTTGTTTCAAAGTTGCTTTGCTAAATATAAGCTTTCGGCATGCGGCTCATAATTTTCTTCATATCAGAGTCATAAAAGACTCCTTCATAGATCATGCATCTGAGTCGCAAAATGTTCACAAATTTCGATCTCTTATCGGATTCCCAAATTAAGAGTGCCCCGTAAATGTTTGAGGGCATGGAACCAAAAGTTTTATTAGATATGATATCGCTGATGTTACCCAACCAATATTTTTATTGTCATCAAAACATGTTATGTTATATGCAAGGTCACAAAACCAATTGACGAGCATGCTGGCGCGATCGACAAAAGATCAATCAGAACAAAAATTAAGCAATCGTACCTAAGTATGTACATATAACAAGCTTGTTTATGTTATAACAAAAAAACAAAAAAAAAAACAAAAAAACACACAAAGATACGAGTTGACATAAATGTTCGACATGACTTTGAAACAATAACATAAAGTAAAGAAAACAATTTTGGGGAACATTACAATTACAACAACAAAATAAAGCATAGCGAAAAAAAATTTAAATTATATGAAATTGGTGCCGCTGTATTGCGTTGTATGCGCAATAATTGATTGTATGCTATTGATTCAATTTCGTTTTATTTGTTTGCGGTGGCATGACTTTTGTCTCAATTCTTGTTGTTTTTTTAATGCTATTTATATTTAGACAGAAGTGCAAATGTTCAGCGATATTGTTATTGATAGCACAATTCTATTAAATAATAGTGTACTAAACAATTTTATTAGCCACACAATCAATCAATTGACAAGCCTTCATAATAAATGTATGTATAAGTAGATATCGTATGCTAGATATGAAAATATTGCGCAATATTATTCATATAAAAAATTATATAAATTTACCAAAAAAGGTAATTTCTTATGTATTTTGATTTTACATCGTGAAAAATCGTTGCATGAATTGAGAAAATTGGAAATATTTGAAGAAAAGATGCACGTGTATGTGGGTCCAATGGGTGTCCAAAATTCTCGGCCAATCTTGACGAAGTTTTCACAGTAAATTCTCGTGATTAGTCAGTATTTTTCTGGCTATAAACCTTTTTTGAAAAGTGGGTAGGCCCCAGGCAACTCAAATTTCAGTGGAGTGGGAGTGAGAATGAGAATGCTAGTGGGAACTTGAGTGGGAGTTGGGCTGGGTGTGGGAGTGAAATTCCGAATTAGTTTGAGAATGTGAGTGTGACTGGGAAAGATAGGAAGAAAGAGCATTTTCTGAAGCTAAAGCGAATACCTAAGATTAAGAAAGGAATAAGAAGGAGATATGGCATATAGAGTAGACGGGGATAGGATAGAATCCCGCAGCGAAAATTGGGGATAGTCACACAGAGCACCAGTTTCGCACTACAAGTTTAATGACCTCCTCCTCAGATGCAGAACGGAACAGTTAGTAACCACACTTCTACCAACAAGGCTTAAATCTGATCTATATGAACTCCAATTGATTACTCAAAGGCAGCGACTATTTCAAAATTATCTACTTTCCAAAGGGGATCATTGGCATTTCGTAAAACATAACAATGTTAAAAATGTAAGTTGAAAGCACTGCGAGAGGCAAAATTAGAACTTGTGCCGTCTATTCATGAGATAGTTTTGCGCTAGTTCGAAACTAGCACAATTCTCCGGAGGGTAGTGATAGCGAAGAGATGGAGCAAGAGTTGCCTCAAAACGCATATCTTTAAAACAGCTGCTCTAACTAACTAACAATACGCCTGCTCACATGTAATTGCTTTAGAATAAAATTGAAAAGCTCTCGAAAATTTCCCAAAAATTTTTGTTTAATTATCTTGAAATAATGACGAAAAGTTTTCTCAAACAATTTCAACACAAATCTGAAATCCTTTATGTGTTCTGGAAATAGTAACCCTTGGAAAAGCCTGAAGATATGCTGAAATTGTACAACAAATAATTTAAAATTAAAACACATGTGGTTCCAAAGATAACTACGACATACGTAAATTGAAAACTATCCCAAAGCAACTCTTAATTTGTCCCAAGATAAGGCCGTGGAATTCTTTAAGTTATACTAAGTAGATTCTGAAACCATCTCCATCATAGTTCTGAAGTTATGCAGAAATAGTCTCGAAACCAAGGCAAAATAATCCCTAAGTTGTTTAGAAGCTGTGCTCCAATTATCGCAAAATTAATACGAGGAAATCGCAAAAATTTTTGTTAGTTGACCCTCAGATCATTCAAAACATACATACCTCTGAAGTGATACCGAAAATATTAAAAATTTTGGCTAAAGAGTCTGAAAAAGAACCAAATTTAGTCTGAACATGAGTTTTAAAGCCATCCGTAACTAACCTAGATTGATACTAAGTTTGTATGAAAAATATCCTCAAACCAATTCAAGAATAATGTATTAAATCTTTTGGGGAAAATGGATTTAACGCAACATCATGATGGACAAGGCGATAGCTGCTTTGACTATAACTTGATAGCTGTTTCGACTATACCTTGTTAATCTCTTCAAAGCCTTTTCCACCGAAAGTGAGATTTAAACCCTCAGTCCTGCGATGGTCGATTTGTTGGAATTAAAAATTGCTTTGAAAATATTTTAAACAAGTTTTCATAAACTGAGCAAAAGGGCACCCCCGCTTTTTAATAACAAACTATTCCATGAATATTTACAAACCAAAATTATTGCCATATAATCAAAAAAAAAAAAAAAACGGTAAACTCACGGCAAGAAAGCCAAATAATGGCGCGTGGTGTAGATGATAGATGTGTACATAAAGTCCTGCCTTAATCAAATGGATCGGCTGCATGTTAAATTGCAGAAAGATTGCATCACAATGGGGATTGTACGAGGCCACGAAATCAGTGGACAGGGGCACGCCGCAGGGAGGGGTGCTATCACCTCTGCTGTGGACGCTGGTCATCAACCAAATGCTCAGGCGATTCGATGAGGACGTTGCAGTTGTCATAAGTGGAAAGTGCCTTCCAACGATTAGCTCTTTGATGGATCGGGCGCTTCGGGATATTCATACCTGGGCATCTAATATCGGGTTGATAGTCAATGCCGAGAAGACGGATATGGTCTTGTTTACAAAGAGGTACAAGGTCCCAAATTGGACCAGGCCTAAGTTAGGAGGGGTGACCTTACAGGAGAAACCTTGCACAAAATATCTAGGAATCATCCTAGACAGTGAGCTGTCATGGAAGCTCAATGTGGAGGAGAGGGTCAAGAAGGCCTCAGCGGCACTCATACATGTAAAAGAATGCTGTGGTGTACGTGGGGCTTATCGCCCTCTCTTTCTCATTGGGTTTTTACAGCGATTGTAAGCCCTATTCTATACTATGGAGTTCTTGTTTAGTGGAAAGCCACACAAAAAACAACATACCTCAAAAAATTAGAGGGGGTATGCAGACTATCGATGCTTAGCATTACGGGAGCCCTGAAAACAACCCCGACAGCTGCACTGTATGCCATTCTGCACATGCCACCTGCAGACCTGTTAGCAAAGAACAAAGCATTAACAACAGCAACCAAGCTCAGTGCCTCGGAGCAGCTTAAGCGCCGACCATATGGCCATAGTAGTATAGCGTCATCAATCACAAGACGAACAGACTACCTGATTCCCTATCTGCGCTTCGAGGGAGATCTTAAGGCCACAATAGAGGTGGACGGTTGGTGCAAAGTGCGCAAATGGCGGACGAGGCGATACATGTGTACACAGATGGTTCCAAAGTAGTGGAAGGAGTAGGGCCTGCGGTATACTGTGCTGATCCGGAAATAAGAATATCCTACAGGCTGCCGGATTACTGTAGCGTTTTTCAAGTGGAAATATTAGCCGTAACCAAAGCAGTAGAAACCCTGGAATAGAATAGCCTAAGCTACAACCGTGTTAACTTTTATATTGACAGTCAAGCAGCAGTTAAGGCAATAATCTCGCATAGCAAAGCATCTAAATACCTGTTACAGTGTAAGCAGTCTCTGGAGAGAATCGGGACAGGGAGAAGCATACATCTATATTGGATCCCAGGGCATATGGAATAGATGGGAATGAAAAAGCGGACGAACTAGCTAAAAAGGGCGCATCCCTTGAAGCTTGCTCCGTAGACGTCCCAATCAGACTGGGCGAGATTAAGCGAAGGCGAGGGGTGCACATGATCGACCAAGCGGGAAAGGTGTGGGTTCAAGCGCGGGCTGTAAAGTGTCGAAGATTATGTGTAGGTCTTACAACCTTAGATTTACAAAGTTGCTTCTATCATTAAAAAGAGAGGACTGTATACTCATGATGGGTATACTGACTGGACACTGCCTTCTGGCGTCACATGCCTTTAAATTAGGCTTGGCCAGTGATAGCAGATGTAGGAAGTGCGGGTTGGAGGAGGAAACAATCGAGCACGTTCTGTGCTCGTGCCCTGCACTTGCCAGGCTAAGACTCCAGCTATTAGGACTGATACAGCTGTCAGATCTAGAAGCAGCAAGTGGCTTAAGTCCTAGGAAGCTTCTAGTATTTGCCAAGAGGACGGAGTTATTTTATAACATAGGTCCTGGTTTTTGACAGGGTTTTTCAGTTTGGTCGTTAAAACAAACTTCTGGTAACACTACGGACTCAATCAGTCTATGTGAGGTCCTCATGGACCGGTTAGTTCAACCTAACCTAACCTAAGGTTGAAAATTTTGGTTTAAATTTTAAACTTTTGGTCTACATATATGACCAAACTTGTTTTGGTTTTAAATGTAGACTTTGCAAAGTTTACAAAGAAACCAGCTCATAGGAACGGTTTTGAATTGAAGTATTTTGTTTTAAATTTGGTAAAAATTTCCATTCAAACATTTCGGCTTAGATTTAAATCTTAATTGTTTAAATATGAAACAAAAAATATTAAAACAAACACTTGAGTTTATATTTGAAACCTTCGAAAACTAGAATTAAAACACTGCAGCTTAAATTTTAGACCAAAAGAGGACCATATTTTAAACCACAAAATCTGCAGTGAAAACTTTTTGGTTTAAATTCATATGCATATATTAAAGCGTTTAGGTAATAACGAGAATATGGACCACCCATCGGTCTAAAGTTTAAAATGAATCCTCAATTAATAATTCAAATCACTCATTGGAAATAATATTTTTCAAATTTCGGATACAAAATTTAAACCTAAAAATACTAAAAATTGGATTTAGCTTCTAATGGTTTATAATATTGACCAAAAAAGTTTAAAGGCAAAACTTTTTGGTTTTAATTTTATTATTTTTTCGAAGTAAAAAAAATATATTTTTCAAGTGTCTGGACTAAAACAGACCCCTTGATATCTTAAAAGCAACTTAAAACTGTTTATTGGAAAATTAGTATAAAAATAATAATAAAATAAAAAAATTTTAAGCACTTCCTTTATATAAATGGACAAAAATCACCGAAAAATGTCTCCTTATATAAAGACATATTCTTGCTAAACTTTGATTTTTAAATTTTGACATAGAAAATGCAAAAATATTTATGAGAAGTAAAAATATAAAAGTGGAGCGCATTATTACTTGGATTGGAAAGTTGGTAGGAAAGAAGACATCAATAGTCAATCAATTGCGCTCCACCTTTACATTTTTACTTCTCATAAATATTTTTGCAATTTCTATGTCAAAATTTCAAAATCAAAGTTAAGCAACAATATTTCTTTATATAAGGAGACATTTTTCGCTGATTTTTGTCCATTTATATAAAGGAAGTGCTTAAAATTTTTTTATTTTATTTTTATTTTCTCCTTTTCTTACATTTTCTCGGTGTCTTAACCTATCTGTTAAGTTTTACGCTTGTAGCTTAATGAGAACTTACATAAAAATCAATACCAAAGTTCCCTCCGTTCCATTTGATTTTTCTAAATATCTCAGCCCGTGCGCCCCCTAGCGAAACTTTTTGTATTGTGTCATCAGCTTCATCGACCTCCGAATTAAGCTCTAAATTTTTAACCCCTAGCTCATCGAGAAGTTACTTAAAACCCGGTTTGAAATTTCCAAATTATTATCTAATTTTTTCGATCCGTGCGCCACCTAACCGAATTTTTTTCTCCTTTTCTTAAATTTTCTCGCGTCTTATGCTATCTGTGAAGTTTTGCAGTTGTAGCTCAATGAGAACTTAAATAAAAATCAATCCCAAAATTCCCTCCGTTTCGTACGAATTTTCTAAATATCTCATACCGTGCGCCTCTAGCGAATCTTTTTGTATCGTGTCATCGGTTGTCATCGACCTCTGAATTAAGTTTAAAATTTCAGTCTCTAGCTCATCGAGAAGTTACTTAAAAGCTGGTTTGAAAATTTTCAAATTCTTATCTAACTATTTCGATCAGTGCGCCACCTAACGGATTTTTTCCTTTTGTTGCATTGTAACGGTGTTCTAACCTATGTGTAAAGTTTCACGTTTGTAGCTCAATTAGAAGTTACTTAAAAATCGATTGCAAGATTTAAAAATCGATTGCAAGATGTATGAAAAGCGGACAAACATTCAACCGACCTAATATAAAGGAAGTAATCAGCAGTAAACTTTGCTAGGTTTAAAAAATAAACTTAAGTTTTTTACCGTGAACTGAATTGGTACCGAAAAACACTTGATAAACTACCGAGCTGGATTCTAATAAGAAATTTTCGCAAAGCTTTCTGTTTACCAAACGCTATTATCGCTTCAGATTTCCTTTGTTGCTCTTGTTGTTCTCCTGTTTAAATTTTATTATTGTTCTTTTTCCCTTTTTTTAGCTGTTTCTCTTGTTGTTTCATTGCTGCTTAAGTTTATGTTTTTTTATTTGTCGTGTTTCATTTTTCTTGTTGTTCTTGTTCTTTTTATTTTGTACTTTATTTTGATATAAATTTGTTCTTTTTCTTTATTGTTATACTTGTTTTGTTTTTTTTTTCAGTTTTTAGGTGTTATTCGTGTTGTTCCGTTGATTTAATCATTTTCACTGTTCTTTTCTTCTGATATTATATTGTAGTTGTGTTATGTAGTCGGATGTTTTCGTTATTCTTTTGCTGCTGTTCCTCCCTTTATTATTATTGATCTTGTTGTTGGTGTTGTTTAGATGGTTTTTGCTCTTATCATTTATTTTGGCACTGTTGTTATTTTCGCTGCTCTTATTCTTAATGCCATTTTTCGTTTGTTCTTTTTTGTCTTGTTGTTTGTACTGTTCGCGCTATGACTACCTTATCTCTTGCACTATGACTACCTTATCTCGTGTTCCTTAAACTGACTGATTTAGTTCATGGCTGAATAAGTATGAACTACAGTTTTATGTCTCCAGGCTTTCGTTCAAAGAGTATATGATGAGGTTTCGTACAACTGTTGCGCCTTCGCAAGGTTCTGTAACAAATACGCCAGAAAAATTACCTTAAAGTTTCACTGTGTGACTTGACGTTAGGACATTAGGACGTATGCTAAATGAATTTAAATTATAATTTTAAAAGTTCCTAGATATTTTGCAATCCCAAGTCTAGATTTTTAACAATTCATAGTTTTGCTTAACTTAGGTTATGTTAAACTTATATCTTTTATAAACCACTAAACATTTATTTCTCTTCTCTTCATCCGCAGAGCGACAACGCCGAACTTGACAAAGCCATACATGAGAACAACCAAAAACCCAGCAGCTTACCTGCACGCGAATACATCTCTTCACCCGGCTATGATACCTCATCTAGCACTGCGCCTGGCAGCTCGCCCGATCCTTGCGAATATACCTACGAAGGCGCCATACAAGATTACAAACAGCGCGTCTCACGCGCAAGTGGCGGAAGTGTTTTAGCAAATTACAAAAACAAAACAAATTCTAAAACAAACTCCTCAAAAGAAACTATAACAGAGTGCAACAACACTACCAACAATGATACATATCCCACACGACGTGGTAGTAAAATTGAAGATCGTCTCATGGGTTTCGAAGTAACCTCACCCAGTGATAGTCAAGAGGGGTTAGAGAAAAAAGTTGATGTACCAAAAATTGATATTTCGAAACGTAAAGAAATTTTCGAAAATCATAATACAAATACAGAACCAAAGTCACTGGGTAATATCGGCGCCGGCACCGGCAACCATGTAGTACCACGTGTAACGCTACGTGATCGTTTTAAGCTAGATGAAAGTGCCAACGGTAATGGTGAGGTTCGAGATTCGACGCTCAAGCGTGAAGTGAAACGTTTGTCGGGTGATATAACGAGCGTACGTTCGCGTATGCAAAGTCTCGAACAACAACAGAATTTAGTCAATTCAATAAACGGTGGTAACGGAGGCTCTAAATTAGTTGATATGCCAGTGCCACCATTGAAGGAACGTTTGTCTAGTTTACAAAATGCTGTAACCAAAGAGGAGATAAAGAAGGCGCCTGTGGCGCTAGTTGATGCACGTCAGCTGGAGATAATGAAAAATGAAGAAGAGCAACACAAGAAACAAATAGAACATGAGAAAAGAGAGCAAGTTGAACAAACAAAAAATAAAGCGATTGAAGTGAATACACCTACGCCACTAGAAGCAACGACGAGCACACAAGAACCGGTGGTGGTTAAAATTGATGCACCCGAAGAGGAAGTCGATCGCGATGATAGTGGCATCCATACCGCTGATGGCGAGACGGATACTGGCATCTCCGAGCAGGAACAGCAACTCAATGCGGCCATAGCAGCGCTAGCACTCGAAGAGCAGCAGCTAACCGAAGCAGCCAATGCGGTCAATCAAATCGAGGCAGAGTTCGATGAGCTTTCTACGAGCGCTGTAAATGCCATCGCTAATGATCTAGCAGCAGCTGCGGCAAACACAGCAACAAAAACAACTAACGAACAACCATGCGAAATGGAATTTAGTGTAAGTTCTACTAACCCAAACAAAACTATGCTTCAACCCAACTCCTCTATAAGTAGTGTTAAAAGTAGTACTAGCTTTGAAAAGGAGGATAATAGAATTGATATAAATAGTAGTAGTCGTAGTATTAGTTGTATTGGTGACAAAGTAGCTAATAATGATGATAAACAAATTCTTACACAAACTGAGCAGGAGGTGTTGGGAAAAAATACTTTAAACATTGCTTCAACTTCTAGTTTACAAAGAAAACCGTCAAACGAAATGGTGCACGCGCGCAATTTACTACGCATGTTCAAAGAGACCTTCAAAAGTGATATTGAACTCGACGAGGCGCAAGAGCAGGAGGTTAAAGAAATCGAGTTGCAACCCTCAAACACTGGTGCTATACCTAAAACGCGCACAATAAATCCAAACGCGCCGCCACTTTTACCAAAGCCTTTGCTAAGTCAAAGTGGTGCAGATATTGTGCGCGCACAGACACCACAATATAACAATCCTATAAGCACACAAATCTTTCAATCTTCCGCTATGACACCCTCTCCTTTGCCCTCATCTTCTCCTTTGCCCTACACACAACAACACGATACTTCTCCTATTGCAATACCACCAAAACCCTCATCTGCCTCAGCTGCAACGCGCGCACCCACACCCCCACCACGATCTTCCCCAAGCGTTATTTTATCTAACGGTGGCTTGTCAATGATTCCGCGTGCCATTAACCCAATCGGCAAACCACCCATGTCACCCAAGTCGACACGTTATATTTTTAGTATGAAAAGTCCCGTTAACAGTCCACCACCCGCGCGTAAACCCACCAGCGGCACCGCTGCATCTGCCAATAACAATCCGTTCAGCATCAATGGACGTGTAGAGATTTTTAATTCAAAGAATATGAGCAGCACAACAACTCCAATCGGTAAACCGCCGACACCAACGCTGAGTGCAAGAAAATCATATGTGCCACATTTAAGTGGTGCAACAACACCACCAACATCACCATTGTTGCCTCGTTCGCCATCACCCATGAATGCTATGCATGGCAATGGTGTTGGGTTACCTAAGCAACAACAAAAACAACAACGTTATCTCGCTACAGTGACCGCATTACCTGCAACCGCTGATGTGTTGCCAACTTCATCTAATCAAATGTCACAAACAACAACAGAAAATGTGGTGGCGGAGGCGGCGGAATCAATGCCAAGCGTGCAAGCAGTCAGTGAACCTTCACATGAAACACAACAACGTGTACTCAATATGACAGCTGGCTTGCCACATACGCCGCAACAACAACAACAGCGAGAGCTGCAGCAACAACAACACACAGAAGTAGTTATGTGCGCACCACCAATAACAATTTTGAATCTAGATGAGCTACCGAAACCCAATACTGTCAAAGCGCTTTCTAGTTGCTTCTCACAAGATGGTAAAACGGTCGCACCACCATTGCCGGGACCGAAGCCATTGCCACGCAGTCGTATACCACAACAAACGCCACCACAATCACCCACGCCAGCAAAGAGAAATTCGCCGAGCGCGCCCATAACCAACAAAAATGCTGCAACAGCTAAAGAGTTCACGCAGCCAACAATAACAAACAAGGGACCAGAGCAACAAACTCATACGCAAATAGCAGTAGAGTTAGCTAACATGACGGCATCGTCAACATCTTCCATAGATTTGACAACCGATGCAGTTGACTTGAAAAAACTTTCTATTATTTCCGATACTTCAACAATGTCTAGTGATTGTAGCACTAATACAGGACCCTTTGAAATTACCGCACTCGTACATACGCCCCCGGTAATGGTGGCCGATAAGAGCCAAGAGCTGCAACGCGCAACTTTAAAGCCGCTACCTCTAGCGCGCCAAGCACCAGTGTTGCCAAATAAACCCACAGCACCGGCAGTGCGCCCAACTGGTGATCCGCTCGAGCCAAATGACTCGCTAACACCACTTATTAGCGAACCATCAGAGATGCCGACGCTTGTAGCATGCAAGCCAAATGCCTCTACACTCTTTAAGCTAACAACACCACCTGCATCGCCGCACTCACCGCGAACTCCACTCTCGCCAACAGATGTGACATTGTGCAGCAATTTCTTAGATTCGTTTGAACATACAAACTCTTTTCTGCCCACACGTCAAAAGCCTGTTGCTGAGTCACCTTGTGATAAAATGAATATTAATGATTTACCACCTAATAAGCGTCCACCTTGTACATACTACAAGGATATTAGCGCGGGTAAGGTGAGTGAATGTGATGCGTCCGGGAAAGAGACGGTAGCGGTGAATGTGTCTAACTCTAAACCGCCACAAACACAGCGTCAGCATACAGTGGAGGAAAAAGTTTGTCAAAAAATTGACATAAACAAACTGCCACCCTTTGATCAAGTGCCATTAACGGGTTATGATGAAGTTACCGCTGAACAAGTGCGTCGGTGTGATGGACTGAATTCGAAACCGCCAAATAAAGTTAGTGCCGCAAACACGTCCATTACTACTAATAATCCACCGAATACACCTACCAAGTGCACCTCTACTATAAGCTTCTTTCCCACAAATAATACAAAATCCAATACCCCACGTCCCAACTCTAAACCGAACTCTCCGATAATGGCTACGCGTGCTGCACACTCTCGTGCTTTGATAGATACCTGCGAACGTATCATTGCCGAAGAGCGTCTACATAGTAGTCAAATGAAGTCTGCGTTACCTGCAAATGTACCCACAAAAAGCACTGGCACTCCGCTTCTACAACGCAAGTCCAAAATACCTAAACCTATACCATGCTGTATCAGCGGTTCAGATTCTATGAATCAAGCCGATCAGCAGGGTAAGCCTGTACTTGCACAGCTGAATAGCACAGATGGCCCACCTACACCAGAATCGGTGGATGAAAATATGGTAATAGGGCGTTTGCATGTTGTGGAAACGCAAATTAAAGTAACCACTACAACACCACCAACACCACCAACACCACCAACATCACCACCGGCAACACCGAAAGCAAGCAAGAAGGTAGGGGGAACGCAAACGAATACAAAAAAGACTAAAAACATATTTGATTTCTTGCGTAGAAATTTCGGACTAGGGGATGATCATGCATCGTCGTCAGTGGTGGAAGATGCGCCAAAAGCGGCGATAACACCTAGGGCGGTGTCAACAGCACCCTCAGCTGAAAAGTATACACTCAAAACGGATGAAATCATTAGTGTTGATAATTCTAAATTTTATATACCTACTGACGATACAACGGTGGAAACGATGCCACCACCTCTACCCAAGACACCGGCGCCTGTTAATATTGAGATTACAAAAACCTTCACCACCGATGAGATAGTGCAAGGGGGCACCAGCGAACAGGCTTTGGTAGAGGAGATCAATGAAATGTTGGATGATGAGTTGAATAAACTGACGCTAGAGACCGGTTCTAGCGTGAGTGGTGGCTCTAGTGATACTGGGGGCAAGTAGAAAGTGAGATAAGTGGATATCTTGTATTTTTTATTTGGTAAAGAGAGAGGGGGCAACGATGCTACTTAGAACTTTGGTGTGCTATATCTAATGAGATTGTTAGAACGTTCTTGTGTCTGCTTTACTGAGATTTGTTTAAAGTTCGAATTCTGATCAATAGCATTAGTTTTAAAGTTATTTTCATTGTGTACTTATAATCCATGACTAAGTTTCTCTTCAACCTAGATTTTGCAAATTCTTTTAATTCTAAAAAAATTATAGTTTTATATACATTCAGATCCCATTAGTAGTAAATACAGATCTCCTAAACTACTTTCGGAAACTGAATTCAACGTTCTTACGCACCTCGTCCAGAAGAGGTTTTATTTAAAAGCTCAATAGTTTACTACCAAAAATTTCTCAATATTTCCATTGTCAAAAACTTCTTCCCAATCTTTACCCAGCCCTTGGAACGATTTTCCGTCATCCCTTGTCAAATTTGCTGATGATGGCACAACGCCGAAACAGGTTTGTCTCAAAACCAAATTTTACCAACCCTTGTTTACGAGCGTTAAGCAAATTGCTGACAGACTTCTTTCATATCACTACAGAGCATTCAACTTTTTTTAAAAGCACTTCAACGTGAGTGTGGATTCAAACCCTTTCTTGTCTTTTCAAATCTTAACTCTTGGATGACGTCACATTTTCAATGTAAAATGCGCTATCTTGCGTTCAATCAATCACACTCTCCGTGGTACCTGCACTAAATTGTTCTCTCAAACAACAAAGCGTGCAATCGAGCTTTAGTTTTTCTCGTTTAGGGTTACCCTGCTCATTTACTGCTATTTTTTGTATATTATTTCTGTGGGTGTGTCATTAAACATTTCGCTACTTAATTATAATACGTAATATGCTGCAAAAAAAATGGTAAGCTTTTACACCAGAGATTTTTCGAATCTCTGAAATCTATTTGTTTTGTGTTAAATACTCATGAATTTTTCAAACAAATTCTCTAAAAATGTTTTGTAAAATTTAACTTTTTAAATTATTTTTTTCTGTTAAAAGCTTTTGTTTTTTTTTTCTTTGTAACACTCTTCCTTCGAAAGAATAAAAAATAAAATGTATGTAAAAGTCGCTGAAAAAAAAAAAAATAAATAAACGTTTTCATTATATTATTTTTCTAAACGCCTTAAAAGTTTTTCTTTTATTTCGTCAAATACTTTTCTTCATCTTCACATACATTTCATACAAAACATTTAGTCATACATATAAAGATTTTCGCCCACCCTCGTTTTTACACTGCATTGTCATGCTCTCATTTACGTATTTAACAGTATTTTGTTTGTTTCATATTCTACATTGGTGCCTCTCAAACTTTCAATTTCAAAAGCTTTGAGGTGTACTAAGCTTTTGCTATGCTTAAAGCTTGAGCTTGTCCAAGCTAGAGTCTTGCTTTGGTAAAAGCATAGCTTTAATTGTTGACTCAGTAATCTGGTCTTAGGTACGTATTTGTTTCCAAGTTTTGGAAGAACGTCGGAGCTTTAATTAAGCTAAAAATACCTTAAATCCGCACACCTCACGGTTATGGAATATCACGTTTTCACGATGCTTACCGTGAGCTGTCAGTTAGGTGCAAGGAAAGGGTGTAAACAAAAGTCCGCTGTTTTGTTGATTTTTATGTATTCGCAATAGATTAGATTGTACTGAAAAATATTCACAATTTTCGATTTAACTGGTGGTGGTGACTCTGCGTTGGTCACTCTTTGTTGTTGAAAACCAAAACGTCAAATACAGCTATCCGAAGGATTGATAAGCTCTAACTTAACTGGAGATGATGAAAGCGGCCGTTAGTGTTATAAGATCCCAGTGGAAGCTAAGAGTGTTCCAGTCTTCAACAGTCTTATATTTTGTCTAAAATAAAACCACAACCTATATCTCTTCTAGACTGTCTCACATTGTGCCCATTCGGGTTTCCTGAAATATTCGTAGACCTAGCACTTTCTTTCTAACTTCCGTTTTTTCATCCTGTATGTACCTAAATGGTCGCTAAAAAAATGTCTTATGATCTTTTTACTAATTTGATTCCTTGGTCCCTTAGAGTTTTTATATCCGTTATGTGTTTGGGTTCTTTGGGCACCTCACTTTCTTCGTCAATCCTCTTTTTCTATCCAGAGATAACTTAAGTCACTTCATATCGACGTACTATGCGTACAGTAGCAGCTTCAAATATTTTTGCACCGAATTTCAATTTATAGAACTTTTAAAGTGCTAGTTTTCGTATGACAAATCGGTACAACCACATCTCTAGCCTTCATGCAGCTTCCTGTTTCCTACTCGGGCGCCAATTGAAATATTATGTGGTGAATAGGTCCTAAAATAAAGTTCCGTGTAGATTGAGGCTCTGAGAAGAGGCATCTGCAACTACATCACGGCAATTTTATAGTCTTTCCGCTGATATACAGGTAATAAGATTAGCCAACTCAAGAGAATTCAACTCATAAGAACCCCTACTTAAAAGGTAAAAAAATACAAACATCGAATAATATACGCGTTTGCGTAAATTCACTCCAGCGACAATGTCTGGGGGCGAAATAATTTGAATTTACAATGAAACAAGTTGAAGCCTCAATATAATGTTCATTATCCATGAAGTAATAGGTTTCCGAAATTTTTCTGAACTCATGGAAAAACGTACTGAAGTACCCAGGCGGCCATATAAGTAAATAATAAGAAAACGAGAGCTTTCTACCCTCGTGTTGACATTAAATTTACTATTTATATTTGGTTTGACTTGCCCAGTAAATTTTTTACATGCTTCAATTTTCCACTGTTCAGAATAAAATTGATTGCATACTTTGAGGAGCATATTCTTTTCTTTGTTTAAATCAGTGGTGCACTCGAGAGCTTGGTCATACTTTGAGGAGCATATTCTTTTCTTTGTTTAAATCAGTGGTGCACTCGAGAGCTTGGTAGAGATTCGGAAAACTATTCGGTGTTCACCTACATACCCTGATTTTTTTTTTTTTTTTGTTGAAAAAGAGAAATTTCCTGCGTTTAAGGATTTATATATTTTTTGAAAGTCTTCTGAGTATAATAATGGTAACCTAGCAACAATTGCCATCGACGTTATATATATCAGCTGATTTAGTTTAGTTAGTACATAGTCTTTTTTTACGCTTCAACATAGCTGATTTCCATCTCACGTTATTCATCCGGCGGATAATGTTTTCTTGCCCAATATTCAGCTCTTTGATTCATGTGATGCCAGCCATAGGCAAACTAGCTAGCACGTTCAGCTGCTGCCTACTTACTAAGTTCTCACACCCGGTAAGCACACGTGCCTTGGTATACTTTAAACCCCAAAGCATATTCTCAGTGTGCGTGCTCGGGCGCCGCTAAACAACTGAAACTGCTTTCAACGGGAAAAAAATTATTGGTCAGCTCGCGAACAAGTTAAACAAGCTGAACTTTCTGAATTATACTAAGTGCATTAAATTCAACAATAGATCCAAAGATAGCCACAGAAACTGCCCTCAAAATACCGTTATTCGCCTTATATAACTTCCCGGCTCCACTACTGCCGTGTTTGTGGTGAGCGGCCCACACTTCACAATTTTTGATGTTACAGGGAGTGTGTGTATCCCTTTTGTATGGAAAAAAAACTAACTACAAAGACTACCGAAAAATATATTCAAAAATCCAGGGCGAGTTTTTAGAAAATCCTCGCTACTATTTATATGCACATAGGTGTAAGGGGCTTAATTAACAAATATATGTACAGCAGCGAACAGACAAGCAGGAGTGGCAATTTTTATCAAACTTGGTCAATTAAATTCCTCTTTTTTCATTTTCGATATTCATAGAAAAAAATTCCATGAGTTTCGTAAAATTTCAAACTTTTTAATTGCAGTTTTCAGAACTGCAGAAGTACAAGTTATAGTTCGATTATTCTTATAAGTACAGTTCGAAATAAAAAATTGTAAAAAACTTATGCGTATTTTACGATATCTATAACTTATGCCTTGTTAGACTAAATTTGATTGGGATACAAAGCTACATGCTCTAAAAAATTCAGAGAAATCTAAATACGAAATTTGAAATTTTCGGAAATTTTTTTGCAAGTTTTAGATTTTTTCCGGAAACGTTTTTGTAATTTATTTGCATAGTTTCAGTTACTAATTTCAGAAAAGTTTTTTCTTAAAATATCGAAAATAAAAGAGAAAAGAACGAAATTTACGGGATTTGATAAAAAAAAATGGCAAGCGCTATTTTTTTGTTAGCTGCTGTATGTGTCTCTAATATGCATTTGAACGCTTTCAAATGCTCATATCTCAAACATTTAACTAAAAATTATCTGTATGGATCTGGGTCTTTTATCTTGAATTGCAGTTATGCTGACCCCAGAAGATGTTGCCCAGTGTTATTCATAAAAATATCACACATCTTCGAATATACTAGAGCAACTCAACTCACTTAAACTCGCAAAGTTCGTAAATTCTTTGTAAACCTTGCATAATCGAATGTGAAATTGATGCATTTGCGAAGTTTCCTTGGTTACGAAGAAAACATATATATTTTTTTTTTGTATACGTATAGTGCCCAACGCTGCATATACACATATACATGTTTACGTATTGCCTTATTGTGTATGTTTAGTGTATTACATGTACGTATGTATGTATGCATAATAATCAATTGTATTTGTAGTCTAATTAATTGCATTTAACTTGCCATATGTATACATATTTACCATACATACAAACATATGTACTATTTCTTGTATCTCTCTTTACATGCCTGCGCATAATGTGCTCGTTCGCTCGTATGTTCGTTTGTTAAACGCCAAAATGTATGCTACAAAAAATTAAAAAAAAAAATAAATTTAAAAACATTTATTCTCTATGCAACGCTTATGAATTGTGGAAAAAATAAATAAAAAATTAAAATTTGTTTGATATCATCTAAATCTAAACGCGTTCTGCTATCGTACTTTTTCATGCTCTATGCATTGCTACGCTGCATTCTTCTGCTGCTTAAAAAAAAGATTTATTAATTTAACAAAAAAAAGATCGAAAAAAATTTAATAAAATTTGGTAAACAAATTCGGTTGCTCGTCTCATCTCAACTATCGCAATCAAGTAGTTAAGTTTGCATAATCTCTGTCAACAAAAGCTTTTGTGCAATGCCAAAGGTAAGAAGAAGAGCATCATTTATTGGCCGCCGTGCTATATATTCGTTCATTTGTTTGTGTTTTTGTGTCCCTGTGTCTTTGTTTGTGTTTGTTAGTTCAAGTCATGTTTATGTGTTTCAATGAAATATTCTTCTTTTTTCTACTAGTTTAAATATGTAATTTTTTTGGCCTATTAGTTGTTATTCGATTTAGTCCCTTTTTGCATTTATATATTTTGTTATTTGCACTTGTTTTGTATAAATTTCGCTGCTCGCTTTGTTGCGCCTTTTTGCATGCCCTGAAATGTTTAGTTGTCAACATACAAATTCCGCTTACTTTGTTTTGTTTTTTTGTATACCATATGTATATTCACCATAGGGTGGCCCTTAATATAACCAAATTTGTAAAAGTAAGGTTTGTATAAGTAATATTGTAATTGTAATTTTTTCATAGACGCATTTTTTTTAATTAAATAAAAGAAAGATAAATATATTTAAGGGGCTTCCAAGTCCTTACCATCGTCTCACTTTAAACCCGCAGTGTCAACAAATTACACACGCCGATGCCTTTTTCACGAGCCTAGACTTTTCTAAAGACCTGCAGAAAGTTGAATCTGAATCCGGTGTCAGAATTTTTTTAATTGGTTCTGGCTTTCGGGATATTTGTACCTGAATATTCTAAAAAAAAAGCGTTTTGACTACGCTTTTTTGTCACGACAACTTCTGTTTATTACAAAAAAATATATGAAATTTAAATGTGCAACTATTTTCCTTGAGAATGTAGTTTTATTTTTGTAGAGGGCTCTCTTTACGATTTGAGATATTAGCCGTGTTTTTTTATACACGCGTATACGTTTACGTTTGCGGGTGAAAAAAACGCCTATCCTCGCTTAGATAATGCTTAGGAGACCAATCTAGCGGCAGTGGTTAAATAACTAGCTACAGCCACAGGGTGTACCCAAAAGCGGAGACACAACCCTCTGATGGCCATAGGGTATAACATATAGCTAAATCAGTTGCGACGCATTGTGGACACACATAGAATACATAGAATTAGTGTAGAGGGTGAAACAAAAACACATATTTCAGTAACATCTGATTATGCGTATTGAAATTTAGTAGTACACATTTTATGCGCAGCAGTTTCAGAGGTGTATTTAAAGTTAGATGCTTAGCAGTCCATATAAAGTTTAAGAGTATAGACGTTTACGTGTAAAAAAAACACGGCTATTATTGCCAAATTTCTTAATACAAGATTTTTTCACAAATTTGATGTATACTTTTAGGCACGATCAGTAACTGCATTAAGGCGGATTCAGTAAGCCACGTATGTTCCTAATAATTGTTTTTAATTTAACAAAACAAAGTATTTAAGATAAAAGCAACTATATCGACTGCCCTCTCTGATGGTAAACTCCAAATCTAATATAAATAGGTATGTCTGAAAGTATGCTACACATATTGCTTTTGTTAGCAGCGATCAAATATGTAAATATAAGGAAAAGTTATACAGCGTTTATGAGAGGCCGCGTTCCGCCTACCACACCGAGGGTCCCGTGTTCAACTCCCGGGCAGAGTTACATCAAAATTGAAAAAAAAAATCGGTGTCACCCCTCTAAAACAAATTGGTAAACACTCCAAGTGTATTTCTGCCATGAAAAGCGTTTCAGTGAAACTTCAACTGCCTTGCAGATGCTGTTCGGTGTCGGCGTAAATACCTAGGTCCCGTCCCGCCAATTTATAGGGAAAATTAAAAGCAGCAAACGCAAATTTCAAAGAGAAGCTCGGCCTCAATCTTCTCGGAGGTAAATCGCCTTCAAATAGTATATCGACTGCTGAGTGGAATATCACCCTATCTCGGCGGCCGTTTCGAAAAAGCCCAATCTCAGAAAACGTTTGAATAACGCCCTATTTCAGAATTCGTTTCAAAAACGTCAAATCTCAGAAATTCTTTCCTAAACATCCCATCTAATGTTAAAATACGCTCAATTTGAGCACAGATAGGGCGTTCTTCAACCGAATTTTGAAATAGCGCGTTTTTGAAACAATAGGGTGTTATTCAAACGTTTCCTGAGATAGGGCGTTTTCTAAACGACAGCCGAGATAGGGTGATATTCTACTCAACAGTCGGTATATAGATTTTTGTGAAAATTAGCTTTCGTGTCGAAATAACGTAGTAAATGCAGCCAAAAAGGATATCTTTCGTACGATTTCTTAAAAACTAGATTCAAATTGAAAACTATGATTCGCTGTTCGGATTGAGAGAACCGAAAACCTTTAGAAAAGTGTCCATTCATTTCTTTGAACATTTTTTCGATTGGATAACCAGAGTATAATAGTTTTTATATTCAGCATGCTTTGCACACAGAGTTTATTGACTTTGAAAAAAATTTGATTAAGCAATGTCCGTCCATCCATTTGTCCGTCCGTTAACAAGATAACTTGAGCAAATATTGAGATATCTTCACCATATACGGGCTTATTTGGACCCAATAGATTGGTATTGAAAATGAGCGAATTCGGACTATAAAAACGCCCACTTTTTCGATATTGAAAATTTAGAAAAATGAAAAAAATGATATGATTCAAAAACGAATACCGCTAAGCTATTGAAATTTGGTGGGTAGATTGGTTTTATGACTCAAAACATAAATTTTGGAATATGGGCGTGGCATCACCCACAGTGCTCCCTCTAGGTGCTACAAAAACCATAACTTAAATTTTTTTTTGACTGTGTGCTTTAGACTGGGTCGAAAAAAAAAGTTGCTAATGTCCGCCCCTATATTTGAAGATTATGTTGAGAGGGTTTCGGAAAAACTTTTTTTAATCTTTTTTGATCATTCGAAATACAGCCAAAAAGGTTTTTTCGTAGTAACTTGGTTATTTGACGTCCGATTTTTAAAACTGATATGTCATTATTTTGGCCTTGAGAAGCTTCTCATTTCCGTTTAATGTCCTTTTAAGCTATGAAGTCGTTTTCACATGATTAGGTCAGCTAACAAAATTTTACCCCCCCTAATCTATGTTTTTTTCCTTACCAAACGAAAGTACTTGAAAATTCAAGAAAATGTTGCTTTGAAACCATATTTCTAAAATAATAAACAAAGAAGTTATAGCACTTTCAATATTTATTGCAACTGTTATTTTACCTGATTCTTATTATACTTAGACCTGAAACTCATGATATTTTTGGAGGAAAAATTGCAGGGTTTGCATTGAAAAGTTAATAAAGATATGCCAAATATCATGAATAGGGGAAGTCAAAGTAAATAAGTGAGTCAAACCTGTCGTTTCGTATTTATAATAAGAACACTATGCGACAAAATCAACTTTTTTTCTGGGTATTGGACAAAACCCACTTTTTTGTAGAGATTGAGGCTTAAGTAAACAAAGTACTATCTCCGTTTTTCGAACCGAAATTTTATTTTTTTGTTAACGGGTTCAGCAAATTGAAAAAGTAAACGCGAAAAGTAATAAGTCAGAAGTCGTATTCAGAAGTCAGAGTCTGACTTTTCACCTCGTATAATATCTGTTATACTAAATTTCTCAAAAACAGAATCCAGCCCTTCTAATAAGGGAAAAGGGCGGACCACGCCCACATTTTTACTTGTTCAATTTGCTGAACGCGTTAACAAAAAAATAAAATGTAGAATTTCGAACACCAAACTTCATAAGCCGATATCTATTTTTTGGAGGCTAACTTCGAAAAACGCAGATAATACTTTGTTTACTTAAGCCTCAATCTCAACGAAAAAGTGGGTTTGTCCAATTCCCAGAAAAAAAGTTGATTTTGTCGCATAGCGTTATTATTATAAATAAGAAACGACTGGTTTGACTCACTTATTTACTTTGGCTTCCCCTATTCATGATATTTGGCAAATCTTTATTAACTTTTCAATGCAAACCCTGCAATTTTTCCTCCAAAAATATCATGAGTTTCAGGTCTAAGTATAATAACAATCAGGTAGAATAACAGTTGCAATAAATATTGAAAGTGCTATAACTTCTTTGTTTATTAATTTAGTAATATGGTTTCAAAGCAACATTTTCTTGAATTTTCAAGTACTTTCGTTCGGTAAGGAAAAAACATACATTAGGGGGGTAAAATTTTGTTAGCTGACCTAATCATGTGAAAACGACTTCATAGCTTAAAAGGACATTAAACGGAAATGAGAAGCTTCTCAAGGCCAAAATAATGACATATCAATTTTAAAAATTAGCAACTTTTTTTTTTGTATGGGGTCCAACCCGGTCTAGTGTGCTTATTCAAAAAATTGCTCTTAAAATATCACATACCCAATTATGTCGAAACAAAATATCTAAAAATATGAAAAGTTAAATTATGTATCTTTAAAAATTTCACAACCGTACAGAGCACCTATGACCGAAGTACAGTTGCAATTCCCATGAATAGCATACCGAAAGAACACGTTAGGCATAATAAAATAACCTAGCTATGGCATAGTCATTAGGAAAAGCCACGTAGGGATGCCTCTGAGTTCTAAACTGCAAAAAAAATGTAAACACATCTTACCAAACAACCGATATGGTTAATAACGTACACCCTATCATACTTTCACATGCGTTTTCTTTGTTATTCACTCTTTTCTAACGTCAAATGTCAGCTTTGTAATGTGAGAAACCTGCTTAGTTCCTACGTTTACTCACCCGTAACGACCATTTAATGCCACCTCTAGACGCATTAGACAAAAGGCTCTCAGTATATAAAGAAAAAGTAAAAGAAGAAATTATAAAAAATATAGAAAAAAAATTTTCAATATCACTTAAATAGAAAAATAGATTTAACAAAAATATATGTTTAGCAATCATAACATACTTTAAGGCGTAAAACACGTCGCCATAAACATCATTGCCATACATAGCCATGTACTACGTTGCTTGGCATTGTTGAAAGCATACTTTTGGGCGCATTAAAAATAGTGCAAAACCATACACACATAAATAACCTTTTGAGTAACCCTAAAAGCGCATTTGCTTTTAACGCACATACACCTACACAAAAATAAATGTCCCCGCAAAAAATGTGATTAGTCTAGGCTGAGTTCGGGTCGAGACGCAAAGGAGTATGCGACCAATGCCAGTTTTGATCCCTTTGTATGTGTTCAACTGTTCCCTTTTGTTTGAGCATGTCCTATGAAGGGACTAATTGTACCCATTTATATCCGAAAGAGATCGATAGACCAATCCCCTTCGTACCCATATGGGAACATATGAAGACTAGTCCCTTTTCTTTTCAATAAATAGTCAAATTGGTGTTGTAGAAAAATATAACAAAACCAAATCCTGTGATAATGAAACCTGGGATACTGGTATATTGAGCTCGGTATGCGGCACCGGATAGTTGTGAAGTAAATCGTTTCAATTTCATAATTTTTTTTTTTTATTTTACCCATTTTGTTTAGTTTTCTTTTAATTTTTCTTAAAATTGGCTACATAAGTTTCAAACTGACTAGTCCCAACTGCATCCAAAAAGGGCTAGAGGGGGTCAATTATACCCGAATGAAGACATAACAGATCATTCGCATATCACTCTCTTTAAGGATTATTCACATGATTTTTTGCAGGGGTAGTTTGGCTTTTACTTTCACATACACCAGCGAACAGAAAAATAGCAGTGACAACTTTTATCAAATTTTGTTAATTCTTTTTTGTTTGCGATATTCTAAGAGAAAAGTCCTTCGATTTTTTTAGCTTAAACTGTGCAATCCAACCTCAAAAAGTTTTCGAAAAAATTCGATAGTTCGAAAATTTTTTACGAATATTTCAAACTTTTTATTTGGTATGTACTGAATTTTTTAGAGAGTGCAGTGTACAACAAATTTTTTTCAGAATTTTCTTTCATATAATGCGCAAACATTTTTTACATGAAAGAAAATCTGAAACACTATTCGGAAAAAAAAATTTTCAAAAATCAGTGTGAATTTCGAGCCACCTATAACTTTTCTTTGGTAAGACTAAAATTGATTGGGCTATAAAACTGCGTATTGGAAAAAATTCAAAGAAATCCAAATAAGAAGTTCGAAATTTTCTTAAAATTTTTTCAAATTTTAAACTTTTTTCGAAAACGTTTTTGATTATGCTATGCATAGTTCCAGGTACAAAATGTAAAGAAACGTTTTCATCAAGCGTAGAAAATAAGGAAAAAGAATTGAATAAATTTGATAAAAAATTTCCACGGCTATTTTTCTGTTCGCTACTGGCCATGTATGGGTAATTTTGTAAAAACTTTTTGCACTTGTTTTCGCTTATTTTTGTTGACTTTTCACCAACTGTTAATTTCATTATTCTTCATCGTTAGATATACTTCTTGAATATGTATGTTTTGCTGTCGCTAGTTGTTTTTGTATTTGTTTGTCATATGTCAACAGCAATTTGCTTTATCTAAATGCCCATTAAATGCCCTACTAAAATTTGTCGTTCAGTTCTATGAATTCATTTATTCTCTTACCAAGTTAGTTGGTTTCGAATTGCCGTCGCTGATGTATTTGCAATTTGAAATTTGTGTGATTTATTCGTAGATTTGGAAGGTGTGAATTATTATTAACAAAAACGATTGTTTTTATAGTAAAAATTTTATATAGTAATAAAAAATAGTTAAATCTGGATTACCTCGATTTATGTCAATACTTGCTATTATAATAAAAACAGTGTAAAATTATAGATTGCCAAACGATAAACGAAATACGGAAACTTATTGTAAATAAAAATTTACAACGTGTCTCTCTTTAGCATGGATGGATCGCAAAACAATGGTAAGCTGGTGAAATTTTTTTTAATGAAACAGTTTTCATTTTTAATTTTTGCCAGCAAGTAAAGCTAATAAAATTTCATCGAATTATTGGCTAATTTAATTAGCATCGCCTTTTTCTGTTTTGTTTCATTTTATATTCTGATTTTCGCGTTGCGTTTTTTTTTATACCCAACTGTACTTGTACACATGGTATTATAACTTTGATTGGAGAACGGTTGGTTTGAATCGAGATAGATATAGACTTCAATATATCAAAATCATCAGTATCGAAAAAAAAATTTGATTAAGCCATGTCCGTCCGTCCGTTAACACGAAAACTTGAGCAAATATCGAAATATCTTCACCAAATTCAGTATACGGGCTTATCTGGACCCAGAATAGATTGGTTTTGAAAATGGGCAAAATCGGACGAAAACCACGCCCACTTTTTCGATATCGAAAATTTTGAAAAATGGAAAAAATTAGATAATTCAAAAGTAAATACCGTGAAGCTAAGGAAATTCGGTAGGTGGATTGGTTTAATGACGCAAAACATAAGCTCAAAACATATTAATGTATTATGTATATACATATGCACTTAAACTTTATATGGACTGCTAAGTGTTCAACTTTATTTACACTTATGAAATTGTTGCGCAGCAAATTAGTAATGCTAAATTTCAGTATGCATCACTCATGACCTGATACGAAACATTCATTCTCTCTCAATTCGTTTCCAGGAATGGGTCTTGAAGTTCATTCGATTGTAAGCAAAAGTTCATTCGTTTCCAAGAATGGGTATTGAAATCAGATGGCTATAGAGTTGCCTAAAATCGCAAAAAAAAACTTCAAAAAATCCGTTCGGTTTCATTATTTTCAAATAAATCAGCAAGTAAGCTGATAAAAACTTATTAAAATTTATAAAAAAGGCAAAGATTTAATTTGTGGTAGATAAGTGAAAAAATATGAAATAATATATTTCGATTGCGTTGCTTTTTTTTAACAATAAACGGCTTGCCCCTTTTTTCACTGTTATGCGACCAAAACGTTTATGTACATATGTATATCCACAAACAATAAAAAACGCAAAAAATTTATAAGAAATTACGAAATTAGATCACTTGGTGAAGTATCTGCATTGTCGCCCGCAAAAGGCTATTAATTAAACATGTTGCGTTAACCTATACGTATACCTACAATTTATCTCAGCTGTCAAAAATGGAATGTCGCAACGCTCCAAAAACCATGGCCTTTATGCATCCATTTACATCAATGCGAAGACTAAGAATCTGACTTTTTTACCAATCGAAAGTTGCTACCAAAAACTGTTTCGTGTGCAGCCCTTCGATGAAAGGTGTTGTCACTGATAAATTTTCCACGGCTGAAAAAGAGTTATTTTTTTCTTCGGATTTGTAACCCAGACAAAAATTCGAGTTTTTGATATCCCATTTGACAATCTTCAGTAAATTTTCGGTGAAAATCATAAATTAAACCTTTACCATGTAAAATACCCCAAAGTTATTCGGAAATACCCAAAATTTGATTCTGAGCATGATGGCGTCTATGGAAAATGTTATAAAAAATGCACATTTTCACGCGCTCTCAGAGAGCGAGAAGTTTCATATCACCAAAAAGAGTGTGGGTCCACTATTCATCGCAACCGATTCAGCCATAGGTTATGCACTATAACCAACAGACGTGCGTGTCCCCGCTATGCAGTACAATCCGTTTTGTAGCGAGTTATTTACCATTACCGGGAGTCTTCAATAATTGCCGCTAGATGAGTCTCCTAAACATTATATAAGTGAGGATAGGGGTTTTTTACGCGCAATTGTAGATGTATATACATTAGAGCGGGTCAAATATTTTTTTTTCATCAGGAGTATAGCAACGTAATCTACAGATGATTCTAAGAGAGAGCAAAAAAGATTTTAAAAAATAATTTATTAAATTTGGATGAGCTCAAGGCAGTTTAAAAAATTTGAAACACAGTTTAAATGGTTGTATTTCTAATTTTATTTGGTCGATATTTCGATCTCATTCTGAGATCATCTTCAGGAAACAATTGAATATGTTTTACCGACCGAGAAATACAACCATTTAGTAAAACATATTCAATTGTTTCCTGAAGATGATCTCAGAATGAGATCGAAATATCGACCAAATAAAATTGGAAATACAACCATTTAAACTGTGTTTCAAATTTTTTAAACTGCCTTGAGCTCATCAAAATTTAATAAATTATAAGATTTGAAGGCAAATAAAAAAATTTTTAAAAAGATTTTAAAAAATAATAATATAACATTACTTTTATTTTGAAAAATACGTTAAGATGGTCAATTCTAAGTAAACAAATAATTTTTTAAATAAATAAATTACATTAAAATTATAAAAATTTTATTTTTTTGCTTACTACTTGAAACTGTCTGAATGAAAATTGTTGGAAATATTCTGAACTTATTTTAGCTGTAGAGAAAAAAATTTTCCATAAGAAATTTGTTAAAAATGATAATATAGTAGTTAAAAGTTGATACTAGGCTAACTAGATAACTTAAGCGTGATGCATTCTAAAATTCAAAAACATTATAGATATTAATACAAATTCTGAAATGTACGTAAAATACCGTTAAAGTAAGCTCAATATGATATTTTTCCTATAATTATAGCAGAAGTTATGAAGATTTGTTGGCCAAACCCTACATTCATAAAATATCTATTTTGCAAAAGTCGGGGACTCGAAACTTACAGCTATGGTGTCTTCAACATATTTTCTTAGAATCATATGTAGATTACGTTTTTGTTATACGCCTGATGAAAAAAAAATCCATCCATATAATTCGACCTGCTCTAATATACATGTAAAAAACACACAGCTATTGTTGTTGTTGTTGTTGTGTCGATAAGGACACTCCCCAAAGGCCGTGGGGAGTGTCATCGATGTTGATGGTCCTTTGCAGGATGCAGCTGCGGTATGTTCCGGTAACAAGCACCATTAAAGTACTAGCCCGACCATCTCGGGAATGATTTCGTATCACCTTGTAGACCATACCGCCCTCCCACTCGCTAGATCCATGAGTAACACAACACACCACAGCCTCGGCTGTTAAAGAAACAGGATTCGCCACGGGTAGGTGAGGTTGACATTTGGGTTGGAGAAGCTATATTACGCTGGCAACCCCTTGAAAGGGTTGCGCTACACAACACCTTGAATCAATTTGGTATTTTAGTGGACTGTTACGACAAGCACACCTGCTGCGTGTCCCCCCTAACCGCGGGGGTCATCTATTGTCTTTAGATTAGGTTGAACTGGCCGGTGCATGAGGATATCATATAAACTGCATGAGTCCATACTAGAAGTTTATTTTACGACCAAACTGAAAAACCATATCAAAAACAAGAACCTCTGTTATAAAATAACTCCGTCCTCTTGGCAAATACTAGAAGTTTTCTAGTACCTATGCCACTTGCTGTTTCTAGATCTGTCAGCTGTATCACTCCTAATAGCTGGAGTATTAGCCAGGCATACGCAGGGCAAGAGCACAAAACGTGCTCGATCGTTTCCTCCTTCAACCCGCACTTCCTACATCTGCATATTGCATATTCAATTTCTAAATAGCCCAAAATATTTTCTAATAAAAATAATAATAAAAATTTCTAAAAAAAAATATTTTCTAACAAAATTAGTGAGGCTCGAAATTCATTTATGGTCCCATCGACAATATTACTCAGTATGACCCATAGATTCAGAAACTGGATGTGCACCTGCAGTTTTTTCCCCCCATACAATTTGACCCGCCCTAATGTACATTATAGCACAATATTCTTTATTTTGAGTCGAAAAGTATATCATAAGCAACGGAAGAGCTCATGGTATATTTGATGCAGCCATCCAGAAATTGCGCAAGGGTTTTTTAAGAAGGCTTAAATAGATTTTGGCATATGACGAAAGACGAATTCAACTCGATTTGGCCGCCAGAAAATTGCTTTGCTGAATGGAAGCAGGCAACTCCGGCGGATTTGTGTTATCCCGCCGTCTTCTCCTTATTATGCTCCACTGTTGATGTTGCTGTGACAACAATTCATTACTCATTTCAGTGAATACCAGATGAAAATGCAATACTGTGCATTGTTTATATTTTATTTTTTAATTTCAAACAAATTCGCAACAATAATTAAACTTTTCAATTTTCTAAACAAAATAAGAAATGCGTAACGAATATTCAATTGACAAAACAGTTGACTTCGAAAATTCGAAATTCATATTCCCCAATTATTGTTCTCCCAAGGAGAAAAGAATTGTAGGAATTTTTCCACGAAAATAAAAAAATCCGCGAGAACAAAATTCCGAGGAAATATTTAGAATTGGGCTGATTATGTATGTATTTTTTTAGAAGTGCGTTTTCTGAGTGTATTATGGCCGAGCCTGAATGAAGTTTTTCATATAGGTAGATGCGTTCAGCGCAATCTTATGCATGCCAGTAACAGCGCCACAATCACGCAAGATGTTGCGTTTGTAAATATAAAGAAACTTCAAACTTGGCAATTGAAGTTTATTTCGCCTTCCCCATTCACACACCAACATTTCGCGAAGCACTGTTATAAACAATCTCTCTATACAGTAAAAATACTATGTTAAATTGCGGTTTTAACTGTAAAAATTTTAGAAAAGTACCAACAAGTGGAAAAATAACTTCACTTGCAAAGTGTGAAGGCACGCTTAACCAAATAAAATGTCAAATTCTTCTTCTTATGCTTTGCTTGCAACAAAATTTGGAAGATCGCTACCTTTTCATGTCGGATGGCGCTAGTGCCGCTCGATCTGCCGTTCTCCGTAAAAATACGTGCAATCTACGCATAATGCAATGACCGAAATTTTACAGCAGATCGAAAAAGCTCTACTGCTTGATAATTTAAAATGTATTAGAGGAGTTTAGGATTTTGTTGGTCAATGGTCAAATGGTCTAGCATTATTGTATTTGAAAACTGGTGGAGTATTTTTTCTCAAAACACTAACTTATTATACGACTATGCATTTGGTACGTCATGGCAAATACGCAACATCAAAAGTCATAGCTTATTTTTTTTTTTTAAATTGAATAGCTAATAATCAACTGTCAATACAAAACAAAATTTGAAAAAAAAAAAAATTTAAAAGAAATAAGTTGTTCCGTGGTTTATATTTGGTATCAAATGCACAAAACGCTGAACTGCCTTATTGAAATTTTATGAGGGTAGCAGCTTTTCATAATTTCGTTAGAAATAGTGATTCTGGACAATAAACAACTACTTTTCTTTTACCACCATATACATAAATCGGGTTTCATTCCACCATTATTATAAACCGTTAAGTTGAATGCGGAGCTTTTACCGCATTGTCGACGATCTCAGCTTATGATCAAGGTATGGTGCTAATGAACTGAACTTTGTTGATCTTAAACATGTAGACCATCGGAACTTGGTAAAGTATCTGGGGAGAGTATTGAATTAAGGCATCGAGTACGAAATACTTGAGTATTTTTTGGAGAAATATCGATACTACTTACTCAGTACTCGTATCGTTCTATCACCACGTATGATGTAATTTGCATTCGTATCGAATTCGATCGATGGTCGTATGTTACTGTTCGTCCCCCGTTTTTTTCAAATATTACGAAATGTTTTCGAACTCTCATTATGATGGCTACACCAGAAAAACATTCAGCAAGTTCCATGAAGACAAGGCTAATAAGGCCGATGCTATTTAAAGTAATAAAATCTACTGTTTTGAAGATTTACATCTCTCAGCTAATTACCTTTCAAAACTTCAATAAGATTATAACTCATTATGAAGGGTATACGCACTTTCGCAGGGCCACAAGCAGCCGCATCCCTACTTCTTCGCGTTCTGGTAGTTTTAGTGGGAATTTCGTTTTACCTTCAAATGCTATTATTCGTTTCTTTGTTTACTTAGCTAATTGCATACTATTATATGGGAAATATTTTCGTGTTGAATTCAATTGATTACAAGTGCGTGTGTACTTTCGCGTCGATGTAATTGGCTTACAAGTTTGCTGTTTTACTTTTTTTCATGTTTTTATACTCAGCGTACTTTGCACACAGAGGATATTAACTTTGGTAACATAACGGTTGATCGTAACGGCATAAGCGAATCGAGATAAATATAGACTACCATATATCAAAATGCTTAGAATGAAAAGAGTAATTGATTGAGCCATTTCAGTCCGTTCGTCCCTCTGTCTGAGCACACGATAACTTGAATAAATATTGAGATATCTTATTGAAATTAGGTATATGAGTTCCTTGGCATTCATCTCCCAACGCTATTTAAAATGAGAAAAACGGATGATAACTACGCCCACTTTTTACATATATAACATTTTGGAAAACACATAAAACCTGCTTATAAAGTAAATAATATACCTAGAATGTTGAAATTTGATGGTTAAACTGGTATTGAGACTCTTGATAAACATGTGAAAAACTTTTTGAAAATGAGCGTGAAACCACTTGTCATAAAATAATTTTTACAAATCTTTTTAATCATAATCAAAAACCGGTAAACCTATCATAACAATTCGACATAAAGGTTGTCTTTTCTTTAAGGAATTCTTCGAAGAAAAATTTACGAAATCGGTTAAGGACCACGCCCACTCTTACACAAAAGTTTTTTTATAAATAATCAATAAATATTCATGTCAATAATGTTTCATTTCGCAAGTGGAATTAAAAGAAAAAAACGCAACGAAAAAATTAAAAATTTTGAGAATGGGCGTGGCACCGCCCTTTTTTTGACCAAGCAATTTTTCGGGAGCCATAACCAGGGCCGGCGAAACATAAAAAAAAACGGGTTGGTAATTTTTCGAACCGGAAAAACTTCCCCTTCTTTTGGCCTTTTCTGTTATTCTTATAAAATTAAAACATTATACTGTTTTCAATCAACTTTATTCGTCACTTTGAGTTAATAAAATAAAAAAATAATTTTCGTAAAACTAGAATTTAAACTAATCTCATTGTTAAAGCGCGAATATTTCAGCTCGCTTCGAATATTTAGAAGTAAATTTATTCGTGAGGGTTTCCAGATCAAGCTCATCAGTTTCCTTTGACAACTGTCAATATTCTTTGAGTACGAATGTAGAATAGCGACATGGTTCAGCCGGCCTTGCGGCATAGTCGCCCTCAAGTAATAAATCTATAAAACAGGATGATTTTTTCAACGTCAACTGTTTCACCGACTGCAAATTGTTCCAATGTTCGAAAAAATTTGGCTGAGTCTGTGTCGAATCTACTTTTCAAAGAGCAAAGTACTTGGTCATAAATTTCACAGTAAATTTTACGACAATATTCTTTTGGAGTGTTGAAAACATGGTCGTTGTCATTTTACTGTCAATTCGGTTTGAAATTTTCCATCGACGTGGCAAATTCGGTACCCTGATTTCAAATTTCTTTGATAACTCTATGCATTTAGCCAAATTGATTCAAATTTGGAATCGCGGGAAATTTCCAACGTGTTTTTATAGCTTCAATTTTACAAGACGAATCTACGGCATAAATTTCTACCTTTTGAAGTTGTTTGTTTAGTACTTCAATTCGATCAAATATCTCTATTAAAGCATTCAAAAGGAACAAGAATGAGAAAGACTCCAGACGTCCTAAAAACAATGCAGCTTTGGCCAACACGGTTTTTAGAGACTTGATTCGCAATGTACATCTAAAAGAAAATAATATTCCCACAAAACAAGATTTTACAACTTTCTTAATTACTTACTTACTTACTTAATTGGCGCTTAACCGTCTCAACGGTTATGGCCGTCCAACAAGGTGCGCCAGTCGCTCCTTCGCTCCGCCAACCGGTGCCAATTGGTCACACCAAGGAAGTTTAAATCGTTTTCCACCTAGCCCTTCCAACGGAGTGGGGCCGCCCCGGAGCATCATCTGATGATGAGATGATACCTTCTTAATTACCTCGTTAATTAAAGGGTGTGATTTTACGTTGTTGGGCAGTACGCTGCAAGAGCAGGATTCATTTTTCATTGTTTTCCTGTTCTGCCTCACAAAATTGATCAACTCTTTCACTTCCCCGACGAATTTTCTAGTCACGTCTTTGACTATGTCGAATAATGTTTCCGCCTTTGTGTTTATTGTATTTACAGTAGCAACGAGGTCGGAAAGACAACTCTCAGATAAATAGAAATTTGCTCAAGCGCAACACTGATTGTAAACATAGTTATTCATACGCACATACAGCGCGCATCACCTGACTGACTAGCACTGACTGGTTTACGCGTGCGTATTTGAAAATTTAATTGGACTTCAGATCAGATCAAAAAAATTGTCTTTTTCTTTCGGGGTGGGTAATTACCCACCTTCAGGTCTTCCGGGTGGGTTGTACTACCCACCATACCCACACCTTCCGCCGCCCCAGCTCATAACTCGAAGAAAAATTAACATAACGTAATAAAATTAAGTACACATACTTTCCTTATAGCAGGAAATATATCTAGTTAAAATGGACGGGATGGGTTAAAGACCACTGCAACTTAGATATAAAACAAGTCTAAAAGGGTCGTGGACTAGAATAATAAGCTATAACTTAGCAGAAAATAGTTTTCTATCAATGATGTTTCAATTACCAAGTTTTATTGTAAGAGCAAATCGGCAGACTTTTTTTTAATGGGCGGTGTTACGCCCTTATTCCGCTCAAGGATTGCACAACATTTCTAGAGCCCCAACAAATAAATAAATCACTAGTAAACAAATTCGCAAAAGTAATTCGTCTGAAATGAACTGAGTATATTATGTTCTGTTACATCCGAACTTAGAAACCCTTACTTGTTTATTTTTATTTTTAAGAATCATCTAGAATGTGGCACTGGTATACCAAATTTTGTTTGTCTACACTTTTTTGTTGTTTGCTTGAAATATTCATAAGGTTTAATGCTTTTTGCACGCGGTTGGATTTTATTAAAAATTGTTAATTATTTTATTGTTGCATATTTTGCTTATAAAGCATGATCAATTTAAATATATATTTTTTATATGTTTTTAACATTTGCATGTTTATTTAGCTACAATAATTTCATATAATTTAATAACATTTATTTGAATTTTAATTAAATTTCATAATTTATTATTATAATCGAAATACTTGTTTTTTTTTTTTTTGTTTTGTTGTACTCTTAACTAACATTGATTTCATAACTTCGTTTTTTTCATATACTCATGTGCTTGTTGACTTGGCTTATTTGTCTCACACAATTGAACTGCAATATCGGTTACGATTGAATTGATTAATTAACTGAATTATTTGAAATTGACATTGAAATTGGATTGGTCATGGAATTGAATATTTGATTAATTTGGTGTAATAAAAAAAATATCGAAAAATCAATAAACTTAATACATAACAATAACTAAAATTATTGACTACGCTGTCAAATAACTTAATAAAAACAACAATAAAAACAAAACAACAAACACAAATCACGCTACAGATCAACGAAGCTCTTGAATTGGCGCTGGAAGCAATAGACAAAGAGACAACATTCAGCATGAATGAAACAACAACAACAAAAGCAACAACCAAAACATTAAATACGATTGCTACAAGCAATCGCAAAACAACATCAACAACAGCAACAACAATATTGGAAAATACAACAAAAACAACAACAATAACAGACAATAATAAAAGGGAAACCGCGAATCGTACTGACGAAGAAAAAGAATTTAAATCGAGACAACAAACTGAAATAATGCCAAACAATTGCAACAACAACAAACAAAACAACACTAATACAAAATATACAATAAAGAACAATGCTGAATTGAACAATAAATTTGTAAGTAATGCAGACAATTATGAAGATTTTGATAATAGCGCTGACGTTTTAGCGCTCGAGACTCGTATCGCGAAGGAACCCATTTATGAGAATATCTCAGCAGCATCTACGCGACAAGTAGATACTGATGCTGATGTACAACGAAATATGTCAGCAAATGAGCTGAACAACAATAGCAACAGCAACAATAATAATATTAATAATGCTTACAATAAACAAACGTGCAATCAAATTGAAAACAAAAACAACAATAATCACAATTATGACAATTCAGTTGCTAATAATAATGCCAATAATTTGCTAAATAATTTAACTAACAACAACAGCAGCAATAATGGTAATAACAACAACAACAGCTGTTATAACAACAGCAATAACAATCAACGTAGTAGCTATAACGCTAGCATTAACAACAGCAACAATTGTCAAGTAAATGAAACTTCATTTAATGAATTAACAAATGCTTTTGCTAATGCTACAACAAATATAACAATAGCGCCAGCAGCAACAACAAAAGCAGCTACTGCTTCGCTCATAGCTAGTGAAAAGGCGCATGCAATTGTAAACAATAAAACAACAAATACCGCTACAATAACAACAGCTGCTTTACAAAACGCAGCAAACGAAAGATCTACGCAACCCACAAATCCTACAATCCCACACAAAACAACAATGCGCCTCTCGCCCATCAACAATCACACAGTTACAGAGCAAGTCGAACTTGAACCCTACTATCAAGTGCCTAAATCTTCTGAACCATACTATGATACACCCAAACATTTACGTCCAGTTCCACTTTACGAAAATATTGAAGTTTTCTATACTGGCTTGGAAAATTCTACGTTAGCTAATGGCACCGGCGCCATACTCAATAACAGTTTCAAATTAGAGCCACCCAAAGAGAAGCCACCACCACCACCTGTGGATAGTCCGCCACTCTTTGATGATATGGATAGCATACCGGATAATACGGACACTTGGTCCTCGGATAATACATACGAAACGATATCATCACGTTTGCCACATGTAAATGCTTTAGCTATGGATCATCCTTCACCGCCCATCAAACGTATGAACTCAACAAAACGTATCAAGAAAGAGTTGCGTAATAAGCGGTCCAGCTTTTTGGGTATAGACACAACAAATTTGGATGATGACGAGAGTTATTTAGAGTTGACGGTAGCACCACCACCAGATATGGCGCAACTTTTACAGGAGGAGCGACGTTTGGAGAAGCAGTTGTACTTGAAGGCCGGTCTATGTGACAGTTCGGATACAGGTAAGTGCTGAGAAAAAAATTGATTAAGATGTTAAGTTTTCATGTAAGAGAAAACAATTTCGAAATCGTAAACGATTTCCCGTCCACCTTTTTATTGACTCCCTTGTTTGTTTGATGGGTCGTCTGTCCGACCATTCTTCTATCCATGGGTGCATTTCGGTGTATAGAACAATCGGGAGTTCGAGAAAGTATCTTTCAAAAGGAGATGCAATTGAAGATGAAAAGTACTACCCGTAGGCGTAAGAAATCGTACGGCTGTGGGAAGTCTTTCCCGGACTGAGTCCGGAGTACACTGGGTCTAACATATTTTGATATTCGGTCGACTGCCTCGGGAACATTTTTTTTTACCCTTCAACGAATTTGGACATGAAATGCTGGAGGGGGGGTCTTATAGATATAAACCCCAAGTGTAAGTTTTCCCACCACTGTAGCGTCTTCCGGGCGGAAATTGCTGCTATTAAGGATGCGGTGGTTGAGAACACCTACTGCGATAGCCAAACATCTATTAAAGCCCTTAGTTCAAATCTGGTGCGATCGACGGTGCTATGGGAGCGCCTGACCCGGCTTTCGGTTGCGTCGAACTATTTGAAGATTAAGATCTGAGTCCGGGCCACAGCAATATCCCTGGCAATTGTCATGCGAATCTTCTTTTTGCAGCGATAAGCAGGCTCCCTGAAAGTTTTGCTGAGTTTTGCCGATGTTGATGGTCCTTTCCAATTCGTTCGGAAAATAGCACCAGTAAGCTACTAATCCGACCATCGAGGGAACCATTTGATGTGACCACGTCGAACCTTCTTGGTCATTCAACCCCCTTATTTCGTGAGGAACTTGTGGTCGCCAGAGCCATATCTGCGAAAGAAGCAGCGCTTCTTACTTTGTTATCTATCTAAACTGCGGTCCATAGCCATTCGAGTCCATTTCTTTCTGTGGTGGCTCAAATTTAAGATACTGTAAAACAGCCCCTGGTTTAGTTAGACTCTGTTGTTACAGTTACTGTTGTATCGAGAAATACACTCCCCAAAAGGTATTGGGTTTCACAATAGTCACTACACCGACTATGATATGAACATGTCGAACTTTCCCACCTCCTTCTGTAAAAAGCTTGCATCTCAGTTCTAGTTTTGATGCCAGAATAGAATGCTTTCAAGTTCCGCTTCATCAATACTACAGTTGGTATAGATAGAATCGAATCAAAAGCTGTTCTCCTTACAGTACGTCAAGAACCTACATATGAAGTGTCCAGACAAACCTGGACCCGCTTAATTGAGCAGCGAACTGAGATTTTAAATAATCTTAAGCGTCTTGCCTTAGATCCATTTCCTTGGATAATACCGGGCTTTTTCTGTCGGAACTCTAGGGATGAAGAGGAGATGCCTCAGTCCGATCAGGATTCGTATGAAATGTATGAACAGGCACATTATTGACGGGCAAAGCTTGGCCCTGCTCAAATTGAAGATATTCTGAGCTAATTATTGAATGATGTGCCTTAGCTCATCGAGTGGTATCAAAGTGGGCCAGCGGACCTAAATGTGCCCTTTTGCTCATTGAGAGACAATCTAACCTTACCTAACCTAAGATACGCGAAGATTTTCTGTAGAACCATGCAAAATGAGTTCGACTAAGGATCAGCTTACTATGTCCATGTGCAGGCCCTACATATCTTATAATATAGAAAACTAGCACATTAGCATTCGAGTAGGTATTCACTTTTTTCTATCCTTTTTTCTATTCCTTTTAATTCGCATTCCAGGTGAAAGTCGTGACTCAGGTGTATCCGAAAATCATTCACGTCAGAGTAGCGAGCACTACACGAACTCTTCAGAAGAAAATGATCGTCGAATCGACTCACCCCCACACAGCCTCAAATCAAACGATCTGATATATCAGACTGAAGCTTTGCTAGCTGCTGTGCAAACACCGCTACTACAAACTGTCAAAGGCAACTCCGCCGAATCGTGGACCGAGTCTGCGACAGTGGCCGCTGCAGCAACCAAATCACTCACCGAGGCCACAGCCACCGCTAATGCCAAAATGCTCTCGATCGAGGAGAAAATACGCGAACAAGAAGAAGTGCTGCGTGTTGAACGTGAACTGCTGCAGTTGGAGCAGGAAGAGTTGAAGCGACAGCGTGAAAACTTAATGCTACGCGAGAATATGGCACGACGCGAATTGCAACATGGTGCCAAAATGTTAATGTCCGCCAGTCGGCGTTCATTGCAAGATTTGAATGGAGTTGGTATAACGTTGGTGTCAAATGGTGCTACAAATTTAGCATATCAAAGTGCGGTGCCACAGTATGCGCTGCCACCCCCAGCACCACATCATGGCAGCCAACACAGCACATCAGCAGCACAACAACAACAATTCGTGGGTGCAAACGACACAAAGAAGCCGCAACCGACGGCACATCAGATTTATGCAAATGTACCAAATTTACAACAACAATACTATCCAGCGGATATCAATTATCGCAAGTCCATGTCTGATTTGCAAGAATTTTCCAAACGGCATATGCTGCCACCAACGCCACCTACCAAACCAATGCGTGCCATGCACATCACGCCGCCTACTGCAGCGAATGCTGCGTTAACGGGTGGGAGCGCATTAGATGATTTGAGCGCTCATAGAAATTCATTGCAGACTCAAGCTTACAGCGGCTCATTAGTGAAAATTGCTGCACCAACTGCAGCACCACGTGGTCACACAATCTACACCAATCATCAATCACCATATCATCATCAATCCACACAAAATTTGTCAAGCAGCAGTAATGGTGGTGATATCGCTCCGAACACTGCGCTATCTCCGATCAATGGTCATCCAGCTTTACCGGGCAATATGTCCCGCAATACTTTGCATGCACTCAGCGCTACACCAAAGCCTAAATACACTGATGGTTGGGTGCAAGTGCAACAACGCAAATCATACGACTCAAATTTAACTAATGATCCCGCTTGGTTATCGGCATATCATCAGAAACGAAAATCCTTGCCAGATGCATATCATGCCTACAACAATCATTGGTTGGTGCAGGAAGCCGAGCAGCGGCGTATGGCCGAGCAGAGACGCGTTAGCTCGACAGGTGCGACACCTGTGCATCAGCAAAATGGCAATGCGAATGCCATCAAAAACTCTATGAGTGTCAATAGTAATGGTAAGCCGTTGCCAGATTCGATTATACAAACGCTTACGGAACGTGTACAGAGCAAAGGTATTGGCGAGCGCAAAAGGTGAGCTTCAATAACAAAACTGCCGGGTCCAAAAATAACAGTTATTTTTTATTTTTGTATTTCTTTTTTTGGTAAAAGGATAAGTGCAGAGGTAGAGGTGATACAGGAGGAACTGTCTATAGTAGCCATATATTGTTCGCATATATTGCTTTATATATTCAGCCTCATATAGGATTGTAGCTCTGTCTTTCTCTAGGTTTTTTACCTAAAAGTTGGCTACTAAGTATTCAGCAAGGGAGCAGGGTATTTACTAAGTACTTTGCAGGCCCGCTATAACTGACTCCTTTCAATTATCCCAACGCCAGATGCACTGGCTACAACTTTAGAATGAAGTAGCAGTGCTAGGCTGGAGGAAGATCCTAGTAGTTTGTAGTTGGGATTTCCTTTGTTTTGATTGCTTGAAGAAAATGATAACTTGAAGAAAATGATAAAAAGGGGTCCTTGTGGGGTTTCCAGTTGCCCCGGTTACGTTGCGTATTCCACTCCTAAGCATAGATTTATTCCATGCCACTGTAGAGCTCTGCAGAGCGAATACCTTATGTACCAGTGATAAAGGTGATAGGTGATAGTTCTTAAGGAACTCTGTATCTGAGCTTCAATCGCCGTGCCTTACTCAACAACTTAAGCTGAAGGCAATGTCTTCTTTACCTCTTCTAGGACTACTCAATTCAAAAAATACAAACTAATTATTCAAACTAAAGTCTAATATATAACCCAAACTACCATGGGATGTTAATGAGGCTTAGCGCCCTACAAAAGCTCTCATAGAATATTCTCAGGTTTTTAGTGCTCGATTCAGTTCCAGTCACATTGACTACAAAGCTAGGATGCAGAGTAATCTTAAATATAAGAAATCATTAAGCGTTTAGTTTTTGAGCGAAAAAAGCAATGATTACAAAATGGAAATTAATTTTAATCTTAATTGATAATTAACAATTAATCTTTTTCAAAAAGGTTTTAAATCACGAAATCACCATTGAACTTAATTTCAACAAGAAAAAGCCAAAAAACTCTTATTTTCGTACAAAAATATGGATTAAAAAACAGACACTAATATTAATCTTGTCAGAGATAACGATTATTTTTTATCCGAAAGCTTTAAAATCACAAAATCACCATTAAACTTAATTGCACCAAATTAAAGTCAGGCTAACTCTTATTTTTTAATGAAAAAAAAAATTTATTACAAGATAGAGATTAATGCAAGTTTTAATTCATAAATTCGAATATTCTTAATCGAAAAGCTTTACAATCCCAAAATCACCATTACACTCATTTGCCACAAAAAATAATCCGAAAAACTTTTATTTTTGAAAAAAAAAATATAAATCAAAAACAGAGATAAATAAATATTAATCGAAACTCACAAATAAGGACTATTTCTTATTGAAAGGCTTTATCGCAAAATACTGATTTAATTTAATTGCTTCAATAAAAATCATAACAAATAAACATAATTTTTGGACGATCAAATTAAGATCATAAAATTGAGATTAATAAATATCGTAACCCTTACATATCGACTATTTTTATTTATTTTTATTTAAAATAACAAAACAATCTTTCAACTGAATCATAAAACACCAAAATCAGTACAACTATTGCGTTTGAGTGGAAGTATAGAGATTACTCGCAAGTTGATTAATATTAATCTCGACCGTTAAAAATCTATTATTTTTTGTCATACGAATTTCAAGTGACAAAATAACTATTTGACTTGATCATAGCAGTAAAAAATCATAAGCAACTTGATTGCAACAAATTAAGGTCGAAGGAACTCTTATTTTTAATCGAAAAAGAAAGATCACAAGATAGAGATTAATGCAAGTCTTAATTCATAAATTCGAATATTCTTAATCGAAAAGCTTTAATTTCACAAAACCGCCATTCAACTCAATTTCCACAAAAATGAATCAGAAAAACTTTTATTTTTGAATATTAAAATATTAATCGAAACTCACAAATCAGGACTATTTCTTATTGAAAGGCTTTATCACAAAATACCAATTTGATTTAATTGCTTCATTAAAAATCTTAAACAAACATGCTTTTTGGACGAAAAAATTAAGATCATAAAATTGAGATTAATAGAAATTGTAACCCTTACATATAGACTATTTTTATTTATTTTAATTTAAAATAACAAAATAATCTTTCAACTCAATCATAAAAAGTCAAAATCACTGAAACTACTAATATTCACCTCGACCGCTAAAAATCTATTATTTTTAGTCATATGACTTTCAAGTGACAAAATAACTATTTATCTTGACCATAGCAATAAAAACTCTCAAGCACCTATTTTTTTTAACCAAAACTTAAGATTTTAAATTAATGATTTAGTCTTAATCGCTCTTTTTAGCGTCATCAAATCAAAGTTATTTTTGAATGAGTGGAGAACTAAAATCCAAATAGTGATTATTTATATTTTCATCTACAAACTAATCATTTTGAATTCACCTTAAAATAAACTCATTTCTATAGATTCGACAACTACAACACACAGTTCAGCGCTTTGGATAAAAGTCCTTTACATGCCGCCTCCACTTATTACCAACAACAGCCACAACATCAACAACAAACACAACCTCAACCTTTAACACCATCACATCAACGTCATTTGAGCGCAAGCGGCAGCATTGGTACAAATACAGCAACGATTACGGCCACAATGCCACCGCAAACCAATGTGAACGCTTCACCGGCTCATCAACTACACCAACAACAACAGGATAAAGTGTTGAGTGTTAGCGGCAAAAAGAAGTGTTCACACTGTGGTGACGAATTAGGTAAAATTTGCTACTACATTGGTTGTGAGTGTTTAAAAAATTTTAAATGTTACTTAAGAAAATTGTAAACCTAATCGATTAGTTGACATTTATCATTCACAGATCATTTAGCTTAAAATGAGGCAATCATTCTAGAAATTGTGATAGAGTTCGATATTTCAAATTTTCATTAGTCACTATTTGTTCCTTCATTTACTTATAACATCATACACACTTACCTTAACGATGATTTCGAACTGTAAAGGCATCGTAGAAAGATAAAATCAGGGTTACCCGTTTGCACAAAAGAAAGTCCATAAAATGTTGTGGAACTAAAACGCACAAATCGCATGGAACTATGTACATGCAATATAACCCAATTACTGAAGACTACTACTCTATCTCGAATAGATTCGGAGTTATAACGATCTTAAAAAAACTTGCCAAGGGGGAAAACAAATCCGAAGTCCTAAGGGCAATTTTGAAGCGATCCCGAAGACAACCCTGAACAGTCGCAAAATTATGACAATTCCGAAATGTGGCGGCCGCCGTGGTGTGGTGGTAGCGTGCTCCGTCTACCACACCGAAGGTCCTGGGTTCAATCCCGTCCAAAGGAACATCAGACATTTCGAAACAAGTTTTTTCAATTAGAAAAATTTTTCTAAGCGGGTACGCCTCTCTGCAGCGATTTAGCAAATACTCCAAGTGTCATGAAAAGCTTCTCAACGAAAACTCATCTGCTTTGCATATGACGTTTGGAGTCAGCGTAAAACATGTAGGCCTCATCCCGCCAGTTCCGACCATAAAATAATATCGAATTAAAGCAATCCCGAATAGTTTCAATGACCCTCATACAATCACGAAATAGCTTTTTAATTGTTCCGAAACCATCTCAAAGTGGTCCTGAAATTGTGTGTTATGATATCGAAATTATAACTAAACAATTCGCAAAAAACCACGAAGTCATCTTAAATTATCCTGAAAAATTTCCGATATAATTCCAAAACTCACTAAAAAAAACTCGCAAAATGATGCCTCTACAGCTTCTGAATATTCCCGTGAACTTAAGAACTTTTCTAGATCCGAGAATAATTCTAAAATTGCTCGCAGTCGATAGCAACATGATCCCGTAAATAATGCAAAGAAAGTCCGGAATGATTCAGAAGTATCTCCGAAATTTTTAAAATGATCCCGCAACTTCTTCGAAATGGCATGAAGTTATGCCGAAATAGTGCCCAAGTGATACTGAAAACCATACCGAAATTATCCGTGGGTAGTGTTGAAATTATCTTGGTTATGAAATAGCCCCAAAATTATAGAATGAGCAACACCGAACTGGTGGGACCAGAAGATAGTCCCGAAATCGTCCCAGATCAACTTGAAATTACTTCGAATCAAAGCCCCAAGCTATTTCGAAAACAGTTTAGATGAGCTCGCCATCCCTCTAGTAAACTCCACCCGACTAGCACCCCGTATGAGACAATCGGCTGGACCACCAGTGTACTGTGGTATACCGCTATGACCGCCACAGAACTACAAATCAAACAGCACTTTTCTAGCTCTGTTTATTTCACTAAACATTTGCTGAAGTATTATCCCGCGTTCTGCACTTCCACTGAGACTTTGTGTGGGCCTTTTCGTGAGGAGTACTAGTTTCGTTTTATTATGCCGATTGGAAGTCAGCAGGGTTCGGAATAAGTGGTTACGATGCTCAGGTATCCCAGAAAACGTCACACATGGTACCTTGAAACATATCACAAACAATTAAATTAAATTGACCAGGTAGTCCACTACTTGACAGCCGCTAGACTCAAGCTATCGAAAAAGGGGAAAAAGCACACTTCCCTGTGATTTACCCGTTCCCTCTTCTCTACATACCATTCGGCATAACCAAGTTAAAGGAAATCAAAAAACTTGATGAGTAAGTTGAACTTGAGTAATGCAGTATTCAATTTTATAATTTGTTAACAGAAATTGATTCATTAACTATTCATAAGTTTTGAAAACGAGTACATCAGTAGGTCATTGTTACCTTCTGTATTTGTTTAGTGATTTTTTGTTTATATGTGTTGTGTTTGTAGTACGTGAATCGTTAGTTAGAACATTGAGCTTATTTCACATAGCACATATTAGCTGTTGTTTTTTGTTTTTAAATGTATATACATATGCACTTAAACTTTATATGGACTGCTAAGTGCATAACTTTATCTACACTTATGAAATTGTTGTTCATAAAATTAATACTAACAAGTAAGGATGGAACTGTCTTCGCCCGTGCAGAAGACTTCATACCTTTCATGAATGAGAGTGCACAATAATCTTATCCCATTCGTAATATCCAAATAATCGGCTGTATAAGATATGAATATATAGTTAACAGATGTACATACAAAGCTAAACGATTTTTAAGATAAATCTTCTATATATACATATAAAAGAAAGTGGTGTTAATTACACTATTTATAACTCAAGAAGGGATGAACCAATTTGGCTGAAAATTGGTGGAGAGGTAGCTTAGAGCGAGGAGATGGACATTGGATACTTTTAATCCCGTTCTGACTAGGTTCATGAGATCAAAACGTGGACCTGGGTAATCCTGGGATGTGTTTGTACAATACGGGTGTCAAATGGAAGCTGTTTATGAGTACTTTGATACGGGTTATTTTTCGTACCCCTGGATGACTAAGGTCTCGAGATATAGGCCAAAACGTGAACCCGGGGACCCCCAGAATGTGTTTATAGAATATGGATAACAAATTAAAGCTACTGATGAGTACTTTAGAAGAGGGTAATTTTCATACCCCTGGGTAACTGGGTCTCGAGATATAGGGCAAAACGTGGACCCGAGTGCCCCTAGAATGTGTTTATATAATATGGATAACAAATGAAAGCTGTTGCTGAGGGCTTTAAAGTAATTTTCATTGTGATATTCGATTTAGTCGCATCAACCTGGCAAAACTGATAAATATGCATGCGAAGCCGAAATAAAGACATGAATTAATAATACCCACATACCTATTTACATACGTCCTATTCGATTTGCCTGAAATTTGGTATATAATTTTGCCTATATTAGTATTTACGATCCTTTTTTCCGGGAAGTAGACCAGAGAGGGACTGGGACTCGGAATGGGACTGAAACAAAATACATACCACCCTCTGGGACTGGCAATGAGAGAAGAGAAAAGAAAAGGAGACTGAGAAAGAGATAGAGTGAGACGAAGATAGAGATAGATGAAGCGAAAAAGATGGATGGAGGAGTGAATAAAAGGACTAAGAAAAAGTGATGATGGGGGTAGGGCAGAGTTAGATGGACTTATTAAAATGTATGCAGATAGACCAAATTTAAGGCAGAACAATGTCTGCCGGGTCTGCTAGTATAAAATGCAAAATAGGTACGTACTTTGTGTGAGGATGCAAAGTTTCACGTTTTCTGTGGTCTGCAAGAAAAAGCTTTCATCATGAATCTGTTATCTCAACAATATATGACGTAAGCGTAAACATTTGATGAATTTGAAGCTTCTAGCCGTTAAAAAGGATGGAGGAATGACAGTGTATATGAGGTACATATATACTGTAACGAATTTTGTGCAAATCCTCTCATTTGCAACCTTCTACTAACGTTCAAATCATTAAACTGTTGAATAAATAACTCCACTATTCAATAATGCAAAATGGCCTTTATTAAAGTACTTCACAATAACACTTATACTTCGCAACTGATAGCTTGCTTAAATCAAACTAATTATCGTGCCTCAACTGTTGCTGCTTTTTATACTGTTTGGTTTCCTCGTTGACATATTTCTAGGTGCTTCTGTTTCTAGAATTTACTAGTTAGTTATCAGCTATAAATTTCTCAGCTATAACTACAGATGTACGATTTTATATCTTCTCCCATAGCCCATGCGCGTGTATATGTGAGTGATGCTTGCACAAATGATTGCATACTTTTGGGAGTTCTCACATATATGCATGTGTTTGTGCGTTACTCTCCGCTGCTCGCGTGTACATATGGGTAGACATAATGATTGATTTGTTGATGTGCATACAAGTCACTGCTTAGTATGGGCTTAGAGATGATAGTATCCCTTAGTGTTGCTAGTTTTCGTTACAATACTATATATACCACCGATCTCAATAATATTTTCAGAAAACAATATATGCTACATACGTAAGCATTTGGTGAAATTTGAAAATTCTAGCTGTTAAAATGGGAAGAAATGGGTTAAGAAAAGTTTCTTATCTGAACAATCGGTTATATTGGATATATACTATATATACGACGGATCTCATTCACTTTTTCAGACAACAATATGTACAATATATGATAGCATATGGTGAAGTTTGAAGCTTCAATCCGATAAATTGAGGAAGATATGACAAAAATCCTCTTTTTTGAAAAATCGGTTGTATGAGGCATATATGCTATAGTGATCGGATCCGGCCGGTTCAGGCAAATGTCTAATCGAACACCTAAATATACCAAATTTTATCAAGATATCTCAAAAATTGAGGGACTAGTTTGCATACAACAGACAGACAGACATAGCTAAATCAACTTAGCTCTTCATCCTGATCATTTCGGTATACTTATTGGTGGGCCTATCTCTTTTCCCTTAAGGATTTACAATTTTGAGACTCGTGACAGACTTAATGTACCATTTTATTTTCATGAAAAGTATAAAAAGTGTGTGTGCCCACTATTTTTCACATTCAATTTTGGTATGCGTTGTACACTGTGACCTATACGATTTGTGCCTCCACTATTTCTCCATACACTAAAACTGGGCATTATGTTTAGTCGCAAATGTAGATGTATATACATGTAAAGAACCAAACACGGCTATTGTTTACTGCTCCCCTGTTATAATTCAGCACTTAGTTGCCAAAATCCTCTAATTTAGTAAGTGTGCCCTTTTGTTCATATTTTTCCTTATTTTTAACCTTCATTGTTTAGCTAGTAGTATTTTATTTTCCTTAAATAAACCTATAACTAAGCTTATATGTACACATATTTCCTACAATAATACATAAATATCTTTTTTACATGCCTTTCGAAAAAACGCAGACACAAACGGCTGTTCGGAAACAAATTGTCGTTACGTACATAGAGCACTCAAATATATAGTTTGGGTATAAATTTGGGTATTCGTTAAGAAAAAAATGTATGTCCTTTCCCTATAAACAGCATTATTTGTGACCCGGTCTATGAAAAGGTGGCTTATGACTCAAACAAGAAATTGCGAGAAACAGCTGTTAACAGCTGTTTTTTTTAGTCATAAGCCACCTTTTCATAGACTGGGTCACATTTGTGGCCTTAGAACAATAAAAATCTTTTTTTTTTAGTTATAGGGTTTGTTTGGCAGAAATTATTATACTGTACAATAAGTTTTACTTATTAAGTTAAACATATCGCACACATAGATTAAATGGGACCTCACTGAAAAATCTGAAATTTTTAAGCTATGAGTGCCACCGGGTATCCCAATTCAATAACTCTTGCACTGTTTACTCGATTTATTAATACCTTCATAAATCAGCGAGAAAAGGCTTTGTAAAAAATAAGAATTGCATTGGCATATATGGGGGAGGCAGACAGTTTTTCACGTTTTCTGAACATTGCGATTTTTTTGTGTTGATCGCTGTTTTGTTCTATGAAAGTGTGCGATATAGTAAAACCTATATATTACTTGTTTACTTAATTGGCGATTAACCGTTGAACAAGACGCGCCAGTCGCTTCTATGCTTTGCTAACTGGAGCCAACTCGCCCTCGCCAACACGTATAGGTCCGTAAATCTATCAAAGAAGTTTTCTCTCGAACAGTCCCAGAGCCCCTTCATCTGGTGGTGGCATGGTTCATGCTTCTGCACCATATAACAGGACGATTACGATAAGTGACTTGTAGAGCATGATTTTCGTATACCGAGAGAGGACTTTACTTCTTACTTGCCTTCCTAGTCCGAAGTAGATTTATTGGCAAGATTGATTCTATGCTGGATTTCTAAGCTGATGTTGTTCTTTGTGCTAATATTGGTTCCAAAATAAACGAAGTCTTTTACTATTTCGAAATTATGGCTGCCAACAATGGGGTGGTTGCCAAGGCGCAATGCGCTGACTCTTAGCTCCTTGACAGCAGGTACTTCGTTTTGTCCTCATTCACCATCAAATCCAACTTTGCCGCTTCTTTTTCCAGCAATATGTATGAGAAAATGTTAATTTAGGTATGCTGATTTTAATAACGCTTATTAGTTTAATAACCCAGCTCAAGCAAGCAGGATTTATCTTTTACTTTTTTAACTTATAAAAAATTTGCAAAATTTTCGTTTTTACTTAAAAAGTTACTCTTACGCCCTGGTAAGGAGATATTTTTTTCCCGTAGAGTTTTTCTAAACTCTCGCAGGATTTATGTAGCCATGCTACGTACAGTTTGGCAAAGAAGATACAATTAATTTAACCACATTCTGTGCCGCTCGATAGACGGCGAATGGGCGCACAAGCCGCGAATTTGATGCAAGTTGTAGTGGAACCATTCTAAAAGCTGTTGCTGTGCAAGCAGTGCTTCGCCCCATTCAGTAGGTGCGACTACTCACAAATTGTCATCAAAGTTCTCTAGCGGAAGTCAGAAACTAGCAGTTTCAACAGGGTTGCAACGAAGTGCTAAAAGCGTAGGTTCCACATTACAGTTGGAAGGGTGGTTCATGACATGTGAGGACACATCGCATACATGGCATACATTACGTATGTCGGGGTTGAGGCTGGACCAGTAAGGTTTTAACATATTACAGTATACAAAACAAAGTCTGGCCAGATTGACTCAGGTCTCCCTGGGTAGTCTATTTTCCTCTTCTGCAAGGGCCTCATTACGCTTATCCGGATTAAACGGCTGAGCTGGTAGATGTCGGTTCCCATCGAAGTACTTACGGCGATGTTTCCTTATTGCTCTGGCACGAAGAAGGACTTCAACGATAAGTTTAAAGTGTTTAGGCTTCGACATGTCTATATCATCTGGTCCTATTAACTTGGAGTTCTTGGCCTCTTTAATGGCTTCGTTACCCTCTGTGGAGGGGATGGTAATGGTGGACACGTGTTTGTGATTATGTGCACCTCCATAGTGCAGTTCTTCAAGTTCCACAGATTTTGATCGCCAAATGCGATGGATATTTTATCATTGTGTTTTGTCGAGCTAGACAGGGATTTGAACACAATTTACCGACACCCGCAGTGAGGTTAAAGTACTTTAAATGCTCGTCTCATTTGGCACCTTTGTGCTATTTTACCAGCCGCATAATATTCAGGTGGAGATTCCTCATATAAAGATTTGTTGGGTCGAGCTGTCTCGCTAGATCATATTTTCTGCACCTTCGTCCAGGAAATGTGGTACGATTTCAGATATTCTACAGGCAGTAATGAAACGGGCCGAAACTAAAGTTATGACTTTGCGAAAAGCGCGCTCGCCTTGGCCGACATCCCTTAGAAAGGGGAGAGCAGCGCAAAATTGATTTGTGAAAATCTTGTGATCCCTCCAATTTGCTGTTTTGAAATTGATAAATAAATACCATTGAGACCAGATGCTCGGATGCCAAAGTAAGCATCGGCTGTGATTCAACGCAGTTTATGAGTCCTGCGCTGACGATGGCAATATCTAAGGAGCTAGAATGTCAGATATCAGAGCGATAGCATTTTGGGCAGCAGGTGGTAGACGGAATGAAGTTGATTATGATTTCAATATTGGCATTGCCTCACCGGACGGTTATGCCTTGACATTCTATCAAATGCAGCTTAATACCTTCCCGTATCAATGAGGAATGAAAAAGTCGAAGGAGCTGCTCTGAGAATGACAATTTTGAGAGGGCTTTTAAATTAAATAGGTTTTCACTGAAATGACTGCGTCCGGTCGGGAAGAAAAACTGTAACTCACGCAGATATATGTTGTTGGTGTATTAACTGTCTAAGAATATGTTCACTTCACGTACCCTATTGAGTATTTAGACCATGGGTCGCCCAAAATTGCAAGTGATCGCCATTTTGCATACGCAACGAAAGCATAATTATGCTGTGGAGTGTAGACCCCTAATTTATATAGGCAGAAATCGGTAGATCATTAAAATTCCGGGTAACATCGCATAGAAAATTGTAGTTTAGTTTGATATGCGGAAGGAGGTGTGATCATAAGAATCTAGGAGAAAACCTGCAAAATATACTGGCTCCAATACCCACGCTGTCTGAGTCTTATGGACGAACTAATAGCTGTTAGGAGTATGTGAAGTTCCAGTCTGAACTGGCCGAAGATAACATTTAGGGCATCTTTTATAGCGGAAAAAAAGCTCCACTGGACTATGATTTATAGACTACGTACTTATGTACCCAATTTTGGAAAAAAATAAAGACGAAAAAAACTGGCATTATAAAACCTCACAAACAATGAAGTTGCTTGAGAATCGAATTTTTTACTTTTTTCGCGACCTTTAAATACTATAAATAATTGTTCTTTTTCTCTTTCTTTGGCAATTCAATAGGACGCGGTGCCGCTATGATCATTGAATCATTGCTACTCTTCTATCACATTAATTGCTTCAAATGTTGCGTGTGTCATGTACAACTGGGCGACGGATTAAATGGAACTGATGTGCGCGTGCGCAATCACAAATTACACTGCCAAAATTGTTATTCCAGCGACGATGGCATTAAATTTAGTTGTGTATGAGATGAAAGTGAGAGAGAGCAAGAGAGGGAGATATAGTAAAGCTTAAAGCATAAAACAACAAAACATAAAATGTAAAAAAGAAACGAAATTTGTAACCCTCAAGCGTAGTCTAATTCAAACGAAGCGGTGTGGGGGTTAAAATTTAATTGGAAAAATTGTAGCATATCTTAAGGGGCTGAGAAGCGTTTGCATGCAAAACAAAGTGAAATGCTTATTATGATTGAGTTCAAAAGCTGATCATATTTATGTAAAATTAGTAAAAATTTTAACATTTTCCATTTTCTAGTTTACATACATACTTATTTATGTATATTTACACTTTTTAAAATTGAAAAATAAAAAAATTTTAAATTTTACAATAAATGAATTTTACACAAAATATGAATGTTTGTATTAAGAAATAAATTTGAACAATGCGCTAAATGCTTATGAATAATATGAAAATATACATTAAATACAATAAAATATACAGGTGTTTAAAAACAAATTCATATATAAATATATATATGACAAATTGTTACAAGTTGTATGCTACTTTTTTCTTTTTCTTTTTAAGACAAGGGTATTTATGAAGGGGAAGTGGAATAAAGAAAAAAACTTAGCTTTTATGTGGAACTTCCGAGTTGCAAAAAAGAAAATTTAAAAAAATTTTTAAAAACAATTTTAGTTTATTGAAAATTTATAGAAAATGTATCATACTTCAAAACGTTAGATTAAATTTTCTTTTAACTTTTCAAAAAAATTGATTTTATAATTTTAATATTCAAAAAACTTTGCAATCAAAAACATGTCAATAAATTGCGTAAGAAATTATGTGCAAATTGCTAAAAACTTCAAGTTTTTGTTTTCTAATTTTTTTCAGAGTTACAAATTGAGCAACTCTTTGAGTAAATTTTTTTGTTTTTAAATATTTTTTTTTATTACAAAATCTTCAAAGTTCAAAATTTTTAAATTAAAAAAATTTTAATAAACACCAAAAAATTTATGTAAAAAGTTCTTTTTGTGTTTTTTGTAAGAGTTTAAATAGGAAAGCTCAGAACTGCGAATAATACAGAAAACCTGCAAAAATAATTTGTAGCTTCCCTTAGTTGTTCTTTTTATTTAATTAAGTCATTTCCAAAATTCAGTACAAAAATTTCCGAAATTTTTTCGTCTATTTTTTATATTTGTTTTTTTTTTTTGCACGTGAAAAAAAGGACGGACGGCCTTAATTAAAAATGATTTTTACAACTCTCTTAAAAATTTTAAGAAATATTTTATGGTTTCTTTTAAAAAATTTTTAATTATTGTTATTTAGTTTTTTTTTGTAATTTAAAGAAGTTTTAAAGTAAAAAAATGTTATTATGATTAATATATGTGAACATAATTTACAAGTTGGTTTCTTAAAAAATATTTGAGTTGTCTCTCTTTTATCATAAAATGCTCCCAAAAAAAATGTAAGACAAAAATGTAAGCTCAGAACTATGGATAATATAGCAAAATTTAGAAAATATTTTATATCGCTTAGTTCTGCTTTTTTTTTGTTTAAGTGAAATTCAGTAAACAAATAAAATAATCTCAAGAAACGTGTTGTTTATTTTATTACTTTTTTGCATGCTTTACTTCAAAATTTAATTTTAACGTTTTCTTATTAGCTTTTTTATTTTTTTAGTATTGCTGCGAAAGAAAAAAATATTTTAAATGCGGAAAAAATTAAAAAAAAATTGAGCTTCGCTTAGTTTTTATTTTTATTTACTTAAAAAAATGGCTCATTGGTTTTGAAAGATTTTTAACAAACAAATTTGGTTTATATAGCTATACAAAATTCGAGCTCACAAATTTGAATATAAAACTATTTCAAACATTTTCTTCAACATTTCATTTCATAAAGATATTTTTGAAAAGAGTACATTTTTAAAAAACTGGAAGGCGTGGACTAAAAAACAAATTTTTAATTAGCAAAAAGAAGGGTTCCTTATGTATTCAAATATATAAAAAATTTCAAAATAAAAATCTCGAACAAAGTAGAGTAATAAAAAGTTATCAACTCAAAAACTTGATTAATAAAAATAAAAAGATTAAAAAACTGTATTTGACTTATAAAACAATTAAAAATAAACGTTTTTTCCATTCACGCTTCAAAAACTTCATGACTAAAATCAAAGATATTCCAGAAATATTACAAGTGTCCTTTTGTTTAAAAAATATTTTAATCACATAATTGAAAAACTTAATTATTAAACATAAAAAGTTTTCCAAAAATAACTTTTTTTTATTAAAGACATATTTTAAACCTATTTTTGTAATATAGCAAAATTTAAAAAAAACTTTTTACTGAGTAATAAAATTTTTGAAACACCAAAAAGTAAAGCAAACCGTAAAAATAAAAAAATTCTCAAATCAAAAACTTGATTAATAAAAATGAAATAATTCTAAAAAATTTATTTGACTGTTAAAAAAGTAAAAAAAAAATCAGTTTTCCCTTTTAATTAAAAAAAAATTTTTTTTAATCACACTTCAAAACCTTCAATACTAAAATCAAAGAGATACAAAAAAACATCAAAAATGTTTTTTAATTGCTTTAAATTTTAAAATCACACAACTCAAAAACTTTTTCATTAAAAATAAAATTATTTCACAAAAGGTTCAAAAAAAATATATATATATTTTTTTTTTATTTTAAAAATGTCACAACTGAAATTAATTAAATTTTTTTTTTTCAATTTAACAAAATTAATGTTTTTTGCTTAGGTTTAATAAATGGGTAATACAATTTTTAAAACATTACAAAATTTATTGTTTAACAAAAATATAAAATTCTCAATTCAAAAACTTGATAAACAAAAATAAAAAAAAAATTTTTTTGATTAATAAAGAAGTTTAAAAAATCGCTTTTTCCCTTCAATTAAAAAAATTTAAAAACTCACACTTGAAAAACTTCAATACTATAATCAAAGAAACAAAAAAAAATTTATCAAAAATGTTTTTTTTTTTTTGGTCATTTAAAAAAATGTTTAAAGCTCACAATTTTATTGAAAACAAACAGATTTAAAAAATATTTTTTTTTTAATTAAAGATATATATATTTTTTTTTTTAATTTAACAAAATTTATATTTTTTGCTGAGGTTTAAGAAGTTGAGTAACAAAGTTTTTAAAACTTCAAAAAATTTATTTTTTATCAAGAAAACAAGTTCCGCGTCTAAGCTATTTTTTTTTTATTTCGCTTCATCCTCTTAATTGTCTCTATACGCTGCAATCTATTTTAATTAAAACTATCATACAAAATAGAAAATATTTATAAATATTAAATGTTGAAAGCAAACTTTAAATGCTAAATTATTGAAATATAAAATCGGATCACGTATCAATATATATAAAATAAACAAAAACAGTTATATACATACATATACAAATGCTTCTACATGTACAATTTGTACATACATACATATGTAGTTAATTCATTATAGAACACAAAAATGTTGATGTCCCTCTTAATGGAAACTACTAACCACGGCAGTTCGCAAATAAATCAGAAACAAACTCAAACTATGAAATTGCTCTAAACAATTAAACGTTGAATTTTTAAATTATTGTGCTCCTTGTTGAATGTTGAGCGTTTATAGTGAACTACCGCAACATCATTATTAAATTACAAAAAAAAAACCAAACATTAACGAAACACGTGTAAGTCAATTGACTATGAAAACTTGTGAAAATCATAAACAAAAAAAATAATATTTTATCATTCTTCTAATTGTATGTATTTAATTAATTAATTAAAACTTTTTTTTTCAAAATTGTAATATACACCAAACATAAAAAATAAACAATGAATTTTTTGTTACTTTACACGTACAAAAAAATTCCCAAAAAATTATATATATAATATTGTCAATTTGTATTTAAGCAATTAGTTTAGTTCTGTAATTAAACAAAAAAAAACAATAACGCAGTTATGTGCATAAACTTATACATATAAACTCACACACACATATTCACACACACTTTTTATTTACTCTGCTATAAATTAGGTTTAATGACTTTTATGTAAATATTTTTTTTCGCTGAATATTGTATTTATTAATAGTTTTTATGTACAACTAATAAAAAACAAAAACAATTTCAAAAAAATTAACGCTTTGCTTTTATTAAGTACATGGATGCTCGCCTTTTTTTTATTGAGAATAGGGTGCATCCTTGCTGAAATTTAGATATTTTTATAAGCTGGCAACACTTATCTAGCAAAAAAAGTAATACAAATTAATTCCTGCTGTTTTTAAAAAGATAGTATTTGTTTTTGTCAGTGGGCTCATTTTCAGAGAGTGTCCCATTTTTAAACTGCAATGGTCTGAAATGTCCATTGAGCTCGTCAAAATTTTTGGAGAGTATTTGGCTAGCTATCACAACAACAAAAAATCTGACAGCCGCATAATAAACATAATAAACCAAACAGGTAAAGTCAATCATAATGCAATAATAAAGGCGATGTCAACAACATAACCACACTTTTTAGGCAGCTCTATTTGTCAGTATTTACTTGTATTACGTAAGTACCAAATTTTGATCGCTTCATTTTTTGTACAAATTACCTCAAAAAAATTTATTTTCTACAAAATGTTTCTATATTCTTTTAGGGAATACAAAGTTACGTTAATATTTTTGTCTAAAAGATTCTGGTAGCGCCTTATACAGTTATTATATTTCTAAACGTATAGTAAAATTTTCTCCGATCGTAGTAGAATTTAAAGGCAGCTTTGTATGATAGACAACCCTCTAAAATATGCATGCCAAACTTGTCAGAATAAGGGAAAATGTCAACGGGATTAGAACACCTGAATTTTTTGACTAATTAATAACGCACCGTTCGGTTTCGCTTCTGGCTTCTGTTTAATTTTCGATTTTGACCTCTAATCTTTCCTTTCTTCTTCCCGCCATTTTTCCCCCTTTTTTCCCAGACTTTGTTATCGTAAACATCATTATCGACATTGCTATCATGCTGCTCCTTTTCATTTTTTTTTGTTCTTTTCCTTTATCGTTTCACTTTCTCCCTTATACGATTAGGTTTTCCGTCCTCGTTAATTTCCATTATGTGATTCGTTTTTTATTAAAAGGGCGCAGGTCTACATTTTCAAATTGCTCAGACGGCTCAAAAAGTGGCCATAAAATGAGCCAATTTCAATGTAAAATTTGTAAAATTCCATCGCTTATAAACATGTATAGGATAAACGTGGAAATATGTACTTAAACAGTTGTTGTTGTTGTTGTTGTTGTAGCGATAAGGTTGCTCCCCGAAGGCTTTGGGGAGTGTTATCGATGTGATGGTCCTTTGCCGGATACAGATCAGGTACGCTCCGGTACCACAGCACCATTAAGGTGCTAGCCCGACCATCTCGGGAACGATTTATGTGGCCACATTAAACCTTCAGGCCATCCCCTCCCTCCCCACCCCCAAGTTCCATGAGGAGCTTGGGGTCGCCAGAGCCTCGTATGTTAGTGAAACAAGATTCGTCGCGGATAGGTGAGGTTGACAATTAGGTTTGGAGAAGCTATATATTGCGCTGGCAACCTGAAGGGTTGCGCTACACACCCCTTGAATCTGGTATTTTAGTCGCCTCTTGCGACAGGCATACCTACCGACGGTATGTTGTTATTGTTGTAGCGATCACTCCCCGAAGGATTTTGGGGAGTGTTATCGATATTGATGGTCCTTTGCCCGATATACATATGTCCGATACGTTCCGTTAACAAGCACCATTAAGGTACTAGCCCGATGATCTCGGGAACAATTTAATATGGCCACATTGAACCTTCTAGGCCATACCGCCCTAGCCACCCTCTAGTTGGGGTCGACAGAGACTCGCCTGCTAAACATGTTTATGATACATGCATATTTGTAAGAGGATTCGCATTGTGTAGGTAAGGTTATTAATTGGATTATTTTGTTTTATTGATTTTCCGACAGGGTGGATAAATGATGTATATTGGAACGATTCTCCCTCATCCCTTGTCAAATTTAGTTTCGAGACAAACCGGTTTCGGCGTTAGGCCACCTTCAGTGTCGATTCTCGTTCCGAGAGAGAGAACGAAAATCGACACTGATGATGACACAACGCCGAAACCGGTTTGTCTCGAAACCAAATTTGACAAGGGATGACGGACAATTGTTCCAATATACATCATACGTTATTAATTGGGTTACGGTAGCTATGAATTTCGCTTATCAACCCCTTGAAACACATTATGTATTCCCTCATATAGCATAACATACGCTCAGATTCTGGATGCTCCAAGAAGCTTACTCATCAAAAAATGTTGCTCATACGCACTGGCATCCCTCATAAAAGGGTTCAAAAGTAATAACGTAATCTTTAACATAATCTTCCTTTTATTTTGATCCAATTTATATTCTTACAGCCTACGTAGTATAATTTGAAAGATAGTTATCTACATCGTAAATAACAGTTCATACTCAGGGCTGTCATGGAATCTAAGTCGGTTTTGCGTTTTATCGGAATTGCAAACCAATATTGATTTAAATTGGTGTCATAAAACCGTATTGGTTTTGCTGTTTTCGAATGTAAATAAAAGCGACGTTCGAATCAGCTGTTTTGCAGTGTTATCGGTGCACCGGCAATTTAGATGTTAATTTTTTTTGGAAAAATTTTATAAAATAAATTGTTTTGTGCATCTATAAATAGAACAAAAACAGCAACAAAATCAAAGTTTCTTTGAAAACCGCCGTACCAAGCATAGCTTTAACACATAATTGCATACGAAGTATGCAATGTGTAAAAGATTAAAATATGCAAAAAGAAGGTAATTGGGAAAAACTTTACAACAACTAAGGCATGACGTAGCTGAATGCGTTTATAACCATCTCAACTATCGTAGGAGTGCGGGTTCGACTCCCACTACCGGGAGAAAAGGCTTTGAAGAGATTTACAAGGTATAATCGAAACAGCTGTCGCCTTGTCCGTCCTGATGTCACGTTGTTTAAATTTTTCCCAAATTATTAAATAAATTATGAAATTAAAAAATTGCTTCGAATAAATGTTTTCATACATTTAAAAAAAAAGCAATACGGGCAATCCCCGATTATTAAATCATAGAAATAAACAAATTTATTGATCGCAGCAATCCATTAGAGTTGCCAGAGACAGCGTAATTAAATTTCTTAATGTGGGTTTCTAAATATTTATAGTGTATTTGCAGTTGCATTGCATACTATCGCATAAACAAAGAGGCTTTCCGAATGGTATTGGACACCATTGAAGGACGCTTAACTTGCTCGAAAGTTCTACCAGTGCTGCAACTAGCAGCTACATACGTTACGATTTTTAACTGAAGGATCCTATCATATATCAGTTGGCAAGGATTCTAGCATGAGTGTAGGAAGAAACACGGTGTCAACGATTTTAGATGATGTGCTCCGTGAAGCCCTTCGCAAGATCTGTATGTTTCTCCATGAATTCAATCAAAATACTGTTTTGCATTGAATTTTTATGCTTTCCCCTATTAAGAGTGAAAATATATGTAAATTTACCTTTATTTACTTACATTTTTATAAAATGATCAACTGCAAAAGAAAAACATCTATGAAAAAATTAAATCCATTGAAATTCAACAGCATTTAACTGATTGGTTTGTTTCCGATAGCAAAACCAATATTATCGGATTCTGTGACACCTAAAACCGACACTAAATCCAGTTCGAACATTAAACCGATAACATTGGATTTCATGACACCAAAGTAATTTTTTTGTCGGTTTTAATTCCGATTCCGACAACAATTGGATTCCATGACAGCCCTGACTGAAAATCAGGAGCTTTAGACCAAAACGCAATAATAACAATCGAAGAGCTTCGAGGACATTGAGAAATTGTAATCAAAGAATGTTAGTACAATTCCAAATTTTTCATCGGAGTTTTAAATAAGGGAGCTATTTTAAAATTTGTATTCATTTCTTAATTGAAAAGAAGATTTGATAAATACTGGAAAAATTCCAAGCCCTCTTATTGCGTTTTGATATGGAACTACTCACATATGGTCATAAACCTTAATAGATACGTCCACGATATATTATTTATAACCTACAAAATGATATTAGAAGCACTCATACGCCATGTTGAAATAAATAACATTTTTGATTGAAATATAAATAAATGTAATATAAAATAAAATAAGGATCGTAATGTGCTCCGCCTACCACACCGAAGATCCTGTGTTCACGCCCGGTCAAAGCAACATCAAAATTTTAGAAACAAGTTTTTTCAATTAGAATAAAAAATTTTCTAAGCGGCGTCGCCTCTCGGCAGTGTTTGGCAGACACCGTCCCGTCCCGTCAATTTGTAAGAAAAATTAAAAGAAGCACGACGCAAAATTGGAAGAGAAGCTCGGCCTATAACCTCTTCGGAGTTTAAAGCGCCTTGAATTTATTTATTTTATATGTTCATTAGGGTGTGGCAGAAAATATTATATTATTTTTTTTTTTAAATAAAGTGAAAATATTTTTTTAGGACACCCAAAAAGATAGCCTGTAAAAATGTCAGCATTTTATTTGAATGTTTGGAGGTGCCATATTGCAACTTTAGTTATGCAATACAAATAATATGGAGAATTTTCAAGTTTTTTTAAAAGAGTATCTCCTTCAGTTCCCAAATCACTAGCTACGCATATTAGACTGGGTCGATTTATTAACCGATATCGCACAATCGATTTTTCGATACAAATTGTTTGCAAACCGTTAAATTTCTTATAAGGATATGCATTAGGGTGGGTCGATTTGTATGGACGAAAGTTAACCCACATCGCGCCATCGATTTTTCGATAGGATTTGGGCTCAAGAAAAAAGTTCCATTACGCATACCCAAAAAAAAAATGTCGAGCCTGCGAAATCTCATTTTTTTTTACACTTATATTTACGAATTTATGAGCTTAACACCTCAATTATTATGTTTTCTAAGAGAAACTGAAAAGAAAGAAACATTTACTGGCATATTACGATGGAACCATTTCGAAAACCGCCAACGTAATCATCATCAGGAAATTTTGTAATATTATCAAAGGTTTCACCGGGATTCGAACCGTGAATCACATGGTGAAACTTTTTTTTTTACTTTTTTTCGACTTTGATTTTTAAGGTGTTTTTCATGACCTACTAAAAAAATTTTCATTTGATTGTAAAGTTTTCATGTATACCCTGTCCGACCCAAAAATGCCCGCTGAAAACGTTGGCGATAACAGTTTTTTGAAAAAAAAAAATATTTTTTGGAACTACTCACATATTTTCAAAAAACTGTTATCGACAACGTTTTTAGCGGACATTTTTGCGTCGGGCAGGGTATACATATGCAAATTTTTAGTAGGTCATGAAAAAACCTTAAAAATCAAAGTCGAGAAGTCAAAAAAATTAAAATTCGCAGGCTCGAAAATTATTTTTTTGGGTATGCGTAATGAAATTTTTTTCCAGAGCCCAAATCCTATCGAAAAATCGATGGAGCGATCTGGGTTAACTTTCGTCCATACAAATCGACCCACCCTAATGCATATTCTTATAATAAATTTAACGGTTGCAAACAATTTGTAAAACGATTGTTTGCTAAGTTGACTCATTTAAAAACTAGAATCACCTCTAAACAGTAAAATAAAAGGCTGAAGTTTTTTTCTTTTTTTTTCCTTTTCACCTTTGTGGATGTCCTGAAAAATATTTTCACAATATCAAAAGGAACAAAAATATTTTCTTTGCCCCACCCTGTAATAATAATATTAAAACATACAATCAAAAATTATATTGTTGCGAACAGTGCGCATATATGTTTTTTTGGCTCAACCTAATGTACATAAAGGTATTAGTAGAGAAATTTTCTTGTATATATAATAATCCTTATAACCTAGATGCCTATATATATACATGTTAATTGCACTTAAAAGTACATTTATTTTACACAGCACATCACAAATTGACTTAACAGCCCACACGAACTTTGGAAGTATCAAAAATAGCTAAGCAAACATTTTGCCTCTTTACTTTCTTTTCAATTCGCTATTCTACTCTTTAAACTTTTAAAAAGCTAACCATCTGCAAACCGATCGCTGTATCCCATTCACGTGTTTCAGGAAATTTAAAAGCGCATTGCCATTTATTCTCGGTCTCATCATAGCACGAAATCGAATCACCCGAAACGCTATACAATTTCTCGTCAACCGCAAAAATTTCATAAAATTCACGTTCTTCCCAAAAATTAATAACATCCCAACGATTAGCGCGCAAATCTAAACGCTCCATACAACTACCAAGACCCTCACAACAATAAATGTAGGTGCCAATGGCTGCACTGGAACAATAGCTATTCACCTCACGCATAGGCGGCATCTCATGCCATTGACCAGCACGCGGATCCAAGCGTTCCACCGAATAAAGTGAACGATGGTCAGTCTCGCCACCCATCACATAGAGAGTATTTTCTTTAGAAAAAGAGAGAGAAATGGTTTACCAAATGAAATAGCACTAACTCAACACACCCTTTCTCAACTTACCACACACCACTGCACCCATTGCATTGCGTTTGGCCAACATGTTCTCGCGAAAAGTCGCTTTATTCGTTACCAAATTTAAACATTCTACCGAACATGTTGCACCCTGTAACGTATTGCCGCCGAGCGCATATAAACAACTATGCAATACAACCGAACGATGATGTGAACGCTCCATTAGAAGCCGATGCAATTTATGCCATTGATCACGATAAATATTATAATAGAATGAATCGCGTGTACTGCGTCCCACACTGCCACCTTGCGCATATAAAATATTCTTGTGCGCCGTTAAACTCACCGCAAATGCTGGGCGTGGCAAAGGTTGTAGCGGTGTAGATTCATTAAATGTTAGGTTGTAACGTTGTAAATCTGGTGTACGTCCCATTTTATCCAGCACAAATATTTGCCATTCCATTGTATCGGCGCTTTGTAAAACATCACTCACCCACTTTTCACTCTCCTCGTTTTCTTTGAGTATGTGTAGTGAGCGCACTGTTTCCGCTGTAACACAAGCGGGGTGTATGTAGCGTAGCAGTGGCATTAAATTTGGTATACGTTCGGTTGGTCGATGTTCAGCCCAACGTGTGAGTCCGCAGAGCACGGCGTCATCGGAGTGAACGTAAAGTGCGTCGTTGGTCAAAATATTGCTGAGCTGAAAGAGAATACAGGTAATTAAAGAGAAACTTAACAGAATATTTTTTTTTGTCATTTACTAAACGAAGAAAGCAGAAATACGACTCTTTTCAAAAGCTTTCATTTTCAAAATGGCCCATAATTGTTTTGCTCCTAAAAGGGAGCCTTCTAGTTGGAAATGCCCCATGGAGAGAATAATTATGTGTATTATAACCCTCACATCTTTCCTTACCTCAAGCTTTTGCTCTTAGTCACGTCTTCTTCAGCCTGTGAACACGTTTTACCGTGTGTGTGACCCGATTGTGGGTCTATTAGTATTGACCTTCTGGTGGACTTCACAGCCAGTGGCTGCCTACGCAGGACACCAATCAATCCTGATCAGATGTAAATTTCGAATGCATATTGGTTACATTTTTCGCCATCCCTTGTCGAATTTGGTTTGGAGACATACCAGTTTATGCGTTATTCCATCTTCAGTGTAATTTTTCGTTCTAAATTTCTGCACACCCAGCGGATTACTTTTCGGGCTATCTAAACACACTCACTAGGTAAGCTGAATCGTGTGGATTGGCTGTCATTCCTAGTAAAACGAAATGAGATAAGATCCCTGCTTTAGGACCTCTATAGGTTAGAGGGTTTATCTATCACTTGTTGATAAGGTCTAATATTTAACTGATATTCTGGAAAAGAAGCTACGTCAATGTGTTAAACAGGGTTTACAGGGCCGCTGTATAATGGTCTTCGGCAAAAGGCTCATTATATACTAGGTAGATCTTGCGGTGAACGCCAGCCACCCGGGCATTCATCAGATATCATTATATGGCTGTGAACTCTCTGATTTCGCGCCATCAAACATTCTGAATTAGGCTAAATCTCGAGCAGCACAAGCTCCCATCGAGAAGGGAATGGAGAGGGGGAGTTAAATGGGGTAGTATACACGTTCGCAGATGGCTCGGAGTCAAAAGGGACGTTTTACGGGGTTTGTTCTGTGTCTCACAAGCAGAAGTCTAGAAATTAAGAATTTGTGGCTCGAGAGTTTAACGTATACTTGAACAATTAAGCGGTAACAAAGGCTCTGATCTCAACAGTGGTACGACCGGAAATGGTTTGAGAATGCCTGACCTCACTTTCTATTTCGTCGAACTATTTTAAGATTAGTTCTAGATTAGATTGTTAGCTTTTGTCAAGCCCTTAAAATAGTTCGAAGAGGGAGTGTAAGGCTCCTTTTGGTGGTATTCCAACGGGCCCAATGTCACTGGCCTGTATATCCCCTCGCTGAAGCCACTTCGACTAAAGCTAACATTTTAAGATTGGTATCATCTGAGTACCAGGACTTAGAATATCCAAGCTGTCAAGTCGTTACTTTGGCCCAGATGGAGTTCGCAGTTTCGTAGTCTCATTTATTCCCTGATGGGCCTTCTGTTGCTCACTGTCCATCTAGGCTACGTGTGGTGCCTCTCAATAGACTGGAAAACGTTCCTTTTGTAGCTGCGGATAACGAGATGGAATCAGGATGGAATGGTGAATTTCCAATTTTGCAAAAGTAGACCAAAGTATGTCGGGCTCGACTTATCCGTATTTCCCAAGGCTTTATCTTGGTCAAAACTACGTCTCCGCAATTCCAACATTTTCAATGTAACCAAAGCTGACGTCAACGTTATTAGAAGTATTGAAGCAACGGAGCTTAATGCTACAGGTTTCCACTTAGTTTGACCTAACGCGTTCTACTGCTGAAAAGGGTACAGGTTCTATGGGGATTTTAACGGAGGCCTTTTTTAGAACATGTGCTTGCTCGCTGCTATTCACTTTTTATCATCCGTACAATCTGTGCAGTCTCCCATCGTAATGGAGGCCTAGCGCTGATGATAATCGAAAATACTGGAATCCAGGGATTAAAATGAAATGAGAGTGAGAAAGGGAGTTAGAGGAGATAGAAGGTGACGAAGAAGTGGAGGGAGAAGGGAGGGGAGGCCCGAAATTTGCAATCGCAATTATGGTTCGACGGAGAGAGGGATAGAGGGAGGGAGAAGGAGAGGATTACTGGCAGTAGAATGAAAGGGAGAGTCAGAAGAGGAGATGGAGAAGCGGATGAAGAAGTATAGGGAGAAGAGAAGGTAGAAGGAAAGGGAGAAACATTCTTGAAACAATGTGTAGGTAAAGCAAGGTTCAGGCTGATCATCGTCGTTTTATACCTCATGGTAAGACATCTCCAAAAACTCTTCACTCAGTACCACCTCCTTGAAATGTGAAATGATGTATTGACAGGCCGAATCCAACAGTGGGAAATTATTAAGCTTTTCTGAAATCGAAAGTAATGTTGGAAAAAAATATTAAGCATATTATGCATATTTAACTTGAATTTTACCTGCGAAAAGTTTAAAGCCCAAACAATTATCTGCATCCAACTGCGCGCACATATATCTCGTACACAAATCGAGCAAATGTTCCAGCTGTAAGAAGGCCGCGGTTTCGAGTAGCTGCTGCACGCAATCAAAAAAATTATCAATATGCCCTGTGTAAATGAAATCCACAGCCAATTCTAAGCAACGCGGATCCATTTCATGTATATGCACCTCCTTTTGTGAGCTCTCGGGAAAGTTGCCTGGGCGATTAAATGGATTAAAATAAAAATTAGTATGAGACAATTAAAAAAAAAGTATTATTATCATCAAAGCATCTATAAGGCTCTCCCATATTTTTCACAAGTAAGAAGCCACATTTTTTTTAATGGGTGGTGCCACGCCCCTATTACGATCAAGCATTACAAAACATTTCTAGAGCCTAAAAAAATAAATCCCTTGTAGCAAAATTCGAAAAAGTAATTTATCTGAAATCGACTGTACAAGTGAAACTTACGGTAAGTATATAAAGTTAGGTTACACCCGAACTAAGGTTTTAGGGGCATGGCACAACCCAATAAAATGTCTCCCAATTTCCTCTAACAATAAAACTTGGTAGTTGAAATATCATTACTATAATAATATTTTTCGCTAAGATTAAATTATTATTTCAATCTACGACACTTTCAAACATACTTTATATATAAAAGTGGGCGTGGGCTTTAACCGATCCCGTCCATATTTACTAGAAATATTTCTGGAAATAAGGAAAATATGTGCATCGAGTCTTATTAATCATTCTTCGAGTTAAGGCTCCTGAAACAGAGAAACTTGTTTGGTCAAAAAAGGGGCGGTGTCACGCCCATTTTCAGAAATTTGAATTTTTTGCTTTTTCTTGTTATAATTCGACTTCGGAAATAAAACACCATTGATAGAAAACTCTTTTTTGCAAATATATAGCTTATCTTATTCCTCCACGACCCTTTTAAAAATCTTTTATATAAAAGTGGGCATGGTTCTTAATCGATTTCGTTAATTTCTCCTTGAAGCATTCATTATAGTTAAGGCAACACCTCTGTCGAATTTTGTGATGATAGGGTAAACGGTTTTTGATTTATGATCAATAATATTTATCAAATTGGTTTTATCACAAGTGGGCGGTTCCATGCCCATTTTCAAAAATGATTTCAAATTTCAATATCAGTCCACACATCCAATTTCATTATTCTAGGCGTATTATTTACTAACTTAAAACGTGCTTTTGAGACTATCGATTAAAATTTATTGCTAAAAAAACTTTATAGCATAGGTGTTACTGAAACGGAGCTAAAATGGTTCCAAGACTTTATCATGAAGAGAAGTCAAAGAACTGTAATTGGATCATCCCTGTCAGAAAAAAGAGAGGTGCCTGTGGGACTTCCGCAAGGGTCTGTCCTAGCACCTATACTGTTTAATATCTATATTAACGATATAACCAATTCTCTAAAGTACTGTGATATTAAACTCTTTGCTGACAATACATTGTTGATGCTTAGTGGAGATAATATCACTGAAATATATAGAAAATTACAAGAAGACTTAAACTGAGTATATGATTGGTAATGCTCGAATAGATTGAAACTGAATATAAACAAAACAAAATTTATGGTTATATCAAGAAGGAATTTTCAAAACAATGAATTACCACTTCTAAATATAAACAGCGAAGCAATTGACAAAGTCAGTACTTTCAAGTATTTAGGAATAAAAATCGATGATAAACTCAACTTTAGTGAGCACATCGATTACACTGTTGGGAAAATAGCCAAAAAGATATATTTCATGCATAGAACCTGCAAATACTTAAGTAGACGGTACAAGGTAATGGTTTACAGATCGATAATCGAACCTCACTTCATATATTGTCCAACATTATTCTTCATTATGAGAGATAGCCAAATTTACAAACCGCAAAAGCAACAGAACAGAGCTATGCGATTTGTTCTTAGGAAACGCTATGACGCACCTATCAGAGATATGCTCGCCGCTCTAAATTGGCTAAGCATTAAACAGATACTGTTTTATCATACGATGAAGTTTATTAGAAACATAATAGAGGGCAACTTGCCTGATTATTTGAAAAGTAACATAAAATATGTAAGAAATAATCATTCCGTAAATACAAGAAGAAGGAATGATTTTAACTTACCAGCTTATAGAACAGAAGCAGACAAATGTAATTTGTATAGTACTAAAGAACTAAAATTCTACAATAAATTACCAAATGAAGTAAAATCTAGTAACATAAGGGAATTTAAACACAAATTGTACAATTACTGTAGAACACTGCCATTCTAGTGCAAGGTGGGCAAACTTTCGAATCACCAATAGCATTGCATACATCCCGAGTACTCTACGCTGGCACTAGGAAGCTTTCCCACGTATACAAAAAGTAGCCGAAGCGCACACTGTAACGCATCACTCAACCTAATAAATGCATCGCCGTTCAGATGTCGCCTTCGCACTTTAAATACGTTAACAGCGTCAGATACAACTGGTACAATCCTTGCGTTGGTGTCATTCGTCTGCTACCTATCTCTCACTCCATTTTGGCAGTCAATAGACTCATATAAATAACTTAATTTAGATTATTTATTAATTACTATATATAGATATAAGCTAGGCTTAGTATAAGCTGTAAGAAGAAATAAATCTAAATCTAAATAATCACGTTCTTTGTGTTTTCCAAAATGTTATATGCATCAAAAGTGGGCGTGGTTATCGTCCAATTTCGCTCATTTTCAACACCAATCTATTCTGGGTCCAGATTAGTCCGTATACCGAATTTGGCTGAAGATATCTCAATATTTCCTCAAGTTATCATGTGAACGGACGGACAGACGGACGGACATGGCTTAATACATTTTTTTTCGATACTAATGATTTTGGTACATGTAAGTCTATATCTATCTCGCTTCCTTTATACCTGTACAACCAACCGTTATGTTACCAAAGTTAATATACTCTGTGTGCAAAGCACGCTGATTATAAAAAAGAGAAAAGTGCTTGAAATGGGCCCGCTCTTCCAAGCTACGATGTTAACAAGGAAATGGAGTGATTAAAAATATTTGAAAAGAGGCATGACACCGCCCCTTATTTGACAAACCATTCCTCTATGTTTTGGAAGCTATAACCGGAAGAAGAATTGTTCTATTGTGGGAAAACTCGTTTAGCTTCTATATGGCCTCTTTCAATAGGAATAATTCTAATAAAACTGGAAAAAATCGATTAATAACACCTCCATTATAGTGTAAAAACTACATAAGCTGTATTTTAAAAGCTCTCAACTGAGTGAATAATTTTCGGTAAGACCCAAACTCAGACACACTTATTTGTTTTACCGCCTCATTCTCTATTACGAAACGAACGTTCTTCTCGCCTCAGAGACGAATCGCTAGTGTATGTTCAACGATGGCAGCATATCATTTGGCAATTGCTTTCGCGTCAATAAGCTAATCAAGACCAAAATAATCTTAATATATAAAAATCACGTGTCACTATGTTTGTTCCCGATGGACTCCTAAACTACTGAACCGAATTGAATTTGTTTTGCACTCCGTATGTAGTTCGATCTAACTTGAAATATAGGATAGGTTATATCTCAGTTTATAGTCGCAATATTATTTTATTGTAAATTTTTTTATTTATTTATACGTAATAATAAAATGTAACGTATACGCACCTGCACTCACATTTTCAGGTGGTGCGGATGTACTTCCGTTTAATCGGTTGGTGTTTAATTAAACAACGTGTTTATCAATAAAAAATATTAAAGCGAATGATATCAAGTATAGCACATCACCAGGCCCGCCGAGAAGGGGGGGGGGGGGGGGGGGGGGGACTCGGCGTGGGACTGCGACTGGAATAAAATACATACCACCCTCTGGGACAGGCAAATGTAGAAGAATGAGAAGAAATTGAGAGAAGAGAAAAGAGAGAAGGAGATTGAGAAAGAGATAGAATGAGACGAAGATGGATATAGATGAAGCGAAAAAGACCGAGGGAGGAGTGAATAAAAGGATTAGGAAAAAGTGAAGAGGTGGGGGAGGGCAGAGTCAGACGGAAAAAGCTTATTAAAATGTATGCAGATAGGCCAAATTTAGGGCAGAACAACGTCTGCCGGGACTTCTAGTACCATATATATTTTAAAAATCGGATTTGAAATCAAAAAGTGACCATTTGTGTGCTATCTAGGATCAAAAACTTACTTTTTACTTTGTTTTGTTAAATGATCAAATTTCAATTTAGGTAACCAAAACACCCACAAAAAAACTACAAGCTGCCGACTAACGAGCCAGGTGTGAACAACTGTGATTGTACTATGTCGAAAAAGGCAAAACGCAAACATATCAGACAAATTTTTAATTTAACAATCAATTTAGAAATACTTCCTCGCGCGGGATTTATGTAAATCAGAAATTTTCATTAAGTACCCCTTTTTTTAGAATTCATTAGAAGCACTTTAGATTACCACAATTAAGGGATGTGGCCAACCTTTTCAACTGGGCGGTGACAAACCGCTGAAGCCTGGAAAAATGTACGGGTGGTTTTCATTCCCAAAGCAGGAAAACTTAACCACTCGAAAGCCAAGGACTATAGACCAATAAGCCTCTCCTCCTTTATACTTAAAACACTGGAGAGACTTATCGATCTACAAATTAGAAACAATGCCAATCGCTGGCAGATATATGCAGCACAGCATGCATACCAAAAAGGCAAATCAGTTGAAAGTGCCCTTCATGAGGCAATCAGTGCCATCGAGAGCTCACTAAGCTGCAAGGAATACACGTTGGCAGCTTTCCTCGACATTGAGGGCGCTTTCAACAACGTGCAGACGTAGGCCATCTGCAAGGCTTTACACAATATGGAACCCAAAGCCCTGTAGTTGGATGGATCGATTTTATGCTTAGGAGTAGAGTTGTCAACGCGACTTTAGGGACTACTTCTATCGGCAAAATTACCACCAGAGACCCCCCCCCCCCAAGGCGGGGTGCTATCGCCTCTTCTCTGGATACTGGTGGTTAACAAAATTCTTGAAATTGGTAGGAGAAAAGGAAGAAAGGTAGTTGCATACGCCGATGACTTAGTGATTCTGATCACAGGCAAATTCTTGCCAACTATTAGCGAACTCATGGAATCGGCACTTTGCGACATTTCGCAATGGGTAAGGCAAAATGGGCTGGGGGTAAACCCAACAAAAATCGAACTTGTCCTGTTCACGACAAAGACAAAGATACTTACCGAGGTTAAACGGCACAACGTTAAACCTATCTTCTGAAGCAAAATATCTTGGAATTATGCTCGATTCCAAGTTAAGCTGGAGAAGGAACGTTGAGATGAGATCAAAGAAAGCTCTAGCAGCATACTTCGCCTGCAAAAGGGCTTTTGTGCGGAACTGGGTACTGGCACCACATGTCATTCATGGCATGTATAGCACACTCATTCGACCGATACTAACATATGGAGCTCTATTCTGGTGGAAGGTGCTAGACAAAAAGAGTAATCAGCAGAGGATCGGGAAGGTACAAAGGCTGGCATGCCTGGGAATGTCAGGCGCCGTGAGCAGCGCAACTCAGGAAGTGCTAAATGTCATCTTTCACTTGACGCCTCTACAAGTCTTCGTGCAGGAATTAGCCGCTAGAGGAGCTCTACGACTAAGATAATCCAACATGTGGAAAACAGCTAAGCACGGACGCGAGACGACTCTGGACGATATGAGGAAGTGGCAATTAGACGGAATAATAACCGACCTAACATCCAAAACAGACCACATCACAGCGGTTTTCGACTTCACGGTTCAGAACATACGATATCCTTCAAGGGAGGAATGGGAAGTAGGCCTAGACAACGGCAGGGGCATCAGAATATACACCGACGGCTCGAAAATGGAAAAGGGAATTGGAGCTTGGATGTACTCGACACATCTACAGATAAGGCAATCACTCCGACTTCCTGACGCATGCAGTGTATTCCAAGCCGAGGTCTATGCCATAGACAGAGCGGCAAAGCTGCTCCAAGATAGCGCGGTCTCCAACACCGACGTAACAATTTTTGGTGACAGCCAAACCGCCTTAAGGGCATATAAAATGGGACATCGCGCGGAGGTGTAGAACCTCTCTGGCTTCTATGAGTCATCTCAAAGTCTCCCTTTGCTGGGTCCCTGGGCACAGCGGCATTGAAGGGAATAAACCCGCGGATGAGATGGCTAGGAAAGGTTCCGATTTAGACATAAGTGAGGTGGACAGCTCCGTCCGACCGCCGCTGAGTTGTCTCCTAGGGAGAATCGTCGAATATGAGAACAGGGCAACGGACTTGCTATGGACCAATAGGGTTGACTGCGAAGTCTCAAGGTCCTTATGGCCATGCTTGGATAGGAAGGGCACCAGCTTCCTTCTCAAACTGAACAAATCTGCGGTGAGGATACTTACGGGTGTCATCACAGGTCGTTCCGTCGGTAGCGAATACCAACAAGCTCCCTCTGCAGAAGCTGTCAGGATGAGGAGGAAGAGGAGTCGATCTACCACTTTCCCTGACGATGTCCAGCGCTTCAAAGAAGAAGGCTCAGATTTCTGGGCTCACGCTTCTTCGACAGCCGGGCAGAGGTTGGGAAGGTGGACGTCTCGCTTCTTCTTTGGTTCATCAGGGAAAGCAAATGGTTCGTTCAGGACCGGTAGGAGGTAATGGGGCTAAGCGAATTTGCCGCCACCCTGTACTTACTGAGGGCACTCACAATGGACAAAAATATCTCCGAGTGGAAGTGTGGGTATCGCCCACGCACACCCTCTGAACCTAACCTAACACTTATTTTTAAATTACAATTTAGCTGTACTAGCTGTTCGATTTATTTACTTCAGTAATAAACATAGAAATCTCTTACCACCAAACATTGCCTGAAAGTAAGGGCTCGCAGCAGCGAGTAGCATACGATGAGCCGTAATACGTACATCACCGCAAATCAAACAAACGTCGGTGAACTGTAAAGTAAATGCAAAAAGAAATGGTTTTGAATAGATTTTTTTTTTTGACTTGTCACTTGATAAAATTAAGGTTATTGTTAACTGATTAGTATCAAATAATTTTTTCTTATATAAAATATCGCCTCCGCTTGCAACTGGGTATATACTTTACCTGCTCATTTTTACGAAATTTGTTAAGTTGCACCAATAGCGCGTCAGCATATTCATTTTGCAAAGATTTTGCAGTTGTTGCCTTTCCGCAGCCGCTACCTTTGGCGCCTTCTCTTTTGCCGCCATCACAAATAGTACCGCCCCCTTTGCAATCGGCGCCACTCATTTTTTATCAATAAATTATGGCACCTACTTCAAATTGCATTATTATTATTATTATTATTACTGCGTGTAATTTATGTTATTGTCGTTTTTTTGCTGTTGTTGTATTGTTGTACTGTTGATTTTTTTATTGCTTTGAAAACTGCTTGCGCCAAATTTTGCACTGAATATCTATTTTACTTAGCTGCATTTGATTTTCTATTTAGCGCAAAATATTTATTCCTGATCATTGATTGTACTTGTAAATGGGATTTTATGCATTTTAATTGGATAAGATTTTGCAAAACAATATTTTGCATACTTTTCCTCTTTACACGTTTTTCCATTACATATGCCAGTCAACAAATCAAATAATTTCGTGCATGCGCAGTAGCGCCACCTCTTGCATGGGTTTCGTAAACAAGATAACAGTTATTTCCCACTCAGCATTTAGGTGATTAAGTTTTGAATTTCCTATATATCAATACAATTTGATTACTCTTTCTGGCTAAATAATGAGTTATCATACAATTGAACAAAAGCAATAATCAAATATGAATACTTTTGATAATCAAAAACTGAATATAGCTTTTCAATCACATTTTGGAATCATATTTGAATCAAATGTGTTTACTTTAGGAGATCAAAAATTTTTAATCGTTTTTCATTCAGCTTTCTCTCTCTCTTTTTTCTGACTATCGTTGTTGATTGAATAATGAATTTTATACTTGTTAAAATTTTACTTTTCATTGAAGATCTTATTTTTTTCACATACTCACATTTTTTTAATCATGAAGTTCAGAAAAAATATACATATGTACATATTAAAATTTTATTCTTCAATACAAAAAATAATGTAAATACTGCTCCTAAGAAAAGATGTCCCCAACCATTTCTCCACCTTTGGCTTCACAGAAAATACAAATCCAACCATTAGACAATACAAAGGTTGTGAACTATTTGAACCCCAGGTAAGTGAAACTCTCTTGACATATGTATGTACCTGGATATGGCTTTAACATCCCGTACCATATCGTATTTCAAGATGTTGACGATCACAGCTGATGCTGGATGTTGTAGTCGAGGTGTATATCGGTCAAGTTTGTTCAAACAGCTCACTTCCGCATGCTTTCCTCCCCTGATGAAATAAGATTACTATGTAGTATCTTATTTTGAATGAGATACGAAGAATAAATGCATCATAATCGCGTTAAAAAATTATTCAAAAATCTCAACCACACCGATTGAACTATGTTCACGAATATGATTAGAAAATGACTGTGAAAAGCATTCAAATATTACTCTAAAACAATTTAAGCTCAATTTTACAATGATATCAAATATGATCAAAAAGCGTTTCGAAATATGAAACATAAATGATTATTCAAGAATAATCACATTTATGGTACATTTTTCTCCCCACAAAACATTAATTTTCGAAGAGAAAATGCTTTTAAATTTGAACGTTTTTAATCATCTTGGGGTATGATATTTGAATATTTTTTGATCAAAATTTTCAAAAAATGCTGGCTGGGTTGTATTTACTGATTTGAAATCAAAAAGCAAGGCGAATCCATACCAGATGGTGGCAAAGCGAATTCAACCAATTCGCCGTGCAGAAGAATGTCAAGTCAAAAAAAAAATGTTAATTGATTTCGATTAACTGACATTTTGTTGTACAAGGCTTTGTATAGCAAATCATGAAGAAGCAGCAATCAGCTGTTAGGATAATAGATACAAACTTACATACATATATCAAAATTATCAGTATAAAAAAATAAGTTGATTAAGTCATGTTTGCCCGGCCTTCTGTCCGCCCTTTAGCACGATAACTTGAGCAAATATTGAGATATCTTCACCGAATTCGGTATAGGTGGTTATCTGAATCCAGAATAGATTGGTGTTGAAAATGAGCAAAATCTAACCACGCCCATTTTTTCGATATCGAAAATTTAGAAAAATGGAAAATATAAATACGAATACCGTTAAGCTAATACAATTCGGTGAGTAGATTGGCTCTATGAAGCAAAACATAAATTCTAAAAAAATTTGGAATATGGACTTGGCAGAAAAAGAAAAATTGGAAGTTTAACAAGCCACAAATCAAAAGCCGCAGAGACAATATGTTTGCCAAATTATATAGACTTAGTGAAGATAATCAAAAGCGACTTTTCCTTAAAGTCTAACCTTAACAAAGTTTGCTGTAACTCTGTAGTATTAAACTACATTTTACTGATATTCTACCTCAGTAGTGGTATGGTTCAGCTAAGAAGAAAACTTAAACAAATTTTTAAAATGGGCCCGTCCACTTGTGATAAAATTAATTTTACAAATATAATTAATCATAATCAAAAACCGTTAAAAATATCATAACAAACTTCGACAGAGAAGTTGCCTTTACTATAGAGAATGCCGCGAAGAAAAATATACGAAATCGGTTATGAACCACGCCCACTTTTATGTAAAAGATTTTTAAAAGGGTCGTGGGTATATAAAGTAAGCTATATCTTGGCAAAGAAGAACTTTCTATCAATGACGTTTCATTTTCCAAGTGGAATTTAAACAAGAAAAAGAAAAAGAGAACAATTTTTGAGAATGGGCGTGGCACCGCCCCTTGTTTGACCAAGCTATTTTCTATGTTTCGGGAGCCATAATTCGAAGAAAAATTAACGGATCGTAATAAGATTTGATGCAAACCTTATCCTTATAGCAGACATGCCCACTTCTATGTATAAAGGATGTTTAAAAGGGTCGTAGACTAGAATAATTAGATATATGTTAGCGAAGAATAGTTTTGTATCAGTGATATTTCACTTACCAAGTTTTATTGTAAGAGGAAATTGGGAGACATTTTTTTTAATGGGCCATGACACGCCCCTATTTCAATCAAGCTTTTCACAACATTTCTAGAGCCTAACAAATGCATTGTAATAAAATTCGAATAAGTAATTCATCTGAAATGAAGAATTGAAACTCACGCTGAGTATATAATGTTCTGTTACACCCGAACTTAGACACCCTTACTGGATTTTTATATCTTACGATGTTGATAAAGTGAATAATTTCTTCAACTATGATATCTAGCGTATATCAATAAATCTTCTAATTTGAGAAATAATGTATACTTTTATCGCAGGTAACTCATACGCCGCGTCGCACAGTGGTCGATTTTAGAGATGTGCGCTCAAAACAAAAAAAGTCGGTTTTTTAATCTATGCGATTTGAAAAACAGGCATAAGTACCGAGTACTAGTGAAGTTCGATGAATAAAGACGCAGGTGTATGGCTAGAAAAATAATATTTGTAAATCAAATAGAGCTCACTCAGTGATTGAAGATAACTCACAACAGAGGTCATTTTACCAGAAAAATTTAGAGTGTGCATCCAAACAAAACGAAACAATTAATTTGTTCGGTTAATACAATCGGGCCCATAGTACAGGTCTACAAGTAGGATATGTAGCAGAACGCACCTCCACAGCCACGCTCACCTGATAAAATGCTTGTTCTCGTTCGTTTTTTTTGTGGAAGCTATTTGGCACACTTAGGTCCAAGAAAAGTGTAGTAGCAGCTAACGAAAACTGCGTAAAATTTTTATTGTCAAATTACAAAGAAATATCTTAATTTACTTTCAAACCAGCACTTAATTACATCTCTCTTTAAAATCCATATGTTTTGGACAATTTTAATTAACAAATTGTGATACTTTATTACCGGGGACGATTGCTAAAACATGACCCAAACCGTTGGGGGAAGTATTAATAGACGCGTTTTTGCCTCGCTTCCAATAATTCGAATACTTTTTCCCCTTTGGACTATTGATAACAGGACAAAACGCGTCTTTTCATTTCTCTATCTACATTTTTGGACAGGTTATTGCAGTCGACCTCGGTTTCAAACGGTTTTTCGCGTAGAACTTTTGAACGGGCAGAAAAACTTAGCACCCGTGTTTGTATTCTTAATACTGGAATAACTACGCGTCCTAATATACCCCAATTCAAGACTTTTTTATAATTTTCTGTAGGACCCATATAGGTGCACTAGATTTTCATACTAAATTCGGTAAAAAAAAATTTACCATCACAGCAACCCATATCTGATATTCCGCTCCCTTTTTTGTTTCCCTGCGTCGCTTTCCACGACAGCAACCCCGGTAATTTTGACACTTAGTTCAGTGTCAAACGCTTGTTCCACGCAGGTTCCACTGAGTTCCACAATAGTTTGACACTGACCGAAGTGTTAAACGGCAGTATGTTAGAAAGAGAAAGGAATTGTTTCCCTCTCATACATATCATACTTGTAAACCTGTACTATGATCGGGCCCACCATCAGGATCGGCAATGGTTTGGTTGTTCTTCTCAGCGAAAATGCTTCTGCTTTGCAGCTGTCGTTCACAGTCGGCATGATGCAAATTGGAAAAGAAACTCCGCTTAAATCTCCTCCGAGATAAATCGCACCAAGTGCTTTATTTTTTAGTACAATCCATGGTAAAAGTCAAGAACAGTGGTCGAGTGCTAATACGCGTCCAAAAATATAGAGAGGTGTCAAGGCGCATTTTGATCTCAGTATTAATAACCCGAAGGCGGCAAATAAGGCGAATTAGTCGCCACTACTTCGCATGCGGATTTCTCTACGCTCCCTTTCAGCATGCATCAATTGCGTCATAACTATAAAGGCCATCTTGCTCACAGCAGTCCAACAATCTATTTTTCTGCACATTCGGGGAACTAAATTCCTAATGGAAGGCTCCTCTCCAAAAAGAGAGGCGATGAAAGATTACGTGTTCTGTGGTTTCCAATTCGGAGGGAAAGTCCTCCTCTATTCCACGCTTTTGTAGATATTCCTTGAAGCCGCCATGCCCGCTCCATATCTGTGTTAGGTGGTAATTAGCTCGTCGTGTTTTCGCTCGTACCATTCCACTATATTCCGAACTAGCATGAAGGTTCACGACCTTTTCTCGATTCTTGTCATCTAAATATTGTTCGTGACCTTGCGCTTTTCTTAGCATCTTCAGATGGTCGGATGATTCCATTGCCATAAAGATTGACCATTTCACCTGAGGGTTGATCTACTGGGATTTTCCTGGCTAAAACATGGATCGCGTCGTCCGACACCGTCCGATAAGCACATGCCATTCGTATAGCTGTAATACGGTAGGTTGCTTGTACATCTTTTTGGTGGTCCATTTTATATCCGTGCCATACTGGTGTTGCATATAGTATTATCGAGCTGGTTACCTTAGATAATAACTGACGGATAGCTTCGCCTGGGCTGCCGATGTTGGCATTATTCGCGTAAGGGCTCCACTAACTCTAGAAACTTTCTCCCCCACCGCCCTGAAGTGCTCCTTAAAAGTTAGTTTTGAGCCAATATTTACCACTAGATATTTCAAGAAAGGCTTTGAATTTATTTGACACTCTCCTATGGTTAGGACTAACTCATCTACAGTCCGTTTTGAGCTCACCAAAACCTCTTCTGAATTATTGCCAGCCATATTTAGCCCCATGTTCGTCAGGCATTCCTTTATTCTTCGTTTCTATGGTTTCTGCACCAAGAAGCGCTGACAACTGGTCGCCCTGCTACTTCGCATATCTTTGTAGCTGATAATCATTAACCATGTAGCTGTAGCCTTCCTTCCTATAGACTTATATATACATATATATATATGGGGTATTCCATCCCATTTCGACCAATTTTGAACGCGGCCCCTTTAGAATTTCAGAATTTTTTCAAATTTTTTCATCGAACTCAAAAAAAGTTATGAATTTAAATAAAAAAAACCGTTTTTTTTCAAAATGCTATAACTTTTTCAAAAATTTACCGATTGGGATCTTTTTTTTTTTTTAAATTTGTTTTTAAATGCACTTTTCGGAAAAAATACAAAAACATTTTTAAAGTTTTTTTTTTGTAATTTTTCAGTTTTTCGAGATTTTTCGAATTTCCCAATTTTTTTTTTTTTTAATTGAATTGAAGTTTTTTATGAAAAAAAAAAATGGCGAAATTCGAAAAATCTCAAAAAACTGAAAAATTACAAAAAAAAAATTTACAAATGTTTTTGTATTTTTTCCGAAAAGTGCATTTAAAAACAAATTTAAAAAAAAAAAAAGATCCAAAACGGTCAATTTTTGAAAAAGTTATAGCATTTTGAAAACAAAAACGGTGTTTTTTTTTTTTAAATTCATGACTTTTTTTGAGTTGGATGAAAAAATTTGAAAAAATTCTGAAAATCGTCTTTCGTAAGCTAGAAAAAGAAGAAACACTTTCAACCAATTCTAAAGGGGTCGGGTTCAAAATTGGTCGAAATGGGATGGAATACCCCATATATAACTTGCATTATCCTTCTCTTGGTTGGTAATAGAACATTTAGAAAAAGTATCGATACTAGTTCTCGTATAAAATGCTTGCATAAAAGTATCGTACTAACTCACTAAAAGGTATCGAGTATACTCGATCCAAGGGAGTACTTCGGAATATTTACCAAAAGGGAAGAAACTTTTTTAAAAGAGATCTTATATTTTAAATTTAATAGAATACAAGTAAGGAAGTTAAATTTTGGAGGAAACCAAATAATATATACCCATTTCTGTGCATGTATACATGTATATTTTATGGATACATTTAAAGAAAAACGTCACGAACATTATTTTATTTGAAAGATTTTTGATGGAAAAAGTTTTACAGTTAAAGAAAAGCAAACTCAGACTAAAAAATAATATTGAAAAAACTAAATATATGGTAGGTAGGTAGGTAGGTTGAACTGGCCGGTCCATGAGGACCTTACATAGACTGATTGAGTCCGTAGTGTTACCAGAAGTTTGTTTTAACGACCAAACTGAAAAACCCTATCAAAAACCAGGACCTATATTATAAAACAACTCCGTCCTCTTGGCAAATACTAGAAGCTTCGTAGGACTTAATCCACTTGCTGCTTCTAGACCTGACAGCTGTATCACTCCTAATAGCTGGAGCCTTAGCCTGGCAAGTGCAGGGCACGAGCACAGAACGTGCACGATCGTTTCCTCCTGCAACCCGCACTTCCTAACTCTGCTATCACTGACCAAGCCTAATTTAAAGGCATGTGACGCCAGAAGGCAGTGTCCAGTCAGAATACCCGTCATGAGTCTACAGTCCTCTCTTTTTAATGATAGAAGCAACTGTGTTAGTCTAAGGTTGTAAAACCTACACATAATCTTCGACACTTTACAGCCCCGCGCTTGAACTCACGCCTTTCCCGCTTGGTCGATCATGTGCACCTCCCGCCTTCGCTTAATCTCGCCCAATCTAATTGGGACATGTACGGAGCAAGCTTCAAGGGATGCGCCCTTTTTAGCTAGTTCGTCCGCTTTTTCATTCCCATCTATTCCCATATGCCCTGGGACCCAATATAGATGTATGCTTCTCCCTGTCCCGATTCTCTCCAGAGACTGCTTATACTCTAACACGCATTGCTGCTTGACTGTCAATATAAAAGTTAACACGGTTGCAGCTTAAGCTATTCTCCTCCAGGGTTTCTACTGCTTTGGTTACGGCTATTATTTCCACTTGGAAAACGCTACAGTAATCCGGCAGCCTGTAGGATCTGCTTATTTCCGGATCAGCGCAGTATACCGCAGACCCTACTCCTTCCACTAATTTAGAACCATCGTCTGCCATTTGCGCACCCTTGCGCCAACCGTCCACCTCTATTGTGGCCTTAAGATCTCCCTCGAAGCGCAGATAGGGAATCATGTAGTCTGTTCGTCTTGTGATTGATGACGCTATACTACTATGACCATATGGTCGGCGCTCAAGCTACCCCGAATATATGGTAATAAAAAGGAAGAATATTGCTCATTTTGAAACTATTAAAATAAATAATACTAAAATTTAAAAGGTGCATACGATTAAATATCTCGGAATTCAAATAGATTGTAAACTAAAATTTTATGGCCATGTTGATTATATAACAAGTAAAATAGCTAAAAAAATTATTTCATTCAAAGAACCTGTAGAAACTTGAGTATTTATTACAAAGAAAAAGTATAATGATCCATAATTGAGCCATACTTCATATATTGTTCTACTATTTTCTTTATCTTGAAAGATTCACAAATCGATAAACTACAAAAAATGCAGGATAAAGCTATGCGCTTTATATTAGGGAAACTTTTTGATACCCCCATTAAAGATATACTACAAAGTTTGAATTGGATGAGCGTAAAACAGCAAATATTTTTCCACAGTATGAAGTTTATATACAACATAAAAACCTGAAATTTGCCTGATTATCTAAAAACAAATATTAAATTTAACTACAAGGTTCATGACAAAAATAAGAGGCAGAGAAATGATTTTAAATTACCTAATTACAAAACGGGGTCTGAAAAAAATAGTCTTTTTTACAGAGGGTTAAAATGTTTCAACGAATTACCTGTAAATATTAAGAATTATCATAATAACTTATTTAAGAAAAGATTATATGCTCACGCGAAGTCAATGAATATAAAATAAATATTAGGATTCGAATGGATTTGTGTTACATGTTTCAAATACAAATTCAAATTCATGTTTCAAATTCAAATACAATTTCAAGTTCAATCTCATACATAGTACATATTGTTAATTATTTTTAATTAATGCAATAATATTTTTAAGTGTTGATCTAGGCTCTAAGAGTCGTAATAAATAAAATAAATAAATAGCATAAGGTGCAAAATAACACTGGTTTACAGCCAAAATGCACCATTTTTTTGTAAAAATATAAAAAAACAATTTGTATTTTGCGAGAAAGGATCTCGAAAACTTTGATTTGTTTTCTCTCTCTAAGCTCTGTTTTATTACAAAAACAAAATAAGCTTTCAAGTAAATATATCCATTTAATACTTAAATACTCTACTGGTACATATGCGCTAGTATTCGTATATCACTTAGTTAGCGAATATTAACACATATGTACCAGTGTACCCTACTTAAGTATTAAATGGATATATTTACTTGAATGCTTATAACTTTTGTATTATTCGATCGATTTTGTTGAATGAAGGCTTATTTTTTTTGTAATACAAACAGAGCTTAGAGAGAAAAAAACAAATCTGCAAAAAAATAAAAAGTTTTCGAGATCCTTTCTCGCAAATTACAAATTGTTTTATATTTTTACAAAAAAATGGAAAAAATCCGTAATTATTGTTCGTTATCTTTGAATCTGCAGGGCCAAGCAAAAAGTATTGTATACACAGTTTATGGAAAATTTGATTGCCTTTTAAAAGCTTCAAACCATTTTGAAATTGCTCAATTAGTTCTTGAGATATATATGATTAAGTGGACCCAATTTTTTTTTTTTTTTTTTTTTTTTGGAAAAACCGTTATTCGTATATATCTCAAAAACGTTACCATGGAATTAAAAATAACCTTGATTTTCAAAATCAGGGGGTGATTTTACATAATAATTTCATAATGGAGTCTCTGGTGCAAAAAAAAAATTGGAATTTGTGATCCAGGGTAATTAGAATTTCGCAAAATTCGTTACAATATCTTTGGTCACAATATTTTGAGAGGCTGCTATGTAGAAAGAGAGCCCATTACATAAACTAAGTATCTCCAGTTAATAAAATTATTAGCAGTTTTTACATTTAAAATATTTTATTTTATTTTGTTTTTTTGTGCCTTAAAAATTAACAAATATTTTATAGTAGGTAAATTTCACAAATTTTTATTTTTTTAAGAAATCATTGAATATTTTGTTATATTTTCTTTTGCTTCACATATACGTATGTATACATACATATTTACAACCGAGTATAACTACATAATATTTAAGTTGTTAAAAAATTAACTTTTAAAATAAAATTACACATTCAAACTTGAAATGAGCATTGCGAACTTTGTTTTAGTGTACGAAAAAAGAAAACAATAAGCACAAACAAATATTTAAGTTTTTTTTTAATTGAAGAAGAAAGAATTTTTCAAAATATGGACTTACAACACTTTCAAAAAAAAGTGGCTCTTTCGCTACTTTTGTTTTTTTTTTTCTTTGTTTAATAACACCAAATTAACTACATAAAATAAAAAATGTTGCTTCAAAAATAAAGCGAATTGCAACTAATTACACTTAAGCGATACATAAATAATAATTTATTGTTGTTTCATTTAAAATTAATAATAGTTTAGACAAAAATAAAAAATAAACAAGAACAATTTGACGTCATCACTGCTGACGCTGTTACCAATGGTTGCAATAATATGTAAATGTGTGTGTGTGACACCTTCGCATGTATGTGTGTGTGAGTTAATAAACTGCGCCCAAAATTTACCACACCACACATTTTTGTAGCGGATTCATACGCGAGCCTTCGGGACAATTAAAATCGCGCGCAAAATCATTCATATTGCTGAATGTTCCCATAACGCGAAATTGTGAGGGTGAATGAACGCCGGTGGTAATACGAATCTTAAGTGTTTCTGCAAAATTCAATTGAAAGAGATTTTAATTGCAAATATTCAAAACTTTTAATATTCGAAAATTTCTGTAACTGCATACCTTTACGATATTTGGCACACCAAGTTTGCCCCGCCGAAATCCAAAACATTTGCTCGGGCGTGTAATCTAACCCAGGTAATTTTGGTTCTGCACCATTCTTGGCCACCCACTGGCGATAGGCTCTGTAGGATTCCTTGACACCTCCATTGTCGGCGATATTTTCACCTTGAGTATTGATGCCGTTAAGCTGGAAATAAGTATGAATGAGTTCGATCAAATTGGAATATAGTAAAATGAGAGATTCATTAAAATACTAGCATTTTATGGTTTTCCCCGCTGGATGTCGTTATCTATTGAGCTCTTTCCTTTACTATTCCGTATCCTTTTTTCCTTGCGTTTTCTCTTTCTTTCTCTCTCGTTGATATTCTGTTTTTGCTTCCCCCGCTCATTTTTTTTTTCTCCGCCCTCTTGTTCTGCCTTTCTCAATCTCTTTCCATGCCCCCATACTTTCCTTCGCTTTCCCATCCTTTTTTATCTTCGCTTTGCACACTACCTTCCCAATTCATCTCTTTCCACCTTTCCAATATAAGTTTCTTATCAACCTTATTTCCATTTTCAAAACATCCTTTGCTCTCTGTTTTTGCCTTCCCTCTTATTTTCCGCTTCTTACCCGCCTGCCAATTTTCTGTTCAACCATGTTTTTCCGTTTCCTTTTCCCATTTTTTCTTCCCCTTGCTTCGCGTTCCGTGAATTTTGCCGTTTTCTAGAAATAGGCGTGTCACTGCTTACTTCTTTCATAATCGGACATTTATTTATATTTAAGACACATGTATGTATGTGTAACAAAAAGTCTTTAATCTGCGCACAAAAGAATCGGACTGATATCGAATTAGGAATATTTCGTATATGAGGGCGTGGCGCAGCCTACTTTGGTTTATAGTTGAAATTTAATATTTAATATTTATTATGAATATTTTCCTAGTAGAAATATAGGAGCAAGGTTTATCGACCGCTATCCCACTCTACACTAGACTAGGGACTCATTCAGTCTACGTAAGGCTCTCACATACCGGCCTGTTAAATCTGTTCTGTCTAACACCTCCCAGTTTACCACCGGGATTCACTTTACCCCTACATTCATCATTATATCTAACTTCTACAAGACTAGTCCCCAAGGAGTTGAAACTAAAGGTTGAAAAGGAGTCGAAACAAAATCGTGGAGCAAAGAAATTACTTCCCACACGAAAACTTGTTCGAAGATTGGTTGGCTAAAGTTTGCTTTTGTTTGATCAGTTATTCCATACGTATATTGGCCAGAGCTGAGCATCTACAAAGGAAGTCTTCAACATTTTCTATTTCCGTATGTTTGTTTAATGGTGTTTCAGTTTATACTTATATTTAAGAATTCATGAGCTTAACACCGGCTTATAATAATTGAATTTCAATTATTATGTTTTCTAAGAGAAACTGAAAAGAAAGAAACATTTACTGGCATATTGTGGTCCAAAACATAATAATTGAAATTCAATTATTATAAGCCGGTGTTAAGCTCATGAATTCTTAAATATAAGTATAAACTGAACACACCATTAAACAAACATACATAAATATGTACAACTGAGCCCGAGTTTACAAAGCTTCTAATTCGCAACGAAGAAGAACTTTACAAAAACAAATCTACATGGCACACAAATCAATATAGAGACAAAATGTCTCAATTGTGTTGTTAGTGTAGAAATGAGAAAAACTGAATTAAGCATGAAAACAAATACCAGCAGGATGGCCTAGTGGTTAAAGGCTACTGCAGTTTCACCATGTGATTCACGGTTCGAATCCCGGTGAAACCTTTGATAACATTACAAAATTGCCTGATGATGATTACGTTGGCGGTTTTCGAAATGGTCCATCGCAATATGCCAGTAAATGTTTCTTTCTTTTCAGTTTCTCTTAGAAAACATAATAATTGAAATTCAATTATTATAAGCCGGTGTTAAGCTCATGAATTCTTAAATATTTTCTATTTCCTCCTCATCTTCAGGTGCGACGGAAATCATTTGTTGGGATTAATATGATTTCACCATGAACTCCCATCAGACAGTTATTATGCCAATTAACTGATCTTATGAAAAACGGTTAAGATAAATTAGGAACGGAGTTATGTTGTCACTGAGTCATGGTCAAGCTTTCTCCAGACACCTCAAATCAGTATCCGGTCGTTTCGGTTAGTCCAGCCGTGTTGTTGTTGTTGTTGTTGTTGTTGTAGCAATGCTCGCCCCACCTAATAGCCGCGACCGATCACAAATTGTCATCAATATCCTCTAACGGGAGCCCAAGGAAACTTGCCGTTTCAACAGGGGTGGACCATAAGGAAAGGGATGTTAGAGGCGTTGGTTCCACATTACAATTGAAGAGATGGTTGGTGTCATGTGGGGACACATTGCAAGCGGGGCATACATTTTGTATGTCGGGGTTGATTCTGGATAGGTAAGAGGTTAACCTGTTACAGTATCCAGAACGAAGTTGAGCAAGATTGACACGCGTTTCCCTGGGGAGTATGCGTTCCTCTTCCGCAAGTTTTGGATAATTTTCGTTAAGTACTGGATTCACCGGGCAATTCCCGGCATAAAGGTCCGACGCCTGTTTATGGAGTTCACCAAGGACCTGCTTCTGTTTTCTCACTTCATACGGCTGGGTTCTCAAGTGCCGTATTTCCTCAAAATGCTTACGGAGGTGACTCCTTAAGCCCCTAGGCGGTGCTGGTTCATCAATCAGATGTCTGTTGGGATGCCCAGGTTTCCGGGTATTCAACAGGAACTGTTTGGTCAGCATCTCATTTCTCTCCCTGATGGGGAGTATTCTCGCCTCATTATGCAGATGGTGTTCTGGGGACATAAGAAGACAGCCCGTGGCGATTCTGAGAGCAGTATTTTGGCAGGCCTGTAGTTTCTTCCAGTGGGTGATTTTTAGGCTTGGCGACCATATGGGTGACGCGTAGCACGTAATCGGCTGGCTAATGGCTTTGTATGTAGTCATGAGCGTTTCTTTATCTTTTCCTCAAGTACTGCCAGCGAGGGATTTGAGGATTTTGTTACTGCTCTGAATTCTCGGAACAATTGCGGCTGCGTGCTCACCAAAATGTAGATCCTGATCAAACGTCACACCCAAGATTTTGGGGTGTAGGACAGTCGGTAGCGTAGTGCCATCGACGTGGATGTTCAAAATGGTCGACATTTGGGGCGTCCATGTTGTAAATAAGGTCGCGCCAGCCGTCCTCTTGTTCAGTTCTCCTTCAGTGGCGTTCCCTAGTACTTCGCTTTGACCCCAGACCGATTTTATTGTTCTGTTATATCGAATTTGTTTGGGGACCGCCTTCAATCTGTTTCTGCCTTCCATGAATGGGATAGATGGGATTACCCCTGATATAAGTATTGTTCTGCACTTGAGACAACCGAGTGTGACAACTGCTTCGAGGGCCGTTATGCCTTCAGAAGATGGGACTAACCGCCGTCTTGTACACCCATACCTGCTACTTGACAGCTACAATAGATACGTAGGCAATGCTCCAGTTGCAGATGCTCGCCTGAAAAATTGTGACTGGTAGACTTAAACTCCTCTAAATAGGCTTGGACTAACAAAGGAACTAAACGGAAAGCTGTGTTTCTGGAGCCCCATAAGCATTTAGAACACTTACATTATAAGTGGAAAGCGTCACTGGCTTTCACAAGTAATGCGTTGCTCCGCAGAATCCTATCCTAGGACAGTGTGTGATCATAGGAAAACCGAAATATAGGTTTGGATCCGTGGCCTCATTCTAGGTTAATCCTCACTATCAAGGGAGCGTTAATGTCCAAAACCGTTTCGAAAAAGGTAAAGGTTCCATTTCAAAGACATTAAAAACGTATCCAAAGAAACTAAAAGTTTTTTTCCAACAAAATCGAAAAGGAAGATAAAGTGCGCGAAGAAACCTACTGTGATCCCGTAAAAATTTTTATTTTAAATGGGTTAGCTATCGCTCGAACCGTGCGGTATTGAAGGGGTTCAAGACGTTGCCAGCGCAATTTTTCAACCCAGTTGTCAAACTCATTTACCCCTGCCGAGTTCTGCATATGTTGCAGGTGAGGCGCTTGCGACCCCAAGCTTCTCGTGAAGGAAAAGGGTTGTATGGCCTAGAAGGTTCAAAGTGTAATTTCAAATCGTTCCCGAGATGGTCGGGCTAGTACCTAAATGGTGGTATACTCCATAATGTACCAGACCAACATCCGAAAATGGAACATCAACACCGACAAAACTCCCCAATACCTTCGGGAAGGCCCCAAATTGCTTCAAGAATAAGAAGACGGGTACTGATTCCACACTACTTAGAAGAAAGCCTACACTGTAGTTGTAACTTTTATATACTTACGTGCAGGCCCGTCTGCTCATCCGTGTAGTTGCCATACTGATCAATAATACACGCGGCCTTCTCCAAATAGGCTTTCTGAGTATTTTCCGCCCACCAATCAACCAAGTTGCCCTGCAAATCGAAACGGCGTCCCTGATCGTCGAAGCCGTGTGTTATTTCATGACCAATAACAAAACCAATAGCACCATAGTTCATATACTTTGGACGAGCAGCATTGAAGAAGTGACCTTGCAAAATACCAGCCGGGAATTCTACGATAGCAAGAAAAGCAATTATAATTTATTAGGGCTTGTTTTCTGTGAAGGTTTATATATACATCCTGTCTCAAATTCGATTTCGAAAGTAGCTGGTTTTAACTTTTCATCTTCAGGGGCTTTTTTTAAGAACGAACGAAAAAGGACACTGAAGATGGCACAATGCTAAAACCGGTAAATTTTCAAACCAAATTTTGCCAGAGAAGAAGGATAATTTTTATATAACATAAATAAAATTGAGAAAATTTAAACTTACGTATACTATTCTCAATGGCCGAATAGTAAGCATTTACAACCGCTGGCCGAGCATGACGAACCCAATCCGTTTTATTCACTGGCAAGCGCAGCTTATTGAATGAGTAATCTGTACCGAAGACATTCATCTTGAGGAATGACTCAAAATATTTATTTGGATCGATATCCAAATTATTATAATACTCCTCCAATTTCGCATTATCCAACATTTCATCGGGATATCCAATGTGTGTAGCCATGCTATGTAACTTTTTCTTAGCCTCGGCTTTGGTAGCTTCATCCATCCAATCGACTTCACTCAGCATATTATCGAAGATGCGACGTATTTGCGTTACCATATCGAGTGCGATAGCTTTGGAGTCTTCATTAAAATGTTTGCGCACATATAACGAACCAACGGCAATGGCCAAGCTGTATAAACCCCAAAAAACAAAAAAACATGGAACGGGCGTGTGAACGATGTAAGAATAATGTTTACGCAATCAACACAAAAAAGTTTTGGCGCAGGATGAAGTAAAAGCATGGATCGCGATGTGGTGGAATTTTACGTAACGAAAGTAAATTGTAACAAACGATGTATGCAACAAAACAACAACAACAAAATACGATGACAAGCGATGCGTTTCATATGCGTGTGAGTATGAAAACACGATAAAATACGAATTAACACGATGACGAAAGAACAAGAATAACGATGTGACATAAAACAAAAAGAAAGAATAATACAATTGCAATGAGTAAACCTTTTAAACAAATTAATCAAAGAAATTATAAATTACTAAAAATTATAAATAAGCAAAAATGTGCACTCAAACAATTTTTAATTTTTTTTGTTTTAGATGTTTCAAAAAATGTTGCAGAAGTGCATGAAAAAGCATGCCAGCAATTGAATAAAGTGCAAAGCGTTGGGGATTGTGACAAAGCCAAATAAAATTTGCAAAAAAAAATGTGTGCGTAAATATTAAAAATAATAAATACCTAAAGGCCATTTTAAAAAATACGCAAACAAAATTGAGGAGCGCAAGCTTAGAATATTTTCTATAATGTCCCCTTTTTCTTCCTGCGTACACGCCTAGAAGGTTTAGAACAGTGGTTACCAAAAGTGAAATAGTGGCTATGTTGATAGGCATTTAGTCGTTGGTTAACGAGCAACGAAGCAAGACGTATGCACTCATGTTTGTTAACGTTAAAAAAATAATTTGGAAATATTGTAATATACAAATATTATTTTATTGCTTGAGTCTAACAGATAATTAAAATGAAATATAATGCTAACATTAAATAATTCAAGGTTCGAACCTTGAATCATTTATAAATAAGCCGATAAAAACAAAAACAATTGTTAATAAACCATGAGCACTTGGGAATGTCAAACAAAGGAATTGACAATAAACAAAAATCCAGCATTATCAGTGATTTGCACCAGATGGCGCAACACTGAATAAATATAGTTGGTAAAAAGGAATAGAAGTAGCAAATTTGCCAGTCAAACAAACCACCGCTGTATAGCTAAATGGTTAGCGCAGCATGCCTAAAGCGTACTGATGATGAAGGCTTAGCACCCTTCGAAATGGATCTATCGGCGCAGCTATGGCAGGTTGTCTGAAAAATTTTCTACGTACTATTCCAAAAACAAAATACAATTTTTCAAATTTAGAAAAATTAAAAAATAACAATAATTATCATTAGAAAAAAACTATTGTTCTGGCCTTGAGCTCGAATCGAACCTTGAATCATTTATAAATAGGCCGATAAAAACAAAAACAATTGCTAACATTAAATATTTACTACATTCTCCACATTCTAGGTTGCTCGTGTGAAAATGTATTTTTTTAATTGTCCAAATAAACAATAGCCTCTTTCGATGTTATTACTCTGCTTGTTCAGCAACTACAAAACGAGAGAAAATATTAATACGTGTGAAGTGAGCGTGAATAATTCAGGGTTGGGTTTTTCGATACAATTGTACTTTTTTGATACAATTTGACTAAAGAAAGTACTGAAGTACTACGCTGCCATTTTTGGTACAATTTTGCCTACAGCTAATATTCTAATTCAAGTAATGTATTTTGACGCTATGGCAACCTTCTTTCGAACAAACGACAACGTTGCTTTCATTTGTGTACTAGCACTAGTAGTTCGATTAGCACTGTCTCTCTTTATCCCATACAATTTTTCAAGCAATAATTAGTTTGAAATAATATGTCCCTACATACATATGTATGAAACCCACCTGTTTTCACTGAAATCAAAAAGAATATTTGGATAACACTACTATTTCTAAAATAGATGTAAACAAAAACCATATGGATATTGATAGTATATATTGCGGAGCTGAAGTAGATCTATTCATTTGTAAAAATTTATTAAAAAAACCACCTTTTCAAAATTTTTAACTAAACTTCAAACTATTTTACATGGAGTTTTGTAAAAACCTACAGACGAAAATTGACTTTGATAATGAAATTTTGAATTGGGTCACAAAGCTTGCTCCTGAAACTGTTTTATCAGGAGAAGTAATTAGCATTGTTCCACTGGTTGCTAAATTATTTCCTATATGTGAAATTAATAATGATGAGGAACATATTAGAATACGAAGAATTGCGTGCTCTTAAAAATCGTTCCATTTCTGAGTTTTGGGCAAAGGTGCGATTATTGAAAAATGAACTGAACTAGCCGTTTTTTTGCAAATATATACAGAATTCCACAGGGGGTTTTATCAATTTCACATTCTTCAGCGAATGTTGAAAGAATATTTTCGATACAGAATATAATTAAAACCAGGTGTAGAAATCGTGTACTTGTTGAATCAGTTTCTTCTTTGATAAAACAAAGGATTTTATTAAGGCCAGGGGGGCAATGTCTTTATAATATGCAGATTGATAAGGGAGTTAGTCGTGAACAAAATTTAATCATTGACGAGGATGAAACGTTTTTTGATTAACAAACATACATACATATATGCAAATATTTAAAATATACCTATGTAGTAATATGTTTTATGTATGAGAAAAGCATACTTATGTTTTTCAACAACTCTTATTGAACTAAAAAAAATGTTTCCTTCTAAATAAAAAGAAAAATTAATTTCAAATGAATACACACATTAAGCACGTAGTTTCATTTTGCTACTAAGAAGTAAAAAAAAAAGTAAATGAGTAAATCCATACACAAAAAAATTCAGTACAATTTGAACGAAAAAAGTACGATTTTTGAGTGGATTTATTACATTTCATGAAATGTCATTTCCCAACCCTGGAATAATTATTTCACTAGCTGACAATCTCTGGTTTGTAAAATCACGTTCCATTATTTTATTCGGGCCAGGATAGTGCGTTCGCTTATTCTCTCTTTGGAGTGATATCATTGTACTCGAAGAGAATGTATTCAGCAGCCGCACATGGCGGAACTATACAAGGTGGGAACACGGTGACAGCTGATTTGTACTTTTTTAATTTGATTTGATACATAACTTCAGGCGCAGTACGATTTTGACATTTGTTCGTCGATTTACAAAAGCAAAGTACATGGAACTTTTATTTATGTTTGTAGGTATGTCATCATGCTGCCACCTTGTGTGGTTCCGCCATGCAGCCGCATCTGCGATGTCCAGGAAACGATTGTGGCTCTCTGATGAGAGAGCACTTAAGTTCACTACTTAAATACCTATTTACCCTTTTATCTCATTCTCAAGCCGACCTTTATTAATCAGGTAAACTATACATAGTAGATATCATTAAAATTAAAACTTAGCCTTTTAATCGCTAAGATGATGAACTGATCTATTGACTGTCTGATAAAAACACACTTGGAACTCCCCAACTAAGATAGGGGGTATGCAACAGTTTCTTTGTCACTGCATTGCACTGGCCGGAACATTCTTTAGCCAATAGTTCTGTGAAACCCAGGCGCAAACTTTGCTATGTCATACAAATGCTGCGATTCACTCCGATGAATTACCGAAATCCAAAAGGTGGGCCCAGAGGAAGCATAATGACCCAAAAGGCCTAGATATGCTGTTATTGCTGTTGGCTTTGATTTCTTTACGAGCCAGATCTTCTGACGTTAGACCAATATAACAATGGTGTTAAATAAGTTTTCTTCATGAGCAAATAACTATGTTAATCGTATCGCTCTCCCTTAGGGGGTCCACATTTCCCAAATACATTGGCTATTTCAGGATTTAGTCTGGTGGATATGATGTTAACCTGCAATAAATTCTGTGGATATAGCTGGTGATTTAGCCTCTATGGCAGACACCACAGGTTTCCCTTGAGCCTTTTAAAAGAACTGATACGATGAGAAATGTCGCGCTACCTCAAAAAAAGGATGCTGCTTATAAAAGGAGAAGAAACGCATATTAAGTTAGTGCGAGGGGCTTCAGGGGCTGGTCGATAGGAATAATGCTCGAAAATTCGATCATAATATCTGACGTATGACGGAAGGTTTTAAGACCAGGGCAAATTTCTGCAAGAATGATAATGATGACCTGGTAACTGACGTTCAGAGTGTGTTTAAGTGTCATTACTAGCTAGCAAGGAAGAAGATTAACCTGATAACCTATAGCCAATGACAGAAACAACATTTTCCGGCAAAAGTGAGAACGACAATATCCCGTATAAAGAATAATATGGCGCCCAGTAATGGCGGACTTCCCACCGAGCTGTCCAACACCATTGGTAAAGAATATGCATTAACTTCAATAGGGACGGGTGAGCGCATGTCTAGATTTGAATTAAAAGTGGATCTTGCGATAAATGAGGACAAGATGAAGTACTTGCTGTCAGCCAAGAGAGAATCGACTCATTTGCGTCTTGGCAGTCAATACACTGTTGGGGACATACTGATAAGCCGTATGAGCTTTAGGCGGATAAAAAGATAGTACAGCAAATAAAAACCCAAAGGCTTTGCTGGTTAGGCCATGCTATGCGAATGGTGGAAGACGCTACGGACAATAAAGTATTTCAGACCACATCACAGCCTGGAAGCAGAGGAATGGGGTTACCTCCACTGATTTAAGAGAGTCAGCTGGAGAACGACTTGACCTCCCTTGGTGCTCTCAAATGGGGTCAGTTATCACTTAACAGGGATAGCTGGCGTGACTTTTTATGAAACGAATATCATCTAAAACCATATCTTAGAAATATTTTTAAAAACGCCCTATTTCAGAATTTATACGGAGAACTCCGTACCTCAGAAATTTATTCAAAACGACCTATCCTAGAATTTGTTTTATAAGTGGGATACGTCGATCTTCAACCAAATTCTGAAATAAGGCGACTTTGATCCAAATCCTGAGATATAGCGTTTTAAAAAAATATTGTACGAGAGAGTGTTTTGGAGCTTTTATCCGAGATATACCACCCGGCCGTCAACATTATTTTAGTCTTTTACACTGGAAATGCGCATATATTTAAATGGTGACACACCTTATTGCAGAATGAATATTATCTATAAAGTGATGAGCTTTACCCCTATAACATGTTGTATGTGTCTTAAGAAATTGATATATATGATAGATATCCTAAATAATGAAAAGCATTAGAACTCATGCAAATGTTAACTCAAACCAATCACAAAACAAAAGAAAAGCAAAAATTCAAATTTACTAAAACTCAATACCCATCTACTTCATATTCGATATCATCTACTCCGCTGTAAAATAAAGAAATAGAGATAAAACAAAATACTTATTTACTTGATTAAGTTATGCAGTTAAGTTTTAACGAATTAAAAACACTGAGCAAGAAAATTCCAAACAAGAACACGTGCAACAACACAAATAAATTAACTTAAATTGAAAGTGCTCAAAAAGTCGTATTTTTATAAATAATTTGTTATAAAGCACGATTTGATTGACAGTAAAACAATAATAATAACTAAGAAGTGGTTTACATATAACGAGATTATCTTCATTTTCGTACTTAACTCCTCTTATCTTTAATTACATAACTAGATTTCCATATACATTTTTGCCCTCGTTAATTGATAATTATGAACAAGCTTTAGAGATGCGATTTTTTGCATAGAAAAATGTTCACCTCTAGCGTGTAATCCCTAATTGGAAGCACAAATTAAACCGGAAACGTAAACATTTTACAGTAAATAATCTAAGTGCCAGGAATGGAACATATGTAAACGCGTAGATTATGTAATGACGATTTCTTGTACATTAAAGGGCCCATTACTGATGATAGACTTGACTTCACTTGGCAATTTAGCCACGATTATAATCCACTTAGCACATACAATCTGGCATCATAATCAATAAATGTCAATTTGTATGACAAAATGTCAAAATGAAAGGGAAACAAACAAATGGCATCTCAAAATGTAAACGTCACTTAGAACTTACATAGAAAATCAAAATTCAACAGACTTTTAAGTCAAGTTAAGTGTTGCTAAGTTTTGAGTAATCAGTAACATGCAATGTTCATTTAACAGAACTGTAAGTGACAGTTATCAAGTCAAGTCAAGTCTTAGCTAAGTATTAGTAATGGGCCCTTAAGGCAGGTGTAAACGTGGTCTAAAGGGCCGTTTGAACTTGACGTATCCATTTCTATATAAAACAGCAGATCGAACCAACCTTATGGAAATCAATGTAATCGATTAATGGCACCATACCATAACGCTAAAGCCATAACCATATCATAGCCCATGATACAAAAGAAGATGGTTCCACTCAAAATTTTTGATGTATTTGGGGATTTTTGAAGTTTCATAATGTTATTGTTTTGCCAGAAGCGTTGTCATACCGTTACTGCTTACTAATTGTCATTTTTCGGGATGGAAATTTCCTTAGGATGAAAACGCAATGGTCATCTGAGACAATAATAATATGCTTTAGCACATGCAATTTTATTGAAAAATAGTGTATAATGACTCATACATTGGTTAATGACTCATATCTTTATAGCAGCTTGACCCCTACACAGGAAAAAAATACACGAAAAATCCTGTTGGTCTAGCATGGCCCTATTATCATGCCCCTACAGTGGATATTTCTTAAGGCATGTTGAGAAAAAGTGTACCTCCAAAGTCTGCACATCTATGTCCATGCTAAAAGGGCACAGAATGGGTATAGGCAGGGCTGCCCCAAGGTGACCCCTGCTACAACGGGCAAAAACACTCTCATAACTTGCAGAGCTACAGGGTAATGTTCTCCCTAAAAAATGGTTTAACAATTCCCTCCTAAAGCGCAACGCATGAATTATACATTAAATAACAAGTAAGAAAGGCTAAGTTCGGGTGTAACCGAACATTACATACTCAGTTGAGAGCTATGGAGACAAAATAAGGAAAATCACCATGTAGGAAAATGAACCTAGGGTAACCCTGGAATGTGGTTGTATGACATGTGTATCAAATGGAAGGTATTAAAGAGTATTTTAAGAGAGAGTAGGCCATAGTTCTATGGATGGACGCCATTTAGGGATATCGCCATAAAGGTGGACCAGGGCTGACTCTAGAATTTGTTTGTACGATATGGGTATCAAATGAAAGGTGTTACTGAGCATTTTAAGAGGGAGTCGGCCTTAGGTCTATCGGTGGACGCCTTTTCGAGATATCGCCATTAAGGTGGACCAGGGGTGTCTCTAGAATGTGTTTGTACGATATGGGTATCAAATGAAAGGTGGTAATGAGTATTTTAAAAGGGAATGGGCTTTAGTTCTATAGGTGAACGCCTTTTCGAGAAATCGTCATAAAGGTGGACCAGGGGTGACTCTAGAATATGTTTGTACGATATGGTATCAAATGAAAGCTGTTAATGAGTATTTTGAAAAGGAGTGATCCTTAGTTCCATAGGTGGACGCCGTTTCGAGATATCGCCATAAAGGTGGACCAGGGCTGACTCTAGAATGTGTTTGTACGATATGGGAATCAAATGAAAGGTGTGACTGAGCATTTTAAGAGGGAGTGGGCATTAGGTCTATAGGTGGACGTCTTTTCGAGATATCGCCATTAGTGTGGGCCAGGGGTGACTCTATAATGTTTGTACGATATGGGTATCAAACGAAAGGTGTTACTGAGCATTTTAAGAGGGAGTGGGCATTAGGTCTATAGGTGGACGCCTTTTCGAGATATCGCCATTAGGGTGGGCCAGGGGTGACTCTAGAATGTGTTTGTACGATATGGGTATCAAATGAAAGGTGGTAATGAGTATTTTAAAAGGGAGTAATCCTTAGTTCTATAGGTGGACGCCTTTTCGAGATATCGCCATTAGGGTGGGCCAGGGTGACGCTAGAATGTGTTTGTACGATATGGGTATCAAACGAAAGGTGTTACTGAGCATTTTAAGAGGGAGTGGGCATTAGGTCTATAGGTGGACGCCTTTTCGAGATATCGCCATTAGGGTGGGCCAGGGGTGACTCTAGAATGTGTTTGTACGATATGGGTATCAAAAGAAAGGTGGTAATGAGTATTTTAAAAGGGAGTAATCCTTAGTTCTATAGGTGGACGCCTTTTCGAGATATCGCCATAAAGGTGGACCAAGGGTGACTCTAGAATGTTTGTACGATATGGGTGAGTAAGGGAGTAATCCTTAGTTCTATATGTGGACGCCTTTTCGAGATATCGCCATTAGGGTGGGCCCGGGTGACGCTAGAATGTGTTTGTACGATATGGGTATCAAACGAAAGGTGTTACTGAGCATTTTAAGAGGGAGTGGGCATTAGGTCTATAGGTGGACGCCTTTTCGAGATATCGCCATTAGGGTGGGCCAGGGGTGACGCTAGAATGTGTTTGTACGATATGGGTATCAAATGAAAGGTGTTACTGAGCATTTTAAGAGGGAGTGGGCATTAGGTCTATAGGTGGACGCCTTTTCGAGATATCGCCATTAGGGTGGGCCAGGGATGACTCTAGAATGTTTGTACGATATGGGTATCAAACGAAATGTGTTACTGAGCATTTTAAGAGGGAGTGGGCATTAGGTCTATAGGTGGAGGCCTTTTCGAGACACCGTCAATAGGGTGGGCCAGGGGTGACTCTAGAATGTTTGTACGATATGGGTATCAAACGAAAGGTGTTACTGAGCATTTTAAGAGGGAGTGGGCATTAGGTCTATAGGTGGAAGCCTTTTCGAGATATCGCCATTAGGGTGGGCCAGGGGTGACTCTAGAATGTGTTTGTACGATATGGATATCAAATTAAGGTATTAATGAGGCGTTTAAAAGCGAGTGGCCCTTAGATGTATATGTGAAGGTGTTCTCGCGATATCGACCAAAATGTGGACCAGGTGATCCAGAAAATCATCTGTCGGGTACTGCTAATTTATTTATATATGCAATACCACTAACAGTATTCCTGCCAAGATTCCAAGGGCTGTTGATTTCGCCTTGTAGAACTTTTTCATTTTCTTCTACTTAATATGGTAGATGTCACACCCATTTTACAAAGTTTTTTCCAAAGTTATATTTTGCGTCAATAAACCAATCCAGTTACCATGTTTCATCCCTTTTTTCGTATTTGGTATAGAATTATGGCATTTTTTTCATTTTTCGTAATTTTCGATATCGATAAAGTGGGCGTGGTTATGGTCGGATTTCGGCCATTTTTTATACCAAGATAAAGTGAGTTCAGAAAAGTAGGTGGGCAAAGTTTAGTAAAGATATATCGGTTTTTGCTCAAGTTATTGTGTTAACGGCCGAGCGGAAGGACAGACGGTGGACTGTGTATAAAAACTGGGCGTGGCTTCCACCAATTTCGCCCATTTTCACAGAGAACAGTTACCGTCATAGAATCTATGTCCCTACCAAATTTGAGAAGGATTGGTAAATTTTTGTTCGACTTATGGCATTAAAAGTATTCTAGACAAACTAAATGAAAATGGGCGGAGCCACGCCCATTTTGAAATTTTCTTTTATTTTTGTATTTTGTTGCATCATATCATTACAGGAGTTGAATTTTGACTTAATTTACTTATATACAGTAAAGATATTAAATTTTTTGTTAAAATTTGAATTTAAAAAAAAAAATTTTTTAAAAGTGGGCGTGTTCTTCATCCAATTTTGCTAATTTTCATTTAGCACATATATAGTAATAGTAGTAGCGTTCCTGCCAAATTTCATCATGATATCTTCAACGACTGCCAAATTACAGCTTGCAAAACTTTTAAATTACCTTCTTGTAAAAGTGGGCGGTGCCACGCCCATTGTCCAAAATCTTACTAAGTTTCTATTCTGCGTCATAACTTCAACCCATCTGCCAAGTTTCATCGCTTTAACCGCCTTTGGCAATGAATTATCGCATTTTTTCGGTTTTTCGAAATTTTCGATATCGAAAAAGTGGGCGTGGTTATAGTCCGATATCGTTCATTTTAAATAGCGATCTGAGATGAGTGCCCAGGAATCTACATACTAAATTTCATCAAGATACCTCAAAATTTACTCAAGTTATCGTGTTAACGGACGGACGGACGGACGGACGGACGGACATGGCTCAATCAAATTTTTTTTCGATCCTGATTATTTTGATATATGGAAGTCTATATCTATCTCGATTCCTTTATATATGTACAACCAACCGTTATCCAATCAAACTTAATATACTCTGTGAGCTCTGCTCAACTGAGTATAAAAAAATAAGAAATGTGGACTTGTAGCCAATTTATCAAGAAATTGCGGTGTCAGTTCATAAGGACCTCATTTGAGCAAGCAATTGACAAACGTGTATGTTTTGTACAAAATCTTCTGTCTCTATTCCCTTGCTTTGCATACTTCGATCCATGTTTCTTCCATCAAAACAATTTTAGGGAGCTCGAAAAACTTATTAAAACCCTTCTTTTCTATACTGATATTTCGTATTAAAATTTTTCCAAGGCATGGGGCTTATTTTTTTTTTTTTTTCTTTTTTATTTAAAATAACCATGAAAGTAATTTAGTCGTATTCGTTAATATGAAATCCATCAAAATTAGAAAAATTCATAACATTTTTCAATCTGGTAGCTTGTTTTTGGTGAAATTGTCATTGTCCCCGCAAAAGTCAAGTGGCTAACGTTACACTAAATGAAACTACCTCCATTTTTTGTATCATGATCATAGCCAACTAATTGGATTTTGCTTTTTCCCCATATCCATAACCTAAAAATATTTGAGTTGGAGAATTTACTAACTTTTTGTAGATTTTTTTTTTTTTTTTTTGATACGTTTTGACTGACGGGGACGGGAAGGTGGGAGCAGGCCTCTTTTCGCCAGATCTGGGTCTAGAGGTCTCTTTTCGCCTACCAGATCACTGTAGTGTTTACCAAGCGGAAATGCTGGCAATACACAAGGCTGTGAACCATCTTGGTTCTATGCCTAAGGATGGTAAACGGGTGTTTATTTTCTCAGACAGCCAGGCCGCATTAATGGCCCTGGACTCATTCGTCGACAACGCAAAGTCGGTCACTGAATGCCGCAGATGGCTCAGCACTTCAGTATCAGCCTTATATGGGTACCTGGGCACAGGGATATTGAAGGCAATTGCAGAGCAGACGAGCTGGCTAGGAGAGGCACCACCGACCATATCCTTCCGGGAAATGATTCGGTAGGCATACCCATGGCCACTTTCAGGCTTCGTGTGAGCACAAGCACTATAAGAATCGCAAATGGAGTATGGTCAGCCATATCATCGTGTGAGACATCCAGGCAAACCTGGCCCTCATATGACAAGGGGCGCACAGAAGCGCTTCTGTTTTTAAACAAATCAGTTCTATGGTCCCTGATAAGGGTTCTAACAGGGCATTGCTTAATAGAATGGGCGTAACAACCTTCGACTATTGTCGCAGCTGCAGATATACAGAAGAGGAAGAGAGTGTCCAGCACATTCTCTGTCATTGTCCAGAGCTTAGTAGGCGTAGGTTGGCCATCCTTGGTAAGCCTTTTCTACATGACCTCGCTGAGGTCTCTAGCTATGAAGTAAAGGCTCTAGCAAAATTTATAATTTCCACGAGGTGGTTAGACCCGCTTTAGGCAGGGTAGGGGTCCTCTTTGAGACCGTATAGGGTATTAGAATGGGCCCACTGGTGGCCTAAGTAGTGAGCTGTTACCATAGTGTCTAGCTCAGCCCTTGCAACCTAACCTAACCTAACCTACGTTTTCACTAAGACACTTATTTTTTGTGGTATATGTTTGCAATTTTTGCGTTTTCTTCATTTTTTTGAAAGTTTCACGACTTTTAGGTTAAGGCACCAATAACTGATGCCATTTGATATGGATAAGTAAAAATATTGTGACGAATATTAGTGACACTTAGTGATACTCAGTGATCTGATACTAAGTAAATAAAGCCACAACAACAATAAGGCAAGCTGCCACACTTGTATGTACGTAAACAAATTAATCATTATGTCTACACATATGACCATACAAGCAGCGGAGAAAACGCACAAGCAAATGCATATATTTGAGATACTCCCAAAAGTAGGCAATCATCGGTGGAAGTATCACTCACACATACACGCGCATATTGCTACGCGAGAAGCTATAATGTAGTTGTAGCTGATGAGTTTATAGCTGGTAAACAAGTAGTAAATTCTAGAAAATAGAAACGCCTAGGAGTATGCGAACGAGACATCACAGAGTATTGTTATGTGTGTAACATATCAAATTCTTAACAGAGGCACTCTCCCACTCTACCTCTGTTACAATGTATGTAGGTATACTAATATGTATAATATAGTTGTAAGCATTTTAAACTGAAATAAAGAATGATTCGTTAACAGAATTTCACTGCGTATACATATCAAGTATAAAAGGAGTTAAAGCTGAGTAATCAGTAATCAGTTGGATTTAAGCAAGCTATTGGTTGTGAAGTATCAGTGTTATTGTGAAGTACTTTAATAAAGGCCATTTTGCATTATTGAATATTACAGTTATTTATTCAACAGTTTAGCGATAAGAACGTTAGTAGAAGGTGTAAAATAAGCGGAATTGCACTAAATTCGTTACAATATGGTTATGACTATGGCGTTATGACTATGTCAAATTTGCCAGACCCTTGAGGCTCTGCATGCTGTTCGCAAGTAAAATTCCACTTTTCTTTTTCTAAGTGAGACAGTGGTGGCCAATAAATGTTGACGTTTTCTTACCTATCATCAAAAAGTATTGAGATATAAATAATGCTCTGGTAGACTGTAGCGGTATTTATTGACTACCGAATAACAAACATATCACCTGTACAGAAACAAGATGACGCAGAGAGTTAAATCTTTTTCGAAGGTGCTTAGTCCCTTGTTATGCAAAACGCAGCGTAAATGAGACACTTTTTCTCATGTGCAATCAACTTTTTATAAATCAAAAGCGTTCACGCATTTCAGTAACTAAGCTTATTTGTTATTTTGGTAATAATAAGAAGTGGTGAATGCGAAATGGTGTGACGCAGTTAAGGCTTGGTTTCCTCCAAAAGCGGTGCCGCTATGTTACGACCGCTAAAAAGCGACCGGTATACTCACCGTTTTCAAATGGCAGCGCTGTTTGGAAACTACGAAGAGTTGCGGCATACGACTCGCAAAATATAATTTTGCTTTTTATTTTTTTTTTATTTTTTTCTATAAACTAACGTACAAGAAAAAAATTTAATTTTTTATAAATATGTACATAATTTCCATTATTTGACAAAATTTTCACCACCTTGACAAAAGCGGTTGTAAAAAACGTAATATTGAATGCCCTGCCGCTATATTACGTTACGGTGAACTTCACCGTATTCTTAGTTTCCACATACACTTTTACACTGCAACATTTTTGACCACATACTTTACCGCTATGTAACGGCCGCTATATAGCACCGCTTTCGAGGAAACCAAGCCTTTACTAAGTGTCACGGCATTTTGGAAAATCAGGCCCTTATACTGTTTTTCATTTGATAATTTGGCTAAATTGTCCTTTAAAATTTGATTAGATGAATAGGGGCTCTCACAAATAAAATACATGAAAATAAATGTCAAATTCGGATTTGGATTGGGATATCAAATTTTCTAACAAAATTAGGGAGGCTCGAAATTCATTTCAGACCTATGGTCCCATGGACAATATTACTCAGTATGACCCATAGATTCAGGAACTGGATGTGCACCTGAAGAGTTTTTCCCCCATTTTTCCCATACAATTTGACCCGCCCTAATATATGTATATGTATTGGGTTTTTGAACTGTTTTAAAAATCTTAGCTTTTTACGATTTGCATTGCAGTTGTTGGTGTACTGAATAATTTGTATGCTTACCTGAAGCACGGTACGTCATCTTTCCCTACACAATAAAAACTGTGATAATATAAAACAAAATAACATTACAACAAAACTTCGAGACAATTGTGTTGAACCATGGCTCAACTATATGGTTGGCTCATCCCATCAGCTGATTTTTTTTTTTCATTTCACTGCGTTTGCCATCTCCTTTTGACAATCCCTACGTCAAAAGGAGATGGCAAACGCAAAATGCAACCAACACATTGATAATACTTTTTTACTGAACTGAACTTTCGGTTGTCATTTACGTCCCCCAACACAGGGTAACAAGCTTTCAATAAAATCTATAATTGTGGATATTTTGTAGAAGTAATGGCAAAAATCTATTGCGAATACACGAAAACTAACAAAACATCTGACTTTTGTTTTCACTTTTTGAATGACAGTCGATGCTTCAGTAAGCACGTATAAAATGAGAATTTCGATCATTTACAGTGACTAACTCAAGATAGTGAAAACGGCTCTTAGACCACGTTTACACATGCATCTACAGTAAATCCACAATGCTTTATCTGCGTTCTCATATATATCCCATCCAAAGCAATTAGATTATTGTCTGTCAGATCTCAGCTATCTTGTTTATGCTTTTTTTTGACATTTCTCTTTTTTGTTTGTGCTTCCGTTTAACATAAATTGCAAACGCCTTTCGGGCCAGCCATTCATTGAATTTTTTTTAATAGAAAGTTAAAGCATTACAAATCTTTTCCTAAACTTGCATTTATTTTTTTAACACTCAATTAATAAGTTTTCAAATAACGCTCATCTTTACATCGAAAAACTGATTGTTAAAACCATTCGAGAAATATTTTATCGAATCAAATCTATTTACACCGAAAAAAAAAACAAATTTGTTTTTCAGATTAATCGGTTAACAGTAGAAATTTAAAAAATATCAACAAAGAGGAAACTGAGCCTTGTGTCTAGTAAAGCCGGCAGATCCCGCGCTTTTTTATGGAACAATGTGATTTGTGACTTCAGAGCGATTTTTAGTGGTGACTGTGGCCGATCATTGTGCTTATTGAGAACTGATGTTTTCATCATTGGTAAGCATGATTGCAAACAGCACACAGAGGCCATCAGAGTCAGTCAGTCACTGTGATTCTTCGAATCTGTAGCTGCGCTGTCATAAAAAAAAAACTGGTATATAGATGTTCGCTTACTCAAGAGTCTACTGGGTGTAAAGGAAAAAATTTTTCGAAAAACTTTTAAAAATGCTCTTTCGCATCTAAAATCGTCGCAATCAATGATATAAATACTTGCACTACACTTCACCCTAATATATACACATTAGACTGGGTTGGCCCCCATACAAAAAAAAAAGTTGCTAATGTCCGCCCCTAAATTTGAAGATTATGTTGAGAGGGTTTCGGAAAAATTTTTTTTAATTTTTTTGATCCTTCGAAATACAGCCAAAATTTCGTTGTAACTTGGTTATTTGACGTCCGATTTTTTAAGTTGATTTGTCATTTTTTTGGCCTTGAGAAGCTTCACATTTCTGTTTAATGTCCTTTTAAGCTATGAAGTCGTTTTCACATGATTAGGTCAGCTAACAAAATTTTACCCCTTCCCCCTAATGTATGTTTTTTTCCTTACCAAACAAAAGTACTTAAAAATTCAAGAAAATGTTGGTTTGAAACCATATTACTAAAATAATAAACAAACTTTGAATATTTATTGCAATGTTATTTTACCTGATTCTTATTATACTTAGACCAGGGTTTGCATTGAAAAGTTAATAAAGATATGCCAAATATCATGAATAGGGGAAGTCAAAGTAAATAAGTGAGTCAGACCTGTTGTTTCGTATTTATAATAATAACACTATGCGACAAAATCAACTGTTTTCTGGGTATTGGACAAACCCCACTTTTTCGTAGAGATTGAGGCTTAAGTAAACAAAGTACTATCTCCGTTTTTCGAACTTAGCCTCCAAAAAATAGATATCGGCTTACGGAATTCGAAGTTCGAAATTCTACATTTTTTGAGAAATTTAGTATAACAGCTGTTATACGAGGTGAAAGGTCAGACTTTGACTTCTGAATACAGACTCTGACTTCTGAATACAGACTCTGACTGGCATGGAAAAGCCGAATGCGACAAAAGTGGGGCGAAATGTTCATCTTGCGATAAAATTTACGCCAAGTACTCAAATTGCCATTTGATTTATAAATAAAGCACTTTTTCGTGTTTGAAAGTATTTAATTAAATTTCCAATTTTCTTTTTCAACTAAAATTGCCAGAAATATTAATTTCGTGATTTTTAACGCAGCCAATTTACTTGCGTTTATTTAACAACACAGCTGATCGTCGATAAACAAATATCGATACAAAAAGTTACCGAATAACGAAATCGTTATAGTTATCGATTCGCAAATAAAGCGATGCCAAATGTCGGTAAAAAAAGTTAGTGAATTCCACTACTGGTCTGTGACTCGGATCATTGGCAAATGTGGTTGTTAAATGCGATTTATATTGTAATCCTCTATTACTGTTCAGTCACAAATAAAAGTGGGTGCTACTAAAAAGTCACAGTCACAAAATGTGTGAACTGCCAATTATTTCGGTTAATATTGCCTAGTGCCAGAGTCGAATTCGGATCGGCGATTGTGCTTTGTTAATCGGGATTAAAAGGTGGTGTTTATCAAAGCTACAAAAATATTTTACAAAAAACAGTGAGCACAAAAAACAAACGCAAATTGAACAAAGTGAAAAATAATGAACTATTCTGCAGAATGGCAAAACAAAAGAAAACAAATAAATTCAATAATATTATTAGTACCCCTCTATCTCTTCATCCCGATCGTCGATATCATCATAAAAGCTGTAAAAATAAAAATAAAAAACAAACACATATATCTATACAAAATTCATTTACATATTTACAAATTCGGATTTTAAGGGTTAAAAGATAGAAATTTTACTTATAGAAAATAAAATCAATAACCAAATTTAAGAAAAGGTTTAAAAAATAAATAAATAATAAATAAATAAATTTAAATAATTTAATACAAAAATAACATATATACACTAATTTATACATATACACATGCATTTAATTTTTTAAGCCATAGAAGGAGTTACTATTAAGGTGCATGCACACAAAGCAATACTTAAAACTACTGCTTTGCATTTTGGACACAAAAAAAAGGACAGAAGACAACATCAACTACATAACGAGAAGGAGTAATTTTCAGATTTCTCATTTGCACACTTGCTCTAGAAATTATAAACAAACAAATACTACACATAAAGATTCACCTACCTGCCACTTGTGATGTCAACACATTCCTTCCAACGCGCCTCCTGCTCTTGACGTCCAGACAAAGCCGTTGCATATTGTAATTGACGTTTACGGAATTGTTCCGATAGGAAAACTATAGAGAAAGCGTGAATACGCCACATCATATAATTGGCAATTACACGATTTGGTGTACGCTCTAACAATGGACCTAAAGCATCGAAGAAACTAGGCACTGATAGATTGACAGGTTCATCTTCTGTTACTTGGATTTTGGAAGGCAATAAAGCGTTTGTATACTCCAGCCATTGCACATAGGGATAGGTTTCTTGTAATTGTTTTATGGTGCGTAAATTATAGAGATCATTGGTGTTGCGACGTTTTTCAGCAGGCCAGGAGATCTAAAGAGAATGTATGTATGTATGTAGATAATGTTTGATTGAGATTTGTATCAATTAACAGTCAGATGTCAAGCTTACATTAGCCAATGCGATTTCGAAATCAATCGATTCACGTAGCTCCTTCTTTGCACGTTCCTTATCAGCACCGAACAGCACAGCAATATCGACCATGTAATCGTAGTAGGAACTCACTAGCGTCTCATTGAAGCCCTTTACGAGATATTCGCGACTTAAGCCAATAGATGATTGATCGTACTGAAATTAACATAAATTAAATTAAAACATTAAAGGGACTGTAGGGGAATTCACTAATTTGTTTAACAATATTCGGCATCGTTATCGAAACTAGTCATTTCTTAATACTAGTAATGAAAAAATTCCATCCGCCGAATCAGGTGATAGACGAGGACAATATGAGACATTGTGTACGTTCCCTCTCCCACCCAACCACTCTGAAAGGATGAACGTCACCGTAATAAAATAAACCACTACCTCCCTGATCTATTTAGTTTCTTCGCCTCGCGAAACGTGACAACGGCACCAACCAAATTATCGGCGACCTTATTTACAACTTACACAAAATAAATGTCAACCATATTGGACATCCACGTCGATGGCATTACGCTACCGACTGTCTCACATCGCAAAATATTGGGTGTGACGTTCGATCAGGATCTACATTTTGGCGAGTATGCATCCGCAATTGTACCTAAAACCCAGAGCCATACTAAAATCCTCAAATCTCTTGCGGGCAGCACTTGGGGTAAAGATATAGGGACGCTCATCACCTCTTACAAAGCAATTAGATGGCCAATTGCATGCTAAGCTTACCCGATATGGTCGCTGAGCTTAAAGGTTACTCACTGGTAGAAACTACAGGCCTGTTGATTTCTTATGTCCCCAGAACACCATTTACAGGGTGAGGCGAGAATACTCTCAAAAGGGAGAGGAATAAATTGCTGAACAAATAATTTCCGCTGAAGACCCTGAAACCTGGGAATCCCAACAGTCATCTGATTGAAGAGGCCCCTCCGCCCAGCTTGCAAAAGAGCTGCGCATAGAGTGGGGAGTCTGAGTATAAGAATGGCAAACACAGGTGGTTCAAAGCTATTCGGAAGGAAGCTGTTTTCATTAGCATCGGATTCTATGTTAGTGTTGTTGTTGTAGCGATGAGGACACTCCCCGAAGGGAAAGTTTTGGGGGGTGCACTCGATGTTGATGATCCTTAGCCGGATATAAGTAGATCCGGTACGTTCCGGTAACAAGCAGCTTTGAGGCACTAGACCGTCCTTCTCGGACACGATTTAATATGGCTACATTCAACCTTTTTGGCCATGATTGTCGATCATGAGTCCCTTAAGTAATCATTCAAAAAAAAAAAAGTGTATCAATAAATCAACCCACTTACATCAATAATTCGTGCAACGCTGTTCTTCAAATCCACACTTATTGAGAAATCAATAATGTAATCCATGCTGAAACCTAATTTACGGAACTTTTTCACAGTATCCTGCCAATTCCAGCTATTGTCCGTATTCCAAGCATCACCCTTAATTACTGGCCAACCACCAAGTGATTCGGCAATATTTGCAATGGGCGTGGCATCCAATTCTTCAATCAATGCTGAACGCGTGTTTAGAAAAAATTAAGAAATTAGGAACATAGAACCCATAAATGTGTGATCCACTTACTTTTATTCATGCACGACTTATACAGCGCATTCGGCAATTGGAAATGTTTGTGTTCCGTTTTTGGGCGCTCCTCAACAATTATTTCTTTTAATTGCTCATGCAATTTATCCGATATCAATGAGAATGTATTTACCGAATCCTTATCATCCGGTATTAGCATCTCGTCAATATAAGTACCACAAACAAAATCGTAGAAATTATCACATGGTTCAACGTCTGGCTTCATTTTACTCAGCACCGATGAGGCGGTGTGTATGCATTCGGCTGTGAGACAAACATCTTCTTTCGTTGGCTTTTGTGGTGGTATAAAAACTTCATTTTCTGAGGGTCTTGTAGGACCTTGAAGCGCTTCTGGTGGGCTAGCGGGTGTTTTGAGCTCTAATGAAGAAGAACAAGAATACATAAACTTATACACATTTTTCTGAGCCTAGTCCTATAATCGTTAGTTCATATCCTTCAAGTTCCGTACTAACCTTCGGTTAAACGATTTGAAAGTATAACAGAGACTAATCCAATGACTAGACCAACTACAGCAATCAATGCAAAAATACTGATCAGCACCAGACAACGTTCTAGCGTGGTACGTCTACGCCACCAATTGGGATTTCTAGAAAGATAATAAAATAATTAAGTCGGTAATTTTAGATTTTTAAAAATCACTAAACGAGATAATTATGTTTAATATAAACGATACAAAAATATTGGGCAAAACGAACAAGTGCGCATAATTCAATTGTATTAGTTAACTCGTAAGCTGAAGAAGACATAGCTACAGAAATGGAAATAAGTGGGGGAAATCACTAACTTTTTACCATGCAATTTGTCGAGATTTTAACTAACATTTATTGGCTTATGATAACGTTTGTGCTGGAAGAATAATAGAATTTCCACCCAATACCGTTCACCATCTTAAAATTATCTTCTATGGGTTAAGCGGGAGTCATTGGTGCCGTATGTCGTATTGCTGTCGTCGTATCCCTAACGTAATCAGCTGTTTATCTTTACGACGGTAAACCAAAAACCAATTGGTTGGCTACGATTCGGTTACAACCTTAGCGGCACCAATAATCGATTGCATTGATTCCCATAAGGTTGGTCGAATCAGCTGTTATAATGTTACCGATAAAGCACCAATGTCTGCAGCTTTAGCGACAACAGTTGATCAAAGTTTAACGTATACCGATAAAAGTGGTTACAAGCCAACCTAATATAAACGCACGCAAGTCATTTTCTGTCAAAAATGTCTCATGCACTTACAATTTCTATGAGAGCAACCCATGGTGGAATCACCAGGTGAAGTAAATAAAAAGAGATAGAAGATGTACGCTATCTGAAACGGTAGGGATGTATTTGCAACGGTCAGAAGAGGGTAAAATGTTTACCCGATTTGGAAAAGTAGGAGTAGAAAAACAAATGCCTTGCTACGAAAGCCATTACAGACTGTTTTTTTTTTTTCAGTATATCAGTGCAACCTAAGCCAATACAAAAGGGATACACAGGACCAGTGCGAGCTTATATTACTTTAGGCATCGAAAAAAATTAAAAACTTAAACTGCGATGAGTAGTAAAATTCAATAATGCGTCTAAAGTAAACTGACCTCAACTTCAACTGCAGTTGAAGCTTTTAAATAGGACATAAGTGGGAGAGGTGTTATCCATTATATAGTTCATCTGTGGGAACTTTGCGCACTTAAATGGGTTTCGGGTTTGACGAAAAGTTTTACAGTCACACTTGGAAGTGATCGTAATACTTTTAAATGTGTTTCGATCTCTAAAAATCCATTGTTCTTTCCATCTGCTCTGTTGATTGGACATTGAAAGTCGGAAGTAAAACATATGACCTTCTAATATATCAAACAAACTTGATCAGAAGATCTCCCATAAGCTCTTGACAGTTAATTCATGATATATTACTAATGTTCCAAGTTATTATTTACTAAAATATGTCAGGGGATATAATAGGAGTCGGCCTAGATCGAGCCGGGTTCATATATTCTAAATTACAATCCATAACTGTAACATTCCTCTTATCTTAGTGGTCTAATTTTTAGGCCAAAACAACAATAGTGAGTAACAATTTTTTGTAGCTGTATTTAGAAATCCATTGTTTTAACGAACTCTTTACATAAATAAGGTGTAATACGACAGTTTTGGTGTTCTTGCACATTTCTCGAGTTTTCAGTAGCGGTGCACAGGCGAAAATCCTTGTTGGATATGACGCGAATTCAAATAGTTTGTTTTAACAAAGACCTGTTTCAATTGTTTTTTGGAACAAATTAAACATATGTACTTATATAATGGAAACATCAATAATATGAACGCAATAGTTAAGCACGACCTTACTTATGGAAGCCCACACCAAATATTAATCTCTGTAATTAAGTCCGGTAAAGGTCCATCGATATTCACCTACTAGTGGAAAAAGTACTAAAACTACCATATTTTACTCCTGAAAAATGCAAAAAAACAACACTTTTTCGGGGACAACATTGGTGAAAAATTTTCAGATAGCCGAATGACCATAGTGTACCTATACAAGTGTGTTCACTAAGCGATAAACGTCAAAACTACAAACAGCCTCGCTCACCTGATGGAAATCTCAGGTCTAGAGTCGCATTTTTGGTCTCAACGACAACATTTTTGACTACCAATTGTATCGACTTTTTCAATTTTTCAATCATTCGGCGCACTCGGTAATGGTATCCATTTTGAATTCGCTGTCATTCCGAATCCAGCGAGTGCCTGTCAGAATGCTTGACAGATAAGTCAACACACTTGTACTTGTACACTATGCGAATGACAGAACAAAGACGAATTCAGAGCGAGACAACTGACGGCATTGTAAATTTTACCAAGTAGCGCAACTAACAGCTGATCGGTGAAAATTCGCACATTCACACGCACAGTTCTCGACTCAGTTTCAAAAAAAATTTTAGATTATTTAATTCAAATTTTAAAGTGAGATAATCTTTGCCAATTAATGTATACAGAATATATATGGCGTGTTTGCTGTTATTAAAACAATAGTTTTATTTATATTAAAGCTTTTATCATTTTTTTTTTAACTTTGAAAAAACTCCGAATACCATTCCTTCATTATATGACATTCGACTGCCTAGTCCACTGCCTTCCACTCTATTCGCAACATAACCTCTACTTAAGCTGCCAAACTATATAGTAAACAATGATTGACGGCTTACTTCACCTGGTTATTCCAACATGGAGCAACCCAAATTGAATTTGCTGCGTGAAAACCACTCGATTTCCAATTTTTGTTCTGTGTGACATTTAGATTTGACGTTTGCACACATGCTTTACATTGTCGCAACGCATGCTTATTTGGGTTAGGGCAAAAAATGCCGGTTGCGTGCGCTAAAAAAACGCAGTGCGGTTTTATTAGGTTGGCTTATTACTGAGTGCCAAAATCGTTATGGCTAGCGTTTCGCCAAAATATCGATCACGAAGATCGTAAAAATGTTTGTAAATTCCATTATTAAAGGAGAGTTCAGTTACTTTTAACGATACCATTTTTCAAGCTCTGACATCTGTAAGTTTTTTAACGACTTTCGCCATCTAATCTATAAATGTAACGTTATCGTTTTTCAATACCATATTTTTAACGATAATTTTTGGTGGAAAGCCACGCAAAAAGCAACCTACCTCAAAAAATTAGAGGGGGTATGCAGACTATCAATGCTTGGCATTACGGGAGCCCTGAAAACAACCCCGACAGCTGCACTGTATGCCATTCTGCACATTCCACCTGTAGACCTGGTAGCAAAGAACATAGCGTTAACAACTTCAACCAGGCTCGGTGCCTCGGGGCAGTGCCGAGCATACGGCCATAATAGTATAGCGTCATCAATCACAAGACGATCAGACCACCTGATTCCCTATATGCGCTTCGAGGGCGATCTTAAGCCCACAATAGAGGTGCACGGTTGGCGCAAGGGTGCTCAAATGGCGGGCGAGGCGATACATGTGTATACAGATGATTCCAAAGTAGTGGAAGGAGTAGGGTCTGCGGTATACTGTGCTGATCCGGAAATAAACAGATCCTACTGGCTGCCGGATTACTGTAGCGTTTTCCAAGCGGAAATAGTATCCGTAACCAAAGCAGTAGAAACCCTAGAAGAAAATAGCCCAAGCGGCAATCGTGTTAACTTTTATATTGACAGTCAAGCAACAATTAAAGCAATAATCTCGCATTGCACAGCATCTAAATGCGTGTTGGATTATAAGCAGTCCCTGAAGAGAATCGGGACCGGGAGAAGCATACATCTATATTGGGTCCCAAGGCATATGGGAATAGATGGAAATGAAAAAGCGGATGAACTAGCTAAAAAGGGCGCATCCCTTGAAGCTTGCTCCGTAGACGTCCCAATTAGACTGGGCGAAATTAAGCGAAGGCGAGAGGTGCACATGATCCACCAAGGCGGAAAGGCGTGGGTTCAAGCGCGGGGCTGTAAAGTGTCGAAGACTATGTGCAGGTCTTACAACCTTAGACTAACAAAGTTGCTTCTATCATTAAAAAGAGAGGACTGTAGTCTCATAACGGGTATTCTGACTGGACACTGCCTTCTGGCGTCACATGTCTTTGAATTAGGCTTGGTCAGTGATAGCAGATGTAGGAAGTGCGGGCTGGAGGAGGAAACGATCGAGCACGTTCTGTGCTCTTGCCCTGCGCTTGCCAGGCTAAGACTCCAGCTTTAGGAGTGATACAGCTATTAGATCTAGAAGCAGCAAGTGGCTTAAATCCTAGGAAACTTCTAGTATTTGCCAAGAGGACGGAGTTATTTTATAACATAGGTCCTAGTTTTTGATAGGGTTTTTCAGTTTGGTCATTAAAACAAATTTCTGGTAACACTACGGACTTATTCAGTCTATGTGAGGTCCTCATGGACCGGCCAGTTCAACCTAACCTAACCTAAGTCACTTGACTTATACAAATTTATAGTTAATAAAATTGTCATCTCGTGAACCAAAGTAGAATTGATGCAATTAATAGCGCAGTCGTTATCGTATGTAAAAAATTTTTAGCTAAAATGTCGACGAATAGTATCGTTAAAATTCAGCGAATTCCACTACTAATTATAACTAAAATTGCATCGACAAAAATATTTAACTAAAAACGAAATGTATGATTTTAATAATCGGGGATTGCCCATATTGCTTTTTCAAATGTATGAAAACATTTATTTGAAGCAATTTTTTAATTTTATAATTTATTTAATAATTTGGGAAAAATTTAAACAACGTGACATCAGGACGGACAAGGCGACAGCTGTTTCGATTATACCTTGTAAATCTCTTCAAAGCCTTTTCTCCCGGGAGTGGGAGTCGAACTTGCACTCCTACGATAGTTGAAATGGTTGTAAACGCATTCAGCTACGTCATGCCTGTTGTAAAGTTCTTCCCAATTGCCTTCTTTTTGCATATTTTAATCTTTTACACATTGCATACTTCGTATGCAATTATGTGTTAAAGCTATGCTTGGTACGGCGGTTTTCAAAGAAACTTTGGTTTTTGTTGCTGTTTTCGTTCTATTTATAGAACTACAACGAATTAACCAAGTTTGTCTGTTTGTATGATTTTAATAATCGGGGATTGCCCATATTGCTTTTTCAAATGTATGAAAACATTTATTTGAAGCAATTTTTTAATTTTATAATTTATTTAATAATTTGGGAAAAATTTAAACAACGTGACATCAGGACGGACAAGGCGACAGCTGTTTCGATTATACCTTGTAAATCTCTTCAAAGCCTTTTCTCCCGGGAGTGGGAGTCGAACTCGCACTCCTACGATAGTTGAAATGGTTGTAAACGCTTTACAACAGGCATGACGTAGCTGAATGCGTTTACAACCATTTCAACTATCGTAGGAGTGCGAGTTCGACTCTCACTCCCGGGAGAAAAGGCTTTGAAGAGATTTACAAGGTATAATCGAAACAGCTGTCGCCTTGTCCGTCCTGATGTCACGTTGTTTAAATTTTTCCCAAATTATTAAATAAATTATAAAACGAAATAGATAAAATAATCGTTTAGCTTATCTACCTATAGCGATTGTCGTTATAAATGTTAGTAAACTAAATTTTTATATTTATAAAAAAATGTTGATAAACAAATCAAAAACAGTAAATATTGGCTTCAATTCATATAAATAAAAAATGTTGACAATTTGAACAGACATAATTTGTTGCTTTACAGATGAGCCAACCATATAGTTGAACCATGCTTCAATTAGAGCAAAATTCCATTTGTCAACAAAAAAATAATAATAATAATAAACAACAGCAGAGAAAGATAAAAATAAAAGAAGAGGAAAAAAGTTGTCTGCAATGCTGGTTTATCTGCTTTCTGATAGCAAAAATTCAAGTTCAACTATTATGCGTGCCGATTTTTTATTTATTTTGTTTACGAAATCCAAAAGCAAAACACATTTTTTATTGGATTACGTACTTAATGTGCAGAAGAGCGAGATTTATTTTTATTGATGTATGTTGACATGTGTATCTAAGAGAGTAGGAAGTAAAAACATTCACGTGCGGATATTTAATTTATACATTGGCAAATCAACTGTAGCTGTGACAGCAAAACTGCTGGAGATTGTAAATTTGAAGAGAGAAAGTGTTAAACTACGCCAAGTGCATATTTACTTAGACAATGCCTCTTGTGAATTCATGTCGGACCACTGATGGCACACGAAAACCACTTTTCATTCAATTTTCTTCGAAGTTTTCAGTGTTCACATCGAGGAGGTAAATACATTTTCTGTAAGATTTTCAGGAGAATACTAACACAATCAGCGTCAGTCACCATAAGGCCGCCGCTACAACTTTTGATGTATTTGGTTCCCGAGTTCTCCAAAGGTGGTACTGGAATCCAATCATTTGGCTAATCGCTACGTGGCAGCGATAAAGTTACGACTAACGCTTACATCGAAAAATGGCGCACTGTACTCCAATTGGTTCCGGCGAGTCTTTGCAGGCAGCAACTGCGAAAAGTACTCGACATCTGGCACAAGATTGTGTCAACATGGCGTGTCGTCTTAGCAAACTCGATGTATTCTTGTCCAGCAGCAGAATACAAGGGTTACCAGAATCCCAAGCCTCTACTATTAGCCACATTCGAAAATACCTGTTCGAGCCAATGGATCTGCATGACAGTTGTAAAGGATAGCCCAACCAAGGATTTTCTGCAAACCTAATTTCAACCTCGCTTGCCCGTCACGAGTACTGTTTATTTTGTAGGAGACTGGGGCAGGGCTAGTACCTTAATTGCACTATTCTCCGCAACGTTCTATACTTGCAGCCGTAAAGACCTATTAGAGGGAATAGTGCCTGACGCATGGAAAATATCAACAATAGTGCCAATAAAGAAGGTAAAAAATTCATTAAAGGCAGAAGATCTGAGACCGATCAACACGTTGCCGAATATCGAAAAAATTCTAGAAACAGTAGTAAAAGATCAGCTCATAAGTTACTTGGAAATAAATAAAATACTAATTATTAAATAAATAAATACAATACGGTTTCAGAGAAGGCCACTCTTGTGAAACGGCTTTAAATTATGTAATATTGAGTTGGAAAGAAGAACTAAATCAAAAGAAAAGTATACTTGCGGTTTTTATCGACTTGAAGAGAGCATTTGAAACTATAGACAGAAATATAATGATTAAAAAATTAGAAAAAATTGGAATTAGGGGCAACGAGCTGCAGTGGTTTCAGAGCTTTTTAGGTAACCGAAGACAAAAAACAGCCATTGAGTCGGTTGTCTCGGAAGAGGTATTGACAGGAATTGGATTGCCACAAGGATCGGTTTTGGCACCGGTCCTATTTAACATATATATAAATGATATATCTTCGGCGCTAAAACATAGTAAAATAAGGCTGTTTGCGGATGGCGCACTGCTCGAAGTAAGTGAACTTGATATCATGTTAGCTAGGAGCAAAATGCAGGAAGACTTGAACACCCTATACAGGTGGCTTTGTAACAATAAGCTTAAACTTAATGTTAATAAAACCCATTTTATGGTCATATCTAGAGCGATGAATAAGGAATCTTGTAATATCGAGCTAAAAATAATGAACTCAAACATTAACGAAGTTAAAACTTTCAAGTACTTAGGGGTTCAGATTGATAATAAATTAAAATTTAATGATCATATTGATTATATAGTTGCCAAAATAGGCAAGAAAATTGGTTTTTGGAAAAGGTCATGAAAATTTATCAGTAGAAAATACAAACTGAAAGTGTATAAATCCATCATAGAGCCGCATGTCATATATTGTCCTACGATATTCTTTATGGCCAATGTAACTCAGGTAGATAAGCTACAAGTTATGCAAAATAAAGCTATGAGATTTATATTAAACATGAGGTATGATACTCCCATTAATAACATGATAGAAGCACTAAACTGGTTGAGTATAAAACAGCTCATATTCTACCACAGTATGAAATTTGTATTTAATATTAAGCACGGTAAATTACCAACATACCTCAGCGAAAAGCTTAGATATGTAAATGATGCACATTCATACGTAATCAGAGAAAACAATAATTTTAGATTACCTCTTTTCAAAACAGAAGTGGACAAACAAAATATATTTTATAAGGGCCTGAAATATTTCAATGAACTTCCTAATCACATAAAAAGTAGTAATAACTTCAATACCTTTAAAAAAAGTTTATTGGAGCATTGTAAAATCCTTCCAATAAGATAAAGTTGTTTTTCTTTTATTTTTTACATGACATACCGATACTGGAGCGCGAAAAGGGAATGGTAATACTGATAGCAGCAAAATACAATGCACCCGGCCCTATGGAAAAGAAAATCAGTCGCCACCTGTAACTCCAGACAGTTCCAACAACAAATTTCGCTGGAATTCGGTATTTTCAGCCTATATTTACTGTTGCTGATCGGGATCACTCGCATTCCGACAGCATTAATATAACAATAAAATTATATGATGTGTAACCAAAATAAGGTCAAACAAAAGTTGGAGCAGGGGGATTGGAAACACGTCCTTTTCAACCTCCCAATATATTTTGAGATGTGCTGATCGGAATCTTCATGCGTTCCGACAGCGTCTTTACTAAACAAAGTTGAGGGGTGATTGGGTACACTTCAATTTCCAACATCCAAAGACATGTTTAGCTGTGTTGATCGGAGACCAATACATTCCGACAGCTTAAAATACAAATATAATTGAAAAATATAAGTTCCAAATTTTGTTGCCTTAAGCTGGGAGCCCTGGAGGATTGGAAACGCGTCCTTTCCAACCTTCCTTAAATGACTGGCTCCCAGACTCGTCCGTTTGTTACGCCAGTAAATATGCTGATCGGAATCACATGGAATTCCAACAGCATATTCAATAGAAATAAATGATATAATAATGAATTGTACTTAGTAGTTTAAGTTTTAGGCCTAAACAGCCGTAATAATAAATAAATTAAAATTTAATTAAAATAACTCTTCAATATCATCGGGGAGTCTCCTTATCGCTACAAGAAGGAGATACAATTTTTCAAAACCTAGTTCACGTTGACAGAGCTTAGCGATTTGCTAGCCGCCTAGCAATCTAATAACAGCACATCTGCCTCGTACTCATGAGCGGCGACCTCCGCCTGAAATACGAGACCAGTTGTCCTTAGAAAATAATCAGCAGGACAATCAGGTATATTCAAACCACTGTACCATCCTTCGTGTGATGCTTCTTACCGGAACGTACCGGATCTATATCCCACAAAGGAGTATCAGCATCGATAACGCTCCCCAAAAACCTTCGGGGAGTGTCTTTATCGCTACAGTAAGAAGGAGGTCCTGAAGGAGGTCGTTCACAACCAGAAAGAGTAACCTCTGCGGCCTACCGCGCCACTTCTCTGCCACTCAGCAGTTTGCTAAGGAAGTCTGCCAAAAACGATAGTAATGGAAGTGTTAGGTAGGGCTCTTTAACAGCCGCTGGCAGCACATTGCTTAAAGTTCCTACGATGACAAGAAGGGCATCCAGCACTAATTCTATGCTCTCGAGTGACTCCTCAAACAGTATGAATTATTTTTCTTATTTTAATGTTGCTGCTCAGGTTATTTTTACAAGGTCGCCATTTTAAACAAATATTTTGCTAAAAATTACTTAACGTCGTTTTTCAATAAAAAAAATAATAATTTTAAGTAGGGCTACCATCCAACCTTATCAAATTTACTTAAAAGATATTTTATGTAGATTTTCATTAAAATTATATTTGGGTAAGGTTGCCAGTAAACCTTGGATATATAAATATTTCTTCTGAGGCAAAGTTGAACCACTCCACAGCCAAGCTCGTTCACATAGCTACTTTGATTTAACTTTATATATTATACTTTTACTAGCAGACCCGACAGACGTTGCTCTGACCCAGCTTTGGTCTATCTGCATAACTTTTAAGCAGTTTTTACCTCTTGCTCTCCCTTTCCTTCTCTCCTCTTTTTCTTGATATTTTTTCACTCTTCCCCTCGCTTTCTCTTTTTTCTCGGTGTCTTCCTCCTTCTCCGCCTTTTCCCTCCCTTCTTTTCCGCTCCATCTATCCACATCTCTCTATCCCCGTCTAATTCTATCTATTTCTCCTTCCGTCTTTTCTCTTCTCTCTAATTCTTCTTGTTCTTCTTTATCACTTTTTCCTAGTCCCAGTCCCACCCCAAGTCCATGTCCCAGTCCCAGTCCCAATCCCAGTCCCAGTCCCAGTCTCAGTGCCGATTCCAATCTCAGTCGCAGCCAAAAGTTTAAAAATATTTTTTGTTCGCTCTGGTTATTTACATAGCCTACTTACGGATAATTATAACCTGACGACGAACTCACACGGACATGTTGTTGTTCCCACATATCGTACTACATATTTCAATAATTTCTTTACTATTGTCTCTTATAAGGGTTTCAATGCGTTACCCTTACCTATACGTGTCATTAGGAACTTACGTGAATTTTTGCGGAATGTTAAATCATTTCTCTTGTAATATCTTCTAAATACAATTAAAGATAGAAGATTTTGGTTGTGCGCAAATGTTCAGCTCTGACATCAGATTATTCTTTATTACTGAATACTTTCTCTTTTATAGAAAAATTACTTACAATACTATTAAAATATTTACATACAATACTTACACACTAAAAATAACTACATTCTATTTCTATATACCTAGTCAGCATAATATTCCTATTACCCAGCTATGTAATAATGTTTGGTCGGTCGCGCTGACAAACCGACGCTGTCGATCAGGCATGCTGATCGATACGTGGGTTGGTGAGTGTGACGCTTATGGGTTAAACAACTGTAAACGGATACGGTTCCCCGCTGGGTTCAATATAACTTATCTATGCCGCTATGGCTATATCGCTATGAGTTATTCGTGTGTGGTCGAAAGTGAAATTCATTTGCTTGTGTATTACAAGCTGGACTTATTCTGGAATTTACATAAATACAAATATCTTGTATTGTGGCAGTGCCACGCTCTTACAACTATCACACAACGATATCAAAAATTTGCTGAACCCTAGCACCTAGTAATTTAAACGCAGTTGGTATTCTTAATCGTTATAATTTTTTTTTTCTTCTTTTTATTAATTCACCTCACACACTTTTGTAGTTCCATTAATTTAATTTTGAGATGGCATTCAATACTAAAATACTGTTCTTAAAGAATGCCATACTTTTTCTTGCATTATAGTGTTATCTGTTAGCTTAATATACTTACTTGTTAGATACATACTTGTTAATTTTGTAAGGAAAATGAATGAATAGATCTAAATCTAAATCTAAAATCAGTCCTAGTCCCAGTCCCAGTCCCAGTCCCAGTCCCATTCCCAGTCCCAGTCCCAGTCCCAGTCCCAATCCCAGCCTCATTCCCAGTCCCAGTCTCAGTGCCGCTCCCACTCTCAGTCGCAGTCCTAATCCCAAGTCCCAGTCCCAGTCTCAGTGCCGCTTCCAGTCTCAGCCGCAGTCCCAGTCCTAGTCCAATTCCCAGTCCCAGTCGCTTCCTCCTCCATTTCCCGAAAAAAAAATCATCTAGGCAAAGGGCGACCTATATGCCCAATTTCATGTAAATCGAACCAAGAACAGAATTTGTTCGAATAGATCGGTCACTGGTCCACTTTCCGGAAAGAAACTTCACAGGAATGCTATCCTATCCTTCAAGTTGGATCAAACTGCATACGGTGTGCGAATTTGATTGAAATCGGTTAACTAGCTTAGGACTCAATCGCGGACAAACAACGTGACACGAAATTTATATATATTAAAATATAACGTCTTTCCTTTGGTATCCAATATTCGTTATAGAGACTTCATATAAAAGGAAATTGTAGTAGATGCGGTAGAGGGGATGCAACTGAAAGTTTGAGTGGGAGTGACAGTCAGAGTTGAAGTGAGAGTTGGAGTGGGATTGATAGTGGGAGTGAGAGTAGGATTGTGAATGGGAATGGATGTGGGAGTGGGAGTTGGGGTTAGAGTTGGAGTGGATTGGGAGTGGGAGTTGAAGTGTCATGGGTTTGGTTATGGAAGCGGGTGGAAGAAGGATAATGGGACGGGGAGGAACAAAAGGGAGAAATAGTTGATGGAGTAGACGTGGATGTTATAGAGAGTAATGGCGTTAAAGTAGGCCTTATTTTTAAATGTATTATGATAACGTCTGCAAGGTATGCTAGTAAACTATAACATTTTTAAAATTGCAAAAAAATGGTTTCTTTTATTAGCTTTTCTTTACAAAAAACTTTCTGAAATGTAAATTCACAACTTTTCACGCTTTAGTAAAGAAATTGAAACAATCGACTGAACTGAAAGCATATATGTAATACTCCTATATTGCTACAAAAGGCTAGGTACATTCCCAAACATCAGAGTGCCGATATATTGCTGTTTAAACGTTTTTGTTTTTGTATTCAATAATCGAATGTACCTATATTTAAATTTTTTCTTGTCACACTTATGCTGCTACAATCACAAAAATTTTATAGGCTGTCTTGTTTTGATTTCGAATTCAAAACACATTGTGAGCATTTTCTATTAGCAATTAGTATTACATATATGTATGACTGAAAGTGTTTTTTTTTTTTTTTATTTTCTTTTATTAATCATGATGGGCTAAAATTTATTTTAATTAGTCGAGATTAGTTACAAGCTGCGTTCATGCACAACAAAAGCCACAGGCGCTCTTGCAAAGACATTTGTTTGTATGTATGTATATGAAGATTTCTGTTTTGGTACAAATGTTTAGCAAACTTTAGGATTATTTTTTATTCAACTACGAATTAACGAATTTAGAAAAACATGATCCGAGTTGTTAGCTACATATGTAACTATGTTTGTATGTAAATTGTATTGTAAACTTCCCAATTACAGCAACTAACGCCACAACAAGTATGCGGTTTCGCGCCGGCAATTATTGCTGCTCGCTGTTGGTTTAAAAATAGAAATATGAAGCAATATCCAACGTTTATGTCTCTACAATCAGCTGAGATTTATTAAAAATAAAACAAAACTCAAACGGTAATAATGCCACTGAAACTTGTTTGGCATCTTAAAAAAACGGCAAAAACAATTGTTGGCAACTTCTGACTGACAACTGAGATTTTTACTATGCAATACCTCTCGTATCACATATGTACATACGTACTTACATAAACAGATATGTATGAATTAATTTGCAGGCATGTCCAGTTTGAAATGGAAAATCGAAGGCATTTACAACACCGATTGATTATTTAATCTTTTATATGGAGAATGTTAGTCGGCACCATAAGGGCTGGTTAATGTCTAAACAGTAAGCTTTACATCGAGCTCAACCGCTTTATTACAGCTAAGCATATCTGGCTTTAGCCTTAATCTTGAGTTCAAATATTGCATTCATTTTGTTCGTAATCACTACTTGCAATCCCAACTTGAATGCAATCAAATTTGACAACTATGGTTGAAAAACTTATAATCTATAATGTAACTATAATAATTAATTGGAAGCATTCTTATTTCCAATCAACCGAAACGTGCAATAAAACACAATAATTGCAAACACAAAAAATGATTTTATTGTAATCGAAATTTTTTCACAAGCAAACTAAAACCTGATTGCAATCGTTTACTGCAAAATAATTTTTTCAAATCACTAAATTTTGATTGGAAAACTAAAAAATTCTTTATGCACAATATAGAGGATGAGATGATCCATCATATCTTAGATTACATGGTTGACTGTGTCAAAAGCCTTTCACAGATCAAATGCTGCAAGTACTGTCCTGTAGTCGGATTTTCCTTGATTTAGCTCAAAAATCAAGGTATTTACTAGTGCGTTTCAAAAAACAGAGTTCGCTATTCGGGTGGCTTCATTAACCTTTGTGGTCTCGGCAGTTATGAGCATATGGCGCGTCGTCTGAGTTCGTAAAGCGAAGGACACAACACAAATCGCCGGCAAGTGGGGTTGTACATTGGATCTGGAATCCTACTACATGAAAATAAGCAAATGGATTGTTAAGTCTCTTGATAGGAAACGTATCTATTCACAGCTGTGCTTGGAAGGCATGTAGCAGTCATTTATAAGATGAGTTTGGCAAAGTCAGAAAATATTGCATCCCACAATATCTACTGGCATGATCATGCAACATTTGGGTCCGATTTTTAGATAGGGAGAAACTTTGTCCCCAAGCATTTTTGGCATGATCCCCGGAAGTGCAAGGTGTATTTGGACTCACAGTTAGAAAACTCAGCCAGCGCAACGATACCTCGTTTCATCGAAAAGGGAGAAGGTTTCATGTGGGCATACCAAATCGTTTCCGAGATGGTCGGGCTAATACTTGTATGGTGCTTGTTACCGAAACGTACCGGATCTGCATCCGGCAAAGGATCATCAACATCGATAACACTCCTCAAGGCCTTCGGGGAGTGTTGTTATCGCTACAACAACAACAACAACGTCCACTCTTTGAAATTAGTTAACCTGAGAAATATTTGGGCAGTTTGAGCATATCACTGAAGACCCCCATATCAGTGCTGATAAAGTAATTAGATGTCGGCGACTTCGAAAAAATACCGGGAATGATGAGGATTTTACAATCTCTAGAGTAGTAGATGATTAGTGAAGCGTAAGAAAAGTAGAAGCTGAAAGGCATTTGTGGTAGGAGCATAGTTACTAAGGCTATAAGAAAAATCGTTCGAAAGTTTTATGAAAGACTTCGGTGAATGACGGAAGGTTTGAAGCTTGGAACGAACATCTGTAAAAGCAGAAACCTGAGGACAAATGTCCAGGGAATACTAAGATAATGGAATGAGAATCAGGCAGAACGGAACTTCCATCCATCCACACAAGATATTGAAGCTAAAGAGGATCAAATTTATGCTTCCCCTGCCGATTATATGAGATAAGAATGAAAAAAAATATTCTGGTTAAAAATAATAAAACCGCAGGCCGTAAGGGAGTTTAATATTAACTTATTTACTACGCATATAGCAATTGAGGTTTTTAAGTAAACAGCAGTTCCATCTAGGGTGGTGAGTTCATGTCTATCTCATGCTACATATCGATGCTGCACTGAAACTCCGGGACCAACTGTAAATCTTACCTCGCTGTTCTGACGTGCTAGGGCTCATTTACTGCCGACGATTTAGCTCTAAATGCATGGCGATGCACATGCGTGTCGCCAGCGAGTCATTTCATATTCAGTTTCCGAGAGAAATTTAGCGCGTTTTGAGTTTCCTAAAAACACTGGAGGAACCGTCCAAGCTCTAGATCTGTCTTAACTATTATCAATTATTATTATCCACGTATAAGATTATAATTTGGGGGATATTATTTTTTAGTTCAAAATCGTCGTATCCTACGCGTTTAAGTGCTATTTTGCATCTTCTTCAGGGAATATAATTACTTGATTCCCTTTTGCATTATGTTTTTTTTTTTTTCAAATATCCAGGGCTCCCTGAAGAAGGTGTTAAATAGCACCAAAACTCTTAGGACAAAGAAATACGTCTGTATATTCCTTCATTGATGAAGAAAATCGGTAACCCCTCGGCACATGGTAATATGCACAACATGACCGATTTGGGCGCTTAAAATTTCTATTGCTGCATAGCCCCGAAATGGTTGGGCTAGTACCTTAATGGTGCTTGTTACTGGAACGTACCGGATCTGTATCCCATCAACATCGACAACCCTTCCCAAAACCTTCGGGGAGTGTCTTTATCGTTAATACAACAACAACGTGGCAGAATAGGTGATATCGGGACTGAATATTAAATCATGAGCACACCTCTAATTTCATTGGTACTATTGTTACAAAAAAAGTCCGCGACTTTGCCACGGAAATGTTTTTGCCCATTGTTGGAAACCTGTTTGTAAACTCACATCTTTTCATATGTCTCCAAATAGCTGCATGCGTATAATTTCAAGCTTCCTTTTTATAGATGGAGTCCAAAAAAATACTATAATTTGGTTGCAATTTGTTATATTTTTAACTTAAAGTTGTGATACCAGTTCGGTGCATAGGAATCACATACGTGCATATACACTTATCAACATGCACAGCAATTAGTAAGCAAAGACTGCACTTCTAGAAAACAAAGCTTATAAGAATCATAGCAAATTATAATTTTTAAATTTAACTTCCTTTATAATCATTTTATTCTCACAGCCTTTATTCATTTACCTTAAAAATGATTGTTGCATAATTTTTTTTAAATTTCACAATTTCTTTAGCAATTGGCATTTAAATTTTAGCTATTCAGCCTATACTTAGAGCAGCCCACTTAACAGTTAACTTGACGATTCAGCTTCAGAACAGGCAATCTAAGAAACAATGCTTCAAAAATTCTCAGCTAACTAAATTATTAGACGCTACTTTATTTCTGGCAAAGAAGTGCAGTTGAAGCTTTTTATTTTGATTTAAACCTTGTGTAGTGAAACTGAATTTTAAAACTTATAATTTCATTTAACGTTTCACCATGCCCTTAGTATTATATCTCTATAACCAAGAAAGAAAAAATTAAGAATAAGATGTTGTGTTACTCTTGGCTGCACGATATGCCCGTTCGCGTTCTTACCGTGACTTCACATTATCAAAAAAAAGAAGTAAGATTGTCAAAGTTCGGGTGAAACCAACCATTACATACCCAGCTGTACACTTGAAATGCTGTTGTTGTTTGGTTTGTCTGCTTAATAGCGTTACAAGGCTGCGCAATAATACATATATATGTATATGGTTCTATTATGAACTAGTTTTCGTTTAAAAGAAGCAAAAAGGATACAGAGGCTAACACCAATGACCTTGAGCGGGTAATAATGCAGTTTTCCTTCAGATATGGGGATTTACCTAAATAAAGATATAACAGAACAATAAAAAGACGATTGGTACAAAACTATTTTTCGCTAAGATTTAACTTATTATTTTTGCCTACGAACCTTTTTAAAGTCATTTATATAAAAGTGGGAGTGGTCCTTAACCAATTTTACCCATTTTTACTATAAATATTTCCTGCTATAAGGAAAATATGTGTGCCCAATTTTATTACGATCCGTTAACCTTTCTTCGAGTTATGGCTCCCGAAACATAGAAAATTCATAAAGGCGGCGGTACCACGCCCATTTTTTAAAATTTGAAGTTTTTCCTATTTATTGTTATAAATCCACTTGGGAAATGAAATACCATTGATATGCAAAGATATAGCATATTTCATTCGTCCACGACCGTTTTAGAAATATTTTATATAAAAGTGGGCGTGGTCCTTAACCGATTTCGTTAATTTTTCTTCAAAACATTCCTTATAGTAAAGGCTATCTCTCTGCCGAATTTTGTTACGATACGTTTAACAATTTTTGATTTAGGATTAATAATATTTGTAAAATTGATTTTATCGCAAGTGGGCGATGGCACGCCCATTTTAAAAATTGTTTTCAAATTTTTACCAAGAGTCTCAATATTAGTCCACACGTCAAATTTCAACATTCCAGGTGTATTATTTACTAATTAATCAGGTTTTTTGTGTTTTCCAAAATGTTATATTTATAAAAGGTGGGCGTGGTTATCAACCGATTTCGCTCATTTTCAATACCAATCTATTCAGGGTCCAGATAAGCTCGTGTGCCAAATTTGGTGAAGATATCTCAATACTTACTCAAGTTATCGGTTTAACGGATGGACGGACGGACGGACATGGCTCAATCAAATTTTTTTCCGATACTGATGATTTTGATATATGGATGTCTATATCTATCTGTATCACCAACCAATATCCAATCAAAGTTAATATACTCTGTGTGGAAAGCACGCAGAGTATAAAAAAAACACGCAATGCATGCGTTTGATGCTCCTCACAAATAACTTTGTTCTCTATCTATCTATCTAACTATCTCTCCGGGATCAGCGATGACTATTTTATAGCAGGGGTCGCCATTTCATATCACAATTATTCAAATTTGATTTGCACTATTCGCCATTTTAGTTATTTCAACAAAAGTGATTTCGCCCTGCTTCGTTGCCCTTTGATCAACGACCAATCCACTACCACTACAATCCCAGTACTCTTATCAAAATAGTTTTAGTTTTAAATAGCCCTGTTTTCTAGTGGGGGTGCCAGTTTTGCCACTTCGAAAACCAAGAGACTCTTGTGTTGAAATATGTCTTGCTTTGAATTCGGGTCTGAGAAAAGCCCACAGAAATTAAAATCAAAATCAAAACTAAAATTTAAATTTAAATTAAAATTATACTAAAATTAAATTTAAAATTAAAACCAAAAATGAATTAAAATTAAAACTAAAATTAAAGTTAAAATTCAAATTTAAATTTAAACTAAATAAAAATTAAAATTAAAACTTTATTTAAAATTAAAATCAAAATTTAAACTAAAAATAGACGTTTAAATTTAAAATTAAAAGCAAAATTAGAATTAAAATAGTAATCAGAAGTTAAACTAAAATTAAATTAAAAAAGTTAAGATCAAAACTGAACTAAAATTAAAGTTTAATTAAAGCTAAAATCAAAATAAAATAAAAATTTTAATTTAAAATTAAACGTAAAATAAGAATTAAAATAGAAATCAGAACTTAAACTAAAGTTACATTAAAATCAAACCCGAATTAAAATTAAAAATAAATTAGAATTAAAATTAAAATTAAAATTAAGGTCAAAATTTAAATTTAAGTTAAAGCAAGTAAGGACGGGACTGTCTTCAGCTGTGCCGAAGACTTCATACCTTTGATGAATGGGGTTGAACAATATCCCATTATCCAATTCGTAATATCCAAATAATTGGCTGTATAAGATAAGAAATATATAGTTAACAGATGTACATACCTATGCGATTTTTAAGATAAATATAAAATAAAAAATATGTAGGTACTTTGTGTGAGGATGCAAAGTTTCACGTTTTTTCTGGTCTGCATGAAAAAACTATGGCCATGAATCATCTATTTCAACAATATATGACGTAAGCGTAAGTATTTGATGAAATTTTAAGCTTCTAGCTGTTAAAACGACAGTTTATATGAGGTATATACTATATATAACACCGATCTCTATGACAAAAGACAACAATATATGCTATATGCATAAGCGTTTGGTGAAATTCTAAGCCTCTAGCTGTTAAAAAGGGTCAGTAATTACGAAAAGCTTCTTATCTGAAAAATCGCTTGTTTCTATATATACGACCGATCTCATTTATTTTCTCAGACAACAATATGTACCATACAGGAAAGCATATGGTGAAGTTTGAAGCTTCAATCTGATAAATTGAGGAAGATATGACAAAAATCCTCTTTTCCGAAAAATCTGTTGTATGGGAGATATATGCTATAGTGGTCCGAACCGACCGGTTCCGACAAATGTCTTATCGGACACCACGAGCAAGATATCTCAAAATTGAGAGACTAGTTGGCATACAAACAGACCGACGGACGAACGGAGATGGCTAAATCAACTCAGCTCTTCATCCTGATCATTTCGGTATATTTATTGGTGGGTTATCTCTTTTCCTTTAAGGACTTACAATTTTGAGATTCGTAACAAAATTAATAAACCATTTCATTTTTATGAAAGGTATAATAAAACAAGTAAGAACGGGACTGTCTTCGGCTGTGCCGAAGACTTCATACCTTTCATGAATGGGGCTGAACAATAATCTTATCCCGTTCGTAATCTCCGAATAATCGGATGTATAAGATAAGAAATATATAGTGAACAGATCTACATACCTTAACGATTTTTAAGATAAATATAAAATAAAAAATAAAAAACAGGTAGGTACTTTGTGTGAGGATGCAAAGTTTAAGGTTTTTTGTGGTCTGCGTGTAAAAACTATGACTACGAATCACGTATTTCAAAAATATATGACGAAAACGTAACTATTTGATGAAATTTGATGAATTTTGAAGATTCTAGCCGTAAAAAAGGGGTCAAAATGACAGTTTATATGAAGTATATAATATATATACGACCGATCTCTATGATTTTTTCAGACAACAATATATGCTATATACGTAAGCATTTTGTGAAATTTGAAGCTTCTAACTGTTAAAACGGGGCAGAAATTGCGCAAGGTTTCTTATCTGAACAATCGGTTGTATGAGATATATACTATGTGTACCACCGATCTCAATGATTTTTTCAAACATCAATATATGCTATACACGTAAGCAGTTGGTGAAATTTGAAGCTTCTAGCTGTTAAAATGGGGCCGAAATCGTAAAAATATATATATATATTATATATATATACTATATATACCATCATATATATATTATATATATCACCGATCTCTATGATTTTTTGACACAACAATACATACTATATACGTAAGCAATCGGTGAAATTTTAAGCTTATAACTGTTAAAGTGGGGAAGAAATTGCGCAAAGTTTCTTATCTGAACAATCGGTTGTATGGGATATATACTATATATACCACCGGTATCTATGATTTTCTCAGACAACAATATATGCTATACACCTAAGCATTTGGTGAAATTTGAACATATCTAAACGATTTTTAAGATAAATATAAAATAAACAAGTAAGAACGGGACTGTCTTCGGCTGTGCCGAAGACTTCATACCTTTCATGAATGGGGCTGAACAATAATCTTATCCCGTTCGTAATCTCCGAATAATCGGATGTATAAGATAAGAAATATATAGTGAACAGATCTACATACCTTAACGGTTTTTAAGATAAATATAAAATAAAAAACAGGTAGGTACTTTGTGTGAGGATGCAAAGTTTCAGGTTTTTTGTGGTCTGCGTGTAAAAACTATGACTACGAATCACGTATTTCAAAAATATATGACGAAAACGTAACTATTTGATGAAATTTGATGAATTTTGAAGATTCTAGCCGTAAAAAAGGGGTCAAAATGACAGTTTATATGAAGTATATAATATATATACGACCGATCTCTATGATTTTTTCAGACAACAATATATGCTATATACGTAAGCATTTTGTGAAATTTGAAGCTTCTAACTGTTAAAACGGGGCAGAAATTGCGCAAAGTTTCTTATCTGAACAATCGGTTGTATGAGATATATACTATGTGTACCACCGATCTCAATGATTTTTTCAGACATCAATATATGCTATACACGTAAGCAGTTGGTGAAATTTGAAGCTTCTAGCTGTTAAAACGGGGCCGAAATCGTAAAAAAAATATATATATACTATATATATACTATATATACCATCATATATATATTATATATATCACCGATCTCTATGATTTTTTGACACAACAATACATACTATATACGTAAGCAATCGGTGAAATTTGAAGCTTATAACTGTTAAAATGGGGAAGAAATTGCGCAAAGTTTCTTATCTGAACATTCGGTTGTATGGGATATATACTATATATACCACCGGTATCTATGATTTTCTCAGACAACAATATATGCTATACACGTAAGCATTTGGTGAAATTTGGACATATCTAAACGATTTTTAAGATAAATATAAAATAAAAAATAGGTAGGTAATCTGTGTGAGGATGCAATGCTTCACGTTTTTTGTGGTCTGCATGTAAAAACTATGGCTACGAATCACGTATTTCAAAAATATATGACGTAAACGTAACTATTTGATGAAATTTGATGAATCTTGAAGCTTCTAGCCGTAAAAAAGGGGTCAATATGACAGTTTATATGAAGTATATAATATATATACCACCGATCTCTATGATTTTTTCAGACAATATATGCTATATACGAAAGCATTTTGTGAAATTTGAAGCTTCTAACTGTTAAAACGGGGCAGAAATTGCGCAAAGTTTCTTATCTGAACAATCGGTTGTATGAGATATATACTATTTATACCACCGATCTCAATGATTTTTTCAGACATCAATATATGCTATATACGTAAGCAATCAGTGAAATTTGAAGCTTATAGCTGTTAAAATGGGGTAGAAATTGCGAAAAGTTTCTTATCTGAACAATCGGTTGTATGAGATATATACTATATATACAACCGATCTCTATGATTTTTTCAGACAACAATATATGCTATATAAGTAAATATTCGGTGAAATTTGAAGCTTCTAGCTGTTAAAATGGGGCTAAAATTTGCGAAAATATATATATATATACTATATATATATACTATATATATATACTATGTATACCACCATATATATACTATATATACCACCGATCTTTATGATTTTTTCAGACAACAATATATGCTATATACGTAAGCATTCGCTGAAATTTGAAGCCTCTAGCTCTTAAAATAGGGCAGTAATTACGAAAAGTTCCTTATCTGAACAATCGGTTGTGGGGGATATATACTATATATACGACCGATCTCATAAATTTTTTCAGGCAACAATATGTGCAATATACGAAAGTATATGGTGAAGTTTGAAGCTTCAATCTGTTAAATTGGGTAAGATATTACAAAAATCCTCTTTTTCTGAAAAATCGGTTGTATGGAGGATATATGCTATAGTGGTCCGATCCGGTCGGTTCCGACAAATGTCTAATCGGACACCCAAATACACCTGCTCACCAAATTTTATCAAGATATCTCAAAAATTGAGGGACTAGTTTGCATACAAACAGACAGACGGACAGACGGACAGACGGACAGACGGACATGGCTTAATCAACTCAGCTCTTCAACCTGATTATTTCGGTATACTTAATGGTGGGTCTATCTATTTTCCTTTAAGGACTTACAATTCTCCGTTTCGTGACGAAATTAATATACCATTTCATTTTCATGAAAGGTATAAAAATAGGTAGGTAATCTGTGTGAGGATGCAATGCTTCACGTTTTTTGTGGTATGCATGTAAAAACTATGGCTACGAATCACGTATTTCAAAAATATATGACGTAAACGTAACTATTTGATGAAATTTGATGAATCTTGAAGCTTCTAGCCGTAAAAAAGGGGTCAATATGACAGTTTATATGAAGTATATAATATATATACCACCGATCTCTATGATTTTTTCAGACAACAATATATGCTATATACGAAAGCATTTTGTGAAATTTGAAGCTTCTAAATGTTAAAACGGGGCAGAAATTGCTCAAAGTTTCTTATCTGAACAATCGGTTGTATGAGATATATACTATTTATACCACCGATCTCAATGATTTTTTCAGACATCAATATATGCTTTACACGTAAGCAGTTGGTGAAATTTGAAGCTTCTAGCTGTTAAAATGGGGTAGAAATTGCGAAAAGTAACTATTGATGAGATATATACTATATATACAACCGATCTCTATGATTTTTTCAGACAACAATATATGCTATATACGTAAGCAATCAGTGAAATTTGAAGCTTATAGCTGTTAAAATGGGGTAGAAATTGCGAAAAGTTTCTTATCTGAACAATCGGTTGTATGAGATATATACTATATATACAACCGATCTCTATGATTTTTTCAGACAACATTATATGCTACAAAGGTAAATATTCGGTGAAATTTGAAGCTTCTAGCTGTTAAAATGGGGCTAAAATTTGCGAAAATATATATATATATACTATATATATATACTATATATACCACCATATATATACTATATATACCACCGATCTTTATGATTTTTTCAGACAACAATATATGCTATATACGTAAGCATTCGCTGAAATTTGAAACCTCTAGCTCTTCAAATAGGGCAGTAATTACGAAAAGTTCCTTATCTGAACAGTCGGTTGTGGGGGATATATACTATATATACGACCGATCTCATAAATTTTTTCAGGCAACAATATGTGCAATATACGAAAGTATATGGTGAAGTTTGAAGCTTCAATCTGTTAAATTGGGTAAGATATTACAAAAATCCTCTTTTTCTGAAAAATCGGTTGTATGGAGGATATATGCTATAGTGGTCCGATCCGGTCGGTTCCGACAAATGTCTAATCGGACACCCAAATACACCTGCTCACCAAATTTTATCAAGATATCTCAAAAATTGAGGGACTAGTTTGCATACAAACAGACAGACGGACAGACGGACAGACGGACATGGCTAAATCAACTCAGCTCTTCAACCTGATTATTTCGGTATACTTAATGGTGGGTCTATCTATTTTCCTTTAAGGACTTACAATTTTCGGTTTCGTGACGAAATTAATATACCATTTCATTTTCATGAAAGGTATAAAAATAGGTAGGTAATCTGTGTGAGGATGCAATGCTTCACGTTTTTTGTGGTCTGCATGTAAAAACTATGGCTACGAATCACGTATTTCAAAAATATATGACGTAAACGTAACTATTTGATGAAATTTGATGAATCTTGAAGCTTCTAGCCGTAAAAAAGGGGTCAATATGACAGTTTATATGAAGTATATAATATATATACCACCGATCTCTATGATTTTTTCAGACAACAATATATGCTATATACGAAAGCATTTTGTGAAATTTGAAGCTTCTAACTGTTAAAACGGGGCAGAAATTGCGCAAAGTTTCTTATCTGAACAATCGGTTGTATGAGATATATACTATTTATACCACCGATCTCAATGATTTTTTCAGACATCAATATATGCTTTACACGTAAGCAGTTGGTGAAATTTGAAGCTTCTAGCTGTTAAAATGGGGTAGAAATTGCGAAAAGTTTCTTATCTGAACAATCGGTTGTATGAGATATATACTATATATACAACCGATCTCTATGATTTTTTCAGACAACAATATATGCTATATACGTAAGCAATCAGTGAAATTTGAAGCTTATAGCTGTTAAAATGGGGTAGAAATTGCGAAAAGTTTCTTATCTGAACAATCGGTTGTATGAGATATATACTATATATACAACCGATCTCTATGATTTTTTCAGACAACAATATATGCTATATAAGTAAATATTCGGTGAAATTTGAAGCTTCTATCTGTTAAAATGGGGCTAAAATTTGCGAAAATATATATATATACTATATATATATACTATATATACTATATATATATACTATATATACCACCATATATATACTATATATACCACCGATCTTTATGATTTTTTCAGACAACAATATATGCTATATACGTAAGCATTCGCTGAAATTTGAAGCCTCTAGCTCTTAAAATAGGGCAGTAATTACGAAAAGTTCCTTAACTGAACAATCGGTTGTGGGGGATATATACTATATATACGACCGATCTCATAAATTTTTTCAGGCAACAATATGTGCAATATACGAAAGTATATGGTGAAGTTTGAAGCTTCAATCTGTTAAATTGGGTAAGATATTACAAAAATCCTCTTTTTCTGAAAAATCGGTTGTATGGAGGATATATGCTATAGTGGTCCGATCCGGTCGGTTCCGACAAATGTGTAATCGGACACCCAAATACACCTGCTCACCAAATTTTATCAAGATATCTCAAAAATTGAGGGACTAGTTTGCATACAAACAGACAGACGGACAGACGGACAGACGGACATGGCTAAATCAACTCAGCTCTTCAACCTGATTATTTCGGTATACTTAATGGTGGGTCTATCTATTTTCCTTTAAGGACTTACAATTTTCGGTTTCGTGACGAAATTAATATACCATTTCATTTTCATGAAAGGTATAAAAATAGGTAGGTAATCTGTGTGAGGATGCAATGCTTCACGTTTTTTGTGGTCTGGATGTAAAAACTATGGCTACGAATCACGTATTTCAAAAATATATGACGTAAACGTAACTATTTGATGAAATTTGATGAATCTTGAAGCTTCTAGCCGTAAAAAAGGGGTCAATATGACAGTTTATATGAAGTATATAATATATATACCACCGATCTCTATGATTTTTTCAGACAACAATATATGCTATATACGAAAGCATTTTGTGAAATTTGAAGCTTCTAACTGTTAAAACGGGGCAGAAATTGCGCAAAGTTTCTTATCTGAACAATCGGTTGTATGAGATATATACTATTTATACCACCGATCTCAATGATTTTTTCAGACATCAATATATGCTATATACGTAAGCAATCAGTGAAATTTGAAGCTTATAGCTGTTAAAATGGGGTAGAAATTGCGAAAAGTTTCTTATCTGAACAATCGGTTGTATGAGATATATACTATATATACAACCGATCTCTATGATTTTTTCAGACAACAATATATGCTATATAAGTAAATATTCGGTGAAATTTGAAGCTTCTAGCTGTTAAAATGGGGCTAAAATTTGCGAAAATATATATATATATACTATATATATATACTATATATATATACTATATATATATACTATATATATATACTATATATATATACTATATATATATACTATATATACCACCATATATATACTATATATACCACCGATCTTTATGATTTTTTCAGACAACAATATATGCTATATACGTAAGCATTCGCTGAAACTTGAAGCCTCTAGCTCTTAAAATAGGGCAGTAATTACGAAAAGTTCCTTATCTGAACAATCGGTTGTGGGGGATATATACTATATATACGACCGATCTCATAAATTTTTTCAGGCAACAATATGTGCAATATACGAAAGTATATGGTGAAGTTTGAAGCTTCAATCTGTTAAATTGGGTAAGATATTACAAAAATCCTCTTTTTCTGAAAAATCGGTTGTATGGAGGATATATGCTATAGTGGTCCGATCCGGTCGGTTCCGACAAATGTCTAATCGGACACCCAAATACACCTGCTCACCAAATTTTATCAAGATATCTCAAAAATTGAGGGACTAGTTTGCATACAAACAGACAGACGGACAGACGGACAGACGGACATGGCTAAATCAACTCAGCTCTTCAACCTGATTATTTCGGTATACTTAATGGTGGGTCTATCTATTTTCCTTTAAGGACTTACAATTTTCGGTTTCGTGACGAAATTAATATACCATTTCATTTTCATGAAAGGTATAATTAACTCTTCGGGTGTGCGCGATGGCCACAAATCAGTCACATTTTCCAATTTTAAGGAAATCGCTTTTGGGTTTCATAAAAAAAATAAATGCACAGTCTAATGTAGGTACATATCGCATGCCTGCGTAAATCTAAAAAACCATCAACTCAAAACACATGTTCTACAGTTCTCGTTTAAAATTTACTGTCTCTACTTTGTATATTTACTGAAGCGGCTTTTTCTCGGTATTATTAAAGTGTTTACACAGCGATTGGACGTCAATGGGTTAAGGAACGCTCTAGAAAGCACAACTTCAAAAATTTAAACTTCTGAGTTATCTAGGTTTAGATATGGGCAATTGCCGAATTTATTAATTTTTATACATTTCTCGGATTTGTTTAAGAGTGTTTTATGTTCTCTTCGATCAATAGCGGAGAGTAATAAAAAAAGCAACAAATGATGAGAATTTTTTCACAATTTATAGAGATAAAGCTACGATTAAACAATTATAATTGCTAATACTACACAGAAAGCAATTATTTTAGCGTGTGAGATATATGTATACAAAAAAATCTGAGCAAATTATAAATGAAAATTCTATTATATACAGTAAATGATAGCAATATAAATACTGTATTTAGCACTTAATTTAGATATTACCCCAAAATCATTATAAATAACTGTTTTCAAATGACACAGGCAGAATTCACTTATTTTTGTTTCTTTTTTTGCGTCACTCTATTTTAGTATTACAAAATTCGTTCTTTTAAATTTTCATAACTTTTGCACAGAAGCGATCAATTGGCACTAATTAAATGCTAATTAACAAAAAAAACAACAATATCTCATTTTTATTTTAGCATTACCTACAACACAAAGGATGATATCTCATCTCTACTCATGCTTTTTGGATTTCTTTTAAATATATTTAAAGAAAATTTCTTAATTTTTTAATGGTATTTTTGTTTTTTGCTTTCTCTTTATTATTACTTATATTTTTTTTTAATTCTATCACAGGAAATTTTACGTCTGCACTGCGTCAGAAAATAAAAACGAGTGAATTTTTTTAGCAGCGTAATCACAGCAAAGTTCCCTTTCCCTATATATTTTATATATTTATTGTGTTTGATTATACATTAGGCCGTTTCAGAAGATGTGCTTGTGGTTTTTCTGCCTTTCAAATTGTGAATAGCAAAAAGGTATTTAAATTTGTAATGATTGCAAATAAATTTCTATATTGAGCGCCATCTATGAGTACAAAATTTCCTTAAAGTCGATTCAGTAGTTTTCAAGTGGCGTCCGAGCAAACATTTTTCTTTTTTGTAAATGTAAAGCTGAAAATATTGAGCAAATTCATGAAAAATAAAATATTCCTAAATATATCCAATTTATGAATAAAAATTTCCTTAAAATCGATTCGGCAGTTTTTATTTGGCACTCCAGCAAACGTACCGACATAATTGTTCTGATATGCAAATATGTAGATTAAAATATTGTGCAAATCCTTAGTCTATGTTCCTTCCTAGAAATTATTTTTGTCCCAATTTATTTTCCCTTCCCCTCTCTTTTTACTTTTATCTTTTTCTCTCGCCTTCTATTTCCTTCGTTCTCTCTTTATCTTTATTCTCGAATATAAGAGCTGTATATTAAACTGAACATTACTTCAGGCAAACTAAATAGTCTGAAATCTACTAAATTGTTTGCCGTAAGCGCAATCTATGAATAAACATTTTCTTAAAATCGGTTCAGCAATTTTTAGTTGTCCCCGAGCAAGCATACAAGATAAAAAAAATTTGCCTACATGCAAGCGTACTGATAATAACATTGGTTAAAATTGTACAATATGTACCTCCTTAGCCATTCATTGTCCCTTTTGTTTTTGCTCTCGTCTTCAGTCCACGGCTGCTCTCGCATTCTGTTTCCTCCCCTTCTCAATATCATTATTCTATGAACACAAAAATATCCATTATGACATATACATACGACGCATAAAAATGTCCATTATGACATATACGACCTTTACCCTGCTCTAGTGCCGTTGGAGAGTTCGCATTTCACTCCATCTGAGTCTCCGGGCGCGGGGAGGTTTGCTGAATCTAAACGCGAGAATCTATAAAAACATATCGTCTCCACTTTGCACAGTATGTAACTTGCAGAAGCCAGAAGACGTTTTTCACTTTATTGGTACATGCCCGATATATAACAACATTCGTTCCCTTTATTTTGGTGAAAACACTTAAGATATGGCCAGGAGGTTGCCAGTTTAAATGGATATAACTTCGAGTCTCTGGATCGCGGATAGCTTTAAAATTAGCAACTTATTATTAAATTAATTTTCGAACTCGTTAGTATTTTATTTAGCACGTGGTGCGACAGACAATATACTCTGTTATTGTCGCTAGTATATACTTCACTTTATTTATTTAAGTGTTTCGATCTACGCAATAGCATAAGTCATACTGCGTATCTGATTTTTTGGAAAAAATTAATATATACTACTACTAGTACTACTATTACTATACGAATAAGAGAGCAAAGTTTTTGCAGTGAACGCAATCTATTCATAAAAAAGTCTTTCAAGTCGGTTTAGTATTTATACTCAGCTGAGCAGAGCTCACAGAGTATATTAATTTTGTTCGCATAACGGTACCCGGTAACGGCGGAAACTAATCGAGATAGATATAGACTTCTATATATCAAAATGATCTGGACGAAAAAAGAAATTGATTTAGCCATGTACGTCCCTACGTCCGTCTGTCCGTAAACACGATAAGTTGAGTAAATTTTGAGGTATCTTGATGAAATTTGGTATGTATGTTCCTGGGCACTAATCTCAGATCGCTATTTAAAATGAACGAAAACAGAATATAACCACGCCCACTTTGTCGATATCGAAAATTTCGAAAAACTGAAAAAGTGCGGTAATTCATTACCAAAGACGGATAAAGCGACGGAGCTTTGGTAGGTGGGTTGACCGTATGACGCAGAATAGAAAATTTGTAAAATTTTGGACAATGAGCGTGGCACCGCCTACTTTTAAAAGAAGGCCAACGTGGTGTGATGCTAGCGTGCTCCGCCTACCACACCGAAAGCCCTGGTTTCCCACCCTGGGCAAAGCAACATCAAAATTTTAGAAATAAGTTTTTTCGATTAGAAGAAAATTTTTCTAAGCGGGGTCGCCCCTCGGCGTGTTTGGCAAGCACTCCGAGTGTATTTCTGCCATGAAAAGCTCTCAGTGAAAACTCCTCTGCCTCGCATATGCCGTTCGAAGTCGGCATAAAACAAGTAGGTCCCGTCCCGCCAATTTGTAGGAAAAATTAAAAAGGAGCATGACGCAAATTGGAAGAGAAGCTCGTCCTAAAATCCCTTCAAAGTTTATCGCGCTTTACATTTTTTTTTTTTTTTATAATTTAAAAGTTTTGCAAGCTGTAATTTTGCAGCCGAGTATGTAATGTTCGGTTACACCCGAGCTTAGCCTTCCTTACTTGTTTTTAATTGACGCCAGTTCAAAAATACAGGATACAAGATGTTTCTTAAACTATCAGACAAATTCCTATTCCAAAGGACAGTTAGTAGCTAATTCTGATTCCTCCTTCTCTACCTCTTTGTCCTGCTCTCTCTTTCTTTATTATATGTGCATAAAGAAAGGTATCGTGAAATACACGAAAAAGGGGGCTATATTTTAAACTAAACGTCATAAGGGTCGCCAGTGAAAGTTCATCTGCCTGACAGAGTAAACCCTTATGGAAGTTTTTAACCTAAAAAAATTATTAATTTTACACCTTACGGAACTTTTTTGTTTGGTAGAAAAAAAAATTTATAAACAGTCTAATGTACTATATTTACATATCACAAATATGCTGCTCAACGGTGATTTTTTCTCAATAGTCAGACCACATGCCTCCGTTCATTTGAACATACATGCATATGCACAGAAGTACGCAAAACTTGTACTGGAATTCTTAGAACAGCTGAAGGTTCTGAGCAAGTAATCTTAAGTAGTTCTCGTACTGTTGCAGTTGCTGCAATTATTACTTGGAGCTGATGAGCTAATGTGAATAATCGTAGATCGGTATGAGTATAGCACACGATTAGCTTATGATCAATATAAACATAAAAATATATGCACATACATATCTATGAATAATACGCAAAATTTCCCGGTGGCAGTCCAGGTTTTGAGTAAACAAAATAAGTTGATGGATGTGAGAGTGTTTGCGTAAACATCCAAAACATTACAGCATCTTGAAATATTTAAATTATTTTGTTGTTGACCATTAACCCTTGCTTGCTCATAAATACGGAATGTTGAGATTGAAACGATTTAGAGATAACAATTTGGGGAATTGTTTGAAATTAATCACCAGCATGCGAGTTTTACTTTCAAGAGTTGTTTCATTGAAAGTGAGCTAGTCATGCAGTGCCCATTAACGGGAAGAAAATACCTGCGTTTGCTTGGCCGCAGGACAGGAATATATGTATTACAGTCTTATGGCTTTTGCCCATTAGATAGTCTTAACCGAAACACTTCGGTCTCGGGTCAACCGCTGCAGTACTCCTGCTTGTATGCCAACGTGGACTTTAAGAGCCCTTTAGATGCTTATAAGACCCCTATTCTTGTGGAGTCCAGTCAAATTTAACCAAGAGAATCTTATATTCTCTTAAGTCTCTCCCTTTAATTCAAAGGCAAGCTAAGAACGATAAAGCATCAATCCAGACTGAGGTTTGACGTCCAAATTCGCACGCTGAAGGCTGAATGCTTTAGGGCGTTCATCGGCTAAACTTGCTCAACCAAAACACCGTTCAACCGAACTTTGGTGGAGCAATCTTTTAAGCTCAACTCTGTAAACTGAAAGCTATAGATATTTTTATTTCATTAGGGATGAACAGGATCACGTGCGAAATGCTGGAGCGATTAAAGTGATGCACGGATGCCTTAGGGCTCGGCGTGAACTCCTCAAAGATGGAACTAATATGTGCCCGTTCTCCACTAGGGCTGAATCAATATCAACAAGCCTTTTCCTAGTGGCTAACAATGCTACCGGAATCCCTTTAAATATTAAATTTTTTTTTGGTTTGAAAAAATTGCTGCCAAAATATTTTCGTAGTCATAAATCTGGGAGACCCCCATAATGTTCCCATGTGAAATCAGCCACCTTTTTTCTAACCTAAAAAAGAAGGAGTATTATAAAAAAAATTAAAAAAAGTAACCGATTCCAAAAAAAAACCGGTTCCAAAATAGCAGTCAATGCCCAAAAAGCTACAGATTCCAAAAAAAAGTACCGAATGCGCAAAAAGCAACCGTTTCCAAAAAAGTAACCAGTACTCAAAATGTAACCGGTTCCATAAAAGCAACCAGTGATGAAAAAGTAACTGGTTCCAAAAAAGTATACAGTGCCCACAAAGCAACCAATTCCAAAAAAGTATAAAATGCCCAAAAAGCAACCGGTTACAGCAAATTCAAAGTTTTCACAAAAGCTTTCGGGACCAGACCACAACGGCTCCAGTAAGTTACCGCCTCCAAAAAAGTCACCGATTCAAAAAAAACCCGGTTGCAAGGAAGTTATTGGTTCAAAAGCTTTCCCAGGTCAGTGAAAGTAATCAATTCTAAAGATTATAACGGTACAGTGAAAGTAATCGGTACCAATAAAGAAAACGCCTCAGTAACAGTAACCGGTACCAACAAAGTAACCGGTTCAGTATTAATAACCGTTACCAATAAAGTAACCGGTTCAGCTAGAAGTAGTCAGCGTAGTACAAGTAACCTGTTTAGTAACAGTATCCGGTAGCAACAAAGTAACCGGTTCAGTATTAGTAACGGGTAAAAACAATGTAAGCGGTTCGGAAAAAGTTACCGCTTTTAAAAAAGTAAAAAAAATGTAGATTTTAAAAATTTAAGCGCTTCAATACATCTAGGTCAGGTTAGGGCTGTGACGAAGTATGAAATTTTCAGCTCGTTCACAGATGGGTCCATTATGATAGCCAGACGATCTCCAACCCTTGCACTACTAGGAACCATGGATCGAACCACCTAATGGAGGCAGTAAATTTACCTATCGCCCTTTTTGGATACCTCCATAAGATCATCGAAAGACGGTTGGCCCACTTCCTCATTGCTTTCTACATAATGCCAAACAAGGGCAAAGCAATTGCTACACGCTTTTCACCTCTGCAAAACATCTGCAGCTGTGAGAGTAATCGTAGGATCCGGCGATCATAATACAGACAACAATATTTGCTATATACGAAAGCACATGGTGAAATTTGAAGGTTCTATCTGTTACAATGGGGCAGAAAATACGAAAAGTTTCATATCTGAACAATCGGTTGTACGGGAAACATACCATATATATGACCGATCTCTATGATTTTTTCAGACAACAATGAATGCCCTTACATGTAAGCATTCGGTGAAATTTGAAGCCCCTAGCTGTTAAAATGGACAGTAAAAACAAAAAGCTTCTTATATGAACAATCGGTTGTGGGGGATATATGCCATACATGCGAACGATCTCATTCATTTTTTCAGACAACAATATGTGCAATATACGAAATCATATGGTGAAGTTTGAAGCTTGAATTGAGGAAGATATGATAAAAAACCTCTTTTCTAAAAAAGCGTTTGTATGGGGGATATATGCTATAGTGTTTCAATCCGACCGGTTCCGACAAATATCTAATCGGACACCTAAATATACCCGCTCACCAAATTTTATCAAGATATCTCAAAAATTGAGGAACTAGTTTCTTTACAGACAAACGGACATGGCTAAATTAACTCAGTTCTTCATCCTTATCATTTCGGTATACTTATTGATGGGTCTGCCTATTCTCCTTTAAGAACTTATCATTTTGAGAATCGTGACAAACTTAATATACCATTTCATTTTCATGAAAGGTGTAAATATTCGAGGAAATAAGAGAACTAGTTTTCTGCTTTTACGATCAACAGAAACACGATTTGTACTTGTTTACTTAGAGCGATCAGCAGTTAAGCTCTATGATAGCTCAATTTTGATTCTAATTAGTAAAAGCCTACTTAAAGGTATACCCAAAAACCGGTTTATGACTTATTGATTAAGCCGTAGTTTGTAGAAACTCGTGTAAATGTAAATAATTAATCTTCCTTATAAAAAAAAGTATATACTACTACTACTATCCAATCGTACACTCAGAAAAAGTATCAAATAAACATTTCCGGTATTCTCGACATATTTAGCAGTTTAAGTCTTAATTAAATAGGTCGTACTCATTAAAACTTTACCGCTATAAAAATGTTTCTCTAAAACAAATGTTTGCCAATCACGACTTTAATTACCAAAATAAAAATCCCTGAAATTTATTTTTTTAGTCGTAAAGGTGGGCAACTTTTATAACTAACTATCAAAATTAGCTACAAAATAATCGAATATTTGAATAAATTCGTCTTTCGACTAATTAGCTTTCAACAACTCATACGGCATTATTTGTTTAAGGCTAATTTCGGCGCTTCGAGCATGCGCTATTGATTGTAATTAAATTTTATAATATCGTTAAATATGTGATAATAACTTTATAATGTGATTAAAAGTTGAAAGAAAAACAAGTAAGGAAGGCTAAGTTCGGGTGTAACCGAACATTACATACTCAGCTGAGAGCTTTGGAGACAAAATAAACGAAAATCACCATTTAGCAAAATTAACCTAGGGTAACCCTGGAATGTGTTTGTATGACATGTGTATCAAATGAAAGGTGTTAATGATTATTTAAAACGTAGTTGGCCTTAGTTCTATAGGTGGACGCCTTTTCGAGATATCGCTATAAGGGTGGACCAGGGGTGACTCTAGAATGTGTTTGTACGATATGGGTAGCAAATTAAAAGTATTAATGAGGGTTTTAAAAGGGAGTAGCCCTTAGTTGTATATGTGAAGGCGCTTTCGAGATATCGACCAAAATGTGGACCAGGGTGACCCAGAACATCTTCTGTCGGGTACCGCTAATTTATTTATATATGTCATACCACGAACAGTATTCCTGCCAAGATTCCGAGGGCTTTTGATTTCGCCCTGCAGAACTTTTTCATTTTCTTCTACTTAATATGGTAGGTGTCACACCCATTTTACACAGTTTTTTCTAAAGTTATATTTTGCGTCAATAAACCAATCCAATTATCATGTTTCATCTCTTTTTTCATATTTGGTACAGAATTACGGCATTTTTTTCATTTTTCGTAATTTTCGATATCGGAAAAGTCGGCGTGGTCATAGTCGGATTTCGGCCATATTTGATACCAAGATAAATTGACGTCAGATAAATACGTGAACTAAGTTTAGTTAACATATATCGTTTTTTGCGCAAAATATCGTGTTATCGTATGGCTTCAACCGAGTTCGCCCATTTTCACAGAAAACAGTTATCGTCATAGAATCTATGTCCCTACCAAATTTCAGAAGGATTGGTAATATTTTGTTCGACTTATGGCATTAAAAGTATTCTAGACGAATTAAATGAAAAAGCGCGGAGTTACGCCCATTTTGAAATTTTCTTTTATCTTTGTTGCACCATATCATTACTGGAGTCGAATGTTGACATAATTTACTTTTATACTGTAAAAATATTAAAGTTTTTGTTAAAATTTGACTTAAAAACTTTTTTTTTTAAAGTGGGCGTGTTCGTCATCCGATTTCGCTAATTTTTATTTAGCACACATATAGTAATACGAGTAACGTGCCTACCCAATTTCATCATGATATCTTCAACGACTGCCAAATTACAGCTTGCAAAACTTTTTAATTACCTTCTTTTAAAAGTGGGCGGTGCCTCGCCCATTGTTCAAAATTTTTCTAATTTTCTATTTTGCGTCATAAGGTCAACGCACGTACCAAGTTTTATCGCTTTATCCGTCTTTGGTAATGAATTGTCGCACTTTTTCGGTTTTTCGAAATTTTCGATATCGAAAAAGTGGGCGTGGTTGTAGTCCGATTTCGTTCATTTTAAATAGCGATCTGAGATGAGCGCCCAGGAACCTACATACCAAATTTCATCAAGATACCTCAAAATTTACTCAAGTTATCGTGTTTACAGACGGACGGACAGACGGACGGACATGGCTAAATGAATTTCTTTTTTCACCCAGATCATTTTGATATATAGAAGTCTATATCTATTTCGATTAGTTTATGCCGTTACGGATTACCGTTATGCGAACAAAGTTAATATTCTCTGTGAGCTCTGCTCAGCTGAGTATAATAATGGATATGATTAGCTAATATCGAAGCGTATCAGTGATAGAAGTGGAAAAGACGTGAGACCATCTAAGCGGAATTAAAATGAAGTTATTTTTTGAATACCTAGTGGATGATTAAAGTTGTATAATAAACCCTTCAGTATACTTGGTAAGAAAAAGGCTGAAAAGGTCTTCAACAATATAGATTAAGGAAAGGCGAATCTATAAAAGGTGATAGCAAAGTGAACTCAACCCAATTAACCGTACAGAAGAATGTCGCATCAATGAAGAATTAGCTTTGATTTCGTTTAACTCAGATCTTGCTCTACCAGTGTAATTTTGCCAGGACAAGCAATCAGCTTGTATCAGAGATACGCAAAAGAGCCTCGTACAAAGGTGGAAATCAAAGCGGTCTTCTCACCTACTTGTCAAGTAGCAAAGCAAGAAAACAAACGAAGCTTTAAGTAGGATTGCTCCTTGTCGTTCTTAAAGATGCTGCTAGAGCAGATAGCCGCACAAGTTATATTAAAACGTTCAGGACTTTTGAAGTTACCACTTTTCCCTCCTCGCTCCAGGATAAAAAATCTCCTGCGATTTGTTTGAACTAAAACGTGAAATCGATTATTGGGTCAAGGGGTTTTTGCCCTCAATAAATCTTAAAAATATCGATTTATTATGCAAAGAAACAGGAAAATAAACCATAGGCACACAAATACATATGTATGCGTGTATTATCATACATATTTACTATCACAAAGGTATAACCCTTTTATTAAACTAAAAGTCATATTCAAATTGAATGAATCCACCGTCAGGTTGAGACAAAAATCGAGGTTGTAGCGCCCTTTAAAAACGCAACGAGGTTAACTGAGTTCGTGAGCTTTCTTTTATTGCATTTGTTTGTTATTGTTTTATGTGGTCTTATTCACATGCAAAAAAAACACACAAAAGTAGAAAAGTCAATAGCAAGCATTACAATACCTAAAGGTGTAAAAAGCAGCACAAAAAGCGCATCGATAACATTGTAAACGATTACGACTACCCACATATGGCGGTACGTACATATATGTGGGCCATTCCCGGGCGGCTCAGCTGACTTATCGATTTTGCGTCACCGATTTTACGGACATTTCGTTATCATTCAGTAGTCTCGAAAAAGGTTTCTGTATTTTTCCAATCTTTTTTCGAAAGGTAGAATCTTTTTTAAATTTTCAATATTCATTAAACAATGTTTTTATAGCGGCGGCCACCGTGGTGTGATGGTAGCGTGCTCCGCCTACCACACCGTATGCCCTAGGTTCGCACCCCGGCACAGCAACATCAAAATTTTAGAAATAAGGTTCTTCAATTAGAAGAAATTTTTTCTAAGCGGGGTCGCCCCTCGGCAGTGTTTGGCAAGCGCTCCGGGTGTATTTCTGCCATGAAAAGCTCTCAATGAAAACTCATCTGCCTTGTAGATGCGGTTCGGAGTCGGCATAAAACATGTAGGTCCCGTCCGACCAATTTGTAGGGAAAAAGCAAGAGGGGCACGACGCAATTTGGAAGAGAAATTTCTTCGGAGGTTATCGCTCCATACATTTATTTTGTTCATAGTTTAGTACATAAACTTTATGATTTTTTTATTTTGACGAAACGTTGTTCAATTTGGATATTGTTTTTAATTCATATATATTAAATTTTTTTTTTAGATTTCATCATTTTCAAATTATTTGGATTTTTTTTAAGTTCATTCTGAGTCATATTTTGTTGAGTATCTTATATTTTTAGAAAAGTGCTGAAAAAAACAAATTATTAATAAAAAAAATTTCATAAAATATTATTGTTTTTATCTTTAATCATTTTTTTTTTCTAGGATTATAAAAAATCGAATATTTTCGATGTGTCTTTGAAATACTTAATTAACTAAAATCAAAAATAAATATTTTTTTAATAATTAAATAATTTTTTTTATTTCAATGTTAAAAAAAAACTAATAGTGGGATTTAAAAAATAAAATGTCAACTTTGAGATGTAAACAAATATTTTTGTCTCATTTTTAAATTCTTAAAATTGCTACTCCCGAAAACACGAAAACTTTTTAGAAAATTCACCAATTCCAAATAATTAATACAGTTTTTTATTTTGCAAATAATAGGTAATGAAATTTTACTTTTCAAAGTTAAATAATAAATGAAATTCAAAAAATTTTACGTCTTATTTTGAAATATAAAAAAACGTTTTTATAGTTTTTTCAAGAAAATTCTAATAAACTCTCTTTTACAAATTTTCTGGAGAAAAATCATAATAAAAAAATGCTCAAAAACATAACTCCCGAAATGCACAAATATTATACATAAAAGCATGATATTAAGAAAAAAAATGTATTTGTAGTTTAGCAACCTTTATAATTTTGTATTTTTCCTATGCCTACAAAAAAAACCAAATCGCAATTTTTCAGAAAATTCATCGTTTTCTCTTAAATTTTATAACTTTTTTATGTTGACGAAAAGTTTTCTAACCTGGATATTTTAAATATTTTTTCATTCATTTGTAACAATTTTTTTTTTAGAATTCAACGTTTTCAAATTATTTGGATATTTTTTAAACTTCATTCTGAGTCATATTTTTTAAATTTTTTCATATTTTTCGGAAATGTCTAAAAAAAATACAATCAATTGAAAATAAATTTCTTGCATTAATATATTTGTGTTTTTTACTTAAGAAAAAATTATCTGATCTAGGCCATTTTTTATTTTTATAATTCTATTTAATAAATTTTTATTCCACGATTTTTTATAAATTTTCGAAAGTAAATTTAAAAAAACTAATTTAACTACCTAAAAGTAAAAAAATATATATTTTTTATTTGCAGAAATTTCATAATTTTCAAGTTAACTAAATAATTTTTTTTTTTAAAATGCGATTTATACAAATTTTTATTTCAGTGTTAAAAAAAAAACTAAAACTTCTATTTAAAAATTTAAATGTCAAATTTGAGATATAAAAAAAAATTTTTGCGTAATTTTCATCACGGAATGTATTCTTTATTCCCGCATAGACTTAGAACAAAATTTTTCAAAAAATTCATAATTGCAAATTAATTGTATAATTTTTGTTGTGCAAATTAAGTAATTAAATTTTATTTTTCAACTGTAAAAAAATTAGTTAGATGAATTTCAAAAAATTGTGAGTTTAATATTAATGTAATAAACGAATTTTTTTTTTCATATTTTTTTTTTTCAGCAAATTCTTCAAAAGCAATAAACAGAACTAAAACTACCAAGTCGAAAAAATTTTCACAATGTTATTCAAGAGCAAAAACTTACGAAATTTTCCAAAATTCGTATCTTCCAATTAGCAAACAAAATAAAAGTAGAAAACGCCTATTCAAAATCCATCAGTAGGTTCAGTAGACATGGAACCACCCATATGCGTACATACATGTGTACAGGCTTATCTACCTGCGATTCGCTTATTTTATTTCATTAACTTTTGTTATTTTTAGATAGGAAGCGCAAGATTTATCGTTGCAATTAATTGTTTATTTGTTTATGGGATAACGCGCCAAATGATCTAATTTAAATGAAAAAATCTATCACTTACATTTTCAGCAAAAAAAAACATTTTTTTTTTTGTTATTTTATTTATTTTTTTATTTTTTTGTTTGTTGTTTATAACACAGGAAACAACATGAATTGCGTGTCCATATTTGGCATGAAAACAATTTAAAATGATGTTAAATCTGTCGCTCAAACACACATATAATTATTGGTGTAAATTGAAATGTTTAAAATGCTTTTAAGTCAGTAATTACAAAATTTTAAAAATGACGGAGGTAATAAAAACAACGAGAAAAAAACTTTTTTGGGCATTTTAACTCACCGTCAAGAAAAGGTCAATTATGGGCCTTTTTGTTGAGAAATCTCAATGAAGAGCATTTACTTAATAGGTCGCATTTTTAAACGGTTTTATTTAGCTTGACTTGAGAGGCTGGTTGGTTGGATGGCTAGTTGGCTGTCGGGTATGAATTTTGTAATTAAAATTTAAGTAACTTCCCGATAAGCTACAAGCTTGAAACTTGGATTATAGTTCAAAACCCGATGACAATGCAATAATAAGAAAAAATCGCCCCTAGATGGCGCAAGGATCGATATATTCACAAAAGTCGTATTTGTGGTCCGATTTGGCTCATATTTAGAACAAATATTACATATAGGCCGGTAGAAGTGACATCAAAATATTTTGGAGTTGGCGGAGAGACAAGCATACGTGGCGCAGAGTCGAGTAAAGTCTTTGGAAGGATTATGTATTGAGGAATTAGGTTGTAACAAATTGTCAGGAAAGAGTCCTTGTAATATTGAGTCACTGAACTAAATAAAATGAGAAATAAAAGGCAATTATAACGACTAAAAACTTGAAAATAAAATAATTAAAAAAATATTTTTAGTTAAACGATTTTATTGAAAATAATACTTACATGAAGTAATAATAATACTAAAAGCTGGAAAATAATTAGGTGGGTCCTAGGTACTAGTCATCATACTCCTCATCAATCTAGGGCGTTGATCAGGCAATTAAATAAAAGCGTTGGCCGCGTCAAATTTCTATTGATATTCATAAGTAAGACCAACTGAACCTTAATCAGGTTAGGCTACGCCTCACATTTTTAGAAATTTCACGCGCCGAACGCTTTTATTTAATTGTCTGATCAACGCCCTAGATTGATGAGGAGTATGATGACTAGTACCTAGGACCCACCTAATTATTTTCCAGCTTTTAATATTATTATTACTTACGTAAGTATGTTTTCAATAAAACCGTTTAACTTAAAATTTTGTTAAAATTATTTTATATCTATGTGTATTGGGCCAAGTTTTATAATTGTATAATAGTACTTTTTTGGAGCTTTCTGGCCGGCTTTCCTTTAAAATAAAACAAATGTTTACTTCTTCATCCTACGCGTTTCGACGCTGTATTGCGTCTTCCTCAGGGATTTCTATTTATTACACAAAAACGAAAAACATATAAATTGTTGGAAATTAGCTTGGTCATAAGACGATACACAGTTTTGAACATATTGGACTTACATCTTTTTGCTACTTAATGCACAAATTTTGTATGAAATTTGAATATAATATCATTACATCAGTAGATAATAACCACACATTATAAAAACACTGGTACATCATTCCCTCTCAAAAGCTAAACATTTTATGTGATGGCGCTTGCATACGCGCAATTTATGCTGTCTACATCTTCTCGATAATTTACAACTTTCGATATATTTTGTTGTATGCGCAGCCCTTCTAACGTCAACCTTCTTCTTATTCTGTTTTCCACGTCCAAAATCTTTACATTATCGAAATCAGCTGTGTGCTTGCAATCCGTCAGGTGCTGCGCTAAAGCTGTGGTGTTTTTGTTGTTTTTTGCGTCTAACCTGTGTTCATTTATTCTCGTGTTGACCGTTGTTCTTCTATTCTGGTTCGTGCCAATTGATATTCACAACACTGCGACATCTGTTGCAGAATGGCTGTGAAAATTGGACTTGTTTGTTGGCAATGCTGCCATAGTGTCATATTTTATTGACACTTTTTTCCCCGTGCTCTGGGATGTATTAACAATTTTTGTTGTTATATCGGCCTACTGATTTTAAGATCGCGGGTTCGAATCGAGTGGGATTAATGAAGACAAACAAAAAACCGCTGTGATGGCTGAATGGTTATAGCAGCGGCGCCTAAACGTTGCCGATGAAGGAATTTAGCAGTTCCCGAAATGGATCTATACAACGAGCTTTGGCAGTTGTCTAAATTTTTTCTTTCTTCTATTCTAATTTAAAAATTTTTTCAATTAAGAAAAAATTTATCATAACAATAATAATGATAAAAAATTATTGTTAGGCCTTGAGCTCGATTCGAACCCGCGATAATTAAATTTTATTTTCTTAAGTATTATTAAACATATTTACAATTTTTATTTACTTACTCAAAGAGTTCAATAATTGGCAATATTAAATAATTTTTTAAGTATCTGATTCCAACCAGTTTAAGTCAATTAATTTTTATTATTAATTTTAAGTTATTTAATTGGTTATTGACACGAGTATTGTATTACAACAAAAAAGATGTAATTAGCAGCCAATGAACCTTTACATGTCGACAACTTCGGTGCGATGTAGCAAAATGCTTTAAGCCTGCATATTTAATAAGTGAATTTCTTTATTTTATTATTTTAATCGCGGTGAATGGCTTGAGTATGGAATGAGCACCAACGAACAAAATATACATACCTACACAGGTAATGAGATTTCTAAAATTTATCGAGATCAAAGCTCAATGAGCTGTCATCTTATGTGTGGTTCATGCAACAATAATTTGACTTGCACTTTTGTACTGTCTTTGATGTTATTGCTGCAATGAATCGCACATCTTTTTCACAACTAAAGGCTATTTGAGAAAAATATGTTTTTAGTTAGACAGATTGTCTACATATATATGTGAAATTTGCTTATAAACTTGGAATCAAATTATACCACTTAAGCAAGGACTCTCACATGCACCTGCTCTATTTGGAACACTACAAATTCTTCTTCGCTCTATTTGGGTCATAACAAAAAATCGATTTCGATAGAATTTTACGGAAAATTACCACAGCATACTTTGGCTTTGTAATGGCGCGCACTTAAAGCTATTGGTACAACAATCGATCGTTAATCATTTACGACTGCTCAGCCAGCTGTTGTCAATCGGTAGCTAAAAACGTATGTACTTATTTTCTTGATTCTACTATATGTTAAGTTTATGGCATTGTTGTTGTTTGTCTCCTCTCCGTCAGTTAGAGCGCTTGATGGGATAAGTTTCTAACGCATTAGTCTGTTGTTTGAGACCACACGTAAGTGCACAAGACTGTGCAAATTCCATCCTATTTCAAAACACTTTGAGACTTTTTGACGGGCACATCCTTCGTGATGTCCTAGAGATTCTCGTGAACACACATTTGTTTAGTACTGGTGCCAGATACTGTTGTTGCCGGAGCAACACTTTGCCCTTCTTAGCCAGCACGTCCATTTATGGATGGAACAACTGTGGTGAGAATAATCTCTCAGTTCTCGGAACGTGTACGGGATTCAATAGTAAGCATGGCTAAAACAAGATTTGCAATCACAAGGTTCTGTACATACAAATGAGCTGACCTTGATAGCGTCAAACCGGTGATATTTGAGCAGGGAAGTGATGCGAAGAAAGTATCACTCTAGCTTACTCGCAAGGCGTCGACAAACTTTCATACTCATCAAGGTCTATAGACGTTACCCTAAACAACATTCACAATAAAGGCTCTGGAAACTTTTCTATAACACATCGGGTAGACGAACATACAAACACGCCAAAGTGAATAGACGTTTACACTAGGAAAAGTTCATAGACAGCCCTCTAGGATCAGTGATAGTATAATATCTAAGGATTCATAGGCAGCATGGGAAAAATGTTGTGCTGTATACACACAGAGCTGCGTTAAAACGTGTCCTAGCGGGAGAGGCGATAGCATGGTACATTATCAGTGAGCTTTCGGTTAGCAATCAAAACTGGCATAAGTTGTGAGAAAATATTTTTTTATGAACTTGGTACACAAAATTTGAACAACCAAAAAGCATTCTTAAACTGGTATACCTCTAGATGGTATAAACTAATTGAAATCAGTCAAATTTAAAACTGAGTAGGAGTATTCTTTATTTTAAAAGCATTTATGTGACTAACACTGGTATAAATAAAGTAGATATGTAAAATAGTTTATCATCATGCTTTGTTTATTTTATGTTTTTGTACAAATTTGAGCTTTGGCTCAACAAACTGGCATAAACCGGCCGAAAATAATTTTTATGCTAATTTGATGATCGAACACTTGAGTTGAGTTCCACTGGTAGTGAAATTCAATTATTAAGGCAAAAGAAAATTAAACTGGTATAAATCACGATTTTCATACATTTTGTTCAATTTATAAAAAGTTGATTCATTTTATAGCAATGAATATTGTTTTATCAAAAAATCAAACTGAAAGCAGTATAAATCAAAATACATATGTAAATTAGTTTTGCTAAATTTATAAAAAGTAGATTTTTTGCCGCGTTGTACGTAAAAGTTTGGAATATACAAAACTGGTATAAACTGGTCTACCGTTTTTTTTTTTTTATTTCAAAATGATTGCCTAAAAACTTGTTAAACCACGGTATTCAGATTTAATCTACATAACTGATTCAAATTTATATGAAGTTTTTCTTAGAATGTTGTTGTGGAAAATGCAAACTTAAATTGGTATACGCTAAAATATTGAAATAAATTTTGTTCAATTTATACGAAGTATTTTTTCCGCATTCTATGCAAAATTTGCAAATGTACCGGATACTGGTATAAACTGGTCGAAGTTATTCTTGAACGCAATTGATTGGAAATAACATCTTTTTATAAGCAAATTTTTCTTCAATTTTTTTTTAAACAAAAACTGGTATAAATCAAAATGGTGTTGTAGCTTTTGTTAAATTTATAAGAAATAGATTTTTTTGTCGAAATGTTTGTAAATTTTAAGAATATAAGGTATAAACAGGTCGACAATTTATTTTAGCCACTAAAATTTAAATTACTGCAGTATAATTGACAAATCGTTTTGCCACATGGAAAGTGAAAGGATCTTTTTTTCCTCATCATCAAAGTTCTTGAAAACTGGGCTCGAATAAAAATAGCAAAGCAAGTAGTGAATAGCTTTTATTCAAAATGAGTTTTGCACAAGTTTTTCTTTAGATGATTTGCCTACTGCATTTTGGTATAAATTAAGTAGAAAAGAACTGCAGTTGCTAAAATGAAATGGAATTTAATTTTTTATTTATTATTTTTGGTTGAAATCCTGCTTTCTGCTAAAAAAAATGGCAGTATAAAATCTTGTAAAGTCCTATAGACTGTGCGTAATAAGGTAAACTGGGGTACATTTGATTATCGTCTCGTTTGACTTTGATACGGATATGGCGTTAGAGCTTTTTTGAAAATATTCAACTGGTTTTGATTAATTTAAATTGGTTTTGCTATTTTTAATAAAAGTCTGTGTCCATATATATGTACACATTTAAAGCTTTATGCAACATTCGTAAAAATTGGAGTTTTCATACAAATTTTTAATTTTTCTAGGAGCACTTCTTTTCTCAGAAAAATGTTTAAGCTGCTTAAAACTAAAACTTCGTTATACTAGAAATCAATGCATACTGAAAAAAATTCTAAAACCTATTAATGAAAAAAAAAAATTTTATATTATTTTTTTTAGAATTTCAAATTATTATGAAATATGTTAATATTATAACGAATTTGCTTGTAAATCCTCTTATTTGCAATCCTCTGCTAAGTTCGAATCACTAAACTGTTGAATAAATAACTCCAATATTGAATAATGGAAAAATGGCCTTTATTAAAGTACTTCACAATAACACTTATACTTTGCTACTCGCTGGCTTAATAACCAAACTGATTGATAACTCAAATTAAACTCTACTATTGGCCGCCAGATCGCGTGCTTAATCAATAACTGATTGATTGCTCAACTCAAACTGAATTACTTCTTACTCGCCTGCCCCGCTTTTATAGTTTACGCTGCATACTTCTAGGCTCTTCGATTTCCAGAAGTTACTAGTTAGTTCGGCTACAAAATCGCCAGCCACAACTACGTGCACAAATTATTGCTCTCTCTTGTGACAACTCAAATAAGATATATGCATGTGTTTGTGCATTGCCGCTCCGCTGCTCGTATACGTACATATGTGTAGACGCAATTATTTATTCGTTTATGTAGATACATAATGATTGAATTATTGATGTGTATTCACGTCACTGGTTAGCATCGGCTTAGAGACGATAGAATCGCTCAGTGCTGCTAACATTCGTTACACTGCCCTCCACCTAAGTCTGATCGTCCCGATCAGACAAATCTCTCGATCTAAACGCCGCTAGCATCTCCAAATGAACCACCTTTCTATTTCGTGGTTTCCCAATGGTTTGTATGCGGTAGATGGAATTACTGATCTTCTTCACAACCTTGTACGGGCCTTCCCAAATGCACCGAATTTTGGCTGGAACACCTTTCCGCCTGTGAGGGTTGTTTAACAGTACCAAATCTCCCTCCAAGAACCCTTCCGAATTATTGTTCTCATTGTACCTGCGTTTGATCTTACTACTCATTATCCTTAGTCGTTTCCTCGCACTCTGTTGTTTGACCAATGAACTACTTCGCAGAGCTTGCGCTTGACGGATTGGGTTGACAGTATCGTTCCGCCGCTTCCCAACAGAAGTGCGCGATGGCTTGAAACCACCCTTGCATGCTTCCTGCAAAATTCTTGCAGTCGTTTTAGTGCGTCCATTAGGGTTTGTCAATGCCGGTGTTTTTCTCGCAGGTACTTTTGTTTTCGCTTTGTTTGGCCCATTCGTTTCATCAACCTTTACCTTTGACTTTCGTGGCCTTTGTCGACTTTTCTCCACCAGTACTCGATTACTGCTGAAACCTTTTTCCAAACTAAAGTTAAGTGGTATGTCCTGGTTCTTATAGCGCATAATTTTTCTCCGCATATCGATCCTGACGTCATGGTCAACCAAGAAGTCCACTCCCAATATGACTTCATCAACGATCTCCACCACAACGAATTTGTGTAGAACCATGACTTTTCCAATTAATACCTCACATACCACTTCGCCTTGGACTTGATTATACTCGCCTGTGACCGTACGCAACCTTGCTCCAGGTAATGACTTTACTCTCCTGTAGACCAAATCAGATCGAATCAAGGAATGAGATGCCCCCGTATCTACAGTCAGTACACGCTCTTTACCATCCACATTCCCTCTGATGGTAAGACTGCTTGATTTCCTTCCAATCTGCGACACAGATATCACAGGACATTCAATAGCCGGGGCAAGTTTTCGTTCTTTACATCCGACACGTTCTTGCTCATTTCCGCCAGCTTTGCGTTTACGGCCACCCACATTGTTGGAACTATTAGGACCGGTGCTGCAATGTCGTGCAATATGACCTGGGTTGCCGCACTTGAAACATTTCATAACTCCGGCATTTTTCTGTTGTGATCCCTTCAGAGCTTCCAAAATTGTATCTACCCACTCTGGCCTTTCTACTTCCACACGATGAGCTTTGTATGCTGGTTTACTCAATAATGACGCCATTTCCTGAGTCAATGCATGGGATACCGTTTCAGAAAATGTTTGCTTTGGGTTCGCGTATGTGGCTCGCTTCGTTTCGACGTCCCGTATGCCATTTATAAAGCTCTGAATCTTCACTCTTTCCGTGTATTCCACGGGTGTATCCGCATTTGCAAGATGAGCCAATCTTTCAATGTCAGAAGCAAACTCCTGCAAAGTCTCGTTAGCTTTTTGGTAGCGGTTTTGCAATTCTATTTGAAATATCTGTTTCCTGTGTTCGCTTCCGTATCGCCGTTCTACAGCAGCCATCAATGCGTCATAACTGTTCCGTTCGTACTCTGGAATAGTCTGTAAGATTTCGGCAGCTGGTCCTTTCAATGCTACGAAGAGCGCGGCAACTTTATCTTCCACATTCCAGTTGTTCACTGCTGCGGTCTTCTCAAACTGTAGCTTAAAGACCTGGAAAGGAACAGAACCGTCAAAGGATGGTGTTTTTACCTTTGGATTACTCGCTGAAACTGCTGGACCATTTAATTATAACTGCTCCATACGACCCTTCAAATCATCGACTTCTGCCTGAAATTGAGCGATTTTTGCATCCTGCGCTTCCAACTTTGATGTTACCCTTGCTTCCTGTGCTTCTAACTGTGAAGACATTTGTGCCACCTGTAATGATAAGCGCTCTTCTTGTTCTTCCATCTTTGATGTTGTGCGTGTCTCCTGCGATTCCAGTTGGGATGCTATATATGTCTTCTGTTCTTCCAATTGCGTTTCCATCTCGGATGTTATACGGGTTTCCTGCGACTCCAGTTGGGATACCATATACGTCTTCTGTTCTTCAAGTTGTGAAGAAATTTTTGTTTCCTGTGCTTCAATCTTCGATGTTATTCGGTTCTCCTGCGATTCCATATATGTTTGCTGTTCTGCCAGTTGAGATGACACTGTCGATGTTTGAGCAGATATTGCAGCTAAAATCATGTTCAAGTCTGTACTGGTAACCGTCTGCGATGTTTCGTTTTTCTCTTCAATTTTTGTAGTCTCCTCGCTATCAAGATGAAAGACATGCTCTTCCACATCAATTCCTTCTGCTTCCATTGCCTCTCGTAGCCGTGCCTGAAGTTCAAGTTTAACGCCGCTTGTATTCAATCCACGGGTCTTCAGCTCCTTCTTTAGTTGCTGGATCTTCAATTCACTGAACTTTGCCATGTCATTGTTGTCCTTTGGAATTTATTCAACAATTCCTCTTCTGACACCAATTATAACGAATTTGCTTGTAAATCCTCTTATTTGCAATCCTCTGCTAAGTTCGAATCACTAAACTGTTGAATAAATAACTCCAATATTGAATAATGGAAAAATGGCCTTTATTAAAGTACTTCACAATAACACTTATACTTTGCTACTCGCTGGCTTAATAACCAAACTGATTGATAACTAAAATTAAACTATACTATTGGCCGCCAGATCGCGTGCTTAATCAATAACTGATTGATTGCTCAACTCAAACTGAATTACTTCTTACTCGCCTGCCCCGCTTTTATAGTTTACGCTGCATACTTCTAGGCTCTTCGATTTCCAGAAGTTACTAGTTAGTTCGGCTACAAAATCGCCAGCCACAACTACGTGCACAAATTATTGCTCTCTCTTGTGACAACTCAAATAAGATATATGCATGTGTTTGTGCATTGCCGCTCCGCTGCTCGTATACGTACATATGTGTAGACGCAATTATTTATTCGTTTATGTAGATACATAATGATTGAATTATTGATGTGTATTCACGTCACTGGTTAGCATCGGCTTAGAGACGATAGAATCGCTCAGTGCTGCTAACATTCGTTACAATATTATTGATAAACCTTCAATTCAACCATGCATCAAATACTTTTAGCAAATCAAGAACTAGATTTAAAAATTATATTACTGCTTTTGATTTTTATCATTTTCATCACGCCTATTTTTAATAAAATTCTACACACCCTCAAGGTAGTTCAAATAATATAGATGAAGACTAAAAATATTTATTTAGTTTTTATACTTTTATAGTACAAAACATCATAATTACTTCTATTTAATTGTCGGATTCCATGTAAACAATAATATTTTGGTTATTTCGCTCACGTTTTGAGATACAAAAACTCAGTCGGTCAGCGGCCGCGTGACATTCGCCGTTTTAGTGTGAAATATTGGAATGCATTCAGACATTTTCGATGTGCCAAGAAAATCGTGTAAATTGTAAAAAAAAAATTTGTTTTCATTGTCAATGAATTCGGTGATAATAAAACCGTTGAAAAAGTATGCATGTAGTACAAAGTATGACGAGGCCATAAAAGTGCAAAAAGCTGTGTGTGTAAAGATAAATATATAGAATTGCAGTTTTACAAATAAAAAGAATAAATATTGATTGATTTATTATCGAATTGTTTAATGTTTATTTTACTTTTGCTTTTAGCTTAACGATAAATTGGTTTTAGCACAATATCCAACTGTCTTACTAAATATTTAACGAATATAAAAAAAATCCAAATTTTATGAGACACGCGAAATTTATGCAAAACTAAACTGGTCTACATAAAATTTGACTTTAGTATAAAAATTAAGTTAATTCATAGATGAACTGAAAAGAATTGGCCGAACACTGATAACAGTTTTAATATGCATTGGAAGGACTCATTGCCTTCAGGTAGGTAAGTCCGGAAACTCGACTTTGCCAACTGCAAACAAAATTCTTAAGACCAGTTGAAACTCCTTTATCACTAGCGGAAGTTGTTCTCCCCAAAAGTTGACTTAAATATATTTCTATTCCTCTCCCCTTCTCTCTATTATCTAACTCGTCCACTCTCACTATCACACCCACTACAACTCCTACCCCTACCTCTACTCTTTCCAACACCCAATAACAATCTCGTTCCCATTTACGCCCCGACTCCTATTTTCACTCCCACTTACAGTCTTCCTCCCACTCGCAACCACACCCCATCTTCTACTCACAATTCCGTTCTTACTCCCTGTTGTGATTGTTGTATTAACGATAAAGACACTTCACGGAGGTTTTTTGGAGTACTATCGATGTTGGTGGTACTTTGCCGTATATAGATCCGGTACGTTCCGTTAACAAGCACCATTAAGGTACTAGCGGGACCATCTCGGGAACGATTAATATGACCACATTAAACCTTCAAGAAGATGTCTCTTAGTGTGAGTTTGGGTTTTCTAGATAAGCACTGATCCTACCTAATATCTTTTATTTTCATACATCATTTGATCATGAGCTAAAAATAAGGCAAGGTTCTGTGGTCTAGAGGTATGTGTTCTTAGTGAGTTCTTTATCGATTGTAAGCCATTTTTCTCCAGCTCGTTTCTTTACATTCGATCCAATATCAAAAAAGAGTATTGAAGTCATTTGAAACTGGCGTAAGATGAATCAGAAGAGAAATATGACTATCTCGCACAGAGCTGCTGAACCCCTATCACTTAAAGCACTTTTGTTTTTGTTTTGCCCTGAAACATACGCACAGATCAAGTTTACACTTCAAATATAAAAAAATTTCAAATGCCCTCACATATGAATAAAATTCATGTGGAAGTTTTTGATTTTCATATTGTAACGAATTTTTATTTGCAAATCCTCTTATTTGCAATCCTCTGCTAAGTTCGAATCACTAAACTGTTGAATAAATAACTCCAATTTGTAATAATGCAAAATGGCCTTTATTAAAGTACTTCACAATACACTCAAACTGTGCAACGAATAGCTTGCTTAATAACCACACTGACTGATAGCTCAATGAAACTCTACTATTCAAAATAGTACTGCTATTGCTCGCTAGATATCGTCTTAATCGCAACTGCTTGACAACTCAAATCAAACTGAATTACTTCTTACTCGCCTGCATCGCTTTTATAGTTTACGCTGCATACTTCTAGGCTCTTCGATTTCCAGAAGTTACTAGTTGTTTCGGCTACAAAATCGCCAGCCACAACTACGTGCACAAATTATTGCTCTCTCTTGTGACAACTCAGATAAGGTATATGCATGTGTTTGTAGTTTACAGTCTGCCGCATACACATAAGCGTATAAGTAAATTCATCGGTGTGTGACATCTCATCTCTCGCTGCCTTGTATGTAAATGTTGCTCGTCGGAATGTGTACATATGTGTAGACGCAATTATTGATTCGTTTATGTAGATACATAATGATTGAATTATTGATGTGCATTCACGTCACTGCTTAGATCGGCTTAGAGCTGGCAGCACTCCTTAGTTTTGCTAATATTCGTAACACTGCCCTCCACCTAAGTCTGATCGTCCCGATCAGACAAATCTCTCGATCTAAACGCTGCTAATCTCTCCAGTGAACCACTTTCATTTTGGTTCGTGGTTTGGTAGTGGTTTGTATGCGGTACACTACATCGTTGATCCGTTTTACAACTTTGTATGGGCCTTCCCAGTTACACTGCAATTTCGGGGACAAACCTTTTTTTCGTTGTGGGTTGTATAGCAGCACCAAATCTCCTTCCTGAAACCCTTCCGAATTAATTGCTTTATCGTACCTCGCTTTCATCTTGTCACTCATAATCTTTGCTCGTTGCCTTACCAGATCGTGTATCTCTCTCAGCTCTTCTTCTAAGACATCAGTGGATTTCTTGACATTCCTCTCCGCATCGGCATCTATCCCATACTTCAAATCAGCTGGCAGTCGAAGGTCATTGCCAAAAATTACCTTTGCGGGAGTTTGGCCCGTTGTGTCATGTACTGCCGATCGGTAGGCCATCAAGAATAATGATATGTGTGTATCCCAGTCCTTATGGTACTTGTCGACTACTTTCCTTAAATGCTCCTCCAATGTTCTATTGAAACGTTCCACCATACCATCGGACTGAGGATGCAATGCAGTTGTCCGTGTTTTTCGAATGCCCAACTTCTTGCACAGTTCTTGGAACACAGCTGATTTAAAATTCCTGCCTTGGTCAGAATGTAACTCCATTGGTACACCATACCTTGCAACCCATTCGTTTTTAACCACTTCTGCTACTGTTTCTGCTTCTTGGTTTGGGATTGGGTATACCTCTGGCCATTTACTGAAATAATCCATAACCACCAGTACGTATTTGTTTCCGCGGTTGCTAGTAGGAAATGCGACCTGCGACATCCATGGCGATCCTTTCAAATGGTGCACCTGAAATATACTGCTTCATCTGGCCACGACTTCGGGTTTTGGGCCCTTTCGCTCTGTTGCATACCTCGCAATTGGCAATCCACTCGGTGACCGACTGACGGCAACCAACCCAATAGAATCTCTGCTTAATTTTCTCGAGTGTCTTCGTGATTCCAAGATGGCCTCCACTTGGACCATTGTGCAACTCGCTGAGCACGTCAGGAATCCTCTTTCTGGGAACAACTATAAGTTTCTTCTTGCACTGACCATCCTCACTCTCCCATACTCGATGCAAGCAACCGGATATCAATTCCAAACTGTTCCACTGTGCCCAATATGACTTCGCAATGGGACTCTCTGCTGACATATCCTCTCTGCTTGGTCTTTCGTTTCGTTCGAGCCCTTGCATAACATGTGACAGATCTGTATCTTCTAGCTGACACTTTCTTAGTTGTTCCTTGTCCCATTCATCCGTACACGTTATAGTCATTAGCCGGACATCTATAATGTCTTTTTTAGCCTCGGCCTTTGAACAGTGCTTGCATTCCAAACTACATGGCCTTCGTGACATTGCATCGGCATTTCCATGGGTACTACCTTTTCGATGCTCAATGGAAAAGTCATAGCTTTGAAGTCGCTCGATCCAACGTGCCAATTGTCCTTCCGGATTACGGAACTGCAGAAGCCATTTCAATGCTGCGTGATCTGTCCTTACATGGAATCGCTGGCCGTAGAGGTATTTGTGAAAATGTTTAATGCACTCTACCAATGCCAACAGCTCTCTCCGCGTAACACAGTAGTTCCTCTCTGGTTTTCCAATCGAACGGCTGTAATATGCAACTACCTTCTCCTGTCCATCGACCAGTTGTGATAAAACGCCTCCTATAGCATATCCACTTGCATCTGTATCTAGAATAAATGTTGTTCCTGGAATCGGATATGCTAACATTGGGGCAGTGCACAAACGCTCCTTCAATGTTTGGAAAACCACTTCTTGCTCCTTCTTCCATTCAAAAGCTTTGTTTTTTCTTGTAAGCTCATGGAGGCTATGGGCTACGCTGGAAAAATTTGGTACAAATCGGCGGTAATATGTGCACAGCCCAAGAAAACTTCTCAATTCATGTAGATTCTGTGGTCTTGGCCAATCCTGTACAGCCTCTATTTTTTCGTTCGCAGTGCAGATGCCCTCTGTCGTTACCTTGTGACCCAAATAATTGACTTCCTTTTTAAACAGCGCACACTTTTTGGGACTTAACTTTAGACCAGCGCCAGCTATTCTCTGGAAAACTTCCTCCAAGTTCTTAAGATGTTCATCAAAGTTCTTGCCCAATACGATGATGTCGTCCAGGTACACCAAGCATGTTTTCCAATGTAGTCTTTTCAGTACCTGGTCCATGAGTCTCTCAAAAGTAGCTGGTGCATTACAAAGTCCAAAAGGCATCACTGTAAATTGCCAAAGACCATCACCGACACTGAAGGCTGTTTTCTCTTTATCTTCCTCCTTCACCTCCACTTGCCAGTAGCCGCTTTTCAAGTCCAGCGTGGAAAACCATTTCGTACCAGATAGCGAGTCCAGAGTGTCGTCAATTCTTGGCAATGGGTAGCTATCCTTTTTCGTTACGTCATTCAACTTCCGGTAGTCCACGCAAAACCTAATTTTTCCATCCTTTTTTTTTACAAGTACTACCGGTGAGCTCCATGGACTAGCTGATGGTTCGATGACGCCGCTGTCGTTCATTTCTTGAATGATTTGACTCACAACTTCCCGCTTCGCCAGTGGAACACTACGTGGAGCTTGACGGATCGGTCTCGCATCTCCAGTGTCAATTTGATGTTTCACAACGTTGGTGCGGCCTGGTTTAGAATCATCCTGGTCAAATATGTTCGCGTACTTTAGGAGCAGTTGTTTTGCCTTACTCTGATATGCTTCCTCTAGTCCCTGCATCCATGCCGTGATGTCATTTGAAAGATCAGTATTACTAGCTGAAACGTGTTCCTGGAGCTGTTCACAGTTAATAACCACTTCAGCCTCTTGGCATCTTCCCAAAATAGCTCCTTTAGTCAGTTTGAGTGGTGACTTGAACTCATTGAGTACTCTTACCGGAATACGTCCATCTTGTTTTGTCATAGCCAGGGTTTTTCCTACAAGTATGTTTAGTGCTGATTTGTTTGCTGCTTCGACAACCCACAATTTGTTTGTCCCACAATCTCCATCAACCTTTGCCCAGATGACTGCTTCGGATTTTGGTGGTATTTGCTGACTCTCTTCCACCAGCACTCGTTTACTGCTGTAGCCTCTCTCGTAGCCGAAATTAAGTGGTACATCCATGTTTTTATATCGCATCGTCTTGCTTTGCATGTCGATCTTGATGCCCTGGTCGATTAAGAAGTCCACTCCAATTATGATTTCATCAACAATTTCTGCCACTATAAAATTGTGTACTACCATGACGTTCCCAATTGCAACTTCACATTCTACTTCTCCAATTACCTGGGTGTCCTCTCCCGTGGCTGTACGTAATCTTGCTCCAAGCAATGGTCTTATCTTTTTGTTGACTAAATCCGCTCGAATGATGGAATGAGATGCACCCGTATCTACAGTCAATAACCGTTCCTTTCCGTCCACATGTCCTCCAACAGTAAGGTTGCTCGATCTTCTTCCAATCTGCGAGATAGAGATTATGGGGCATTCAATTGCGGGAGCCAGCTGTCGCCCCTTGCGGCTGACTCGATTTAGTTTAACGATTGAGTGGTCTTGGATATTTGCTCATCACCTTCTGCTCTGCGTTTACGACCACCCACATTGTTGGAGCTATTGGGACCGCTGCTGCAATGTCGTGCAATATGACCTGGGTTGCCGCACTTGAAACATTTAATAACTCCGGCATTTTTCTGTTGTGATCCCTTCAGTGCTTCCAAAATAGTGTCTACCCAATCTGGTCTTTCCACTTCTACACGATGAGCTTTGTATGCTGGTTTACTCAATAGTGAGGCCGTTTCCTGAGTCAATGCATGTGATACCGTTTCAGAAAATGTCAGCTTTGGGTTTGCGTATGTAGCTCGCTTCGTTTCCACGTCCCGTATGCCATTTATGAAACTCTGGATTTTTACCCTTTCAGTGTATTCCACGGGTGCGTCCGCATTTGCAAGATGAGCCAATCTTTCAATATCTGAAGCAAACTCCTGCAATGTTTCATTTGCTTTTTGGTAGCGGTTTTGCAACTCAATTTGGAATATCTGTTTCCTATGCTCGCTTCCGTAACGTCTCTCTAAAGCGCTCATCAATGTTTCGTAGTGGTTCCGCTCGTACTCTGGGATGGTCTGTAAGATTTCCGCGGCAGGCCCTTTCAGTGCCACGAACAGAGCTGCAACTTTATCTTCAGCATTCCATTGGTTCACTGCTGCGGTCTTCTCAAACTGTAGCTTAAAGACCTGAAAAGGAACAGAACCGTCAAAGGATGGTGTCTTTACCTTTGGATTACTCGCTGAAACAGCTGGGCGGTTTAGTTGTAACTGCTTCATACGACCTTTTAACGCTTCTTTTCGGCATCAATTTTGTCCTCGAGTTGTAAAATTTTTGCATCCTGCTCTTCCAGTTTCACAAAGAGCTGCGCTGATACCTGTTCCGAAATTTGTGCCGACATTTCAGATATACGTGCCTCTTGCGCTTCCAGTTGAGATGCCAAATATGTCTTCTGTTCTTCCAATTGTGTCTCCATTTTTGATGTAATCTGTGTCGACATTTCTGCCATACGCGTTTCTTGTGCTTCAATCTTCGATGTAATCTGTGTCGACATTTCTGACATACGCGTTTCTTGTGCTTCAATCTTGGATGTTATGCGTGTCTCCTGCGATTCTAGTTGTGATGACATTGTCGATGTTTGAGCAGATATTGCAGCCAAAATCATGTTCAAGTCTGTGCTCGTAACTGTCTGCGATGTTTCGTTTTTCTCTTCAACTTTTGTTACTTCCTCGCCATCAAGATGAAAGTCATACTTTTCCACATCAATTCCTTCCGCTTCCATTGCCTCTCGTAGCCGTGCCTGAAGTTCAAGTTTAACGCCGCTTGTATTCAATCCACGGCTCTCCAACTCCTTCTTTAGTTGCTGGATCTTCAATTCACTGAACTTTGCCATGTCGTTGTTGTCCTCTGGAATTTATTCAACAATTCCTCTTCTGACACCAATTGTAACGAATTTTTATTTGCAAATCCTCTTATTTGCAATCCTCTGCCAAGTTCGAATCACTAAACTGTTGAATAAATAACTCCAATTTGTAATAATGCAAAATGGCCTTTATTAAAGTACTTCACAATACACTCAAACTGTGCAACGAATAGCTTGCTTAATAACCACACTGACTGATAGCTCAATGAAACTCTACTATTCAAAATAGTACTGCTATTGCTCGCTAGATATCGTCTTAATCGCAACTGCTTGACAACTCAAATCAAACTGAATTACTTCTTACTCGCCTGCATCGCTTTTATAGTTTACGCTGCATACTTCTAGGCTCTTCGATTTCCAGAAGTTACTAGTTGTTTCGGCTACAAAATCGCCAGCCACAACTACGTGCACAAATTATTGCTCTCTCTTGTGACAACTCAGATAAGGTATATGCATGTGTTTGTAGTTTACAGTCTCCCGCACACACATAAGCGTATAAGTAAATTCATCGGTGTGTGACATCTCATCTCTCGCTGCCTTGTATGTAAATGTTGCTCGTCGGAATGTGTACATATGTGTAGACGCAATTATTGATTCGTTTATGTAGATACATAATGATTGAATTATTGATGTGCATTCACGTCACTGCATAGATCGGCTTAGAGCTGGCAGCACTCCTTAGTTTTGCTAATATTCGTAACAATATGTAAGTGCGAAGGAAAAGCACTTTCATATGATGAACGTGCACTTCGGTATCAAAAACAAATTTACAATCGAAAATTATTCAAAAATATTATGACACTGACAAAAATTTGTATTCAAAATTGATTCATTAGGACAATTTAAACTAGTCCAGCAATTCCAACCATTTCTGAGTTAAGGCTCAAGCAGTTTCTGATACTTTGTTACATTCTAGATTAGATATGAATCAAGCGAGCTCATTCAATATTGTATTTGGACTTACATTTAGGTCGGCAGCAATATCGATTCAAAATTTAAAAAAATGGGCGCGACTCAGCCTTTTTTAGACTCAGTTTTTCACCACAAACCCGAAGCTGTAACTCCGGTAATAATTCACGTATCGTAAAAAAATTGATGTAGTTGATTTAAACGCTATATTAAAGAAAATAACAAATGAAATAAATATTGTGGCGAATGTTGACATCACTATGCTGTTAGTAAATAATCACGCAACAATAAAAACATGAAGCAGCCACTCGTATATGCATGTACACTTTAAAGCTAGCAACACTTATGTACAAAGCAACGAAGAGATCTCTCACACCCACACATGTGGCGAAAGAGTTGCTCACACTTACGCACGCATATGACTATGAGAAACGCATAACCTACAAATATACATGAACCAAGCAGTATATTTTAGAAGGTGAAACGTCTAGACCATTGGAGAAGTATGCAGACGAGGCAACAGAGAGTATAAAAGCAGCGCAAGCTGAGGAATCAGTAATCAGTTTTGATTTAAGCACGCTATTGGTTGTGAATTATAGTTGTGAAGTACTACTCTTAAAGTAACCTAAATAAAGACCAGTTTGCAAAACTGAATATTGGAGTGATTTATTTAATAGTTTAGCGATTCGAACGTCAGCAGAAGATTTCAAATAAGCGGAATTTCCCTAAATTCGTTACTATATCAATCGCTGCTGAGTGGGGTTTTTACGGTGCATTTCGTTTAGTTTTTTTAGTTGCTCTAAGTATTATGATGATATAGCGATTTACAAAATGTTTTAATCAATCGATATATTAAAGCTTTTGAGGTTTTTTGTGATTTTCACTTCAATATAAAAAATTTTGAGCAGCACTGATCTCGTAACTAATTCAAAGCGTCCGCTTCAAAATCAAGGATACTCGCAAAAGAATTTGGAAGAGAAATTTGATAATTTTAAAACTAATTCGATTGAGATGAAAATGAGAATAAGTTGACAGAAAATGTCTCATGTAATAGTTAAAAGAAAAAAAAACAATAAAAGAACAATCACAACAACTTTATATCTACAATTTAGTATTAATAAGCATTTTAACGCCAGCGTTGATGCTCTTTCTTTTAAATACTCAAATGCACTTTGACTACTTAATTAATATTTGTAATTTTTACAAACGAAAAAAAAAGTTCACTGTCACGAGTTGTATAGTTAAGAAACAGAAATATGAAAAAAGTTCAGCCACTTAATTACTAACTATTTAAAAGCTAAGCTTACATTTAAATTTACGACTATATATGTATGTTAGTAGGAAATTCTTAAAAAAAAATACGAATAACGTTGCATAAGCACGTTTTATGCAACTCTATAAAAAAAATGAACAGTTTTGTATAGAGACAAACGGTCATTTTTGGTGGAATTGCAATCGCATGTCACACATTTAAGTGACAAATGATGTACTCTCTCTCAAGTAACTGATGTCGGAATTTGGTACATCCACAACCTTTACATGGTGCTTTATTATGAACAAACAGTGGAAAAGCCTACGCATGCGTAGGTTGTGCCGGCGACGTCTAACAAGCTATGAATATATTTAGATAGCTTGTAATAACTTTTGTGATTATCCAAGTTTTGCAGTTGCTTATATTGCACCCGACTTGGGCAAATAGATACGTGGGGCATGCCATAACAGCTCATGCTAATGATGGATTTTGAATGTTGTCTTTTTGTATATTTATAAAGAATGCCCGTAATTTTTTTTTTTTTTAAATTAGACCAACAAACAATAACAATTTCTTTAATAAATTTTTTTTTTATTTAAATCTTCGGTAATATTTTTAATAAGGAACCATTTTTTTGACTTTGCAGTTCTTTTTTTTAATAATAAATTTTTTTGGATGAAATTTTGGAAAAAGAAATTCCAAAATTTAATGTTTAATTTTTTATTATGTCAACAACAAATATTTTTTTTTTATATTTGAAAATCTCCAGGAATTTTTTTATTAAATGAAGAATTTTTTGACTTTTTTTTTTGGTTTTTTTAATTAGTAATTGCGTTTGGATGAATTACTTGGAAAAAATGCATTATTAACAATTTTTTATTTATTTTATAAGAAAATTTGATTAGTTTGGTTGAATTTTCTGAAAAAAATATGCAAAAAGTAATGCCTTGCACTTTTTTAATTCTCTTTTTTTTTTCAAAGTGAAAACCTGGACTTCAAGATTATTTGTGCATTAAATTTTTTTGTAAAAACTTTTAATTGTTTTGGATGAATTTTCTGGAAAAAATATGGAAAATTTATTAATTAATTTATTTTGTTTAATTTATTAATTAGTTTTAGTTTTATTTGAGTTAATAAATATAGAATAATAAACATAATATCCTATAAGTGGTGACCCCGACGCAACAGAATAGTACAACCAAACATTGCTGAGGCATTTTCCACAACATGGCCAACGAGTACGAAGAAACATTTCACGAGGCAGTAGCTCCATTTCAAGTGGCACGGTTGGCAGTAAAACCGCCACCGTTTTGGAAACCAGATCCGCGTTTATGGTTTGTGCAGGTGGAGGCTCAATTTGCACGAGCGGGAATTACTACAGACGATACCAAATATTTTACGGTCGTTGCTGAAATCGATCCAGCTGTACTGGCACATGCCAGCGACATTATTTCCTCGCCACCCACTGCAAACAAGTACGACATATTAAAAGAGCGATTGATCGAAGAATTTAGCGAATCAAAAGAAAAAAAGTTGAGGCGATTATTCGAGTTGGGCGAATCGGGCCAGACGAAAGCCTACAGTTTTGTTACGAGAGATAAAAGACCTGGCGAATCAGCAGCTAGGTAAAGAATTGTTGAAATCCTTATGGCTGCGACGACTGTCCCTCCATGTACAGCAAATTTTAGTAACGATTGAGGGTGAAGTAGAAGAGTTGGTAAAAAAAAGCTGATGACATAGTGGCAATTCCAACTATGAGTGGTAGCGTCGATGCTATTTCCAAACCAAGTGACGATATAACAGCAGCCATTTCAGAGTTGGTGGATAGGCATTGCATTTAAATTTTTTTATTTATTTATTTTTATTATTATTATTATTATTTTTTTTTTCAAAGTAAAAAATGTGGACTTCCAGTTTATCTGTGCTTTTAAATTTTTTTATAAACATTTAATTGTTGGGGATGAATTTGTTGAAAAATAGGCAAAATATAATGCATTGAACTTTTTTATTTTAAATATATACTAGAAGACCCGGCAGACGTTGTCCTGCCCTAAATTTGGCCTATCTGCATACATTTTAATAAGCTTTTTCCGTCTTACTCTGCCCTCCCCCCCCCCCCCTCTTCATTTTTTCCTAATCCTTTTAATCACTCCTACCTCCGTCTTTTTCGCTTCATCTATCTCCATCTTCATCTCATTCTATCTCTTTCTCAATCTCCTTCTCTCTTTTCTCTTCTCTCAATTCCTTCTCATTCTCTTGCATCCCTTATTGCCTGTCCCAGAGGGTGGTATGTATTTTATTTCAGTCCCAGTCCCAGTCCGTCTCTGGATAATATATTACTTTATACTAAAGCACTCATCAACAGCTTTCATTTGATATCCATATTGTATAAACACTGTCTATGCATTCACTGGCCCACGTTTTGACCTATATCTCGAGACCCTAGTTACCCAGGGGTATGCAAATAATACTAAAGCACTCATCAACAGCTTTCATTTGTTATCCATATTCTATAAACACATTCTAGGGGTACTCGGGTACACGTTTCGGCCTATATCTCGAGACCCTGTACGCCGATCGCAACCAAACCTATGTAGTAACTACCGCGTGAGGTTTACGCAACTTGTGTGAAAGTTTGAACAAAATCGACCGACGCGTCTCTTCAAACACCGGCGATCAACTAACACACATTTTAGCCTTTCTTTTTATATATGTAGATTTTTATTTTTTCACACTTCACTATAATATTAAAACGAAATGCAGATCTTCGTTGCTTCTGAAATTCGGCTTAAAAATTGCACATGGAACAACTAAAGACTATCCTGAATTAAAAAAAATGTCAAAGTACCTCTAAATCGCGGCCCCCTCATAACCCCCCCGCCCCACCCTCTCGCGGGCCTAGTGATGTGCTATACTTGATATCAATCTTTATAATATTTTTTATTCATAAGCAGGTTGTTTAATTAAACACCAAGCAATTACACGGAAGTATATCCGCACCACCTGAAAATATGAGTGCCACTGCGTGTACGTAACATTTTATTATTACGTATAAACAAATAAAAAAAATTGCAATAAAATAATATTGCGACTATAAACTGAGATATAACCTATCCAATCTTTCAAGCTAGATCAAACTACACACGGGGTGCAAAACAAAATCAAAATCGGTTGAGTAGTTTAGGAGTCCATCGCGGCCAAAAATGTTGTGACACGTGTTTTTTATATATTAAGATTTTTTTTTTCACGGTAACGGACCTCAAGATTATTAGTGCTTTTAAATTTTTTATAAAAAATTTTAATTGTTTTGGATGAATATTTTGAAAAAATCCCCAAAATTAATGCACTGAACTTTTTTATTTTTTATTATGTCAACAATAATTATTTTTTTCTATATCTTTGGAAATCTCAATTTATTAAATGAAGAATTTTTTATTTGGAATTTTACTTTAATATTTTGGATTAATTTTATAGAAAAAAGCGTTATTGAAGTTGATGAATTTTCTGAAAAAAACATATGCAAAATACAATGAATTGAACTTTTTTCATTTCTTTGTTTTTTTTTTTGTTCAAAGTAAACAACGTATTCTTCAAGTTTATTTGTGCCTTTAAATTTTTTTGAAAAATGTTAATTGTTTTTGGAGAATTTTAAAATAGGCATTGAATTGTTTTATTATTTAAAAGTAAAAAGCGGGGACTTGAAGACTATAGTATGTGCCTTTAAATAAAAAATAATTCAAATTGTTTCGAATGAATTTTCTAAAAAAATTTGCAAAAATAATGATTTAAATTTTTTTAAGTAAAAAATTTTAAACATGGATCTCATAATTATTTCTGCTTTAAAAAAAAAAAAAACAAAAATGCTCTCAAGTATAAAGAAATTTCAAGCCCAATTAAAAATAAATCACTAAAATATTAAACAACAAAATTCCAAAATTTTTAGATATGCATATCTTTTTATTTGGGGAAATAAATTCAAAAATAGACATACATTTCTTGAGGTGTAAGAAAAATGTTCTAAAAGTTTTTGCAAAATAGGTGAAGATGATGGATTTATAGAATTTGTAGGACGAGTTGCCATGTAATGTCCCGTATTAAAAGACAAGGCGACAGGTCATAAAGGCAATAAACAACAAAATTAATCAACTTTTTTTATTACAACTGTAAATATTTAAAAATCATGTGCTGGTTGAGATTTTGTAAATAAAGAAAAATTAAAAAAAAATAGATAATAATTGTCAGCAAGATAAAAAATATTTTTAATTGCTACTGTTGCACAAGAACAAAACAGAGATCTAATTAGACGAGTAAAGACGAAGAAAACAACAACGAAGCAAATGAATAAAAAACAGTACGATGAACTTATATTTGTATGTTGTCATGACTGACCGATTTTCTGGTTAGTTTCTAAAATTGAGGCAATATTTTTCAACTCATCAAGGCATCGACTGATTAACTAAAGTACCTGGATGACTAACTTTAACTAAGCGTAAATTAATTGCGTCTCGAAAATTCAACGGCTTCCCCATTACAAGTATGCACACAACAATTAAAGTTAGGTGGCAACTCTACTCAAATATATTTTAATAAAAAAACTATATGAAAAAACTTTCCTCTGATTTTAATTTCAATTTTAATTTGGAACGATATTGGTAAGGAAAGCTCATCCTTCCATAGAAAGCAGGATGAATTATAGGCAATTAGAGTATTTGTGGCAATCTGCGGGTCGGGGATGCAAGGCCGACCATATACATAGTATATGTTCCTGTTATACCAAGTGGGTTATGTCTTTCAAAGCTTGTAATGCTGCAACACAACTATTCACAACTCTAGTCATTAGACTCCTTTACAAGTTCCTTCTAAATATCATGCCATTAATACCTAAGGAGAGTCGTCTGCGTTTGATCTCTTTTGTCAACATTGGGGTATAATTGGTCCCTTCCAATCCCTTTTGAGTATATTTCGCATCAGTCAGTTTGGAATTTATGTAGCCAATTAAAAAAAAACATTAAAAGCAACAACGAAATAAATAAAATAAAAAGATTAAATGTGATTGAATTGAATTATTTATCAAAAATGAGAAGCTCTAAGATACCAGAACCATATATTCCCTTATCGTAATATTTGTTTCGTTTTTATTATTGTACAACACCAATACGACAAAAAAATTAAGAATATTGTATTAGAGTTTAAAAAACCTTAAAATCCGTAAGTATTCCCGTACAAATAGAAATAGTACTTGTCCGACAGTACCCATAAGAACCAAAGAGACTTGTCTGAAAGTGCCCGTAGAGGTACGTAGATACTCTGTCCGACAGTACCCGTAGGGCTATAAATAGGACCAGTGCCACTACCCTTTCAGGCATAAACGGGTACAATTGGTCCCTCCATAGGACATGCTCAAGCAAGTGGGATCACTCCAACCCAAATAAAGAGATCAGAACTGGCTATATTTGCATATTCCTTTGCGACTCATCTCGGATTTATCCTAGAGTATTCGCATTTTTTGCAGGGTGTTCATCCTAAACCTCTAGCTGTTACTACTACACTCACTCACACTATGATAAACGATCAGCAAAAAAATGTATGTCGGAAGCACAAAGCAAGTGAATTTCATGTATTTTGTTCGGTAAGCAACCGCCTAACTGAAGTATGTAAAATTCTCAAACGTTTCATCATGACTTGCAGTTGATTATACCGATTTATGCTGGGCAAATGATAGAGAGCATGGCTTCGATAAGAGAGGTCTGCACCTCAAAGCTTTTGCGAGCCACAAAACCTCCACTTTCTATGTTTATTTAACTTTGGCTTCGTTCACCAAATATCTTGATCCGTCAAGTAACTTAAAGCGGTCAAAAACTCATGGTTCATAACTTCCTCATCTCCAAAACACTAGTGCGTACACTTTCATCAGTCATCAGAGGGCATACCAACTATATATGTTTGGACTTTAATTGTACCAAAGGACTACTTTTACATTATTACTTTATCTGCCACCATCGGTATTTTCGGTTCAATCAATACCTAGCTCTTTCGCTATGTAACGACCGACCCTCTCCTTCACCTTCAACCATACTGCTAACATTGGCACCGATTAACAACGACCCGTTTCATTAAACACCGACCGACCATTCAACGGCAAACATCTCATCCATACATCATTAACTATGCACCAGTCATCCGTGCACCATTCATGGCCGTCACTTTGGGCGCCAGCCAGCCGCCAACCCATTTTACCGGTCATTATGGCTATTTAATGGGTTTTATGACTTCAAGTCCGAGTAAAAACGCAAACAAGTGTAGATAAATGTTTCACCACGAAGGCGATTGCTATGGAGTAACCTAAATATATCTGTAAAAAAGAAAAGCTTTTTTGTGTTTATTACAAAATCGGACCTGGGGCCGGCAAAATTGAATTAAAGTATAGTTAAAATAAAGTTCGACAAAAACGGTAGTTTTGGCATTGACACCTTCCTTCGACCTGCCCATCACCTGCAACCTTTACATCTACGGCTCATCTCTCCATCATCTCCCAGCGAAAACTCATCGGTCTTGCAGACTCCGTTTGGATGCCCCAGCGGGTTAGGGGGTTAGAATATACCCGCGGTAGGTATGCCTGTCGTAAGAGGCGACTAAAATACCAAATAGATTCAAGGGGTTTTGTAGCGCACCTTTCAGGTTGCCAGCGCAATACATAGCTTCTCCAAACCGAATTGTCAACCTCACCTATCCGTGGCGAATCCTGTTTCGTTAACAGCTGGAGCTCTGGTGGCCCCAAACTCCTCATGGATGTGGGGTGGGAGGGCGGGATGGGATGTGCTCATAACATATCGTTCCCGAGATGGTCGGGCTTGGTACCGGAACGTACCGGATCTGCATCCGACAAAGGACCATCAACATCGGTAACACTCCCCAAGGCCTTCGGGGAGTGTCCTTATCGCTATAACAACAACTGAGTTTGGATTCGGTTTTGTACTGCCGACAGTACCGAAAAATGTCTCAATAGTTATTTAACAAATACAGAAGTCTTTAAATTGAAGAAGTGTGTTAAAATGCTTTTTCTATTTGAATTTCCTTTTGTCGGGATAATGAAGAGGCGGGATTTTGGTCTTGTCGGCATTATGATTACTAGAGTTTTGGTCGAGTCTGGATTATGTATTTCAGGACTCTGTGTTTCGGGATGCTGCATTTGAGGAATTTTTGTGTCAGAATCATGTTATACACGGGTTAAAGTAAGCTTTGACGCTTTGAAAGCGCCATGAGATAATAATGGAATATACTTCCATTCCGCTTTATCGCGACGAAGCGTTCTACGTAAATCCGCCATAGGAGTATCACTAACTAAATAGATCCTGAATATGAAGGCTTTCATTTTATGAACGGGCACCCTGTTTTTCGTTCGACATTGTTCCACTGCTAGTAATTGTTTTTCTATCTGTTGCTTCCATAATTTCAGCCTTGATCTCGTATCGTAACGTAAATTAACATTATTTTCTTAAAGCTCTCACTGAGTTTGAGTTATTTTTTTAGGCATAAACCACAGTGTGCTCGTAAAAAAGGACACCTATTAAATGTTCACAGCATAGAAAAGCAATTTTCTAAACATTTTGAAAAGTACATAAAGATGTCCACGACAAACATATACATTTTTCAACGCATCAAAAACAGCACCAAGTATGTATGTATGAGAATAGCAATGCGTTTATTTTAATGTTATAACTTGGCCAATTTTTTATTGCTACTATTAAATAAAGCAATTGCAATGAAAATCATAAACAATGGCAAAAACAACAAAAAACTGTGATTGAAATAACCGTTTCAGTCGAATCAAGATATCATAAAAACTCTTCCATTCTACCTACTCAGGGCCGCATTTTGAGTTTTGAGACATTGGGCCTAATAGTTGGGAGGCCCGAAATATTGTTAGAATATCTATAACGTAAAAAATTAGGTAGCGAGTAAATAATTTGCAAAGCTTTCACATTTCAGCTCTTTGACCGATCTCTTTCTTATCAAAGGCTCAACATTAGATGAATGTCGATAGACTGGTGCACCAGTTTGCTTTGAGTGTGCATCATTGGGAAACTAAAGCAGTTCAGCAACCTGTGTTAGTTTGTGTCATTGCTCAGAAATGTTGTAAAACATAGATAGCTATTAGTGCCATATAACAGCAGAGTTACAGCTAAAAAACGATGAAGCCCTAGATCCAGAAGAAATTGACCCCAAAAGTCCTGCTCAGAAAGGGTTTATTTCCTGACGCATGGAAGAAGCGGCAGAAAAAGGTTTATTTGCAAGGCCTTGAGGTCAACTACAGTGTGATCGAGGGTGGTCTGGGATTACCTGACCTCGCTTGCGATTGCATCGAATTATTTTAAAATTAAGATTATCTTGGTCTCGGGCCATAGTGATATCCCGGGTAACTGTCAAGCGGATCTCTTAGCCCGCATCGGTAAAACAGAATCTGATGAAGATGGCTGTAGGGATTTCGGGATTTCGCTGACCACCTGTGGATTGCTCCTCCATAGCTGGGCCTCGAGTCAGCTCAGCAAACGTTGGGCGGACACCACGTCGTGCAGGGTAGCAAGAACTTTCTGGCCGGAAGTGGATGGCAGGAGGTCTGCTGAAATAACTGGGTTCACTAAGGCTCACCTATCAATGGTCAATGGGGTTCTCACAGGGCACTGTCCCATGGGTATCCATGCCGTACTTCTCAATATACTGGAAACTCCATACTGATGCAGGATGGAGGATGATGAGGTGGAATCAAAAAATTACTTTATGCTTGATTGCCCAGCTTTTGCCAGAACTAGGCGAAAGTACTTCGGTCGCGACTCACTTGGATCTCCCGAGGATTTATCCAAAGTTGAGATCGGTATCATTCGGAGCTTTATCGTTGCTACCACACGATTCTCTAAGAAGCTATATCTAAGTTACCGTTATTTTATTGCGATACGTCCCGTCATGTTGTCCACGTGAACTCCCCTTACTAGGGCAGCTACCACCTAACCTAACCTAAGGGTAAAATTTTCAAAAGCCTCCTAAAACTATGCAATACAAACACCAGACAACAAGCCTTAAGTCTTTTGTCCAGGCAGTAAGGCTTCAAAGTTTAAAATACACTGTACGCTCTAACAATGAAATCCTACTAGATTAGAAGTAGCAGAGCAAAGTAACAACAAATTCATTGAAGTTGGCATTCTCCCAAACTTAGGTCTTAGCAACACATCCAATTCCCATGCTACCTTCAAGTCGATATCAGAGACTGTCTTGAAGATGGCATGTTAAAACTAAAGGAATCCTAGGAAACTATGAAAGTCACAGCCACGATGAAGTTTTGAATCTTGAATTATTGTAGCGGGAAAAACAGAAAAGGCACGCGTCACGTACGTATATGCACAAATTGGTCACTATATTAGCTGCTGATTGACGTTAAACTATCCAAACTAATGTATGGTTCTGAAAAAAACCACTCCAGGGTGTTAAGGGGCTTAGAATATTCCGGCGGTAGGAATGCCTGTCGTAAAAATCAACTAATAGCCGTAGGCCAAGAAGGTTCGACGTGTTCATATCAAATCGCTTCCAAAATGGTCCGGTTAGTAGCTCAATGGTGTTCTTTTTGGCATGGACCGGGTCAAGATCTGACAAAGAACCATGTTGTTTTGTTGTAGCGTTAAGGACACTCCCCGAAGGTCTTGGAAAGTGTTATCGATGTTGATGGTCCTTTGCCGGATGCAGATCCGGTTTGTTCCTGTAACAAGTATCATAAAGGTACTAGCCCAACCATCATCATCGGTAATACTCCCTAAAACCTTTAGAACCAGGAAAAGAGAAATTTATGAGAACCGTGTAAAAGTTGTTAACCAAAAAATCAGGGATGAATCATTTGAACCAAGGCATCAGAAATCGCGAAAATGAGGAACGAAGCAGATGGGCAATGTTCCAGCAAATAAAGAAAGATCCAAATCGATGGCAAAAGTAGGAATAAACAGGATAAAACAGAAAAAAACAGACACTTTGCTCCCGCCGTAGTCCATACCGCTGACTTGCTGCGTATAACATTTTTAGCGTTGTGGCTAATCTTCCGACAGTCAAAGCCAACGCCGACTGAGTAGTATCCGAAGCACTACCTCTAATTGGTCAGACAGCTGAGTAAATAATTACAACAAAAGGCATTATATTGTTACGATTATTAGCAAAACTGAGGAGTGCTGCCATCTCCAGGCCGATGCTAAGCAGTGACGTGAATTCACATCAATAATTCAATCATGATGTATCTACATAAACGAATCAATACTTGCGTCTACACATATGTACACATTCCAACGAGCAACATTTACATACAAGGCAGCGAGAGATGAGATGTCACACACCGATGAATTTACTTATACGCTTATGTGTGTGCGGGAGACTGTAAACTACAAACACATGCATATATCTTATCTGAGTTGTCACAAGAGAGAGCAATAATTTGTGCACGTAGTTGTGGCTGGCGATTTTGTAGCCGAAACAACTAGTAAGTTCTGGAAATCGAAGAGCCTAGAAGTATGCAGCGTAAACTATAAAAGCGGGACAAGCGAGTAAGAAGTAATTCAGTTTGATTTGAATTGTCAAGCAGTTACGAGTAAGACGATATCTAGCGAGCAATAGCACTATTATTTTGAAAGTCAGTTTCCTTTAAGATATCAGTTTGGTTATTAAGCTATTCGTTGCACAGTTTGAGTGTTATTGTGAAGTATTTTAATAAAGGCCATTTTTCCGTTATTCAATATTGGAGTTATTTATTCAACAGTTTAGCGATACGATCGTAGCAAAAGGGCAAATAAGGAATTTGCAGCAAATTCGTTACAATTGGTGTCAGAAGTGGGATTGTTGAATAAATTCCGAAGATTGGGAATACAACTTGGGCATGGCAAAGTTCAGTGAATTGAAGATCCAGCAACTGAAAAAGGAGTTGGAGAACCGTGGATTAAATACAACCGGCAATAAGATCGAACTTCAAGCACGGCTACGAGAGGTAATGGAGTCGCAAGGAATTGATGTGGACGAGTTTGTATTTTATCCTGATGGGGACGAAACAACAACAAAAATTGAAGAGAAAAACGAAACATCGCAGACGGTTACCAGCACAGACTTGAACATGATATTGGCTGCAATAACTGCTCAAACATCGACAGTAACATCCAAGATGGAAGCGCAAGGGGCACGTATAACAGAAATGTCATCACAAATATCCACCAACATGTCATCTCAGCTGGAATCGCAGGAGACACGCATAACATCCAAGATTGAAGCACAAGAAACGCGTATGTCAGAAATGTCGACACAGATTACATCGAAGATTGAAGCACAAGAAACGCGTATGGCAGAAATGTCGACACAGATTACATCAAAAATGGAGACACAACTGAAAGCACAAGAGGCACGCACAACAGTACAACTCGAAGCACAAGAGGCGCGTATATCATCAAAACTCGAAGCACGTATGGACGAGAAAATAACGCAGTTTGAGGAAAAAATCGAAGCCGAGGTGGATGCTTTGAGAGGTCGTATACAAGAGTTGCAATTAAACCGCCCAGCTGTTTCAGCAAGCAATACAAAGGTAAAAACACCATCCTTTGACGGTTCTGTTCCTTTCCAGGTCTTTAAGCTACAGTTTGAGAAGACCGCAGCAGTGAACAACTGGAATGCGGAAGATAAAGTTGCTGCACTATTCGTGGCATTGAAGGGGCCAGCAGACCCCAGCGGGTTAGGGGATCAGAATATACCCGCGGTAGGTATGCCTGTCGTAAGAGGCGACTAAAATACCAGATTCAAAGGGCTGTGTAGCGCAACCTTTTAGGTTGCCAGCGCAATATATAGCTTCTCCAAACCCAATTGTCAACCTCACCTATCCGCGGCGAATCCTGTTTCACTAACAGACGAGGCTCTGGCGACCCCAAGCTCCTCATGGAACTTGGGGGTATGGAGGGAGGGAATGCCCTGAAGGTTCAATGTGGCCACATAAATCGTTCCCGAGATGGTCGGGCTAGCACCTTAATGGTGCTATGGTACCGGAGCGTACCGGATTTGTATCCGGCAAAGGACCATCACATCGATAACACTCCCCAAAGCCTTCGGGGAGCAACCTTATCGCTACAGCAACAACAACAACAACAAGGGGCCAGCAGCGGAAATTCTACAGACGATTCCCGAAGGAGAGCGGAACAATTATGAAGCATTGATGGCTGCTGTAGAACGACGTTATGGAAGCGAGCATAGGAAACAGATATTCCAAATTGAGTTGCAAAACCGCTACCAAAAAGCAAATGAGAGATTGCAGGAGTTTGCTTCAGATATTGAAAGATTGGCTCATCTTGCAAATGCGGACGCACCCGTGGAATACACTGAAAGGGTAAAAATCCAGAGTTTCATAAATGGCATACGGGACGTGGAAACGAAGCGAGCTACATACGCAAACCCAAAGCTGACATTTTCTGAAACGGTATCACATGCATTGACTCAGGAAACGGCCTCACTATTGAGTAAACCAGCATACAAAGCTCATCGTGTAGAAGTGGAAAGACCAGATTGGGTAGACACTATTTTGGAAGCACTGAAGGGATCTCAACAGAAGAATGCCGAAGTTATTAAATGTTTCAAGTGCGGCAACCCAGGTCACATTGCACGTCATTGCGATCTTGGTCCTAATAGTTCCAACAATGTGGGTGGCCGTAAACGCAAAGCTGGCGGAAATGAGCAAGAGCGTGTCGGATGTAAAGAACGAAAACTTGCCCCGGCTATTGAATGTCCTGTGATATCTGTGTCGCAGATTGGAAGGAAATCAAGCAGTCTTACCATCAGAGGGAATGTGGATGGTAAAGAGCGTGTACTGACTGTAGATACGGGGGCATCTCATTGCTTTTCCGATCTGATTTGGTCTACAGGAGATTAAAGTCATTACCTGGAGCAAGGTTGCGTACGGTCACAGGCGAGTATAATCAAGTCCAAGGCGAAGTGGTATGTGAGGTATTAATTGGAAAAGTCATGGTTCTACACAAATTCGTTGTGGCGGAGATTGTCGATGAAGTTATATTGGGAGTGGATTTCTTGGTTGACCATGACATCAAGATCGATATGCGGAGAAGGGCGATGCATTATAAGAACCAGGATGTGCCAATTAACTTCAGTTTGGAAAAAGGTTTCAGCAGTAATAGAGTACTGGTGGAGAAAAGTCGACAAAGGCCACGAAAGTCAAAGGTAAAGGTTGATGAAACGAATGGGCCAAATAAATCAAAATCGAAAGTACCTGCGAGAGAAACACTGGCATTGACAAAACCTAAAAGACGCAGGAAAACGAAGCAACGAATTTCCGAGAAAGAATGCGAGGGCAGTTTCAAGCCGGAGCGCACTACTGTTGTAAAATGTGGGAACGATACCGATTATGCAAAGAAAATTCGTACAGCGCAAGCTCTACGAAGTGGTTCATTGGCCAAACAACAGAGTGTGAAGGAACGAACCAGGGTATTGAGTGGTACGATGAAACACAGGTACCATGAGAACAATAATTCGAAAGGTTTCTTGGCGGGAGATTTGGTACTGTTATACAAACCTCACCGGCGGAAAGGTGTTCCATCCAAATTTCGGTGCAGTTGGGAAGGCCCGTACAAGGTTGTGAAGAAGATCAGTGATACCATCTACCGCATACAAAGCATTGAGAAACCACGGAGTAGAAGAGTGGTACATTTGGAGATGCTAGCGGCGTTTAGATTGGGAGATTTGTCTGATCGGGACGATCAGACTTAGGTGGAGGGCAATGTTACGATTATTAGCAAAACTGAGGAGTGCTGCCATCTCCAGGCCGATGCTAAGTAGTGACGTGAATTCACATCAATAATTCAATCATTATGTATCTACATAAACGAATCAATACTTGCGTCTACACATATGTACACATTCCAACGAGCAACATTTACATACAAGGCAGCGAGAGATGAGATGTCACACACCGATGAATTTACTTATACGCTTATGTGTGTGCGGGAGACTGTAAACTACAAACACATGCATATATCTTATCTGAGTTGTCACAAGAGAGAGCAATAATTTGTGCACGTAGTTGTGGCTGGCGATTTTGTAGCCGAAACAACTAGTAAGTTCTGGAAATCGAAGAGCCTAGAAGTATGCAGCGTAAACTATAAAAGCGGGACAAGCGAGTAAGAAGTAATTCAGTTTGATTTGAATTGTCAAGCAGTTACGAGTAAGACGATATCTAGCGAGCAATAGCACTATTATTTTGAAAGTCAGTTTCCTTTAAGATATCAGTTTGGTTATTAAGCTATTCGTTGCACAGTTTGAGTGTTATTGTGAAGTATTTTAATAAAGGCCATTTTTCCGTTATTCAATATTGGAGTTATTTATTCAACAGTTTAGCGATACGATCCTAGCAAAAGGGCAAATAAGGAATTTGCAGCAAATTCGTTACAATAATTTAATAAGTAACCCAAGTAGACTAATTAAAAAGTTTGGCAAATGTTTCCCTCAACATAAATTGGCGCTTAACCGTCTAGGTAAATTACGCCATAACTGACGCCAATTGCGAGCACAAAGGCACATTTTTATACTTATATAACGAATCTCATGAAGCAGTGGTGAAGTAAAGTATTTTATTTTGCTTGAATGAAATACGTTTCGCTGCTGGTAGCCACCTTACGATTGTTTGCTCTAAATCAGCTGGCCTGTGTTTGATAAGTCAAAGTGGTGGTCGTGATATTGTGAAGTTATGCTGCATAACGTTTTCAATTAGTGTATCATGGCATATAATAGCTGTGTTTATTTTTACATGTATATACATATGCGCTTTAAATTTATATGTGCTGCTAAGTGTTTAACTTTATTTACACTTATGAAAACATTGCGTAGAAAATTAGTACTGTTAAATTACAGTTTGCATTATATTCAATTATAACTGAAATGTGGCTCTCCATTTTATCTCTACACTATTCTCCACTTTTGTGACCAAAAAATGTGTGTGTCCACCATTCATCGCAATTATACAGCTATAGGTTATACACTTTGACCAACAGAGGTTCTTGTTTCCGCTATTAAGCACAAACCGTTTTGCAGCGAGTTATTTAACCACTGCCGCGAGTATTTAATAAATGCCGCTATATGGGTCTCCTAAACGATATCTAAGTGATGATAAGCATTTTTCTTATTACCCGCAAATATAGATGTATATCCATGTAAAAAAACCACGGCTAATATTGAAATGACGAAGTCAGAATAGCAATAACCAGATTGAAAAACAACAAGGCCGCGGGCGCTGATGGATTGCCTGCGGAGCTACTCATATACGATGCCGAGGAGTTGGTAAGGCGCGTGCATCAGCTTCTACGCAAAATATGGGTGGACGACGATTGGAACCTAAGTGTTCTTTGGCCAGTCCACAAAAAGGGGATACTGCAAACTGCACCAACTATCGCGGTATCAGACTTCTTAATATCGCATATAAGGTCCTGTCTAATGTATTGTGCGAAAGATTGAAGCCCATCGTGAATCGGCTGATTGGACCTTATCAGTGTGGCTTCAGGCCTGCTAAATCTGCCATCGACCACATTTTCACAAAGCGCCAAATCTTGGGAAAAAAACACGGGAAAAAAGAATCGACACACATCACTTCTTCGTCGATTTTAAAGCCGCCTTCGACAGCACGAAAAGGAGCTGCCTATATGCCGCTATGTCTGAATTTCGTTTCCCCGCAAAACTTATACGGCTGTGCAAAATGACGTTAAGCAACAACAAAAGCTCAGTCAGAATTGGGAAGGACCGAGCCATCCGAAACTAAACGAGGTTTCAGACAGGGTGAGCCCCTATCATGCGATTTCTTTAATTTGATGCTGGAGAAAATTATACTAGCTGCAGAACTTAACCGCTCTGGAACAATACTCTATAAAAGCGTGCAATAACTGGCATATGCTGATGACATTGATATCATCGGCTTAACCACCCGCGCCGTTATTTCTGCTTACTCAAAACTAGAAAAAGAAGCGGTAGAGTTGGATTTGATAGTGAATGAGGACAGAGCGAAGTACCTGCTGCCATCGAGCCAAGAGTCAGCGCATATGCGCCTTGGCAACCACGCTACTGTTGGAAGCCATAATTTCGAAATAGTAAAAGACTTCGTTTATTTGGGAACCAGCATCAACACTAGCAACAACATCAGCACTGAAATCCAGCGAAGAATCACTCTTGCCAATAAATGGTACTTTGGACTAGGTAGGCAATTTAAAAGTAAAGTCTTCTCGCGGCAAAAGGAAAATCATGCTCTACAAGTCAATTATAGTACCCGTCCTGCTATATTGTTCAGAAGCATGGACCGTGACAACATAAATGATGAAACGGCTCTGGGAGTGTTCGAGAGAAAAGTTCTTCGAAAGATGTATGGACCTCTACGCGTTGGCGATTGCGAATACCAAAGAAGATTTAACGATGAGCTATACGAGCTATACGCAGACATGAACATAGTCCAGCGAATTAAAACACAGCGGCTGCGCTGGCTAGGCCATGTTACGCGAATGAAAGATGTCGCTCCGGCCAAGAAAGTATTTCTATCGGAACCCGCCTATGGAGGCGGAGGTAGAGGGTGGCCCCCACTCCGTTGGAAGGAGCAGGTGGACAACGATTTAAACTCCCTTGGTGTGACCAATTGGCGCCGGTTGGAAGAGAGAAGGAGCGACAGGCGCGCTTTGTTGAACGGCCATAACCGTTTAAACGCTTAAGAGCCAATTACGTAAGTAAGTAGTATTGAAAAAGGTGGTTTAACTTATGGGGTCCCATGGCGGAACCATACAAGGTGGAAGCACGCTGACATGCATACAAACATAAATAAAATTTCCATGTTTTTGTTGTTCTTTTTGGACTTTGTTTTTGTAAATCGCTGTACTAATGTCATATTCGTACTGCGCCGGAAGTTGAAGTGTCAAATCACATTAAAAAGGTACCAATCAGTTGATTTCCGGCAGTCACCTGTTCCTGGGTCCGCCATTCGGGGCCCTCAATGTTAGACGTTGTCCTTAGCAATGCCATGCAGACATACATACATCCAACGGATTCTTGCCCACCTGCGTGAAAATCCAAGGCTAAGTAGATAAGCTGACTGAAGAAATGGCATGCACGAGCTTTTATCCAATATTAAGTTGCGGAGGATACCAAATAAAATTAAATGAGCTAAGTAGGCACATGGTAGAAATGGTTGTGCCAACGTGAGAAGAAGGCTTATTAAATGTTTTTATTTTGAAAAGTTTTCTTTCATTGCATTTGCTTTCTTTCCGTTTGTTAGTTTTGCAAATATTTGTGGTGAATTAAATAAATACGAAATGCAATAGCGACGCACTGCTGGAACGGGAAGTTCATATTACGTGGTGGCAAAAGGTGCCTTCCTTTCAAAGTGGCGTAAATAAGTTTAAATATTTTTGTTGGATATAATTTTAATTGATGCAGTTACCATTAGAAGTCAGCGCATTTAGTTGAGCGCGCTACGTTTTAGATTAGCTATTGAAGCAGTTTCCTCTGCTCAAGCATCGCATTAAGTTGCATCTTTAACATTGTTGCCAGGCAAGAAAGGGTTAAAAGGCCGTTTATTGTTATTAAATAAATAGCTAAAGAAAAGGAATTTAAGTGGATAAAGGATGTCATTCATCCATTCAAATTAGTGTCATGCTCATGAATTGGTATCGACTAAAACGATATTGAAGTTGTGTTGACGTGATGTGATGCAAAATTTGTCAACAATCCTTATTGTCATTGTCGGCGTCGTCACTGAACGTCGACAACTCACGACGACGTATTTAATTCAGTATTGCAATCGTCGTTTTCGATAACTATTGACGACTATCGACACATGTTTGGTATTGGCTAAACAAATTTGCTGTCGCCGTCGCCCTCACACGACGCCATTTTTGTCGACGCTGTTTTTACTGACGACAGAAGGAAAATTTGTAAGTAAAACATTTCTTTTTTAATTAATTAAATATATAAACATGTAATATGCATTGTTTTTTTAGATATGCAAAATAAAACAACGAGTGCGCAACAATTCGAGGTTCTTGTAGCTGAACTAAACAAAATCGGAGTTATTTCTGATTTTTTTTATACTCAGCTGAGCAGGGCTCACAGAGTATATTAGCGTCGTTCGCATACTGGTAATCCGTAACGGCACAAACTAATCGAGATATATATAGACTTCTATATATCAAAATGATCTGGGCGAAAAAAGAAATTCATTTAGCCATGTCCGTCCGGCCGTCCGGCCGTCCGTCCGTAAACACGAAAACTTGAGTAAGTTTTGAGGTATCTTAATGAAATTTGGTATGTGAGTTTGGCACTCATCTCAAATCACTATTTAAATTGAACGAAATCGGATTATAACCACGCCCACTTTTTTTACTCCTATTACCATATGTGTACTAAATAAAAATTTGCAAAATCGGATAACGAACACGCCCACTTAAAAAAAAATGTTTAAATCAAATTTTAACAAAAAATTTAATACCTTTACAGTATATAAGTAAATTATGTCAGCATTCAACTCCGGTAATGATATGGTGCAACAAAATACAAAAATAAAAGAAATTTTCAAATTTCTCTGGGATACTTTTAATGACATAAGTCGAACAAAAATTTACCAATCCTTTTGAAATTTGGTAGGGGCTTAGATTCTAGGACGACTGTTTTAACTAACTGTTTTCTGTAAAAAAGGGCGAAATCGGTTGAAGCCACGCCCAGTTTTTATACACAGTCGACCGTCTGTCCTTCCGCTCGGCCGTTAACACGATAAATTGAGCAAGAATCGATGTATCTTTACTAAACTCAGTTCGCGTACTTATCTGAACTCACTTTGTATTGGTATAAAAAATGGCCGAAATCCGACTATGACCACGCCCACCTTTTCGATATCGAAAATTACGAAAAATTAACAAAATGTCATAATTATATACCAAATACGAAAAAAGGGATGAAACATGGTAATTGGATTGGTTTATTGGCGCAAAGTATAAATTTGAAAAAAAACTTTGTCAAAGGGGTATGACACCTACCATATTAAGTAGAAGAAAATGAAAAAGTTCTGCAGGGCGAAATCAAAAGCCTTTGGAATCTTGGCAGGAATACTGTTCGTGGTGTTACATATATAAATAAATTAGATGATAGTCTGGGTCACCCTGGTCCACATTTTGGTCGATATCTCGAAAACGCCTTCACATATACAACTGCCACCACTCCCTTTTAAAACCCTCATTATCACCTTTCGTTTGATACCCATATTGTACAAACATATTATAGATTCACCCTTGGTCCACCCTTGTGGCGATATCTCGAAAAGGCTTCCACCTATAGAACTAGGACCCTTTCCCTTTTAAAATAATCATTAACACCTTTCATTTGATACCCATATCGTACAAACAAATTCTAGAGTCACCCCTAGTGCACCTTTATGGCGATATCTCGAAAAGGCGTCCACCTATAGAACTATGGCCCACTCCCTCTTAAAATACTCTTTAATACCTTCCATTTGATACACATGTCATACAAACACATTCCAGGGTTACCCTAGGTTCATTTTCCTACGTGGTGATTTTCCATTATTTTGTCTCCATAGCTCTCAGCTGAGTATGCAATGTTCGATTACACCCGAACTTAGCCTTCCTTACTTGTTTACTATTGAGTCTAAGCTCCTCTTTATTATTTTCGTCACTAGAGCTCGCACTACTGTCATAATAAATCATTTTTGTAAAATCTTGAAATGAAATATTTAAACAAATCTCAAATCGCGAAAAAAAGATACAGAAATAGTAAAAAAAAATCGAACAGCTGATCCAGAAATGGCAGAGATGGTATATTTTCCTTTCGTTTTATCGATAAATCGTCGTCGTCGTCTCAACAAGCTTAGCCAATGCCGATTTGGTGTCGAAGTGACGACGACGTCGATGCAATGTGACGTCGAATGAAAAACGTCGACGATGTCGACGACGATAATGACAATAAGGGTGATAGTTTTTGGTGACGACAAGCGCTGCAATACAAAATTCGGCTATTAAAAATTGGTAAAACAATATTTATTTATTCTTATAAATACATGTTATTTATTTATTTTTACTAAAATTTCAGAAAATGAATTAAAATAACCAACAACAACCAATTCACGGAACTTATTGCAGAATTGGAAAAGAATCCAACCCTTGCCAAGGGGTTTACCAGGGGCAGTTCCAACAAATTTTAAATAAATTCTTCATATTTTGCCGGAATGGAGAATTGTGATCTAATAGAAATCAGCAATTGTAGTATTAAATTGCTATCTGGCAAATTTAAAAACCCAGACCTTTGGCGCATCTCTTTTATTTGGAGGAGTAACACCTCTTTGCGCTCGTCATAACTCGAAGTTTTACTGTCCGATACGAAAAACATTTTAAATCGCAAATTTTACACTTTTTACCAAATAACCACTGAACAAAGTGTAAATAAACAACTGTCGAAAGTATAGGGATCTTAGTTTTTCTATAAAATTATCGATAACACATCAACGTCAATACATTGTTTTAGTAAATACCCATTCCGCATTGACGTGACGTTGAGGTCGATACGACGTGATGTCGATAACGATACGAGTTATGGCTGACGTTGAAAACCATAATAAGGGTGATTGTTATTTGTGTTGTTGTTGTAGCGAAGGTTTTGCGGAGTATTATCGATGTTGATGGTCCTCTGCCGGGTATAGATACGTTACGTTCCGGTAATAAGCACCATTAAGATACTAGCCCGATCATCTCAGAATTTCTTTAATATCGAACCTTCTATGCCTAATGCACGATAAATGCTGCCGCTGCTGCAACCGTGTGTCCGAAAACTAAAAAACCACGCCAGTTTTGGGGCCGTCGCCCACCCCGTCGCATTACTTCAGGGTGGCGTTCCATATTTCTTATTTTTTAAGAGCCTACTGTTGCGCCTGCGTCCAGGTTCCCGCTATTAGCTCTGAGGGTCGATTTAAGCGCCACTCCTTCGCCTGCGCATTTCTCTGCGCTCCTTCTCAGCATCCATCAGGCGTGTCATTACTATAAATGCCATTTTGCTCACTGCAATCCAGCATCCCTTATTGTTTGTTTGTTTGTTTTCTATATTTTCTTATAAAAATTAATAATTATGCAGTATTACAATTTAAATTAATAATTAAATAAGAAAATAGATAATGACATTAAATGCCTATTTTATGAACAGTGGAAATGTCATTTCTCCATTCGGTATTGCATAGCTATCTTTAAAATGCTTGTGGGGCACATTTGTGATACTAAATTTCTCGTGGTTGGTTCCTCCGCAAAAACTCTATGCAAGGTGAGTCTTTCCTCGCGAGTTCCGCGTTTTCTAACTCCGTGGTACACCTTGGGGAAAGAGGATCTTCTTTTATCCTATGCTTCCATAAATACTCTTTGAAACCGCCATATCCACTCAGTATCTATGTGAGATGGTAGTTCAGTTCGCCGTACTTCCGCTCATTCGATTGAGCTACTTCCCAAACTAACACGGAGGTCCAACGCCCTTTACCCGAGCCGCCCACCGTTCTTGCCACTTAGCTATTGTTTGTGTCCTTGCTCTTCTCTTGGCGTCTTCAGATGGTCGCTCGGTATTAGTGTTATACATATCGACCATTTCGCTTGCCAGTAAATCCACTTAGATTTTCTGGATTAGGACCAGGATCGCGTCGTCGGACACCGTCCGATAAGCACTTGCTATTCTTATAGCTGCAACTCGGTATGCTGCTAATATATTTCTTTGATGGGTCGGTTCAGATCCGTACCACACTGATGCTGCGTATAGCATTATCGAGCTGGTTACTGTGGACAATAGCTGACGGGTAGCCTCACTCGGACCACCATTGTTAGGCATTATACGCATAACAGCTCCATTAACTTTGGTAATTTTCTCTCCTAAACAAATTGCACCTATCAAATACTTAAATCATCTAACTGATTGCGTTAGTAGTGACCGTGGCACACTACCGCTTGCCTGCATTACTGAAGGTCTCAGTTACAAATTAACTGACAGTTATCAGCAGAAATGCAAATATTTGCCACACATTTGTCAGACATTTTCACCTAATTATTTAAAAATTATACAAAAACATATCGAACTCATTTTAAGCACAAATAATTTCCAACTAATTGCGTAATTGTCAAAAGAAAGGTAGTCATATGTATATAGATATTTCACCTGCTTATACGGACTAACGATGCGTATAAACACGTTATAAGTACATATACTCAAATAAGGTACTTTCTCATTAGTTTTTTCTAAAATTAACCAAATAAACCCATAAAAGGTTTATAAATGGGAAGTTTCGCCATATAGCACAAAAGGTAATTGTAGATAATGCATTTGATAAAGTAGGAAAAAAAGCCAATGTAAACGCAAATGAAATGCAATGAAAGCGCCAAGTCGCGTGATAAGCGTTGATTGAATAATAATTAACACCAACTTGAACAGCAGAGAATTCGTCAACATTATTGTCAAGCGGGTAGTTGAGCAGTGAGCGGGTAACTAAGTTGTAGATCTGCTGGGGGTTATAACTCTATTGCACGTTAGGGTGGTTTAAAAGAAAATTTTAGAGCAGGCTAACTCGTTCTACATCTTAAAACATAGGGTCAACGGCCACAACGTTAATTGATCTTATGACCACTTCAAATAGCCGTAATGTCGATTAAAGCTATGACCATATAAAAATGGGGCCACCGTGGTGTGATGGTAGCGTGCTCCGGCCACACCGTATGCCCTCGGTTCGCACCCCGGGCAAAGCAACATCAAAATTTTAGAAATAAGGTTTTCAATTAGAAGACAATTTTTCTAAGCGGGGTCGCCCCTCGGCAGTATTTGGCAAGCGCTCCGAGTGTATTTCTGTCATGAAAAGCTCTCAGTTAAAACTCATCTGCCTTGCAGATGCCGTTCGGAGTCGGTATAAAACATGTAGGTCCCGTCCGGCCAATTTGTAGGGAAAATCAAGACGAGCACGACGCAAATTGGAAGAGAAGCTCGGCCTTAGATCTCTTCTGATGTTATTAATTTTTAATTTTTTTGTATTCAAAATTTTTGGATATGGCTCTCCCTTTTCTATATTTTTATACCATTCTAGTGAAAAATTAATGTAAATGCTCTCTTGGATAAAAATTTGGAATAAAAGATCACCCAGACTGGAAGTAAATGACAATTTGGAATAATATATGGTCCGATTTTTTATTCCAAATTTTCGGCTGCAACGCAACTTTTCCTAACTCTGGTTTCATTGCTGGTCAAATTGTTGTATGTAGCTATGGTATTTTCCCCGAAATGGTCATAAGGTCAAACAAAAAATTTCCTGAAACTAAGAATGGTCGTAAAGTTAATTGTACTTATGACCGTTCGTGGTGATCATAAGGCCAATTTATTTTACGACTATTTAAAATGGTCATAACGTCAGTTGATCTTTTGATCGTTGATCTCATTTCCCGCCTCCGATCAATTGGCTTTATGACTGTTTGAAATGGTCATAAGGCCAATTGATTTAATCGCCATTTAAAGTGGTCATAGCGTCAATTGATCTTTTGGCCGTGGACCTTATGTCATCTTACCAATAAATTCTTGTGGGCTCATCGACAAACGTCTTTGATTTTTATCCTAACTATTCCGGCAACCCCACGTATGTCCACTGATCGGCAGAAACGTCTTTGCTTCAACAAAGAAGATACAAACCAGGCATGCTTAACCAACGAACCGATATCATTTCGTTACGATAGTTAACGTTAATAAACGAAACAAAGTCATTTCGTTTCGTTTATTAACGTTAAGAACGTCAAATTAACGAAATGATTTCGTTTCGTTTTCTGCCATATCAAAACGAAATCAAATCGTTTATGTTGATTATTAATTTCAAACTATGCTGGCAAAGCTGATTGATGGCGGAGTCATTAAAGGTGAAAGCATTAGCCAAGCTGATTGCAACTTTTCTCATGAATTTTGACAGTACGAACATTTCTCAGAGTATTTTTGACATTACCACCAACGAATTACACAAACAAATTACATAGTGTTTGTGTGTGTATGTGCGCTCGTTGTTACCACCTTACGGCTTCACCATGGCTATAGCATTGCCAGCACAATTCAAACATAAAGTATCACGTTTTTGTTAACGTTTTTAACCCTAACGAAAACTTTTCGTTTCAGTTAAAAACGAGATACAATTTATCTTGATAATTTCTTTATCGATAATATTTCGAAGTGTTTCAACGGAAACGGTGGAAATTTTTTGATAAGCGATTAGCTTAACGTTAAGGTGCATCCCTGATACAAACATAATTTAACTTAATATTCCGCTACATATAGGACCAAGATACTCTTCAAACTTTCCATTCTTGTATACGACTTTTCAAAAAAAAAAACCTATAAATACCACAAGCTGCTATAAATGTTACCCCTATGCCTCAGATTAGCGCTCAAATGGCGTATTGATTCCACAGCTCTTGAATTAGCCAATGGGTCTTTCCAGAGTCATCCATATGTAAAGATCGGTTGAATAACCGTCTTGTACATCCATCCTCTACAGCTCGTTTGACTCCTTCATGTTCAATGTTTCGCGTCCAGCTCAGCTTAGGTGTCAGAAGCACTTCCAGGTATTTGGTAATATCATAAGAACTTAGCCCTTGACTGTTAAGAGAAGGCAGGTTAAAACTTGCAATTTTGCTTCTAGTGGCGAAGAGCACTAGTTCTGTCTTCAAGGTATTATTACCAGGCCCTGCCGCCTTCGAGGCACAAACCGATATCAATATTAATGGCCACCAATTTAACTCAAAATAGGACAGTATTACAAAAGTTTTTAAAACAAACTACGAATTGATACTGGGTCTGAAGTCTTCTTGATCTTTAACAAAAAAAACTACATTGATCCTTGGCTAATTTGGGAACCTATGATTTAGTCGAAAGCAGGTTTCAAAGCTACATTCAATCTTGTTTTCACCCGCCGGCAGCCGGTGAATTGCGCTTCTACAAACAGCTCCACTCTATTTTCGGAGCTGAAATCGAGTCTTTTATTCATTTTTTCCTTGATCAGTCTAATGTGAATCATTGAATTGTCTACGTTTATTTATTTGCAATTGTTTTTTGCACGGAAATTGTTTATAAACAATGAATTAACAATTTAAAGAAAATTATTTGCAAAATTACTTTTAAAAATGCGCTTAAAATAGTTTAATTTTAACAATCCACACACGTAGGCATGAGTAAGTACATGAGAAAGTTGCTGTGTCAGCGACAAAAACGGAATACTGTAAATTCCTGACAGTTACTGTCAACTAAATAAGCATAACGTCTTCCTTGTTGTCCCATTGTCACCAGACGAGTTTTAATGATCAGCGAATGCATTTGAATTTGATTTTTACTTTGAATGCCGGATGTCTTGTCCGATGAAAATGTACAGGGGGAAGAGCAAGTCGTCCTGTTAGTCTGATTCTTTTGAAGACCTTAGCAGCAGGCGGTTCTCCAATAGAGCCAGATGGGGTAAACTACCCTCCGACTGGGAGCTTAATAAGGTGAGTCTAAGGGATTTATAAAAACTAAGTAAGTATAGCCAAGCGAGATTCATGAAGAAGCTTCTGCGAAAACTTAGAAGGTTGCGATGAGTCCGCGAGGGTTAGAAAAATACCCTCAAGTAATTCTGTCCCTTTAGGGTATTTGAAAAGTGATAACGGGGGCCGATATGTGAGTAGCGCAAAATCCGTAAAGCTTCTGTTGTAAAATCATTTTCCCGATGTCCCAGTTGCGCAGGAATTGTTTGCTATGCAGGATTGCCATTCCCTTACGGGGAAATTCAAATTTCCTGGGCTATCAATTCGTTCAAGCCCCATGAGCCTCCGGGCCCGGATGGCATAATTACTGCGCAATTTTAAAGTTCTTTGGGGATTTCCTGCCGCTGGTTGGCTACCATTTAAATTAACTGTCTCAGGCTAAGCTATATTCCGAAGTCTTGGAACACGGTGAAGTTTATCTTAATTCCATAGGACAGCAGAAGCTCTCATGTGTCACCTAAGGATTCCAGGCCAATCAGTCGTCTTTTCTTCTTAAAACGTTGGAGCAGCTGAATGATCTGTGCCTAACGGAAAGGATTCATCGAGGGTTTCTGTAAGGTTCGTATCAAGGCAAACGGCTCTCCATTTGATTGTAAAGCAAATAGAGTGGTCCCTATAACAGAAAGAGTTTGCTCTGGGTGTAATCCTAGACATCGAAGCGCTTTTAACAGTTTATTACCTGGTGCAATTGAAAGGGCTCTGATTGGCTTAGGAGTCAAGGGGGCTCTGGTTTAATTCAATAACAAACATCTCTGCAGCAGAACTGTCGCAGCGGAGTTGGAAGGGGCCATAATCGAGAGCAAGGTGTGCAGGGGCACGCCCAAAGGGGTGTTCTGTCTCCTGTACTCTGGGTTGTGGTAGTCAACGAGCTTCTTGTGGAGCCGGAGTTAATGGCTGTCCGGTGGTTGTCTACACAGAGATGGGGGCTCTCGCCAAGAGTATAACACTGTCTTATTGAGGTGGGAGTCAAACCGATTATCACCAGTTCATTTCTCCCAAAGGGTAGGAAGAAAATTTTGAATCAATAGTTTAGGGAGTTCAACCTAAAGAACATTCCCCTGTGTAGTAATAAATTTACTTATCATTCACGAAAATGGACAATCATAATATATTCTAAGGAGAGGTCCCAGTCTGAAGCCGGCAGCAACAACTCAGTCGATTGTGGCCACTAAACAAAAAAGCAAAAACAGCTTTTTCACATGTACTAGGCTCTATGGTATACTGGACTTGTAAGACTGTTAAGAAGGCAATAGTGGTCTATGTTTCCTTAGCTTGGTGGCCGAATACCATGTTAAGCACGGCAATAAAAAAATTGAGCGAACTGCATCTACTACTTACTTTGTATTGGCATAACAGGTGCGATAAAAACTTCATCTGCTTATGTACTCTTTGTAAAATAGGGAATCCATAAACTAACCCTGCTTCAGAGGTCTGGTTCACCGATGGATCGAGCTATTATCTATAAGGTAAACTTATATATCAAATTAATACCAACGGGATTGCCACATCATTATTTTTCTTTGCAATAGACGCTTGCGGTAGAGTATGTCTACGCAGAGGCTTATTCTTGAGGAGTCTTCTCATTATGTCAGTACAGCCAGGCAGCCTGCATTCCTAGCAGTCTTACATAATTACTTCTAAGCTAGTGATTACATGCATTGGAGTCCTATTTGATCTGAGCGCCAACAACAAGGTTTTGTTAGGATGGGTTCCCGGACATCAGGAACATGTAGGTAATAAACAGGCAGGCTGAAAGACCTTAAATTGTACTTAAATACATTAATAGCCTCCATATACTGTAACAGGCTGAAAGTTCAAGTCGATAGATCTTAATAAAGGTCGAAGTGCATCGAGGCCTAATAATAAAAGTTACGAAAACCCCTTACTGATTTCTTGAAGGATTTCAAAGCAGATTTTCTTTCCCTTCAGGCTTTTTATTATGGTGTTTTCTTTTCTGTAAAAAATGTACCCGAGTTAGTTTGTCTCAGTCCTTTATTGGATTTCTGTTTACCTTTCACAAAATGTTACCCTCTGAATTAGGAAATGGGTACCATTACCAACAAATTCAGCCATTCCGCAAAGTTCCACGTTATCTAGCTCAAAAGTTACAAAGTAAGAGTGCAATATTAAGGTAACATTTCTTCTAGAGAAGAAAACGCCGTTAGGTTTGCAATAATGGCCACCGAGTCTCGTGTTATTTACCACAACCGTTGCCGTTGTATTCGAAATTATGTATGTTTGTCACGATTTATTGTTATGATCATTGTCAACAAAAGACAGTTATAAGTTGGTGGAGTTCAATCGCAAACAATTTGACTGTATTATGCAAATAAGGCTTAAATTCGTTATTGTGTAATGCAGTAACAAAAAATAATTGAAATAATTTCTTATTAACACAAAATTCTAAAAAACAGCAATAAAACAAAAGTACTACACAAACAAAAGACAAATGTGTGAGTACACAATATAACAGCAACAATTGCGCACAAATCAACAAGATTGCATTCAAGAGAGAGACACCTTGTCAGTTTTGTTTTTGTATAAAAATGTGAATATATGTTTGTTGTAGGCGCATATTTGCATACGCATTACTCACCCACTGTATTGCTTTGGCTGACAGAGTCGATGAACGTCGTAGCCACAAAAAATTTGTTTCACAAACACGTCTTGGGACATATTTTGATGATCTTTACTGCAGTTTACATTTCGGAATCACAAAACAATTTTATAACTGTTGTTATTGTTGTACGATGGCTTGAAGTGTTTGAAGTAGTGCAATAAATAAGAAACATAGCTTAGTTAGGGTTGAACACATATTTCTGCATTGAAAAGTGTCTCACCGAAAATTCATCTTCTGGCAGATGCCCTTTGGGGTCGGCTTAACATATGTAGGTTCCGTCCTGCCAATTATTGAAGAAATTTAAAAGTTGCTTAACGTAAATTGGAAGAGAAGATCAGCCTAAGTCTCATAGCTGTGGAACAATATTCTATTCAATATTCAAACTGGAAAAAGAAGCGTCTAAGATGGGTTTGATAGTGAACCACACCACTCTTGGCAGCCATGATTTCGAAATACATAATAAAAGACTTCGTTTATTTGGGAACCAGCATTGACAAAAACAACATCATAAGCTCTGAAATCCAGCCAAGAACCATTGCAATAAGTGTTCCTTTGGACTAGATAAGCAATTGAAAAAGTAAAGTCCTCTCGGCAAATGAAAATCATTCTCTACAAATCACTCATCGTATCCGTCCTGCTATATATGGTGCAGAAGCATGGACCAAGACAACATCAGATGAAGCGGCTCTGGCAGTATTCGAGAGAAAAGTTCTTCGAAAGATTTACGGACCTCCTCAGTTAGCACATCGAAGAAGCGACTTGTTGGACGGCCATAAGCGCTTAAACGGTTAATTAAGGTCCAATTATGTTAGTAAGTAAGTGTCCTTTGCTATTCATCCAACATTTGCTTGCGCTGTCCCCCCTGCGGGCTAGGGGTCAAGAATATACCCGCGGTAGGTAAACCGATCGTAAAAGGCGATCATAAGTAGCAAATTGAAAAGCTAACCAATCCTAGGGTGACGATTATTTGAAAGGGAGCAGAGTGGACGCTGTGTACAACCTGCGCGACCCTATCACGGTCCTTAAAAACTGTACGGCGGGGTGTAAGACAAGCCAGTTGTAATCTTATGCGATGTATCGTATGATACTTGCATTCAAGTTCGAACTCCTACCTTGAGGATTCGGAAGAATCGCGGGGGTTGTGGTTTCATGTTGCATTTTGGTTTCCTTTGGTTTTGCTTTGGACGTATTCACTTTCGCGGAAGTTGACAATAAAGCATGCTTAATGAAGTTATGCAGTCGCTTCTTCGTTCGAGTTGGCAATATAGTATGCTCTTCGGACTAATGTGGTTGCATCAGCCTTCGAATTAGACAAGGAGTAATGCGGTCTTCTTCGATGGAAAGTTGGCATATGGGTTTCCACATGGGTAAACTGCCTCACTATCTTTTCTGGTCTATGCACAAGTATTTCAAAGACTCTTCAGCGGAAGGTCAACGATGCGGTTGATCACATCCCAAAATTGTGAATATTGAGAATTTAAAGGCAGTATAAAAATTAAGTGGATAAATAAAGCAGAATAAAAATTGGTTGAATAAATAATGCAGAACAGATATCGGCGGAAAAAAGAATTTGATATATCTGGTAGCATAAATCGTCTACCGTTGTCGACAATTATTGATAATTGTAAGAGTGGGTTAGTGCCCACTATTCTTTTTGAAATTTTATGAAACTTCGTTAGACCAAGACGACCACATCATCTGATACTTGAGCGAATGTGATTAGTACTTGTGATAAATGAAGATGTATCTATGATACACCGTAGCAGTCTTTCACAAAGAACGGACATTTCAATCCTGTGTAAACGTTATCAATTTACTGTAGTATTAGTAGTAGATGCTACAGTGATTGAGAATTTCTATCAATGTGTTGACCAGGTAGTAATCACATCCCTAAATTGTGATCCAGGAATTTACTGGATTTACTTATTGAAATTATGGAATAGTATCATGTATCTGATGATCCCAAGCATCAGAACAAGTTACAGCGAAGTACTTGTGCATATAATAGAATGGTTTGTAGAATCAAGGTGGAGTTGCCTTGCAACAGGAGCTAGATACACTCCATATCAAACCAAGGCAAGAACTTGTAATTGAAACGTCCGAATACCAGCTAAGTTGGTACCAATGATTCGACTAAGAAGTGTTGAGGGAAGGCAACATGGAGCCGATGGTTTGGTCACTGATCATGCAATTAGATCCATGTCAGTCACCGTGGGGTTGAGTCTTCCTTTGACAGGTACTGACGTTAAGCATATAACGTAATTTGTGTTCTTATATCACCGCGAGAATTCTCCACGTGTGCCATTCTTGACAAACTACATTTCATAAACTTAAATTAACATATTTCACTTTGTTCAACCGCATGGAAGTTTGGCGTACATAATTCTGAAAACTGTAGTAAATAAATAAATAAAAATAGCACGCGCATTCAACAATGTTTCGAAGTTTAAATCTGGAAAACATAAAAGTGGTGCATATTAAATTGTTTATGAACATAAGCAAACAATAAAAATATTAAAAATGTGTATAAAAAAATACTTGGCGCGGTATACATTCGCGTAGATTTCGGCCGAGCATCTCTTCCAACTTGCGGCGAGCTACTTTTTATATGTTTTATGCCTACTGCAAACGGCAGCTGCGAACCAGATGGATTTTCACAGAGAAGCTTTTCATTGTAGAAATACATGCAGAGTGTTGCCAAGCCCCTGCCAAGGGCGACCACGCTTACGACTTTTTCCTTTAGTATTTTTATGTTGCTTTTCCCTGGACTTAAACGCAGGACCGTCGGTATAGTAGGGCGAGCACTCTGCCACTACACAACCGTGGCCGCGGAATGCAAACGAAAAACAATGCCATCAAATATAAATTAAAATGAAATAATTAAAAAAAATTTTAAGTTAAACGGTTTTATTGAAAACAATACTTACATTAAGTAATCATAATACTAAAAGCTAGAAAATAATTAGGTAGATCCTAAGTACTAGTCATCACACTCCTCATCAATCTAGGGCGTTGATAAGACAATTAAAAGCCCACTTGGGCACGTGAAATTTCTAAAAATGTGAGGTGTAGCATAACCTGATTAAGATTCAGTTGGTCTTATATGACTATCAATAGAAATTTTACGCGTCCAACCCTTTTATTTAATTGTCTGATCAACGCCCTAGATTGATGAGGAGTGTGATGACTAGTACCTAGGACCTACCTAATTATTTTCTAGCTTTTATTTTATTTTCAAGTTTTTAACCTTTATTTAATTGCCTATTATATCTCATTCTATTTAATTCATTTTGTGACTCATTATTACAAGGACTCTTTCCTGACAATTTGTTACAATCTAAGTCCTCAATACATAATCCTTCCAAAGACTTTACTCGACTCTGCGCCACGTATGCTTGTCCCTCCTCCAACTTCAAAATATTTTGATGTCACTTCTACCGGACTGTATGTAATATTTGTTCCAAATATGAGCCAAATCGAACATCATATGTCGCATTCTATTCATGTATGTGTTATTTGTTCCAAATATGAACCAAATCTGACCACAAATACGAGTTTTTGAAATATTTAGATCCATGCGCCACCTATCGGATTTTTTTTCTTATTATTGCATTGTCATCGGGTTCTGAACTATATTCCAAGTTTCAAGCTTGTAGCTTATCGGGAAATTACTTGAATTTCAATTACAAAATTCGTGCCGGCCAGCCAGCCGGCCTGTCAAGTCAAGCTAAATAAAATCGTTCAAACAAATCACAGAGTGTTTAAAGACTTACAGAAAACGTAAACACATATGAATATTGTTTATGCTTTAAAAAACTACAAACTATGTGGCTTGTCTGAGAATGTGTATATTTTTTTTTTGGTATGATTATCCGCACACAGTTGCTAATGGCAGACAGCCAAGCATGTGTAGGTACAAACGTTTTGCCAATGACGTATTAATTGCTTGAAAGTTATAGATAATAAACTATCACACCTGGGACAACTTACTCTGCCTAAAATTGAATTTACTTGCTAGTTTTAAAAAGGTTTCAAAAAAGATTTCATACCTCACCCTTTCTCTGCATTTTCTCTCATCTATCTCTCTATCTTCCTGCCTCTTCTACCACTTCTCTAACCATAAAACGAATGTTTCAAATATTTCGATCTATGGTCAACTTCCCAAAAACACAAAACTATTTAGAAACGCAACGGATTTATATAAAACTACCGCTTTTCTTCCCTTTCACTCTTACTCTACCCATCTTTATATCGGCTACAAGATATTTGAAAATCATTTTGGGGAGTTTTCAATTTGGTATTCAATCAAAAGGAGAATACCAAAACCGGAAAGTTTTATGGGGTGCGGGCACTTGACATATAGGTATTAGTTTGGGTGCAGCCCTTCTTAATATCCCTGACTTTGGGCAGCAAAGAAAAACATGTCTTTCGAATATTTTATTAGGCTCCTGCGTATTATATACATATATATAACGTAAAATTTGATGAAAGAAAAGAAGAAGAAGCATAGTTTATTTGTAATTTGTTTGGCTTAACCCATATTATCCCAAGCAGTGAATATTGCTAAAAATTCTTTATCTCTTTGCATTACCCATCCCAGCAGATTCTTAAGGAACCAAAAATATGTCATTCAAATTGTTTATGGGAAACATCAACATTTGCCAATACCATATTTTCAGCCTTATTCCGATTCTGTAGGTTCCGACATTTTCATCAAGTCTATTTAATCCACCCATAAACTTGTAGTACATTTGGTAGCAATGCGGCTGATCAACATCTACACGTTTATTATTGACCCATCTCTATACCTTGCCGACTGGGCGTACTCCGCTTTCGGTTGAGATGACGGTTTCGATATTGTTGTTGTTGTAACGTACTAAAATTATGTTGGGAGTTTATATTGGTTACTTGATGGTAGGAGCCCCTTGCAGTTTTTTTTATATTTTTTGCATCTTTGATTGGAGCGTCTTCCCGTAGCATCGTGACCAGCCTTGCTGACTTCATCGATATGGTTCTCCAAAAATGAGATACCCCAATATTGTCCAGAGCGACCATATTTTATACCCAAAACGATTTGGCTTGCCGTGAATATGCTGCTTAGTTCCATGTTTTCCAAAATAAGTTATCAACGTTTCATCTATAGATAAATGTTTGTCTCCGGGAAAGTATTTTAGCCATCTTTCATTCATCATATCTCATAAATGTCTTACTTTCCCAAATTTGTCATCAGGAGAAATATGGCCATCCCCACTTGCATGGAAACAACGTTGTACTTCTACGAACCTATTACGAGACATGCACGAGGCCATACCTGGCTGATGAGTATCTATACTTTGGATCCAGTATAATCTGTATCAGTAAACACTATTGAAACCAGATAGGAGTAAAATACCGATAAAACTCACATCTGCGTCAGGTGTAACTCGGAAGTTCATTTTTGGTTTTGCAATTACATTCCTTCCCGCCACCGTGGTGTGATGGTAGCGTGCTCCGCCTATCACACCGTATGCCCTGGGTTCAACTCCCGGGCAAAGCAACATCAAAATTTTAGAAATAAGATTTTTCAATTAGAAGAACATTTTTCTAAGCGGGGTCGCCCCTCGGCAGTGTCTGGCAAGCGCTCCGATTGTATTTCTGCCATGAAAAGCTCTCAGTGAAAACTCATCTGCCTTGCAGATGCCGTTCGGAGTCGGCATAAAACATGTAGGTCCCGTCCGGCCAATTTGTAGGGAAAAATCAAGAGGAGCACGACGCAAATTGGAAGAGAAGCTCGGCCTTAGATCTCTTCGGAGGTTATCTCGCCTTACATTTATTTTTTATTTAATTACATTCCTTCAGTACTAGAACGTAGAAGTTCGTAAACCTTATCGTCAAAAAATATCTCAAAAACTTTAAGGAATTACTTTTATCAAAAAAAAATTCGGATGGAACTGATTCTTTTTCTTGCCTTTGTATGATATTTCACGCACTCCTCTATGCCCAGCGCACCTTAAATGGGGCACTGAATAAAAAGTTTCAAATCCATCGTAAGACGACGTAATATCGTTTTCTTCAAATTGCCAAGTATATGATAAGTTCATTAACAAAACAAAATAATAACTACAATAATTATAGCTTAAAGTCTAGGCAAATTTTTGCTTAGGTCTTCCTGCAGGTCATGTCGAGAAAAATTCAATAGATTTGACAAATTTCTCACAAAAAATACGCATGCATGGCCTTCTTAAATTACGAACTGATTATACGTAACTACGAATATTTTACTATACATTTTGAAATCTAAGCCTACACTGAAAGAAATGGTGTTAGTAAAATCAACAAATCGGTTCTGTTGTTATTGACTTAACGGAGATTCGGTGAAATTGATCGAATTATGGTTAATTCGGCCGAGTTTTTTGTTAGTTTAGTCATTTCAACAGAAGAGAAATTGCCGCTCTTAAGTTAACAAAACTCTGTAAAATTGACAGATTCCTAATCAATCTAACTGATTTTTTTGTTAACACAACTGGACTCACTGGTCATTTCAACAGCGATCAACAGTCAATACATGAGCAAATTCCAAAGAGAATTTTACGCTCACTGCGTTCTCTACTGTGTACTTATGTATGCTGTGTACTATATGTATGCAAATATTTACGTATGTATATGGCGGCCACCGTGTTGTAATGGTAGCGTGCTCCGCCTACCACACCGGAGACCCTGGGTTCACACCCCGGACAAAGAAACATAAAAATTTAAGAAATAAGGTTTTTCAAATAGAAGAAAATCCTAAGCGGGGTCACCCCTCGACACTGTTCGGCAAGCACTCCGAGTGTATTTCTGCCATGAAAAGATCTCAGTGAAAACTCATCTGCCTTGCAAATGCCGCAACATAGGTAGCAACAACCTTTTTTTGTTCATTTGACTACTAAAACGTTCAATTACGAATCAACGATTTGTGCGCAGTTGATTCAACATCTTGTTGCGGTGGATAAAAATTTACAGAAATTTCGGTCTGTTTCTTTCAGTGTACTTGGTCGACCGCGCATAGGGCATTACGAAGTATAAATGCACCCTATTTGGGACGATAGGATAATATGGGTTAATTTTGATTAATTTAATGTTCGTCATACGCCACGTATAAGCCATTGGAAGTAACCTATAAAATAAACTTAAACCATTATTTTTGTTGAATAAGCATCTTTGCTCACGGTATGGGAGAATCCGGAATGTAAGCTTACGGTAAGTATAAATGTGAGTGTATACGTAATTTGTGGGAGCGGTGGTAGGACAAGAAAGTAAAAAACGGGAGAGGTGCAGCCAGGGCAATTGCCCTGGGGCCCGGAAGGTTTTTGGGGGCCCGGAAAGGCAAAGCAGTATTGACAGTACTCTAACTAGGATTTCATAGATACATACATATTTTGTTGCTACAAAAAATTGTTTTAAAATTGAAAATCACTAAACTAAAATCATAAGCATCCAATCAAATACTATGGGGCATAATCATAGTCGAAATAAAATGTGATTTTAAGTTAGATAAACGTTTTTGACACAATTTTATAAGCGCAGAGTCATATCCTGAGAGATAACTCCCTGACAATGTTTGCACCTTGTGCTTGTCATAGTTTAAATTTATGTGGAGTGCAAATTGATGAATGTTGTGCAGAAGTCATCACATTTTTCGGTATTATGCAGAAATTGTATTATATCTTTAGCGCACGCCCTCAGAGATGGGAAATTCTCAAGGAAAAAACTGATTGCTCCTTGCACAGCATGTCACAAACACGATGGTCTGCTCGTGTGGATAGTGTGAAACCTTTCGCGACTCACATTCCCCAAAATATTGAAAGCTATTGGTGAAATCAAGCTTTTGAATATGAGTTCAGAAACAGTAACGGATTTGAAAAGTATTGGAGCATATATGGGGAAATTTGAGTGTATCCTCTTAGCCTCCATTTGGCTCAAAGTGTTGACGGTAATCAACCATCGTAATCTGGTACTGCAATCTAGAAATGGCACACTGGACGTGGAAACAGAAAATATACGTAGCCTGATTGATGAGTTGAAAAAGTTCAAGGATCAATGGTCGATCATACTTCAAGAATATAAAGTTCTGGCAGGGAGTACAGGAGTTGTGAATACCTTCGCAGAGAAAAGAAGGAAGATAAGAAAGCGCCAGTTCTATGAATTACCTGGCGAATCACCTGAGTGTAATTCCGAAACTCAATTCAAACAGCAAGTTTTTCACGTGCTTTTGGGCTGCTTGATTGGTAACATGACAAGACGTTTCGAAGCCGTAAATGACATTGCGATTAAATTTAAGGAAGAAGAGCTCAGAGAAAAGGCAGCAGCATTCTGCACGATATATGGCATCGATATTTCTACGGATCTAATAGATGAAATCATTCATCTCAAAGCCATCCACTTAGCAAATTTGGGATGTGATTCGCTGCCACCATTTCAATCTCTGAACAAATTTCATGACTTGAAGATGGAAGTATTATTTCTTAACATCTGCATAGCATTAAGAATATTTTGCACACTTCCAGTCAGTGTGGATGAAGGGGAGAGTTATTTTAGTCTATTGTCTCGCGTGAAAAATTTTTTACGTTCTACTATGAGCCAAAATCGCTTGACAAGCCTTGGAACATTGGTATTGGAGTCCAGCCTTGCTCGCAGCATTAGTTTTGAATCACTAATTTCCATATTCGCAGACCAAAAAGCAGGGAAGGTTTTCCTTGGCTGATTCAAGCTCTTAAAATGTACATATTTAGAAAAAGTTAATGTAAGCAAATCAAACAATGAAATCTAACATTACATTTATGTAAAAATGTATGTATGTTATGTTATTTTTTTTACTGGATTGACTTTATTTTTTAGGGGGCCCGTAAACGCGAACTGTCCCAGGACCCGCCTCGGCTCTCTGCGGCCCTGTGTAATTGACGAAAAGTTGCAAGCGATTTACTATCGAAAGGTTATTGAATTGTTATCGGAAAGTTATCGGAGTGCTACCGATTTACTATCGATGAGTTATCGGTGTGTGATCGGCTGTTTATTGACCTATTTTCGACGATTTATCGGTATTTTTCAGTGTTTTCGATAACCCGTCGACAAGAAACCAACAACAAGCCAGTGACTTGGCGATAACAAACAGTTAACTTGTCAATATCGATTGTTATCTATAACAAATCGATGAAGCTCGTCTCAAATAGCCCTGAAATTATACCGAAATAGCTCTAAAATTTTCCCGCCATAGTTCCGAAAAAGTCGCAAAAGTAGTTTCGAAAACCGCTCCTAATTAGACCCAAAATAACCCAGTGGATGGCAGAACTGATATCGAAGAAGGTCTCGAGTTAATTACAGAAAGGTTTGCTACTTTTCATTCCAAAAAAATATAGAAAACAGTAAGAAAAAATTCCGCAACATCCTCAGCAGATAACTTAATGGCCCAGAAAACTATCTGAATAGATGCTTCACGAATCCCGAAGATTTTCCTTGCGGTAAATATTATGTACTGACATTCAAGTATGAGCAACATTTTCTCTTTTTTGTAACTTTTTACATAGGCAATTGAAAAGGTCTCACATTCGTAGTATGTGCTATGGTTCAATCTAATTTTACCTATGTTGGAAACACCAAGTAAAATTATAAACTTTGCAATGAATACGAGACACTTGGGAATAGCATAGGTTAGGTTAGCTTAAAGTAGCCGGTTCGTGCGAACCTCACATTGGCTTAATGAGTCCATAGAAACGTTACCAGAAGTTTGTTTAACGATCAAACTGAAAAACTCTATCAAAAACAAGGACATATGTTATGCTTTCTAGGACCTATGCCACTTGCTGCTTATAGATCTGACAGCTGTAACACTTCTTATAGCTGGAATCTTAGCCCGAGAGAACAAAAAACGTGCTAGACCGTTTCCTCCTCCCATCCGCACTTCCTACATCTGCTATCACTAACCAAGCCTAATTGGAAGGCATGTGATGTCAGAAGGCGGCAGCATCTAGTCAGAATACCTGTCGTGAGTCTACAGTTTTCTCTTTCAAATGATAGGAGTAACTCTGTACGGCCTACACATCGGTACGACCTACACATCATCTTCGAAATTTTACAGTCCACGCTCTTCCCGCTTTCTCGATCATGTGCAACTCTCGACTTCTCTTTATCTCACCTAATTTAATTGGCACGTCAACAGAGCAAGCTTCGAGGGATGCGCTCTTTTTAGCTAGTTCATCAGCCTGTCCATTCCCATCTATTCCCATATACCCCGGAACCGAATAAACCAACATAGATGTATGCTTCTGCCTATCCCGATTCTTTAGAGAGATTATATATATTCTAACACACTTTTAGATGATATGCTATGCGAGATACTTGGCTTAATTGCTGCTTGGTAGTCAAAATAAAATTTGAAGCGGATATATTCTTCCTACTAAGGCCGCATGGTGTGCGCTCAAGATGCCCTGAGGTATTGAGCCTCGTTGCAACTGTTAACGTTGTGTTTTTTGCTACCAGCTCTACAGGTGAAATGTGCAGAACGGCATACAGTGCAGCCGTCGGGGTTGTTTTCATTGTCCGTAATGCTAAGCATTGTAGCCTGCACTCTAACTTTGTGAGGTAGGTTCTTTTTTGTGCGGCTGTCCACCAAATAAGGACTGCATAGTATAGGATAGGCTTTACAATACCCAATAAAAAAGAGAGGGCGCTAGATTCCACATACAGCCCGGCATTCTTTTACATGCATAAAGTGCCGTCGAGTTCTTCTTCACTCTCTCGTCCACGTTGAGCTTCCACGACAACTTAATGTCTAGAATTATTCCTAGGTATTTTATGCAAGGTTTGTCCCGCAAGGTCATCTAGCTCAGGCCTGGTTCAATTGTGAATTGATGATAGTAAATAGAATAAGCCAGCAGCTTAAACTTCATTTGAAATGTCACACGGTTAATATTATACTGTATTGTGACGAATATTATCATCACTAAGCTTATACTAAATAAATAATCACGCAACAACAAAAAACATTGAAGCGAGCCACACTGGTGTACATGTAGACATAAACCATCATTTACACACATACATACAAGGCATCGAAGAGATACTCACAAACGCATGTAATCATCAGCCGAAATTGTTACTCACACATACACACGCATATATATAGCTCAATTACCAAGCAGGAGATACAGCAATTCTAGAAGGCGAAACGTCTTAACTTTAGTAGAAATATGCGAATGAATCAACGGAGACTATAAAATCAGCGCAAGCTGAGTAGTCAGTATTCAGTTTTGATTTAAGCACGCTATTGGTTGTGAAGTATAAGTGTTATTATGAAGTACGCTCAAAGTAGTCTAATAAAGACCATTTTGCATTATTGAATATTGGAGTTATTTATTCAACAGTTTAGCGATTCGAACGTTAGCATAAAGGTTGGAATAAGTGGAATTCCCTAAATTCGTTGCAGTATTATAAATTTATATAAATCGAATAATAACAAATACTTTTATTTCATACTTAACATTTTTATATTTTTGTCAAGCACTTAATTTTCACACTTTGATATGGCGTTATTTGCATAAGGCTTCAATTTATTTAAGTACATTAAACAATGCATATTTCTACTTTTATTATCATTGGTCTACTTATTTGCTTTGTTAATCTAAAATAACCGTAAACATGTTGGTGAAATGTTAAGTGGGGGTTTCACATTTCCAGCAAAAAATTTTGTAAACAATTTGCTAGAAATAAGAACTTATTCTTTGGCGAAGTGCTTATCACTATTTGATTTATTTGGATTGGTAGCATTCAAATTTAAATCCATGGATGGAAAACCCAAAATTAGTAAAGGTGTACATCAAAATTGCCACAACGGCCAAAACTTCTCAAGATTCAGTTAAAGTCTTTGACACTACCTTAAGAACGACATAAAGATTTCAAAAATAGTGCATCATATGAGAGAGAAATTATTTTCTATAAGAGAGTTATAGCAAAACGATTTTACTGTCCTTGTCGAATAAATAAAATTTTTTTTTTTATTTTATTTAATAATTTGGGAAAGATTTAAACAACGTGACATCAGGACGGACAAGGCGGCAGCTGTTTCGATTATGCCTTGTAAATCTCTTCAAAGCCTTTTCTCCTGGGAGTGGGATTCTATAAATAAGAACAAAAGCAACAATACCAAGTTTCTTTGAAAAACCGCCTTACCAATGCATAACTTTACCACATGATGCCATACGAAGTATGGACTATGAAAAAAGAAAATATGCAAAGAAGGCAATTGGGATAAGGTTTACAAGAACTAAGGTATGACGTGGCTGAATCCGTTTGTAACACTTCAACCATCGTAAGAGTGTGGGTTCAAATCCCACTCCCGAGAGAAAAGGCTTTGAAGAGATTTACAAGGTATAATCGAAACAGCTGTCGCCTTGTATGTCCTGATGCCACGTTGTTTAAATTTTTCCCAAATTATTAAATAAATTATCAATTAAAATTTCTTCAAATAAAGCAATAAGGGTAATCCCTGCTTAAAAATTCATGCAAAAAAATTTGTCAATATAATTTTTTATCAGAAAGCAATATTGCATACAAACGATTTCATTACAAATTATGAACTTTACAATATTAGCTTAAATCAAATAAAATAAACTTTACATCTATATATGAATCGTCTATTTTCAAAGCCGGCCATCTCCAACCGACCAATAGCAATTCGCATTTCACGACCAGCGTTGCCATAAGTGAAGATTTATCTTCAAAATGAAGATTTTTGTGGCCTTTTTTTGTAAGAAATTTTCAAATAAAGTTTTCTAGATTTCCAAAAATTGCACTGAAAAGGGATTTTTCTTTTCGAATAGTTACAGGCTAAATTGCTTTATACCGCTACCAATTTTAAACCGAACTCTATTTCTATCACTGAACATCTTCGTAAGTGATATCTATGTACCTGACCTGTTTAAGCCATAAGTTATATTTTTACTTCGCTGGCGGTAAAATAAGGTGGCTCAACTCGTGGCCAATAATATTGACTAATACAAAATTTATTTTTCGATCAAATTAACATGTTCTACACCCCAATGCTTTATCTATTTCAAACCTGTTAAATTTGAATTATGATAAGTAATCAATTGACTAGATGGTTTTTTAATTGGTAATGATTATTTAACTTATTTTCAGAAAAAAAGTATTTCTTAAATAATTTTGGTTAAAAATAATCAAAAACTAATATTTTTACTTTTTTTAATTTTTACCATTTCTTTTTGATTTATACTTCCATAACCATTACCATGAATTAAATCTATAACCATTACGATTGGTTGGTTGGTTGGAGTGGAGAGTCCCAATTGACTCCAATTAGCGCTCATGTGCCGTTTTGATACCACAAACTCGTGAGTTAACCAATGAAAGGGTGTTGTAAGAAGACTAATAAATATTTTCACATGCGTCGGGGAAAACCCGTCCTCCTATATCCATCCCGTGGAGTTTATAAATGTGGGAAGCTCAACCGGCCTAACATCGTTGAGTTCTGGGAGGCTTTCGAAAAATGGCTTTCCAAGAAACTTTATTCTGCTTCGAAAGTGTGCTGGGCATTCGCACAGCAGATGCTCAACCGTTTCCTCCACCTCCGGACGCTTGCAGCTGCGACAGGAGGTATTGTGTTCCAGTCACATCCGTGCCGCATGTACCCCAATTGTCCAATGACCCGTGAGCATCGCAACTACTCTGGATATATCCCTTCTGTTCATCTTAAGGACGTGGGCGGGACAGTCGCAAATACTCCCGCTTCCACTCCGCAAGCCATTTTAGATCCGTCCGTGAAAACCGAGATGTCGAATCGCTAAGTGATCCCTCCATCTTTCCTTGTGGGGAAGAGAATTGTGTAGATGGTGTCGAAGACTTTCCTTGAACATATGTAGTCCGATTACGATTAGTAATCATTATTTAAGAGGTCTCATCTATTTACCACATATGAAAATATTGGATGATACAAAAGTTGGGAGTTTCCTAACAGATTCATCCTATTAGAAGAATGGAAGCGGGTTTGCTTACGTAATCGTAGATGAACATTTCAATAAGTTCCTATGGGAAAATAGATTTTGTTTTGAATTTTCCGAGTTCAAACGCATAAAACTCCGGGTTGCTATGATCGGCAGTTCTCTTTTAGTGTCGCTTAAAGACGAAAAAGGGCTTCTTAAAATGTATGCAGATAGACAAATTTAGGGCAGAACAACGTCTGCCGGATCTGCTAGTTATCTAAGATTAAAATTTGTTTGGCGGGTACTCACAATGTACAATACGCCTGAGTTATCTTCTAATACACAAAAAACAAAAATTTACATATGCACATATGATATGCAATCGCTTGAGCACACAGTTAGGGCCCCATTACTGATACTTAGCATATACTTGACTTGACTTGGCGTAAACTTGGCAACTTAGCCACGATTATACTCCACTTAGCGCATACAATCTGGCATCATAATCAATAAATGTCAATTTGTATGACAAAATGTCAAAATGAAATTGAAACAAACAAATGGCATCTCAAAATGTAAACGTCACTTAGAACTTACATAGAAAATCAAAATTCAACAGACTTCTAAGTCAAGTTAAGTTTTGAGTAATCAGCAACATGCAATGTTAATTTAACAGAACTGTAAGTGACAGTTCGCAAGCCAAGTCAAGTCTATGCTAAGTATCAGTAATGGGGCCTTTACACTCACACTTTAATCCGTTTCAGTTAAGTACTTCGCAAATCAAATGTTACTCATACGCCAAGGGGTGTCCTAAGATAACGAGGGCCATTTGGGGTTCATGCCTCCTGATATATTTGTTTGTAGATTTGCATTTGTTGACTCATTCTTTAGGTGTAAACTTTACTTTGGACTAGAAAGGCAATTGAAAAGTAAAGTCGTCTCTCGGCAAACGAAAGCACAATTGTGCTCTCTACAAGTCACTTATCACATCCGTCCCGCTGTATGATGCAGAAGCATGGACTATGTATGACAACATCAGATGAGGCGGCTATGGGAGTGTTCGAGAGAAAAGTTTTTCGAAAGATTAACGGACCTCTACGCGTTGGCGAGGCGAGTACCGAAGAAGATTTTATGATGAGCTGTTCGAGCAATACGCAGAAATCAATATAGTCCAGCGAAATAAAACGCAGCGACTACGCTGGGTAAGCCATATTATGCAAAAGGAAAGATGATGCTCCGGCTTAGAAATTTTTATTGGAACCCATCTATGGACGCAGAGGTGGAGGGCAACTGCCACTATCTGCCCTTGCTATGACCAATTGGCTCCACTTAACCCAGAAAAGAAGCGTCTGGCTCACCTTGTTGGACGGCCATAACTGTTTGAACAGTTAAGCACCAATAAAGAAAGTAAGTAAGTTAATAAACTTTACAACCTGCCTTTTAACTCTAACACAACTTATACTAAGTCACATCGTCAATTTAGATCGCAGCGGCTTTTTGATAATATCAGTTTTGAGTTAAAATTTAAATAAATCTATTCTCATTTCCGTGTCTATGCACATAGCCCTCGTCGCCTTCATTGCCATAGTGTTCCAATAATGCGACTTATCTGGCTATTGTGCAAATATTCCATAGCAGCGATGTATACCTAATGAATGTGCTCGGGGAAAATTAACAATCAATTTGAAGCCAGGATACGCAACACACGCAATTATGACCCTCGTGGGTGCTTCATAGAGGTATTTTCTGGCCTCCACAGTCACCGAAAACTTGGTTTGAATTTGTTCCTTTCACCAAGTAGGTAGCTATAAAGTTCCGGAAGTGTAGCGAATAACGAACCAACGAAGTAAAATACTTTGAACCTACATAGAGCAGAACCCTTACCTTTAATACTCATTTATTTTACCTTACAACAAAATAAGGGGGCCATAGTGAAGCAAATCAATAGCGGCCAAAGTCAAAACCTGGAACAGAATACAATAACGTGGCGATGCACTTAGTGCCCGGCTGACATTAGAGCAGAGGTCTGCATTCCACAGCACAATTGTGCTCTCATAGCGTGTGCGAACTGGTACACTGAAAGATATGGTGCTAGTAAAATCAACAAATCGGTTCGTTTGTTCTTGACTTAACAGAGATTCGGTGAAATTGATCGAATTATTGTGTATGTATATGCAAATATTGTTTATGTTTTGTTTTTGTTTTTTATAAAGAAAATTGTTTTTATTACATTTATAGATCCCCTAGAACGGTTATCGCGGAATAACCGAAATGTATTGGATTAAATTATTCAAAAACCTGTGGTTTTAATCAAAATAGTTTTATTGACCTCGAGCCAGCCAAAGTTCAACATATTGACATATAGAAAGGTCGCTAAAAACATTCAGTTGATCGAATTATGGTTAATTCGACAAAGTTCTTTGTCAATCTAACAAATTAGTTTAGTCATTTCAACAGAAGAGAAATTGTCGCTCTTATGTTAACAAAATTTTGTAAAATTGACAGATTCCTAATCAATCTAACTGATTTTTCTGTTAACACAACTGATATTACAGGTCATTTCAACGGCGATCAACTGTCAATACATGAGCAAATTTCAAAGAGAATTTTACGCTCACTGCGCTTTCTACTTTGCACTTATGACGATGGTGCCACTTGTTAAAAAAAAACACCAAAATAAGAAAACATCCAAATCGAAAAAACACACAAAATGGGAAAACAACAAAAACATAGTTTTTCATTTATCAATACCCTTTTTTGAATTTACTGTGCCAAAAATTATGAGATACTGGGACACCTATTTATCGGGTACAATTGGCCATATAGTAATTGGGAGACATGCGCAACGGCTGGGTGATCCCTATAATGATTACTGCAGAAGCTGCAAAGACGAAGAGGAGATAGAAACAGTGAAGCATTTTCTGTGTGGTTGTCCTGCGCTTTGGCTTAGTCAGTTGCATGCCATGTTGAAATCGAATACCAACTAGCCGTTTTGCAATCAATGCAAAAGTCGAATACTCGATTAGCCGATTAATCGATTGTTAACAAGTATCGCAGTTCCATGAATTGTTCACGGTTTATGCTTACATAAAACTCCGTTTCCAAATTTGCTGAAAACTTTCAGAATAAGGCCGCTGGTAAAAAATCAAATTAGCACGCAAATTTTTTACTGTGTACTATACAACGAATTTGGCATTTCATGTGTTTAATCGTTTGCCGCCATTTAAGCCTGATTAAGAGCGCAAACACAAATGACACAGTTACAAATATTTTTTGGTTGGTGTGACATTGAATTTCGTTTTGCTATAAAAACACAAATAAAAAACAATTGAAGTAATAAACTTAAAGAAATTGTTTGTTTTCTACATATGTATGTGTTTATTGTTTTTATGTTTTATGGAGTATTTTAATTTTTTCGTTAACTTTTTTAGATGGCAAAAGTAATGAAATTAAGTCAACACCTAGACCAACTTAATTTTTGATTTTTTTTTTTTGTTTTTTTTTTTTGCAATGAAAACGAATTCGTATTTTAGCGTGGAAATAAGAGTAGCGTGAAGCTCATAAAAGGTGCGAATTAAATTTTTCAAAGTTAATATCATGTCCCTATCTGCCTAGGACTTATGCCACTTGATGCTTCTTGATCTGACAGCTGTATCACTCCTAATAGCTGGAGTCTTAGCCTGGCAAGCGCAGGGCGCGAGCACAAAACGTTTGTCCCAGCGGGTTAGGGGCCTAGAATATACCCGCGGCAGGTATGCCTGTCGTAAGAGGCGACTAAAATACAAAATTGATTCAAGGCGTTGTGTAGCGCAACCCTCTCAAGGGATTGCCAGCGCAATATATAGCTTCTCCAAACCAATTGTCAACCTCACCTACCCGTGGCGAATCCTGGTTTATTAGCAGTCGAGGCTCTGGCAACCCCGAACTCCTGATGGATCTATGGGGTGGGGGGCGATCTGGCCCAGAAGGCATGTGGTCATACCAAATCGTTCCCGAGATGTTCGGGCTAGTACCTTTATGGTGTTTGCTACCGGAAGGTACCGGATCTGCATTCAGCAACGGACCATCAACATCAATAATACTCCCCAATGCCTTCGGGGAATGTCATTATCGCTACAAAAACAACAACAAGCACACCAATATAATTGAGACGTCTACCGAGCACGCATCAAGGGATGCGCCGTTTTTAGCTAGTTCATCCGCTTTTTCATTCCCATCTATTCCCATATGCCCTGGGACCCAATATAGATGTATGCCTTTCCCGTCCCGTTTATTTCCAGGAATTGCTTACACTCTAACACACTTTTAGACGCTGTGCTGTGCGATATTATTGCCTTAATTGCTTTTAGCGGCTGCTCTGTCTCACGGCTCTAGGACTGGGTCCTTTCTGCCCAAGTCCAAGAAAGCCTCTAGTATTTGCCAAGAGGACGGAGTTATTTTATAACATAGGTACTAATTTTTGATTGGGTTTCTGTACTTGGTCGTAAAATAAACTTCTGATAACACTACGGACTCATTCAGTCTATTTGAGGCCCTCATGGACCGGCCTGTTCAACCTAACCTAACCTAACCCTCTCTGCCTAAGTAAAGAGTATGGCTCTTACTCTCACACGTTTGTTAATTTTGAAATACCAGAATGAACTTCCAAAGATTTCAGCTTAAATATGTTAAATATTTTATTGTTGATGATAAAACAACAACCTAACCCAACTTTACTTATACCACACTGGCCTATAAACAAATGCCTTCGTAGACATTTGACACAAAATTCAAATTAAGACCGCTCTATTGACTTATGCACTAATATTTTTGAACTTTGTTTATTTTGCAATTTTTATTTCGCTTAATTTTATTTTGTAATTTGCATGTAAACTCATTTGTACTTGTTGGTACTCATTTGAATATGCAGGCGCCTTATTGTGACGAGGCAAACTGTTGCTGCGAGCGCCACACAAAGGTGTTGAAAAGGGCCCATGAAAATGGGCGTAAAAGAAAATTATATAACAAGTGGGGAGGGTGTAGGAAAACGCCACCAAACTATTGTAGCATAAAATGTGTGTCAGTTGTCATAATTGATTGAGCCGCAAGTACGATTTGCGGTTTGTATAACACAAAAAATACCAAAACAAAATAAAAATACCAAATATAAAAAAACAAAGCTTATAAATAAGGCATTGCAAGAAAACCAATGGCTACTTATGCACAAAAGCAGTCCACAGCAATCGTAGTCATATAATCATATATCGAATTGAAGGTAACACCAAGCTCAGCAGACCAAAACACCACCCAAAAACCTGAAAAGGTGGTTAGCAGCAAAATTTTTTTTTTTTTGCCTTGATATTCTATGTTGGCTTAGCTACAGTAGCGTGTACGTAAATAGCACACAGTTAATATTGATGTAAAATATCTTTGTTCACGTATCGCGGAATTGATATTGTAACGAATTTTTTTGGAAATCTCTGATATTTATGCACCTCCTGCTAACGTTCGAATCGCTGAACTGTCGAATAATAACTCCTATATACAGTATTGCAAAATTGTCGTTTTTTGGACTACTTTGGGAGTAGTACTTCACGATTATACTTCGCTAATAGCGTGTTTAAATCCAAATGAATACTGATCCCTCAGCTTGCGCTGTTTTTATACTCTCAGTTCCCTCGTTTGCCTTCTTCTCCTAAGGACTAGACGTTACATGAACATGCCTTCTAGAACAGTTGTATCTCATGCTTGCTTATTTAGCTATATAAAGTATATCTGTAGTGTAGGTTTTTCTTCTTGCTATATGCATGTGTATATGTGAGTAACAACTTCTGCTCTTAGCTGTCGGCTACATATATACATGTATCTCATCGCTTCGAGCTGCTGGTTATGGGTTTGGAATACTCTTCTTTGCCTTGTACATCAGTGTGGATGCATGCTTTATTGTGTACATGTACACAAGTGTGGCTACTTGCTCTTTTTTGTTGTTGTGATTATTTACTAACATCATAGTGATGCTAATATTCGCCACAATATGAACGGATCTAGAACCCAGTGAATGACTGGGAGAGTGAACATAAACCAAATCAGGAAAAACAAAAAACTATGAGTATTAGGCACACACAAAATGAAAGTGTCAAGGAAAAAAAGGAACCGAAAATCAAAGACAATAAGAGGAAGAACAAAAACAAGAAAATAAGAAGGAAAAAAGTAAAATCAGTTATGATACTTATTATGATGTGATAGTGTTGAAGAGCAAATGACAACGAAGAAATTGCTGTAAACAGAGGAGAGGATGAAAACGAAGTCGAAAATGTGGAGCTCTACCATTAAGTCGTTTTTTGATTACGGACATGATTACAGTAAAGTTAGGGCTGTAGTGACAATTTCGCTTATCAGTTAGGGCTGCGACTCCTGTAGTTGATGTTGACGGCATCAGTTAAGGCTACTGTTACATATAAGGAAACGGTAATGAATAGTCGCATGATTACGGCTAGAGTTACATTCATTACTTTGTTTAGGGTTTTAGGTAGGATTTAGTTACAGTCAGTTATGGTTGTAGGAGTGGTCACAGTTTTGGTTACGGTTTTGGTCATGGTTATGGTAACGTTAACATTACGTTCACGATTAAGGTTACAACTAAGGTTTTTGATTATGGCTTCGATTACTGACAGGTTTACGATAACGGTATGATTACCGTTTCAATCACGGTCACGATTACTTAGTTTATGGTAACGCACAGAATTTTGATATTGTGGCGAATTTTCACATCACTAAATAAATGCACAACAACAAAAACATTAAAGGAAGCTACATAAACACATTAGTCATCATTTAATTACATATATACAAGGCAACAGAGAGATACTCACCATCAGCCGAAGTAGTGAAGCGTCTAGACATTTGGAGAAATATGCGGACAAGGCAGCAGAGAGTATAAAAGTAGAGCAAGCTGAGTAGCCAAAATCAGTTTGATTTAAACACGGTATCAGTTGCGAAGTGAAGTATAATTGTGAAGTATAATTGTACCACTGCCAAAGTAATATAATAAAGACCATTTTGCATTACTGAATATTGGAGTTATTTATTCGACAATTTAGCAATTCGAACGTTTGCAGAAAGTGTAAAATAAGCGGAGTTTCCCTAAATTCGTTACAATATGATTGTGGTCACAGTAAAGCTTTCTGGTTACGTCTCCAATCACTATTGCGGTCGGCGTTACGAAATGATTACGGGTACAGGTCACGACACCGGTTATTATTTTCATTATGGTTTCGGTCACAGCAAAGGTTTTGATAACGTTTTCAGTCACTGCCACGGTTAAGGTTATGCTTAAGACTGCGGTTATTGTTACGTTTACGGTTTTCATTGTGGTTATGGTCACAGTTAAAGTTTCGTTCATTGTCAGGGTTGCATTTATAGTTACGATTACGGTTATTGCTACCGTTACAGTTAGGATACAGTTATGGACACGGTTATGATTATTAGTTATGGTCACGAGAAAAGTTATGATTAAAATTACGATTCGTTTTACGGTTATAATTTAAGTACCAATTGTGGTCACGGTTACTTTTATCGCCTCAAATATATCCCAGAAGCATTATACCTGATGGCGAAATCAGAGTAGACGTATAGAGAATTCTCAGTAGACGTTTTGTGCTCGTAAGAACAGACTGGGTTGTCATATACCTACTATCATTAATCACCAGTTGTCTGCAGTCCGGGCTTCTCAATGAGGGCAGACACTTAGCAAGACTCTCTGAAATTGATGCCAGCACGAAGCTCTGGACAGATTGGAATTGTCAGCAAGTTTCGGATGGTCGATGAAGTTGTGTTAGAAGTTGCTGCGGGTCCGAGAATGCCTTTTGGAGAACCCAAGCACAGTCGTGGGGTTGAAACTTGTCATTATTGTCTTTAACATATGCTCCATATCCTGATCCAGAGTCAGTTTTGGACCCGTACAAGAAGAATTTCTTAACGCAGGCTTAATTTTGCAGCTTAGTACTTAAGGTTGAAATATCGCCATCGAACCATTGATAGAAGCCCTTGACCATTTTAAAATTAATAATATCATCACCACCCTTCATTTTCTATATCTTTTCATTTCACTTTTTGAATTTTGTAAGAAACCAAAATATGCTATTTATGTGAGCAGCAGTGTACAATATGGCATGAAGTATTAGCTTATGCGCCTACCAGCGACTTTACCCTATTTTGAAAGTCAGCCTCAGCCTATTGTCGCATTGTTTGTTAGGCGATTAGCCTTGCTTACCGCTTATCTTAACCAAAGTCACGCCAGTTTTGGACATGTTAATTGTAAGTAAGGAATTATGTTATAAATACAAAAACTTCAAAAAGCCACGACAACACGAATTTGAATTAAAAACAAATTAAATTACTCTACGCAAACTTGAATCTGGCAATTGTGTTTGTAACTGCACGCATAATGGCATTATTGGGGGCTTAAGCATGCACTATTGCGTGTTAAGGAGGAAAGTTAAAGAACAACAAAATAAATAAATAAACACACGAAATAAAGAAGGAACAAAGGTCATGCTTCGAGCTGTAGCTTTAAGCCGCATAAGCTGTCTGTTTCTCTCTTTTCACTCTAAATATTTTTAATATATTTGTTTTAATAACAGTACATGCTAGAGAAGAGCACTAGTACCAAGCGAGTCTAAAAAAATTTAAATTTCTTATTTTGGTATTCTGTGGCTTAACCCGAAATAACCCACGATTACCATATGGTAACGCAAAAGGTGTCGCTATATTTCTACGAATTAAATCTAAACTGCACAACAAATCCACAAATTAATAACGCTATTTTATACAGAATATCCGTGACTTTCCAAAAAACAAAGCTTTTGCCAATCTGGGTTCAAATAGTGAAGCCATCGTACGTCAAATTTAAGTGAGAAAAAGAAAAGTTTGAAAATTCCCGTTTTTGAATATGGCACGTCTGTAAGTACGCGATTATAGTAATAATTTTTAAGAACATTTAAATAAAAACTATAATAGTCGGTAACTAATGAAATAATTTATTATATTTAAGTTAATTTTTTGCTGAAATTATTTTATTTCTAGTTATTTTTGACATTTTATTTAAGGCGTTACCATATGGTAACCGTTGGTCGGCTAGGGTACAGGTTTTTTCTTCGTATTTCATGGGTTTTTCTATGCTAGGGTACAGATTTCTACGCGTATCAATGGCTTTTCTGTGCCTTTTTGTAAATTTATCTGATATAATCTGCAGAATTTTTTACAACAACAAGCAACAAATACTTGGTTACATTCAAGATATATCAACCACTCTTTATATCGAGCCTCCTGTAGGCGGAAACATATCTGGCGAAGAGTATCTGAAGATGATTGTACTGGAATCCCTGATAACATATGCCCCGTTTTAATCAGAGCGTACATATTGTAGTACCATCGAATCGTAGCCGTTGTTCCGGTGAAAAATGCAAAGCTAATGGACGAACAGCATGTATGAAATGCATCGTAGGACTTTGTGTGAAGTGTTTTGCAAGTTACCATACCAAACCATGATTTCAACCACCTATATTTTAGTTCAGAAAATGTCTTTCTATTATATTTTCATAAACGTATTCTTTCCTTATTTACGGTTTAATAAAAACGTCTATTATTTGTGAAATAAAATTTTAAAAAACATGTCCAAAATAGTGTTTTCTTTCATCAAAAACCTGTACCCCAGACGACCCAGGATTACCATATGGTACCGCTAGTTTTCCGGATTTCCCGGAAAAGCGTAACAGTGAATCAAAAAACGGACACCATTTTCGTGTTCAGGAGGTCAAAATCTATAAGACAGCTTCTTTCCAACTAAATACATGACAAAAAAAGTTATGGGAACTACCGGGTTAAGTAGATCATTTTAGAACTAGCATTCAAGTACGCGATCCAGTTGGTCGGCTGTATTGCTCTAACAACTCTACAGCATTTTAATTTTATAAACAGTTAAGCTCTCCCCGCGTGGAAATGCCCGCTATGATAAACCTAACATTTTAAAGAAAGCACGTTTATTCAATAAACTTTCAATTAATCATGAATCTTAAAGCGTTTTAAGCAAATATTTTGTTTTTGTATTCTATAGTATAATAGCAATTAAATATAGCCATGTAATTTGTTTTAAAGGGCATATTAAATACAAAGAAGCACTTAAAAACATGTGCTTGTTTTTAAGTTATTATTTTTATTTATTTATTTACTAGTCTACGAAATTAACAATTAATCATACTAAATACACGACTACACAAAAAATTTTGTTCTTTGTCCTAAAGTTTATTTCATGATTCTCTGTTTTATTATAAACAAAAGCGAAAAGAAAATACATGTTTCGGTATAAAGTTTGCTTTCGTAATAGTTACAGTAACAATACTCATGGCGCTAGAGGTGTATTGTACAAATCTAGAACAACCTAAAATATCGTCGCGAAAGTGTAAATATGAAGCTGATGCTTTTTGCTATAAATGTGGGCAATTTATTAAAGTTCGATATATAAAATATGAATTAAATACATCTCTCATTCTCTGTGAAGCCTACGAAGCATATTTTGGCTGTCCTGTTTGGAATCGGGACAAGACATGGGCTCCACATGTTGCTTGTAGTTATTGTAAAAGATTTTTGGAAGGTAAGCAAATTTTATTTAAATAGTAAATTAAATAAAGTAGACATATTGATTTCTCTTTCTATGTTTAGTTTGGTATCGAGGTGAGAAAAGATCTATGAAATATGCAACACCAAGAATCTGGCGAGTACAAAATACCACGTTAAAAACTGCTACTTTTGCATTGTGAATCCGAGCAAAAGACATAGAGGTCAAAATGTAAAACCTATCGAATATCCTGATCTTGAATCTTCTTCTGCTCCAGTCGCACACGATCTGACACGACCAGTACCAGAGCCACCGAAAAAATTATCGCAGAGAAGTGGATCATCTCTTAGTTCTTATAAAAGCAATGCCGATAAGGAATTTTTGCCGATACCAGAACAACCAAAACATCATTTCATCACTACTGAAGATTTTAATGATTTGATTAGAGATTTAAATTTACCAAAAAATAAAACAGAGTTTTTGGGTTCTTCTTCGAACAACGTTATCAATGCCAATATAATGCAAACATTATGGGACACTATATTTGCGGTTTATTGAGGGATAGTACCTATGAACATAAAAGAAAAAGTAAAAATGTACACTTCTAAATCATTTTCCACTTTTTTATAAGTTATTTTGATATTAAAACTTAATAAAAATATTTATTTGAATTGTTTCATTTTCAAGTAAAAATTAATCGTTCAAGCGGTTTCCTAAATAGGAAAGCAAACTTTTTCATGCCATATATATATTTTTTTTTTCGCCAAATTACGACCTAAAGAACTGAAATTTAATGCTTTGAAGTCAAAGTCAAATTTTGCATTGACTCGTGATATAGTTACGGATTACAGATAATTTACAGAAGCATACAGAGTGAACAAAATTTATATTATAAAATATGTATATATATTATTAAAACAGTTATCGGGATAGACTATGATGCTGAGCAACGGGAATTGATTATTAGAGCTGTCGGAATGGACGTGACTTCGAGCAGCTGACGTATATTTAACACATTATAAGTAGGGATGCGATGTGTGGGTGGTTGGAAAGGACGTGATTCCCAGCCAACCACCTAAATGATTGCGTATTTAAGGTAGTCAGTAGATATTTTTTTATTACGTGGAGTGAGTCACACGTATGAATGTTATTGCAGTGCTTATTGAAGTCAGTACACAGACAACGAAGAGGTTCGTGTATTTCAAAATTCGATCTTTATGTGTTTATGAAAAGAGAAGAGAGAAAAAAATTATCCACTTTGTGAGTCTATCATCGTAGGATTTGCACATGATTACAGTTTGAAATAAATAATTTGCATACTTGGTCCCAACGTTCTCTATTTCTGGTTGCACCATCAAGGAATAACTTTTGACTTTTTGAAAATTTGTAAAAACTAGTTTTAACATATGTGACCAAGCACCTCAACGGAATTTACTTAACAAATGCATGAATTATTTCAGACAGAAAAGTTCGAGAAAATCGCTAATAGCGCATTCCGTAACCTGTTCTAAGTTTAATAACCCAATTGGCGGTTACAACGTTATATCAAACATTTATATCATTAAAAGTTCACATAAAATTTTGCATAAAACTGGTCATTGTAATCAATATTAATTTTAGTATTATGAATAAATTATTTTAAATAAAATGAACAACGTATAATTATGCATTCCAAAATATTATAATCAGTGCTGCTCAACATTTTTTATATGGAAGTGCAAATCACAATACATGTACAAAATTGTATCTGCACTGAAATTTTTTTGTATTTAAAAAAATAAATTTAAAAAATTTTAATTGCTTGAGGTCAAGAAAAGTTGAAGATTTGATTTCAAGTTACAGATTGTTTGCTTAAAATATTACGTAAATAGTTAAATCGTCAACATACAAGAGCCAATAAATTTAATTCTGAAAGTTTGGAAAAATTATATTGACCTATAGCCTCAGTTTTTTTAGTAACATATTTTATATATATCAGCCAAATTTGGTTTTCAATAATCATACCAAAAGTGAATGTGAAGATATCCGCGAATATTGCATTAGAAATTGAGTTTGATAACTTTCGAAATGCTTAATTAGAGGCATTCGCGCGTTTTAAATTTGTGTTTAAATTAACAAATATTAGCAACAGAGATTACTGAGGTGCTGAAATACCACCTGAATTTAATAAAATGTTTAACAAGTAAAGATAGGCGTGGTTGCTTAATGGTTTCCCCCACTTTCAGTCAAAAAATGTCTAATAACCACGAAAAATAATATGCCGAAATAAAAAACAAAATCACAGAAACTACCCTGTAAGAGAATCACGGAACTAGTGCACTTCTACTACATTCTGAACCACTAACAGTTCGCCATCTATCTCTCTTACATGCTTTCAACTGGCGAATTTAACATTGCGATGTCCTAGGTGGCGGAAATTGTGCCGGAAACTATATACAAAATTTCCACTTTGGAACTAGTTCTTTATTGGCACTTTTTGGATAGTTACGAACTAGTGTAGAATTTTACAGCTAATATTTCGTTGGCCGCGATCCGGAGCGAAATTCTGCATATTGCTTCTACTATGATATTACCGCGTTTTTCGATAGTTCCGGACTGGTGGAATAGTGTTAAAAAAAGGCATACTCATATGTAATCGTAGCAGTATTTTTGTTGGTGGCCTATTTTTATACTCAGTTGAGCAGAGCTCACAGAGTATATTAACTTTGATTGGATAACGGTTGGTTGTACAGGTATAAAGGAATCGAGATAGATATAGACTTCCATATATCAAAATCATCAGTATCGAAAAAAAATTCGATTGAGCCATGTCCGTCCGTCCGTCCGTCTGTCCGTTAACACGATAACTTGAGTAAATTTTGAGGTATCTTGATGAAATTTGGTATGTAGGTTCCTGGGCGCTCATCTCAGATCGCTATTTAAAATTAACGATATCGGACAATAACCACGCCCACTTTTTCGATATCGAAAATTTCGAAAAATATCGAAAATTTCGAAAAATCGAAAAAGTGCGATAATTCCTTACCAAATACGGATAAAGCGATGAAACTTGGTACGTGACTTTAACTTATGACGCAGAATAGAAAACAAGTAAAATTTTGGACAATGGGCGTGGCACCGCCCACTTTTAAAAGATGGTAATTTAGAAGTTTTGCAAGCTGTAATTTGGCAGTCGTTGAAGATATCATGATGAAATTTGGCAGGAACGTTACACTTATTACTATATGCCTGTTTAATAAAAATTAGCAAAATCGGAGAACGACCACGCCCACTTTTAAAATTTTTTTTTTTTTTTTAATTCAAATTTTACAAGAAAAGTTAATATCTTTACAGTATATAAGTAAATTAAGTAAACATTCACCTCCAGTATTGATATGGTGCAACAAAATACAAAAATAAAAGAAAATTTCAAAATGGGCGTGGCTCCGCCCTTTTTTATTTAATTTGTCTAGGATATTTTTAATGCCATAAGTCGAACAAAAATTTACCAATCCTTGTGAAATTTGGTAGAGGCTTAGATTCTAGGACGATAACTGTTTTCTGTGAAAAAGGGCGAAATCGGTTGAAGCCACGCCCAGTTTTTATACACAGTCGACCGTCTGTCCTTCCGCTCGGCCGTTAACACGATAACTTGAGCAAAAATCGATATATCTTTACTAAACTCAGTTGACGTACTTATCTGAACTCACTTTGTATTGGTGTAAAAAATGGCCGAAATCCGACTATGATCACGCCCACTTTTTCGATATCGAAAATTACGAAAAATGCAAAAAAAATGCCATAATTATATACCAAATACGAAAAAAGGGATGAAACATGGTAATTTTATTGGTCTATTGACGCAAAATATAACTTTAGAAAAAAACTTGGTAAAATGGGTGTGAAGAAAATGAAAAAGTTTTGCAGGGCGAAATCAAAAGCCCTTGGAATCTTGGAAGGATAACTGTTCGTGGTATTACATATATAAATAAATTAGCGGTACCCGACAGATGATGTTCTGGGTCACCCTGGTCCACATTTTTGTCGATATCTTTCATTAACACCTTTCATTTGATACCCATATCGTACAAACAAATTCTAGAGTCACCCCTGGTCCACGTTTATGGCGATATCTCGAAAAGGCATCCACCTATAGAACTAAGGCCCACGCCCTTTTAAAATACTCATTAACACCTTTCATTTGATACCCATATAGTACAAACAAATTCTAGAGTCACCCCTGGTCCACGTTTATGGCGATATCTCGAAAAGGCGTCCACATATAGAACCAAGGACCACTCCTTTTTAAAATACTCATTAACACCTTTCATTTGATACCCATATCGTACAAACAAATTCTAGAGTCACCCCTGGTCCACCTTTATGGCGATATTTCGAAAAGGCGTTCACCTATAGAACTAAGGCGCACGCCCTTTTAAAATACTCATTAACACCTTTCATTTGATACCCATATCATACAAACAAATTCTAGAGTCACCCCTGGTCCACCTTTATGGCGATATCTCGAAAAGGCGTCCACCTATAGAACTAAGGCCCACGCCCTTTTAAAATACTCATTAACACCTTTCATTTGATACCCATATTATACAAACGCATTCTAGAGTCACCCCTGGTCCACTTTTATAACGATATTCCGAAAAGGCGTCCACCTATAGAACTAAGGCCCATTCCCTTTTAAAACACTTATTAACACCTTTCGTTTGATACCCATATTGTACAAACGCATTCTGGAGTCAACCCTGGTCCACTTTTATGACGATATTCCGAAAAGGCGTCCACCTATAGAACTAAGGCCCACTCCCTTTCAAAATACTCATTAACACCTTTCATTTGATACCCATATAGTACAAACAAATTCTAGAGTCACCCCTGGTCCACCTTTATGGCGATATTTCGAAAAGGCGTCCACCTATAGAACTAAGGACCATGCCCTTTTAAAATACTCATTAACACCTTTCATTTGATACCCATATCGTAGAAACAAATTCTAGAATCACCCCTGGTCCACCTTTATGGCAATATCTCGAAAAGGCGTCCACCTATAGAACTAAGGCCCATGCCCTTTTAAAATACACATTAACACCTTTCGTTTGATACCCATATTGTACAAACGCATTCTAAAGTCAACCCTGGTACACTTTTATAACGATATTCCGAAAAGGCGTCCACCTATAAAACTAAGGCCCACTCCCTTTCAAAATACTCATTAACACCTTTCATTTGATACCCATATAGTACAAACAAATTCTAGAGTCACCCCTGGTCCACCTTTATGGCGATATCTCGAAAAGGCGTCCACATATAGAACTAAGGCCCACGCCCTCTTAAATTACTCATTAACACCTTTCATTTGATACTCATATCGTACAAACAAATTCTAGAGTCACCCTTGCTCCATCTTTATGGCGATATCTCGAAACGGCGTCCATCTATAGAACTTAGGCCCACGCCCTTTTAAAATACTCATTAATACCTTTCATTTGATACCCATATCATACAAAATAAATTCTAGTCACCCCTGGTCCACCTTTATGGCGATATCTCGAAACGGCGTCCATCTATAGAACTTAGGCCCACGCCCTTTTAAAATACTCATTAATACCTTTCATTTGATACCCATATCGTACAAAATAAATTCTAGAGTCACCCCTGGTCCACCTTTATGGCGATATCTCGAAAAGGCGTCCACTTATAGAACTTAGGCCCACTCCCTTTTAAAATTATCATTAACATATTTCATTTGATACCCATATCGTACAAACAAATTCTAGAGTCAGGCCTGGTCCACCTTTATGGCGATATCCCTAAATGGCGTCCATCTATAGAACTATGGTCCACTTCCTCTTAAAATACTCTTTAATACCTTCCATTTGATACACATGTCATACAAACACATTCCAGGGTTACCCTAGGTTCTTTTTACAACATGGTGATTTTCCCTCACTTTGTCTCCACAGCTCTCAACTGAGTATGTAATGTTCGGTTACACCCGAACTTAGCCTTCCTTACTTGTTAAATATAAAAATAAAAAAATCCAAACTGTCAATTTAATAATTGCAAAATAGCTATTATCAAAATAGTACTTATTTGGCACTCTAGGTCCAGTTCCGAACCAGAAATGTGTATCACTAGTTAATGACTTCCTTGAGTATAATTAACTACAGGCTCCTCTGGTTTTGGTACAGTTTTGCTTATAATTTTTGGTCATACGCCTAATATATTTCAGTTCTGCGGTCAGTTATCTATTTTAATTTTAAATATGAATCAGTTTTGATTACAAATTTTTTTCAGTGCCATCATATTTTTGAATAATTTTTAGTTGTCAAACTGTTAGTGTAAATTTTTTTCATCCATCATACACAAATGCCTGAGCTTCATACAGGAGCATGATTCAATCACAAGAGGTTTGCTCGACAGAAACATTTTTTTGACAATTGCAGCTATTTTGTGCCCGAATCGAATTGAAATTCGTTAACTGTGTTGTTTCTTTGCGAATTTTCGAAAAATATTAGTAGTAGAAATAGGAAGCAATCAGTTTACAAATACCCGATAAGTACTGAACTGCATAATTCTTTAGAACATTTTTTTAATATTCTGACACCAAGGAATCGTGCACTTTCGTAAACCTATGAACGTACGAAACCTAATCCAAATAAAAATTCATCGTTCAACGTCAGAAACTCGACTAGTAAACCGATTCGCGTAAGAATGTTATTAGTGATTGAGCACGTTAACTTATTCAATCCGTATGTTCGGAGCTAAGGTCTCCATTTAAGAATTTGTGAAATCGTTTTACATTTGGAATATTATGTATATACTTATTTTGTATTCCGAATATTCTAAATTAACGGTTTATCCGAAACGCTTCCCCGTAATACTTAACGGAAAAGAGCTTTCTGAAATTTCAGAATAAAAAGGTGAATACGACCTGTGTAGCAGGGCTACCCAAAAGCTTAACTCTTCTGTCAAAGACAAGTTAGGAATATAAAGTTCTAAGACAATAAGCGGCTGCTGAGTAGAGTATGACCCCATGACGGCTACCTGTTCAAAATCGTGCTATCCCAAAATATTTTTCAAAAATTTCCCATTTCAGGATTTGTCACAAAACCGCCCTATATTAGAGTTAGATTGAAAAACGCTTCATCTCAAAATGATTTTGATTAACTCCCTCTTATGACAAAATGTATTGAACTTATGCTCATTTAGGGAGTTTTTGAAACAAATTTTTAGATAGTGCATTTTTGAATAAAATCCTAACGTACGGCATTCTTAAAACAATTTCTGAAAGAAAGACCAAACTAACATAACTTTATCAATTCACGAATTCACATCAGTCTGAAGTCGAAATATTGAAAAACAAAAACAAAATAAAATACACATTCAAGTGTTTTATTTAAGAAAATCGGCCTTGAACTCAACCAAAAAAAAATTCAGTTTTTCTAAACACTAACGGCCAATAACGAGGCAAATAATTCACGAAATATTTTGCAATTTGTTTCTTTTAATTTAAAACGATTTGATTTATTTCTTTTGCTTTATTTTTATTTGAACAACCTCTGCGTTTCGCTGTCACCGGAAGAAGACGGCCCCAGAGCAAAAGCGAAGTTGGCTGCATTTCCGCCAGCAGGTGACATTTACCATCTGTCAGAAATGCATGGTATAATAAAATGGGTGACATGACAGATTAAATATAAATACATTACAATTTAGTAGAATATTAATTATTTCCCCAAAAACTTTTGGCATTTACAAATATATTATCACTACTAATATACTACCAAAGATACTTTTCTACTCCAATTTTCACTGAAGGGGATTTAATTATTCCCCGTTTTCCTTACTTCGTAAAAGCAACCCGTCAAGATTTTTTTCAATTTGGGAGTGTCAAAGATCTGTCATCATTGGAGAACAAACATCTAGTAATTGAATCAGGATACGGCAGTGCTTTTTCTTGGCTCTATCATAAGAAATGCGAGCACTTTCATATGATTCGAAATTATATGTGAGGGCATATGGGAGTGCTATGAAAATTTTCTTTTATATTTGAAGTGTGAATTTGTATCTGTGCCTATGATTCAGGGCAAAACAAAAACAAAAGTGCTACAAGTGTATAGGGGTTAAGCAGCCCTGATTATAATGAACACCAACCCTAAAAAAAATAAAAATATTTAGCATTTTTTCGAAAGTACGTATTGCTGTAACCTTTTTTGAGTTAGTTCTTTCAACTTTCATTCATTTAAACACATTAGCACTTTTTCTTCTTATTTATAAAAAAACCTTCAAATAAACGTAAATGTCAGTTTACATGAAAGTCGTCAAGCCATCTCTCAATACAAAGTTATGCAAAGTAAGCAAAAATTATAAATGAATGTATATTGTTTGTACTACAAATATATGAAGAAAGGTAAAACTAAAATGTGCTTGAACTTCAAAATATTGCAAGTCGAGACTTTTTTCACATTTTAAGCTTAGTATCTACATCAAAAGAAAAGTCTTTGTAAAATATATAGTTCAAGAAGTACTCAAGAAAAATTTCGTTTGTCAAGTAATATCCACCTTTTAGGAAAACTCATACGTTTTCTGCAACCTTTTTCTAAAGATTTTTTATCAAGATGCACAGAGGAGCCCTGGTTTCGCCGAGGAATATATGTGCGCCTCAATAGTTGCGTTCCAATGAAACCGGATCCTCATGCCAATAAAATTTAACATGCAAAATGCTACAAAAACAACGCTGTGATCCTGATATCTGTCTCGATCAATTTAGGCTCTGTTAATTTGATTTTGTTTTCCCCGTTTTGGGAATTGAATCTTCCTCTTTAATCTTGCTTCTTAAAGCGCCAGGTTAACAAACGTATAATATACTTGCAACATTTAGACGTGCATAAGCAACTAACACATGTCGCAAAGTAAATACCCGTAGCACAAAGATTTATTCCGTTAGTTCTGAATATAATTTCGAGAATTTTCTTTTTAGTAAGTATATAAATGTATGTTGTTTAAGAGTGTGGCTTGTTGCCATGTGTTTTCCATTATCCCCTTACGTTCCGTTTAGTATATAAAACATGTTTGGTTTTTAAATGGCACCACGCCAGTTTTCAAATCTTACTGATTCCTGTTAGGAATGCAAAAAAACCACCCTAACTCTAGGTCAGGGATGCAATGCATCTCCCAACTCCGCCAAAACGCCAGAAGTGAGCACAGAAGCCAACCTTGAGGCCTATTTAGATTTCAACTCAACCAAAAAACAAGCACGAAAATATTGCAGTTGAGCCAAGGATGACACTGCACATCCACTCAGCCGAAAAGACAAGAAGGGAATGTGATTTGGTTTTTTGTGAAAAATTTTTGACAGCTACACTAGGGCATCCGATATTTAACAAATTTTTTCCACTCGCCAACCCATAAATTTTTACTTTAGGGTCTGAAAACAAATTACCAAGGCCATAAAATAATTACATTATGATCATTTTAAAAGATAATAGAAAAACTACACATTTTTATTTGAAAAATACAACAACCGCAACATAATGTGCACTTGCTTTTTGCACAAAGCTCCTGACAGAAGTATAACTTTTAAAATCAATCTTGGGTCGATAGTTATTTAGTCCTCCACGCTTCTCTTGGCACCTCTCCCGACATATTTGAACGTGTTTTAACTGCCGACCCTTTTGTTAAGCATTAGTCCTCTAGCTTTCTTTAAAGGCAAAGTCTCATACAATTTTATATGGAAAATATAACGCATTCATGACATGGTTTAAAGAACTTATAATATGCGCCTACTTGTAATTTTTTTAACTCTTTATTATGTATGTGTACAGATTAGTTGAGTACTGCCAACTCCCATAGTACTGATTCGGATCGTTCCAATAAGATTTAATCGTGATTCAGACCTGGATAGCTCATTGGAACGCCCTAAATATATCTTGAGCAACCACCCTGTGAGAACACAATCGGTTAAATACCCAGGATAACTTGAAATTGAATCCACATTTTCAAATTGCTCAGCAGACGCAAAAAAACGGCAATGAATTGAACCAATTTCAAAGATATTTGGCGTTTCAACAATAAATAAATGCGCCCTTATAATAATAAATGATTAACTTTTATTTGAGCACAAGTATTTTTTTCTCTGTTTAAGCCCGGTTTTTCAGTTCAAGTTCAACTCGGTGTGTGAGTTAAACTAGGCTTAAACTTATTCTTAATTTAATTTTCGAGTCTATTTTTACTGAAGTTTAAACTAAGCTTGTGCGGCCGATCTGGCAGGGTTAAGCTCTAGTTAACCTATCACTTATCTGCGTATCTTCGCAATAGCGTCGAATATGCCAAACAAGCATTTCGGCTTGAGTACCATTAGAGCTCATGCTTATAACTAGCATACTTCTAAAATCTTAAGAGTTATTTAGAAACTGTGGCTCAACTTGAGAATCATAGCGTTCTCAGCAAAAAGGTGAATTTTTCATAAAGCAAAAAATATCGTTACTTATTTTCAGAGCTGCTCCACCCCTATACACTTATTGCACTTTTTTTTTTGTTTTGCCCTGAAGAATAGGCACAGATACAAATTCACACTTTGAATATAAAAAAAATTTCATAGCACTCCCATATGCCCTCACGTCTAACTTCGATTCATATAAAAGTGCCCGAATTTCATATGAATGTGTGAAGAAAAATCACTTCCATATGAAGCCAAGGCACTTCGGTCTGATATTCAATTTAACACTAACAAATTGACAGCAAACAATTTCTCAAAAATATTGTAGCACTGAGAAAACTGTTTCGTTGTTTAACTGGATTTGACTGGGTTTTGAGCAACCTTAGTTTAAGCTTAGCTAGCCAACTACTGAAAAACCGGGCCCAATTGTATTCTCTTTTACTAAAGTGCATTTTCATTTCAAATATGTTAGTTTTAACAAATTTTTTTCGCATGCATTGCTAAATGTGATTAATGTGTCTTACAGTAAAGTTACACCACTTCATAGGGAACACAGAGATAAATTGTCCTCTTTCGATAAACAAAAATCATGCGCTATGACCATAGCTTCATACCTGTCCAAATTTAGGGCTCGAAACCGTGGACGGTGTTGATAGAAGATGGAGTGACCCTTAGCGTTTTCGAGAGTAAAGATCCCCGGACGATTGTATAAATCTGTTCTTGATCTAGCGAATAACGGTATAATATAACGGTGCCCACTTTCTGCTGAACTTCTTTATAAGGTTGATTTTTCTATGTATGTCATAAGAGGAAAGGGGCTTTGGTTTAAGGCAATTTGTTTTGTTAGTTCCTTACGTTTATTGTTTTCAGTCATTGAGACGTCACCTCGAATTGAGGCGCGTCGTCAACACACTCTTTGTTACTTGAGAAATATTCGATTGTTGATTTTTTACTATGGCGTATGCATATATTTGATTTTTAGTTATTTAGAAGCAAGTTCTTTTACATGCATTAGGGCGGTTCTTACAAAAGCAAATGATTGATTTTTTTTAATCAAATCCCTTCAAACAGTAATAAAAAAATAAATGTAAAGCGCGATAGCCTCCGTAGAGATTTTCGGCCGAGCTTCTCTTCAAATTTGCGCCGTGCTCCTTTTAATTATTCCTACAAATTGGCAGGACGGGACCTACATGTTTCATGCCGACTCCGAACGGCATCTGCAAGGCGGAAAAGTTTTCACTGAGAAGCTTTTCATGGCAGAAATACACTCGGAGTGCTTACCAAACACTGCCGAGGGTTGACCCCGCTTAGAAAAATGTTCTTCTAAATGAAAAAACTTGTATCTAATATTTTGATGTTGCTTTGCCCGGTGCGTATTTGATGCGTTGTGACCATTTCATATGGTCTTAACTTCAATTGATCTTGTGTCCACTTGAAGTTGTCGTAAGGTCAATTGACGCTATGGCCGTTGACTTTTTGTCACCCCTCTTTAGTGAGTACCAAAAATTACACATGATACCTTTGACTAAGGTCTTAACGATTTTGGGTTAAAGATAAAAAAAAATATTTCGCTCTTTATAACGCAATCTAAACTTCGATCCCGGTGCAACATGCCTCACAACAACAACGTCAATTGAGACCAAAATGTTTATGTGATATCTTCGGCTGTTATATTGCCAATTGAAAGGGTGAAACTGAAAAAAGAGAACGTGTCATTTTAAGGAACCACCCTAAAACAAATAGGGATATTCTCTCTGTCTAGAAACCATAAAAACGGAGAAAGTATTCCATTTTACAGTCAAAAGCTTTTTCTACACGCAACAACAAAATACATTTCTGAAAAGTTTTCTACGGTTTCTACACTTTCCTTACTAAAACTCATGTATATTTAAATAGAAAATCTAAAACTGTGAAAAGGATGTTGAAACTGATTTTTTTGTTTAAAAAAAAAAAAAAAACAATTTTAAAATATGCATTTACATTGAAATGATGGTGATAAATAAAGGATCAGGGTGAAGGAATAGTACTTGGGTAAGTGAAAAAATTGTCAAAAATCAGACCAAAATTTATTGGGACTCAAACTACATACTCAACAAAAAAACAACTTAAAATAAAAAGTTGGAATATTTTTCGAATTTATTTGAAAACGTTTTTGAGATTGGTTTGTATAGTTTCAGTTACAAAGTTTCGGAAAGGTTTTTCTTAAATTATCGAAAATAAAAGAGGAGAATTTAGATGACGAATTATGATAAAAATTTCCACTGCAATTTTTCTGTTCGCTGCTGTATATGCATGTTCATTAGACTGGGTCGATTTATTAAACGATATCGCGCCATCGATTTTTCGATAGGAGCTGGGCTCAGGAAAAAAACGTTCCACTACGCATACCGAAAAAAATAATTTTCGAACCTGCGAAGTTTCATTTTTTGACCTTTTTTCAACTTTGTTTTTAAAGTTTTTTTTCATTACCTACTAAAAAATTTTCACTTGATTGTACATTTTTCAAAAAACCGTTATCGACAACGTTTTTAGCGGACATTTTCGGGTCGGATATGTATACCCTACATATGAAAATTTTTTTAGTAGGTCATGAAAAAACCCTTAAAAATCAAAGTCGAAAAAAAGTCAAAAAAATTAAATTTCGCAGGCTCGAAAATTATTTTTTTGGGTATGCGTAGTGAAACTTTTTTTCCTGAACCCAAATCCTATCGAAAAATAGATGGCGCGATATCGGTTAACTTTCGTCTATACAAATCGACCCACCCTAATGTAGATGCATATATATCTACGAACTACATTTTTGCATAAATTTTTAAAAACTAGAGCAAGCTAAAAAAAAAATCTATGAAAAAAGTTACACACAAAATACATATTTATAAGGAGCGCGTAAATAATGTTAATTAGAAGATTTTACCCCCGGTTTTGTTTCCAAACTAGCCTTCAGTCAAATATTTTTAAAATGTTAGATAGTATTAGACCACGTTTACATATGCCCTAGTCTACAATAAATAGTCAATAGATAATCTACGCTGTAACATATTTTCCATCTCTAGGAACTAGATTATTTTCTGACATATTTTGACATTTCTCTTTTGTTTTGTGCTTCCAATTAGAGATTACATGCTAGAGCTGGAAATTTTCTACAAAAAAACCCGCATCTCGAAAATTTTTGAATTTCTCGAAGCAAAATATGTATATGTGTCCTGTTGTGCGAAAACAAGTTTTCGAGAAAAACGCGTTTAAATTTCTTATTTAGCGGCTGGCCGTTGTGAACGAATTTTGTAATTAAAATTTCAGTAACTTCCCGATAAACTACAAGCTTGAAACTTGGAATATAGTTCAGAACCCGATGACAATGAAATAATAAAAAAAAATGTCCGATAGGTGGCGCACGGATCGAAATATTTCAAAAAATCGTATTTGTGGTCCGATTTGGCTTTAAATCCGAGACTATGTGAAACTAAGAAAACTAGAAAACTGCGGTTTGTTCCATTGGAAAGAGCGTGAAATTTCCTATAAGAATCAGTCAAGAAGTGAACACGGTATTTTCGCACAATAGGTCTCTTTCATGATTCCAGGTCACATATGGTAAATCTAGTAATTAACGATTAGAAGTTAAGTACGAAAATGGAGATAATCTCGCTATATGCAAACTAGGTCTTATATAGGCTTAGATAGTTCGAAGATCGGATTTAAATAATATTCTCATTAAGTGTAATCAAAAGTGAATAAAAAGAATATTATTTTCCCCTGCTCATTAAAAAGCATCACAAGCTTAATCAATAACGGTTTTACCTAAGATGCGAATACGACACAGAGTGAAAAGCATAAGGGGCATCCAACGTCTGAGCGACGCACATAGGTAGATTTTAGACATTTAGGCGGCCATAATTGAATTTCTGAAAGTTGCCACAATTACAAAAAAAGCACTCCCACAGCTTAAGAATAGACAAGGGAACAATAATTCTACCCGTTCCCATCCATCGCATATCTGGCGTTAGCTGTCAAGTTATCGGAATATAGCTATTTCTGAAACGCGTGTTATGTTTTTTTTTTAACCTATGTGAAATCGCATGTTTTAACGTGAATATTTTAAGTTTTAGGACAATTAAATTGAGTAATTGTGATGGAGTCTGATATTTCAGGTAAATACTAACATTATTAATGCTGTTTGTGATTTTTAAAAGTTATAAATTGATAAAGAACTTATTTTATTTAGGATGTTAAAAAAAATTTTTTTTTTGTTTTTTGATTTTTGGTGTTCAAAACCAGTTTTGTTATGTTTCCAAGTCCGTCCAAGTGAAATTTAGTTTTGAACATGGTACTGGGCACAATTAGCTTGCCAACTGCATTAAATTTAGCTGCAGATAGGGGGTTAGATAGGGGGTTTGATACACCCTTGTTGCTGTACAACATGAAAAATAGCCTCATTGCACAGGTATTTTTTAGTGTTACACAGTGTAATATATATTCTTATATAACCGATTAGTTATACAAATTATTATAATTTTTCATTAAACCTATAAAAATTTACCTTAGATAAAGACAGAACTAAGTTATTACACTTCTTGCTGTACAACAAGAAAAATAGCCTCACTGCGCAGAAATTTTTTAGTGTTACACAGTGTAATATCTATTTTTTTAATGGAAGCGATTAATTACGCAAATTATTATAATTTTTCATTTATTAAACAATTTTAAGAAGATATAGGCAATAAAATATTTTTGGCCGCCTAAAACTTGAAAATCTACCTATGTGCGACGTTGAAGAAGAAGTCAATAGAAAAAGATAAACAAGAAAAGTACTTAGCAACAAACAGCGAAATAAAAAACAAACACGTTTAATTGGTGAAGAGGTGTGAATATCAAGTAAGTTTTATATACCACGATTCGAATATCATAAATTTAGTGATTACCAATGATCAGCCATCAACGTGTTAGAAAGTAGTTTTTGGGTTTGGGTGAGAGCCACTGTCACGGCCGTTTATGACATTAGGACAAGTAAATTAACAAATAAATGAATAAATTATACCAATAAAATGAAAAGAGAAAATAAAAAAGGCTGCTTTCAAGTGGATATGGTAAATATATAATCTAGTTTATAGCTGTATATGATTAGGCGACAGAAGACATAATTGTACAAGTTGCTTCAGTTTTGAATATTATCAGTACACGAGTGCCTTCCTTAAGCTGTTAATTTATTAAGTATATGCTACAAAATTATTATTTGTATTAGAGACGCTTAAAAGTAATACGCAGATTCAGCAAGTATTACTATTTGGCTATAAAAAACAACTCCACGTATAAAACTCAACCAATTTTAAATATCTCAGAATAACTGTTAGGTTGAAAGAGAAATAAATTTCGGTCAACGTTTAACCGTTAACCCCTAAAAAATAATGTATATTGGAACGATTTTTAGTCATCCCTTGTCAAATTTGGTTTCGACACAAACCGGTTTCGGCGTTGTGCCATCATCAGTGAATGAAAATAAACACTAATGATGGTACAACGCCGAACCCGGTTTGTTTCGAAACCAAATTTGACAAGGGATGACAGAAAATCATTCTAATATACATCATTTACCCACCCTGTCGGATAATCAACAAAATAAAATAGGCCCTATAAAATAGTTTTTCGGTTTCTCTCAATGGGAAACCATCATTTTTGAAAGACCATGATTTCTCTCGTTGATAAACCTATTTTAATGAAGTCTATGTTGAACTGACCGGTCAATAAAGGCCTCACATAGACTGAATGTGTCCATAGTGTTGCCAGAATTTGTTTGACGACCAAACAGAAGAACATGTTATATAATAACTCCCCTCTTGGCAAATACTAGAATTATCTAGCACCTAACAGCCAGGCAGCCCTGCGTGCCTTGCTATCCTACACAGTTACATCTAAGCTAGTGGATGACTGCACTGAAATCCTTATTGACCTGGGAGCCAAAAACGATATTTTTTTAGGATGGGACAGGACATCAGGGCCATGCAGATTACCTAGCAAATCAGGTGCTATAGCAGCATTCGATGGTCCAGAGCCCTTTTGTGGACTCACAAAAGCACATATCAGAGAAACAATAACGATCTGGGAAACAAAACAATTCAGACGTCACTGGATTGACTGCCCCAGGGCAAAGACAGGCCAAACTGTAATACTTCCGGCAACGAAAATATCAGCCAAACTGATTAATCTAAGCAGGGAGGACCTAAGAATTTTCACTGGGTACTTTCTACACTTTCTGTGTAAATTCCCGGCTCCTGCTAGAACCCGTTTAAAATCATTCGGGAGCCCTTTTTTGAAAGATCTAGGAAGATTAGCGGAAATGGGGATGGCAAACATTCTTGATTTTATAAACAACTCAGGCTGGTTGTAAAACATATCCATGTAGTACTCAGTAGGTTCAGACGAGTTTTATGTCATCAAAACGGCCTTTTCATTAGCTACTTCGGCTACCAGGGTCGCAGCCATTATACCTACCTACTTACCTACTATACGGGACACTGTGGTCTACGATATCAGCTAAGTAAATTACATCTATCCCATATTCCAATTTGTCGTTTCTGTGAGCTGGAAGATGAAACGCCGGTTCCCATTCTCTGCGAATGCGTTGCTCTGGCAAGGCAGAGAGTCTGGTGTGACCCTTAATCTCTATGTGATATCGAGTGAAAAACCTGAAGAGGTACTTAGATACATCAAAAGCCTCCACATACAAAATTAGGCTGAAAGGTCATGCACAATAGATCTGCACAAAGGTCGCAGTGCTTCCAGGCCTAATAATAATAATAATAGCACCTAACTTAATTGCTGCCTTGAGATCTGGCAATTCTGCCGTCCCTGATAGCCAGCGCCTTGACCTGTCGAGCGCAGGACATGAACACAGCTCACACTTCCTAAATCTGCTGTTAGTAACGAGGCCTTACTTGTAAGCATGTGACACCAAAAGGCAATTTTCATGCTATATGCCCATCGTGAGTCTTCTCTCCTCAGAGATATGCATGAACCACTTTGAAAGTCTAATATCATAGGCTTTGCACATGATCTTAAAAATTTTGTAGTCCCGCCGCTTCTGTCCACGCCTTTCCCGCTAAGGAAGATAAAGGAGTATTCCATCTTCTCTCGACACCGTCCCTGATTCCGAGCCATTCATCATTCAACCAAGCGTATTATAAAATATGGCCGCGATGCATACCGATGCTTGTCGTAAGAGGTGACTAGGTGATTCGAGGGGCAACAAAAATCTTGCTTGAGGAAGTCGAGCAAATACCAGGAATAGCTGGCGCAGTAGCGTACCGGATTCAATGTTGTGAAGAGGGGTGTTAGAGGTGTTGGTTCCACATTACAATTAAAGAGATGGTTGGTGTCATATGGGGACACATTGCAAGCAGGACATACATTTTGTATGTTGGGGTTGATTCTGGATAGGAAAGAGTTTAACTTGTTACAGTATCCAGATCGAAGGGAAAGTGCGTTCCTCTTCTTTGAGTTCTGGGTATTTTCTTTAAAGACTGGATTCGGCGGGCAATTCCCGATATAGAGGTCCGATGCCTGTTTGTGGATATCACTGAGGACCTGCTTGTGCTTTTTTGCTTCATACTGTTGTGTTCTCAGGTGCCGTATTTCCTTATAATGCTTACGGAGATGACCCCTGAAGCCCCATCAATCAGATGTCTGTTGGGATGCCCAGATGTTTGGGTATTCAACAGAAACTGTTTGGTTAGCATTTAGTTTCTCTCCCTAATTGGGAGTACTCTCGCCTCATTGTGTAGGTGATGTTCTGGGGACATAAGAATACAGCCCGTAGCGGTTCTGAAAGCAGTATTTTGGCAGGCCTGTATTTTCTTCCAGTGAGTAACCTTTAGGCTTGGCGACCATATCGGGGACGCGTAGCATGTAATCGGCCGGCCAATTGGTTTGTAAGTGGTAATGAGCGTTTCTTTGTCTTTATCCCAAATGCTGCCGGCAAGAGATTTGAGTATTTTATTACGGCTCTGCATTTTAGGAACAATTGCGGTTGCATGCTCTCCAAAATGTAGATCCTGATCGAACGTCACACACAAGATTTTTGGATGTAAGCCAATCGGTAGCGTAATGTCATCGACGTGGATGTTCAATGTGGCCGACATTTGGCGCGTCGATACTGTAAATAAAGTCGCCGGCGATTTGGTCGGTGACAATGTTAGGTTTCGCGAGGCGAAAAAACTAGAGAGTATGGGTTCATCATCACCTTCGCTATCTACCAATGACGGCAAGTGTTCCATCCATGAGTTAAGCACGTCAGTTATCTGCATTATCATGTCTGCAGAAATTTTCCGTCATCCATCGTATCTTTTGGTAGAATTTTTTGGAATTTTTCCTAGCATTTCAAAGTCCTTGCGCTAACCTCAATTTGAAAGCCTTGGAGTACGAAAGTACGTTGTTTTAACTATACAGTGCCTCTTAATACAAGTTTTTACGAATATGCTTATTTTTGTTCGAGCTGCAAGTCAAACAGCTTTAGTTACATATGTAGATGGCAAAAAGGGAGTAAAAACACAATTATAATAAAAACGTGTACATTGAACTCTGCGCAACTCGCTTAGTTAAAGACTCCAGCCAAAACCTGCTAACCAAACAGTTGCTTTTAACAGCTTGATTGCCTTAAAATTGCCTTTTCATTGATCATAGCATATTGACAATCGGCTAAAATTTAGAAAAAGTACAAAAACAGCGAAAGAGTTGATAGGCAACTTTAAGATGTAGCCGTCGCTAATAGAAAACTGGTTGGGTAATCTTGATATATCGATGATAAAATGTAGGTATGTAGTATGTATATAAATGTATACCGTTAATAAATAAATATAGACGATTTAAGATTGATATGGGAAAAGCGGACAATCAGGGCTGAGACGAAGTTATGATCTTGTTTCCAGTACATCTTTTTATTTATCAGTAGGTTAGGTTAATCTGGCCGGTTAATACAGACCTCACACAGACTGAATGTGTCCATAGTATAAAATAACACAGGCCGACAGCATCTCAGACCCAGAAACCGGACTTATATTTTCGAACGATTTTGATGCGATGAATCGAAATGTGGCCTCAAAATTGCGGTATCAGCTCTGGTTTTCGAGATATCGTAACCTAAAAGTGCAAAAAACACCGTTTTTGCCCATATTTGAGGTTATGTAGCCTTGCAGATGTTTTCTTTCACCAAAATTAAAGGATGACATCTTTAAATACAAGTCTTCTTCTTTCAAATGGCGTTGAGTTTGCTCAAACATCATTTTTTTCGCTGAGATATCGCATTTTGAAATTTGCATGTTTCCAAATTTTCCTACAGGGGTTAGCGAATACGGGAGTTGATGGGTTAACAGTTAAGTTGGTTAGCCCACTTGTGGTGTGATTTGGATTCAGTGCGCCATAAACCTTCGGAAGTATATAGTCTGGTTTCTGGGTCTGAATGTTGGTTAAATTTTGTCGGCCCGTGTAATTAGAAGTTTTCTAGAATCTAGCTTAATTACTGCCTATAGACCTGGCAACTCTGAAGCCCCTCGCGAGCGCAGGACACGAACACAGAACGTACTCAATTGTTTCTTCTACACCTGCTGTTGTTGACGAGACTTAACTTATAAGCACGTGACGTCAGAAGGCAGTTTCCACTTATTTTGCTCATCGAGAGCCTCATGTCTTCTCTCTTTAGAGATATCAGCAACTTTGTGAGTCTAACGTTGTACAATTTGCACATGAACTTGGGCAGCTTGTCGACAACTACAACTACATTCAGTTTATGTGCAGTCTTTATTTACCGCGCCGTCAAATCCAACCACGGTCCAAGCCATTTGAAAAAAATATTGATACGGTAAGACTTTGCATTGCATGTCAGCTCTTTAGCTCTTTTCTAAAGTATCCGATATAAATTTTTTTTATACCCTCACAAAAATAATACTGCAGACTAAGAAAGTGCGTACTTAGTTTTTTCTTTAAATATTTGGCAGTAAAGATTTCAGCTGTCAAATTTCGCATTTCGAAAAAAAAATGTTTAATAGTTCCTTTTCAGCTTCCTCGTTTTTGAAAGTTTAATAATTCCTCGGATAGTGCATATATTAAAAAAAGGTGAATGGAGGTCAATAAGGAAGGTAAGTATTTGTGATTAAAGGAAAAAGCAATGACTATTGATTGCTAGATAAAAAATAAAATCCCTTTCAAAAAGGGGTCTAATTTTGATGATAGTACTCCTAGTTAAGGAGAGCTATAAAAAAAAGTCTGAGGTTGTCTGACCTAAAACTTCTTTGAGCGTAAAATGCATTCAATTTTGAGTTTGAGGGCTGACTATCACGTTGCGCTTTTTTGCGTTTTTTGAATAAAAGCCCTTTTTCTTAGAAAACTTCTACGTGCGTGTTTCCTTGCTTTTCGATGTTTGGAAAGAAGCAGTGAAAAATGATAAGAAAAAAACCGCTATTTTCAACTTTCTGTTAAAAAACATAATTAAAGAAAGTACAACTGAAGAATATACAGATAGCTGAAAGAAAAATTAAGACCAATATGCCTGCAAATGAGTGAAAGATGGGAGAAATGTTATAGAAAGCCCGAACATTTTTTGAGGAAAAACGCTGAATGGCTGCAAACGGAAGCTATAATAAAAAAAAAAACCGAAATCATTTTATTTAACCCCCATATCAAAAATCGGCCCCAAACCACTTGTTTTCAATGAAAAATCAGACCGATCCCAAAGAAGACAGACTGCGAAGCATGCAGAAAGTCAAGAAAACAACCTAGGTTTAATGCTTCGTGCTACTTCTACGGCTGCGGTAAAAAGAGGTAATGTTGATTTAGCTGCTACTTTGAGGGCAGTTTGTCAAAATTCCACAAATGTTTCCAAACTCAGAAAAGTTGTTGAAAATAAATTTAACGAAAGATCTTCCATTCCGATGTCTGGAAATGAAGCCTTAGCTTTCATTTTAGACAATAACCACACGAAGGAGCAGTATATGAATACGCGCTTGGAAAATAATAGGCGAAATTCTTACATTTACCCACCATATGAAGAGATTTTAAGGAAAAAATGCGAGTACCGAGTTCCAAATACCAAGTTTACGATATGGAATAAGTCCTTTACATTGCTGGAAAAGGTTTTTTGAATTCGTTGTTCATCTTAGTTATAAAAAAGATGTAAAAAATGGGCAAATTCGCAATGAAGCAGATAAGCGCATAGTTTAAGGAAAAAAAAAAGAAAATTCAAGACTTGTTTTGAGGAAACTTGGACTACATGTTGATAAAGCAAGAGTTGGAGGGTTTGGAAGTACAAACGACGGGAACACATCACGACGCGCTTTTTTGAATAATGAAATATTTGCAGAAATCACTGGTGTTGACAAAGACATCTATATAATTTACACATAATACTGACATGAGCTTTTCTGACATTGGGCTTTTCTGACATTGAGCTTTTCTGTGTCCGAACAGCAGAAATCATGTATCAAAAATACCTTTGTGCCCGATGACAGCTACCGTACACAAAGGTTTTATTCACTCGAAACAAATTATTAAGAGCATGATACTTCCAGTTGGATATTTTGGGGAAGAAGCATCAGAGAGTAGACACAAACTTTATAATTTCGATAAGCTGCACCATCCTCGCAAAAACAGCAGAGTTGATAACCTTGGGGACGTATTTTGAAGAACCTTGGATACGTCAGACCCACTGATTTCGAGCGCAAGTCTTTCCAAATGGATCAAAAAAAAGGCACGTATGCAACTTCCAGCAGAAGTAAGATCCTTGCTGAGTAGTGCGGATTGCTATTTACCAAGTAATGAAGACGAGCAAGACGAAGAGGGGCGCGATCTAGAGAATTTCGATATCGATCCAAGCTTCGATGCACTTTTATATACCTTAGAGTTAAACAATTAGATATAGAAACTCATTTAAAATGTTACAGCATTTATTTTTGTTACTATAACTACTATTTTTCTATTGTAATATGTTTGTAGTTTTGAATAAATTAAAACAATATTGTGCAAATATAATCCAAATACAAATAATCTCGAAATTTATGTCTAACCAAACAAGTTTTATTTGAAGCACATCGGATTTCTTCGACGCTGAGTTCTTCGATCCCAAGCTATTCGTCGTTTTTCGTAAGGACAGGGATTGTACTAAAACTGGGCGTTCAAGAGGGGGGGGAGTACTAATCGCTGTTCAACGCAAGTATAATGCCTCCCTTATTATGTTAGATAATTCTGATACCATCCTAGACCAGATCTGCGTCAATGTCCGTGGTTCTCCACAGTCTGGATCTCTATATCTGGTTGCATCATACATACCGCCGAACAGCTTGGAAGAAATTTACAAAGCTCATGTTAACAATATATCGTCCCTATTTTTAAATAAATTAGGAGATAATCACTTATGTGTTTTAGGGGATTTTAACCTTTGTGATATTTCTTGGTCTCATAGTTACTCTGCGTCAGGCCTATTACCTAAAAATATTACTAAGTCTTTTGAGTCATACGTTATAGATAATATCTTAAGTCTAAATTTGCATCAAATCAATAGTTTCAAAAACAGGCTCGATAGAATATTAGATCTAATTTTTATTAGTAATGACATAAATTCGAATCATTCTGAGTACCATGCGCCATTCGCTCCGACGGATATGCACCATTCTGCTCTAATTCTTAAACTCGAATTTTATGAGTTTGGAGCTCGCTCTTTAATTGATGATTTTTCATTTAACTTTTCGAAGTGTTATTTTTCTAGACTCGATCAGGATCTAGCTGAAATAGACTGGGCCAATTTGCTTTCCAATCTGATGTTGGTCATTGCTTTGAAATATTTAAGTCGACTCTCTTTGATCTGTGTACGAGGCACGTACCAGTTGCGAAAAGGAAACCATATAGGTTGCCATGGTACACAACAAGGTTAAAAAAGTTGAAGAATTTAAGAAACAAATTCTTCAAAAAGTTTAAAAGAACCAAAAACTCGTTATTTTGTACCAAATATAAACATTATGTGAAGGATTTCAACTGTCTAGAGAAGTTTCTTTACAGAAACTACATTACAAGCTTTGAGACGAATATAAAGTCTAACCCGAAAGCATTCTGGAATTACGTTAAGTCGAAGAAATCTCGCTCCTCGGTGCATGCCACCGTCTTCTACAATGACAGACCTGCTAACACTCCCCACAATGTGGCTAACGCGTTTGCTGAATTTTTTAGTTCTAATTTTGCTAGTCATGATGCTAGTCCCTCGTCTGACTTCTCGTCTGAAATTTCTTCGTCCCTAAATTTTGGTTCAATGTCAATTTCATTTGAAGATATCTTCAGTGGTATCTCGAAACTGAGCAACTCTACTAAAGCTGACATTGATGGTCTCTCGGCTTACCTTCTAAAAGGATGCACTTCCCTAGTTGCCCCGTTAGAGATCATGTTCAATTTGTCACTTAGCTTTGGTGAGTTTATTGATACTTGGAAATTCGCCTCGATAACTCCTATTTATAAATCTGGCAGTAAGACTGATGTCTGCAATTACAGGCCAATTTCAAAGCTTTCCACCGTTTCTAAGCTATTTGAGTGCGTTGTCAGGGAAAAGATTTATTTTTCAGTGAAGCACTTGATCTGTCCGAGACAGCATGGGTTTGTTTCTGGTCGCTCTACCGTTTCCAATCTTGTGGAGTTCAGTGAATATTGTATCTCTGCCTTTTCATCTGGTCTTCAGGTCGACTGTATTTACACCGACTTTTCCAAAGCTTTTGATAAGGTATCGCATGATGTTCTAATTCACAAACTGTACTGCCTTGGCTTTCATTCAACCTTTTTGCAGTGGCTAAAATCATATCTAAGTAATAGATGGTGTGCCGTCTCTATTGATGGGGTATCATCAGATCCCTTTTTGGCGACATCGGGCGTCCCGCAGGGTAGTATTTTGGGACCATTACTTTTTATCTTATTCATCAATGACATTAGCTCATGCTTCTCTTACACTAAATTTCTGTTGTACGCCGATGATCTCAAAGTTTACTCTGTTGTAAATTCCGCAAACGATATGATTAATCTTCAAGCTGATATTGATAAACTTTACTCCTGGTGTATTAGATCTCATCTTTCATTAAATATAAATAAATGCTTCCACGTAACCTACTCAAAATCTCGTTCAAATCTCAACAGTTCGTATAGTATCGCTAACAGTACGTTGCAGACTGGTGAAAAAATCAAAGATCTTGGGGTTGTATTTGATACAAAATTTATGTTCGTGAACCATATTGATTTCATCATTGCCAAGGCCTATGCTATGCTAGGCTTCATTCGGCGTAATAGTTCGGAGTTTTCTGACCCGTATACTTTAAAAGTACTCTACTCCTCATTCGTGCGTTCTCATCTTGAGTATGCTACCATCATTTGGAGACCTTTCCAACAATTCTCAATCAACAGGCTTGAGCGAGTTCAAAAAGTTTTTCTTAAGTATGCTTTACGGTCATTAAGATTTACATACCCTCTTCCTCCATATACTGCTCGTTTACTTCTTTTGAATCTTAAATCCCTGGAAGCCAGGAGATCTATTCTCTCCTTGACTTTCTTGTTTGGCATTATCCACGGAGATGTAGAATGCGCTGACCTTCTTGTGGAAATTAATTTTAATGTTCCAAGGAGGGATCTTCGTAATGTTTGCCCGTTTTATGGTATCAATATTAGAACCAATTATGGAAGGAATGCGCCAATTGCACGCGCCCTGAACGAATTCAATAAGATTTCATCTTCTATTGAGCTTGATTTTTCTATGTGTAGGGACGCTTTTATAAATATTTTAAAGTCAGCTATTTAATTGTTTTTAATTTGTTTGTTATAAGAACTTATTATTTATTGTAAACTATATATTTACATGTATATTTTGTTATTTTGTGTTAATATTTTTTGTATCTACCATTATTGGCAGTCTGTAAGACCTGTATGTTCATAGACTGAAATAAATAAATAAATAAATAAATATTTAATTTTTTCATAATTTTTTCAATAAAAGTAGTATGGTCTCAAAACTGAGTATTTGAACTTTTCAAAACCCCATGTATACCAATTTTCAAAACAATCGGATAACTCCTCGAGTTTTGGCCAGCAAACAGTGCTAGTCAGACCATAGTGCAGTGGTCCTAACTACAAACTTTTTTATGTTTAACAGCGTTGCCAAAGAAGTAGTCTTTAAATTTTCAGTTAAAAGAAACATCGATTAAAAATTTATACCCAGAAATCATCATTTATAAGCTTCTCATACTTACTTCTGCGCGTACATACAAAGTTTGAAAGGCGCCTAACGTACGGTTAACTAATGTATGTATATCAGGAACGTATCGCAATTGGCAGTTCACCAGTGCAGTTTAACATAAGAGAGGCATCGCTGATGAGGGATTGAATAGGCAGAATGGAAGTAAGGTTTGATCTACAGTTGAAAGACTCTTCATATTTCATGGAGGGTATAAGTTTAAAGCTTTCAGCACTGCTTTGAGTTTGTTATATTTTTCTACGATGCAATGCAAATTAGTCTAAGCTTTTAACTCGTTTCGTTTTAATGTAAGCCTTCTGTATCTATGACGTATATTAACCTTTTAATCAAGCTTAGGGAATTAATACGAGATTTTATTGCATTAATTTAATTATATAGAAACGGTTAGTTTATTTAAATCAAATCATTTCAGAATTAGGTGAAAGTTATGAGCTTTTTTTCATAAAACGTAGAAATGTTCAAATGTAGCCAAACAAGGAGGTTTAAGCTCATGCCATATATCTGGCTTGAATAAAAATAGTCTTTACTTTGCTAAAATCATCAGCATTTATTTATTGAAGCTTAACTGCCTATTCACAAATAACACTGGATATCCCTGTATGACGATGGCTGACGACAATAAGGAGCAGCAAAGAAGACGAAGCGATCAGCCACTTACCTCTCTGGAGATCTGCTGCTTCCTCTAATTCCAAAAACAGATGGTCCACAGATCTCGTGCGATCAGCATGATCAGCTTAAGTGGGGCTAGGGGTTAGGGGGTCAAAATATACCCGCGGTAAGTATGCCTGTCGTAAGAGGCGACTAAAATACCAGATTCAATGGGCTGTGTAGCGCAACCCTTCAGGTTGCCAGCGCAATATACAGCTTCTCCAAACCCAATTGTCAACCTCACCTATCCGCGGCGAATCCTATTTCACTAACAGGCTCTGGCGACCCCAAGCTCCTCTTGAAACGGGGTGTGGGGAGGGAGGGATGGCCTGAAGGTTTAATGTGGCCATATAAATCGTTCCCGAGATGGTCGGGCTAGCACCTTAATGGTGCTGTGTTACCGGAGCGTACCGGATCTGTATCCGGCAAAGGACCATCACATCGATAACACTCCCCAAAGCCTTCGGGGAGCAACCTAATCGCTACAACAACAACAACAACAAACTTCAGATCTAGCTGGTTATCGAGCAGCGGCAACGTCTACCCTCCGCTTAAGAGAGTTGTCCAAATTAGAACAATAACGACAACAATTGGGAAAAGCAACTTTATGGTAAATATTAGGGAAAATTGAGTGGATTCGGATAAGTACTTTACTGTTGGCGACAGCATTTCCATATACACCTTAGAGCCGTCGGTGTTAAACGGCAGCGTTTGAAGTGCAATGTATTCAAGAGACCTAGTGTCTTCAAGGGATAATCAGTAATCATGTAAGCGGTAGACAGGGCTGTGTGCATTTACTCAGATAGCCAAGCAGGGCTCATGGCGCTTAACTCCCCCATGACTTCGTCTAAGACCGTCACACCGAGGGCAAAGAGAAGGCAGACGAACATGCAAGGGCAGGGCCACTGCTGAAGGCTATGGAGGCAGTTGAGATGCATCGTCCACTTACATTAAATAAAAGAAACATACGTAGCAGAATCAAGGAATTAGCTGTCTCCAGCTGGTACTCCTCGAACACCTGCAGGATAACGAAGCAAACCTGGCCGAATTACGACAGGAAGAGAACAGAGGACCTACTAAATAGGTCAAGGAAGGAAATCTTTATGATCACTGCCACAATAACGGAACACTGGCCGCATGGCCTGCATGCTGAAGGAACTGCATCTGCAGAAGCTGTGGCGAGGAAGGCAGCAAAGAAACAGTCGCGCACTTCTTGTGTGAATGACCAGCTTTAGCACACACCAGGTTTCTAACTATGGGAAGTTACATACTGCCGGAGCTTAGGGAAGTAGCTAAATGCTCTGTAAAAGATATCAACAGGTTTATCGTCTGCTCCAAATGGTTCGAACGAAGTACCGACTAACTATACGATATCAGCAGCAATTGGTTCCAGGAGAAATGCGCATCGAAATGGCGCCCCGTGCGCTACTTGGGCTCCGATCTTTGGTATCCGGGCGACACAGCAACCAGCCATTAAATGCGACCGACTATATGTCTCATGAAGGTGACTTATTTCCAGCAGAAAATATATCTGACAAATTTTGTTGAGCCAAAATCTTCTAGACATTCAGCGCCAATTTGAAATTTTAATAAAAATAGATAACAGAATGCAAATAAAAAAAACGTTTTCGACTTGAGACGAGCTGTCTGCAGTCCGCAGTTGCATCATATATTGGCAGTGGTTTCGCTCGCGTGTAAGTCTTTAGCGTTTTGCATTTTACTTCAGTTTGTTGCCAATTTGCAGTGCTCGCGCAGTTTTTTTTTTTATTATTTGGTTTTAGTTTTAGTTTTTTTTTTTTTTTTGTTAATGTTTTTAATTCATTTTTTCAGTTTTTTTATTTATTTTTTCTTTTTATTTTTTATCGAGCTATTTTTGTTTTCTCTTTTGCACCTTGAACTTATTTAGTTTCTTTTTTTGCTAATTTGCATTGCGCAGCAAATTCAAAACAAAAGTGAAAACGAAGCAGTAGGAAAAATGTTAAACTTTATAAAATTACTCAATACTTTAGAGTATATCGAAAAGGCGAAAGAGCTTTCCCACTCAGCATTTAGATGATTAAATTTCGAATTTCCCTACATATAAATACAATTTGATTACTCTTTCTGACTAAATAATGAGCTATCATACAATTGAAAAAAAGAAATAATCAAATATGAACACTTTTGATGATCAGAAACTGAAAATCATTTTTCGATCACTTTTTGGAATCATTTTTGAAGTCCTTTGATGATTAAATTTTAATATTTCATAAAAATCAACAAAAAGAATATTCAAATATGCTCACCTTTCGATGAACAAAAACTGAATATAGTTTTTCAATCACGTTTTGGAATCATATTTGAATCAAATGTGTTTGCTTTAGGTGATCACAAATTTATAATAATTTTTAATTCAGCTTTTTGAATCTTTTATGAATATATTTGTTGACTGAATAATGAATTTTATACTTGTTTATATTTTACTTTTCATTAAAAATCTTGTTTTTTTTACATACACATATTTTTTCAATCATGAAGCTAAGAAAGAATATATACAAATTTTATTATTTTTACAAAGGATATTCTTCAAGATGTAAATAATGTAAATGTGACCGAAGATTTCCCCAACCATTTTTCCACCTTCGGCTTCCCAGAAAACACATAATGGTTGGACAGTACAAAGGTTGTGAGCTATCTGCACCCCAGGTAAGTGAAACTATCTTGACATACCTGGATACGGCTTCAACATCCCGTGTCGTATCCGTATTTTAAGATGTAGACGATAATAACTGATGTTGGATGTTGTAGTCGCAGGTGTATATCAGTCAAGTTTGTTTGCGAGTTAGTGGTTCGTATAGCTCCTTGCCGCATGCTTTATTCCCCTGATGAAATAAGATTATTATGTAGTATCTTATTTTGAATGAGATACATATGAAAAATAAATGCATGATAATCGCATTCAAAAATGATTCAAAAATCTCAACCACAACGATTGAAATATGTTCACGAATATGATCAGAAAATGACTGTGAAAAGCAGTAAACTATTACTCTAAAACAATTAAAGTTCAATTTTACAATGATATCAAATATGAATAAAAAGCGTTCCGAAATAGGAATCATAAATGATTATTCAAGAATAATCACATTTAAGGTACATTTTTCTCCCGACGATACATAAATTTTCGAACAGAAAATGCTTTTAAATTTGAACGTTTTTAATCATCTTGGGGTATGATATTCAAATATTTTTTGATCAAAATTTTCAAAAAATGCTGGCTGGGTGCCTTATCCCCTATTAAAAGAAGCTTTTTTTTCGAAAGCAAATCAAATATCCATGCACAGGGAGCATTGCCATTTGTTCTGCATGGGAGTCTTTAGGGGAGTTCACTAGCTTTTTTTACGATCTTCGACATCGTTATACTAGCCAATCGATAATTGTAACGATTTCAGTATTCAATACTCATTTATTTTCAATATTCGTTACATTTTTTACAGCTGTCGTCGCTAACTAATTTGGTGACGAATATTAGCATCACTAACTGATACTAAGTAAATACAGGCACAACAACAATAAAGTAAGATGCCACTCTTGTGTACATCAAATCAATCATCATTTACTCAGATACAAAAACGGCAACGGAGAGATACGCACAAACACATGTAATCATCAGACGAAGTAGTACTCACATATGGTTACACACTACAAATACACGCGCGTAGGGCTGGTGACCAGGTAGAGGATTCTAGAAGAGGAAAGGTTTAGACATTTGTACAAGGCAACAGAGAGTATAAAAGCAGAGCAAGCTGAGTAGTCAGTAATTAGTTTGATTTAAGCAGGCTATCAGTTGCGAAGTGAAGTTTAATTGCGAAGTACTCTTAAAGTAGTCTAATAGAGACCATTTTGTAATACAGAATATTGAAGTTTTTTATTCAAAAGTTTAGCAATTCGAACGTTAGCAAAAGGTTGGAAATAAGCAGATTTACCCCAAATTCGTTACAATATAAACATTTTTAAGGTTGTTAACGGAATTAGTTGTGATGCAACTTATTGGACATTTACGGCAGAATTCTGTAATTCAGTATCATCTCAAATCTCCTAATTTGAGATTTTCTATTAGAGAAAATGTTTGTGTCTTGAGATAATTTCGGTACTCAGTAAACGAAAGTCACAAAAAAAACTCACCATATCCACAAAATTCACCAAAAAAGTAATTTACTCATACATTGATTAAGGCCCGGTTTTTCAGTTCAAGTTCAACTCAGTTTGTCAGTTAAACTACGCTTAAACTTATTCTGCAGTTTTTCAGTATACTTTAACTGAAGTTTAAGCTGAGCTTAAGATGCCGATCTGGCAGTATTAAACTCTAGTTAACCTATCAGTTATTTGCGTTCGTTCGAAATGGCGTCGAATATTCCCAAAAAGAATTTTGGCTTGAGTGCCATTAGAGATCATGTTAATAATTAGGCATACTTCTAAAATCTCAAGAGTTGTTTCGAAACAGTTGCCCAGCTCGAGAATCATAGCGTACTCAGCAAAAGAGGGATTTTTTTATAAAGCAAGAAATGCTATTACTAAAGTTGAGAAAATTTAGTTCCCAATTTGTGGTTCTCTAACTGATAAATAAAATAATAGTAAATAAAATAAAATAAAATATATATAATTTATTTTTGATTAATTAAGCTTCAATACAGCTATCAAGCAGTGGAATTCACTAACTTATAACGATGCGATTTGTCCAGATTTTAATTAACGATTTTGTCACTTGCCTTATCGATTGTACTATTCACTGACGTAGATTTAACGACTCGAGATAAATGACATTTAAATTTCTTTTTAATAGCAGAAAAGTTGCAGCACAGCTTAACGAAACCTAAAAAACGCAAAAGGCACAAAAGTTATGCCATAAATAAATAAATTCCGTATACTAACTGCTTTTAGTTGTGCAAGTTTTTACATATTTTAACAAAAGGTAAGTAAATGCGGTATTAATTTCATATTTCTGGATATATCCAATGTCTCGCAAGTTTTTACATATTTTAACAAAAGGTAAGTAAATGCGGTATTAATTTCATATTTCTCGACATATCCAATGTCTCACATTAAAATAAAATGGTGTCAACAAATAATAGTAATAATGCCATTTGATTTATAAATAACTAACTTTTTTAACTAAAATTGCCAGAAATATTAATTTCGTGATTTTTCGTTAACGCAGCTAATTTACTTGCCGTTTATTTAACAACACAGCTGATCGTCGATAAACAAATATCGATACAAAATAGTTACTGAATAACGAAATCGTTATAGTTGTCGATTCGCAAATAAAGCGATGACAAATGTGGTTAAAAAAGTTAGTGAATTCCACTACAGGTGTTTATTTCTCACAACTAACAGCTGTTGGTTTTGGTGGTACAACCTTGGAGATTTTTTTCCAACTCCATCACAACTCGATACCCAATGTGTTTTGTGGAGAAAAGTGTTTAATATTCATTTGAGAACTGTACATTTATCAAAATCTCTCAAAGGTTGAATAATAGTTTGATAATGATAATAACGTAACGATCAACTCGAGAACTCTAAATTTTACAAAATTTCTCAAAGGTTGGATAGTGATTGGGGAATTAAGTTGGATATCAACTCGATAACTATCTGGTTTAAGAATAATTAAATAATGATGTTGGATATCACCTTCGGAACTAGATATATATTTCGCTGGAGACATTTTTTTTCCATGTTTGTTGGGTAAACAAAATCCAGCAGTTGCCGTATCTAGAAATTATCTATATAATAAAAAAAAAAACCAATGTTCCCGCACAAAAAAGCCTATCCCAAAGGCGGACTTAAACTGTGACTGAAAAACTGCACAGTAGCTTAACTGGAGTTTAAATTTTACTAGAGTTTAAGCAAACTTAGTTCAAGCTTAGCTTAACCAACTATTTGTCGCTAAGTTAGAATATTGATGCAAAAATTGTAACCAAAAAGTTACAGAATTCTATTGTTAATATAGAATGAGTACCATTCGCATAATATCGAATATAATACTGAGTGTACCAGACCTATAGAGGAAGGTAACATTTTAGGGATTCCTGTTACGGGTGCCAGAATAGACAGGGCTAGCACTTATATTGTAAAGGATTTCAGGATTTTGTGCAAATGGTCTAGCATCATTGCATTGCAAACTTGCATAGCATATTTTTTACAGTACATTAACAAAATATGTACAAGGCTATGCATTTACCATGCCATTGCAAATATACAACATCAAGAAGCGTAGTTAATTTTTTTAATATTGAATAGCAAAGCAACAACTATCAAAAGAAAACAATTTAAAAATAATAATAAATGTAAGGCACTGTAGCCTCCGAAGAGATTTTAGGCCGAGCTTCTCTTCCAATTTTCGTCGTGCTCCTTAATTTTTCCTAAAAATTTGCTTTACGGTACCACTTGTTTTATGCCGACTCCGAACGGCATCTGCGAGGCAGATGAGTTTTCAATGAGAAGGTTTTCATGGCAGCAATACACTCGGAGTGCTTGGCCAAACACTGCCTAGGGGCGACCACGCTCAGAAAAATTTTTTTCTTATTGAAAAATCTTGTTTCTGGAATTTTGATTCCCGGCGCGTGAGCCCAGGATCTTCGGTGTGATAGGCGGAGCACGCTACCATCGCACCGTGGCGGCCGCAATAAGTCCAATAAATAAAGTTAAGTAAAAATATGATTATGACTATGGCAAGTTTGTCAGGGTGTTAAAAAGTATGCCGCTGTTTTTTTTTTTCGATATGCGCTAATGTTTAGTATAAATGTTTGTACATTGTGTAAATTATTTATTCCGTCAGGGGCATTTTGAAGCGTGTTTTCGGTGAGCTTTAGACACTTAGGCTGGTTATATATAAAAACAAATTGTTAAAAAATTATGTTCTAATGTTTAACTTACTTTATTACGGTTTGCATGTTTGCGCGCTTATAAATTCTGGTTGAACGCTGCTGCTGCCGTCAAATTCAATGCGCCAAAAAGTTTTAATTTTGTTTTAGAAGTGGATACAATTTTCACAAAGCGAAACTAAAAAAAATTGTTTTTTTTATTAAAGTTAATTAAAAATTTCCTAAATTCGATTTATTAGCTCAATATTTATTTTTTTTTTTTTTTTGTTTTTTACTGAAATTATAAATTTAAAAACAAACAAATTATTATTATTATTTTTTTTCCAATGTTTTTGCCTAATCAGATAAACAACATATAAAGGTTTTCCTTTATTATTTTTTTTTGCTTTGTTTTTTGTTTTTACTAGAATAATTAAAGTTTTAAACAATATTTTAATTTAGTTTCAAAAAAAAAGATGGGAATGTCTTCATTAGCTCTTTTTTACTTTCGTTTTTCAACTTTTCTTAGTAATTTTTTTTTTTGTATTTTTATTCTAAAATTTTTTAATACATTTTAAAGTTTTTTCGTCCAACATATTCTGTCTTCGGTTTGCTACTTTTATATCCGTTCTCACTAAAAAACGAGCTCGATTTTTTTTTTTTTTTTTTGTAGCTTCTTCTCTATTTTGTTTTAGCTAAAAACCAAAAGTACACATCTTTTAATTTTATTTTTGATTCAACCATTAAACAGCAGCGCGCACATTAACATACACACACAGCACTCGATTACACGAAAGTCGACACGCGCTTCTTCAACAAAATTTAAATAAAATAAATAAATGCTTTTTTTCTCTAGTACAAGTACCTAGCTATTGTTAAATAGTAAATGAGAACCGTGCGACAACACTGGCAGCGATCAACTGAAGTTTATGCGACAATCAAGCAAAGGTTTTATATCCAAATCATTTCACATACGAATACAAAATACATAAACAACTACAGCAAGAGCAATAACTTAATATTGCAGCAACAGTAGTAGCAATACGAGCAGCACCAACAAGCAATAAGAGTCAACAACAGCAAATAGTAGTGCTTTAGCCAACAGCAACAATATGTAGTGACGACAAATCGTAAACGACTCAAGCCCCCATTACTGATACTTAGCATAGACTTGACTTGACTTGGCGTAAACTTGGCAACTTAGCCACGATTATACTCCACTTGGCGCATAAAATCTGGCATCATAATCAGCGTTGAAATTTATTTTTAAATAAATGTCAATTTGTATGACAAAATGTCAAAATGAAATGGAAACAAACAAATGGCATCTCAAAATGTAAACGTCACTTAGAACTTACATAGAAAATCAAAATTCAACAGACTTCTAAGTCAAGTTAAGTTTTGAGTAATCAGTAACATGCAATGTTCATTTAACAGAACTGTAAGTGACAGTTCGCAAGCCAAGTCAAGTCTATGTTAAGTATCAGTAATGGAGCCTTCACTCATCCATCCATTGGAGGCATCGGCCTCACGGTAATACAAATATACATATGAATATGTGATTCGAGTGAGTGCGTGTATGAGATTGTGTTAAAATTCAGAAGATTCAGCCAGTTTGTGGAGCTCATATGTCCAGTGGAGCAACTTAGTAGCAATATATAGTTAGTATGCCTATATTATGTATGTATGTATGTAATGTAGCAAGAAAGTGTGTAGTTAAGGTATCGAGTATTTTAACAGAGCTACTGTGAGCGCGCGCATCACACAGTAAAATAAGTATAAATTGGAAATAAGTGTAAGCCGTAAATCAAGGCGAATCCATACCAGTCGGTGGTACAGCGAATTCAACCAATTCGATGTGCACAAGAATGTCAAGTCAAAAGACAATGTTCATTGATTTCGATTAACTGACATGTTGTAGTACAAGACGTTGTATGGAAAATAATCAAGAAGAAGCAATCAGCTTTGGGATAACTACACCTGGTACTGAATTCGCCTTGCCGTAAATTAACCTGGTAGGAAGGCGAAGTCAGTATCAGGTGTTGTTATCCCAACAGCTGAATGCTTCATCCAAGGCCAATTCAGTACCAGGTGTTGTTATCCCAACAGCTGATTGCTTCTTCATGATTATTTTCCATAAAACGCCTTGTACTACAATATGTCAGTTAATCGATATCAATGAAAATTTTCTTTTGACTTGACACTTCTACACGGCGAATTGGTTGAATTCGCTTTGCCACCACCTGGTATGGATTCGCCTTGCCAGGTAGTGTGCGTTTAGTTTCATTGCATATTCATTTACCACAGTTTGATAATATTTAATCATTTTATAATATATTTTTCTATTTATTTTCTTAAGTTATATTTTAAAAAAATAAACCATACTTAATTTTTTTAAATAGAAAAGAATTAATTTGTTATGTTGTTGTTGTATTAACAAGTGTTTCGCCACATTCAATGGGCACGACCACTCACAAATTGTCACCAAATTTCTCTAACGGGAGTCCAAGGAAACTGTCTGTTTGAACAGGGCGGACCATAGGGGATAGGTCATGTGGGGACACATCGCATGCAGGACATACATTACGTATGTCGGGTTTGTACGGACAAGTAAAAGTTTAACCTGTTACTGTATTCAGAGCAAAGTTGGGCCCCTGTGCGAGTGTTTCAATTCGAACATTTTTAATCGGAAATCCGTGTTTTCAAATTTTGTTTCCGGTGCTAGCACTAATTGGTGTGGTTTGTAACTTTACTACAATTTTACTAGGGTTCTCTGCGAATTTCATATAATAAAAATCAGCCCCCAAATTCCAGCATTCGCTGCGCTAAAACTCCATCAGTCTCTAAAACAATATAAATGGCACAACAAAGTATGCAAGATTTGGTACCATGTGATCACAAACAATAACAGCTTTACTCCTATACTGCCGTCCATACAAAACAGCAGTACAGTGTAAAAAGAAAAATTGGAGAAAATTGAATTTTTATTTGGGAAAATTAAGATTTTTGAAGTAAACTTCAAATTTAAAATCTTGTTTTATCTTTCATCGTAAATTTTAAATGATTTTTTTTCAATTAATGAGTAAACTGTAATCGCATAAATTTATTGGCATTAAAATTCCTAAAAGGCAGTAAGTGCATTTTACTGCCTTTTTGTATGCACGACAGTATACTTTTACATAAGACTTAAGCGGTTATTGCTTATGATCGCAATTTACTAAATATTGCAGGCTTTTCTGCTTACTTGATACTGTTTTAGAGATTTTTAGCGATGGATTTGTTTTAGCGTAGACTATTCGTGCCCCCCTCCCCTTATCGAAACTTTTTTGTATTATGTTTTATACTGTCATCGGCCTCTGAATTAAGTTTGAAATTTCAAGTCTCTAGTTCATCGAGAAGTTACTTAAAAACCGGTTGAAATTTCCATATTTTCATCTAATTATTTCGATCCGAGCGCCACCTAACGGAATTTATATATGTGAAGTTTCACGTTTGTAACTCAATGACAAGTATTTTAAAAATCAATCTCAAAATTCCCAATTTCCAAACTCTTATCCAATTATTGCGAACCGTGCGGCGCCTAACGGATTTTTCCCCTTTTGTTGCATTGTCTCGTTGTCTTAAGCGGAAGTCATTGGTGCGTATGTCGTATCGCTGTAGTCGTATCCCTAACGTAATCAGCTTTTTATCGTTATGACGGTAAACCAAAAACCAATTGGTTGGCTACGATACGGTTACGACCTTAGCGGCACCAATAATCGATTGCATTGATTCCCATAAGGTTGGTCGAATCAGCGATACGGTTACCGATAAAGCACCAATGTCTGCAGCTTTAACCGAGGTGTGAAGTCTCCGTTTGTAGTTCAATAAGAAGATACTTAAAAGTCGATCGCATAATTCCAAATTCTTATCTAATTATTTCGATCCGTGTGCCACCTAACGAAATATTATCCCCCCCTCCTCCCCCCTTTTTTGTAGCATTGTCTCGGTCTCTTAACCTATATGTGAAGGTTCACGTTTGTAGCTCAATGATAAGTTACTTAAAAATTAATTCCAAGATTTTTATTGAAAATGCGGACAAACATTCAACCGACCTAATATAAACGAAAAATAAAATAAAAAGGTACTTTTTATATCCAACTGTACTTCGACAGTACTATAACTTAAATTGCTGAAGGATTGGTTGTTTTGACATAGATTGGTTGTTGTGACGAGATAGATGAATAAAGACCAGCGATCGTCAGTAAGGTATCTAGTCCCGGGGAGCCTTTCATTAAAGCCCTGGCAAAGTTGACGTATCCATATATATATAAAACAGTTGATCCAACCAACCTTAAAATTACATTGTCAATGGAGCCATACCATAACGTCCTAGGTATAATCATACCATAGCAAACCAATTAGTTATTGGTTTTCCGCCATATTTTTATGAAAATTTCACGGTTTTTAGGTTAAGGCACCAAAAACGGATGCCAATTATTATGGATAAGTAAAGAAATGATTATGACTATGGCGTTATGACAATGTAACTTTGCCAGGCCCTTTAGCGCCATTTGGAATACAGAAGTTTTCAATAAGAAGAAGAATTCAACACTTGCCTTGGCTATGACTGTAAACCTGTTTTTCACACCCCTTGCTGCTTTTCCAACGTTTTTTACAAATATAAACTGCATTTTAAGAAAATAACAGGAGACAAAATATGTAATCAAGTATTTTTCTTGTATTGTGAGAATGTTTTTAACAGTGCTTCGCGAAATTGTGCTAAGTCTGAATTTGTTTATATTTACAACGCAACATCATGCGTGTTTCTGGCGATGTCAAAACCCTGTCACATAAGCAGTTTTTCATATGGATGGGTTTAGCTCAATCTAATGCATTATGAGTAGATTGCACTATTTTTATTAAGCGACACTGGCGCCATCTGGCATGAAAAAGTAACCAACTTTCAACTTTTGATTAAAGAAGAAGAATTTGATATTTGCTTTGGCTAAGGGAGCTGGCATACTTTGCAAGTGATGTTATTTTTCTCAATCGTTGGTAACTTTTCTAACATTTTTCACAATTAAAAACTGAAATTTAGGCAAGGTGCACATAAGGCTACGCGTAAATTAATTTGTTTAATTTTTTTATAAATATTTTCCTTTTTGTATCGACGCTTGCAGATTTTGAAGCGCAGAGGAATTTTAGCTACATGAAATATCTTGTACGCGTCTATGACGTGTAGCCTCGTGTGCACCTTGCCTTAACAATGCATAGGACACAAAATATGTTAGAAAGTATAATTTGCGTATAGTGAGAATGTTTAAAATAGTGATTTGCAAAATTGTGTTTGCGAATGGGAAGGCGAAATAAACTTCAATTACCAAGTCTGAATTTCCTTCATATTTACAAACGCAACATCTTGTGTAATTGTGGCCATAATACTGGAATGCATAAGATTAAGTTGAACGCATCTATATGAAAAACTGCATTGTGTCTCGGCCATTACTGTCATGCATAAGATTGCGTTGAGAACACGTAGGTACCTACCCTGCAAAAACGCTCCACGTCATTTTACTAGCCATTTTACGGTCATTGTGACTTTCTGCAGCGGTTATATTCATAGTCATTTTTGCATGGGGCGATTAGGTTTTGTGACCAAATTTTCCGTTTCGTTCCTATTAATGTGATCATGCATTCCGCTCCCACCTATAGGATGTGAGCATAGTACTGTGCTGTTCACACACGTCACAATGCTCGTCAAATGGCGGTCATATTCTCCGTCATTTCACTCTACATTTTCGAGTCATTTGACAATCAATTTTACTGCGGTTTTACCATTTATATAACCGTCATATAACATGAATTTTACCTACAGATTTACTTTACCTGGAGCAACCATATGATTAAAATATGAACCAAAAAAATTGAATTTTCAATATTTATTATTTTCAATATTATTATATATGTACATGAAATTGGAACTTATATTAATACAGTTGATATAAAAAAGAAGTAAGTACTTTAATAATAAATAAACTCGCTTAATTGGTTTTTGTTTTCCAATTGAAATCTTTTCTAAGCGAGCAGAAAATAATTTTAAGCTTTAGAAAAAACTCCAATTATTTGAATAATCTACAACTTAAAGCTTAGTAGAAATTCAGATTAGGTTTATTTTTTTTTCAGATCAAGAATATTCAAGGTGTTGTGGAATCAGATTGCTGTCGTAATTGGTGAACTTAAAAATGTACGACTAGTAATTGAGTCAGACTTATTATTGTTCTAAATCTAACCATTCCAGCAATAATTCTGCAACGCTTAGCAGAAGTATTGATTGGTTTCAAATCTAATTCCAACAGCAATCGTACCACGACATACTTTATTTATTTATTTATTTATTTATATGTACATGAAATTGTAACTTAAATTAATACATTTCAAATAAAGAAAAGTAAGTATTTTAATAACAAATACACTCGCTTAATTGGTTTTCGTTTTCCAATTGAAATCTTTTCCAAGCGAACAGAAAATAATTTTAAGCTTTAGAAAAAACTCCAATTATTTGAATCAATTTAAATCTACAACTTAAACCTAATTAGAAATTCAGATTAGATTTACTCTTTTTTTTTCTGATGAAGAATATTCAAAGGTGTCGTGGAAACCGATTGCTGTCGTAATTTAATTTGAAAGTAATAAAGTAAAGTAAAATATGAATTTAAAAATGTAGGACTGGTAATTGAGTAAGACTTATTAGCCTTAGCAGAAATATTGATTGGTTTCAAATCTAATTCCAACAGCAATCGTAACACGACATACTTTATTATATATGTACATGAAATTGTAACTTAAATTAATACAGTTCAAATAAAGAAAAGTAAGTATTTTAATAATAAATAAACTCTCTTAATTGGTTTTCGTTTTCCAATTGAAATATTTTCCAAGCGAACAGAAAATAATTTTAAGCTTTAGAAAAAACTATAATTATTTGAATCAAAATAAATCTAAAATAAAAAAAAAAATAAATTTTGCGGGTTTTTGAAATATCTTGTGACAGAAATTAAATTCTTAATTTCCACTCTCGGATTCGTGGTCCAGGGATCAAAACGCGTCTTTTGAACCCTCTCCCGATATTTTTGACAGTTGTGAGCTAAAGTAAAGAATTACCAAAATTTGTATAACAATTATTATCTGGTTTATTTTTGTTGATACCTTTTCACATTTTTCCATGTCACGACACGCCATATAAATTGTGGCTCCACGTTTAGCTAGTTCCCCGGCTGTCTCCTTTCATATGATGGTATTTGCTCTAGTAATAAGAACAACTTTCCCTAACGCCGTCGTACTCTTTCGATACTTCCCACCTTGCATATAGGATCTATACAGAGACAAATGGTATTAGTTCATACAGCTTATTTTTAAATATTTCAAATGTGCGTATTCATGATTACCTGATAAACCACAAGGCGGCGGCTGCAGTCAGTAGCCAAGCAATAGTTATTTGCTCCAATATGCCAATCATCCTGAAATCTTCATTATTACCGAATTTTCATCGGCGCTGCGCTTTTTAGCATCTTCTTTAACCATATCCTTGTTCTCGCTATGTATGTACTTAAATAGTGTGCTGTCAGGATCGGATGCTGTTTTATCCCACATTTTTTCCAAAGCCATAAAACTTTCATCAGACGTACGTTTATTATTATAAGGAATCCTCTTTATAGTGTTTGCATTGTTGGATTTATTTTCATCCTCCATTTCAAATATTTTGTTCATTGCATTTCCGCTAACAGCAACGTTACTCTCGTGTTGATCCACATTCGCTACACGAGGAGCTGCGCGTGCTTCTAGCAAAGTTTGTAGATCCTCCTCTAAATCCAAGCTAAAGCGTTGGCAAGATACCGGCTCTTTAGCAGGCGTTGTAGCCTTTCTAAATGTGTTCGTGAATCGAGAAAAAAATGTTGAAGATATTGTTTGTATTAATTTTTAATAATAGGTATATATTACCCATGCTAAAGTGATTTATCTTTTTAAAAGTAAAGTAATAAAGTTCTACAAGCTAGTAGCTACTTTTTAGTAAAAGATTTGGAAAATGTTCAAATTCTTATATATTAAGCCAATTTACTCTACAGTATTTAAAACATCCATCTCCATGCTCACTCGAATGGCTCATCATAAACAAGCATGCAATTTTAATGATATATTTATAAGCATTTACCGTTGCATGACAAGTAATTTCTTGACTTTTGCACGTCAAGCTTTATTTGCTTGAAATTTTTCCAATCCAGACATTTGTATTCAGGAAAATTGAAAAAGAGCAACAAACATCCAAGTTATATTTTGTTGAACCACAGCAGACAAGGCGCGGTAATCTTCCAGGGTTTTCGTTACGAAATATCTTTTCCAGATAAGCTTATACCACTTGAGCACGCTACGTTGTGTTATTATTTTCATAGTGTACCTATACCAAGTGTGTTCACTAAGCGATAAACGTCAAAACTACAAACAGCCTCGCTCACCTGATGGAAATCTCAGGTCTAGAGTCGCATTTTTGGTCTCAACGACAACATTTTTGTCTACCAATCGTCTCGACTTTTTCAATTTTTCAATCATTCGGAGCATTCGGTAATGGTATCCATTTTGAATTCGCTGTCATTCCGAATCCAGCGAGTGCCTGTCAGAATGCTTGACAGATAAGTCAACACACTTGGACTTGTACACTATGATTATTTTATCCAATAGTTTCTTAATGGTTGCCCCATCATTTGAAATTGTGGCCTTGCCACTGGAATCAAGAATATGCTTGTCCATATTACATGAACCCAATATATTGCGTACAGCGTCCACAATTGAATGCGAGGTATTGATGTTGGATATGATGAATATTTTTTACATAAAAACTCATGTACCCAATACAAGTTCAGGCATACCGCCGATAACACACCTTTTAAACGACGTTGTGTGTCCAAATCACTTAGCGGTTTTTCTTCTATGATTTGTAGCAATTCTTCAACAAACGTTGGATCATGTATGGGATGCGACCAAAGTGGACCGCCCATCTATATTTGGGAATATAAGAAACAATTTGGTGTGAACAATTGGTGCCAGTTAACCCTCTGAAAAAGCGACTGACGCGCCTTTTTGAACGGACATAACCGTTTAAACGGTTAAGCACCAATTAAGTAAGAAGGAAATAATTTGATTTATTCGAGTTTAAATACTTAAGTGGGATAGTTGAAACTTACATGATGTTTATCACCGCAATACGCACAATTTGTATTAACATTTGGTCCAGTTGGTATACCGAATTTTACTTCCGCATTGCCTTTATCTGAGATCTTGCTTTTTACAATACCCATAGGCTGTAGCGTATAGGTATCACAACCAGTGCATTGAAATACCATTCATTGTTTGCTGTGTTCATAATATAAAGATATGGTAAGTAATGGATTGTGGTAAAAGGCCAAAATGCTGTATACCAACCTCATGCATACGCACAAATACGCGTATATAAAAATTGGCAGAAATGCTCAAAAGTGGCTCAATATATTTTCCATAACGATTAGAGTGCGTTTCAATGCAATGCAATAGTATACGCAATCCCATCTCATGGCAGCATTTCATACGCAAAGGCACAGAACTATATTTGGCATTGCAGGCTTCAGGCGTATTGCCTGCCAGCACAGCCATATCATTCGCAGTTACAAGTAATGAACCCCCACTCGTCAGTGAATGTATAGCGCCATCCAGAAAGCGATTCGGACAACCATAAGGATCTAGGTCTATAACATCGAAACGCTTCTCATATGAAGTTGAAAGGTACATGAGAGTCCTATTGCGAATTTTATTATTGATTATTACAGTTAAATCACTAGCTATTGATTCGTATATCAAACCTACATTGCATCCCCTTCGATTGGCACAATTAAATGTTCCACTCCATTGTGTCGCATATTTACGCTAATGGATTCTACTGCCACCTTAGATAGATCATTTGCAACAATTTCACGCACGTCTGGTACTTCTTTTGCATAACTTATGCTACGTAAACCTGTTGCAGCAAGCGCTTCCAATATTCGCAGTCCACCGTCGTATTTTACACCACCAGCCGTGTATGGTTTCTTGTCATTAGCATTGCTTGCTTTCCTTTGTATTTTGTGGATTTTTATGCGCCGCCGCTTCCCGCTCTCTTATCAACCGCTTTGTGTATACATTAAGTACTGAAATACTTAAATCACGATTAAATTCTTGTACTGGATTGTAGAATACGGCCCCGCCGGCAATAATTTCTGTAGTGCTTTCTTTGATCACACGTTCGGGTGCTTTGTCGTTCGTAGCGATCTGTTAATTCATAAAATTTAGGGCGATTTTGTTAATAACGCGAAACATATATTTACCTTATTTTCAGATATTTCCTCAACTTCCATTTTGGCTTTAAACTGCTGTGCATCCAAGTTTTTGTTATCAGCTGTTCGGTGGTGGCATACGCTGGCTGCTGCTTTCGTTGAACAGTGAATCGTGGAAACTGTTTCAACAGAGGAAATATTTAAACATTACAGATGCACAACACTGTTTTTTTATAAATCAACGATGATAGCCAGCCTTGGGAGGTTGTTGCTGCTATCTTGGCCTTGCATTACCCGGTTGCTGTTGTGGTATATACCTTGGTATAACTGGATGTGGCGTCATTGCCCCACCTGGTCCAGTTGATGCGGACCACGAACAACAACCACCACGACCTACACTGTTTGGGTTCACTTTGCTGCTGCAAACACACCTCCGTCACAATAATTAATGGAGACCATGGAGGGGTATCTCAACAAGAGAGGCTATTTTATTGCACACATAGCCGTTTTTTTACACCGAATTTTCTAATCTTTTTTTTTCAATTTTGGATAATAAATCTTAATGGTAACAAGAATTTTTTTCTTGTATGTATGTGGAAATCAAAATTTACTATTCTGCATTAAAATTGCTCACGATTATTTATACTATGCAATTACATATTTCACTTTCTTTCTTTATAAACATGCACACATTGATATGAGTTTTTTTTGCTAAAACACACTTTAGTAGACCAAAAAATATTAAAGAATCCGTATATTAATTTCTGCAAAATGTAAATCACACAAATTGAAAAAATTTTCCACTTTTCTGCAGAATTAGAAATGGCGGATTTTTTGCACGCAAAAATGACGTATTTTGCTATCCCTAAGAAAATAATAGGTGCGAGAGAGCACGATATATTGTGGGAAAGCAAAATTTGTCAGCATGCTATTTCATTTGCACAATTTTTCATTCCAAATCGTCACCCCTGTCAAAAATTCGTGTGGCTGTGTGCGTTTTTGGTCACACGATTTTTGCAGGGTATATAAAATAACTCATTATGGCGCGGTCACTACACAAAAATTATCAATGTCCGTTTTTTCAGTGCAAGTTTAAACTCCATTTAAAGCTGGCAAGAGTTTAAAGCTGCTACATCGGTCGCTTAAGCTGAGATTAGCAGGAAAACTATGGTCCGTAATCATAGTCGAAATAAAATAGAGTTTTATTGGTTTAAACATGGTTCTAATCATTTTAAGTCTGTTATAGTCCACTTAAACACTATTTTATCTTTAAAAAAGTATTTTAAATTTAAAATGGCATGAGCCCGATTTTAATTTTTTAAAATAGGTTTTAAGTTGGTGGTCTGCTGTCAAAATTTGCGAGAAATTAAACAATTTGCTGTTTAAACGTGATGAACTCAAATGGAAGTGCAAAAAGGCTTCCCCGACAAGCAAATATACGTCAGGAACTTATTTATTATACCTAGAATGCGTATTAATATGTTTGTGACGAAAATTACACAATCTTAAAATGTGCGATGGTTACTTGGCTCATACGAAATCTTTAATTAATACTATTCCGCATTCATAGATATTTGTGAGTTTTGATATTTTGGTATCTTTTGAGGAAAAAGTAGCATCCTATACTGATTTTGGCATTAAATTTAGAAATAAATATTCAATGGAAGGAATTATTTACTACAGGCGTCGATTTGTAATACATGTCAAACAATTTCGGGAGAAGTGTCAAATGACGCGTTTTAATTTCGCAAGCAATAATCCGAAGGTGGCAAAGTTATACTTATACTCTGTCCAGATATGTTTGCAAAAAAAAAGTTTAAGACTTTTATGTGGTTGAAGTAATTTTGGTGATATTGTTGTACACAAAAAAGAATTAACTAAAAAGGCGTTTTGCGCTGATACAACTTTCACCAGTTTCGCAGCCGTTTGAGGGTAATTATTCGGTTTTTTGTGAATATCTATTAATAAAAGAACAATTTCTTATTTCGGAATTCTAATTATTGAAGTCTTGAATTCAATTCTGCTGGACTTTCCTTTTGTGTCTTCTATTCCCCTTTACATTTCCCAATTCCTCTTAAAAGAAAGCGTGAAATAAAACACGGAATACAACAAGAATTAGCAAGAACTGCTTAGTATGGGCGCCGCTGAACTACTTCCCCCCCTTTATCACCCTCTTAGTATATGTCATGATCGACTTGAGTTCAATGATTTACTAATGTAAAAGGGATTTACACTTTGCAGGTCCATGTACAATGGCTCAACATTCTAAGTCACTTCTTTCCTATGGAAAACTATACTAAACTCCCTTTACTTATGCTGACTTTGCGAAGACAAACCTAAATTTGATCTAACCTGATTATCATTGAATGTCCTGCATACGCATTAGTATCGAGGTTAGATATATCCCTATTCGGTTTCTGGTATATTAAATTAAGCGGCTTTAACGGTTAGGGTTGTTGATTCCTATGCCTTAAGGAGCCCAAATCCACTTTAACTACTTAGGCCCGGTTTTTCAGTACAAGTTCAACTCAGTTTGTCAGTTAACCTACGTGTATACTTATTCTGCAGTTTTTCAGTCTACTTTAACAGAAGTTTAAGCTGGGCTTAAGCGGTCGATCTGGTTGGGTTAAACTCTGGTTAACCTATCCGTGATTTCCGCTTGTTCGAAATGGCGTCGAATATACCCAACAAGCATTTCAGCTTGAGTACCATTAGAGCTCATGTTGATAACTAGGCATACTTCTAAAATCTCAAGAGTTGTTTCGAAACAGTGGCTCAACTCGAGAATCATAGCGTACTCAGTAAAAGAGGTAATTTTTCATATAGCAAAAAATGCTATTACTTAAGTTGAACAAATTTAATTAACAACTTGTGGTTCTTTAACTGGCTTCAAATGTAAGATTCCATACTACAGTTTTTTCACGAAAATAAAATGAAATATATATAATTTAAAAAATAAATAAATGTGACACGCTAAGCCCCGAAGAGATTTTAGGCAGAGCTTCTCTTCAAATTTGCGTCGTGCTCCTTTAATTTTTCATACAAATTGGCCGGACGGGTCCTACTTGTTTTATGCCGACTCCGAACAGCATCTGCAAGGCAGATTAGTTTTCACTGAGAGCTTTTCATGGCAGAAGAATAAACGGAGTGAAATGGGCAATTCCGCTTAGAAAAAGTGGGTTCTAACTGAAAAACCTTGTTTATAAAATTTTGATGTTGCTTTTCCCGGGGCATGAACCCAGGATCTTCGGTGTGGTAGGCGGCGCACGCTACCATCATACCACGGCGGCCGCATATATAATTTTTGATTACTTACGCCTCATTACTGCTATCAATTAGGTGTTTATTTCTCACAATGAATAGCCATTTGCTTTGGTGGTACCACCTTGGAGATTTTTTTCAACTCCACGTAGGATATCAACTGGAGAAACTTGTTGAATATTCATTTGAGAACTGTACATTTCTCAAGATCACTCGAAATTAAGATATTAATTGGAAAATATTAATGACGTTGGAAATCAACTCGAAAACTTTTAATTTTACAAAATTTCTCAAAGGTTGAATAGCGATTGGAAAATGAAGTTAGATATCAACTCAAGAACTATATGGTTTAAGAATAATTAAATAATGATGTTGGATATCACTTCCGGAACTATATATATAATTTCGCTGAAGAATTGTTTTCATTTCTCAAGATCTCTCGAAATTAGGATATTAATTGGAAAATATTAATGACGTTGGAAATCAATTAGAAAACTTTTAATTTTACAAAATTTCTCAAAGGTTGGATAGTGATTGGAGAATGAAGTTGGATATCAACTCAAGAACTATATGGTTTAAGAATAATTAAATAATGATGTTGGATATCACTTCCTGAACTATATATAAAAATTTCGCTGGAGATTTTTTTTTTCCATCTTTGTTGGGTAAACAAAAACCAGCTGTTGCCGTATCTACAAATTATCTAGATAATAAAAAAACCTATGTTTCCGCACAAAAAAGCAAACCTCAAAGGCGGCCTTAAACTGTGACGGAAAAACTGCTCAGTAGTTTAACTGGGGTATAAATTTGACTAGAGTTTAAGCAAACTTAGTTTAAGCTTAGCTTAATCACCTACTGAAAAACCGGGCCATATTCGTTTATGTTGCGAGATTTAAATAATTTTATAGAACGAACTTAAGTAAATTTTCTTTAAATAAGTATGTTCATGTTCAATTAAAAGATTGTGCACGCAATTTTAAATTGACGGCTGATAAAAAACAGCGAATTTTTACAAAACGTTTGCTAATAACTTTTAAATAGAATTGAATGGTAATTTTCCGGCACCGGATTATGATCAAAACGCGTTTGCAGGTACTCATTTGACAATTTTTGTGCTATTGTAAGAGTTTTTTTGAAGTAAAAATTTACCATTTTTTATACGTGGAGTCAATTGATAGATGAAACTCATTACACCCTGTTGCTTGTGCAAAATTTTTTTTTAAATCTTTTTACTCCTTGTTCCGAGTTTTCTACACCGTTTCTCATTGGAATTATTAGTAACCCTGTTACTCTGGCTGCGTCAAATTTTTCATCATCTCGCAGAAAATTTGTGAAAAAATTTTGATTGCGCTTATTTGTAGCAGCATTTTAGAATTTAGATAACAAAAGAGCAGTTTAACAGGCAAAAGTCGTTGTGTTTCATAGAATATATTAACATTAAGCAACTTAAATATCTTTCTTAAATGGATTGAGTGCTACTCGCCTCTTTGCATATAGACTGCTGATTTTTTCATCAATAATTTTTGCAAACTTTTTCAGCAGTTAAATCATACAAATAGTAGAGTTTAGATCGATTTAGGGTTTTTTTACTTTCAATTCAAAAGCTTATTTAGATAGCGATATTTTTAAGATATTTCCATTTATTCATCTCTTTTCTCCGAGCCGATGTATGTATCTACTTTTAATATATGTATTTAACAAAATCTCATCTTGAATTCAAATCACGTTTATCTTCGTAATATTAAAACAAAAAACCAATAACTACAACGTTATAATAAAACAAATAAAAACGTTTTATGTGTAAAAATGACCGATATTCAGAATATACAAAATGTATCGGACTGTGTGCCACTATATCTGCCACATAGTTTATATCTCAAGCCGCTTGCCAAGATGACAATATCTGTATCACTGCCCACTAATAAAACGGGCAAATCCATTTCACATTTGGATTTAATGGAAAAATTAAGTCATGCCTTGAAGCCGGATAAATTTTTTGTGCTAAAAGTATGAAAAAAAAGTTATATAATTAAAATAAATGTTTATAATAATTAATGTACTCACAGGCATCTAAAAGCACATTAGAATTCATACGCTTTGAAGCTGAGTTGGAAGATCGAAAACGATTGCGCAGCGCCATAACACGTTTAGATGGCATATCATTGCGTATATCTGGTTTTAGTGAATCATTTCGTGTGCGCGCTACTGAACCAAAGGATGAGTTTCCGACGCGTCATGATTGGGACTCATTCTTTCGCGATGCTCACAGTATGGATGAGATGAAGGCTGGTGAACGTCCAGATACAATACATCTAACGCATTTACCTATAAGATGGTTTTGTCCAAGACATATGGAAAATGATGAAAACGTCAAACCTAGTGAAAGTATTTTTAAACGTATTTTCGAAAAATTTGGCAGTGTTCGCTGTGTTGATATACCAGTGTGTGATCCGTACCGCAATAAAATGAATTCGGACATCAATGGAATGAAGACATTCAGCTATGAACATGGCGTACTATTTGAAGCGTGAGCATATAATTTATGTTTAACTTCTAGGGGCTTTTTACGGTTTTTAGACACTTAACCGCTGAGTGAAAGATTACGCTGTCTGCTGCCAGAAGGGGTTTCTAAAAATTTTGCGCAATAACATTGGATGACATCTGAAAATTATCAGTGTTATGTGATCCAAAAGTTTCGGTCTAGCTGGCTCGGAAATTTATTTGTCTGATATTGCAGATTTCCAGGTCTAAAACTTTATTACATTGCATTTAAATTCTTAAAAAAAAAAAAAAAACAATAGTTATACTTGTATTATTGTTGTAGAAATTGATATGAAAGTACGATCTTTAAAAAAAACACATATCTCATGTGGGATTGAGGTTTTAAGACGTAGATTCGTATCCAAAGATTTTCTGACATTTAATTTCGATATAGGTTGTTAATGGATAAAATTTTTGACAAAGGTGTTGTTTGTGTCCGTGGACAATATATCTGGGCTAAATGGTTGTTGTATCGTTGGTTGATAAGCGACGGGTTTGGCGTTAACGATGTCCCATGAGGGATTTGGAGTCCCAGTTCCTCGCGGCGGCTGCCGTGGTGTGCGTGTAGCGTGCTTTCCTACCACACGGAAGATCCTGTGTCTAATTACAGGGCAAAGCAACACCAAAAATTTAGAAACAATGATTTCCAAAGCAGCACGTCCCTCTTCAGTGATTTGGCAAATACTCCAAGTGTATTTCTGCCATAAAAAGCTTCTCAGTGCAAACTAATCTGACTTGCAAATGCTGCTCGGTGACGGTATAAAACATGTACGTCTAGTTCTGGCAATTTGTACCAAAAATGAAAAGGAGCATGACGCAAATTGGAAGGGAAGCTCGGCCTTTAATCTCTTCGGAGGTTATCGCACCTTGATTTTTTATTTTAGTTTTACATTCATATTTCTAACAGGATTCTGCGTAGGTACGGTTGACAATAGGATGGGACTTTTTAATCTGATTACAAGTGATGTTTTAAAAACCGTTGAACCACAATACGTGTATACATTATTACTCTTTAGTTAATGAATTATATTTATTTAAGTTATGTACAATTCGACGAGTATATGGGCTTCGTACGCGCAATGGACGAGTTTCGTGGTATGAAATTGGTTCGCAAATTTCTAGACAAAACGCAAGCCATTAACATGAATGTTAATTTCGACAAGACAAAACATCTTAGCGATGCACAAATTCAACGACGTGAACGCGTGCGCAAACGCTTAATACAAAAGGCACAAAGTGAGGAAGGAGAACAAGAAAGGAAAAAGAACGAAGAACTTCAAAGACTAGAGCTTGAAAGGTTTGCAATAGTTCATGTTATATCTTTTTTTTCACATTCTAACATTTATAAGTACTTATATCCGAGATTTTTATTTTTTAATGATGCTATATTTTATGTAAATGAAGTGCATTAATTGAGATCTGCATTCTCAGTTGTTGTTATCTTCATATACATTTACTTTTATTTCCATAAAAATAACTTTTATCATAAAATTAAGATTAAGATTTATGGGAAGCCAACTAAAATGTCAGTAAAACTGAAAAAAAAAAATATAGTTAAATAACGCCCAAAACTCTTAAGAAAATGAAGAGTAGCGCAACAAACAAAAAATTACAGGCAAAAAGAAGAGCAATTAAAATTAGCTGAATTAGAGAAGCAACGTGAACGCGAAGAGAAACGCAAGGAGAAACATTTGAAAAAGATACAGGAGAAAGGACAAGTGGAAATCTCACAAAAGATACGCATTGAGGAGCGAAAATTGATGATAGCACAACGCAAGCTTGAGAGCATACGATTATTAGAGCAACTATTTGATCGCATTAAGGTAAAATGCATATAAATTTTTATTTGAAAATGTATATTTATTTTTATTATTATTATTATTATATAGAAAAGAGGTGATAAATCACCAAATTACAATAGAAGGAGCACAAGTAACACAGACCTTCGGCTCTCCTTAAGACTACTTAGTATTTTACTTAAATCTTATATCAATAAAGGTAGTTACATATGCATATATGCATATGTGTACATATATCTATTTGTCTTTTTAAACTAGTTTTTTCAAATTTGACAATTTTAAGAATTTAGCTACTGTTTGTATGTTCTTTAGTTCCATATTTCGCAAATAGTTAGATGGAGTGGTGTTTCCAAAAACTTCGGCACGAGCGTTCTGTAAACTTGTGCATTCGTCTAGAAGATGGACTACAGACAATGACCGGGTAGCACAAAACGGACATTGCGGCTGTGTTTCTCTTTTAATTATATGGCTGTGAGTTACTATAGTGTGGCCGATACGCAGACGTATAAACGCTTTTAAGTCGCTGCATAAAACTTTCTGTGGAAAAACTGGGTTTTCTTCACTTATGTTGTAATTTTTGTAGTGGTGATAGAAGTTTTGCCATTCACTCAATTTGGTTGCACCAAGATGATTTGCAATAAGCCGTCTGAAGTCTGGAGCCAGCATTACTTCGGAAGAGATCAATGGCTCATTTGTGGCCAACTTTGCCCTTTGATCCGCTGCTTCATTGCCTTTGATACCGACATGGCCTGGAACCCACATAATTTTTATCATTTCTGTTTTGTCAGCTAACATCGATCGAAACGATAGTGCAATATCAGATTTATTGTTTGCGTTATTTAACATGTTTATTGCGGATAGGCTGTCAGAACATATTATATATTTTTGTTTGGTTTCAGATGCATATTGCACAGCTAAATATATCGCTAGGGCTTCAGCTGTGTATACTGAGCAAAATGGAAGCAGATGTCCTGCCTTTAACGTATTCTCGTTTGCATCGACAACCGCAAACGCAGTGACTGAATTTAATCTCGAGGCGTCAGTGTATAAGAAGTGCCATTCATCGTTTGCAAAGCCTGAGGCTAATTCCTTAAAGAGCTGTTGGTACACGACCGGGCTAGTTACACTTTCCGATGTCGGATTAGGTCCGTGCAAATGATGTCCTTAAAGCACTGCCATGATGGAGGTTTGTTATTTGTAGGCCTTATAGGGGTGGAGTTTAAGCCCAGCTCTCTGGCCAACAACACGCATTTTGCTATCGTGGAGGGTTGCCTTAGTTGCCTCTTTCTTTTGGCTTCGGCTGTTGATAAATTGTAAATCAAACTGTTATTGCCATGCAGTACCTTCGGGATGAGTTTTAGCGTGCTGTGCTTTACTCGCTCACTTATAGATGGAAGTCCTGCTTCTGCTAGTACGCAATTTAGTGGTGACTTAGGAAAAGCACGGATGCTTCTTCGAGCTGCTGTGTGGTACGGTGGGGTAACTAGTTTTAGGTTACTTTTTGAGCAATGTCCGTAAATGGCTAGTCCGTAGTCTATCTTTGATAAGATTAGTGCCTTTGTGATATTTATTAGTGTTGCAGTGTGTACCAAGCAGTGCTTGGACGAAAGATATTTTATAATATTAAGACGTACTGTTAGACATTCTTTTAGATATTTACAATGGTCCTTAAACGTAAGCTTTTTATCAAAAATAACTCCAAGGAATTTTAGACTAGAACTATTGGCAATATTTACATTATTTAAGCTTAAACTTATAGGTGGGCAGATGTGCTTTCTGCAAATGTGGAATATCTTACATTTTTCATGTGCAAGAGAGGCACCTGACGACTTTGACCAGATGGAAATGTCTACAAGGATGTCATTAAAATCTTTCTGTACTAGAGAGTGTTCTTTGCATTTTGTGAATAAAAGCACATCATCAGCATAGATAACGTGAGATATCCTTTTGTACTTAGTGAATATACTATTAATTTCATCAAATGCTATAACAAATAAAACAACGGATAGGGGCGAGCCCTGTGGTATGCCGTTGTATAGCTTACGCGTATTTGAATAACTATTGTTAACTTTAACAGAGAATGTTCTGTTCAATAAGAATGTTTTAACGAAGTTGTATATTTTAGAGCCGACTTTCCATCTGGCGAGTTGTCTCAGGACTAGATGAATTCCAATCCTGTCGTAGGCCTTTTCAAAATCGAGGCTAAGCGTGAAAACATGATTTTTGGTTGATACAGAGTTAGAGATAAAGTTGTCAAAAACTAGGAGTGCGTCCATTGTTCCTTGCTTTTCTTTGAACGCGGTCTGGTGTGAGCTAATGCACTTATTTCTAAGTGGAAACCACATGATCCGCTTCGCGACGATTCGTTCTGGTACCTTGCTTAAACAGGCAAGGAGAGAGATCGGTCTATATCCAGAAACCTCCGTGACGCAGTCCTTTTTTTTGAGTATTGGTATTACAACTGCGTGTTTCCACATCTGAGGGATAACACCTTGATCGATTATACTATTGTAGAGGTCGACAACTCTTTCTTTGACCTGGATAGGGAGGTTTTTGAGCATAGGATAAGATATTCTATCTCTGCCAGGTGTTTTACCAGACATGGTGCCAATTGTGAGGTCATATTCAAAAGTTGTTACAGGACATTCAATCTGTTTATTAATCGATGAATAAGGCATATGATATTCTTCGTTTACAACATCATATTTCTGGTCCGTGAAATCTTTGTGAAAGTTCGAGTCTTTCGAATAATCTGACCATACAGTTGAGAAATGGTTTGCAATCTTATCTGATTCGTAAATGGGCCCACTGTTAGTTTCTATAAATTTGATGAAGTGTGAATCATTTGAGCATGTAAGTATTCTGATGTCGGTCCAAACTTTTCTGGGGTTGGAGGAAGGGTTTATGGATTCTGTAAGCTCTTCGAGGCTTTTGCGCTTGGCTTCTTTCATTTCTCTTTTAAATAGAGCATTGGCTCTTTTATAGTTCAACAAGTTGGCTTCTGTTCGGCCTTTACGATAAATGCACCACATATTCTTTTTATGTTCCCTTAGTGTGGAGAGGGTACTAGACCAGTATGGGACAATCTTTTGAGGGGCTTTGAATGTGTTTGCGGAATTGAAAAGTGCGCAGCTGTACGAATGGCTCTGTGCAGAGTAGCTGCTTCTTTGTTGACGTTATTCGACTTTTTAGCTTCGACAATGGTTTGGCAAGCTATTGTTTGAAATTTGGACCAGTCTGCTTCATCGGTTTGGAATTTCGGTTTGGGGCGAGCTGAGGTTGAGCTGCCGACCGTGAGTTTTGTGATTACAGGGAAGTGGTCACTACCGTGTAAGAACTCTAATGTTGATGAAGTGAATTTTGGGGCAATTTCGGCCGAGCACATTGTAACATCTACGTTAGTTAGAGTTTTGTGCGACGAGAAGTGGGTTGGCGCTTTGTCGTTCAGGACGACGAGGTTCTCTGTGAGAATTAAATCCTCTAGTGTCCTTCCTCTCTGATTTGCTACATCTGAACCCCATAGCGGACTCCACGAGTTGAAATCACCTGTTATAATGACGTGGGTGTTGAAAGTAGGAACTAATCCCCTTAAGTCATCCAGATTAAATGTTTGCTGTGGAGGGATGTATACACACACCATAGTAAATCTGAAGCCTAAATCGATTTCAATAGCGATTGAACAAAGTCGCGATTGAACAGGGATATATTTGTGTGGAATGCCTTTTTTGACAAGGACCGCGATGCCTTGTTTGCCAGAGGTGTTATGGGGTAAATTGTGGAAATAGTGTGTATACGAATTCGAGATATTTGCGGTTTTGTTGCATAGTAGGTGCGTTTCCTGCAGCGCTATGAATGATGGTGAGTGCTCTTTGATTAAGAGTTGTAATTCGTGTGAGTTATTGAAAAGTCCTTTCATATTCCATTGCAGTATGCCAAAGTGCATTTGGTAAAAATGAGCAAAGGTTTTAACTAAAACTAAAAAAGAAAAAGAGGGGGTTATTTCGACATCTCAACATCCGAGTCCGAAGATCACGGGTATGTTGAGCAATAGTCGTTTTGTTCTAAAAGTTGTTTAGTGAGGTTTGTGATGGGAGAGAAGGTAGATGGTGCTGACTGAGCCCAACTAGCAGTTGTTGATATTGAAGGTGAGTCTGTGGAGGTGGTTGTGGTGGTGTTGTCGCGTTCGGACAGTGATAGTGCGGTTGTTAAAGTTATGCTTTCATTCGAGATGATGTTAACTGTTGTTGGTTTTCTAATATATTGGGAAGTTGGTGTTGCTGGGGTGTTGGAGAAGGTGGTGGTTGTGGTGTTGTTGCTATCGGATGATGATGGAGCTACTGTTTCTTTGGATTTGAGATCAGTAAAGGAGAATCTATTGTTTTCTTTAGACAGGGTGCTAGAAGTACCTGGCTTATCTTTGAGATTGGAGGTTACTGGAGGAGTGCTAGTTTTGTTAGCGGATGGTGGATTTAATTTTGTAGGGTGATTTTTGGTTGCGCCAGCATAAGAAGTGGGTGATGAAGTTTGTGGGAATTGTGCGAGGTACTGTGACCTTGCCTGCTTTAGTGTGCATTTTTGTCGAATTTTTATTTTCAGAATTTCTTTCTGTTGTATAAATTTGGAACACTTGTTTGAATTGGAGGGGTGCTCCTCTTCACAGTTGGCGCACTTTGTGCGTGAACAATTCTTGTCGCTATGGAGAGGTAAACTGCAATTTACACATAAGGGATCGTTTTTACAGTACTTTGCTGTATGTCCTAATAACTGGCATGTTTTGCAGCGCATTGGGCTGGGGATGTACTCCCTAACTTTCACTTTATAATATATAATAATAATTTATTTATTTACGGTCTTTAAGACCTAGTTCAAGGTAAAAAAAAGTATATATATATATATAAATAAATTGTATACATTACATGCTTAATGACTTACAGTATAAAAATAATTTTGCTTTAAACTTATTAATATTTTCACAGTCTTTTATCGCATTTGGTAATTCATTGTACATTTTATAACCTATATATTCTAAAGTCTTCTTCGCGAACTCCGTTCTTACTCTAGGCAGTCTTATATTTCCGCTGCTTCTAGTTCCATAGTTATGTATTTCATGATTAAAATGTATTCTCCCGTTGAGATAATTCGGTGTTATTCCTAATTTCATATGATGTATAAATTTCAATGTGAAATAATATATCGACTGTTTTACACTGAGCCAGTTTAACATATTTAGCATTGTAGTTTTTGGTGTTCTAAGCGAACATTTTAAAATTAATCGCATTGCCTTGTTTTGTTGTATCTGCAGTTTTTTTATTTGTGTGTCATTTGCTAATAGCAGGATTGTTGGACAATAGATAAAGTGCGGTTCAATAATTGATCGATACACTAATAATTTGTGTCGTTGACTAATATATTTACAAGTTCTGTACATAAAACCAATTTTTTTTGCAATTTTGTTTTCTAAATAACTTATGTGTTCTCCAAATCTAAGGTTTTTGTCGATCCAGACTCCTAGGTATTTGATCTTGTCTACTTGCTGAATTTCAACATTTCTTATCTTCAGAGTAATATTGCTAAGGTTATTGGCACCCATAATGCTTTGATTTTTGCAAAATATCATACTTTTGGTTTTATCCACGTTCACTTTCAACTTTCTATGGCATAGCCATTTGTAAAGGGAGTCTAAGTCTTCTTGCATTTTCGATACCGCAAAGCCCGCACTTCTTTCACTAATGGTTATCAATGCATCATCCGCAAATAGTCGAATATTGCAATATTTCAAGCATTCTTTAATATCGTTAATATATATTGTAAACAATAGCGGTGCCAATACTGAACCTTGCGGTAGCCCAATATGTACATCAGCAACCGGTGAAACTGCACTTCCAATTATCGTCTTCTGTTTTCTATTACTCAAATAGCTTCTGAACCATTCCAAGGATTTTCCTCTTATCCCATTATTAAACATAACATTCAGCAGTTCCTCTCTATCCACAGTTTCAAAAGCACGTTTTAAGTCTAAAAAGACTGAGATCACAACTTTCTTATCAGTTATATCCTCTTTCCATTCCGCAATAACCATATTCAGTGCGGTTTCGCAAGAATGGCTTTTCCTAAACCCAGATTGTTCAGGTATAATAATTTGGTATTTATCTAGATATGCCACTAATTGATTTTTAACCACCGTTTCCATAATTTTTTCATCTGCGGGTAGCGTATTAATTGGGCGCAGTTCCTCTGGCCTTACTGTATTTTTGACTTTTTCCGCAGGTACTATAGTTGATACTTTCCAGCAATTTGGAACAATGCTACTGTTTATTGATTCATTTATTATATCTTTGTAGAAGTGAGCAATGTAAATCATGGCATCTTTAAATACCCCCTCCGACAAAAGCTTTTTTCCACCATATTTGTTTCTAAAAGATTTAGTAATGTTCATTATATCATCTAACTCTACGTCGGTGAATTGAAAAGTTTCAATTGCATTATTTACACTTGTTTCTGCCGCAATTGGAATTATTTCAATGCTATCATTAATTTCAGCTATGCTCTGTACAAAAAATGTATTTAGGGCATTGGCTATATCGTATTCCTTCTCGAGGCATTCACCGTTAATTACTATTTTGCTAACGACCTTTCTGTCATCGGTGAGCTCAGCAAGATGTTTTAAAGACTTCCACATCCGCTTCATGTCTCCTGCACTATCGAGCACTTTATCTTCCATATATTTCTTCTTTTTATACATAACAGTTTTTTTATATATTTTTTTTATGCCATTATAATCCACCCAGTTGCCAGTATTTCTAGCAGTATTATAGAATTCAAATTTTCTTTTGTGCAGTTCCTTTAGCTCACGGTCATACCACTTATTCCTCAGTTGTATTTGGATCCTCTTCTCATACGTCAATGCTTGCATAGCTTCAGTTAAAATATTGTTCAGGATCTCAGTTCTACGTTCTATGCCTACATGAGACACAGAGCTAAAGTCGCACGTTCGCAGCAGATTTAAAAGATTTTCTGCGCTATAGTACTCCCAGTTGGTAACAGTAGCAACTTTTCTCATTTTGCAATATTTAGCTGTTGGTACTTTGAAATGAATTGTTTCATGATCGGAAATTTTATATCCACTTACATGTTCAGTTTTAACTTGCTCATTATTGCTGAAGAGTAAGTCTATTTTCGTAGAGGAGTGCTCAGTTATTCTTGTGTTGAAATTTATTCTTTGTACCATAGCCATTTGTGCAAATAAACTTATAAGCTGGTTTGAGTATGTTGATGATATATTCATATTAATGTTAAAATCTCCAACTATTATAATGTTGTCAGATTCCCTGAGGTGTTCATTGATGACATTGTTTAAGTATGTCATGAAGTCAGCATCACTGCTATTTGGTGAGTGATAGAGTACACCAATTTGCCATTTTAACGCATATTTTTTAAGTTTTATGACAATGCACCACACATTCCTGTCAATAGCTTTATTACACACTATGCTATATTGTAAATTTTCATGTACATACATTAGAACACCACCTGCCACGAGACATCGATAGACTCTGGTAATTTATACAAATCAAAGGTTAGTAACACCACACCACTCTCTTTTGACTTATCGTCGAACTTTTTAAATTTGTACACGGAGACCACCCCTTGGGGCTCCAAGTTTTTCACAATTTCATCTTCTGGCACGTGGCTTAGGTAAGGAGCATAGACTGTACCTTTTACGAAGTTTAGGTTCTCGTGATACTTACACTTTATTTCACAAATTCCTGCTAATTGTTTAGCTGCTAGGAATTTTTGGGCTACCTGTATATTCTGCACAAGGAGCAGGAGGCTTCCGTCTCTAAGCTCTGATACGCTGATGATATCTTTGCTTATGATTTGGAGCGATTTTTCAACTGCAAAGCATGAGAAATGCGTAAGTGATTTGTTTTCGTTTATTGCGGATACCACTTTAGGATTTGTTCTAGCCTGAACTGGATCAGGTAGAGAAGGAAATTCGCTAAATTTTTTTCGTTTTTTTCAGAGGGGGGACTATTTGCCAACAGGGCAAACCTGTTGTCCCCCAGGTTAGAGGCCCGGCGGGCCATGATGAAAAATTTACACCAGCACTTGAAACCCTCAGCACGTGTTGTTTGAAAAAAAAAAATTATGTGCAAGAGAATAGAGGTAACTGTTACCTATGTGTGTTAATGCACTAGTGTAGGTCAAACGAATTGAGAGCACAGGAAAAAAAAAATCAACAACTGTTCACGCTGAAAGCTAGTCGGAGACTGTATATTTATTTTTAAATGTTAATCTATATAGTAGGACTAACTCTATACACAGTACATTCAACCAAAGTATTCAACTAGACTCAAACAAAATATGCACATTTTGTTATATATTCCCAATTGGCCCACAGGAAATTAGGGGGCATTTATTAGTATAAGAGAGGGAAAAGAGAGAAGAACGTTTGACACAATCTAAGTTACTGTTAGGAGGTTATAGCACAACTCGCATTAGAGAAATAATAGGCCTCTCGAAAGATGCCCTAAGAATCCTAACTGTTATTCTTACAGAATATTGTAGGCAGAAACTGGGCATACTATAGATCGATTCGAGATCAGTGCACAGTAGGCCAATGGTCGCAGTGCAATACTTAATAAATTATGTATCTATCTATATATTCCCAAACCTGTTCCGGTGATTTTGTTTTCTTGCATATTTTACTTCACCTTCATCATTCGTTTGAAGGTTGGAACCCTTATGGCATATCCTAAATTTCACTATTGATCAACCTTTTTCTTAGAAAAGAAAAAGAAAGAAAGATAGAAACCTGACCAATTTAGTTCAGCCAATTGTCTGACGAAAGTTTTTCGGGTATACCTTTCATTTGATACCTTAGTTGCAATATATTGCACCACCGACCTATAAAATGGGCATGGTCGTCAGCCGAGCTCGCTCTTATTTTCTTAATGACTTAATGGTAGGTAGCGCAGCCCTTGTAGGATGCCCCTCAAAAATATTCTCTTCAAAAAATATTTAACAAAAATTACATTTTTATTCCCCTTACAGCTAAAACATGAAGGCAAACGCTCCAGATATGGTGAAAATAATAGAAATAAACTGGATCAACGGGAGCGATTAGTTGAAAAGTATAAAGTGGCTACCGAGAAACTGCTCGACGATCAGAAAAAGAAAGTCGAAGAAATCAAAACAAAAACGCCATTGATGGGACTTTTGAAGAGTCGCAGATCTCGCCGTTCTGAAAGTTCAGACGCTGATGCAGAAAAGTCAAAACAGAAATCAGCTACCGTCGCACCTACGCCCACCGATGTAACCAATGCAATACCAGCTGTTGGTCTCAATCCATTAAATCCCTTTAAAGCTGTAGCAGCATTTGCGGCTGCGGGTGGTGCTGCGCCTGGTACTTTGCCTCCAGGTTATCCACCTGAAGCAGCCAGTGAATGGATGAAGCAATTTTCTATGTTTCCATATGTACAAAATATGTTTGGTGGTATGTCTGCGCTTTACCGACATCCAACACCTTTTCCTGTATCCATGAATTATCGTGGTTATGCGCCACGTATGCGCGGAAGAGGCCGTGGACGTGGTCGTGGCAGAGGTGGTTACGATTCTTCATATTATAACAACCACAAAAATAGCTATGATGATGAACAGTACGATGACGAGGATTACCGCAAGGAATCATATGGACGTTCCAGGTAATTATAGAAGGAAATTTGTAGCTAATTTTACGAATAGGTATTGTTTTTTCTTAAATTTTCGTTATACAGAAATCGTTCACGTAGTCGTTCATATACACGCTCACGCTCACGAAAACGTCACTATTCAAAACGCAGTCGCTCACGTTCACGCAGCCGTAGTCGCAGTCGAAGTCGTAGCCGTTCCAGACAACGTCGTACGCGCAGTCGTTCACGTTCGGAGCGTCGTACACGTTCACGCTCCTACTCACGTTCGCGTTCAAAAACTAAACGCAACTCACGCACACGCGAGGACTCAAAATCACGAAAATCACACTCACGTTCACGCTCCAAGAGTGCTGGACACGGTCAACGTACCAATAAGAAACTTGTATCCACACGTCGTTCATATTCTACTTCCGAATCATCACGCTCACGCTCCAGATCACGATCACGTATACGTTCAAAACGTTCGTGGTCACGTCGCGGTGAACGTTCATCTAAGCAACATGTTGTATTAGAAACTGACAAGTTAGTACGTTCAGCTGAGGAAATGCAACGTAAAATTGAAAAGGTCACACAGGATCGTATGCGACAAGAAGAACGTGTGATAAAAGAAAACTTCCGACACTGCAAACCCAACTCAACGCACAGCACAACGACGAATTCAGGCAGTACAGATATGGCGAATGCAATTGTAACAAGCTCTGAGAATCATATACAAGATCAAAATACAAAGTCAAATGGTAACAATAATGGTAGCATCACAGCTGTGGTCTCCGAAGACAATGCGACACATGCGGCTGATAAAAGGAATGATGAGGATCATGAGCAGCGTAGTTGTAGTAAAGAACGTGTACGCAGGCTTTCACATCGTTCATCTACATCGAGGCGTAATTCTTATGAACGCGAAGTTGATGGGGTTTGAAATTGGGGGGAATATCAAATTTTGCAGACAAATTTAGGTTGACTTACAAATGTTAAAGAGAAACATTAACATGCAATTTAAGATGAAGTATTCTTCTATCTAATTAAAAGTAAATTATATAATACCTAAGTAGAATACTTAAGTAGACGTAAATATTTCAAATCTTACTATGTTGATATGTTTAAAATAAAAATGTAGCTTTACATTAATATGTATTAAGTATTAAAAGCTAACTTGACCGTGCAAATTTTAGCGATCACAGTCACTAATCAAATTAAAAACAATGTCGAAGACAGCGGAAAATGCGTTTACAACCAGAACCTTTTATAATTCGTTATGCGATTGTTTCTGCTTTATTACGTTTTTAGTGAAAATATGTGTCTCATTGGAACATTTGGAGCATGAATGAAATGTAAGTACTACAGTTTATTAATTACGTGAGGTTATTGATTGCTGATATTATCAATAACAAAAACAATTGTATAAAGCAATATGAGCATGTCTTGCACTGGAAGGGTCTACCCTTCCCCATGTCTTTTTAAAAGGTGGACCGCAAATTATCTGGGTGGCCGGCAGGCATCGGTGCAATTTAGAAACGCAACATCAAAACCAAGAAGACTTAAACAAGGGGTACCACAGGGTGGTATCTTATATCCACTTTTGTTTAACTTCTACATATTAAAGCTACCTTCGCCACCAGAAGGAGTTAATATCGTTTCCTACGCCGATGACTACGCAATATTGGCCGCAGGCCCAGGCCCACAGATGGATGAGCTTTGCAACAAAATAAAAGGCTACCTCCCTGATCTCTCCAGTTTTTTCACCTCGCGAAACCTGACATCACCGACTAAATCATCGGCGACCTTATTTACAACATGGACGTCCCAAATGTCGACCATTTTGAACATCACTTCAATGGCACTGCGCTGCCGACTGTCTTACAATCCAAAATCTTGGGTGTGAGGTTCGATCAGGATCTACATTTTGATGAGCATGCAGCCGCAATTGTACCGAAACTCCAGAGCCGTAATAAAATCCTTAAATCTCTTGCGGGCAGTACTTGGAGGAAAAGATAAAGAAACGCTCATTACCACTTACAAAGCAATTCGCCAGCCGATGCATGCTGTCGCCAAGCCTAAAGACTACTCACTGGAAGAAGCTTACAGGCCGGCCAAAATACTGCCCTCAGAACCGCCACGGGTTGTCTTCTTATGTCCTCAGAACACCATCTACATAATGAGGCCAGAATACTCACCATCAGGGAGAGAAATGAAATGCTAACCAAACAGTTCCTGTTGAATACCCAGAAACCTGGGCATCCCAACAGACATCTCATTGATGAGTCAAAACCGCCCAGGGGCTTAAGGAGTCATCTCCGTAAGCAATGTGAGGAACTACGGCACCTGGGAACTCAGCCGTATGTATGTATGTATGTCGGACCTCTATGTCGGGGATTGCCCGGTGAATCCTGTATTCAAAGAACTATACCCGAAACTTGCAGAAGAGGAACGCACACTCCCTAGGGAAACGTGAGTCACTCTAGCTCAACTTCGATCTGGATACTGTAACAAGTTAAACTTACCTATCCAGAATCAGCTCCGACATACAGAATATATGACCTGCTTGCAATGTGTCCCCACATGACACCAACCATCTCTTCAATTGTAATGTGGAACCAACGCCTCTTAACACCCCTCTCATTATGGTCCACACCTGTTGAAACAGCAAGTGTCCTTGCGCTCCCGTTAGAGGACATTGATGACAATTTGTGATCGGTCACACCTATTGGATGGGGCGAAGCACTGCTACAACGACAACAACAAAGAAAATTACGCGATACGTCGGTCGTATAAGTTTAATGGGGGTTGTTGTTGTAGCGATAAGGACACTCCCCGAAGGTCTTGGGAGTGTTATCGAGTTGATGGTCCTTTGCCGGATGCAGATCCAGTACCAAGCCCGACCATCTCGGGAACGATTTGTTATGACCACATGCGGCATTCTAGGCCATCCCGCCCTGTTCGGGTCGCCAGAGCCTCGGCTGTTAATGAAACAGAATTCGCCACGGATAGGTGAGGTTGACAATTGGGTTTGGAGAAGCTATGTATTGCGCTGGCAACCTCAAAGGGCTGCGCTACACAAACCCCTTGAATCTGATATTTTAGTCGCCTCTTACGACAGGCATACCTTCGAACCCGCTGAGGGCTGTAACATACGATTGCAAAATAAGTTCGATTTATTTTGAACGAATTGATTTTTATAGGACCAAAAGTACGTTGGAATATGTTTTAAAGTCATATAAAAATAGCGAATTGGTTGTAAAAATATCAAAACATAATTTGTCCCAATATTCAACATTTGTTGTTGGAGCGATAAGTACACTCCCCTAAGGCCATGGGGAGTTTTATCGATGTTGATGTTCCTTTACAGGATGTAGATCTGGTACGTTCCGCTTACAAGCACCAAGAAACGATTTGGAATTACCACATGAAACCTAGGCTATCCTGCCCTCCCACCCCCTAAATCTATGAAGATCTTGGGGTCGCCAGAGTCTCGGCTGTTAAAGAAACAGGATTCGCCACGGGTAGGTGAGGTTGACAATTGGACCGAAGAAGCTTGAAAGTTTGCGCTACACATCCCCTTGAATCAATTTGGTATTTTAGTCGCCTCTTACGACAGGCATACCTGTCGCAGGTATATTCTAAGCCCGCTAACCCGCTGGGGGGTCGTGCCTAGGGTCGCTCAAAAGCTCATCCTCGAAGCAGCTCACAGCGAAATTGATCCATACCTTTTTGCTTCGTGATGGTATTGCACCTAAACTCGCTGCAAGGGATTGGATCTGCTGCGTTTACCAGGATAACATATATTTCGGTTCGCTGTGCATGGTTTCCGTGGTTCAAAACGTCCCTTGCTCCCGTCAAGGGCGTCCTGCAGTCCACCTATCTTTTACATCTTCTAATAACTCCGATCTTGCCCGCGGCAATGCCACTCGATAGACCGCACTAAACTTCCGCTGTTGGCCGCTCCTAATAGTAGCCACCAACTTCAACAGCAGAAACATACCGTTTGGTGGATGCGTTCGTTACAGCGTTATTTTGATTAAATAGTTCAGGGCTGAGACAAAGTCTTCATGCCATCAAAGCACTTCCCCGAACTCACTGAAAACATCACGAATATTAAGAACTTCTTTATCGGTGCATTGCTGCGATACGCCAGATCGAAACTCCGAACAGTTAATGCGTGTAACGTCTACAAAATCTGAAGTCTCGCATTCAAACTGTCACCACTCGTCAGATATCTACAGGGCAACTGCGTTGACTGTTAGCCGATGCTTACACTATGTATCTTACCTGTTGTTGTTGTTGTTGTTGTTGTTGTTGTTGTTGTTGTTGTTGTTGTTGTTGTTGTTGTTGTTGTTGTTGTAGCGATAAGGTTGCTCCCCGAATGCTTTGGGGAGTGTTATCGATGTGATGGTCCCTTGCCGGATACAAATCCGGTACCATAGCACCATTAAGGTGCTAGCCCGACCATCTCGGGAACGATTTATGTGGCCACATTAAACCTTCAGGCCATTCCCTCCCTCCGTACCCCCAAGTTCCATGAGGAGCTTGGGGTCGCCAGAGCCTCGTCTGTTAGTGAAACAGGATTCGCCGCGGATAGGTGAGGTTGACAATTGGGTTTGGAGAAGCTATATATTGCGCTGGCAACCTGAAAGGTTGCGCTACACAGCCCCTTGAATCTGGTATTTTATTCGCCTCTTACGACAGGCATACCTACCGCGGGTATATTCTGATCCCCTAACCCGCTGGGGTATGTATCTTACCTCCTACCCGAACACCAAATTGATCGAACAGCCGGCGTCATAACTGGAAAAACTGAACATTTACTCACCTTACAAAACCTAGGGGAATGGAAAGAGTGCAAATCATTTATTTTATTACGCCGCCTTTACATTCCGACAGATGTTCGACAAGAGACGAGAGTTCCAAAACTTAATTTATTCGGCTTCGATCCGACGGCAGAATACATACGAATTTTCTTCAACCCGTCACATCCACAAGTTAAAGACCTTAATCACGAAATCAGGCGACTGGTAAATCAACATAAAATGGCCAAATGGGAACTGCAGCCACTGCGGTCAAATTTCAAGTCCGCGTTTAATTGTACAAAGCATAATGGCATAATTTGTAATGCATCCTTCGGTAGACAAGGTCAGTCAGGGCACAAAAACCTGGTTGCACTCATTATCATTACTGCCACTCGGGTTGTAAACACAGTTGAGGACAAAGAGCTCCTCTCTGAAAAAATGCAAATATGCAGGAGTACTGCACTTATAAAAACCAGCGCATAAGAGATCCCATTTAATTTGTTGCGTCCCTCCCACAAATTGTCATCCTCCCAGCAGCTCCTTGCAGCAGGACTGCTCCATATTCTCTTACTCCGGGAAGCGATCGAATCCAATCCGGGTCCGTCCTGAGAAATAATTTTGCTGCATCTGCCGGAAAAGAATCTTTTTAGGACGGTCATACTCTGTTCAGTGTGTCTCGTGCAAGGGATGGTTGCATCGGACAGGTTGTTCTGGGCTTGATCCCAAAACCCGGCGTCCACGTAACTTTTGTTGTTGTTGTTGTTGTAGCGATTTGGTTACTCGCCGAAGGCTTTGGGGAGTGTTATCGATGTGATGGTCCTTTGTCGGATACAGATCCGATATGCTCCGGTAACACAGCACCATTAAGGTGCTGGCCCGACCATCTCGGGAACGATTTATATGGCCACATTGAACCTTCAGGCCATCCCTCCCTCCTCACCCCCAAGTTCCATGAGGAGCTTGGGGTCGCCAGATCCTCGTCTGTTAGTGAAACGGGATTCGCCGCTCGAAGGTGAGGTTGACAATTGGGTTGGAGAAGCTATATATTGCGCTACACAACCCCTTGAATCCCTCCACGTAACTTTTATAAATCTTTTGTGGCTCCTTGCTGTTCACGCCCAAGGGTGTCCCGTAGTCTACGCCTAAGCGCGCCCCCCCCCCCCCCCCCCCACTACCTTCCAGCAGCCGCGCTGCTCACAACAAGTACCCGCTGCTGTTCGCGCCCCGCGGTGCCAACAACTCAAACAGCTGATACCACTCATAACTACTACCTTCGTAGTAGAGTTGGTAGAAATGCTGAGCATCAGCCCCTGCCCCCGCCTTCTCCCCCCCCCCCCCCCCTCTTTTCCGGCAGCAATCGTGCAGGTCGGGGAAACAGACTCTTAGTCCTGCCTTGGGTGGTGCCACTTTACTAGATGTTCTGGTCTCCGCGAAGGCAACCCACCGACGGGTTTCATCGCGCCATGTTGCCAGGTCGCAAACCCAAATCATCCGGGTACCCCAATGCTTGCCCAAGGACGCCCAGTCCCAGGGCCGTAGTCACCCGTCACTTACCCTCAGAGTGGTGGCGTCTCCCCTTATGCACTTCAGAATTCTGCAGTTATACTGTAATGGACTAACTGGGAAGATTACGGAGATAGTCGATTTCATGAAGCTGCACAACATCCGCATTGCTGCGATTCAAGAGACTAAACTAACAGCAAGATCTGCATTGCAGACCTGCTCTGGGTATAATTTCCACAGGAAAGACCGCGAGAGCGGAAATGGAGGCGGCCTCGCGTTTATCATACACCACTCTGTGCAATATTATATATTTGATCCTGGCATCGACTGCAGGGACAATGTCTTAGAACGTCAAGGCCTATCTGTCCGGTCAGGCGATGCAAACCTAGAAATCATCAACATCTACATCCCTCCTGCCACATGTTGCCCCAGTAGATACCGCCCTAATATCAGGGCCTTACTCACTGGCAACAATCGCATTATCTTAGGCGATTTCAATGTCCATCATGATCTATGGCATTCAAACTTGCGGGCGGACAGTAGGGGTGAGATGTTGGCGGATCAAATAGAAGAAACGACGTTCTGCATAATAAACGGAGACGCCCCCACACGTATGGTAGGAAGCTGTCAGAGCTCGCCAGATATCTCAATCGTGAGCGCAGAACTCGTAAACTGCGTCAACTGGCAGCTTAATGTAACATTCCGACCACCTGCCCATACTTATTTCGCTCGAGCGTACCGCCGACTTCATCGTCACCGAAAAACGCACTTTCATAAACTTCAAAAAAGGAAAGTGGGAAGAATATAAATCTTTTACAGACACCCGCTACAGGTTGTAACCTCTCTACCGGTGTGGGTAAACTTTGGTCCACCGTAAAGTCCCTATCGAATCCGACTAAGCACAAAGACAAAGTTTCCATCGCCTTTGGCGACAAAGTGCTGTCGAATGCGAAAAAATGCGCGAGCGCTTTCTGCCGACAATATATAATGCATCCTACGGTCGACAAAGATAGACGGAGAGCCAATAGACACGCACATAAACACAAATTCAGCGCCAATTCACCAATCACCATCACCGCTAAAGAGGTTGAGGACGCCATTGGTCGCGCTAAACCATCCAAAACAGTGGGCCCAGACGGCATAGCCATACCGATGCTTAAAAGCCTAGGGAAAGAGGGTTTCAAATATTTAGCGCATGTCTTCAACCTGTCTCTTTCCACTTTGTCATACCCGAGAAATGGAAAATGGCCAAGGTGGTCCCGCTACTAAAGCCTGGGAAACCAGCTAACATAGGTGAGTCGTATCGTCCGATATCTCTCCTATCGCCAGTGGCAAAGACGCTTGAAGCCATTTTGCACCCTTATTTCCAAGCAAATTTGCAGCTAGCCCCTCATCAGCATGGCTTCAGAAAACTACATAGCACTACCACCGCGCTAAATGCCATTAGCACCCAGATAAATTGCGATTTAAATCAATACCCCCACCATAGAACAGTACTCGTAGCGCTAGACCTATCAAAAGCTTTTGATACAGTCAACCATGGCTCGTTACTGCAAGACCTGGAAGGGTCTACCCTTCCCCCATGTCTTAAAAGGTGGACCGCAAATTATCTGGGTGGTCGGCAGGCATCGGTGCAATTTAGAAACGAAACATCAAAACCAAGGAGAATTAAACAAGGGGTGCCACAGGGTGGTGTCCTATCACCACTTTTGTTTAATTTCTATATATCTAAGCTACCTTCACCACCGGAAGGAGTCACAATCGTTTCCTACGCCGATGACTGCACAATAATGGCCACAGGCCCAGGCCCAAAGATCGATGCGCTATGCAATAAAAAAATAAACGGCTACCTCCCTGATCTCTCCAGTTTTTTCGCCTCGCGAAACCTGGCATTATCACCGACTAAATCTTCCGCGACCTTATTTACAACATGGACGTCCCAAATGTCGACCATTTTGAACATCCACGTCGATGGCACTACCCTACTGACTGTCCTACACCCCAAAATCTTGGGTGTGACGTTCGATCAGGATCTACATTTTGGTGAGCACGCAGCCGCAATTGTTCCGAGAATTCAGAGCCGTAACAAAATCCTCAAATCCCTCGCTGGCAGTACCTGGGGAAAAGATAAAGAAACGCTCATGACTACATACAAAGCAATTAGCCAGCCGATTACGTGCTACGCGTCACCCATATGGTCGCCAAGCCTAAAAATTACCCACTGGAAGAAACTACAGGTCTGCCAAAATACTGCTCTCAGAATCGCCGCGGGCTGTCTTATGTCCCCAGAACACCATCTGCATAATGAGCCGAGAATACTCTCCATCAGGGAGAGAAATGAGATGTTGACCAAACAGTTTCTATTGAATACCCAGAAACCTGGGCATCCCAACAGACATCTGATTGATGAACCAGCACCGCCTAGGGGCTTAAGGAGTCATCTCCGTAAGCATTTTGAGGAAATACGGCACCTGAGAACCCAGCCGTATGAAGCGAAAAAACACAAGCAGGTCCTTGGTGAACTCCATAAACAGGCGTCGGACCTTTATGCCGAGAATTGCCCGGTGAATCCAGTACTTACGTTCTGGATACAGTAACAGGTTAAACTCTTACCTATCCAGAATCAACCCCGACATACAAAATGTATGCCCCGCTTGTAATGTGTCCCCACATGACACCAACCATCTCTTTAATTGTAATGTGGAACCAACGCCTCTAACACCCCCTTTCCTTATGGTCCACCCCTGTCGAAACGGCAAGTTTCCTTGGACTCCCGTTAGAGGATATTGATGACAATTTGTGATCGGTCGCGACTATTAGGTGGGGCGAGCATTGCTACAACAACAACGGCTCATAAGAGAATCATATCATACGCCTGTCGTATGAGGCGACTAAAATACCAGATTCAAGGGGCTGTGTAGCGCAACCCTTTCAGGTTGCCAGCGCAATATATAGCTTGTCCAAACCCAATTGTCAACCTCACCTATCCGTGGCGAATCCTGTTTCACTAACAGACGAGGCTTTGGCGACCTCAAGCTCCACATGGAAATTGGGGGTGGGGAGGGAGGGATGGCGCTTCCAAAGGCCGTCGGTACTATGTACCGGAGCGACTCGAGATTCTTCCCGACCAAGGACTGCCATTTCAGTGTAACCCCATTCAATTTGTTGCGTCCCTCCCACAAATTTTCATCCTCCTTGCAGCGGGACTGCTCCGGGAAGGTATCGAACCCAATCCGGGTCCGTCTCCTGACCCCGGTCCTGAGAAATGGTTTTTCTGCATCTGCCGGAAAAGAATCTTTTTAGGACGGTCATACTCTTGTCAGTGTAAGGGATGGTTGCTTCGGACAGGTTATTCTAGGCTAGAACCCAAAACCAGACGCCCACGTAACTTCTATAAATCTTTTGTGGCTCCTTGCTGTGCACGCCCTAAGACGTCCCGTAGTCTGCGCCTTAGCGCCCCCCCCCCCCCCTTACCTTCCAGCAGCCCTGCTGCTCAGCAAGCCACAACAAGTACCCGCTGCTGCTCGCGCCCCACGGCGCCACCAACTCATACGGCTGTTCCCACTCATTCCTACAATCTCCGTAGTAGAGTCGGGAACAATGCCGAGCATCAGCCCTGCCCCCGTCTACTCTCCCCCCCCCCCTCTCTCTTTTCCGGCAGCAATTGTGTAGGTCAGGGAAACAGACTCTTAGTACTACCTCCCTTTGCACCGTTTGCCAGCACAGAATATATATGTTTGCGACATCCGCCCAATGCAGCTCCTGCCATGGACGGTGCCACTTTCCTAGATGTTCTGGTCTCCGTGACGGCAACCCCTCGACAAGTTTTATTGCGCCATGTTGCCAGGCCGCATACCCAAATACACCGGGTACCCAAAATGCTTACCCAAGGACGTCCAGTCCCAGGGCGTCACCCGTCACTTACTCCCAGAGTGGCGACGTCTCCCCCTATGCACTTCAGAATTCTGCAGTTAAACTGTAATGGATTAACAGGGAAGATTACGGAGATAGTCGATTTCATGAAGCGGCACAACATCCGTATTGCTGCGATTCAAGAGAATAAACTCACAGGAATATTTGCACTGCAGACCTGTTCTGGGTATAATGTCCACAGAAAAGATCGCGAGAGCGGAAATGCATATATTGCAGGGACAGAGTCTTAGAACATCAAGGCTTATCTGTCCGGTTAGGCAATGCAAACCTAGAAATCATCAACATCCACATCCCCCTGCCACCTGTTGCCCCAGTGGATACCGCCCTAATATCAGCGCCTTACTCACTGGCAGCAATCGCATTATCTTAGGCGATTTGAATGCCCATCACGATCTATGGCATTCAAACTTGCGGGCGACCAGTAGGGGTGAGATGTTGGCGGATCAAATAGAAGAAACGACATTCTGCACAATAAACGGAGACGCCCCCACACGTATGGTAGGAAGCTGTCACAGTTCGCCGGATATTTCAAACATGAGCGCAGAACTCGTAAACTGCGTCAACTGGCAGCCGATGGTAACATTGGTATCTGACCACCTGCCTATACTTATTTCGCTCGAGCGTACCGCCGACTTCATCGTCACAGAAAAACGCACTTTCATAAACTTTAAAAAAGAAAGTGGGACGAATACAAATCCTTTACAGACAACCGCTTTGCTGCCCTCCCTATCCCGACTGATGCCAGCCAAGGGGAGCGTGCTTTCCGCAAGGTCATTGAATCCGCCTCGGCACATTTCATTCCCGCCGGTATTCCCGAAATTCGGCCCCACTTCCCGGCGGAGGCCGCAAATTTATCGAGAGAACGTGACCACATAAGACAGCTCGATCCCGGCTACCCCCAAATAAGGGAAATAAACCAACGCATCAGATTGCCTGTGGATGAACACAAGCGGGCGAAATGGGAGGAGCACCTAAGCGGTTGTAACCTCTCTGCCGGTGTAGGTAAACTTTGGTCCACCGTAAAGTCCCTATCGAATCCGTCTAGGTACAATGACAAAGTTTCCATCGCCTTTAGCGATAGTGCTGTCGGATGCGAAAAATGCGCGAGCGCTTTCTGCCGACAATATATAATGAATTTTACGGTCGACAATGATAGACGGAGGGCCAACAGACGCGCACATAAAATTATAAATTCAACGCGTAACCAATTACCATCCCCGCCAAAGAGGTTGAGGATGCCATCGGTCATGCTAAACCATCCAAAGCAGTGGGCCCAGACGGCATAGCCATGCCGATGCTTAAAAGCCAAGGGAAAGAGGGTTTCAAATATTTAGCACATGTCTTCAACCTGTCTCTTTCCACCTTTGACATACCTGAAAAATGGAAAATGACCAAGGTGGTCCCGCTACTAAAGCCTGGGAAACCAGCTAAGATAGGAAAGTCGTATCGCCCGATATCTCTTCTATCGCCAGTAGAAAAGACGCTTGAAGTCATTTCGCTCCCCTACTTCAAAGCAAATTTGCAGCTAGCCTGTCATCAGCATGGCTTCAGAAAACTCCATAACACTACCACCGCGCTAAATGCCATTAGCACCAAGATAAATTGTGGTCTAAATCAGAAGCCCCACCATAAAACGGTACTCGTAGCGCTAAACCTATCAAAAGCTTTTGATACGGTCAACCATGGCACGTTACTGCAAGACTTGGAAGGGTCTACCCTTCCCCATGTCTTAAAAGATGGGCCGCAAATTATCTGGGTGGTCGGCAGGCATCGGTGCAATTCAGAAACGAAATATCAAAGCCAAGAAGAATTAAACAAGGGGTGCCTCAGGGTGGTGTCCTATCCCCACTGTTGTTTAATTTCTACATATCTAAGCTACCTTCGCCACCAGAAGGAGTTACTATCGTTTCCTACGCCGATGACTGTACAATAATGGCCATTGGCCCAGGCCCACAGATCGATGAGCTTTGCAACAGAATAAACGGCTACCTCCCTGATCTCTCCAGTTTTTTCGCCTCGCGAAACCTGGGATTATCATCGACTAAATCCTCCGCGACCTTATTTACAACATGGACGTCCCAAATGTTGACCATTTTGAACATCCACGTCAATGGCACTACGCTACCGACTGTCCTACACCCCAAAATCTTGGGTGTGACGTTTGATCAGGATCTACATTTTGGTGAGCACGCAGCCGCAATTGTTCCGAAAATCCTCAAATCCCTTGCTGGCAGTACTTGTGGAAAAAACAAAGAAACGCTCATTACCACATACAAAGCAATTGACCAGCCGATTGCGTCCTACGCGTCCCCTATATGGTCGCCAAGCCTAAAAATTACCCACTGGAAGAGGTACAGGCCTGCCAAAATACTGCTCCCAGAATCGCCACGGGCTGTCTTCTTATGTCCCCAGAACACCATCTACATAATGAGGCGAGAATACTCCCCATCAGGGAGAGAAATGAGATGCTAACCAAACAGTTCCTGTTGAATACCCAGAAACCTGAGCATCCCAACAGACATCTGATTGATGAGCCAACACCTCCTAGGGGCTTAAGGAGTCATCTCCGTAAGCATTTTGAGGAAATACGGTACCTGAGAACTCAGCCGTATGAAGCAAAAAACACAAGCAGGTCCTTGGTGAACTCCACAAACAGGCGTCGGACCTTTATACCAAGAATTGCCCGGTGAATCCAGTACTCAAAGAACAGTATCCAAAACTTGCGAAAGAGGAACGCATACTCCCCAGGGAAACGCGAGTCACTCTAGCTCAACTTCGTTCTGGATACTGTAACAGGTTAAACTCTAACCTATCCAGAATCAACCCCGACATACAAAATGTATGCCCCGCTTGCAATGTGTCCCCACATGACAGCAGCCATCTCTTTAATTGTAATGTGGAACCAACGCCTCTAACACCCCTTTCATTATGGTCCACCCCTGTTGAAACAGCAAGTTTCCTTGGACTCCCGTTAGAGGATATTGATGACAATTTGTGATCGGTCGCAGCTGTTAGGTGGGGCGAAGCACTGCTACAACAACAACAGGGAGGGATGGCCTGAAGGTTTAATGTGGTCATATAAATCGTTCCCGAGATGGTCGGGCTAGCACCTTAATGGTGCTGTGTTACCGGATCTGTATCCGGCAAAGGACCATCACATCTATCACACTCCCCAAAGCCTTCGGGGAGTAACCTTAACGCTACAACAACAACAACAAGAATCATATCGACCATATCTTGTGTGATAGTGCACTAATGTCGAACGACGCGTATTGACCTCGGCAACAAAAATCCGAAGGTGGAAAAGAAAACATTTTCACTGCCAGGAGATATTTGCAGATGAAGTTGACAATTTTCATGTTGTTGTAGTAATTTTGTTATACACTGGAAAACAATTTTGTAGAAAGGGGTTTGCTAAGATTTTTGCCTTTCCTGAACATTTGTGACTTTTTGAGTTGATCGTTGTTTTGATTTAGGTGTGCGATATTTAACTTTTGCCATCTTTCAAACCAAAGTTCTCAGCTGGAGAACACCTTTCTGACTCCACACTAGGGGCGTTCTAAAAGTTGCGCATTTTGTTTTTGGAGATCGCATTTTTGGGTGTTCTGAGCCTCTCTCCTCCAACTACTGTGAACGAACGTTCTGCCGTAATAAAAGTTTATGCGCTTAACAAGCAGCACATGCGGCCGACGTCAATAAGGACTGATTGCATTAGACACTAAAATTCAGCGTAGGCAGTAATGGGATCTTCAGACCTACAAAGAGTATAGTCATCTGTGGTGTCAAATAGCATGAAAAAATAAACCAAATGGTTATCTCATGATCAAATAACACGAAACCGATCTGATCACATCGTGGTCGACGGATGGCATAGCACCAGTGTCCAGGAGGTGCGTACTCCACGCGAAAGAAGCAGACAACTGACGATTACTCCACTCCGATCTCACACCTGCTCACTGAGAGCAGTCTTCGAGTTGACGGTGTAGCGATGCGACGTATCTCACACAGTTCTAAAAACAACAGGTTCGATGAGGAATATCGCTGTATACTGGTGAAGTAACAGCGTTACAGTACAGGAAAACAGCAACCTTTCCTATAACAAATGAACGTGATGCTGCAGGATCTCGAGACGCTGGGTAATAGGAATAATGCCCAAAAATTATACCAGAAAGTACAACGATGACGAAAAAATTCTCGACCGGCGTACATAGTGCTCATTAGTTGTGGAGGGAATTAATACTCAGTGTCACCGCCCTATGCAGAAGAAATGCGACTCCGCAAACCGAAAAAAATCGTGATCAATCTGCTTTATATCGCGTATAAGGTTCTATCCCTACAAAGCTAAGGATTTGTAAAATGGCGATGAGCTGCACTACCAGCTCGGTAAGGGCTGTTGTTGTTGTTGTTGTAGCAGTAAGGGCTATTTTTCAACAGTAGATTTTTTCGACGATGGTCAATCAAAATTCTAAACTATTGCTGGTTGAACATCGAAAAATAGACACATGTATAAAGGTATTGTAAAACTATCCGAGTCAATCGAAACCAGACTTTAAAAAGGCGACTCCATATTTTGCGATTTGTTTAATATGGTACTGGAGAAGATGACACCTGGTCCGAATATGTGACTCGGAATAATGGACATTGTCGGATAGATTTGAAATATGTCGGGATAAAAGTTATCCGGAAGATTTATGGTCCCCCCAGTGTTGTCAACAACAACATGAGCTGCATTCTCGCTGTCGCGGAACCAACTGGTAGATCATATCCCTAGTTTGTGCATGTGGATTTTTAGTCTTCAGTGAACTATGAGTATGCCTGTTAAAATACTAAGGCTTCTGTGTTGTATCATTCTATTAGTGCCTTTGACTGCCGCAGCCGGTGTTGTTCCCTGATGTATGCCACCTCCTGCTCAAGCTATTTCCTTATTGTGTGCGATCCAACTCGAGCAACAACTTTATTGACACCGTTGGGTATTTGCGCATGACTGTTGAAATGCAGACACACGCCAAACGCTGTAGCTTGGTTAGCGGTATCATAACAGAATTGATCTCGATGTCATCGCAAATGCTACAGACTTTGATGAGTCTTACTATCATTGTGTACATCCATCTCGGGATGTTGGGGCTGCGTTCGCAATTTTTTTCCTGCATTTCGTCTGCACACCATTATTCCTCTTGTAGCCTTTGATAAGGTGTTGTCGACGTGCTTCCTGGATTGATTCAGCCGTACCTCTGGGAACCTTTATTTTTACAATCTCAATGCCCTTTGCAAAAGGGTGCTCTAAAATCTGCCTCATGTAAACATTACTACATCGTCCGCGCACCCCTGATATCGAATGCCAGTCTCTTAGAGCCTCTGTAACAGTTCATCTACTACCAGGCTCCACAACAGGCATGACAAGACGCCAATTGCGATCTCAATCCCAATTGAAGTTTAGCCAATCCTTGTCCTTATCCACATTCGGATTGACCGAACCATCGCAGGAAGCCCATCCAACCTTGAATCGCTCGATTTTGCTGCCTTCCGCAGGTCCCCTTTTCCTTTGCTCCAAATGACCCTATTTACTTACTCTAGCGTCATCCTCCCCCTCTTATTCGATCGGAGAGATCAATAAAGGTTGCGTCATGGATGCTGCTTTGCTTGGGGTTTTCCATTTTTGAAAATCTTAACTTTTTTGTTTGTCCTCAAGTTGTTAAAAAAAGCAAATTACCCGAAAAAGGTGCCGATTGAAAAAAATAATACATTGCGATTGGCTGAAAGAATAAGCGAAATCAGTGATGCAAAATCCTTTAGTAGGTTCTAGGGGCATAAACACTCCTTTGAAATGATTCTTACCTCATATTTAAGTTGAGGATATATGTAAGTATGAGAAGGGTTTGAAAAATCACTTGGGCTTACATTCAAACATCTGTTGTTTATTTGCGAAACTATAAAATAGCGTCTGAAATGTAAATTTTGATTTTCACACTTCAACACCCAAGTCTCCCGCTTTGACATTTCATAAAGTTGGCAGCCCTATGCAAAACTAGTCCCTTAGATTGAATGACATTGATTATAGCCTATCAACCAAGTTTAAATATCACCTACACGTTACGGCTCCTTTAACAAATGTGAATACGTAGGCACATATATTTACCAGGTGAGGGTTTGTCCTCCGCAAGAACACTCATAGTGGTGACGCGAAAGCTTTCCCAAGACAGTCGAACCAATGACCATGTGTGCTACTACCCTAACGTAGTGAACAGTCGAACTAGTCTGAAAACTGAAGCTACGCGGTCGGTCATCCATAATGAGCTCTTATATCATAACGTCCGAAAACAGCAGTTTACATCTTTCAACTTAAAATCGGTCGACTTTCATCCTAAAATATCGTTTTGATTTAACGAAGACTATTGAAATCAATGTTTTGAACACAATCGTCTGCAAACTTTGGTCTACATTTTAAAAATTGTATCCAGGGTCCTTGTAAAATTTTAATTATGTAGATGCGCTGAGGATTATGCGATTTTTACCAACGAGTTACGCAAATGACATCCACTTAGATGTGGAGGAAGAGAAAAAACAAGACTGACACTGGAAGGTCATCGAATACAGCAAAGAATAAAAAAAAGCTGTCAATTTTAAGGACCATGTGGACTATATTAGTTGTGCTTACGCCACGGCGATCAATGAAAATAAATAAAAAAAATATTTCAGTAAATTAATATGTTTTAAGAGGAAAAATTGTAAAATACAATTAATGTAAGTGTTTAGTAGAAAATGCTATATACTTCGTCGATGTTTATAAATTATTTTATGTTTTTTGTCCAATAAACAGACTTCCTGAGGAAGGTGCAAAATAGCACCGAAACATGTAGAAGAAAAAAAAACCTTGTTTTTTGCTTGAATACCAACGGCCTAAAAGCTCCATAAGACACAAAACATCCACTTAGACTGCTTCCTTGGCGGCATCCTTGGCCGAATAGTCACTCTCAAACGCTTCAAGAAGTTTCTCTGGTGTAGCTCGGCAGCATAGCGCGACAAAAACATCCGTTACAAAGCCTTAGGAGCTACACCTAGAGCATCTAGGAAAGTGACGTCGACGAAGGTACATATGAGTTCGAAGTCGCAGTCCTATAGCTTCTGTGCTGGCATATGGGTGAGCGTCAGGAGGCGTGGTAGCGACTGATGGTCGGGATTGCTACTGTTCGCACATCGGGAATTCTAATCATCGGGATTTGTAGCTCGAAAAAACTGGATGCACCCTGTGCCACGAGAATCATGCGTATTAATAGACCATTAATAGCAACCCTTAAGTCGCCTTTGTGCGTGACCGCCAAAGAGCCACAAATGATTTAGAGAAATTGTGTTCGCGACGATTATTAGGAGTTAACCCCAGGTAAAACTACGCTTTGCAAGAGATATACAGACAAAAGTGTGACCATTTTATGTATCTCTATTTCTTTTCAGCAGACGCAGCAGTACCAATTCCAAAGACCGGGATTAGGTTCGAAGCATCTCTGGAGTAAGTGAATGAGAGACAATCCCTCCGCAAGGAGCTACTCCTGAAAATTGTTGAACGATCTGCGAGATTTTGAGGCAAAAACGTTGATTTCCTTAAATACATACAAACAACACCTTTCCTAAATATTATTTTTTCAAATAGAAAAATCAAGCTTTTTAAAGTAAGAACACCGCCGTACGCCGGCGCACCGCCCACGCCGCCGGTATATATAAGAGCCTACGCCGCCTACGCCGCCGCCGCCGATAAAGTGATCGGCGTAAGCCTCTAGTTTAGAGAATACGCACAGGTTATCAGCCCAGATAACTTTTGTTAGTTAGCCCTTACCCAACATTGGCATTCAATTTGCATTTTCCACCAGTTAAAATAAACAAAATTTACAAATCAAATCGTTGGTTCCTTTCTTTTCTTATTCATACATACATACATACATATCTATTTATACACATGTTTGTTTGCATGATTCCTTAATTAAATAATAGCTAATAAAATGAAAGGGAAAATAGGTAATATAATATTTTTAAAGAGCTCCAACATCAAAGTATGTTTAATTAATAATTTACAACAGTGATTGCTTCATTTTTTTTTTTTTTTCATGCAAAATTAATTAATCATGACTTTCCTTCAGACTCATTCTATTTTTACTAAAAAGCGTACATACAAATATACCTTAAACATGTTAAATTAAATTATTTGCGTTCTTTTTTTAACACGCCTATATTTTTCAATATGTGCGCATTTCGGAGACCCCAAAATTAGTTTTTTAGACTCTAATAAGACTCGCATAGTACTATAATCGTGGCAGATTACATGACTTTTATTGAGTTCGTTTACTGCGCACATTCATAAGTCTCTCGTGAGCATTCTAATCCCGATTCATTCAACAAATAGAAGTCAGACAAAATATTAGAATGAGAGTCATAGGAGCAAACCCACGACTCATATTTTTGCTACTATGTATGAATTTATGCGCATAAAGCACAGCCAACACAAGAAAAGAAATGCATAGATTTATTTCAAACGTCTAAATGATTTTATTTAGAGCATTAACTCCGAGCCCTAAGGTGTATGTATGACTCATTTATGACTCTAAATGTTTGTGCTCGGTTACGCTTATTTAACATATTTATGCGTACATATGAGCGGTCGGCGGTAAAATTGGGATTTATATTAAGAGTGGATTGATTGTGCGCATATCAACTAATATAGAGCTAAGTGCCACATTTGTCCAGGCGTAATGGATTAGCGGACTTGGACCAATCTGTTTTGTGAACTTTTTGGCATGATTTCCGAAATGCTTTAGGATTACTTTAAGGATCACTGCTGGGTTATATTCGGTATCATTTGGATACTATTCAGGACCAATTTGGCACAATTTCAGGATCACTTCGTAATTATTTTAGACATAACTTTCGGACAACTTCAGAGTTAGATGATGATTTTATGATGTGTTAATCTTTAATGATTTGGTATGTCCTCTTCTTAAAGAGAAAAAAGATGAGTCCTGTGAATCGATGCGTCATTTTTTGAATGGGAGAAAACAATGTTCCGTTTTTACTGACTTTTTTATAACACTTTTACGGATATGTTTATAAGTTTCGCTTTTATTCACTCCTCATATAAATGCCCTTTTGACCGCCAACTGTTCATATATGAAAGTAAAAAATCACGCATGAAGTTAAAGAAAAATTTACTAAAATTAATGCTTTGTATGTATATTTGCAGTTTTAGTAGCATGTTCTTTTCATTTAAACTGTCACAGACTCATAAAGTAAATTATATATTATTACTTACAATATGGGCTTATGTAACACCATAGAACCATAAAGGATTCAAGACCTCGTTTTCCATATTATCTGAAGTGAGTGTGAAATTTACCATACGTTAAATAAATTTGACTCAGTTTTCTCCATCTTAAAGGGCCAATTCAACTTCCCCTGACCCTAATGCCATAGTCGTAACCATACCCATATCCATAACCATCTCAAATGTGATCGATTAATGGTGCCTTAATCTAAAAATCGTGAAAATTTCATAAAAATGAAGAAAACGCAAAAAATTACAAACATATTCCACAAAAAATAAGTATCTTAGTCATAATCTACAAAAAGTTATTAAATTCACCAACTCAAATATTTTTAGGTTTGGATATCGCGAGAAACCAAAAACCAATTGGTCGGCTATGGTATGGTTATGGCGTTAGCGTTATGATATGGCACCATTAATCGATTACATTGATTTCCATAAGGTTGGTTCAGCTGTTTTATCTGGTTATGGTTTTATGGTTATAAGTCACCATTAATTGGCCCTTAAATTAACGCTTACCAGCAATTTATTTGACAGATAACCGAACGGTGTGTGTGTAAAAATTAAATGAGCGCAGCTTTTCTTGCAACGCGGTTAATTTTCTACACGTGTTCAGTTAGCATTCCATGTTTTCCGATGCCTCCTCTTTAGCAACAGCAAAAAACATAGAAGCATAAAGAGAAAAAAGGAAATTTGTATATGCTTTCACACAGCGAGTAGGAAATATACCATTACACCATAGCTATTAAATGAGATAAATCTGAACTGCCTTCTCAATGTGTAACAACATGAACAAGAGCACATTTCTTCATCCTTATGATTTTAAGCGCTTTAGCAACAGTAACTTAATTCACCAGTGTGGTGAAAAATGTTTATTAAACTAATTTAGGCCTTTTCTTATTATTTAAACTTTCTTCATTTTTTTTCTATAACTAAAATCGTCGGTTATTGTTGCGCCCACCACGGTTACGACCACCTCCACCGCGACGATGGCCGCGGCGCTGATTTTTGTTTTTGCTATTGCTATTGTTGTTTTTGTTACTATTACTATTGTTGTCCATATTGTTGTTATTTTTAATATTTGTATGCATGTTATCGTCCGAAATTGAGCCGCCACCACCACCACCGCCATAGTTCATACTATCATCAAAGTTTGAACCATTGAAAGGCCCATTGTTGCCCTTATAATTGCCGTTTGGCATTAATGGTGGTATCACCTTTTGACCGCCATTCGTGCCACCTACCATGCTTGGTCCACTCCATGGATTTGGTTGTTGCTGCTGCTGCTGTTGTGATTGTTGGAAAGGTGAACCTGTTGCCCACGGACTTGGACGAGTTTGCTGTTGTTGCATTGGGGATTGTTGTTGTTGCTGTTGAAACTGAGATTCCCGGAAGTTTTGTTGTTGCTGGGGCTGAGGTGAACCGCGTTCATCATCCACATATTCCGAGTTTTGTTGTGCCAGTTGCGCTTTCAATTGCAACAAACATGGGAAAAAGGGTTTTTTAAGACTCAGCAATTCGCGCACACATACCAGCTGCGCACTGTGTTGACGCCCCTCAAAGCGTGAACGTTTTGTTGGTGGGGAGGTCTCCCGTCCCACCAAAGTAGGCGATATTGAACGCGAACGATCATGTGTCTGTACAACATCGCGCAACTCATCCAATTTGCCAGCATCAATATATTTATTTAAATAATCGGGTCCCTGTCTTATGGCAACCATTACGCGAGAATCGGGATGTACGCGTATAAAACGATTGTAAACGAGTAGTCCTACTATGGCTTGCGGATCCATAGTAGTGAGCACACCACTCGCCAACATTCCCTCTATTGTACTTTCGCTAATTTGTTGAAGCGACAAGCCGCTAGTATCCTTTGGCTCGCGCATAGCCAACTCATCATAAAAGCTACTATCATCGGGACGTCGCACACCGGCCCATTGTGCTTGGAAGTTGCGTGGTATAGGTTTGCTATATGGTACTTTCTTTTCACGATCTTTATCGCCTGCTCTGGATGGATCCAAATCTAAGCCGGGTATAAAGCCCTTGTCGGCAGTGAGACTTTCGGTGAATTCAACTTTATCCTCAGGACCCATGCCAGGAATTACAGCGTCATCTGAAAAGAAATAAACAATATACATACATAAATATCATGCATTCTTCAGAAAATCTTCCAAGTTTTGCACTACTCACCATATTCACAATCATCCAGCGCTGCCAAACTAGCAGGCAGCGTATTCAAATTATATTTGTCACGCATCAGATCACCGGGTCTGTTACGTGTCCAAAATTTAATGGTATGATCGTTGGAGCCTGAGCATAGTATATGCCCCAAAGGATGCCAGGCCAATGTCCAAACAATGCTATCATGCGCGGTCTCTACACCGCCAATTTCTTTGTCAGTACCTACATTCCAAAAGAGTATCGAACCATCTGAACCACCCGAACAGAAGAGTCCCTCGTGTATGGGATGCCAAGATACAGAGCTAGCTTCCTTCTTGTGACCCCGAAAGACTTGCATCTCTTCACGCAAATTGCGCAAATCGAATAATTTGAGCAAATGGTCACGCGATGCGGTAACAAGCCAATTGCCATTGTCGTTCCATTTTAAATCCATCACAGTCGATTTGTGTGCGTGCCTATAAACGGATGAAATTTGTTGAAAATGTATGTACATATGCGTGTATTTGTTGTTTAGTGATCCGACTTACAGTGTAGCCAAAGCACTACCGCTCTTTGGATCCCATAATTTTATGGGTTGCTGATTATCTTTACTGCCCGACACAATTAGACCTTTTTGTGGATGCCAATGCACACATTTGACATCTGCACCATGACCTGAAAGAATATACAGAATGTTATTTGACCGTGCCTATTGGATGATTTGCAGCCAAGGGCATATAAGGCACTATATAGACGGAGTCTTCCCAATACTGGCAGTCTTACCATAGCAAGGAGCGCTGCTGTGGCGGATTAGACCGTTAAGCGCACCTGGTCGTACCTTAAAGAGGAAATTAAGCACTTTCAAAAAAAAGACGAGGGATTCGAATACGGATAGCGAGGAAGGCTTGCAGTTCGGGGAGGCAACGGTTTGACACGGGGGCCAGAGAACTAGAGTTGAGACGCGTTGAGACGGCGAATGAAAGATAGTTCTTTCACATTACCAGTAGTATTATATTCGCGTGGTACTAAGGAGGAAGGAGCTCCGAACATGGATTTAAGGAGTTGTGTACCTCAATCCTTTTAAGAGGTTGCCAGTTCAATGAGTAGCTTCTTCAACTAAATTGTCAACCCCATCTGCCTGCGGCGAATCCTGTTTACTTAGCAGGCGAGGTTCTGGCGACCCAAGGGGTTTGGATAACCTAAACTAACCTTACGTGCTCACATCAAATCTTTCCCATGATGGTCAGGTTAGTACTTTAATGGTGCTATTTTCTGGGACGTACCGGATCAAAATCCAGCAAAGGACCATCAACCAAAACCTTCGGGCAGTCTCCTTATCACATCAAGAAAAATAAGAAGTCCCGCACAGGTACAGAAAGAAGGCAGCGATCGCCTATAGACAACAAACCTGCTTTTAGGATGCGAAAGGGAAAAGGCAAACGGACCAATGCTAACACCGCCACGCGATCTACCTGGAATAGCAGGGCTATAGATCTGCAAAGCAGAGCGAAGAGGGAAGCTGCAAGACAGAAAGAGGAGGGGAATAATGCAGTATAAAAAAAGACGAAGTGGTTGATAAGCTTAATGGAGGTAACGACAAGATTCCAGCTTACCCGTACGACTCCGGTTGTCCCCAAAAAGACGAAGTGACTGTGCGACTAATAGATTGCAGTGAACTTCCTGGTCAAATGTCTACCGAAGGATGGAGTTCAGAAGAAAAGGAGCTGATTAATACCACGATCAAAATATTTGAGATGATGAATTCGGAGGACGTGCTAAACAAGCAAAGCAATGATGTTAAAAATCTTACAGATAAACCTACAAAACAATGAGGTGGTGTCGATCCTGATTCTAGAGGGCACTGATCCATGGCTCTCATCTGGATGAAATGTTACTTCTGAGGATCTATAAACGTGTAGTCAATAGTTTTATTCAAAATATTCTGTGCGCACATCGAATGCCCCAACTTTAAAACTAGTTTAGGTTAAGGAATGCTCTATCTAGGGGAGATTGAGTCCAGGGACCGATAAAGAAAGCGATCAGGCGTTAATACAACAACAACAACATCAGGCCATAGTAGAAGTGAAAAACTTTTCGACATAGAACATTCCTCATAGGGAGATGATGTGGAAGAGCGTGATACAGAATATACATTCCAAATATGGAGCAAACAGTTCTGGGAATTTTTGAAGAACGGTATTTGTCTACTTAAACCCCTAGATATAAATATGAAAATGTTCTGAAATGACGCTTTCGAAAAAATGTTTTGAGATAGGCCGTTTTCGAACTGACAGCCGGGTTATATGTAGTCCCCTCAGTCAATATGTCGAAAGGCTTGCCAAGCATACAAAACCGTGCATATCTAGAATTTCGAATACACCGTCAAAATCTGGAGTTAGGGTAAAAAAGGGGCCTATATCGGGCAACATTTACAAGTGTAAAAAAGTAGAAACCCTAGAAATATTTCAGAAATGTAAACTTTTAAAAATAAAATTTAAAACTTCTTACGTTTGCTGTGGCTTCTACATAAATTGGTTTTTCTATGAGCAAGGTCTTCATGTCATTGAAAAGGAAACGTTGTTCCGCTTTTTCGAATTTTTACTTACAGAAGAGTTTTGATAAAGAAACCGCAGTATATTCTGTCTTTAGATTGTAAGAAATCCATGGTCGCAAACCGATTTTGTTCATATATAATAGAGCAAAGAGGGGTCTTGCTGTAAAAAGGACAAGACGAAGTACTTGTCATCCAAGAAAGAATCAGCGCCTTCGTGCTTTGGCAGTAACTGTTGACGGATATAAATTCGAGAATGAGAAGGATCTCGTTTATTTGTGAACCAGCATTATCAGCAAAACACAAAGCGAGCTTTATGCAAATATGACGATAGTACAGCGAATAAAAACCCAAAGGCTTCGCTGGCTAGGTCATGTGAATGGACGAAGACGCTCCGACCAAGAAAGTATTTTAGTCCACACCACAGTTTGGAAGCAGAGGAAGGGGGAGACCTCCACTGAGTTGCGAGAGGCAGGTAGAGGAAAACTTGACCTCCCCTGGTGCTCCCAATTGGCATCAGTTATCACGATACAGGGCTAGCTGGCGTTACTTGTTACGAAACGACCAAAATCACTTAGGCGTCTAAGCACCAATTAATGTTGATGGTGTATAATAGAATTAACGGCTTCTAAAACTTTTTTCCTCTAAAGGGCCATAAAAACTTCCTTAACCCTAACGCCATAGTCATAACCATATTTTTACTTATCCATATCAAATTTGCATCAGTTATTGGTGCCTTAACCTAAAAATTGTGAAAATTTCATAAAAAAAGAAAACGCAAAAAATTACAAACATATACCACAAAAAATAAGTCTCTTAGTCAAAACGTATCCAAAACAATAAATAAAAGCTACAAAAAGTTAATAAATTCTCCAACACAAATATTTTTAGGTTATGGATATGGCGAAAAACCAAAAACTAATTGGTTGGCTATGATATGGTTATAGCTTTAGCGTTATGGTATGGCACCATTAATCATTACATTGATTTCCATTAGGTTGGTTCGATCAGCTGTTTTATCTGGTTATGGATAAGTCACCATTAATTGGCCCTTAATGTGGGCTGCGCCACGCTCCTTTTAAAAAATTATAAATTTAATAAATATATTTATATTTTTCCTCATAAGGTCAATATCTTAATTGTTGCTCAAGTTATTATGTTAACGGACAGACATGGCTCAATCAAAATTTTTTTTGCTGACCATTTTGACATAAGCTAGCCTATATATATTTTGAAGTTGTAACACCAAGTACATGCTAGGTATATTGACACAACTGTTATTAGCAGTGTTGCCAGAACCTTTTCAGAAACAAGGCTAGATTGACAAAAATAAAAAGTTAAGAAAGACTAAATACAAATTTTTAAGGCTAAGAAAAAAAGTTAAAAGTTCAAGGCAACTTTCTTTGCGTTTTATAAATTTTTTTCATAAAAGACATAACAGAATAAAAAATAATTAATTTTTACTACAATGTCATAAAAAAGAAAAAAAATAGCTAGCATCTGTATTTTAATTTAAAAGGGATACTTTATAAATAAAACTCCACTGTAGTCTATCAGATTTCGTAATATGTTTGAGGTAAATGGTTTTTTATTTGCAAAATAATAACGCCGATAAAACTATTTTAAATAAGGAAATTACTTTTTGTCCTTTAAAGAACCCATGAAAGAGGTAAACTCTGCATTCCATACTGTCTGTGAACCTCTTTTTCAATTTTTGGTATACATATGTTTTACACCGACTCCAAACGATGTCTGGCAAATAAATTTTTAGAGGGAATATTTTCATGACACTTTCTGGACTGGCCGAACCACTGCCAATGCGTGACCCCCGGTTAAATAAAGTTTTGAAATAGGTTATTATGGAATTTAAAGTCAGATGGTGCATTATAAGTCCAAGCAATTTTTTTTTATATATAATATTTATATATAAGCCTTATATAAAATGACCTAATACAGCAAGTAATTTCTTTTAATAAAGCTCTCTTGTCTACATGTGGACTTAGAAAACCAATTAAATGTTTCTAAAATCAAAAATTCAATTTGGCTTGGAAGCGGTTTCGAAGTACATGAATAGTCATAGAATCGAGTGGCAAACACACGGAACGAAAATTATATTAGGTTGATATTGCCTTAATAAAGTTACTACGCCTCCATATCTTCCTACCATAATGCCCCTCAAATGTTTTAAATCTAGCCCAAATACAGTCAATGTTCTTAAAATTTAATCTAAATTAAACTGTTTATCTAGATTTTCTAAAATTTTGAAAAAAGGCGAAAAGAGCTAAAAAATTTCTATAAAAAGCTTAAAGCTAAATCGCAACTTTTCAAGCTAAGGGGAGAAAACAAGCTAAATATAGCTTGAAAAAAGCTAAAATGGCAACACTGGTCATTAGTGGTTATGCTCATTTGATTCATTATTAGGCACACACTATACAACACACGCTATTTCAATAGGATAGAAAGGTAATATGGTTTATTTATAATGTTGACATATATGCAGAAGATATTACACTTGTCTTATCCACAATGGTTTGCGATTGCATGTAGCTATAATTTAGATTGAAACATGTGTGAATATTGGAAAACTATAACTAGAATTTATCGCCTCCATTTTTGTTTTATTTTGCATGTGTCCCGTATTTCTAAAAGATAAATCTGGTAACCCTAATGGAGATCGACCTAGTCTACATAGCATACAACTTTGGGATACGGGGTTAAGCCTTGGAAAAGAAGATGTTTTCGAAAGAAAAAACTGACTGAAATGGCCTTCGACACTAAGTACATTCTTTTCAAAATACCGGATCAATGAAGACTCCACAGGTTTCATTTATTTATTTATTTATTTTAAGAACCTTAAGGTCCATTTAAACTTGACGTATCCATATCCATATCAAACAGCTGATCGAACCAACCTTATTGAAATCAGTGTAATTGGTCAATGGCGCCATACCTTAACGCCCTAGCCATAACCATACCATAGCCAACCAATTGGTTTTTGGTTTTTCGCCATATCCATAACCTAATAAAATAATTAAAAAAAAAAATTATAGTTAAACGGTTTTATTGAAAGCAATACTTATATGAAGTAATAATAATACTAAAAGCTAGAAAATAATTAGGCATGTCCTAGGTACTACTCATCACACACACACATCCTCATCAATCTAGGGCGTTATTCAGTCAATAAAAAAAGCGATGGGCGCGTGAAATTTCTAAAAATGTGAGGCGTGGCATAACCTTATTAAGGTTCAGTTGGTCTTATATATGACTAACCATAGAATTGTCCCTCCTCGAACTTCAAAATATTTGTCACTTCTACCGGACTATATGTAATATTTGTTCCAAATATGAGCCAAATCGGACATCATAGGTCGCTTTCTATTAATGTATGTATTATGTGTTCCGAATATGGACCAAAACTGACCACAAATACGATTTTTTTTAATATCTCGATCCTTTCGCCACCTAGCGGTGATTTTTTTCACAGGCCGTTTTCTATTCATGAATGTATTAGGTGTTCCAAATATGATCCAAATCGGACCACAAATACGATTTTTTTTTATTATCTCGATCCTTGCGCCACCTTGCGGCGTTTTTTTTCATAGGTCGATTTCTATTCATGTATATTTTGTGTTCCAAATATGAGCCAAATCGGACCACAAATACGATTTTTTTGAATATATCGATCCTTGCGCCACCTAGCGGCGATTTTTTCATATGTATCTTTCTATTCTTGCATGTATTATGTGTTCCAAATATGAGCCAAATCGTACCACAAATACGATTTTTTTGAATATATCGATCCTTGCGACACCTAACGGCGAATTTTTCATAGGTCGCTTTCCATTCATGTATGTTTATTGTAGCAAATATGAGCCACGATTTTTTATATTATCTCGATCGTTTCGCCACCTAGCGGTGATTTTTTTCAAAGGCCGTTTTCTATTCATGAATGTATTATGTGTTCCAAATATGATCCAAATCGGACCACAAATACGATTTTTTTGAATATCTCGATCCTTGCGCCACCTTGCGGCGATTTTTTTTCATAGGTCGATTTCTATTCATGTATGTATTATGCGTTCCAAATATGAGCCAAATCGGACCACAAGTACGATTTTTTTTAATATATCGATCCTTGCGCCACCTAGCGGTGATTTTTTTCATATGTCTCTTTCTATTCTTGCATGTATTATGTATTCCAAATATGAGCCAAATCGGACCACAGGTACGATTTTTTGAAATATTTCGATCGGAGTTTTTTTCTCTTATTATTGCATTGTCATCGGGTTCTGAACTATATTCCAAGCTTCGAGCTGGTAGCTTATCGGGAAGTTACTTAAATTTCAATTACAAATTTCATGCCAGCCAGCCAGCCGGCCTGTCAAGTCAAGCTAAGCTAAATAAAACCGTTTAAAAATATTTGAGTTGGTGAATTTATTAGCTCTTTATATATTTTATTTATTGTTTTGGATACGTTTTGACTAAGAGACTTATTGTTTGTGATATATGTTCGTAATTTTTTAGGCTTTCTTCATTTTTATGAAAATTTTACGATTTTTGGGTTATGGATAAATAAAAATATGGTTATAGCTTTGGCGTTACGGCTATGTCAACTTTGTCAGGCCTTTTAGCCTTTTTTTTTTATTACGCAGAGAATATTAAATTTTAATATTATATTTACCTCTTAAAACGCGCTCCTCCTGACAGCGTAGAAAATCCCAAATACGAAGTGTGCCATCATCACTGCAGCTGACAAATTTGTTATCCGTTGGACTGAAGCTGGATATCGGATCAAACGTAGAATATGTAAAACAATAACGTCGTTGACAGATCAGTGGCGGCGATTGATTTATTATTTTTCACGGCGAATAAGAGTTGGTCGTACAAACATACATATGTAAATGTATTTATTGGCATTATATATTTTTATTTATTTCATATGTGACATTGCATTATAGTACACCGAGTCATGTAATAGTATAACATACAAAAAAATTGTCGAAAGAGAAGAATAAGTATTTATTTTCAAAACAATAATTTTATAACTACATAAAATAAGTTAATTGTTAAACACAGTGGCTAAATAAGAAATGTTTGTTATTGTGAAATTTGCAGGCTGTCACTATTTGTTATGCATTTATATACATTTTTTTATGTGTGAAAATATTTTTATTTTAATTTTTTATTTTTAGGATTTGACCGACTACCATCCCCATTTTAGTTATTTACTGTAGATGCTTTGATAGAATTAATTATTGAGCCACTGTAGATAAAGAAAAACGTATATTTTTTGCTGTAATGCAACCTTTGAAATTAGCAATTACAATAACAGTACAGCAAATTAAGTAACTGTAATAAAGATAGTAAGCTTGGAGCCTCCTTGTACGGAGGAAATATGCCCACCATTTTTTCGAGTCAAGTCTTTATTTTTAATTTAAATAAAAATGTAGGCGTAAAACTTCAAAGACAATGTAAGATCGAACAAATTTCCGTTAGGTGAACGTAGAATGACACATCGCCGAAGCCAGTTTGCCATGATACAATCACAAGAGGTTTGCTCGACTGACAAATTTTTTTGATAATTGCAGCAATTTTGCTACGAAATCGAATAGACATCCGTTAACTGTGTTGTTTCTTTACGATTTTTCGAAAAATATTAGTAGTAGAAATAGGAGGAAATCAGTTTACAAATACCCGATAAGTACTGAACTGCACAATTTCTTAGAACATTTTTTTAAATTTTATGATTAATTTGGTAGCTATGCCATGACCTATTAGTGTGACTGACCAGATGTTAAGTTAGGTTGAACTTAGCGGTCTATGAGGACCTCACAAAGACTGAATGAGTTCGTAGTGTTAACAGAAGTTTATTTAACGACCAAAATGAAAAACCCTATCAAAAACCAGGACCTACATATGTTATAAAATAACTCCATCCTCTTGCCAAATACTATAAGCTTTCTAGTACCTATGCCACTTGCTGCTTCTAGATCTTACAGCTGTATCACTCCTAATAGCTGGAGTCTTAGCCTGAGAAGCGCAGGGCATGAGCACAAAACGTGCTCGATCGTATCCACCTCCAACCCGCAATTCCTACAGCTGATATCACTGACCAAGCCTAATTTAAAGCTGAACATAGGTAATTTTAGGAAAAGTACGCACACCAAGGAATCGTGCACTTTCCTAAACCTATGAGCATACGAAACCTAAACCAATTTAAAATTCATTGTTCACTTCCATGAATACTTAAACGGAAGAGGGCTTTCCGAAATAAATAAAAAGATAAGTACTCCCTGTGTAGCACGACCGCACAGAAGCTTAACTCTTCTGTCAAAGTCAAGGCCGGAATATAAAATTCTAAGACAACAAGCCATTTTCTTTAATTTATTTTGTCAGTTCATTGCAGTTGCTGATCACCCCATGTCGATCCCATTTCAGGATTAGCATAAAAACGCCCTTCTTCAGAATTAGGTTGAAGATCGCCTTATCTCAGAATGCTTTTCATTAACTTCCTCTTATCTCAAAATGCATTGAACTTATGCTCAGATAGGGAGTTTTTGAAACATTTTGAGATAGTGTATTATTGAATAAAATTCTGACGTACGACATTCTTCAAACAAATTCTGAAATAATGACCGCACCAACATAACTTTTTATCAATTCGCGAAATATTTAATAGAAAATTAATTATTTCCCCCAAAACCTGTTGACATTTACAAATTTACTCTTTTACAAATAATCAGTACTAATATACTTCGAAAGGTACTTTTCTACTACAATTTTCGCTAAAGAGGATTGAATTATTTTCCTTTTTCCTTGCTTCGTAAAAGCAACCAGCCCAGATTTTCAATTTGGTAGTGTCAAAGCTCTGTTATCATTGGAGAACAAACGTCTAGTAATTGAATCATGCAGTTTGCCTACAAAACGAAGTTTTACAAAGGATGACAGGAAAACAGTTCACGATTAGCAATTTAAGCCTTAAAGTTAATTCATCAGTTTAAGCAATTTTTCAAACTTTTGTTTCATAAATACAAAAGCAGTCAATTTATTACTGTTTTTTAATTATATTGGGTTTCGGCGTTGTGCCATCTTCAGTGTTCAATTTCGTTCTGTCGTGCCCGTGGTATATAACAAGTTTTTATAGTGTTTCATAGTACAGAACTGTTTGTTTAGGAAAGTCGTGTGTGCACAGTAGTAGTCAGTTCGTGTGTATACGTGAAACGCGCTCGTTAAATGAGTTTTCGATTAAGGGCTGTGTGTGAATAGTTGGCAGGTAGAAGTAGTTGTTTGTTTCTGTGCTGGTTTCAGCTACCTACACTCAGAGCAAAAATCGTTCTAACATGAACGAAACAAGTTCAAAATTAAGAACATTCGTTGACAAAAGTCTGTTAATTACGGTTTTTTTTAACTCGTGACCGATTATTATTAAAATCCCGAATTTGAAAAAATCGCATAATATGCATTTTTTCATGTATTTCTCTTATTGAGAAATTCTTCTTTTTTTGGATGCAATCTGAATATATACTTAAAACATTTCATAACAAGTTTGAGAATTACCTGTACATATGTGAATAGAACTGAACGAAAAATAAGAGTTAAAAAAATAGAAATTAAAAAATTGCTTTAAAAAACCTAAGAGTTTGACGGTGATCGAACTCGCGCCACACGATCGCAACCGCAACATCATAGCCGCTGGGCAACTACAACTGCTTGATAAGTTGTGCCAAATTTTGTATTTAACATTGCTGTGCACACGAATTGTACCGTTTCTTGTTTTTGAACTTAATTTAAGAACATCGATCTCATTAATAGAACATTTGTTCATATTTTAAGACCAGCCGTTATCTTTTCAAGAAAATGGGGTCAGTTCAAAAACAAGTCAAGAACAAAACAGTAAGAACATGAAACGCTTGAATTGAGTCCGGTGGTGCTGGATTTTAGAACGACGTTTTCTCTGAGTGTACTTTTGTACTTTTATTTTATATTTTATACTATTTATTTTGAGGAGTTAGAATAACGTATCCAATACCGTCTTTGTTCGTATATTATACCTCCTTGAAATTTTTTCTGTTAATGTATATATTTCCATATTTTCAAGCATGTTTAATCTTAAGTTTTTGTGTTGTGCATGGAGAGTTTGGTTTTATTTCGATTTTCATTGGAGTGCATTTGTTTTCAAAAACGAGTTTTTTCACAAAGTACCACCCTGCTGCGCTGCTAGATTTTTGAGTTTTCCTACTAAAATCTCTTACGTGTTTCCGAATTCTAGTTCTAATTTTGTGACCCATTTGCCCTGTGTAGCTCTAATAAATTTTTGTCTAATTTTAATGCCATAACTTTTTTATAACAAGTTTTTCGAAAGTCAGATCCACGTAAAAATTACCTAGTATCAAATGCTAGAACAAATATTGCAATGTAAACAGAAGAGGGATAACTATATCTGCGCTCAGGTCCATATAGTATGCGTAGGAAGGAAGGAAACACCTAGTTTCGACGAATACGAGATAAAAAAGATATACCGATACACGAGCGTTCTAGAATGCGATACGCGAATTACCCAGTGACATCTAGAAACATAAACGAGTGGACACTTTCGTTCTGCCAGACTATAAAAGTCGAGCCTATTAACAAATCGGCTTAATTGTTGCTAAGAACAAAAAAATCTTTAAAAAATTCTCCTTTTGAGCATTTGAAATTCTTAAACTAAATGGCCAACAATCAGGGACGGAAAATAATAATTATTTTTTTTCGGAATCGAAAAAGTCTGGGTCAAAAAATTGTCCTAGGTGAAAATTTTTGAGTTTTCAGGTATTCCTATAGCAATATCATGTCGAATCATGCATCCTTTTTATTTTTCGAACATTTTCCATAGTAGTCCACATATAAAAGTAAAATCTGTATTTTTATTTTTTGAGTCCGATAGAACTAGTTAAACTCGGACTTTTAAAATAAAAGTCCGGCTTGATAACAAAGAAACGGCTTATCCGAAATAAAAAAAAAAAATTTAATATAATAATTCTAACTTTTATTTCCGTACTTTTATTTTTAAAAGTCCGAGTTTAACTAGTTCTATCGGATTCAGGTAATAAAAATCTGAAAATAATTTTTATCGTGATCCAAATATATTAAAAGTCCAAAATTAATAGGTTTGCAAGGAATTATATTATAAAAGGACCATCATACAAAAATGGAATAAATTAGAAGAGCATACAAATATTGAAGGAAAGCAATTCCAGAAGATTCTTGAATTTTGTCTTCAGGACAACAACTATTTTACATACAATAATACTTTTTACCATCAAATTTATGATATGCCCATGGGTAACCCATTATCCCCAACGATAGCTGATATCGTACTTGACAAAATTTTGGACGACAGCTTAGCTGAATTGAAAGACAAAAACATACATGTCAAATACATAAAAAAATATGTAGACGACATATTTGCAATAGTAAAGATAAAGGACGTGGAAGACATACTGAATACTCTAAACGCGCAGCATACCAAACTACAGTTTATGAAAGAAGAAGAGAACAATACCAAACTACAAGATTGCCTTCCTAGACGTAGAGATACATCGGAGAAATAGAAAGATTGTATTGAATTGGCATGCAAAAACTATTGCATCGGGTAGAATAATAAACTACCACTCAAACCACCCATGGAAACAAAAAAAAAAAAATACTGCAATTAGCCTAATTCGGAAAATGAAGATTCTAAGCGACAATGAATTTACAGCAGAAAATAATGAAGAAATAAGAAATATTCTTTTCAAAAATAGCTACCCGACTGCACTCGTAAAACGGCTCATGGAAACGGCAATAAATAATATTAAAAGTTCGAATAATAACGAAAATACACAGCAAGATAATTCAACAACAAAAAAATATCTTGGCGTTACATAAGTACCAGGGTTGACAAACAATCAAACACTAGAAAGAATTGTAGAAAAGGAAAACATAAGTTATGCTCAGAAACCACATAGCACGCTAAACAAAATATTTACCAAAACTAAAGATAGAATTCAAAAATAAGATCAGAATAATGTGGTATATGAAATAAAGTGTAAAGGCAATGAAAATGATGAATGCAACAGGAGCTACGTTGGCACTACAAAAAGAGCGTTGGGTATAAGACTACATGAACATGAAATGGACGCCAAAAATAAAAAGGATACAACAGCACTTGCAAAACATCTGACAAGCAACAATCACACAGCTTATTTCACCAACGCTAAAATATTTGACATAGAGCGAAAAGAAAAACGACGACTAAAGCCGGAGTCATTGGTGCCGTATGTCGTATCGCTGTATCCGTATCCCTAACGTAATCAGCTGTTTATCGTTACGACGGTAAACCAAAACCCAATTGGTTGGCTACGATACGGTTACGACCTTAGCGGCGCCAGTAATCGATTGCATTGATTCTCATAAAGTTGGTCGAATCAGCTGTTAAAAGGTTACCGATACGGTTACCGATAAAGCACCAATGTCTCCAGCTTAACACTGGAAACCTTACGTATACAACAACAGCTGAGAAACGTCATAAACTTCAAAGAAGATATAAACAACACAAATAGTGCATATACTGCGGTGATAAAATAAAATTAATAAACTTGACAATCAAAAGGGAAAAGAACTGTGATATATTTTTAAATTAATGTTTAATGTACTGGTGTTAGAAATGTTATATGTATTAATATTTTTGTGATGTTAGAAAATCATGTACAAAGTAAGGAGAAACTTGCGGATTTAGCTATATATTTTTGCAAATACCATTACATAGTGAGTCAACACGCAATGAAAAAATATTATATTGAGAGAAAATTATTAAGTGTCTTTATAGCTATTTGCTATTTTCATGTTTATTGTTAATAAAAACAGAATACCCTGAGGATGGCGCTGTCGCGTCGAAACGCGTAGGTATGAAAAAACAATAAATTTTTGTTTTATTACCAAAAAAACGACCGTAGCAGCTCTCTATGCAACAAAAAAAAAAAAAAGGAATAATAGTTTCCGCCCCTGCCAACAATACTGCATCCTCCAAAACTTTCTGAAGATTCTGTTGAAAATGGCTTGAAATTTGATAAAAATTTGCTTATTTCTTTTATTTTCTTATATTTATTTATTTTAGGCTGCCCCTACCATTCGTCCGAAAATTTGTGAAAAATTGTTTGTTCGGAATTTATGTCTTTTCTCGCTGCTTAAATGAGGTTTGAGTAAACTGATTATACAGTTTGGTAAGTATTGAATTGGGATGTTCCGAGGTACTCATAACCTCAAAATTTGAGATTTTTGAGTAAGTTCCCTTTTGATCTAGTTGTGTGATATATACATACGAATACATATATGTAAAATGTAGTGCGATTAAATAAAAATATATGACAAGTTTAAACTTCCAATACCAAAGCTTCCATAGCAGAAGTTTGATAGTGTAAAACTAATGAAATATGTTATTATTTATTATATCAAATCAATTATACATACAATACATCCTATATTCGTATTTATTATGATACTATTATTTTTCTTTTGTTTAAACTATAAGCAAATGTAATAAAAACTCAGATCGATTTTTTTACCAAGTATTTCTTTTATTTTATTTATTTGAAAAAAAAAGAAATAAAAATTAAAACCCAACCCACATTTGGAATAAAAAGGCGAAAATCCTTGTGAAATATATTTTATTTGATTTATTTATTTAGAACAAAATTTTCCGGTTTGTTTTTGTCTTGCCTAATGACTGAATCCACCAACTGACAATGCTCCAAAGCATCTAAAGCCTTTTCAGTGTAGCAACAACAAATAAATATAAAACCACTTTGCATTTTTGTTTTCTAATAGCTTTATTAAATATTTATTACAAAATGTTGAAAATAATATCCCTTCAAGCGCTGTTTTTCAGTGGTTTCACAGGGTGCTGTATGATCATATGGGTAATTGTTTGGGTGTTGTGCATCTTCCTAGTTGAGCAGGCGGATAACTTTAAGCCATTTCAAAAACGTATAAGCCTACGAAATCAAAAATCAAACCGGCTGTCGAAAATTATGCAGAAGAAGCGGAAAAACGCAGCAAAAAGTGTTGAAATTTCCAAATTTGTTTAGTATTGAATTAAAAAATCAACTTTTTAGTATTTTTTGCAATTAACTTCGTTTTTATTTGTATTTTCAGAAAATTGTGTGAAAAAAAATCAGTCTTAGGCGCTTTATTTAAAATTTTCTTCATTGGTAACATTTGTAATTTGCTTGTACATTTTGTTATGTAATTGATTGATAAAAATATTTTTTTATGAAAATAAGTAAGGATTTTCTTAAGGCGCGTTCTATTTTATTTGCAATTCATGTATTTATTTATTTATTTATTTTGCAAACAAAATAAGCCTTATTCCCTCTCAATAAATATAGTAGTTTATCTAATAAAATAGCCTATACTTATTTATCTAAGCTTACAACTTTACCCACTTAAAACTCTCAGAAACTCAGTTCGCACGCTCATACACACATTCAAACATTCAAAGTAGAAAAAAATTTAAGCTTCATTTCTTAATGTTCAGTTAAATACTTTACTGGCAATTATGTATTTAATCTGAATTCGAAGATTTCGCTACTTAAAGGTGACTAAACAGGATCTTCATTTGCATATTCTTTTCATTTTTCTAAAACACAAGTTTCTCACTAAAGCGTCCGTTCTCAGAATTTGTAATATACTCTTAAAATCGGGGATAACGGCAATCGAAAACCCATTTTCATAACATTATTTATATTTATATTTTATATTTTCATTTAGCTGAGGGCAAGACATACTCGTGCTAAACTTCTTCCTATAATCCTTCCCCACATTACTTATTTGGTCAACTCAATTTTGACGGCCGGTGTCTTTCCAATATACTGGAAAGCTGCAAAAGTTATTGCAATCCGTAAACAAAATAATGAGTATCGACCAATAGCCATACTCCCTTTCCTCTCTAAAGTCATTGAACGTATTCTATATGGGCAAATCGTATCATATGTACAAGAAAACAAGCGCCTGACAGACAGTCAGTCCAGTTTCAGGTCAAACCGAAGCTATACAGCGGCACTATTATCTGTGATAGAAGAAATTCGTGAGCGAGTGGATGAAAATTACATCGCTTTCGTAACACTTCTCGAGCTTTTGATTCTGTAGGTAGCTGGAAAACTTATTTAATTTCTCTGGTCATGCAGCTGCCCTTATCAGATCATATCTTGGCGATATGACTCAAGCAGTATGTATAGATGATAGAAAGTCTGCCTTCCTACATGTCTTAAGAGGCGTCCCACAAGGCTGTATCCTGGGTTCTGTGTTATTTGTTCTGTATATCAATGACTTGCCCGATGTTTTTAAGTATTGTAATGTTCACATCTACGCTAATGATGTGCAATTGTATACGTGCTGTCCTCGTGATCAAACTAGCTTGCGCATAAATAACTTGAACCAAGATTTGAATCAAATATTTTCATGAGCTAATATGCATGGCTTATGTATAAACCCGAAAAAATCAAAATGTATTGTTATTCATAGGTCTTTTCCCACAAATGATTTAGAGAATGTAATGTTTGACAATTCCGTTATAGAATACGTAAATACAGTGAAAAACTTTGGTGTAGTTTTTAACAAAACATTGACATGGAAAGGCCATATTTTTAGTACGGTTGGAAGTGTATGGAATGCTTCGTACACTATGGTTAACACAGTATTTCACTCCTTTGCATATAAGACTACTTCTGGCTAAAGCGGTTGTGAGTCATAGTCCGGTCATGAATTTAGGGAGGGAAATTTTTGGTATTATTTTGCTACTTTTTTGCCAACTTAGTAATATAATGTGCCGAAAAAAACCAATCTTGGAGACATGAAAGAAAAGAGAAAACAGGGGAAATGGGAAGAAAAAGTAGAAGCACTTGAAGGAGTAAAGAGAACAAGAGGAATATGAAGAGTGATAAAGCATTCACATTGCGCCATAAACTCGCGTTTACGGGGTACTTTCGTGTTTACCAGTACTGTTAAACTCCAAAATCGCCCATAAACTTGAGTTCATGGCGCAATGTGAATGCCACATGAACGTAAAAGTAAGAATAACGGTAATGGTTTAAGACAAAGTATAAAAAGAGGTTAACAGGAAGATTAAGAATAAGGACAAGATTAATGGTAATAGTGAGAGTTAGACTTTGAAAAAAGCAAGAGCGGGAAGAGTAAGAGTAAAGATTTACGGAAGTATGAAAAGATACGGAAATTTAATGAGCAGTTTAAGGTAAACTAGAAAATGCAGAGGGGAGAGGAAATTAGAGAGGAAACGGGTTAGACAGAGAAGAGGCAGTTGGATAGATAGAGAAAGTCAAAACAATGTCTGTCGGGTTTAATCATACGGCTGGGAGTATTTCATGTATGCCTAAACGTTTCCAGGTTTAGCCAAAAGCTGTAGTTGCGTTTATTAAAACGTTTCCATTTCCTCTCAGCAAAAGAAAATGAATCCTCCCACAAAAGGAAATTCGAATAATTGATTAGTCGATTAGCAGAAATTTTTAAGCTAAACAAGTAAAGGTGTCTAAGTTCGTGAGCGTGAGCTACAATTGCACATTTCATTTCAGATAAATTACTTTTCTACATAACACGTGGCACCGCCCGTTTAAAAGAAAAATGTCTCCCCATTTCCTCTTACAGTAAAACTTGATAAGTTAAATAAAAACTTTTTCAAAATATTTTTATTTGCCTTCAAATATTATAATTTATTAAATTTTAATGAGCTCGAGGCAGTTTAAAAAATTGAAACACAGTTTAAATTTTTATATTTCAATTTTATTTGGTCGATATTTCGATCTCATTCTGAGATCATCCTCAGGAACTGTGGACAAAAACAACAATTAGTTAACATGTACAATTGTTTACTTTTTAAACTGCCTCGAGCTCATTAAAATTTAATAAATTAAATAAAAACTATTTTTTGCAAAGTTATAGCTTATTATTCTAGTCTACGACCCTTTTAAACTTGTTTTATATCTAAGTTGCCGTGGTCTTTAACCGATTTCGTCCATTTTTTCTAGAAATATTTCCTGCTATAGGGAAAATTTGTGTGCCCAATTTTATTACGATCCGTTAATTTTTCTTCGAGTTATGGCTCCCGAAACATAGAAAATTGCCTAGTCATAAAAGGGCACCCATTTTCAAAAATTTTAGTGTTTTCCAACTTAATGTTATAATTCAAGTTAAAAAGTAAAATTCTATTGATACAAAGCGCTTTTTCCTAAGTTATAGCTTATTATTTTCGTCTACGACCCCTTTATAAATATTTTATATAAAAGTGGGCGTGGTCTTTAACCGAACTCGTCCTTTTTTTTCTAGAAATATTTCCTGCTATAGGGAAAATCTGTGTACCGAATTTTATTACGATCCGTTAATTTTTCTTCGAAATTTTCCCTATTTATTGTTATGAATCCAATTTTTTCAAATTTTTATCAAAAGTCTCAATATCAGTCCACACGTCAAATTTCAACATTCTTGGTGTATTATTTACTAAATGATCAGATTTTTTTTGTTTTCCAAAATGTTATATATATAAAAATTGGGCGCAGTTATCATCCGATTTCGCTCTTTTTCAATACCACTCTATTCTGGGTCCATATAAGCTCGTGTACCAATTTGGTGAAGATATCTCAATATGTACTCAAGTTATCGTGCTAACGTATAGACGGACGGACGGACATGGCTCAATCAAATTTTTTTTCGACGCTGCTGATTTTGATATATGGAAGTCTATATCTATCTCGATTCCTGTATACCTGTACAACCAACCGTTATCCAATCAAAGTTAATATGCTCTGTGTGCAAAGCACGCTGAGTATAAAAATCAATTACCACTAATAGACTAGGTTTTTGAATTCGTTTAGTGACCGTATCGAATAGTGGTTTTTGTAATTTTGCTATGACTTCTGCAATTGTTAAAGACTTTCTGGAGTTATTGTAAGCCATCTGTAGCTCATATTGACATCCTCGAAACAAGCATTCGGAAGCTCATTTTGCAGCAATCAATTTATTTTTTTTTTTTCGATTTTATGACAAAAATTGCAATTTATGAAATTTTTTAATTTATTTTTTTATGACATAATGTATTTATTAAACTGTCACTTTCGAATAATGACATTTAGTCGATTGCATGCTATGTTTAAATCGAATACCAGCTTATCATTGCAAAAGCTGCTAACCGAATAATCAATTATAACCAAGAGCCCTATTGGGTTCAGTTTGTCTAATAATGACCTATTTTATAAATTTTTTTATTACATATGGAGATAAAATTTTGAGCTCAATAAGCGCTTTAAAGTAGAAAACTTTTGACTCAGTAAAATTTGGTTATCAATTACATATGTGAAACATCAATCAAAGTTATCAAAGGTCTAAATTAACTTATTTAAATATTTTTTATGTTATTGTAGTAGTCGAGTTTTGGATATTCTGCATTTGGCCAAACTTGGGATAAATGCACAAATTTGTTAATTTGTCCTAATGAGATATTTATCAGGAGCAACCGAATTCGAATGTGACATATTCCGACCCTGACATAGCGCGTTCTTCAACCGAATTTTAAAATAGAGCATTATTCAATAAAATTCTAGAGCGAGAACGAGAATTGACACTGATGAAATCGGGTTGTCTCGAAACCAAATTTGACAAGGGATGACGGAAAATCAACAAAACAAAATGGGTCAAAATTCTAAAGCCCTTCATCAAATTCTGAGATAAGCGTGCTTTTGAAAAAAGTTGTGTGATAGAGTTTTATTCCAACATTTTCTGAAATAAGTATAAACGTTCTGGGAATGCGATCATTAAATTAAACAGCCAGAAATCCTATCGAGCACTACGTGTTAAAGTCAAACTATATTTAAATGTGTTCATTATAAAATCTACTGCACTATTTTAGCCTCTAGTTACGTCCTTTTAAATAGTTCAACATTTTAAACAAACGCAAAATTTAAATATTAAATTTCAACTTCCTATTTGCATAAGCGAATAAATTGCCACGAAACCTGCGTCACCTTTAAACAACGGTTTGAACACTTACCCATTCACGCACGCACATTCACTCTTACTTTATTGCTCATTCATTTATTTATTTATTTTTTCATAATCAACAGTAAACAGACAACAATAATATTAATAAATAGTTAAAATATTTAAATTCAATAGAACTCAAATATCTTTTAAGAACTACTCCTACCAATAGTCGAAAAAAAATAGTTTCTATATAAAACAGGGCCTCTCCTATGTAAATGCAATTTAGTAAATTCAAGCATGATCCATATATTTTTTTTTTCAGTGAGATCAAGTATTTTTTTGTTTACCAATGCTTTTACTGAAATCAGCTACATTTATAAAAATTAGACTCATTGCAACCATGTTAGTCAAAACTGCTAAAGCTATTGAATTTAAATTGAAAAAAGTAAAGATTGTAAAGAGAGGCCACTGCACATACGTAGTTTAGTGATATGTGATAGCAAAGTAGTTTTATATACGAGTAATAAAGTAGATAAAAAAGTAATGGAATTAGTAAGCTATACCTTATTCCCCTAATCGCCTCCTTGTGTGCTTGAAACATTTTCACGTTATTCATATTCGATTGCCAATATTTGACGTATCCCGAATTATCACCCGTTACCATCCAGCTGTCATTGTGAGACCATACCATTGTACGTACGGGAACATCGTGCGCCTGTTTATGCAGGTTTACAGTTGATCATATTCAGCCAGCATAATACGAGATCACAGGTGAGTAGTGCAAAATGAAAGTAAATAGAAAAATAAACGTATGAACTAGGTTATACAAATTAATCGTAATATGTATTTATTTTGATCAATACAAATAGTAGCGTTTGTTTAGAATATTTATACCCAGCTGTACTTGTACACAGGGTATTATAACTTTGATTGGATAACGGTTGGTTGCACCGGTATAAAGGAATCGAGATAGATATACAGCCTAAACAAAAATTCCGTGCGAGTTTTTTGCCTTCTCCCATTCCTCGTATCCTAAATAAAAATTCCTTGTGAGTTTTTTCACTTCTCCCTTTCCTCCTATTCTGAACAATGTTCGTAAAAGCGGAAACCGATTATAGGAGAAAAGAAAGGTATTGTTACGAATATTAGCAAAACTAAGGAGTGCTGCCATCTCCAGGCCGATGCTAAGCAGTGACGTGAATTCACATCAATAATTCAATCATTATGTATCTACATAAACGAATCAATAATTGCGTCTACACATATGTACACATTCCGACGAACAACATTTACATACAAGGCAGCGAGAGATGAGATGTCACACACAGATGAATTTACTTATACGCTTATGTGTGTGCGGGAGACTGTAAACTACAAACTCACATATGTACAGCTGAGAAGCGCTAAAAAGTAGACAATTGTAAACAAGTAGAAACTATATGAGAACTATACACACACGAATATAGTTGGTAAGTTCTGGAAATAGAAGAGCCTAGATGTATGCAGCGTATACTATAAAAGCGGCACAAGCGAGTAAGAAGAGTTCAGTTTGATTTGAGTTGTCAAGCAGTTGCGATTAAGACGATATCTAGCGAGCAATAGCAGTATTATTTTGAATAGTAGAGTTTCATTGAGCTATCAATCAGTGTGGTTATTAAGCAAGCTATTCGTTGCACAGTTTGAGTGTATTGTGAAGTAATTTAATAAAGGCCATTTTGCATTATTACAAATTGGAGTTATTTATTCAACAGTTTAGTGATTCGAACTTAGCAGAGGATTGCAAATAAGAGGATTTGCAAGCAAATTCGTTACAATTGGTGTCAGAAGAGGAATTGTTGAATAAATTCCAGAAGACAACAAGGACATGGCAAAGTTCAGTGAATTGAAGATCCAGCAACTGAAGAAGGAGTTGGAGAGCCGTGGATTGAATACAAGCGGCGTTAAACTCGAACTTCAGGCACGGCTACGAGAGGCAATGGAAGCAGAAGGAATTGATGTGGAGGAGTATGTCTTTCATCTTGATGGCGAGGAGACAACAAAAATTGAAGAGGAAAACGAAACATCGCAGACAGTTACGAGCACAGACTTGAACATGATATTGGCTGCAATATCTGCACAAACATCGACAGTAGCATCAATGTCGTCACAAATGTCATCACAACTGGAAGAGCAGAAGACATATATGGCATCACAACTAGAATCACAGAAGACACATATTGCAGAAATGTCGTCAGAAATAACATCAAAGATCGAAGCACAAGAAACGCGTATTTCAGAAATGTCGTCGCAAATGTCATCTCAACTGGAAGAACAGAAGACATATATGGCATCGCAACTGGAAGAACAGAAGACATATATGATATCTCAGTTGGCTCAGCAGTTGAAAGCGCAAGAGGATCGCATATCATCGCAGTTGGAGGGTTTTAGTGAACGACAAGATAAAATGGAAGCTGAGATGGATGCTTTGAAAGATCGGATTCAGCAGTTACAATTAAATCGTCCAGCAGTTTCAGCGAGTAATACAAAGGTAAAAACACCATCCTTTGACGGTTCTGTTCCTTTCCAGGTCTTTAAGCTACAGTTTGAGAAGACCGCAGCAGTGAACAACTGGAATGTGGAAGATAAAGTTGCCGCACTCTTCGTAGCATTGAAAGGACCAGCTGCCGAAATCTTACAGACTATTCCAGAGTACGAACGGAACAGTTATGACGCATTGATGGCTGCTGTAGAACGGCGATACGGAAGCGAACACAGGAAACAGATATTTCAAATAGAATTGCAAAACCGCTACCAAAAAGCTAACGAGACTTTGCAGGAGTTTGCTTCGGACATTGAAAGATTGGCTCATCTTGCAAATGCGGATGCACCCGTGGAATACACGGAAAGAGTGAAGATTCAGAGCTTTATAAATGGCATACGAGATGTGGAAACGAAGCGGGCTACATACGCAAACCCAAAGCCAACATTCGCAGAAACGGTGTCACAAGCTCTGATTCAGGAAACAGCGTCGCTTCTGTGTAAGCCAGTTTTCAAAGCACGCCGTGTGGAAGTAGAAAGGCCAGAGTGGGTAGACGCAATATTGGAGGCGCTGAAAGGATCGCAAAAGCGGAGTGAAAAAGTTATCAAATGCTTCAAATGCGGGAAGTCCGGTCACATTGCACGTCATTGCGATCTTGGTCCTAATAGTTCCAACAATGTGGGTGGCCGTAAACGCAAAGCTGGAGGAGATGAGCACGAGCGAGTAAGAGATAAAGAACGAAAACTTGCCCCAGCTATTGAATGTCCTGTGATATCTGTGTCGCAAATTGGAAGGAAATCAAGCAGTCTTACCGTTAGAGGGAATGTGGATGGCAAGGAGCGTGTACTGACTGTAGATACGGGCGCATCTCATTCCTTGATTCGATCTGATTTGGTCTACAAGAGAGTAAAGTCATTACCTGGAGCGAGGTTGCGTACGGTCACAGGCGAATATAACCAAGTCCAGGGAGAAGTAATATGTGAAGTCCTAATTGGGAAGGTCATGGTTCTACACAAATTCGTTGTGGCGGAGATCGTTGATGAAGTCATATTGGGAGTGGACTTCTTAGTTGACCATGACATCAAGATCGATATGCAGAAAAGGGTGATGCATTATAAGAACCAGGATGTGCCAATTAACTTCAGTTTGGAAAAAGGTTTCAGCAGTAATCGAGTACTGGTGGAGAAAAGTCGACAAAGGCCACGAAAGTCAAAGGTAATGGTTGATGAAACGAATGGGCCAAACAAAGCGAAATCAAAAGTACCTGCGAGAAAAACACCGGCATTGACAAACCCAAATGGACGCACTAAAACGACTGCAAGAATTTTGCAGGAAGCATGCAAAGGTGGTTTCAAGCCATCGCGCACTTCTCTTGGGAAACGGCGGAACGATACTGTCAAGCCAATCCGTCAAGTGCAAGCTCTGCGAATATGTATCTATATAAACGAATCAATAATTGCGTCTACACATTCCGACGAGCAACATTTACATACAAGGCAGCGAGAGGTGAGATGCCACACACAGATGAATTTACTTATACGCTTATGTGTGTGCGGGAGACTGTAAACTACAAACTCACATATGTACAGCTGAGAAGCGCTAAAAAGTAGACAATTGTAAACAAGTAGAAACTATATGAGAACTATACACACACGAATATAGTTGGTAAGTTCTGGAAATAGAAGAGCCTAGATGTATGTATGCAGCGTAAACTATAAAAGCGGCACAAGCGAGTAAGAAGAGTTCAGTTTGATTTGAGTTGTCAAGCAGTTGCGATTAAGACGATATCTAGCGAGCAATATCAGTATTATTTTGAATAGTAGAGTTTCATTGAGCTATCAATCAGTGTGGTTATTAAGCAAGCTATTCGTTGCACAGTTTGAGTGTATTGTGAAGTACTTTAATAAAGGCCATTTTGCATTATTACAAATTGGAGTTATTTATTCAACAGTTTAGTGATTCGAACTTAGCAGATGATTGCAAATAAGAGGATTTGCAAGCAAATTCGTTACAGTATTATGAATGTGAGTGAGAAGGAGATTTCTCTGCCATTACTTAGGAGTTTTTTCACTTGTTAAATTAAAGGGACCGCATCGAAATAGTTAAAGAAAAATTGGTTCTTTTAAGAAAGAACACCTATTTGTACAAATTTGTGCTAAAATATGTACATTCTACCACAATATTCTTTACTTTAAGTCGAAAAGTTTATCATAAGCAACGGAAGAAAGGCTTAAATAGATTTTGGCATATGACGAAAGACGAATTCAACTCGACTTGGCCGCCAGAATATTGCTTTGCTGAATGGAAGCAGGCAACTCCGGCGGATTTGTGTTATCCCGTCGTCTTCTTCTTCTTATGCTCCTCTGTTGATGCTGCTGTGGCACCAATTCATTACTCATTTTAATGAATACCACATGAAATGCAATACTGTGCATTGTTTATATTTTATTTCTTAATTTCAAACAAATTCGCAACAATTAAACTTTTCAATTTTCTAAACAAAATTAGAAATACGCAACGAAATTGCAATTGACAAAACAGCTGATTTCGAAAATTCGAAATTCTTATTCCCCAATTATTGTTCTCCCTAGGAGAAAATAATTGGAGGAATTTTTCCGCGGCAATAAAAAAATCCGCGAGAACAAAATTACGAGGGAATATTTAGAATTGGTCTGATAGACTTCCATATATCAAAATCATCTGTGCCAAAAAAAAATTTGATTGAGCCATGTCCGTCCGTCTGTCCGTCCGTTAACACGATAACTTGAGTAAATATTGAGATATATTCACCAAATTTGGTACACGAGCTTATCTGGAACCAGAATAGATTGGTATGGTATGGTAAATGAGCGAAATCGGATGATAACCACGCCCACTTTTTATATATATAGCATTTTGGAAAACACAAAAAACTTGATTATTTAGGAAATAATACACCTAGAATGTTGGAATTTGACGTGTGGACTGACTGATATTGAGACTCTTGATACAATCAATTTTACAAATATCATCAATCATAAATCAAAAATCGTTAACCTATCGTAACGAAATTCGACAGAGAGGTTGTCTTTACTATAAGGAATACTTTGAAGGAAAATTTGCGAAATCGGTTAAGGACCACGCCTACTATTATATAAAATATTTTTAAAAGGGTCGTGGACGAATAAAATAAGCTACTATATCTTTGCAAAAAAGAGTTTTATATCAATGGTATTTCATTTCCCAAGAGGATTTATAACAATAAATAGAAAATAGACAAAAATTGGCGGCCACCGTGGTGTGATGGTAGCATGCTCCGCCTACCACACCGTATGCCCTGGGTTCGCACCCCGGGCAAAGCAACATCAAAATTTTAGAAATAAGGTTTTTCAATTAGAAAAAATTTTTTCTAAGCGGGGTCGCACCTCGGCAGTGTTTGGCAAGCGCTCCGAGTGTATTTCTGTCATGAAAAGCTCTCAGTGAAAACTCATCTGCCTTGCAGATGCCGTTCGGAGTCGGCATAAAACATGTAGGTCCCGTCCGGCCAATTTATAGGGAAAATCAAGAGGAGCACCACGAAAATTGGAAGAGAAGCTCGGCCTTAGATCTATTCGGAGGTTATCGCGCCTTACATTTATTTATTTATTGGAAAAACTTCAAATTTAAAAAATGGGCGTGTCACGGACCCTTTTATGACCAAGCAATTTGCTGTTTCGGGAGCCATAACTCGAAGAAAAATTAAATAAAGCACACAAAACAAACAACAACAGCATTTCAAGTGTACAGCTGGGTATGTAATGTTCGGTTTCACCCGAACTCAGACTTCCTCACTTGTTTTGACTTTATTTCGATTATATTTAAAAGCCCCGTCACATAAGAAGTGTTTCATATAGATTCGTTTAACGCAATCTTATGCATAATGAGTAGATTGCATGAATGTTCATGGAAAACGGCAGATCGAGCGACACTGGCGCCATCTGACATGAAAAAGTAGCCAACTCCTAAATTTTGTAGCAAGCAAAGCATAAGAAAAGAATTCGACATTTGCTTTGGCTAAATATTACTTTTCTTAAGTTGTTTACAGTTGAAACTGTAATTTAACAAATGAATAGGACACAAAATATGTTGGCAAGTATTTTTCTTGTATAGTGAAAATGTTTATAACAGTGCTTCGCGAAATTTTGTATGTGAAGAGGGCAAGGTGAAATAAACTTAAATTGCTAAGTCTGAAGTTTCTTTATATTTACAAACGCAACATCTTGCGTGATTGTGGCGGTGTTACTGGTATGCATAAGATTGCGTTTAACGCATCTATATGAAAAACTTCATTGTGGCGCGACCTTAACCCTTCTGCTTTTAACCCATATGTGAGTACCGTGCCAATTTGGGAACGCCTAACCCACTCAGCATTTAGGTGATTAAATTTTGAATCTCCCTACATATCAATACAATTTGATTACTCTTTCTGACTAAATAATGAGTTATCATACAATTGAACAAAAGAAATAATCAAATATGAATACTTTTGATGATGAAAAACTAAAAAGCATTTTTCGAACACTTTTTGGAATAATTTTTGAAGTCCTTTAATGACTAAATTTTAATATTTCATAAAAACCAACAAAAAGTATAATCAAATATGCTTACCTTTGATGATCAAAAACTGAATATAGTTTTCTAATCACATTTTGGAATCATATTTGAATCAAATGTGTTTACTTTAGGTGATGAAAAATGTATAATCATTTTTCAGTCAGCTTTCTGAATCTTTTATGAATATATTTGTTTACTGAATAATGAATTTTATACTTGTTTATATTTTACTTTCATTAAAAATCTTGTTTTTTTTTACATGCACATATTTTTTCAATCATGATAGAGCTAAGCTAAGATAAAATATATATAAATAAGAAAAAATATATAAAAATTTTATTATTTTTACAAAAGATATTCTTCAAGATGTAAATAATGTAAATGTGACCGAAGATTTCCCCAACCATTTCTCCATCTTCGGCTTCCCACAAAATACACAATGATTGGACAATACAAAAGCTGTGAGTTATTTGAACCCCAGGTAAGTGAAACTATCTTGACATACCTGGATACGGCTTAAACATCCCGTGTCGTATCCGTATTTTAAGATGTAGGCCATAATGCTGATGTTGGATGTTTTAGTCGCAGGTGTATATCGGTCAAGTTTGTTTGCGAGTTAGCTGTGGTTCGAATAGCTCACTTTCGCATGCTTTCTTCCCCTGATGAAATAAGATTATTATGTAGTATACTATTTTGAATGAGATATGAAGAATAAATGCATTATAATGGCATTCAAAAATGATTCAAAAATCTCAAAGCAGTCAAATATTAATCTAAAACTATTAAAGCTCAATTTTACAATTATATGAAATATGAATAAAAAGCTTTTCGAAATAGGAATCATAAATGATTATTCAAGAATAATCACATTTATGGTACATTTTTCTCCCGACGATACGTTAATTTTCGAACAGAAGTTGCTTTTAAATTTGAACGTTTTTAATCATCTTGGGGTATGATATTTAAACATTTTTTGATCAAAATTTTCAAAAAATGCTGGCTGGGAATCATTCCGCATATTGTTGGTGCAAATATAATTTCAGTTTTTTGTAGTCAGAAGCGTAGTTATTGAACTAGGGACCGATCTATGCGAAAATATCTAATTTATGATGCGAAGTTTTGTAATTCACCTACATTAAAATTTCGCATACTTTGTTTGGATATTGGAAACTAGAGATAGGAAAAACGAAGGCAATTGGTACCGGGGTGGGCGACGGTTCCAAAACGGGGCTCTTGTTTATAGTTGCCACGACGGCAGCAATTATGGCGCATTTGGCATTTTTCAGCCCTCCCACAAAAAAAAAAGAAAGGGGAGAGGGAGTAGCGAAGACAACTAAGGCATGACGTGGCTGAATGCGTTTGTAACACTTCAACCATCACAGGAGTGCGGGTTCAAAACCCACTCCCGGTAGAAAAGGCTTTGAAGAGATTTACAAGGTGTAATCGAAACAGCTGTCGCCTTGTCCGTCCTGATGTCACGTTCTTTAAATTTTTCCCAAATTATTAAATAAATTGGAGAGGGAGGAGTGAGGGACAAAAACTTCTTAAAACTCATAGACCCGAAGTGTATATAACAAAGTGTGATTGAATTTGACAGTTCTCTCATAAAGAACCGGACTATAATGTCAAAAATAAAAAAATCTTAACCCTTTAAAAAAATTTTAATTTTTAAATTTGTTAAGGATATCTTTTATTTTTAAATAAAATGCCATCATTTCCGATAAGAATACGACAAGAAGAGTAAAGGCTCGATGGTAGATTTATACAAGGTGGCAGCACGGCTGCTTTTTTTTAAATTTGATTTGATACATCAAATTCCGGCGCAGTACGATTTTGATATTAGTCCATCGATTTACAAAAACAAAGTACATGGAACTTTTCTTTATGTTTGTAGGTATGTCGCCATGCTGCCACCTTGTATGGTTCCGTCATGAAAGACTCGAACACATTCGACTTTTGCGTCATTTTGGCGTTGGCGTCATTTTGAACGAACGCACATTGAAAATTTTCCCGCCATAATAATGAAATAAGAAAACTCTATTTTGGATTTTTTGTAATAAAAAATGCAAATAAACAAATGTTTTAGTTTAAAACAGAAAATATTTTTGTAAGTTGATACCGCATAATTAAAAATATTATAAAATCGAGCACATTTAGAAGACTGCAAATGTGATTATTCTTGAATAATCATTTATGATTCCTATTTCGAAAAGCTTTTTATTCATATTTCATATAATTGTAAAATTGAGCTTTAATAGTTTTAGATTAATATTTGACTGCTTTGAGATTTTTGAATCATTTTTGAATGCCATTATAATGCATTTATTCTTCATATCTCATTCAAAATAGTATACTACATAATAATCTTATTTCATCAGGGGAAGAAAGCATGCGAAAGTGAGCTATTCGAACCACAGCTAACTCGCAAACAAACTTGACCGATATACACCTGCGACTAAAACATCCAACATCAGCATTATCGCCTACATCTTAAAATACGGATACGACACGGGATGTTGAAGCCGTATCCAGGTATGTCAAGATAGTTTCACTTACCTGGGGTTCAAATAACTCTCACCCTTTGTATTGTCCAATCATTATGTATATTGTGGGAAGCCGAAGATGGAGAAATGGTTGGGGAAATCTTCGGTCACATTTACATTATTTACATCTTGAAGAATATCTTTTGTAAAAATAATAAAATTTTTATATATTTTTTCTTATTTATATACATATATTTTTTCTTAGCTTAGCTCTATCATGATTGAAAAAAATATGTGTATGTAAAAAAAAACAAGATTTTTAATGAAAGTAAAATATAAACAAGTATAAAATTCATTATTCAGTAAACAAATATATTCATAAAAGATTCAGAAAGCTGACTGAAAAATGATTATAAATTTTTCATCACCTAAAGTAAACACATTTGATTCAAATATGATTCCAAAATGTGATTAGAAAACTATATTCAGTTTTTGATCATCAAATGTAAGCATATTTGATTATACTTTTTGTTGGTTTTTATGAAATATTAAAATTTAGTCATTAAAGGACTTCAAAAATTATTCCAAAAAGTGATCGAAAAATGCTTTTTAGTTTTTCATCATCAAAAGTATTCATATTTGATTATTTCTTTTGTTCAATTGTATGATAACTCATTATTTAGTCAGAAAGAGTAACCAAATTGTATTGATATGTAGGGAGATTCAAAATTTAATCACCTAAATGCTGAGTGGGTTTGAACACAAACATATACATGGCTATATTCACCAAAGTTAGCTGTAGACGCAGCGTAAATGTCAAAGCGACGCAAAAGTCGAATATGTTTAGACCTTAAGGTACATGCACGCTTATAATATTTCGCAGCTTACAAGCCCATGTTGTTGTTGTAGCGATAAAGAGGTTGACAATTGGGTTGCGGAAGCTGTAATAAAATATTTATTGCGCTTATCAGTCCCTTGAACCTTCATACAATTCCATTTAGCTCATAGAAGGTAGAAGTATGAAAAGGGGCTTAAGGTATGAAGATTGCGGTGCGTGTCACAACAGCGAGGACAGCAAAGTAGTCCGTTTTTTTGTTTCCAAAACGCCAGCTTGCGATCAAAGACGGAGGCGATAGGAAGAAAGCTATGGGGTTGTTCTAACAAATTTATCTCGCCTTCCCGAAAATAATTTTGAGGAAACTCATTTTATCAGCTGTCCGTCAGATCTGAATATTTACAAACGTGCTCGGTTTTATCCAGAAGCTGTTCCTATTCCAATTGAACAGAGTCCTTAAGTTGGGCACAATTAAGCTAAATCTGCTATCTTCAGCGTGTGATAGAAAGAGATACAGAATGAGACAGCTATAGTCAATTAAAAATAAGGTGATCCATTCTATTTGTAATTTTGACGTCTATGCAGAAGTTATCACACTTGTCTTATCCACAATGACAACAGCTAAACAAGTTGTAATACCTTACAGTACCATAGGAGGAGAATACAACCAGTTGCTTTATTCAAAACATGACTGTTCCAATATGGGTACAGAGCTAAATGTGAACTAAATATTGCCTCATATTACATAGTTTGAAAATAAATCGTAGGTGGAAATTAAATGATAGCAACATAAATTCCATCCTAGTAGACTATGATAACCGTTTGGACTTTGATTTGGCTTTAGATCAGGAAACAAGTTTTACTACTGAAGGAGAAGAGGGTTTTGATGGCGCAAATGCTCAATCTATCGTGCCTTATGATTTCGGTGTGCATTTAGATGTTTGCTCACGATGTTGTTATTATTTCAGAGGCAGCCCATAGCAGAGACCTTGACCCATTGTCGACTAGAAAAACCCAAAGTGAATCTACCGTACCTCAAATCATATATATTATATCTAATTGCTGTTTTTATGTGCAGGTCCCTTTTTCGCTCTTATTTGGAATCCAAGTCTATAATTAAAGTTTTGGTTGTAAAGATGGAGATTCGGGCTTTTAGCGAGCTTTGGGCATTATTGGTCGTAGTGCTTTTGTTTAGCTATATTTTATTAAAATAATTTGTTAAAAATAAACGATTGTGAGCACACAAACAAATCTATTTGTACTATGGCACTATTGTGAATATTTGATTAGAACTAACACTGCATTACCAGCAGTTGCTAACATTCGCCAGATGGCAGCGCAAGCGCATGTAAGTTTTTATTGATAAATGATTGGTTGATAGAACAGCTGATTTCTGTTGACTTTTGTATATGTTGCGCAAGATGCGCACGGGTCCGGCTAGCATTAAATACTCATAACTGTACCCAGAACAGCACAAAAAATACACAGAATCTAAGCAATAAATATTGTGACGAATATTATTTTCGATAAGTCACTATGCTTCTAGTAAATAAATGCACAACAGCGAAGTAAGCACTAACACATACATGTAGACAGGAAAGCTAAGAGCGAAGAAAGAAAGAGAAAACAGGTATATAAACAACAGCTAAAAGCGCACGAGTTATGACTCACACATACACACACATATATCAAGTATACAAACGTGAATATGAGTACATGAATGAGAAATAGACAAGTAAAAGTTGGAGAAGGCTGTTCGTGAAAAGTCTAGACCCTTGGAGAAATATGCGAACGAGGCAACAGGGATGAAAAAGCAAAACAAGCTGAGGAATAATGAATCAGATTGTGAAGTACTACTACCAAAGTAGTGTTGACAATAAAGAAAATTTTGCTATACTGAATATTTGAGTTATTTATTCGACATTTCAGCGATTCAAACTATAACAGAAGCTGCAGAATAATCAGGAATTTCCCAAAATTCGTTACAATTTTAATAAGTGCCTAAATAGAAGCCGCTAAACAGCAAAAAATGCTTACAAAAACTTGCATTTTAAATCGGTTTAAAAAAAAATATAACCCATAGAAACAATAATAAAAATTCTGGAATATGAGTTCAACTCTCCCACCGAAATAAAAATCACAAATAATACATGTCTTGTATTTAATTACCCTTAATATAATCTTTTAGTATGTATGCCGAAAAGTCCTAAAAATGTTTCGAAATATCCCTGAAACAATCGAGAAATACTATGAAAGTTATCACGAAACTAACGTTAACACTCATCGGGACATACAGTTGAGGTCAAAATCTTTGTAGTGCTTATGGCTGATTTCATTTCAGTGGTCAAGTTTTTTTGTAAAAAACTGATTGCCGATGGAATAACTTATGTGGAAGTGCACAATATCATTGTTTACTTACCATTCGTAGTGCCATCAAGTACCAAGCAAATGGCAAAAAGCGTGGAAGAAGCCAACCATGGCGGTAAGAGAAGTTACGTCCGTCGACAGATAGTTTTCATTTGCGGCTGCTACTGGGATAAAATATTGTCACGGATATTAGCATCACTAAGTTATCCCATCACTAAGGCGATGCTAAGGCCATGCCAAGCAGTATTTACGTTAATAATCAAATCAAGTATACACATATATAAGGCAGCCCAGAGAGATGTCACACACAGATGTATTTACTTATACGCCTATGTGCGCGCGAGAGACTGTAAACTACAAACATTCACATCAATAATTCAATCTTTATGTATCTACATAAACGAATAAATAATTGCGTCTACACATATGTACCATGTACGAATACGACCAGCGGAGAGTCAATGCGAAAACACATGCATATATCTGAGAAGTTTGAGAGCTACAGGACTAGTAGATTCTGGAAGCGCCTAAAAGACGTATAAAATTGTGCAATTTTAGTTATAGCTGAGAAGTTTGAGAGCTCATGGACAATGCTAGTACATTCTGGAAAAATGCGAACGAGGAAACCAAAGGGTATAAAAGGCAACAGATGTAGAGGCGCTGCAATTCAGTTTGAGTTGAGCAATCAATCAGTTATTGATTAAGCACGCGATCTGGCGGCCAATAGTAGAGTTTAATTTGAGTTAACAATCAGTTTGGTTATTAAGCCAGCGAGTAGCAAAGTATAAGTGTTATTGTGAAGTACTTTAATAAAGGCCATTTTTCCATTATTCAATATTGGAGTTATTTATTCAACAGTTTAGTGATTCGAACTTAGCAGAGGATTGCAAATAAGAGGATTTGCAAGTAAATTCGTTACAATTGGTGTCAGAAGAGGAATTGTTGAATAAATTCCGAAGATTGGGAATACAACTTGGACATGGCAAAGTTCAGTGAATTGAAGATCCAGCAACTGAAAAAGGAGTTGGAGAACCGTGGATTAAATACAACCGGCAATAAGATCGAACTTCAAGCACGGCTACGAGAGGTAATGGAGTCGCAAGGAATTGATGTGGACGAGTTTGTCTTTTATCCTGATGGGGACGAAACAACAACAAAAATTGAAGAGAAAAACGAAACATCGCAGACAGTTACAAACACAGACTTGAACATGATATTGGCTGCAATATCGGCACAAATGTCCGAAATGTCATCACAAATATCCACCAACATGTCATCACAAATGGAAGAACAAAAGACAAATATAACATCCCAACTGGAGTCACAGAAGACATATATGGCATCCCAACTGGAATCACAGGAGGCACGTATTTCAGAAATGACGTCGCAAGTGTCATCTCAACTGGAAGACCAAAACACATATATGGCATCTCAATTGGAAGCGCAAGAGGCACGTATATCTGAAATATCGGCAGAAATTTTGGAACAGGTATCATCAAAACTGGAAGCGCAGGATGCAAAAATGGCTCAATTTCAGGCAGAAGTAGATGATTTAAAAGGTCGTATGGAGCAGTTACAACTAAATCGCCCAGCTGTTTCAGCGAGTAATCCAAAGGTAAAGACACCATCCTTTGACGGTTCTGTTCCTTTTCAGGTCTTTAAGCTACAGTTTGAGAAGACCGCAGCAGTGAACCAATGGAATGCTGAAGATAAAGTTGCAGCTCTGTTCGTGGCACTGAAAGGGCCTGCCGCGGAAATCTTACAGACCATCCCAGAGTACAAGCGGAACCATTACGAAACATTGATGAGCGCTTTAGAGAGACGTTACGGAAGCGAGCATAGAAAACAGATATTCCAAATTGAGTTGCAAAACCGCTACCAAAAATCAAATGAGACATTGCAGGAGTTTGCTTCAGATATTGAAAGATTGGCTCATCTTGCAAATGCGGACGCACCCGTGGAATACACTGAAGGGGTAAAAATCCAGAGTTTCATAAATGGCATACGGGATGTGGAAACGAAGCGAGCTACATACGCAAACCCAAAGCTGACATTTGCTGAAACGGTATCACATGCATTGACTCAGGAAACGGCCTCACTATTGAGTAAACCAGCATACAAAGCTCATCGTGTACAAGTGGAAAGACCAGATTGGGTAGACACTATTTTGGAAGCACTGAAGGGATCACAACAGAAAAATGATGGAGTTATTAAATGTTTCAAGTGCGGCAACCCAGGTCATATTGCACGACATTGCAGCAGCGGTCCCAATAGCTCCAACAATGTGGGTGGTCGTAAACGCAGAGCAGAAGGTGATCAGCAAATATCCAAGACCACTCAATCGTTAAACTAAATCGAGTCAGCCGCATGGGGCGACAGCTGGCTCCCGCAATTGAATGCCCCATAATCTCTATCTCGCAGATTGGAAGAAGATCGAGCAATCTTACTGTTGGAGGACATGTGGACGGAAAGGAACGGTTACTGACTGTAGATACGGGTGCATCTCATTCCATCATTCCAGCGGATTTAGTCAACAAAAAGATAAGACCATTGCTTGGAGCAAGATTACGTACAGCCACGGGAGAGGACACCCAGGTAATTGGAGAAGTAGAATGTGAAGTCGCAATTGGGAACGTCACGGCAGTACACAATTTTATAGTGGCAGAAATTGTTGATGAAATCATAATTGGAGTGGACTTCTTAATCGACCAGGGCATCAAGATCGACATGCAAAGCAAGACAATGCGATATAAAAACATGGATGTACCACTTAATTTCGGCTACGAGAGAGGCTACAGCAGTAAACGAGTGCTGGTGGAAGAGAGTCAGCAAATACCACCAAAATCCGAAGCAGTCATCTGGGCAAAGGTTGATGGAGATTGTGGGACAAACAAATTGTGGGTTGTCGAAGCAGCAAACAAATCAGCACTAAACATACTTGTAGGAAAAACCCTGGCTATGACAAAACAAGATGGACGTATTCCGGTAAGAGTACTCAATGAGTTCAAGTCACCACTCAAACTGACTAAAGGAGCTATTTTGGGAAGATGCTAAGAGGCTGAAGTAGTTATTAACTGTGAACAGCTCCAGGAACACGTTTCAGCTAGTAATACTGATCTTTCAAATGACATCACGGCATGGATGCAGGGGCTAGAGGAAGCATATCAGAGTAAGGCAAAACAACTGCTCCTAAAGTACGCGAACATATTTGACCAGGATGATTCTAAACCAGGCCGCACCAACGTTGTGAAACATCAAATTGACACTGGAGATGCGAGGCCGATCCGTCAAGCTCCACGTAGTGTTCCACTGGCGAAGCGGGAAGTTGTGAGTCAAATCATTCAAGAAATGAGCGACAGCGGCGTCATCGAACCATCATCTAGTCCATGGAGCTCACCGGTAGTACTTGTAAAAAAGAAGGATGGAAAAATGAGGTTTTACGTGGACTACCGGAAGTTGAATGACGTAACGAAAAAGGATAGCTACCCATTGCCAAGAATTGACGACACTCTGGACTCGCTATCTGGTACGAAATGGTTTTCCACGCTGGACTTGAAAAGCGGCTACTGGCAAGTGGAGGTGAAGGAGGAAGATAAAGAGAAAACAGCCTTCAGTGTCGGTGATGATCTTTGGCAATTTACAGTGATGCCTTTTGGACTTTGTAATGCACCAGCTACTTTTGAGAGACTCATGGACCAGGTACTGAAAGGACTACATTGGAAAACATGCTTGGTGTACCTGGACGACATCATCGTATTGGGCAAGAACTTTGATGAACATCTTAAGAACATGGAGGAAGTTTTCCAGAGAATAGCTGGCGCTGGTCTGAAGTTAAGTCCCAAAAAGTGTGCGCTGTTTAAAAAGGAAGTCAATTTTTTGGGTCACAAGGTAACGACAGAGGGCATCTGCACTGCGAACGAAAAAATAGAGGCTGTAAAGGATTGGCCAAGACCACAGAACCTACATGAATTGAGAAGTTTTCTTGGGCTGTGCACATATTACCGCCGATTTGTACCAAATTTTTCCAGCGTAGCCCATAGCCTCCATGAGCTTACAAGAAAAAACAAAGCTTTTGAATAGATGAAGGAGGAAGAAGTGGCTTCCCAAACATTGAAGGAGCGTTTGTGCACTGCCCCAATGTTAGCATATCCGATTCCAGGAGCAACATTTATTCTAGATACAGATGCAAGTGGATATGCTATAGGAGGCGTTTTATCACAACTGGTCGATGGACAGGAGAAGGTAGTTGCATATTACAGCCGTTCGATTGGAAAACCAGAGAGGAACTACTGTGTTACGCGGAGAGAGCTGTTGGCATTGGTAGAGTGCATTAAACATTTTCACAAATACCTCTACGGCCAGCGATTCCGTGTCAGGACAGATCACGCAGCGTTGAAATGGCTTCTGCAGTTCCGTAATCCGGAAGGACAATTGGCACGGTGGATCGAGCGACTACAAAGCTATGACTTTTCCATTGAGCATCGAAAAGGTAGTACCCATGGAAATGCTGATGCAATGTCACGAAGACCATGTAGTCTGGAATGCAAGCACTGTTCAAAAGCCGAGGCTAAAGAAGACATTATAGATGTCCGGCTAATGAATATAACATGTACAGATGAATGGGACAAGGAACAGCTAAGAAAGTGCCAGCTAGAAGATGCAGATCTGTCACGTGTTATGCAAGGGCTAGAACGAAATGAAAGACCAAACAGAGAAGAGATGTCAGCAGAGAGTCCCATTGCGAAGTCATACTGGGCACAGTGGAATAGTTTAGAATTGATATCCGGTTGCCTTCATCGAGTATGGGAGAGTGAGGATGGTCAATGCAAGAAGAAACTGATAGTTCTTCCCAGAAAGAGGATTCCTGACGTGCTCAGCGAGCTGCATAATGGTCCAAGCGGAGGTCATCTTGGAATCACGAAGACGCTCGAGAAGATTAAACAGAGATTCTATTGGGTTGGTTGCCGTCAGTCGGTCACCGAGTGGATTGCCAACTGCGAGGTTTGCAACAGAGCGAAAGGGCCCAGAACACGAAGTCATGGCCAGATGAAGCAATATAACTCAGGTGCGCCATTTGAAAGGATCGCCATGGATGTCGCAGGTCCATTTCCTACTAGCAACCGCGGAAACAAATACGTACTGGTGGTTATGGATTATTTCAGTAAATGGCCAGAGGTATACCCAATCCCAAACCAAGAAGCAGAAACAGTAGCAGAAGTGGTTAAAAACGAATGGGTTGCAAGGTATGGTGTACCAATGGAGTTACATTCTGACCAAGGCAGGAATTTCGAATGTGCTGTGTTCCAGGAAATGTGTAAGTCATTGGGCATTCGAAAAACACGGACAACTGCATTGCATCCTCAATCCGATGGTAAGGTAGAACGATTCAATAGAACATTGGAGGAGCACTTAAGGAAAGTAGTAGACAAGTACCATAAAGAATGGGATATCCGCATACCATTATTCTTGATGGCTTACCGATCATCAGTGCATGAGACAACGGGCCAAACCCCTGCAAAAGTAATTTTTGGCAATGACCTTAGACTGCCAGCTGATTTGAAGTTTGGGATAGATGCCAATGCGGAGAGAAATGTCAGGAAATCCACTAGTGATTTGGAAGAAGAGCTAAGAGAAATACATGATCGGATAAGGCAACGAACAAAGATTATGAGTGACAAGATGAAAGCCAGATATGATAAAGCAATTAATTCAGAAGGTTTTCAAGAAGGAGACTTGGTGCTGTTATACAACGCACAACGTAAAAAAGGTTTGTCCCCGAAATTGCAGTGTAATTGGGAAGGCCCATACAAAGTTGTAAAACGGATCAACGATGTAGTGTACCGCATACAAACCATCGGTAAACCACGAACCAAAATGAAAGTGGTCCATTTGGAAAGGCTGGCAACGTTTAGATCGAGAGATTTGTCTGATCGGGACGATCAGACTTAGGTGGAGGGCAGTGTCACGGATATTAGCATCACTAAGTTATCCCATCACTAAGGCGATGCTAAGGCCATGCCAAGCAGTATTTACGTTAATAATCAAATCAAGTATACACATATATAAGGCACAGACAGATGCATTTACTTATACGCCTATGTGCGCGGGAGAGACTGTAAACTACAAACATTCACATCAATAATTCAATCTTTATGTATCTACATAAACGAATAAATAATTGCGTCTACACATATGTACCATGTATGAATACGAGCAGCGGAGAGTCAATGCGCAAACACATGCATATATCTGAGAAGTTTGAGAGCTACTGGACTAGTAGATTCTGGAAGCGCCTAAAAGATGTATAAAATTGTGCAATTTTAGTTATAGCTGAGAAGTTTGAGAGCTCATGGACAATGCTAGTACATTCTGGAAAAATGCGAACGAGGAAACCAAAGGGTATAAAAGGCAACAGATGTAGAGGCGCTGCAATTCAGTTTGAGTTGAGCAATCAATCAGTTATTGATTAAGCACGCGATCTGGCGGCCAATAGTAGTTTAATTTGAGTTATCAATCAGTTTGGTTATTAAGCCAGCGAGTAGCAAAGTATAAGTGTTATTGTGAAGTACTTTAATAAAGGCCATTTTTCCATTATTCAATATTGGAGTTATTTATTCAACAGTTTAGTGATTCGAACTTAGCAGAGGATTGCAAATAAGAGGATTTGCAAGTAAATTCGTTACAATATGCCTTAAAAATGTCTGCAAGCGTTCAGACTGTTCTTCAGCGTGTGCGTGGCCATGACAGGAAAAGTACCGTTGTTGGCTAAAAGGCATGTACAAAAGAGACTTCGATTTGCCAAAGAACATTTGAACTGACCTTTGGCTAAATGCCGCACCAATTTATTTTCGAACGAAGATTGTCATGTCTGGTGGAAAACGATCACGCCAATATGTAAAACGGCCACCTAATACCGAATACCATCCAAAGTATACAGCAATGAAGGTTCCAGTTTTTGTTGTTGTTGTTTTTGTAGCGATAAGGTTGCTCCCCGAAGGCTTTAGGGAGTGTTATCGATGTGATGGTCCTTTGCCGGATACAGATCCGGTACGCTCCGGTAACACAGCTCCATTAAGGTGCTAGCCCGACCATCTCGGGAACGATTTATATGGCAACATTAAACCTTCAGGCCATCCCTCCCTCCCCACCCCCAAGTTCCATGAGGAGCTTGGGGTCGCCAGAGCCTCGTCTGTTATTGAAACGGGATTCGCCGCTCGAAGGTGAGGTTGACAATTGGGTTTGGAAAAGCTATATATTGCGCTGGCAACCTGAAAAGGTTGCGCTACACAACCCCTTAAATCTGGTGTTTTAGTCGACAGGCATACCTACCGCGGGTATATTCTAACCCCCTAACCCGCTGGGGTGAAGGTTCCAGTATTATTGTTCAGCATGATTTTCTTGGCTACATGTGTGGCCCATTCATTGGATATTTACTATTTATCTTGTTCATTAATGACATTAGCTCTTGCTTCTCATCTACAAAATTTCTGCTTTATGCTGATGATCTCAAGATCTATTCTGAGATCAGTTGTTATAATGATGTCGTTGTTCTTCAATCTGAGATTAATAAGCTTTATATGTGGTGTGTTAAGAACCGTCTTTTCCTTAATATAAGTAAGTGACACACTGTGACGTATGGTAAACTGCTGAGGCCGCTTCATACCTCCTATCATATTGCAGACACTTTTCTTCGAACGACTCTTGAGGTTAAAGACTTGGGGGTATACTTCGACTCAAAGTTTAATTTTAACACTCACGTCAGCTTCACAATTTCTAAGGCGCTTTCAATGCTTGCTTTTGTCAGACGCCATTCCGCAAACTTCTCTGACCCCTACACACTCAAAGTTTTATATACGTCCTTTGTGCGGTCCAAACTTGAGTATGCGGCTTTCATTTGGCGGCCTTACCACGCAGTTCACATCAACCGCCTGGAGCGGGTTCAAAAAATCTTTATGAGCTTCGCGCTTATTTCATTACGATTCTCTGAACCGATCCCGTCTTATGAGTCTCGATGCCAACTAATATCCTTACTATCCCTAAACAATCGCAGAATTCTTTTGGCCTGGTTGTTCATTTTCGATCTTTTCACGGGCAAAATTGACTGCGCGTTGCTTCTTGAAAGACTTCGCTTAAATACTCCCTGTAGAAGTAGGGCTGAGTAGAACTGTTTATAACTCAAAAGCGCCTATTAACAGAGCCCTATCAGAAATAAATTGCTTCTCAAGTGTTTTGGATATTGATTTCCCCGACTCAAAATACGCTTTTCAACTTAAACTAAAAAATTACTTAATCTGTAATAATATAAATTCTTTTTGCTAGTGTTTTCCATAGCTTAATATAAGCTGGTTTCTGTAATTTAGTCATAAGTGTCTGTACTAAACATTTGTTACTAGACTAAATAAATAAATACAGAAAGACATCATGCTGTCATATGCCATAGACGAAATGCCACTTGCTTGGACATTACAAGACAACGACCCGAAATATACGATACAAAGCACCCCCAGCGAGTTAGGGGGTTAGAATATACCCGCGGTAGGTATGCCTGTCGAGGCGACTAAAATACCAAATAGATTCAAGGGGTTGTGTAGCGCAACCCTTTCAAGGTGCAATACAGTGGACCCTCGGTTAATGAACGCCCCGCATAACGAACATTTCGCATAACGAATACATTTTTTTGGGAAAAAAGTTTCGCTTTACGAACGAAGTCTCGCATAACAACCTAAACAGGGGAAACCCCGAATTCACATTATTGGGCTGTCTGAGTTTAGCTTTTGCTTCATAGTTCAGAATTTTGTTTTATTTTAGTGCAGAATTGTTCGTAAAATTAACAAGACGTGTTGAAACATACAAATTTTTTATTTTTAATTTTGCTTTTATAAAAATTGCAAAATAACTAACATAAAATGCCCTCAAAAAAAAATTCGGAAAAGGAGAAAAATACAAGGACCAAAATAACTATTGAAATGAAACTCAAGATCATTCAAAAACATAAAGGAGGTTTGGGTGTGGCTGATTTAGGACGTGCGTTCAACTTGTCGAAATCAACGATTTCTACTATCCTCAAGAATCAGGACAAGCTTGAGGTGCTAAACGCTTCAAAGGGAGTATCAAGAGTTTCTTCGCAACGACCACAAATTCTCGATGATGTTGAAAGATTGCTTTTGATATGGATTAACGAAAAGCAAATGCAAGCTGACACAATTTCGCAGAATATAATTTGTGAGAAGGCTAAAACGATATTCACTACTCTGATTGAAAAGTCGCCAGGAACATCAACAGCAAGAAGGGAAGACTTCAAAGCAAGTAAGGGGTGGTTCGAGAATTTCAAAAAACGTACTGGTATTCACGCTAAGGCTGCCGAGAGTTATGTAGGCGAATTCAAGAAGCTTGTGGATACTGAGGGTTACTTGCCCCAGCAGGTGTTTAATTGCGACGAAACGGGTCTTTTTTGGAAAAAGATGCCCAAGCGAACTTACATAACAGTAGAGGAGAAAGCAATGCCCGGCCATAAGCCAATGAAAGACCGCCTTACTTTGCTTTTTTGTTCCAATGCAAGTGGCGACTTGAAAATAAAACCGCTACTTGTCTATCATTCAGAGAATCCACGTGCCTTCAAAAAGCATAATGTTGACAAGAGTAAGCTAAATGTCATGTGGAAGTCGAACAGTAAAGCTTGGGTGACACGTGTTCTTTTTACTGAGTGGATCAATAATGTTTTTGGCCCCTCTGTGCTGAAATATTTGATTGAGATGGATTTGCCTCTTCGTGTCCTGCTTATTATGGATAACGCTCCTTCACATCCACCAAGTTTACAAGATGAACTCATTGAAGAGTTTAAATTCATCAAAATTCACTTTTTGCCACCTAATACAACCCCATTGCTTCAGCCCATGGATCAGCAAGTGATTTCTAACTTCAAGAAGCTTTACACAAAAGAACTTTTCCAGCATTGCTTTGACGTGACTGAAAAAACAAATCTTACTCTAAAAGAGTTTTGGAAAGATCACTTCCACATTGTTGCCCGTCTCAAAATTATTGATAAGGCATGGAAAGGCGTTACTAAGAGAACACTCGAATCTTCCTGGAAAAATCTTTGGCCCGACCGCTTTGCCGAATGCACATTTGAAGGACTCGACGTAGTATCTACGGATCCAATAACCAACGAAATAATATTTTTGGCTGACCGTATTGGGCTAGAGGTGGATGGAAATGACATCGCTGAACTTGTGGCAGAGCACAGTGAAGATCTGACTACCGACGAGCTTATAGAATTGCAATGTGATTTACAACAAGATGTTAAGAAGCAAACTTTATCAGACGAGGAGATAACCGAAGAACAGCAACCGTCTAGTGCAATCAGAGAAATGCTCAAAGCATGGGAGTTTGTGGCATCATACGTTAAAAAGCATCACCCCAGTCAGACAGCGGCAGTACGTGCAACAGAATTATTCAACGATAATGCTGTGTCCCATTTTGAACAAATTTTGAAGGGACGTCAGAAACAAACGACTCTAGACAGTTTTTTGCTTAATGTAGATTAATAATGCTAGGTACTAGGTTTCTTTCAATAAAAATTCAAATTGAAACATATAAGACTGTATTTTTTTTCGACCTGGAACGCATTATTTTAGTTTACATTGATTCTTATAGGAATAATGGTTTTGCTTAACGAACGTTTTGCATAACGAGCAAGATGCTAGAACCAATTGTGTACGTTAACCGAGGGTCCACTGTATATAGCTTCTCCAACCCAATTGACAACCTCATCTGTCCGTGGCGAATCCTGTTTCATTAACAGCCGAGGCTCTAGCGACCCCGAAATCCTCATGGATCTGGGGGTGGGAGGGCGATATGGCCTAGAAGGTCGCATGTGGTCATACCAAATCGTTTCCGAGATGGTCGGGCTTGGTACCGGAATGTACCGGATCTGCATCCGGCAAAAGACCGTCAACATCGATAACACTCCCCAAGGCCTTTGGGGAGTTTCCTTATCGCTACAACAATATATGAGCAAAGTAGCAAAAAGATGGCTTGAGGAAAACCAAATCAATATCATGGAATGGCCGCTACAGTCACCAGACATAAATCTAATTGAAAATTTGTGGGTTGTTGTCAAGGTCGCCAGCTTACACCTAATACGCAGTTACGAAAAGATGTAAAAAGCGCATGAGAGTCGATTTCGGTTGAAAGATGTCCAAAATTGATCGACTCAATGCCAGGCCGCTGTGGTACAATTCTAAAGAATATGGGTCATCCAATTAAATACTAATTTAAATATCCAGTGTAAAAAAAACCACCATTATATAAATGTTATGTCAAAATTTCACAATTTGTTACACTACTAAGTTTTTATCCGCGCGAAATTCGCTGCAGTTTTTCTAAATATTTGTTTATCTTATTAAAATCAGATAATGATTGAAATTCTTTAACGATTTGATTTGTCAGATATTTTGGCTATAAGAGTGGAAAAAATTTTTTTTATATAGAAGCGATTGCAGGTAACCTTTTAATTCATTATTTTTCAAGTATGTCCACTACTAAGATTTTGACCGCTGCTGTATTTTGGCTTCTTGTATATTCTCGTAAAACCCAGTATTTTTGCGACTAATTAGGTGGATTTAAATTTATTTTTTATTTATTTATTTATTTAAAGTCGACACAAACACAAAGCGATCGACTAATTATTGTAATAAAACTGTTCTTCGGCGTGTAAATGCAGAGCCATCATTAAAATTAAAAAGTTTAAAAGAGGTACATAGAAAATTAGTATGTTATAAAAATTTGGCAACGCATTGCATAATGTTTTATTTAAGTGTGCCCAGTAGGGGGCCATCGTGAGGAGCTCAGAAGGGAGCTTACGCGAGATGCTCATAAAGGAGTATGGCAGTATGTAAAGCGGCAAACAAACATTCAAGGCTATGCAGTTGTACAAATCATTGTAACGTGAGCACCAACGACGCAGGGGACTATTTCTAGCAAAATATTGCCGGCATAGAGGTAAATGAAAAGGCACAAAATGTCTGGAGGCCATAGCAGGAACAGCAAAATTTAGTTGACTGACTAGGTCAGGAGAGTCAATCACGCTAATGATGAGCTTATGAATGAACATACCGCCGAGTAAAGCTCTACGATTTTCTAGAGATGGCAAATTAATTAAAATAAGCCTATTTCTGTATGGTGGAAGACGCGTACTTGAATCCCAGTTGAGACCTCGTAATACAAAAATTAAAAACTGTCTCTGGACCGACTCAATCCGATTTATATGGCTTTGATAGGTCGGAGACCAAACATATGAACAATACTCGAGAATGGGACGTACCAGCGAGATATAAAGGACCTTGGTGAAATAAGGGTCATAAACTTTTAGCCCAACGTTTGATAAATCCTAGTACACCAGTTGCTTTGTTAATAGTGGTAGAGATATGAATGTTGAAACTTAATTTCGGATCAAAAATAACACCTAGATCAGTTACAACAGATATCCGCTCCAAAGGGTTGCCGTTAAGTATATAAGATGTCAGGGCCGGCCTTACCCGGTGAAATGCCATTTGCTTGCATGTAGAGCAATTCAAAAAAAAGTAAATTTGCAGTACTATTTAAATCAAATGTCCTATGTACAGAGTTATCCAAAATGGTATTTAAATACTTTCCTCACTTATGCTCTGTCGACCATTTTTTGATTTCTTGCCAAAATATTGATTTTACCTGAAAGTTTTGTATGCTTAATTATGTATATTTTTCTCACAGGAATTGGAAAGTTGGGAAAATTTCAATCAAATTGACAAAGGTTCAGCAAGGATCAAAAATGTGATACATACATGGCGTATACGTAATTTTTCGATGAATGATTCAAAATTGAAGAGTTGCGGTTATTCTAATAATCTAAATAAATCAACTATTCGAATTGTGAAATTCGATCAATAAATGTACAAAAATCTAAAATCGAATAATCTTATACTCGATTAATTGAGTAATTCGAATATTTTTAACCATCAACATCGATAACACTCCCATACTACTCTAAATTACACAAATATGACACAGAATCTAGGCAATTGTAAAATCTACCTTCGATGGTTAATAAAACAGCAGAAACGTCCGGATTAATAATCTTAATACTTTATTCTTCAGTCGTCAAATCATTAATGAACCGGAAGTCCACCATCTTCTCTTTTCTTCCTTCACAGTGATGTATTTTTTTTGCTTATTCTATTAATTAGTTGACATGGTTGCATTTATGATCTTACAACTCGGCCAGCCTGAAACTGTATCGACCTCGATACATTATCTTAATTTCTATTTTTACTGTCATACATTTCTTAATCTGATACAATTCGCTATTTGTGTTCAGAGTTACACCTCGCACTGTATTGACCTTGATACATTATAACTTAATTTCTATCTTCACTATCGTACATTTCTTAACCCAGATAACCCTAAAAGTTACTCAGGCGAAAACTTTTGATTTTTTTTGGAAATGTCTGTTTAAAACCGCTATAGAAAGAGACTCTGATACTTTTTTTTTAATTTTTTTTTTTTATTATTTTAGATGTGTACTATATATAGTACATTAGGAATATAAGGGATAAAAACATATTTTTATTTATTGGAATGGAAGTTTACAAAACACTTTGTATGCACTCAAATATTGCATCTTACACCTCTTGTAGTGGTTTTTTGATGGCAATATCCACATCGGGTTTGTTTTTCCTGTGGCTCTACAAGATGATCCATACGGTCATAGCGAATCTCGGCTTATTTAGGGCAACTTGGATGGCCTTTTTATAGGTTGATTGCTTTCGATGGGCAGTCAGCAGCATGGTAGCCACTACACGCCTAAAGCTCAGTTGGTCAAAACTTCCGCCCCGTTCGCGATGTATGATCCAAGCGTTTTGGAGCGCCATATCAATGCAGTGGGCTAGCAAAGGCAGGTACCATTTGCCCCTCATTGAAGTTCTATACAAGCTTATATTTTGGTCAGAACGTTCCACTCCTCCCATGTTAGAGTTATACATGTAAATCAAATGCGGTTATTCTACATATATAACGGTATGTTATGGTCCGACTCATCCGATGAGCTTTCAGGCCCGGCTGAACTAAAATTTTATTTCTGCTGGCGCTTGCAGTTGGGCAGATGGAAAATTATTTACGCCGAAAGCTTGCATTAACTGGAGGAAACAACACCACTTCTTCGATGTCGCCAGTGTTTTCTTCACCATCTTCCAACAAAACAACAACCTCATGAAGCCAGAGACCCCTGCAAAAAAATAGATCTTGTAGACACCTATCTTCCTAATGTCTTATATGTAGTACACTAATATTTGCTCATTTTTACTACTAATTAATTTTTAGCTATAATTTTACACATTTAAAAACTCGTTTATTTCTCTATAATTTTTTAATAAAAACATATATTTTTTAAATTTTATGATATAAATTTTAACTCACTTTTGAAATGGTATGTTATACTTTTGCATTTTTCAAAATTAGTAATTTTCTGAATAAGACAACGAGCACTTCTCTCACTGAGGGACTGTAAACACTTACTAACGGTGTTGCGCAATTTCTACTGCATGCAAAAATACATCCCGGTTATTTCCTGGCCATCGGGCGCGTGCGTGAATCGACATGAAATTGGTGTACTACATATAGTACATCAGGGTTATCTGGGTTAATCTAATACCTAATCTAATACAATTCGCTATTTGTGTTCAGAGTTACCGCTCGGCCAATCTGACACTGTAATCGACCTCGATACAGTATAACTTAATTTCTAACAAATATTGGTCTGATTCTACTGTGAAATATTTTCTTTGAAAACGGCTCACTAATACCTCCAACTCATCAAGTGTTTTGGCCGGTAACAGTATATGTGCATTTGGCACTACATTGCTATGCTGTCTATTATGAAATCGGTGATTTCTGTTTCGCATGTTTGCCCGTTTTCCTATTGCCTGCATCAATAGAACGTAGCAATGTAATGACTCGCTCTTTTTGTCCCACTTGCGTCTTGCGAACATCTTGTAAACTTCGTTCCTCTGTATCGGCACGTCAAATTCCGTCACAAGAGCCTTTTTTAACTCGGCATCGCTTAACGCTTTGGTGGTGGTAAGGAAAACGTTGGCTGTTCCCACCAGGCAGCGACGAAAAGCCAGCAATTTAAATCGTTTGTCTACTCTTGACGACTTCATTACTTCTTCGAAATCTTGAAGAAAATGTCCCACCGTCAATGATATATCATCACCACTGAACTTGGGTATAGCATGCTCTATATCGGCAAAATCCAGTCTACGTTGCTGTTGTACCCCAGTACTAGCTCTTAGCTCGTCGATTTCTTTCATTAATTTTAACAATTCCATACGTTTTCGTAGCGCCACCAGTTCATCATCCACACTTATGGTCGTGGCTCTTGCGTCAATTGGGGCAGAGTTTGATGGGGCGGCAGCAAAAACATCGTGAACGGCAGGTGTTGAATTGAATTCAACCAAAACATCGGTAGTAAAGACAGTTGGAACGGCAGTGGTGGCAGTATGAACGGCGGTGACGGCAGTGGCGGCAGAGCATACGGTAGCGGCGGCAGAATATACGGCAGTGGCAGCAGCGAAAACATCGTGAACGGCAGGTCTTGAATTGAATTCAACCAAAACATCGGTAGCAGAGGCAGTTGGAACGGCAGTGGGGGGCAGAAGACTCAATAGAAACGGCAGCGTTTATCTCAATCATTTCGTCCGAAATGTTCTCCAATATATTTGAGTTCGGAGTGGTATTCATCTTATTTGCGGAGCTATTATCTCCAACGCCAACTATATTATGCAGTAATCTGCGTAATTGTATAATGTTGGCAGTAGGAGGAAATTCCACATTATTTTCAGTTAGAATTTTATAATGCTTTCTCGAGCATCCATTTTACAAAATAGTTGTTTATAATAGTGCGCGAGGTTCGTTAACACACCTGAGATGTAATTTCTACCTTCTATGGTTAATAAAACAGCAGAAACGTCCGGATTAATTATCTTAATACTTTATTCTTCAGTCGTCAAATCAATAATGAACCGGAAGTCCACCATCTTCTCTTTTCTTCCTTTACGGTGATGTATTTTTGCTTATTCTATTAATTAGTTGCCATGGTTGCATTTATGATCTTACACAATAAATATTAATGTGTCAAAAGAGAAGCCGCTGGATAGCAAAAAATATTTTAAAAAAATCATAGACATACCATGGCGCAATGATACAAGGTGGCAGCATGGGACAGCTGATTATAAACTTTTTTTATTTGATTTGATACATCAACTTCCGGTGCAGTACGATTTTGACATTTGTCCATCGAATTTACAAAAACAAAGTACATGAAATTTGTATTTATGTTTGTTGGTATGTCACCATGCTGCCACCTTGTATCGTTCCGCTATGAGACATACATACATATGTGGCCACTGTCATAATTTGGGTAAATCATGGGATTCAATTACTAGAGGTTTGTTCTCCAATGATGACAAATCTTTGGCACTCCCAAATTGAAAGATCTGGAAGGGTTGCTTTTACGAAGTAAGGAAAACGGGGAATAATTCAATCCCCTTCAGTGAAAATTGTAGTAGAAAAGTATCTTTGGTAGTATATTAGTAGTGATAATAAATTTGTAAATGCCAAAAGTTTTTGGGGAAATAATTTATTTTCTACTAAATTGTAATGTACTTATATTTAATCTGTTATGTCACCCATTTTATTATACTATGCATTTCTGACAGATGGTAAATGTCACCTGCTGGCGGAAATGCAGCCAACTTCGCTTTTGCTCTAGGGCCTTCTTCTTCCGGTGACAGCGATACGCAGAGGTTGTTCAAACAAAAATAAAGCAAAAGAAATAAATCAAATCGTTTTAAATTAAAAGAAACAAATTGCAAAATATTTCGTGAATTATTTGTCTCGTTATTGGCCGTTAGTGTTTAGAAAAACTGAATTTTATTTTTTGGTTGAGCTCAAGGCCGATTTTCTTAAATAAAACTCTTGGATGTGTATTTTACTTTGTTTTTATTTTTCAATATTTCGACTTCAGACTGATATAAGTATTTCGTGAATTGATAAAGTTATGTTGGTTTGGTCATTCTTTCAGAAATTGTTTTAAGAATGCCTTACGATAGGATTTTATTCAAAAATGCACTATCTCAAAATTTGTTTCAAAAACTCCCTATATGAGCATAAGTTCAATGCATTTTGTCATAAGAGGGAGTTAATAAAAAGCATTCTGAGATAAGACGTTCTTCAATCTAACTCTAATATAGGGAGGTTTTGTGACAAATCCTGAATTGGGAAATTTTTGAAAAATATTTTGAGATAGCACGAAAATGGCTTATTGTCTTAGAACTTTATATTCCTACCTTGACTTTGACAGAAGAGTCAATCTTTTGTGTGGTCCTGCAGCACACGGAGTATTCACCTTTTTATTCTTCCAAAACTCTTCCTTTAAGTATTTATGGAAGCGTTCCGGATAAACCATTAAGTTAGAATATTCGGAATACGTTCATTTGATACCACCTCACGAGGTCTGAATATAACAAATAAGTATATACATAATATTCCAAATATAAACCGATTCCCCAAGTTCTTAAATGGAGACGAATGTTCCGAACATACGGAATTAATAGAACGTATTGACCTCGATAACAATAATTCGAAGGCAGAAATAAAAATTTTACTCGTTCAAAAGATATTGACGAAAACTCGAAAAATGACCCATGGTTGCGATGGCGGCCTTCGGCCGTGTTTATAAAAAATTGCCCTGGCCGGTCTACCATTGAGGTGGAATCAAAATTAAATGCGTGCAAAATCTCTTTGTACACAAAATCTTTTTCAGTGCACAAAAACATTACAACATCCACATGAAAATTGCAAACTTCAACTGCAAATATCTCCGGACAAAGATACAATTTTTCTTTTCCGCCTTCGGATTATTGTTGTCGAGGTCACCTCTGTGGATATTTTTGGACGCGTATTAGCAGTAGACTCCTGTTCAAGATTTTTACATGAATAAGTTAACATGCCCAATGAGTAAATTTCGTTATGGCATCTCCATTATATACTAATCACATTTTTATGTGAATCAATTTTTTTTTTTTTTGACGTTGAACGATGAATTTTGAATTGATTTAGGTTTCGTATATTTACAGGTTTACGAAAGTGCACGATTTCTGGATGTCCTCACTTTTCATAAAATTACCTATGTTCAATGTTCAGCCATACTAATAAATCGAGGCATAGATAATAAATTCACTATAACACTAAAAAAAATGTTCTAAGGAATTATGCAGTTCAGTACTTATCGGGTATTTGAAACTGATTGCTTCTATTTCTACTAATATTTTTCGAAAACTCGCAAAGAAGCAACACTGTTAACTTATGTCAAATCGATTTGGGAGCAAAATGACTGCAATTGTCAAAAAATGTGTCTGTCGAGCAAACCTCTTGTGATTGAATCATGCAATTACATTACATTTCCTACTTTTGTTTTAAATTTCATGTGACTCTAGTACATAATACTTCTATTTTTGTTTGCCAGCGTAAGTAATTGAAAGAAATGTTTTTTTTTTTTTTTGTCAGTTAGTTTATGAGCGGAACTCAATACTACTGCTTTTTATGTAGCATATCCTTGCGAGAAAAATCGAGAAATTCAACGAACTAATTGGACCTTATCAATACGGCTTCAGACCTGATAAATCTACTATAGAGCAACTCTTTACGATACGCCATATTCCAAAGAAGATTCAGAAATTATTCATATCGGCGCACCTATGTGGAAGCAGAGGCATTTCGGATTGTTCTTTCAAGTAACGGCGAAAATTGCCTAGGTGGTTAAGCGGTGATTTCTTCTAAAAACTCCTAAATATTATTTTTATGGAAACTCAAAATTACGAAAGGTAGAAAATCTAAAAATACAATTTGACTGGAATTGTCATAGCAAACTACAATACTTAGAAAGGTACTTGCACGAGGTAATCGACTACGACAAATACTCGGTACTTGAGCAAAGTATTCGGGTATGTACTCTTGTTACTCGTATCGCAACAGCACTAGGTGGCACATAGGTAAATAGATTTTTTAAAATTTTAGGAATAGCTGCTCAAACTTTGCCGGAGAACGGTATACTTTGTCATAAAAGTAATACTACTACAACAAACTCGAACACACCCTAAGTGATTGGAGTCGTAAAAGGACCGAATCATACCTAACAACCTATGACTGTAAATTTACCTATGATACGACTTATTACAACTGTCAAATGAAATTTTAGTCTCGGATTATAACTTAAATTGAGACACTAAATCAATAAACTATATATTTCAGTACTATTTTACTCACCTGTAGTATGGTCTCAAAATTGAAAGTTAACCCATTCCACAATGTAAATTCACCTGAACTCGCTCCTGTCACCAGGCGTCTGCCCTCTGGGGTCCAGGCGAGTGTAAAAATTGGACAACGCATTTTATTCGTGGCAGTTTTTACAAACCGAGTTGTGACTGCATTAGATGGATTATCTAAGTAACTGGACGGTGGTAGAAGTTCGGGTACGTAAATACTTTCAGGTTGTGGTGCATGTCGATCACGATGATCGCGAACCCAGAGACGTGTCTGTAAAGAAAACAAAATGATGATTGCTATTAAATCGCAACACAAATATGTATGTATATATTAATAATGCAATTTACCTCTAACGCTTTTACAATTGAAGCATTGTAATCAACCGTTTTACGCATAACACTTTTTCGTAAACGTTTGCCATCAAAATCATCCTGAGTCATTCCAAATGGTCTTTGAAAACCTCCAGGAGTGAAAGGTTTAAAATATGGATGACCAGGCTTACCAGAACCACCATGGTGTGAATGATGATAGTGATTTCGAAAATGTGAGCCATAAGGGCCACCACTTGATTGTGACTGCGGTAGTAGTGTAGCATTTGTGGCTAAAGCTGAAGGTGCAGTCAGTTGAGGTGGTGGTTGCGAGACATCAGTATGTGGTAGCGATGGGGGTGGTTGTTGGAATTCCATATTTTTATACAATATCTAGTGGATAGTCAGTGGAAAATGCCACAAGAGCTAATTTTATTGCGGCTAGATTCTGTTTTTAGTGCACATTCGCTATATTATTCTATTTGATTTTGCAAACGCATTGACAAAACAAGCAAACGTCCCTTTTTTCTTCTATACACACGCTTCTCTTCAATGCTATAGGTAGACACGTTAGCGACTACCACGTTTTCAACGCCAATTATAGAGAACTTTAGAATTATAAACGTTTAATGTTAGATCCTGCTGGTATGTTATAAATTACTGTGCACCATTTCTCTATTGCAGTTATAAATTAATTATATTTTATCAAATTTTATAAACGAATACTGCAACGAAGAAAACTCGTGAAAATCTTTAACGTCTCCAAAATGAAGTTAGCTGCAGTTGCTTTCTTTTTTTCATCTTTTTGCACATCTCATTCCAACAAGGTGACTCAGATACAAAAAAAGGTTAAGTCTAGAACAACAAATGAAAGCGCAGTTATTTAAAGCCCCGACACATAAGCAGTTTTTCAAATAGATGAGTTTAACACATGTTTATGCCTTTTGAGTAGTGTGCACGTATTTTTATGGAGAACGGTAGATTAAACGACACTGGCGCCAACTGAGATGGAAAAGTAGCCAACTCTCAAATTTTGTTTCAAGCAAACCATAAGAAGAAGAATTTGGCATTTGCTTCTGCTAAGGGTGTTGGCACTACTTACAAGTGTAATTATTTTTCCCATTCGTTGGTAACTTTTCTAACATTTTTCACAACTAAAAACTGCAATTCATTCCGGTCTAGTATTTTCGCGTGAGCGGACGTGCTGTGTCATCCTCGGTTTAACGTATATTTTCGGGCTTTTTTGAGTTGAGTGGAAAATTAAAATAGGCCTCAAGGTTGGATTCGGTGCCCGCCTCGAGCGTTTTGGGGGAGTTAAGAGATGCGATACCCCCTGACCGGAGTTAGGATGTTATTCTTGCATTCCTAACAGGATTCAAAAATTCGTTGAAAAAACATGGCGTCTAGCCACATATAGAGAACAATACACATCTATATAGAAGTGAAAAAACGTGGCGTATAGCCACATAAGGAGAACAATACAAATTTATATAGAAGGAAATTCTCGAATTTTCCTTAAACAAAGAAAATTGAAACTAGAATTATAAAAGTACATTAAAAAATTGGCGATGGCATTGTAGCTTTCGAGCTGGCCAAATAATTAGAATCTTATTCGACATTCATCCGGTATTATTATATACGCGCAATGAAGTAACTTAAATATAAAAAAAAAAACTGCAATATAACAATCGAATACGACATAAAATATGTTAGCAAGTATTTTTGTTGTATCGGGAGTATGTTTATAACAGTGCTTCGCGAAATTTTGTATGTGAATGGGCAAGGGGAAATAAACTTCAATTGCCAAGTCTGAAGTTCCTTCATATTTACAAACGCAACATCTTGGTTCATTCAAAGATTATCGAAAAGTAAGATGTTGCAGGGACGAAAAATCGTGTGAAGCAAGATTCACAAAACTTCTAGTAGGTCACATTCACCACTTAAAAAAAAAAAAATGTAAGGCGCGATAACCTCCGAAGAGATCTAAGGCCGAGCTTCTCTTCCAATTTGCGTCGTGCTCCTCTTGATTTTCCCTACAAATTGGCCGGACGGGACCTACATGTTTTATGCCGACTCCGAACGGCATCTGCAAGGCAGATGAGTTTTCACTGAGAGCTCTTCATGGCAGAAATACACCCGGAGCGCTTGCCAAACACTGCCGAGGGGCGACCCCGCTTAGAAAAATTTTCTTCTAATTGAAAAACCTTATTTCTAAAATTTTGATGTTGCTTTGCCCGGGGTGCGAACCCAGGACATACGGTGTGATAGGCGGAGCACGCTACCATCACACCACGGTGGCCGCCAACCACTTCACCGCTTACCACAGTAGAATTTGTTAGCTACCAAAATTATTTGTACACTTTTTATTCAGCTAATGTGTTCAGAATTTTTAATTTTACTTTCTAAAACTCCAATCAGTGTATTTCTGTGCTTAAATTATTTTACAAATTGTGTTAAAGTTTTTGGTGTGGTGAAAGTGACCTACTAGAATTTTGTTACGCTTCGCTGCTTTCCACCGAAGTTTGCGCCTGCAACATCTTTATTTTCGATAATCTTTGGTTCATTGTGGCGATGTTATTGGAATGAATAAGCTTTAGTTAAACGCATTTATATGAAAAATGTCAATGTGCCGCGGCCTTTATCCTCTTCGATGAAGGGGAAACACAAAACCATGGATCAATTATGTACAGGTTGGCTCATCTCATCAGCTGATTTTATTTATGTCATTGCATGGTCGAAGGGATTGTCAAAAGGAGATGGCAAACTCAAAATGAAACCAACAAATTGGCAACATTTTACTTACACATACAAAAACTGCTAAGTTTTATGTTTCCATTCCATACCATTCGCACCAACACCAATACACAGATTTTGACAATTTGAACAGACATATTTTGTTGCTTTACAGATGAGCCAACCTGTATATAGTTGAACCATGCACAAAACTATGCAATTTTGTTTGTGTTGTGGGAAAACAATACACTTAACCGCCATATATTAAGAATACCCCAATTTGTTGTTTTGCTTAACATTTCAAAAATTCTGTACCATGCTTGCGACCATAAGGACGAATTCATATTTAACGCCGCGTCGCGTCAAAATGAAGAAAGTGGCAACGCATTCCTCTGTTATTTTATGGCTCACTAATAAAAACGCTTTGGTCGCTTCAAATTGAAGGAAGCGTTATATTCTTAAAGCGGGAGTCATTGGTGCCGTATGTCGTATCGCTGTAGTCGTATCCCTAACGTAATCAGCTGTTTAAACTGGAGACATTGGTGCTTTATCGGTAACCGTATCGGTAACCTTATGACAGCTGATTCGACCAACCTTATGAGAATCGATGCAATGATGAGATTATTGGTGCCCCTAAAGTCGTAACCGTATCGTAGCCAACCAATTGGGTTTTGGTTTACCGTCGTAACGATAAACAGCTGATTACGTTAGAGATACGGATACAGCGATACGACATACGGCACCAATGACTCCGGCTTAATCGTTACGACGGTAAACCAAAAACCAATTGGTTGGCTACGACACGGTTACGACCTTAAGCGCCAAATAGACGACACGAACATTTCCGAGAACATTCCCGTTATGTCATGTTTCTTCGACCTTTTCTGTCGTGTATGGTGGTGTTTGCCAGTTCGCGCAAATGTTCGCCAAAAATCAAAATATTTTAATTTTTGGCGAACATTTGCGCGAACTGTTCGTCCGTGTATGGCGAAATAACTCATAATCGTAGTAATTTCTGAACGGAACAGACGTGCGCGGAAAAGTAAAATGGACAATAAAAAATTTCTGAGTGAATTTATTGAAATGTATAAATCTTTGCCATTATTGTGGCAAGTAAAAAGCAAATATTATTGTTATAGAATTAAAAAGAATAATGATTATGCGACTTTAATCGAAAAATTAAAAGAAGTAGATCCTGATGCCACAAAGGATACAGTTATAAAAAAAATAAGTAGTTTGCGGACGCAATACGGCGTGAATAAAGAAAAAAGAGAGATAGTTTGAAGTCTGGTGCTAGTGCTGAGGATGAATATGTTCCTACTCTTTGGTGCCATTATTTGCTATGCTTTTTGAAAGATCAAGAAGAACCTTTGGCAGACGTTACCACAATGCAGGATGAAAATACAAACACATTTGAAGTAAGAAAAAAGTCAAAATTTTATTGTTTCTTTTTTTTGTGAACACAAACATTCATTTTGTTTTTATTCCGTAAATGATTCACTTTCTTATATTTAATATATTGTTCTGCCACGGAACTGCTCCCACTGTATTAAAATAATTACAATATTTTTCTCGAGTAGTTTTTGCTAAATTGGATGCATTCTTTGCACTTGAAGCTTGAAGAGCTGTAAGTCCATGGTCATTATGCCCATCGGCGTATTCTATCGCTCCGGGATCTGTTTCTTCAACATCGAATCCACCTTCAAAATACGTCTCCTCATTTTACCTCCGTAAAAAGTTATGCAAGTAGCACCAGGTTAACACAATTTTCGTTACTTTTTCTGGTGATAAATTAATAGTTTGTAGGAGAATTCTAAATCTTGATGCTAAAATGCCAAAACAGTTTTCAACAATTCTTCTCGCCCGAGAAAGCCTGTAGTTAAAAATTATTTCTTCTTCCTTGAGTGTGTTGTGGCTAAATGGATTCATAATATTCTCTAACAGGGGAAAAGCATCGTCAGCTACGAATACAAATGGTAGTTTTTCTTCGCATTTTGGAAGCGGCTGAGGGTCAGGAATTTTCAATGTTTTATTTTTTAGAGATGAAAAAAATTTTGTTTTGCTAAAAAGACCGGCATCAGACGGTCTTCCATTTGTGCCAACATCCACCATCAAAAATCCGTAATTAGCATTAACCACTGCCATTAAAATGATGGAAAATTTTTTTTATAATTATAATAAAAAGATCCAGATCCAGGTGGCTTTGTTATATTGACGTGTTTTCCATCAATTGCGCCTATACAATTTGGGAAGTTCCAGCGTGCATCAAAATTTTTCGCTTCTACCTTCGAATCTTTTTCTGTTTGTGGAAGCTGAAAAGTAATGAAAAACTTATAAATCTTTCTTTTTAGGAATTCACTGTTCGACCAAGCAAAAGAAAAGTTTCTGTAGAAGATAAACTTATTAAAATTGCATGCGAGAGACTTGCCAACAGCCGCGAACCCACAGAAGGTGACTCCTTGGCTCAATCGTGGGCTTCGCAATATAGTGAGATGGAGGCCTCCCAGAAAACGATTGCGCGAAAAATCATATCAGATGTTTTATTTCAATGTTGCTTGGGAGCATTGGAATTTAGACACGCGATTCAAATCCAAAATATTTTTAACCCAAGTCAAATATTAACACCAAAGGTCATTCCGCAATACCCAATGCGCACGTCTACGCAACTTAACTACGCGGTGCCCCAACACATGCAGAATTATACAATAAGAGTTCCGACTCCTTTTAGTAGCGGCTCGTCCATAAACAGTAATAGAATGTCACCTCAAGTCACACAAAACGTACGATACGAATCGTTGAAGATACATCATCCATTAATTCGAGCTCGGTAGAAAACTTACAAAATTTCTTTGCATCGTTTGAAACGGACGAATAATTTATTTTTATTTTTACTTCAAAAAACCAATAATTTTCAGACACACATATGTACACATGAAATTTTTTTGTTTAGTCGAAAACAAATAATTTAATCAATAAATAATTACCTTAATAAAATCTTTCAATTGACTTATTATGGCATCACAAGTCTCTGTAACTATTTTCCCAATCGTTTTGGGACGCAATTGCTGTAAAAAATTTTAAGTCTTCAAAGCTATTGCAACTAGCTAGAAAGCGCAAAGTTAAAGCAAGGCGGTGATGAGGGGGAATCGCTTCTCTCATTATTGTATCCCGTTTCGTTATGAGTCCCAAAATTTTTGTAAAAGTTGGTCAAATGTTGCCTTGCTCATACGAACGTAATTTTTAAAATCATTTTGTGACGTTAATTCCAGTTCTTTAATAAGCTCACTTTGTCCAATAACTGCTCGTCTTTTAAACCATTCTTTGCACCAAATTCTTTTTTTGCGATCTTCTCTCTTTTTTTTACGCTTAATTGCCACAGCGAGCAATATTGCTGCAGCAAAATTGTTGTCCGTATTCATCGCTGTCTGAAAGAGAACTAATGTTCGGCCAAAAGTTCGTATGGTGTATGGCCAAAGCTGCGAACAAGATTGCGGAATGTTCGCGGAAATGTTCGTGTCATGTATTTGGCGCTTTAGCGGCACCAATAATCGATTGCATTGATTCCCATAAGGTTGGTCGAATCAGCTGTTATAAAGTTACCGATACGGTTACCAATAAAGCACCAATGTCTGCAGCTTAACTTATGGCGCTGTTAAAGGTTCAAACAAAATCAACGCCACTAAACACATTTGTAATTGGAAATACGTCTTTAAGTTTATAACTTGCTTTTTGTTCACATTTTTACTCATACCAAAAAGGATAAATAAATAGGAGCCACCTACGTGCTACGAGTGGCGAGTAACTCGCTGGAAACCAAAAAAATGTATGTCTAATGTTTTCTGTGAGGGACATTTTTAATTGTCTCGCATTTATCCATGTCGTGTAGGCACCTTATGCAAATGTTATTTTTGGGAAGAAAATTAATTAATAAATTAAATAAAGTTGGAAAAATAAACACAAATACCCCACGAAATGTATAGAAGACATTTATGCACATCTCGCCCCAAAAAAATTGCGATTTCCCTAACGAATAACATTACGCAAAGTAAAGAGTGATGTCTCTTATTATATTTATCCTCTTTGCTCATACATCATGCATAATCTATTTGTGAATAAATAGGTTTTCGACTAAAAAATATGCATCTAAGGTAAGATGCACACGAGGCGTAGCTTCTTAGACGCGTACAAGATATGACATGTAGCTATGATTTCTCTACGCCACAAGATCTGCACTACGATTGACCTTTGAGTGTCACTACAAAAAGCCAACAACTATTGAAAAAAATAAGAAATTAAATTTCTTCAGGTATAACCGTCCCCGAAACCAAAAGAAAATAGGTATTAATAGTTGTTTGCATCCCCATGCCTTTGTAAATTATGAAAGGCAACTTTACACCACCGCTGACTTCAAAAAAAAAAAAATGATTTCTAGTTTCCAACACTTTAACTTTTTAAACGCTTCAACAAAGTTTAACCAAGCTTTTATGGTGTTGAATACTCTTTTTCGCTTTGGTAATATACCTTTCACGAAGTTTTATTAACTAAAATAACATTTTCTAACTAATAACACAAATATGCATACAAAAAAACTTAAACTTCTTGTTCTTCCTGTTTTTCAAGCGTACATACGCTCAGCGACCAACATTACTGTACGAGATACATGAAGCTTTCATGCTGCTTACGCCTCGTGTGCAGCTCTCCATTCAAGTAAATGTGTTCGACATCAAAGCGTACAGATTTCGCCTGCAGCGTCTAATACGCGTCTATGACGGGTAGCCTCGTGTGCACGTTGCCTAAAATTCTTTTTCACGCACACTGCTTTCAACTTAAATTGCTCCCCAATAAATTTTATATTATAACTTTATGTTGTGTACTGCTACTTGTTATTGATTGATGCTATACAATGTAATACCCTGAAAAGTTTTGCACCCCCTTTTGCTGACTGGCAACAGCACAAAAAATGCAGCTGGTAACCATAGCAATGGTTGGTTACCATAGCAGTCGGTGCGAGCGGCGGTTATCGTGTTCACACGTAGTCGGCTTCGCGTCATGGTTCAATTATGTACAGGTTGGCTCATCTCATCAGCTGATTTTATTTATGTCATTGCATGGTCGAAGGGATTGTCAAAAGGAGATGGCAAACTCAAAATGAAACCAACACATTGGCATCATTTTACTTACACATACAAAAACTGCTAAGTTTTATGTTTCCATTCCATACCATTCGCACCAACACCAATACACAGATTTGGACAATTTGAACAGACATATTTTGTTGCTTTACAGATGAGCCAACCTGAATATAGTTGAACCATGGCTTCGCGTTGATCATAGTGTACAAGTACAAGTGTGTTGACTTATCTGTCAAGCATTCTGACAGGCACTCGCTGGATTCGGAATGACAGCGAATTCAAAATGGATACCATTACCGAATGCGCTGAATGATTGAAAAATTGAAAAAGTCGAGACGATTGGTAGTCAAAAATGTTGTCGTTGAGACCAAAAATGCGACTCTAGACCTGAGATTTCCATCAGGTGAGCGAGGCTGTTTGTAGTTTTGACGTTTATCGCTTAGTGAACACACTTGTATAGGTACACTATGGCGTTGATGAAAATCAAAATTTTTAAATTTTTTCGCTTGACAGGTGGTCTATTTGATCGGGCCAAAGTGATTGACAAGCATTAGTGTGTTTGTTTTGTGAGAACGTGAGGAAGTTCGCGGAAGAAAAAGGCTTTATGTTGCGGTTTATTGAATTTTCAATCATTGTGAGTTAAACTAAGTGTGATATCTTCTGCATAGACGTCAAAATTCCAAAGTGATTGGATCACTTGATTTGTAATTGACTATCGCTGTCTCATTCTGTATGTCTTTCTATCACCCGTTGAAGACAGCCGACCCTATGCGCCGTCATATTGAACACCCTATCAAAACGCTAAAAAGTAGCCATATTGAACATCCTGTCAGACAGTTGACAGATAAGAATCACACTTACACCTCTATTATGAACTCATACTATACACGATAAACGCTTGCAATCTGTTATACCGTATTATGAAATAAATTCTAGCGTGTGAAACCCGATCTTTATCGTTTATCGTGGTATTGCCATACGCTAACTACCACATCAGCTGTTCAATTTTCTACGCTAGCTATCGTTGATAATTTTTTGCACGATAAGGGAGCCATGGGAGCTTTTTAAATAAAAGTAAATATAAAATTATTACAATATCCAAAATAATCAAAATCATTCCCATTACTCTGTTGCAACACCCTGGGCAAGAAACCTTAAAGTGGCAAAACCTTCAAAATATTTGGGACTGACGACTTAACTTTACAGGCGCGCAAACTACCTTCTACCTCTGTTAAGACATACTCTGAAATCAATTTTTTTTACTAGACTTTTTTTTTACTTTTAATATGTCAAGTACTTAGAGTGTAGATTTATTTCAAGAAGATTGGAAGCATCTCTCAATTTTCTTCTTTCTATGGCGTCTATCCGAGTTTCGTCAATTTGTTCATTTGAGTTTAAAAGGCCACATAGGTTGCAGAAAACATTTTAATATTATTATTATTATTATTTATTTATTACGGCGTTTTAAGCCTAAAACTTGGATTATTACAAATTATAAATACATTTTAATAATAATAGGATTTCTAGCGTTTGGGATGTCGGAATGCATGAGATTCCGATCAGCACGGGAACTGGTGGTCTCAACGGGCGAGTCTTGGAGTCATATCATTGGGAGGTTGGAAGGACGTGTTCTCAATCCTGCTTTACTCCAAGACGTATGATTACACAGTTTTATTATTTATGCTGTCGGAATGCATTTGATTCCGGTCAACCCAAAAGCTAGCAGCTCAGCAGAATTAGCCACTCTTATCGGACGGTTGGAAAGATCGTGTTTCCAATCCTCCCTGTACCAGCTTTTATGTAAACATAATTAATTATAATATATCATTGTTGTAGGAATATACGTGATTCACATGAACACTCTAACTGTTTGTCTGGGACGATATTTTCAGGAATTCTTTCCTAATTTGATTGCGAGCGATATATGTATTTGACCTGATGCATAAAGTTCCTCTGTGTCTATTTGGATTGCCGTGTACGCTCAAGGATCAGTAACATGAAATACAGATACAAAATATTTTATCTTATTGGAAGGGTTTTGCAATATTCTAATAAACTTTTTTTGAAGGTGTTTAAGTTTTCACAATTTTTAACATGATTAGGTAGTTCATTAAAGCATTTCAGGCCTTTGTAAAATTTATTTTGCTTGTCCATTTCTGTTTTGAGAAGAGGTAATCTAAAATTATTATTTTCCCTGATTATGTAAGAATGGGTTTCCTTCACATAAACAAGTTTTTCACTTAGGTAGGCTGGTAATTTACCATGCTTGATATAAAATACTAATTTCATACTATGGTAAAATATCAACTGTTTCACGCTCAGCGAGTTTAGTGCATCAAGCATACTCTTTATGGAAGTGTCGTAACTCACTTTCAATATAAATCTCATAGCTTTGTTTTGCATAATTTGTAACCTGTCTACTTGTGTTTCATTGGCAATAAAGAATATTGTAGGGCAATATAAGAAGTGCAGTTCTATGATGGATCTATAAACTTTCAACTTATATTTCTTACTAATAAGTTTACACGATCTCTTCCAAAATCCCATTTTTTTGCCCATTTTGGCAACAATATAATCAATATGATCTGTAAACCTCAGTTTATTGTCAAGCAGGATCCCTAAGTACTTAAATATTTTGACATCCTCAATGCTCGTATTCATTATTTTTAGATCTAAATTAAGTGATTCTCTATTGGTCGTCCTAGATAAAACCATGAACTTAGTTTTGTTAGCGTTAAGCTTTAGTTTATTAGTGCAAAGCCATCTATACAATGAGTCCAAATCTTCTTGCATTTTGCTCCTTGCTATTGAAATGTCCGTTTCATTTACTTCAAGTAGCGCATCATCTGCAAACAACATGACTTTACTATATATCAAAGCTGATGATATATCGTTTATGTAAATGTTGAACAGGATTGGTGCTAATACCGACCCTTGTGGTAAACCTATGTCCACTTGTGCCTCGGATGAGACTACCGACTCGATGGTTTTTTTTGTTTCCGGTCTGATAAGAAGCTTCTAAGCACCTGCAATTAATTTTTCCTAATACCAAATTTTTTGTAGTTTATCGAGCATTATATTCCTATCAATTGTTTCGAACGCTCTTTTCAGGTCAATGAAAACTGCTACTATATGTTTTTATTGTTACAGCTTTTAAAAACTTTTGCCACTTTTATGTACAAGACAATTGAATTTTTGGTATTTATGTTTTGTTTGGCTATCTGTTTCGTATAGATTCACAAAAATTTGTAAACAAAACTCTGCTGTCATTCAGAATAGTACATCTATCGGGCGTGTGGAAATCGCAATATGAATGCTGATTTTTTACGATACGCTAGCAAGCGTTTATCGTCAATCGTATGAAAATTAATAATTGGGGTGTTATAGTTTGATTCACAATGTTTTCAATACAAATGGCGATTGATGTGTTCTGCTTGTATGGTGGCCGGGCAAGCGACAATCACCCGATACCCGCACAACCACCCGTTGCTGTGGTTACCAGCAGAATTTTTTGTGCTGTTGCCAGCCAGCATTTATTAAACATAACCGTAAAGCAAACAAAAGCTTTTCGTGGAATTGAGGATTATGCATTACTCGCCGTAAATATATTTCATAAACGGAATGCAACCTTGCGGGTATTTGGCATTTTGGCCCCTTCATGCAGCGAGCCTATTTTTTCTTCCCTCATTACATACTGGAAGTCAAAAAGTGCGTTGTTGTGCTAAAAAAGTTTTATACGCTCTAATTTTTATTATTAAATAGAAAAATAAAATGCGAAATGCATATATAAGCAAGATAAAAGTGATGAAAATGATACTGTAAATGAAGTGTAATTATGCGAAATATAAATTCGAATATAAGCGCAGTCGAAGAGTTCCATTGATTTCAACATAAAAATATAAGCTATAATCGTGTAATACGAACAAAGCACTAGTTAGTATATAAATCGAAAGGAATTATTAGAAAATTATGGAATACCATTGAAGTTGGCTAAATAAAAGAGTATTGAGCCTGTAAATATTTTATGGATTTTAGGAATTTCGCAATCAACGGTGACGCTTTTAAAACTTCACTTGATTGAATTCCCAGAAAAAGGGAGATAAAGAAAAAAGGCAACGTAATTAATAGGAAAAAGTTCGACACCGACCATGGACACCGACATGATATAAAAACAAGTGTAAAGAACTACGAAGCACATATGAAAGTAAAATAAGAAAAGCAAATAAAAATAAAAAACATAAACACACGCACATCAAACACAAAAGAAACACAAACACCCAGTGCTTCAGCTTGTAAACGGACAACGAGCACGTCTTCGAAGAAAACTTGCTAAAAGAGCTGAGTTAAAAGAAAACTCGTCGCAAAAAATTAAAGAAACCTAAAAACTATTTTACTGTTCGCGTTAGAAGTCAAGAGAAGCCCATCAACGAATACGGCCATTGTTCAAAATTAAAAGATACAAGTGTATCTATGCTCATACATATATGTATATGCTACTAAAGCTGAATGGAATAAGTGTTTTAAAAATATTGCAAGTTACGGAAGTTTACAATCCCACGAGTTTATATAGTGATGAAATAATTCGAAAGGTTCTCAATGAATTTTTTGTGTTGATTCTGCAAAGTTTCACAATCCTAACAGTATAGTTCATGATAATCATTAACCAACTAAATTGCTGGGTAAGTGAGTTCCTTAATTTGGTTTTCTATCTTTATACTTCTTTCTTTTTTATTGTTGCAATTTTTTTTTTTTTGCATTTTAGGTTTTCTCTAAAATAATAGCGTAATACATATGTGAGTGATCGCTTAATGACTATAAATTTCTATTGAATCATGCTCTGCTTCCCTATTTTACAGGCTCTTTATCGTTCTATTGAATCATGCTCTGCTTCCCTATTTTACAGGCTCTTTATCGTTGTTTTGGTCATTTCTCATTCCCCATGATATAGTATGTACATGCTAGACTGCAACTGCAATCATCTACCTGTGTACATCAATATGAATACGTATATATGTATACACAAGTCATGTATATGCCACATGGGCGTAACAGAGGGGCTATCGTTACGGTCGTTGCCCCACCACGAAGTGTATTTACTAGTGTTGGACCGAACCGCGTTTTTCCGATACGAAGTGCAAAATATAGATTCTCGAACACACTCGTCAACCTCACCTACCCGTTGCGAATCCTGTTACTTCAACAGCCGAGGCTTTGGTGACCCCAATCTCCCCACGGATCTAGGGGATGGGAGCGCGTTATTGCCTTGAAGGTTTCATGTGGTCATACTGAATCGTTCCCGAGATGGTCGGCTTGGTGGTTTCAAGGTGCTTCTTACCGGAACGTAACGGATCTGCTTACGGAAAAGGACCATCAACATCGACACCACTCTCCAAGGCCTTCGGGGAGTGTTCTTATCGCTACAGAAACAATAGCAACTACATGAAAATGGCCAACTTTTACTGCAAATATCTCCAGACTGATTATTATTGTCGAAGTTAATACGCGTTGTTTTACATACCACCAGCCATTTTTTTTGGTCGCATATTAGCAGCCGAGCCCTGTTCTGCTTTGAGATCTGAAGCTAATAATTTAGTTAATTCAGACATTCATCAGGGAAGATAACTTTTATTCGTCTCTTTGCATCTAACCCCACGAACACGAAGCCTGGCTACCCCATATTCTGAACCCACTGTATTTATTACACTTTTGTTTGTACTTCAACTCGAAACAAGCTACACCATGTGCATTATAGTATGTGTGTGTAAAGGTACATATCTATCTGCAATGCACAATTAAAAGCAACCCTTGCGTGGCTTTATTTGGTGTCGCTATTAGACAAACAAAGCATTGTAACCCTTCAAACGCTCCCCCACAATGAACTCTATATGCTCTTATGCACTTTGTATATAAGTTGACTGCACACCCTGTAGGAAAAAACTATCATCACGTTGGTTAATTCATGAATGGAAGTGTTGCCAAAAAAGAAATCTGCAAAAACACTGTAAATACAAAAAAAAGTTCTGAGGAGAGTTAGTCCATGCTTCTAGTCCAGTTCTCGCCGTGCTACTTTTAACATTTAAGAAAACATTTTCTGAAGTATTTTGATGAACCTCCCGAGGGTTGAACCCAAAACGGCGTGGTAGGCGAGCACGCTACATTCCCATTAAGGCTGCCCTCCACTGCGTGAAAGCCTTCCGTTAAATTTAGTAGCACAATTTTAGATCTTTTTTGTTTTTATGAACTTACATATATGAAATATATGCAAAGTTGTTGCATAAATTTTTGATTCTGATCAATTATTTGTGTACCATTTCGGTTCGATTAATGGTTCAATTATTTAATAGAAAAAACCCCGAATAACCGGTTCACGTTCCTGATGGACACACTGTTACTTTATTCTAAATCGCAATTCTGTTTAAGGAACGGTGAGGAGGAATTTAGCTTATCCGCATCCCCGTAATTGTGGAATCATTTCCCAACGTCCATCCCTATGGGATATACTCACATTAAGAAATTAAAACCGCAGTAGTCAACTGAACTTGGTCTCTATAGTGTTAACTACTTTGTACTCTTTACTTTAATTTTTAAAATAATTTTAATTGAGTTTTCGTGTTAACTTAAAATTTTGAATAACTTCAAAAAAAGAAAATTCTAATTAGTTGGAAAATATCTAAACTCAAAAATAAACAAAAATAAATTTTTATACTTAAAATCAAAATAAAAGATTTTTAAAATATCAACTTGAATGTTGATATATTGGCGATCCTACCAACGATCCTGCGCAAATATTTTATTTCATTAATGACTGTAATGATTACGAAAATTTCCATTCGCTAATTTTTAATTAAAATGCATTTATTATCTAAATCTATATCTGTCCGTGCTTGTATATATAATACCTCGTGCTTGTGATAAATGATTTTTGAACAAAAAATTTCGCAATTTTAAAGTAACTACTCCGTCATATTTACAACGATTTAAATAGTTGTGCGAAACAGACTAAACGAACAGCCATCAGTTTGTTTACTTAAAATCCAATTTGGAAATACATTCGCCATCAACAAAAAATTATGAATTTAGTGATTATAATACGAAGCTATAATTAACTTTAAAAATATTTCGTTTTGAAAGTGCTTAAAACATTTACTATTGTGAAAATAAGTGAAAGTCCATAGACATTCGTAGATGGACTGTGTGGAAACACCCGAAAACGGAAATCAAACTTAGCAGATTTGATGAACAAAATAGTTTAACCAATTGTTAAAACTTTTAAAGAAACAATAAAAAAATTAAAAAGTTAAATCATAGTACCATAATTGTAAATCGCACATCGATTTAAAAAAAAAATGAAACTTAAATATACTTCAATTAATAAACAATATTTTGTGCAAATTGCATATAACAGTCGCTGTAAATTCTATATACGAAACAAAAACAAAAAATAAGTGCGGACAATCAAATAAAACATAAAGTACTTATAGCAGAAATTTACTAGTAGACATGCTATAAATTTTATGCAACATAAATAAAAATAAAATTTTTCTACGAATCGTTAATTAATAAAGAACTCTAAAAAACAATATACTACGCTTAAAACAATAGTTAAGTTTTCCACTTCACTACAACAAGAGCTATTACAACAATTTTACGCAAAATACACACAAGAACGGATTTAAAGTATAAGACATCACGATGAAAATGATGAGATTCATAAAGAAAACAACAAAGCCATTGCATAAACAGCAACAACAATGAATTTAATTGTTATCACGCCCAAAAAACGCCATTTATTCCCTCAAAATCTCTACAATCATCAATCAAATACTTATTAATTTGAATATTTTTTTACTAATTTAATTTTATGTAAGTATAATTTTTATTTTAATATCATATTACAAATTTTCCAATTATAATTTAAATTAAAATTTTAAACCTTTTAAACTTTTAAATTTATTTTAAGATTATTTTTATATTTTAACAATTTTAATATAGTTATTTAAATTTACTTATTTTTTATATAAAATTAAATATTTTATTTAAATTGTTAACTCCCTTTCCAAAAAAAAATCTTAAATATTTTCTTATTTTCTAATTTTTCATTTAAATTTCTTTTCATATGGTTCTACGTTCACCAATACGAACTCGTAAATTTACAAATTCAGAAAATCAAAATATCAACCATACAAATAACATCATGACTCACAATACAACTCAAAATTCTAACATTAATACAACACAAAACATCATCTCTAATATAACACAAGATACTTCAAGACAAGATAACTTTACAAATTTTTCTTCTACTAAATCTATTAAATTACCACAATTTTGGCAAGATTCTCCTGATGCCTGGTTTTTACTTGTTGAAGGACAATTTGAAATTAACAATATCAATGATGATAATTTAAAATTTCAAAATATTCTAATTACTCTTCAACGAGATACTATATCTAAAATTTTAGATGTTATTAACCCTCCTCCTCTTTTTAATAAATATGATACAATCAAAAAAATTCTATGTGAAAGATTTTCTCTTAGCGAAGAAAAACGATTAGAACAATTATTTTCAAAAACTGAACTTGGTGATCGTTCACCATCTGAATTATTCAGATTTATGAAATCACTTATAGGTTCTGCCTCCATAGTTAGCCAAGAATTACTCTTTAAATTGTGGATTCGTAAATTACCACAAGAAATACAAATTCATTTGACTTCCAATAATAATCAAAACAGAGATGAAATTATTATTTTAGCTGACAAACTTTTTGATTTAATCAATAAACCTCATTCTTCCAAATCTCCTGTAGTCTCAAGTATAAATAATAATATTTTAGAACAATGCGTTAAAAATTTAACTGAATTACTACGGCTATTTATCAAAATTTAAATAAAATTTCGAATGATATTAATCAATTACAAATCCTTTCAAGATCTAAAGATAGAAATAGATCTAAATCTCGAAATTTTTCAGGATCAAGAAATTTTTCAAACAATCGTAATTTTAATTCACAAACAACTATTTGTTGGTATCACAAAAAATTTAAGAATAACGCTCTCAAATGTATACCCCCATGCAATTTTAATCAAAATCATAATTCAAATTACGAACAAAATTTAAACTGAAACGATCCATTATGACGGTGACGGATAATGGAACTATTATTAAACCTACTCGTCGCCTATTCATATTTGATAAATTCAATAAACTTAATTTTCTTATCGATACCGGCGCAGTTGTATCAGTTATTCCTTTTTCTAAATTTAAAATTTATAAAAGAAATTCGGATCTTACTTTGACTGCAGCAAACGGTTCTTCAATTGAAACTTTCGGTACAAAACTACTTAAAATTGATTTAGGTTTAAGAAGAGATTTTGAATTTCCATTCATTATTGCGAATATTGATACACCAATTTTAGGAGCAAACTTTTTAGAAAAATTCGGAATTATTGTCAATATTAAAAATAAAGAAATAATGGATTCTACTACAAAAATTAAAGTTACTGGATCTTCTGGATTTTCTGATATTTTCTCACTCAAAATTCCTATTGTCGAAAATAAGTTTTCAAAATTACTTAATGAATTTCCATCTATTACCTGTGAACCAGATTATACTAAAAAAGTTAAACACCATACGGTTCACAGGATAGAAACAAAAGGTATTTTACCATTTTCGAAACCCAGACGTCTTGATCCAATCAAACTTAAAATTGCTAAAGCTGAATTTGAATTTTTAGTTAAAACGGGTATATGCAGACCCTCAAATTCTCCTATTGCATCTCCACTTCATCTCGTTCCTAAAAAAGAACCAAATGATTGGAGACCTTGCGGAGACTATCGAAGACTTAATTTTATTACTACACCAGATCGGTATCCTTTACCACATATTCACGATTTAACAATTGATTTAAAAAACAAACAATTTTTTTCCAAAATTGATCTTGTGCGTGCTTACCACCAAATTCCAATGGCAGAAGAAGACATTCATAAAACTGCAATAACTACCCCTTTTGGAATGTTTGAATTCGTAAGAATGCCTTTCGGTTTACGAAACAGTGCTCAAACTTTCCAACGCTTTATTAATGAAGTATTTTCTGATTTCGATTTTGTATTTACATACATTGATGACATTCTTATTGCCAGTGATAATGAAGATCAACATATAAATCATTTAAAATCAGTTTTCAAAAGACTTGAAGAATATAATTTAAATATCCAACCTTCAAAATGTACTCTCGGTGTAAATAAATTAAATTTTTTAAGTTACGAAATTTCAGGCGAAGGTATTAAACCATCTTTAGATAGAATTGAAATCATAACAAATTTTGAAAAACCAATTTCTATAAATAAATTACAAAAATTTTTAGGTATGATAAATTACTATCACAGATATATTAAAATGTTAGCAACAGAACTTAGTCCTCTGCATGAAATGTTAACACATGCAATTAAAAACAAACTCAAACAATTAAATTGGACAAATGAAACCACAACAGCTTTCGAAAATGTTAAAAAACTTTTTGCTAAAAATACTTTACTTACACATTTCGACAAAAATGGTACTTTATCATTAGCAGTAGATGCATCAAATGTTGCTATTGGAGCAGTTCTTCAACAAACTAGCAATAACATACTAGAACCCTTAGCTTATTTTTCAAGAAAACTAACTACAACAGAAACTAAATATTCAACATTTGATCGTGAACTTTTGGCAATTTATAATTCAATTAAACATTTTAAACATTTTCTTGAAGGTAGAACTTTTACAATTTATACTGATCATAAACCTTTAATTCATGTTCTAAATTCTAAAGTAGATAGATCTCCTCGTCAACTACGTCATCTTGAATATATTGCTCAATTTACAAATGATATTCAATATATACGTGGAAAAGACAACATAGTTGCCGACACACTTTCCCGTATTCCAGAAATAAATGCAATTTCTACTCAAGATATAAATTTAGAAACTTTATATAAAGAACAAAAAACTGATAGATTTTTACAAAAAACCATTTCTGATCAAAATTCTAAAAATAATTTAAAAGAAATTCATATTCCAGTTATTAATTTAAATATATGGTGGGATGTTTCTCTACAACCTTTTCGACCTTATGTTCCACATTCTATGAGAAGAATTATATTTGACAAAATTCACTCATTATCTCATCCAAGTATAAGAACAACTAGAAAATTAATTCAAAATAAATATTATTGGCCTAACATGCGTAAAGAAATTAACGATTGGACTTCATCTTGCATCAATTGTCAAAAATCCAAAATTTCAAGACATACTAAATCTCCTATTCAAAAAATTCAAATACCATCAGGTCGTTTTGAACATATTCATATGGATATTGTTGGACCTCTTCCAGTTTCAAATGAAAATTGTTATATTTTAACAATTATTGATAGATTTTCACGTTGGCCTGAAGCTTATCCACTTAAAGATATTTCAACAAATACTATAGTAAAAACTTTTATTCAAAATTATATACCACGATTTGGTATACCATTGAATATTACAGTAGATCAAGGTTCACAATTCACCTCAAAATTTTTTACAGAATTAACTAAACTTTTAGGTTCTCATAAAATTCATACATCTCCTTACCATCCCCAAGCAAATGGCATGATAGAGAGATTTCATCGAACTTTAAAAGCAGCAATTATAGCATCAAACGACTCGGTTCATTGGTCTGACATTTTACCATTCATTCTACTTGGTTTACGAACTTCTATTAAAGAAGATTTAAAATGTTCATCTGCTGAACTTGTTTATGGCCAAACACTTAGAATACCTGGTGAATTAATTATTTCAAATAGTAATAAAGAACATGATTTTTCTAATGACGCTCTTCATAAAATAAGAGAATATTTTTCACTTGTTCGTTCTAAAGTTTTTCATCATAACAAAGAAAATGTTTTCGTTCCTAAACAATTAGAAAATTGTGAGTATGTTTTTGTTAAAGTTCTTCGTAAATCTAATTTAGAATCACCTTATGAAGGACCTTTTAAAGTTATATCTAAGAAACATAAAACATTTACAATTCAATACAATAATACTATTAAAAATATTTCAATTGATTTACTTAAACCAGCAAACATACTTATTAACACTAATTTAAATACAAATACATTAAACAACAAAAAACAAAAAAAGGTTACATTTAATATTAATTAATAATTTGTTTGTTTCAAATTTTCTTGGAGGGGGAGTAAATATAGTGTTAACTACTTTGTACTCTTTACTTTAATTTTTAAAATAATTTTAATTGAGTTTTCGTGTTAACTTAAAATTTTGAATAACTTCAAAAAAAGAAAATTCTAATTAGTTGGAAAATATCTAAACTCAAAAATAAACAAAAATAAATTTTTATACTTAAAATCAAAATAAAAGATTTTTAAAATATCAACTTGAATGTTGATATAGTCTCAAATGTCAAATATTAGTTCGAAAATGCATATCAAAGAGTTTGATGACCCTTATTTCACAAAGATCCTTTATACCTCGCTGGTACGTCCTATTCTCGAGTACTGTTCATGTGTCTGGTCTCCGATCTATCAAATCCATGTTGATCGGATTGAGTCGGTCCAGAGACGGTTTTTAATTTTTGCATTACGAGGTCTCAACTGGGAATCAAGTACTCATCTTCCACCATACAGGAATAGACTTCTTCTAATTAATTTGCCATCTCTAGAGAATCGTAGAGTATTACTTGGCGTTATGTTCATTCACAAGCTCATCATTGGTGTGATTGACTCCCCTGACCTAATCAGCCAACTAAATTTTGCGGTTCCTGCTAGGGTGTCCAGACATTTTGTGCCTTTTCAATTACCTCTATGCCGGCAAAATTTTGCTAGAAACAGTCCCCTGCGCCATTGGTGCTCGCGGTACAATGATTTGTATAACTGCATTGGCTTTGAATGTTCGTTTGCTGCTTTACATACTGCTATACTCTTATGTTTAGCCTGATATTTTAATTTTATTTTTTCTTATACAATGCGATGTCAAATGTTTATAACATACAAATTTTCTATGTACCTTTTTTGAATTTTTTAATTTTAAGAATGGCTCTGTATTGTAAATATATATCTGTCTATTACAATAATTAGTCGACCGCTTTGTGTTTGCGTCGACTTTAAATAAATAAATAAATAAATAAAAAATCATCAATCACATTTTTAATATTCAAGGTACCTCTCCAATGGAGAAATTTCATTTTCCCAAGCCCATCGCAACTCAAATTTAAAACAGTTTTTTGAGAAGAATTTGTAAAACGTTTAATCCCAAATGATAAACAAAGCATCAACATCAAGTATGTCTCAAATTATTCTCAAGTTGAAGATCGACGTTTGAGAAAAAGTCGAGAAAATATTTTGTTTCAAATGATAGATAATGTTTAATATCAAACTGAGAATCAATCAGCCCAATTCTAAACGAAAATTCCGTGGGAGTTTTTTCCCTTCTCCCATTCCTCGTATTCTAAATAAAAATTCCTTGTGAGCTTTTTCACTTCTGCCTTTCCTCCTATTCTGAACAATGTTCGAAACAGCGGAAACCGGTTATGGGAGAAAAGTAGGTATTATGAATGTGAGGGAGAGGGAGATTTCTCTCCTATTTCATAGGAGTTTTTTCACTAGTTAAATTAAAGGGAATGCATATAAATAGTTAAAGGAAATTGGTTATTTTAAGAAAGAACACTTATTTGTACAAATTTGTGCTAAAATATGTATTTACATTCTACCACAATATTCTCACTGTTAATACAACAAAAACAACCACAATATTCTTTATTTTAAGTGGAAAAGTATATCATAAGCAACGGAAGAGCTCTTCGCATATTTGATGCAGTCATCCAGAAATTGCGCAAAGATTTTTTAAGAAGGTGTAAATATATTTTGGCATATGGCGAAAGGCGAACTCAACTCGACTTGGCCGCCAGAAAATTGCTTTGCAGAATGAATGCAGGCAACTCCGGCGGATTTGTGTTATCCCGCTGGTCTTCTTCTTATGCACCTCTGTTGATGTTGCTTTGGCACCAATTCATTACTCATTTCAGTGAATACCACATGTGCATTGTCTATACCTTATTTCTTAATTTCAAACAAATTGGCAACAATAATTTAACTTTACAATGTTGTAAACAAAATAAGAAATGCTCAACGAAATTTCAATTGACAAAACAGCTGCCTTCGAAAATTCGAAATTCCTAGGAGAAAAGAATTGGAGGAATTTTTCCGCGGGAATAAAAAAATCCGCGAGAACAAAATTCCGCGAGAATATTAAGAATTGGTCTGAATGTTTTTCTGAAACATTTGAGATTTTTGTTTTCAGTGTTTGTTGGGATATAAGAAGTATAACTGTACCAGTATATGTATCTGCGATAGCATATATTCCCAATTTTCAATGCACAAATTACTGAATTCTCTTATCAAAATATAATCATACATATATTTGATATGCCATGTTGCTTATGCTTAGGTCAAATCACTCTTCGATCGAATGATTGTATTTATAATTCAAAAAGCATGTTCAAGATTAAGCTAACAATGGATTCTTATTTTATTATTATGCTTTGGCGTTGTGAGACAATAACCTTTTGAATACAAATTTTAATAGCTAGGCCTTTTTCAATTTATATGCAGAAAATTCGCTACTCAAATTCAGAAAGTTGTAATTGAAGTCCAGAAAACTACTTTTCAAGTCTCAAAAGTTTCAAATGTGAATACCTCAAAAGAATGTTTGTTATGTGTAAGTTTCTGAACTTCGATCGAAATTTTCTGAATTTGAAATGAAAATTCTTAACTGGAATTTTAATTTTCTGAATTTGAAATGGAAATCGGAACATGAGTTGCAACTTTCTGAACTTGAGGCGTAGATTCCTGATTTTAAATCTGAATTTTCTGAATTTGAATTGTAGATTTCTGAATTGGAATTTTAATTTCTTGAATTTGAAATGAAAATCTGAACTTGAATTATTCTTTTCTGAATTCGAAACGCATTTTTTGATCTTGAAATTTATGTCGAAATGAAAATTCTAAACATTAATTGCAAATTTCTAAACTTTAATTATAATTTTCTGAACTTGAATTGTAATTATCTGAATTTGATGTGTAAATCTGAACTGTTATTTTTTGAGTTTCAAATTGCATGCATTTCTTGAAATTTAACACCAATTCTCTGAATTTCAAATCTAAATTCTAAATTTTTATTCGTCATTTTCTGAATTTTCTAATTCGAAATGAAAGTTCTGAACTTGAGCTGTAATGTTCTGAATTTGAAATAAATATTTTGAATTTCAATTCTAATCAAATTGAATTTGAAATCAAATTTCTTATTTTCTGAATTTGAATTCATGTACTTGAAATTCGACTTTCTGATTTTGAAATAAATAATTCTGAACTTAAATTCTAATTTCTGAATTTGAAATTAATATTTTTATTTAAATTTTCTGAATTTTAGTTGAAATTGTTTGTAAATTTTAATTTTCTGATTTTGACATGCAAGTTTTTAACTTAAATTGTAATTTTCTAAAAGTGAAATATTTTCTGTACTTGAATTTTAGTTTTCTGATTTTTACTGTAAGTTCTGAACTTGAATTGTAAAATTCTGAATTTGAAATGAATATTTTTAAATTGAATTCTAAATGTCTGAATTCAAAATAAAAATGCTGGGATTTAATTGTAGTTTTTTGAATTTAAAATAATTATTTTTTTTTATTAAATTATAGTTCTCTCAATTTGAAATAAAAATTCTTTTTTTTAATTTCTGAACTTTGATCGAAATTTCCTGAATTTGAAATGAAAATTCTTAACTGGAATTTTAATTTTCTGAATTTGAAATGGAAATCGGAACATGAGTTGCAACTTTCTGAACTTGAGGCGTAGTTTCCTGATTTTAAATTTGAATTTTCTGAATTTGAATTGTAGATTTCTGAATTCGAATTGTAATTTCTTGAATTTGAAATGCAAATCTGAACTTGAATTGTTCTTTTCTGAATTCGAAACGCATTTTTTGATCTTGAAATTTATGTCGAAATGATAATTCTAAATATTAATTGCAAATTTCTAAACATTAATTGTAATTTTCTGAACTTGAATTGTAATTATCTGAATTTGATGTGTAAATCTGAACGGTTATTTTCTGAGTTTCAAATTGCATGCATTTCTTGAACTTTAACACCAATTCTCTGAATTTCAAATCTAAATTCTAAATTTTAATTGTCATTTTCTGAATTTTCTAATTCGAAATGAAAGTTCTGAACTTGAGCTGTAATGTTCTGAATTTGAAATAAATAGTTTGAATTTCAATTCTAATCAAATTGAATTTGAAATTAAATTTCTTATTTTCTGAATTTGAATTCATGTACTTGAAATTTGACTTTCTGATTTTGAAATAAATAATTCTGAACTTAAATTCTAATTTCTGAATTTGAAATTAATATTTTTATTTAAATTTTCTGAATTTTAATTGAAATTTTTGGTCTGTAAATTTTAATTTTATGATTTTGACATGCAAGTTTTTAACTTAAATTGTAATTTTCTAAAAGTGAAATATTTTCTGTACTTGAATTTTAGTTTTCTGATTTTTACTGTAAGTTGTGAACTTGAATTGTATAATTCTGAATTTGAAATGAATATTTTGAAATTGAATTCTAAATGTCTGAATTTAAAAAAAAATGCTGGGCTTTAATTGTAGTTTTTTGAATTTAAAATAAATATTTTTTTATTAAATTATAGTTCTCTCAATTTGAAATAAAAATCCTGATTTTTAATTGTACATTTATGAATTTGAAATGATAATTCTGAACTTGTGTTTCAATTTTCTGAATTTGAATTTTAATTTTCTAAATTTGAATTTCAGTTTTCTGCATTTAAAAGCAAAATCCTGAATTATTCGGAGAGTATAAAACCAGCGCAAGCTGAGTAATCAGTAATCAGTTTGATTTAAGTACGCTATTGGTTGTGAAGTATAAGTGTTATTGTGTAGTACTCTCAAATGAGTCTAATAAAGCCCATTTTGCATTATTGAATATTGGAGTTATTTTTTCAACAGTTTAGCGATTCGAACGTTAGCAGAAGGTTTGGAATAAGAAAAATTTCCCAAAATTCGTTACAATATATTCTTAAGAATCTAATTTTATAGTTTTGTTTAAGCTGTTTAGATATAATGGGTACTAACAATTTTTGTTGTTATATCGGCCTACTGATTTGTAAGATCGCGGGTTCGCATCGAGCTCAAGGCCTAACAATAATTATTTTATCATTAATATTGTTATGATAAATTTTTTCTTAATTGAAAAAATTATTAAATTAGAATAGAAGAGAGAAAAAATTTAGACAACTGCTAAAGCTCGTTGTATAGATCCATTTCGGGAACTGCTAAATTTCTTCATCGGCAACGTTTAAGCGCCGCTGCTATAACCATTTAGCCAGCACAGCGGTTTTTTCCCCGTGTTCTGGGATGTATTAACGATGTGACAGCATTGCCATCAAACAACTCCAATTTTCACATTCATTCTGCAACAGATGTCGCAGTGTTGTGAATATCAATTTGCAAAGAACCAGAATAGAAGTAGGATTAATGAAGACAAGCAAAAACCGTTGTGATGGCTAAATGGTTATAGCAGCGGCGCCTAAACGTTGCCGATGAAGAAATTTAGCAGTTCCCGAAATGGATCTATACAACGAGCTTTAGCAGTTGTCTAAATTTTTTCTCTCTTCTATTCTAATTTAATAATTTTTTCAATTAAGAAAAAATGTATCATAACAATAATAATGATAAAATAATTATTGTTAGGCCTTGAGCTCGATTCGAACCCGCGATCTTATAATGGGTACTGTAATAATTTCAAAATCGAAATTCATCAACATTATGTCTGTGTTTAAGGACATATTACCCGCGGCGTTTTGAGCCATTTATATAAAGGAAGTATGTAAAAAATTGTTCATATCCTTTTTATTTCAGTATTAACAGCGTTATTCTCACAGGGTAATTTCCCTGTATATATGCTTATCTTAAATGTGTGGTATATATTACAATGTAATTTAGAATGCTTCAATCACACTTTGTTTACCATGATTTTATGCTTATAAAAATTGTATAACGCATTTCTTTTTCATATAATAACGCGTTAACTTAATTTTTATCTATATGTATATGTTCAAAATAGTACATATTTGTTTATATATAGATATGTCTGCACATTGTATAGTATATGCCAATACAATATATGTAGATACATATGTATAGTTATGAGGGTAATCACTGGTATTTACCTTACAAACCCGTTTCTACCGCTTTTGTTGTGTTGTTTTCAAATCTCTTTGTAGAGTAAACAAACTCAGTAGATTAAAGCCCCGTCACATAAGCAGGTTTTTTCATATACGATAGATGCATTTAACTCAATCTTATGCATTATGCTTGAAACACAATGTCGGGCGAAGACATTTTTAAAATTACGCCCAGACATTTCGTCTACTTAAAACACAATGCCGGGAGAAATTGACGCTGTTTATATTCAGAGTGGCCATTATTGACAAATAAAAATGAAAACAATTAAAACTTTTTTAATTCTTTGCTTTAGCACTTGACTGCTAAAACACGCCCAAAATGTTAAGAGATGTGTTAATCCGGAGGGCGAATATTATTAATATTATAACCCTTTAAAAAATACAGTTTACATGTATACCGCTCACGTTACGTACGTTTCCATAAAGGCGGTGCCACAATGACATTTTTCATATAGATGCGTTTAGCTTATGCATTCCAATAACATCGCCACAATCAACCAAGATGTTGCGTTTGTAAATATGAAGGAACTTCAGACGTGGGAATTGAAGTTTATTACGCCTTGCCCATTCACATACAAAATTTCACGAAGCACTGGTATAAGCATTATCCCCTTACAACAAAGATACTTGCTAACATATTTTGTGTCGTATTCATTTGTTATATTACAGTTTTTACCTGCGAAAAATGTTAGAAAATTTACCAACCTGTGGGAAAAATAATTTCACTTGCAAAGTGTGTCAACACCCTTAACCAAAACAAATGTCACATTCTTCTTCTTATGCTTTGCTTGTAACAAAATTTGGGAGATGGCTACTTTTCAATATCAGATGGCGCCAGTGTCGCTCATTCTACCGTTCTCCATAAAATTGCGTGCAATCTACTCATAATGCATAAGCATGTGTTAAGCTCATCTATATGAAAAAGTGCTTATGTGTCGGGGCTTTAAGCTTGCATGAGTTTAAATTTTTTCCAGCGCGCGTACCCGGTTAGTTGAAAACATTGATTGAAAAAACGAAAATTTAGCAAATGTTTGTGCTAATTACCTTTTAGTTTTTAATAATATTAATCAATAGTTGGCGGTTTATTAATAATAATACCCATGGTTCAACTATATGGTTGGCTCAGCTGTACGAGAACAAAATATGTCTGTTCAAATACCCCAGCGGGTTACGGAATCAGAATATACCCGCGGTAGGTATGCCTGTCGTAAGAGGCGACTAAAATACCAGATTCAAGGGGCTGTGTAGCGCAACCTTTCAGGTTGCCAGCGCAATATATAGCTTCTCCAAATCCAATTGTCAACGTCACCTATCCGCGGCGAATCCTGTTTCTCTAACAGACGAGGCTCTGGCGACCCCAAGCTCCTCATGGAAGTTGGGGGTAAGGAGGGAGGGAATGGCCTGAAGGTTTAATGTGGCCACATAAATCGTTCCCGAGATGGTCGGGCTAGCACCTTAATGGTGCTATGGTACTGGAGCGTACCGGATTTGTATCCGGCAAAGGACCATCACATCGATAACACTCCCCAAAGCCTTCGGGGAGCAACCTTATCGCTACAACAACAACAACAACATGTCTTTTCAAATTGTCAAAATCTGTGTATTGGTGTTGATGCGAATGGTATGGAATGGAAACATTAAACTTAGCAGTTTTTTTATGTGTAAGAAAATGTTGCCAATTTTGACAATCCCATCGACCCTGCAATGAAATAAATAAAATCAGCTGATGAGATGAGCCAACCATATAATTGAGCCATTATGATACCGAAACACGTCTTTCGATATCCCTCCCAATTTGTTTGAACATGTTTTGGCAGTAAAATTAAGAATTATATGTAAAAAAAAATCTGTTTTTGGATATTATGTTTTCTTTTTTTATACTTAACGAGATTGAATAGCAATAACCCTTGGGATGTTTGTCGTTATCGCCCGGCGGCGACGATAGAAATAAATCTTACTTACTTACTTACTTAATTGGCGCTTAACCGTCTAAACGGTTTTGGCCGTCCAACAAGGCGCGCCAGTCGCTCCTTCGTTCCGCCAACCGGCGCTAATTGGTCACACCAAGGGAGTTTAAATCGTTTTCCACCTGGTCCTTCCAACGGAGTGGGGCCGCCCTCTACCTCTGCTTATATAGGCGGGTTCCGATAGAAACACTTTCTTTGCCGGAGCATCATCATTCATTCGCATAACATGGCCCAGCCAGCGCAGCCGCTGCGTTTTAATTCGCTGGACTATGTTGATGTCTGCGTATAGCTCGTACAGCTCATCATTAAATCTTCTTCGGTACTCGCCATCGCCAACGCGTAGAGGCCCATAAATCTTTCGAAGAACTTTTCTCTCGAACACTCCCAAAGCCGCTTCATATGCTGTTGTCATGGTCCATGCTTCTGCTCCATATAGCAGGACGGGTACGATAAGTGACTTGTAGAGTATAATTTTCGTTCGCCGAGAGAGGACTTTACTTTTCAATTGTTGCTAGTGTTGATGCTGGTTCCCAAATAAACGAAGTCCTTTACTATTTCGAAATTATGGCTGCCAACAGTAGCGTGGTTGCCAAGGCGCATATGCGCTGACTCTTTGCTCGATAACAGCAGGTACTTCGTTTTGTCCTCATTCACCATCAAACCCATCTTTACCGCTTCTTTTTCAAGTTTGGAGTAAGCAGAACTAACAGCGCGGGTGTTTAGGCCAATGATATCAATGTCATCAGCATATGCCAGTAATTGCACGTTTTTATAATATATTGTTCCAGTGCGGTTAAGTTCTGCAACTAGTATAATTTTCTCCAGCATCAAATTAAAGAAATCGCACGATACGGGGTCGCCCTGTCTGAAACCTCGTTTAGTTTCGAACGGTTCGGAGAGATCCTTCCCAATTCTGACTGAGCTGATGGTGTTGCTCAACGTCATTTTGCACAGCCGTATAAGTTTTGCGGGGAAACCAAATTCAGACATAGCGGCATATAGGCAGCTCCTTTTCATGCTGTCGAAGGCGGATTTAAAGTCGACGAGGAGGTGATGTGTGTCGATTCTCTTTTCAAGGGTTTTTCCAAGATTTGGCGCATTGTGAAAATCTGGTCGATGGTAGGTTTACCAGGTCTGAAGCCGCACTGATAGGTCCAATCAGCCGGTTCACGGTGGGCTTCAATCTTTCGCACAATACACTTGAAAGGACCTTATATGCGATATTAAGAAGGCTGATTCCACGATAATTGGTGCATTTTGCAGTATCCCCCTTCTTGTGGACTGGACAAAGAACACTTAGATTCCAACCGTCGGGCATGCACTCGTCCGCCCATATTTTGCTAAGAAGCTGCTCCATGCGCCTTACCAACTCCTTGCCGCCGTACTTGAATAGCTCCGCAGGCAATAAATCTATCGTCGCAAAATGATGTCGCGTAAATGTCGCTCTTCACTTTCATTGTGTTTCACCTTCATGTAATTACGGGAGATTCTATTTTTGACAAGGCGAAGTTCGTCGCGTTTGTTTCACGGCCTTAAGACATTATGTTTCAAGCATTATGAGTAGACTGCACGTAATTTTATGGAGAACGGTAGATTGAGCGACACTGGCGCCATCAGATATGGAAAAGTAGCGAAGTTGCAACTTTTTTTGCAAGCAAAGCGTAAGAAGAATTTGACATTTGCTTTGGCTAAGGGGGCTGGCACACTTTGCAAGTGAAATTATTTTTCCCAATCATTGGTAACTTTTCTAACATTTTTCGCAATTGAAAACTGCAATATGATGAATACGACACAGAATATGTCGCTTCGCGAAGTTTTGTATGTGAATGGGCAAAGCGAAATAAACTTCAATTGCCAATTCTGAAGTTCCTTCATATTTTTAAACCCAACATCTTGGTTGTTTGTGGCGATGTTACTGGAATGCATAAGCTTGTGTTAAACGTATCTATATGAAAAATTTCATTGTGCTGCGGCCTTTAGAGTAGTAGAGTAGAGCGGCATTCAATACTATAAATGCCGCTAGTTCTTACGTTTTCTTAATTATTTTATTATAATTGCTGATAAAATAGTTTATTATTAAGTGTCTAAATATACAAAAATTCTAAGTACATACATATATGGGATTAAAAAAATCTTATCAGTGAAGGGAGATGTTCACGAGCTATGATTTTAGGAGGCTTTTGTTTCGATAAACAGTAACGGTTAAAAGTCTACATACACTCGCTATTTTCGCTGTATTGAAAGACTAATAACTTATTTGAAAAATGTGCTTATAGAGTTTTATTTCAAGCCATTTTATAATCATAATTTACTAAAAAAAATCCTTATAAAAAAATAAATGTAAGGCGCGATAACCTCCGAAGAGATTTTAGACTAAGCTTCTTTTCCAATTTGCGTCGTGCTCCTTTTAATTTTTCCTACAAATTGTCGGGACGGAACCTACTTGTTTTATGCCGACTCCGAAAGGCATTTGTTAGTTTTCATTTTCATTGAGAGCTTTTCATGGCAGAAATACACTCGGAGTGCTGCCGAGGCTGACCCCGGCTTAGCAAATTTTTCTTCTAATTGAGAAACCTTGTTTCTAAAACTTTTGATGTTGCTTTGCCCGGGGCGTGAACCCAGGATCATCGGTGTGCTAGGCGGAGCACACTACCATCACACCACGCGGGCCGTTATGGGAAATAAACGTTGAAACAACGTTGACAAAAGTCTTTATGCAGTACACAAATAACCTGTTGTAGTATGAGCAATTTCATGTAACACTAGATAATATTGTTTCTTAGTATTTAATCGGTCCATCGTTAGCATCAAGACCAGCTTGAAGCCGCCGTGACATTGAGGCTACTAAATTTGTTAACTCTGCAGTTGTTATACTGTTTCAAGCTTCAATGATGCTTTCTTTGAGGACAGGAGCGCTAGAAACGTGTTTATTTTTCTAATTATCCGGCCTAAAATTTCCATGACACTGCCATGGAGGCGGCTTCACAGGTCATACCAAATTCTTCGTATATTTTTCTTCCTCGCAGTATTCCTCTTCCTCCACGCTATTGTTCTTCTATTGCCAGCGAAAATATTGAATTATGACACATCGGTAAACAAAAATTGTTGCAAAAAATCCATCGACGTTTTCCCTGTGTGTTTTCGCGAACTCCAAGCGAAGTTTACAAGTTTTTTCAGTAATAAGAGACTTTTCGCGTGTTGTTCTGCTGTTAAAGCCGTTCTTGTGCAAAGCTTTTGGGCTGTTCTTAGATAGGCACAATTGAATTATTTGCTTGCCATATCTTTGATTGATTTTGGAGAAGAATCTTCTTGATTTTTGTCTACTTCTTTTAAAATAAAGCTGATGTCTCCGCGGCGAGATAGTTTGCTCTGACGGTCACTGCATTTCTCATTTTCGGTAGAATGAAAGTTTTTACAATGGTCTGTACTGTTACTCTACTCAAGTTATCAATTTTTGCTAGTTCACCTTATGTTTTTTTTCTTTTCTGTGCTGTACAACCAAATATCTAACGTCAATCGATATGTCTTTTCTGTTGCTGTTGTTGTAGCGATAAGGACACTCCCGAAGGTTTTGGGGAGTGTTATCGATGTCGATGGTCCTTTGCCGGATATAGATCCGGTACGTTCCAGCAACAAGCACCATTAAGGCACTAGCCCGACCATCTCGTGTACGATTTAGTATAACCACATGAAACTTTGTAGGCCATGACGCCCATCAAACTCTAGATCCATAAGGAACTTTGGGTCGCCAGAGCCGCGGCTGACAAAGGATTCGCCCTGGGTAGGTGAGGTTAACAATTGGGTTAAAGAAGCTATAAATTGCGCTGGCAACCCCTTGAATCACTTTGGTATTTTGGTATTTTAGTAGCCTTTTACGACAGGCATACCTGCCGCGGCTATATTCTAAGCCCCGTAACCCGCTGGGGGTGATATTTTTTTTCTAGGAGGCATTTTTGAGGAAGATAAAGTGATCCAACCTAATCCCTTATATAAACCACATAAATGACTCCGAAAAGAGTAATTTAAGTAGCAAATTATGAGCGGTTTATGAGCTTATTACGAGTCATGCCGGACTCTTATTTAGGCTCAAATAATGTATGAAATTACGCCCATATCGATCGACCACAGCATGAAGGGAAATAAATTCATTCCGGACTCATAATTCAGCTCATAATGAGCGATCCGAATCAGGACTCCTTGCTGACTCCTTTATGACTCCGAATGTTTGCGGTGTTTTCTTTCTTCTATTTTACTTTAAAAATTCATTATAAAAATAATAACGATACAAAAATTATTGTTAGGCCTTGAGCTCGATTCGAACCCGCGATTTTATTTTAAGTTTGTCCCCTTAATTACGAGTTTTTATTTCTGCCTTCATTCACTTACATTTTTTACCATGCAACCCAAAGACAAACTTTCGCCAAGTGTAAGCTGTTTATTTACACATTTTTTTAATCGACCTAAAATTTTTCTTAAATTTATATGACTGGCATTTTATTTTCGTCATCTTTAACCTACTTTAAAGTTTTTGTTTAAATTTCGCATGGAAGTCATAAAAGAGGGCACATTTAAAGTTAGTTAATAAAGAAATGCAAGGTGCGATAACCTCCGAACAAGTTTCAGGCCGAGCTTCTCTTCCAATTTGCGTCGTGCTCCTTTCAATTTTTCCTACAAATTGGCGGGACGGGTCCGATTCCGAACGGCATATGCAAGGCCAGGAAGTACGTTCAGTTTGCTGCCAAATCACTGCCGAGAGGCGACCCCGCTTAGAAAAACTTTTCTGATTCAAAAAACTTGTTTCTAGTTTTTTGATGTTGCTTTGTCGGGGCCTTGAACCCACACTCTTCCGTGTGGCAGGCGTAGCACGCTACAACCACACCACAGCGGCCGCGCTTAGTTAATAAATGCTGAAAATAAAATAATTAAATATTTCCACAGTCTGTGTGTATGCATGTATGTATGTATGTACAGATACGAATAAGAAAACGACAAGGAGAATCATAATTGATTTAATTATGAAGTGGTTATTTCACCCCCGCTTATTGGTTTGGTTAATGTTGGCGAACATCAATTAAGTAAATGAAAATATAGAACAGATTAAATTTAATTATTTTAACTTGGTATTGCAAATTATAGTTTCAGAAAAGAAATATGTACGTTAGGGTTGATCAAATTTATTGTTGAAAAGGCACATCCAGTTTCTGAATCTATGTGTTATACTGAGGAATATTGCCCATGGGACCATAGTTCTGAAATGAATTTCAAGCCTCCCTAATTTTGTTAGAAAATTTTATATCCCAATCCGAATAGCGGCTCTCACAAATAAAATACATGAAAATAAATGTCAAATTCGGATTCGGAAATTTTCTAAAAAAATTAGGGGCTCGAAATTCATTTCAGACTTATGGTCCATGGACAATATTACTCAGTATGACACATAGATTCAGAAACTGGATGTGCACCTAAAGTTTTTTTTCCCCATTTTTCCTCATACAATTTGACCCGCCCTAATGTACATATATTATGTTCATTACTTTCTTCAAACAAGCGTATACGTTCCGTTTAGGTTTAAAAGAATTCAAAATCGGCTACTAGGGGGACTCATGAAAGCATATAAACTTATAAGGTGTAAAATTATATCCATTTACACACGCTGTTATATGAACGCACCTAGTAATACTCTTGATAAACTTGATTGTTTTTCAGCTGTATTATTGCCAAACAAAATTTTTTTGATTGTTATACAAATTAAAAAATGCCAACATTAAGTGAAAAATCAAAACTAAAACGCCTTTACTTGCTGATGTTGGAGATTTCTGATGAAAATGCCTACTGTAATGTCTGCAAGGTTGGATTCCTTTGAGTTTACCGCGTTTACACAATGAAATGTGCGCGTAAATTTATACAAATTGTGTAAATGATTTTTCATACAAAATTTTACAGTTCGTTTACGCACTAGATAAATTTATACGTTTACACACTTTATAAGGCATTTATACGGTTACATGAGTCCCCCTACTATTTTTATAAAGCGCCAAATCTTTGTTAGAGCAAAACAGCCGGTCCGCTGAACCGATTTCTCTAATATCTCTAATATAAATTATAAAATAACATTGAAGTGACATAACTTTAAACATTAAAGGCCGTTTCGACAATCTACGGTTACCGCTCACTTGGATTTTTTTGACAGATGAAAGCACGACTAACTGGCAATTTATTTGAGAAAACAAAAATATAAATATTTTTTATACGAGGGGGTGACTTAAGGTCAACGGCCATAACATTAATTGACCTTATGACCACTTCAATGGCCACAAAGTCAATTGAAGTTATAACCATACGAAATGGTGGCAACGTCAAATTATAAATTGTTGCAATGTCAAAGATATTGACAATATGGCCATCCTGCTTTTCCCAAATATTGTAAAGAGGCCATAAGGTCAATTATTTTCTTTCACACCTCTACGCACTAAAATTTTAACACTTCTTGAATTGCAGTTACGTTTTATTATTTTCGGTGTTAATTTCAAAGAAAAAATAATTTTTGTTGTATTTAAAAATATTCGGATACGAAAACGGTTATATTTCCAAATCGTTCTAGTGAAAATTCGGATAAAAAACTGGCCCTATTAGGTTATCTCTGAGTTAAGAATAACTTGTTGAACTAAAAGCTTACAGCAATTTTGGGAAAATCATTTCATTTGGTTTTTTTCATTTTTGTGTGGATAAGAATAAGAATAACTTATTTAAATAAAAGTTAGTGAAAATTTTTATGAATAATTGCGCGTCTCAGGACAGTGCAAATGGGATTAAAAGCAATTCCTTTGAAATAAGGATAATATATTCAACTAAACGTCTAACCAATCCTGCGGAAAGTTTTTGCTTTAAGGCTAATGTTGTTTTGGTAGCGATAAAAACACTCCCCGAAGGTTTTGTGGATTGTTATCAATTGTATGGTCCGTTGCCGGATATAGACCCGGTACATTCCGATAACAATTGCCATTAAGGTACGAGCCCGATCATTTTGGGAACGATTTAATATGACCACATTGTACCTTCTAGGCCATCCTGCCGCCACCCCCTAGCTCCATGAGGAATTTGGGGTCGCCAGAGCCTCGCCTGCTTAATAAATAGGATTCGCCACGGGTAAGTGAGGCTGACAATTGGGTTGGAGAAACTGTAAATTGCGCTGGCAGCCCCTTGAATGGTAACGGTATACAGCCCCTTGAATCAATTGGGTATTTTAGTCTCCTCTTAGGACGGGCGTATCTGCCGCTGGTATATTCTAAGGCTCCTAACCCGCTGGGGGTTTGTGCAGATCTTAAATTGCAGTATATGGTTGTGGTCATTTTCCGGAAATGGTCATAAAATCAAACAGAAATTGACGAAATGGCCATAAAGTCAGATTAAGAAAGGTAATTAAATCAATTGACACTTAGAATCGTCATTAGGTCAATTGATCTTCAGGCCATTTGAAGTAGTAATAACGTCGATTGACAGTTGACCTTATGTCACCCCACCATTTCTATAACTAGTAACTAAAATGGCAGGCATGTTTTCAGGAATATTCCCTACTTATTTTGTTTTTAAAAAAATTTCATACTTTGCAAAAAGTTGCAAATTCAAAGTGAAATTGCCATTTATTCTACTCGCCATAACATCTGGACTAATAAAGACACTGTGAAACGATGAAAGGGAAAAAATTCTATACATTTGATACAATTTCGAAAATTTTTTTTTTAATTATTATTTATTTTTTCATTTCACTACTTCACAGAACAAGAAATGGCCCTGTTGTTCTAGCAGTAAATTAAAGAAATGACAGCCCTTGGACGGGAAAAATCCCGAGTCGCTCCGGTACATAGAACCGGCTGCCTTGGGAATTGGCCCTCTGCTTCGTTAGTTGGTAGTTTTTTGTGAGTACTTTATTTTTATAAAAATAAGGTAACAGGTGTAAATACCGCTTTCGTATAGCAACGAAAATTTCCACTGCCAGTATTACCGGTAACAAAATAAATCTACAATTATCACGTAACAACCATTATCGAATACTAGAAACGGATAGAGAGATAAGCAATAATAATTCATGTGAAAGCGTTCATAAATTAAATTACTAATACGAGTACATTAACTTATGTACATTAGGCTCGTTCAAAAAAATAAAGTTTCCACTTTCTCCAAAGCGGCACAAATTTTTAAAGAGGTAGGCGGTGGGCGTCTGCTCTTACTGAACTCGACTATGAAGAAATCTGTTGCTGTACTTAATAGAGCTGAAATTTAAAGTAGTTTTATACAACATAACGAAACTTTTCAATCTGTTTAAAAGGAAAAAGAAAACAAATTTGTATGAATTAAGCGGGGGTTGCCCTTATTGCTTTAAATTTATGAGAAGATTTATTTGAAGCAATTTTTCTTTTTATAATTTAATACCGTTTTCACACAGACACTTAATCGAATCACAATTTTATTTAATGAAATAATTAAGTTTCCCATTTCATACAGGGCCTTTTGCTTCATTAAGCGAACATCTGTCAGCAGCCCCAAAAAAATATTTCGTTTTTACAAAAATAGTTAAAATGGAAAGCAGCCGTTTCGTTCTTAACTATAAATACAATCAAAATAAAATGCATACGGAACTATCCATAGATGTTGCACCTAACCAAATATGTACCTATTTTCGAAAAAGCCATATTATCTTTTGCAGCAAATGCAGCTAAAATTAAATTGAATTTTTTCGTGTTTTTCTATTTTTCGTAAATTTTTTAAAATACTTATTTTTGATTGTCAATTGCTACATTGAGAATGAAATTCGAAGCAGCAAGCAAAACCGACTGGATTTTTCATTCGATTAGGGATTCCGTTTAGACGGTTAAGCGCCAATTAAGTAAGTAAGTAAGGCATTAAATAAAGCAATAATGAGATAATTAAGAATTTTTATTTTGTATGGAATATTGAGTTCAATTAGGGTTTTAATGTAGAAAACTTGACTACTGATTTCATTAAGGCTCTGTGTGAAACTAGCATAAGGCTTTGAAGAGATTTACAAAGTATAATCGAGACAGGGCAACCCCCGCTTAATTCATACAAATTGGTTTTCTTTTTCCTTTTAAACAGATTGTAAAGTTTCTTTATGTCGTATAAAACTACTTTAAATTTCAGCTGTATTAAGTATAACAACAGCTTTCTTCATAGTCGAGATGATCACTGAGAGCGGACGCCCACTGCCCACCTCTTTAAAAAATTGTGCCGCTTAATTCATACAAATAGACAACGTTAGTTCATTCTTTGTAGTCTTATAAATAGAACAAAAGCAAAAAAAAAAAAAAAAAACAGTTTCTTTGAAAACGCCTTACCTACAAGCATAACTTGTAACACATGATTACATACAAAGTATGTACTGCGCAAAAAGAAAATATGCAAAGAAGGCAATTGGGATTAAGTTTGCAACAACTACGACATGACGTAGCGGAATGCGTTTGTAACACTTCAACCATCGTAGGAGTGCGGGTTCAAATCTCACTCCCGGGAGAAAAGGCTTTGAAGAGATTTACAAGGTATAATCGAAACAGCTGTCGCCTTATCCGTCCTGATGTCACGTTGTTTAAATTTTTCCCAAATTATTAAATAAAAGATAAAATTTTTTTATACAGTCTAATGTATATATGTTTTTATATAAACTTTTAGCGATATTTCTCGCATTAATTTTTTTCCATTTAGTTATTTCTTCCTTTTTTCTTTGTTTCTGTTTGTTTTGGTATTTTCGCAACAATAAGCAAGTAAACGACTCTTAATACATATTCCATACGTTGACCTTATTTCTTGTAAACAATTCGACTTATACATATATCTACATGTTTGCCTAGGGGAGTTGCTAATAAAAACCGGACGATACTCGAATACTGTGTAGCATCGCTACAACGGAGATTCTCTTTTTATCCTCACACACAGAGTATATTAACTTTGATTGGATAACGGTTGGTTGTACAGGTATAAAGGAATCGAGATAGATATAGACTTCCATATATCAAAATCATAAGTATCGAAAAAAATTTTGATTGAGCCATGTCCGTCCGTCCGTCCGTTAGCACGATAACTTGAGTAAATATTGAGATATCTTCACCAAATTTGGTACACGAGCTTATCTAGACTCAGAGAAGATTGGTATTTAAAATGAGCGAAATCGGATGATAACCACGCCCACTTTTTATATATATAACATTTTGGAAAACACAAAAAACCTGATTATTTAGTAAATAATACACCTAGAATGTTGAAATTTGACATGTGCACTGATATTGAGACTCTTGATAAAAATTTGAAAAAAAAAAATTTAAATGGGCGTGGCACCGCCCACTTGTGATAAAATCAATTTTACAAATATTATTAATCATAAATCAAAAATCGTTAAAGCTATCGTAACAAAATTCGGCAGAGAGGTTGCCTTTACTATAAGGAATGCTTGGAAGAAATCGGTTAAGGACCACGCCCACTTTTATATAAAAGATTTTTAAAGGGTCGCGGATGAATGAAATAAGCTATATCTTTGCAAAAAAGAGCTTTATATCAATGGTATTTCATTTCCCAAGTAGATTTATAACAGTAAATAGGAAAAACTTCAAATTTTAAAAAGTGGGCGTGGCATTGACCCTTTTATGACTAAGCAATTGTCTATGTTTCGGGAGCCACAACTCGAAGAAAAATTAACGGATCGTAATAAAATTGGGTACACAAATTTTCCCTATAGCAGGAAATATTTCTAGAAAAAATGGACGAAATCGGTTAAAGACCACGACCACTTTTATATAAAAGATTTTTACAAGGGTCGTAGACGTAAATAATAAGCTATATCTTAGCGAAAAAGAGCTTTGTATCAATAGAATTTTACTTTCTAAATTGAAATATAACATTAAATTGGAAAACACTAAAATTTTTGAAAATGGGTGTGGCACGGCCCCTTTTATGACTAAGCAATTTTCTATGTTTCGGGAGCCATAACTCGAAGAAAAATTTACATATCGTAATGAAATTGTGTACACATATTTTCCTTATAGCAGAAAATATTTCTAGTAAAAATGGCCGGGATCGGTTAAAGACCACGGCAACTTAGATATAAAACAAGTTTAAAAGGGCCGTAGACTAGAGTAATAAGCTATAATTTATCAAAAAATAGTTTTGAATCAATGATATTTCACTTATCAAGTTTTATTGTAAAAGGAAATAGGGAGACATTTTTTTTTAAACGGGCGGTGGCACGTGTTATGTAGAAAAGTAATTTATCTGAAATAAAATATACAATTGAAGCTCACGCTGAGTATATAATGTTCGGTTACACCCGAACTTAGACACCCTTACTTGTTATAAACTAGCTTTAACATTTCACGCGAAGAATCACCATAAACGTTTGCCAGCCCCACGCCTTTGTTCATGCCTTTCCTGCTTGATGGATCATATGCAACTCATGTCTCCTTTTGATTTCTCTCAAAAGGATTGTGACGTCTATCGTCGATTCAGTGGGTGTTGCCCCCTCCTTTACCTACTCATCGGCCTTTTCGTTACCTTCTATCTCTTAATGACTGTGGGAGATTATTGCCTTAATTGCTGCTTGCCTATATACATATATTAACGTGATTGCAGCTTAAGCACGCTTCCTGCTTTCTTTATGGAAAGACGCTGCTGTAATCTGGAAGCCTGTTGGATCTACTTATTTCTGTATCAACCAGACCCCTTCCATTAATTTGGAACCATCCGTATAAACGTGTATAGTATGTTCTGCTATTTCTGTAACCTGGCATCAACTCTGGATCAATAGTGGACCTGAAATCACTTTCGAAGCTCAGGCACGGGACCATGTTATCTGTTTGCTCGATATTAGATGGTGCTACTCTGCTATGGCCATAAGGCGTGCACTCAACCTCCCCCGAGGTCTTTTTCGGTTAGAAAATCATATTTAGTTTAAATAAAATATTCTTTTACTATTTATCGTCAATTGATAGTAGGATAACGTATACCCATAAACGGGCCGAATTTATTATAGATGCCGACTCACTAATATAGCAGTGGACATTGTTTCAATTGGCGTTATGGCCGTTGTATTTATGTTGCCCCTTCAAGTCCTACTACTGGCTTTCAATACATTGAGGATTCGCTCTTGTGTTATATTTAACTAATAAATTTAGCGAATGTTTGTCTTCGATCCATTCTTCAAGTGAATCGGCCATAGCTCGTTCGGAACTTAATTACTTTTATTTATTTCAGAAATATTGATGCCAAAATATGTTCATACATAAAAGCATCGTGTCAATGACATTGGGTCATTGAATGTATCTATTTATATCTGAGAAAAATTGCTGAACAGTAATGAAGATGGGGAAAACCAAAAACTACTAAGCTTTCAAAAGCGCGCCTAAAAATCATTTCCACACCATTAGGAAAAAACTACATACAGAGTGTATGTGCCTACATGGTGATCAAAAGGAATATAAACAAAAAAGGCAACTCTTAGAGACCAATTGTATAGCGAACAACGGGAAATTCATATGGCTTAGCAGCTAAGGGCATCTACCTTTGCACTGATATGAATGTTGGAGATTCGAGTTCAACGCTCAGCTCCCGAAAAGCTAGCTGATGAAGAAGTGAAATTCAGAAACATGTCCTAGTAACCATCGCCGTTTGTAAACTTACAATTTTTCTCTAATATCAATTACAAAAACCATTGTATAAGGCAATATGAGCAAAGCTCGCTAATTAAATACACAAAAACATATGATTGGTAGTAGAAATACCTACCCTATATGAAATGCGTCATGCATATTTTTTAAAATAAATTTTTAGCTCAACTAAAGCCAATGTCAAGAAAATATTCCATCTTTTTAGTTCATTAATGAGTACAATGTGGGTCGATTTATTAACCGATATTGGGCCATCGATTTTTCGATAGGATTTTGGCTCAGGAAAAAAAGTTCCACTACGCATACCCAAAACAATAATTTTCGAGCCTGCGAAATTTAATTTTTTTTTTTTACTTTTTTTCGACTTTGATTTTTAAGGTTTTTTTCATGACCTACTAAAAAAACTTTCATTTGATTGTAAAATTTTCATGTAGGTATACCCTGTCCGACCCAAAAATGTCCGCTAAAAACGTTGTCGATAACAAAATATTTTTTTTTCTTTTTTCAAAAAACTGTTATCGACAACGTTTTTAGCGGACATTTTTTGGGTCGGACAGGGTACATATGAAAATTTTTTTTAGTAGGTCATGAAAAAAACCTTAAAAATAAAAGTCGAGAAAAAGTCAAAAAAATGAGATTTCGCAGGCTTGAAAATTATTTTTTTTGGGTATGCGTAGTGGAACTTTTTTTTCCTAAGCCCAAATCCTATCGAAAAATCGATGGCGCGATATCGGTTAACTTTCATGCATAAAAATCGACCCACCCTAAACTACATGGTTAAAAAATAGAGTCGAAACTGAAACTTTTATATAAAAGTGTGGCGCGCTGTAGTTATCTGCAGGATGGATATAAAGAGCCCACCCAATTTTCATCAGGCAAGCTAAACCACTCAGAAACCAAATGTCACAGGCCAATAGGGCTATCCTATGGATACAACTAGCTAACGAGATCATAGAAATCTTCAGAGCAAAACGATCGAGTAAATTATACTGATCACAGGTATATTCCTTCCAAAAACTGAAACTGTACTTTGTGGAATTTCGCGATGGAAACGGCAAAACTGGCTGAACTAACCTAGCTTATTGAAATTCGACAAAAACGAAGCTTTTACTGTTTGCAAGAAAATCAAAAGTTCCCGCTTTCAACATACCGGAACTGAACGGCTCAACGGTACATCTGTTTTCTGAACCCAAATATCTTGGCGCATTATCGACTCCAAATTAATCTTGGAAAGGAGTGTTGAGGAGAGATCAAACAACAGCGTATTTTACGTTCAAAAGGGTCTTCGGAAAGAACTGCAGGCTGTTGGCGTATTCATGGTACGTACATAGCAACTGCTGAGTGGAATGTCATCCCAATTTGGTTTAAAAACGCCACTGTTTAGAATTCGGTTGGAGAAGGCCCTGTGTGAATTTTTTTCAAAAACGCTCCATCTGTGCTTAAGCTGCAACCTTGTTAACTTTTATATTAACAGTCAAGCAGCAATTAAGGCAATAATCTTGCATAGAACAGCATCTAAATGCGTGTTAGAGTGTAATCAGTCTCTGGAGAGAATCGGGACAGGGAGAAGCTAAAAAAGGCGCATCCCTTGAAGCTTGCTCCGTAGACGTCCCAATTAGACTGGGCGAGATTAAACGATGGCGAGAGGTGCACATGATCGACCAAGCGGGAAAGGCGTGGGTTCAAGCGCGGGGCTGTAAAGTGTCGAAGATTATGTGTAGGTCTTACAACCTTAGACTAACAAAGTTGCTTCTATCATTGAAAAGAAAGGACTGTAGACGCATGGCGGGTATTCTGACGGGGCACTGCCTTCTGGCGTCACATGCATTTAAATTAGGCTTAGTCAGTGATAATAGATGTAGGAAGTGTGGGTTGGAGGAGGAAACGATCGAGCACGTTTTGTGCTCGTGCCCTGCTCTTGCCAGGCTACGACTCCAGCTATTAGGAGTGATACAGCCGTCAGATCTAGAAGCAGCAAGTGGCTTAAGTCCTAGAGAGCTTCTAGTATTTGCCAAGAGGGTGCGTTATTTTATAACATTGGTACTGGTTTTTGATAGGCGGTTTCAGTTTGGTCGTTAAAATAAATTTCTGGTAACATTACGGACTCATTCAGTCTATGTGAGGTCCTCGTGGACCTGCCAGTTAAACATAACCTAACAGTTCTTGGATACGCGTTGCGTTCAATACGTGCCTGGAACAGTTTGTACAAAGTCAAAAATTAGACCAAAAAATTTGAAAAAGAGACAGACAAAATGTCGTCTTGAGAATGCTTAAACGCAATTTATGTCAAATGGCCGCAATGGCGGGTTTGTATAATAATTCCGCACTAAGCGAAATACAATTTTTGAATCTTCGCCGTCTAGGCTATACTGTCAAAGATGTTTCGGTCTAAAATATGTTCTAGTCGCCAAGGGCGGCTTTCGTGCTAGTAAAATCGCGTGAATAAGATGCTTTTAAATGGTGTCAGCAATTGTTTTATTACGTTATAGAAAAAAAGTTCGGATCAGCATTGTCTGAAGTCCAATGATTTCATGATTCTAGACGATATGATCATATGCGCGTGTATATAATAAGCCCTACCGTGCATCTGTGATTCTATTTTATTTGTTTGAGCCAGACATCTATTAATTTAAAATTATAAACACTTGCTGATCTTTTGATAACGCTACCAATATTATTTACATACATTTCGGAGTTCCTATCGAGAAGGTTAATATTCAGCGAAAGGTATTTTTTAACAATTTTTAACGTTTATAAATGAATTGAATTTTACAGAAATTTTAGTATAACTCTTATCATTTAAAAAAAGAGTTCTTATCGCACTACAACAATTGACTTATTCATAATAAAACTACAACAAAAGGAAGCTATTTCGCGTCATTTCAATCAATGGTGTCATTGTCACGTTCATACTTCCCAATAAAATCGGAGAGACTTTTGCGGTTGTAGTGAGATAAGACAATTCAAATATGTAAAACAGAGATTACTAAGAATTATTTGGTTTGTACACTGGGAGAAATACCATGGATGATACTGTAACGAACCTTTTGCTAACGTTCGAATCGCTAAATTGTTGAATAAATAACTCCAATATTCAATAATGCAAAATGGTCTTTATTGGACTACTTTGAAAGTTCTTCACAATAACACTTATACTTCACAACCAATAGCGTGCTTAAATTAAAACTGATTAATGATTACTCTGCTTGTGCTGCTTTTATACTGTCTGTTGCCTTGTCCGCATATTTCTTTCTAGAATCTACTACTTGGTTACCAGCTATATGCATGTGTATTTGTAGTTTATAGCCTCTCGCATAGCCATATGCTTGTGTATATGTGAGTACTACTTCGGCTGATGATTACATGTGTTTGCGAGTATCTCTTCGTTGCCTTGTATGTACATATGTATAAATGATGATTAATTTGTTTACGTACCAAGAGTGGCAGCTTGCTTTATTGTTGTTGTGCCTTTATTTAATAACCGTTCAGTGATGTGAGTTTCACTTAGTGATACTAATATTCGTCACAATACGTTAATTTACCTACTGATATAGTAAGACCCATTTCGAATATGGCAAGTTACATTTTTAACTCAAAGTTAATTTAAAAATTGGCAAAAAACGTATGAACTTAACCTCTCATCAGAACGTAACTCCAACGTCCTAAGTATGTAAGTATTTCATTGAATAACGCGCTTTTCAAAAACGCCCTAATTCAGCATACATTCCATATATGTTGAGTTAAGATAGGGTGTTTATGCAAAAAAATTTGAGATACAGTGATTTTCATTTTTGTGAAAAAACTTCTAAAATAGGCATTTCTACAAAAAAAAAAAAACAAAAAAAAAAAAAAAATTTTCAGATAGGGTGTTTAATTACAATTTTAATGTATGTGTATTTATCATTAAGTATTACTTACATTTATATATACACTTACGGCATATGGCGTTATTTCCAATGCAGATTGGAAATAATCGTACAGATTGGAAAAAAAGCCATATAAAAATGCCCTCAAATGAGTAATAGTCATAATTTAAAATCGTACCCGATCAAAATCAAAACAGATGGTTGCGCAACCGGTCCAAACCGAACTCCTATCTTTAACGAATTATAGAAAGAGACGGGGGATGAATACTATATAGTTAGGTAGAAAATCAGGTGATTACAGCTGTTTATAATTTTGACGTTTAAGCCTAAGATATCACACTTTTCATATCCACAATGCACGTGTTTTACGTTAATTGTCAAGTATAATCATTGATCTCGATTGAACAAAAGTTTTGTGCAAATGGAAAATAATTTAATTTTCGAATATGTGCTAATGCCGGGATTTAGAAAATCTTGTAAATAATTATATATAGCAGCAGAAAACCAAATTTTTAAATACAAGTACTCTCGTGAATTAGATTAAGGCCAATTTGTTACTAATAAATTAAACAATTATAGTTATTTCCCGATTTTTGGATAAACTAAAAAAAAATATTATATATATATATTCGTAACTTGGCAGATCAGCGTTAATTCGCCTGCCACGTGGCGCCGCGCGGCGTGGGTTTCGCATTCCTCGCCGTTCCCTGCCACGCACCGTAATCCGCCGCGCTGACCGTACCAAACTATTGTTATCTTCTTTAGATATAAATTTTGGAAAACGCAATAAGACAATCATGATGTCTTTATTTCCCTTGACAGTTGGAATAAGGCCATATCAAAATTGTGGCTTTATTTCCAATTGCAACGGGAAATAAAGCCATTATGGCCTTTATGCGTATGATATTATTGCACCCCACCGCATAACACTTGTAGCTCCCTTCCCTCCAATTTTTAGTAGCGAGAATTAAAAATAACATGACGCAAATTGGAAGAGTAACCCGGTCTAAATCTCCTCGGAGGTAAATCGCACCAAATATTTTTTTTAAAGCTTGTGGGAGAATTTTTACAAAAAAAGTATCATGATACCATTTACATGAACGCAGCTGTACAACAACCATAGAAGTCCATGCTGCACAATATAAACTCACTTACTTAAATGTTTTTTGCTCCTTTGCATATGTTTACCCACCAAAAAGTGTGCACCATATATGTATATAATAGTTGGCTTTCTCGAAGCATAACAAAAAACATAATAAATAAATACTTGGCGCGATTTGCCTCCGATGGGATCTAGGCCGAGTTTCTTCTCCTCTTTGCGTCGGTATCCGTTTAAATTTTTCTTAAAAATTGGCGGGGCGGTTTCTACATTTGTACGTGTTTTATGCCAATTTCGAAAGGCGCCTGCAAGGCAGATGAACTTTTACTAAGAAACTTTTTATGGCTGAAATACAATTGGACTGTTTACAAAACCTCCACCAAAGGATGACGGAACAAATAATAATACACTTCCCCTCTTTGAGACACAATCGTATGAATAGGTATTAAGCTCGCTTTTTCAGTGCGCGTTTAAACTACAGTTGAATTTTTCATGCTGGGGGTCGTTTTTTTAGTGCGAGCTCAAGCTGTAGTCAAAGTTGAGCTCATTGTACAAAAAATTTCACTGCTATATAACAGTTTAAGCGGCTAAAGTGACAAGGTTAAACTCTAGTTAACTTTAACTCGCACTAAAAAACGGACCTTAAATCCCACGTAAAGGAAGACTTACGGAAAGCTTAATGGTGTTACTCTACATGGTTTATAATTCTAGTAGCATACTTTTAGCCCAATAAACATCGAAATAACACTGCTCCAACGTTTGAGAACATCATATCTCTGAAGTATCTAAATATTCTCCAACCTTTGAGCAATTTCTAATTCCCAAGTTGATAACCAGCCACTTTCTTCTTTAGTTCTCCAGCTTTTGATAAATTTTGAGAAAAATTAAGTTCTAGAGTTGATCTCAAACATAATTCTCCAATTATTCTCGAACCTTAGAGAAATTTATGGTTCTCAAATTTATTTCCTCCACATTTCCCCCAGCTTGTGCACTTAGTACATTTCAATATTAAAATTAATCCTTTTAATGTATAACGAAGTTTTAATTTAGATAAATTTTTTAAAAACAAATATTTAATGGTTTGGTAAATACATCTGCGTAAGAAAAAGTTAAACAAATTTCAAAGTAACAAGTCTAAAATGTATGTAAAAAAAAAAATTTGAGTCAATTTATACATGGGGTTATAAATTGAAAATCATACACTGAAAGAAGTGGTGCTAGAAAATCAACAAATCGATTCTGTTGTTCTTGACTTAACGGAGATTCGGCGAAATTGATCGAATTATGGTTAATTCGACCGAGTTCTTTGTCAAGCGAACAAATTAGTCTAGTCATTTCAACAGAAGAGAAATTGTCCCTCTTAGTTAACAAAATTCTGTTAAATTGACAAATTCCTAATCAACCTAACTGATTTTTCTGTTAACACAACTTATTTCACTGGTCATTTCAACAGCGAACAACAGCCAATGCATGAGCAAATTTCAAAGAGAATTTTACGCTCACTGCGCTCTCTACTTTGTACTTATTACATTTCTATTTGAAAAGTGAAGTGACGCGCTGCGAAGTTCAAAACTGTAAATTAAATAAATTATAAAAAATAAAATTTGGTGAAAGTGCGTTTAGTAAAACAAAGTAATAAAGTGTATAATGTTTGATGTACGCCCAATTGAAGTTCGGTTAGTAAGTACATACATATGTACCTATTTGTCCGATTTTTGAAAATGAAAACATTTTATATCAAATGTGCGTACACAAATATACATAAATATAATTATAATATAACAATATGGTGAAAATTTTTGAAGAAAAAGTTGAAATAAAGTTCTTGAAACCGACGCCAATGTGGCTTAACAAAAGGTGGAGTGCCGTTATTTTCGCTAGGGCATGTACTAACGCGTGTGTGAATACGTATTTAGTAAATATATACATATGTAGCAAGCATGCGTATTTACGTATTCACATATTTACGTATATATATGGGAACATTTTTTCGTACAAAGCTGTCGATGGTAATTTGGAACAAGTTTTGTTTATTTGAATTCAGATTTAAGTTATTATTATTTTAATTAATATTACTAAATATAGCAATAAAATCATTAGAAATGAAATGTACTTATGTAATTTATACGAATAAAAAAAAGTACGTAAGTTTAAATATATATTTATCCGCCCTTTATTTTTTCCACAGGTATTAATGTCATATGAACAGAAAACTCTGTTGATGTAAAAGTTTACACTATTAATCAATAGATTTCACTGGTAGTGTAATTTCGACAATAAACTCTGTTAATTTAACAGTTTACGCTGGTTATTTCGAATGAAAAAAAATCTCTGTCATTTCTATGGCTTTCGCTGTTAGTCTCATCTAACATTAAATCTGTTAATTTAACAGTTTGCACTGGTAATTTCAAAAGAACAGAAATCCCTTTCATATTAACAGTTGATTGGTATTCTTAGAGCGACAGTAATAATTGTTAATTTAACAAAACTATGGGTAAAGTATAATGAAACAACTTTTTTTGTTTATTTGACTACTAAAACGGCCAATGATGAATCAACGATTTGTGCGCAGTTGATTCAACATCTTATTGCGATGGATAAAAATTGACAGAAATTTCGGTTGAATTGACCCGTATTTCGGTTGATTTTACCAGTCTTTTTCTTTCACGTGTTTTTACTGTTAAGAAACAACGCTTGAGACTTGAAATGTACGTTAGTTCTCTACTTGAACTTTAATGTGACTCAAGCCCAAATATTTACTGGGAGCTAGAAACTACACTCAGGAGGAGTTTTTTTGTTGGGTACCTTAGTACATATGTATATACACGTTTTTAAATACACATACATAGTTGATTGGTTTTAGCTTTGGTTTTTGCGGCAGGCACGTGTAAGCCAATCACCTTACCGGCTGACTGCGAAAGTATAATAGCGTCGCTGCTATAAAAATTGAACTCATTCATTTTGACGATTTGATTATGAATAGCATAGTATACGGTGGGTGATTGATGGATATTACGGCTTAGGTATGATTGGTATCAACACAAGAACTTTATTACTTGTAAAGTAAACATATCCGATTCATTTTGTTGATTTTCAGACATGATAGATAATTGATGTAGATATGTACATATATTGGATAGGTTTTCCGTCATTGCTTGTCAAATTTGGTTTCGAGAAAAACCTGTTTCGGCGCTATGCCATCTTCAGTGTCACTTTTTGTTCGTTAGAAATTAAACATATCCATTTAGGTAAATCAGCTGATCCAAAAATACGTATGGGAATAAAATTCATAAATAAACGCAACCAAATAATCCCAGCAGCGAATCGCACTAGTACCGAACTAGCGTAGAGCTATTTCATTAGTAGACGGTACTAGTTCTAATTCTGTCCCCTCGCAGTGCTTTCAGATAATGCTTTTAACACGTTAGTAGAGGTAGACTGACGATCAGTCCCCCTTTTGCAGACCTTTTAAATGCGTTCTCAACTGGTGAAGTCGTAGTTGGAACTGCCCAAAACCAATCTCGAATAAGAATTCCAAAATTACTCCAGAATAAATAAACAACAGAGGCATTTGTCACATTGTACCTTCTGCAAAAAAACTTGTATCTTCTCGATTTTTCTCTCTTCTACTCTCACTTAATTTTTCTAATCTGGTTTCTCCATCTCCTTCTCACTCATAATAATAAATTTTGAAGCAAAAAGCACTAAAAAAGGGTCTCAAATATTAAGCTTGTCGAAGGGAACTACTGTACTACGTTTCAAGCAAATTTACTGGGATCGTTCTTGCTTCCCGGAAAAAATTTCTCAAATATTAAGCTTGTATCAAATATCAAGCAAATTGCACGATAAATTAAGTTTTTTGGAATAGATCGGACCTTGGTTCAATTTCCGGAAAAACAATTTTACTCAAATAATAAGAAAGCCAAAAGGCACCCCTCTGCCAAATTTCAAGCAAATCGCACCTTAAATAAATTTGTTTAGAATAGGTCCACTTTACAGAATGAAAAGTTTCTCAAATATCAACTTGACCACGGAGGTACCCATGTGTCGAATTTCAAGCAAATCGCATAGAGCAGATCGGTAATATAAGAAAGAAAACGGACCAAATTTTGTATCTAAAGCATTAAGCGGTTCAACTTGAACTCACACACAAAACTTCATCAAAACCGGCCCAGTCATTTAGAAGGAGTTTAGTCACAAACATACGTACGAAAAAAAATATGTATTAAGATTTTTTGATTTGTTTCATTTTATTCGTTTTTTTCCTTCAAATATTAATAAAATTTTAAATTTCGTTTATATTATTTTCGACGTCACTGTATATTGTAGGTCACTGAACTCTAAATGGCTGGACCAATTTAATTTATATTGGAATATATGTATGTACAATGTTGGAGCCTTGAAAATGAATATTTGGAATAAAAGTTACACGATAGATGGCGCTGTTGCCTGAATGTGAACGCCCGCGTAACCTTGAAATTGTTTAGTACAAAATGTACAACAAAAACAAGTAAGGACGGGACTGTCTTCGGCTGTTCCGAAGACTTCATACCTTTCATGAATGAGGCTGAACAATAATCTTATCCCGTTCATAATCTCCAAATAATCGGATGTATAAGATGAGAAATATATAGTGAGCAGATGTACATACCTAAACGATTTTTAAGATAAATATAAAATAAAAAATGGCAAAAAACCCCCTTATCTGAACGATCGGTTGTATGGGATATATATTATATATAGCTCCGATCGAAATGATTTTTACAGGAAATCTTCTATGATATATTAGAATAAATATCACCAAGTTTAACGCATCTATATTGGAAATTAAGGGAGAAATGGCTAAAAACCTTTCTATTTGAACGATCGATTGTATGGGATATATCTTATATATAGCTCCGATCGAAATGATTTTCACCAGAGAGTATAAAAGGCAGCAACAGTAGAGGCGCGATAATCAATTGGATTTAAGACGTTATCTAGCGAGAAATAGCAGTATTATTTTAAACATCAGTTTCGTTTAAGCAAGCTATCAGTTGCGAATTATAAGTGTTATTTTCAAGTAGTCTAATAAAGACCACTAGTATCGCCGGTGGTCGAAATTCGACCAACGTGTATTTTTTTCAACTCAGTCTATGCATCAAGTGTTGGAAATATAGCAAACTGGTCTAACTTACTTAACTTTTTCCTTAAAATTTTGAATTTGATCTAAGACCTTGTACTTTTTGATTGTATTTTCTTAAATTTTCTACAAACTTTTTGTGTGTAATTATAACGTTTTGGTATGGAGTTCCTTAAACAAAAATATAAAAATTATGTAAAATCAAATGAAATTGATATAGAATTATGGTGAAATTACTTGAAATTGAATTGAAAGATAGGTTTTCCACACCACCCGGAAGTTCCCCGTTGGCGCGCTACCGAAGTTAGTTTTGGGAGCTCGGTTCCCCAGTAGGCCTATATAACCCATATACATATATCGCCCATTTACTTCAATAGTGTCATAATTCAAAAAAAAAAAAAAAACGAACTTTTAGTTAAAAACGAAGAAATTTGCTAAATGAATTTAGCCTATTTCACGCCACCCGTTTAATTTTGTATAAATACATATATAATATGTAAGTGTGACACAAAACAAAAATTTCGAGTAGAATAGCGGATACCTTCATAAAAAATAAAATTAAAATATAAAAAAATTATGTAATGAGAAAGAAAGCAGAGTTTACTAAAAAATGTTTAATTAAAGAAAAAAATAAAGTACTTAAATTGCGAAAAAATTAAGTGAAGTGAACAAACAGTTCCATATAAAAACGCAATAAGTGCACTTAGACTTTTTCCGGGGTTTAATGTGATCATTGTGGAAATATGAAGATTCTAATGTTCGGATATTTAATGTTGGGATTCCCATTGAGATCTATGTACGTAATTAATTTGTATTAAATTTGTAAACACTCCATTTCATGAATATATATGACCATATCTACGATAAAATATCGTCTGTGAACAATACAATACTAAGATATAACAAAGCAGAATAAATTAGAAAGAAAAGAAAAACAAACAAAAACATTAAAGTTATTCACGAAAACATATTTACTAAAATAAAATTGATTTCATAACTTTAAGCGACACAAAAATAAATAGGGTTATGGGATCTAAGCATCCGATTAATGGATATATAATCCAACAAAGTTAGCCTAATAATAAATATAGTGGGTAATATACTGACTATGCACGCTATGATGCCGGTTGCCGTTTTGACCTAAAATCAAAGACGTTTTTGGGACGTTTTTTTGTTTCGTTTAATATACAATGTGAAATTTTCCGATTCAGTCAAGTTGCAGTTAAATAATAATAAACCAATTTGAAATAAGAGAATATATAATAAAATAAAATAAGAATTTTTTTTTATTTTTTAAAATAAGAAGTAAAATAAATTAGCATAAAAGGCAATATAAAAAATTTAATGTTATATTTTTGTAACTTTTTTTTTTCGTTCAGTATAAGACGTACTTTATCTAAAATGAGGATTAAATCTGCAAATGCAAAAACATTTTCGGGCAAATTTGCCATTAATTGTTATAAATAAATTAGTTACAACAAAAGTTAGCTCATAATTTGTGATTTCATGTTTTTTTTAAAACAACTAAAATAAAAAACAAAGAATCTGTTAAATAAAGACATGTATTTACGTTTAACTGAAATTTGCCAATTTTTTGGTACACTACAAATTATTTTGGAACAATTTTTCAGGATTTTGGTACAGACTATTATAGGTAAGCGGCAACAATGGGGAACCATATTTGTATGTAGGTGAAACATTTGTGCTTTCGAATTTAGCGAGTATACATAAAATTTGAAATTCACATTAGAAAACTTAGATAATTGTTCTCAAAGACGGCGCGCTTGTGCATAAAGGTTTAGGTCTTTGAAATTCGCATTAGAACTCTTAGATAATTGTTCCCACAGATGGCGCGCTTGTGCACGAAAATGACGTACGATATTTGTATGAATTGTTCCAATTTACAAAAAACTTTTTCTATTAATTATAAACAAATAGTGTAATATTTGTTAACAAAAATAGACCTATGCACTGCGGCTGATCAATACGAATCGATTCATATAACTTTTATATGATTTTACGTATGCTAAGTATGCGAAACAGCCTGTCAATTGATTGTATGGAAATTTTGTTAGCGTATTAATATATAGATAGTGGGTAATATACTGACTATGGCCGCTATGATGCCGGTTGCCGTTTTGACCTAACATCAAAGACGTTTTTGGGACGTTTTTTTGTTTCGTTTAATATACAATGTGAAATTTTCCGATTCAGTCAAGTTGCAGTTAAATAATAATAAACCAATTTGAAATAAGAGAATATATAATAAAATAAAATAAGAAGTAAAATAAATTAGCATAAAAGGCAATATAAAAAATTTAGTGTTATATTTTTGTAACTTTTTTTTTCAGTATAAGACGTACTTTATCTAAAATGAGGATTAAATCTGCAAATGCAAAAACATTTTCGGGCAAATTTGCCATTAATTGTTATAAATAAATTAGTTAGTTTCAACAAATGTTAACTCATTATTTGTGATTTCATGTTTTTTTGAAAACAACTAAAATAAAAAACAAAGAATCTGTTAAATAAAGACTTATGTATTTACGTTTAAGTGAAATTTGCCACAAAAAATGGGCCGGTCAAAAATTAATTCTATTTAAGATTTTTTGGTACGCTACAAATTATTTTGGAAACATTTTTTAGGATTTTGGTAGAGACTATTATAGGTAAGCGGCAACAATGGGGAACCATATTTGTATGTAGGTGAAACATTTGTGCTTTCGAATTTAGCGAATATACATAAAATTTGAAATTCACTTTAGAAAACTTAGATAATTGTTCCCAAAGACGGCGCGCTTGTGCATAAAGGTTTAGGTCTTTGAAATTCGCATTAGAACACTTAGATAATTGTACCCAAAGACGGCGCGCTTGTGCACGAAAATGACGTACGATATTTGTATGAATTTTTCGAATTTACAAAAAACTTTTTCTATTAATTATAAACAAATAGAGTAATATTTGTTAACAAAAATAGGTCTATGCACTGCGGCTGATCAATACGAATCGATGTATGCTAAGTATGCGAAACAGCCTGTCAATTGATTGTATGGAAATTTTGTTAGCGTATTAATATATAGATTATTGCATTATTCAATATTGGAGTTATTTATTCAACAGTTTAGTGATTCGAACTTAGCAGAAGGTTGCAAATAAGAGGATTTGCAGTACATTCGTTAAAATACAATAAAATATATATCACCGAGTTTCACGTTTATATTTTCTAAATTAAGGGAGAAATGGCCCAAAATATTTCTATCTGAACGATCGGTTGTATGGGATATAACTAAATATAGCCCCGATCAAAGTGATTTTTTCAGGACATCTTCTATGATATATTAGAATATATATCACCGAGTTTCACGTTTATACTGTCTAAATTGCGACAGGAATGACCAAAATCGGCTTATCTGAACGATCGGTTGTATGGGAGTCCGATCGTACCGGATCAAACAAATGTCTAATATAATACAAAGGTACATCCTTGTGTCAAATTTCATTGAGATATCTCAAAATTTGAGGGACTAGTTTGCGTTCAAACATACAGACGGACGGACGGACGGACAGACGGACATGGCCATATCAACTCAGTTCGTCGCCCTGATCAATTCGGTATACTTAATGGTGAGTCTATCTTCTATATTTGTCAACGTTACAAACATCGGACCAAAGTTAATATACCATTTCATGTTCATGAAAGGTATAATTAGGTTTAATAGTTACTCTGCAAAAATAACCAAAATATTCTAATATGTTTAAAAAATTGTATGCGAGGACTTATAAAAGTTCGCATAGTTGACAGGAGAAAAATAAAGTAAAGTAAAGAATAAATATTGATCTTTTTTATGGTCTACTTCTTAACGCGCTAAAGAATCTCTCTGAAGGTTTTGGGGGGAACAATAGATGATGAGTTTTGCCACTTCCAAACGCAATTCGGTATTTTTTGAAAATCTCTCTGGATCTCTGAAAAAGCGAGGTAGAATTAAAAAAAATAGTTTGTTCCCATTTTGATTGTGCCCGCCAAGTGTGCCTATCGAGGTCCCAAAAATATTTTTTCTGTGATTTTCATTATAAAAAGCTGAATCTCCAAATAATTTATAAAATGATATTTTGAAATTCGTATATGATAAAATGGTCTGTGCTGAAAATTTCTGACAGCAAGATGTTGGCAAAAAAAGTTGTGGCAGATTTTTGAGAAAGGTTGTAGATGAGGTAGAAAAGAAAATTTTCTGAGAATATTGTAACGAATTTAGTGAAATTCCGCTTATTTGCAACCTTCTACTAACGTTCGTATCGGTAAACTGTTGAATAAATAACTCCAATATTCAATAATGCAAAATGGTCTTTATTAGACTACTTTGCAAATACTTCACAATAACACTTATACTTCGCAACTGAAAGCGTGCTTAAATCAAACTGGTTGATTCTTACTCAGCTTTCGCTCCTTTTATACTCTTTGCTGTATCGTTCGCATACTTATAGGCGTTTCTTCTTCTAGAATTTACTACTTAGTTACCAGCTATAAGCTTACTAGCTATAAACTACAGATGCACGTTTATAGCCTCTCGCATAGCCATATGCGCGTGTATATGTGAGTAATACTTCCACCGATAATTGCATACTTTTGTGAGTATCTCAGATATATGCATGTGTTTCTGCGTATCTCTCCGCTGCTTGTATGTAAATATGTGTAGACATAATGATTGATTTGTTTATGTGCATACAAGTGACTGCTTAGTATCGGCTTAGAGATGATAGTATCCCTTATAAAATAAAAAAATGGTAGATCTACTACAATTGTGGTAAAGTGGCTGCACCGATCATGTTAAACTTTTGCCGGATACTGATCCGATACATTCTGGAGATCAGCACCATTAAGGTATTAGCTCAACCATCCTGGGAACGATTTGATACCTTTTACGACATACGTGTATACCGCGGGAATAATCTAGTCACTTAAGCTTTTCGAAAAAAATACTTCGAAAATCCGCTAGATCCGAATTTTGATGGTATTCCATTCCAATTCTGAATATTCGACAACTGTAAGCTCTACACAGTTAGAAATTTTAGCCTAAATTTTAAACCATTCATCGGTTTAAGTACTTTTTTAAACTTAAATGCAAACCTATCAATTTACTGTTTTTTTTAAATTTTATTCGATTTAAATTTTAAACTTATCTCAAAGTTGTATTAAAAGAAAGCAAAAAAGGTATGAAAAATCTAAAAATGTAAACTTGTAAAGTCTTCTGGACTTACGACAAACCCGAAAGTTTCAGAAATTTAAAAATAGAAATTTGTACACTTTGTACACAAAACCCAAAAGTTTAAATTGTTATACAAATGTGAGTAGAGCACACTCTTATTCTCCGAAGCATGTCGGTTCGAAACCTTGTCCATGGTTTTTTCTCTTTAAATGTGTAGATTTTTCTGGTTTAAAACAGAAACCCGGTTCTGTGCACGCCTTTTTTGAAGACCGGTATAATCTAAATTTTAAACCAAATTTAGTTTGGACATAAATGTTGTAGAAAATTGTTTAAGATTTGGACTGCTCAAACTTTTAACCGTGATAGGTTGTGAAATTTCGTTTCCTTGTCTCTCTTTCCAGACACCGTAATGAAATTTTGAAAGATGTTTTTTAAACAAATAGAATATAAACAACAATAAAACAATAAAAACTAAAAATCTACGTTATTAATTCAGCGGAGTTAATTTCCCTATATTCTTATTTGACTCCAATGGGAAACCGATTAAAAAAGCTATTGCAAATTAACGCAAAATTGATCCTGTGGAGCTTGTTTGCTTTTTTGTTGGTTTCACTTCAGTATATACATTCATATATAATGGTGATGGCCTTTTTCCGGAAATGGTCACATGGTCAAACGGAAATTTCCGAAATGGTCAGTTCACCAAATTTCGAAGGGTCACAAAGTCAATTGGCCCTACGGCTACTTTTAATGGCTACTTTTAATGGCCAATTGACTTTATGCCCGTTGACCTTAAGTCACTCCACCATTAAATTACTGCATTGTCATCGGTACTTGATACGTATAAAAAGTTTCAATCAAACATATGGCCATTTGAAGTGATCATAAGGTCGATTGACTTTACGTCACCCCGCGATCAAATTATTACATTGTCATCGGTCTTTGATAAGCGTGCAAAGTTTCAATTGACCTTATGGCCATTCTAAATAAGGTCAATTGACTTTTATGTCCGTTGACCTTATGTCACCTCACCAACATATTGCATTGTCATCGGTCCTTAATACGTGCGCAAAGTTTTAATTGACTTTATGGCCATTTGAAATGGTCATAAGGTAAATTTACCTTATCATCAAATTATTGCACTAAAAATTTCCAATTAATCAAACTTCTGGAAATTGGCGAAAATTATGCTCAAAGATTCCGTTACATACATACACACATACAACTCAAGCTAACAAAAGCTAGGTAAAATTAAAGATAGAATTGATAGAATTTTACAAATCGGTCGGTATGGAATTATCGAATTCGGTAGTAGTATGCATAAGTTCGAAATACTTAAGTTAGCTCTATTGAGCTTGAAGATTGCTATTTTATTTACGTAAACCATATAAATTATAGATAAATATATCAATGAACGTAGCGCTATTCTCGTCTGGTTTTCTTCAGATTATTAATATTTCATACAGAGCAAATAACATTTTGCTTTTTCCTTTTTGTTTGCATGTAATTAGTGTATTTTTGTACTTAACATACGAACAAATATTTTTAGTCATTCATGCCGATGTTGTTCAACTATTTTTATGTTTATTTATATTTCTGTTTTTCACAAACCAACGACATACATTTGCTGTATTATACGCTGTACACTCCTTAGTTGTTTTGAGATCCATATCTTTGCTTTAAGTAAGGCATCCGAAAAGAGGAGAACGATTGTGGTTTTTGAAAATTGATGAGTTAAGAGGTCCCAGAAAACTTCTAGTATTTGTCAACGAGACGGCATTGTTCTATAACATAAGCCCTGGCACCTGATTGGGGCTCTTCCGTTTGTTCGTCAAACAAATTCTGGTAACACTATGGACACATTCATTCTATGTCAGGTCTTTATTGTCCGGCTAGTTCAACCTAACCTAATCTAACCCCCGATTTTGAACGTTTAGCTAATGAGGAGTCTAAATAGTTTAATAAATAAATTTTCAGCATCCTCTAAAAGCAGCAAAATTGTGGTAAATACTAAATATGTAATAAGTAGTTTACTCATTCAGATCTTGATTTACAAATGGTATAATTTTTTTTTTTATATATGGCTTCAATAAAACGTCCATAGAAGTCAAACGTGGCCACATAAGTTAACAAATTCTTCCAACGGATTGTGCCCTGAGTGAATCCATTTCTTTTTTCAGTTGAAATAAATGATCATATACATAGATATCGTCACTGCGCTGACGAAAACAGTTTTTTTTTTTTTAATTTTTTTTATTGCATATTTTATTATCACTATATAGAGCCCACATTTCTGCATATGCCGTTTTTTTATATCTCTTTTGTTTAGAAGTGATCTATAACGGTTATGTAATTACTTGCTTATATTTTTTTTAATGGCTAGGGAAAGTACTTTGATTTCAATGTAAAAATAATTACAAACCATCTCGCTTCCCAAGGCAGCCGGTTCTATAAACCGTAACGACTCGGAATTTTTCCCCACCAAGGGCTGTCATTTCAGTGTAACCCCATTTAATTTGTTGCGTCCCTCCCACAAATATTCATCCTCCCAGCAGATCCTTACAGCGGAACTGCGCCATATTCTCCTGCTTCGGGAGGGTATCGAACCCAATCCGGGACCTGTACCTGACCCCGGTCCAGAGAAATGGTTTTGCTGCGTGCTCTTGTCAGTGTGTTACGTGCAAGAGATGGTTGCATCGGACAGGATGGACAGGAAAATCCGACGTCCTCGTATCTTTTATAAATATTTTGTGGCTCCTTGCTGTTCACGCCCAAGGGCGTCCTGTAGTCTGCGTCTTAGCGCCGCCACTACCTTCTAGCAGCAAATACCCGCTGCTGCTCGCGCCCCACGGAGCCACCAGCTCATACGGCCGCTCCTACTCATAACTACAATCTCCGTAGTAGAGTCGGTAGCAATGCCGAGCATCAGCCATCGCCCGGTTTTCTTCTCACCCTCTGCCCGACACTACCATTCGAGTAGGTCAGGAAAACATACTCTTAATCCCTATCACCATCTGCCAGCACAGAATATATATGTTTGCGACATCTTGCTCCAGCCTTGGACGGTGTCACTTTCCTAGATGTTCTGGTCTCAGCGACAGCAACCCCCCAAGGGTTTCATCGCGCCATGCTACCAGGCCGCAAACCCAACTACACCGGGTACCCAAATGCTTACCCAGGGACGTCCAGTGCCAGGGCCACAACAGCAATTGCGTCCTGGACTCCCTCAACTCATACGTAGTCACATATCACACCGCAGAGTGACGACGTCTCTCCCGTTGCACTTCGGAATTCTGCAGTTAAACTGTAATGGGTTAACTGGGAAGATCACGGATATAGTTGAGTTAATGAAGCGGCATAACATCCGCATTGCAACGATCCAAGAGACCAAACACACAGCAAGATTTGCTCTGCAGACCTGCTCTGGACATAACGTCCACAGAAAAGATCGCGAGCGGAAATGAAGGCGGTCTCGCGTTTATCACCCACCACCCAGTGCAATATAATCTATTTGATCCCGACATCAGCATCACGCTACCGACTGCCTTACACCCTAAAATCTTGGGTGTGACGTTCGATCAGGATCTATATTTTGGAGAGCATGCAACCGCAATTGTATCGAACATCCGTAGCCGTAATAAAACCTCAAATGTCTTGCCAGGAGCACTTGAGGTAAGGAGAAAGAAACGCTCATTACTACAACTACAAAGCACCCCAGCGGGTTAGGGGAATAGGTAGGTATGCCTGTTGTAAGAGGCGACTAAAATACCAGATTCAAGGGGCTGTGTAGCGCAACCCTTCAGGTTGCCAGTGCAATATATAGATTCTCCAAACCCAATTGTCAACCTCACCTATCCGCGGCGATTCCTGTTTCACTAACAGACGAGGCTCTGGCGACCCCAAGCTCCTCATGGAACTTGGGGGTGGGAAGGGGGGAATGGCCTGAAGGTTTAATGTGGCCGCATAAATCGTTCCCGAGATGGTAGGGCTAGCACCTTAATGGTGCTGTGGTACCGGAGCGTTCCGGATCTGTATCCGGCAAAGGACCATCACATCGATAACACTCCCCAAAGCCTTCGGGGAGCAACCTTGTCGCTACAACAACAACAACAACAACTAAAAAGCAATTGGCCGGCCGATTGCATGCTACGCGTCCCCGATATGGTCGCCAAGCCTAAAGGTTACTTACTGGAAGAAAATACAGGCCTGCCAAAATTCTGCCCTCAAAACCGCTACGGGCTGTCTTCTTATGTCCCCAGAACACCACGTACACAATGAGGCGAGAGTACTCCCTATTAGGGAGAGAAACGAAATGCTAAACAAACAGTTTATGTTGAATACCCAGAAACCTGGGCATCCTAACAGACATCTGGTTGATGAAGCTACACCTCCCAGGGGCTTAAGGGGTCATCTCCGTAAGCATTATGAGGAAATACGGCAAAAATTTCATACATTTCCCTACCACCAGAAGCAAGTTTGAATCATGTTTGAAAGCAGCTATGTGCTATAAAACGGCGAAAATATTTATCACGTCGTAATAGGTTAAAAAACATGATTTTTTCCTTCACACATCACTAACATGCTTTCCATAAAATATTTCAAAAATACGACATTTGCAAAATTTTGGAAATGGACACCAAAAATAAGTTTTTTTGATCTCCTGAAAAGTTACTGAAAAGCACATAACTGTTTTTGTGAGCGCAGCGACGATATGTTATAAAGGAAAACCAATTTTGCTGTTTTTTCAGGGTGTTGAAAACAAGTTTTTTTTTTTTTTGAAAGTCCACGAAGAAAGTATTCGAATCAGGGGGCACATTTTCAACATTTTTTAGTCACACGCCTTAATATACATAATAATGATGCAATAATATTATGTTTTTGTACACCGTTCGTTGACAATTCTTATCACTGGATGTGGTTTTGTTTGTTTGTTTGTTTTTGTTTTTATTTATTTTTTGTCTTTTTAATTTTTTACTATTCCGCGTATTTTGCTGCTGATTTGTTTTCAATATTTGTACGTACAATTCACAGACAAGTTTTTTTTTCTTGTCTTATTTATTTGCGTATTTACTGTGTGGGTTTAAAATAATTGTGCATCTCGTAATTGTTATTGCAATATTTAAAAGTTGCTGCTAGTTTAATTGTGTTACCTATTTGGTCTGGTCTTGAGTGAATGTAAATTATATTTATTTTTTATTACTTTTTTTCTTGTTTGAATGGCAAAATCATAAACTTAAATATGCGCATAAATATTTAGCAAAATAGTTCTGGTTTTTAAAGAGTTCATGGTCAACAAAGCAGCTAGCTGCTTGTTTTCAGTTTCATGCAGGCACGTGTACCGTAAGGAAAATTGAATCAATTTCGTTAAGTTATTCGAACCGCAATATTTCTGTCCGAACTGATTGATTTAACTTCGAAACCATCGGTTTTGACCTTCATGTGAAGTTAGCGTGCCACTTTTCAAAAACCACCTTAGAGACCAGTTAGGACAATAATTCTTACACATGAATTTGCCGTAAATAATAAATTCGAAAAAAAAAACATTTTTTTCGTGGTGCACCTCCAACTAAATTTTTTTTTTTTTCAAATTTATTAAATATGCCACTTATCTATGGGAAATTTACGGAAAATTCACGCGTAAGAATTCTTTTCTTTTAAATTCACATGAAGTTAGTCGCGGGAAATTTTTTATTTCACGGATAAATTACGGCAAATTCACGGCAATTTACGCAATAGTTAATTCTTTTCCACGAAAAAGTTGTCTTCCAAACTTCAGAGAGGTTCGGTTTTGGTTCAGTTCGGCTTGGCCTTTTTACACCACGACAATCGAGTTTGTTTTGAGAATTCACAGAGTTTTTGAGCGCAGTATATAGCTTAAAGCTATTCAGCATATCCAATCCAACTGTCGAACTTACCTAAACGTGTGAAAGGAGGGCTAACACAGAACGTTCGACGTGGTCGTATCAAGGGTTCTCAACAAAAATAGCTTACCACACCTTGGCCCCCCGGTTTCAAGTCCAGGCAAAGCAATATCAAAAAATATTTTTTTTTTTGTAATTATAAAAAACGCTTCCTAAGCAGGGTAGTCCCTCGGCAGTGATTTGGCAAACACTCCAAGCGTATTTCTGCTATGAAAAACTTCGCAGAGAAAAATTCATGTTGTTGTTGTTGTAGCGATAAGGACAATCCCCGAAGGCCTTGGGGAGTGTTATCGATGTTGATGGTCCTTTACCGGATGCAGATCCGGCACGTTCAGGTAACAAGCACCATAAAGGTACTAGCCCAACCATCTCGGGAACGATTTAGTATGACCATATGCAGCCTTCTAGGCCATACCGCCCTCCACCCCCAAAAGAGCCATCAGGCGTTCGGAGTAGCCAGAACCTCGGCTGTTAATGAAACAGGATTCGCCACGGGTGGGTGAGGTTGACAATTGGGTTCGAGAAGCTATAAATTGCGCTGGCAACCCCTTGAGAGGGTTGCGCTACACAACCCCTTGAATCAATTTGATATTTTAGTCGCCTGTTACGACAGGCATACCTACCGCGGGTATATTCTAAGCCCCCTAACCCGCTGGGGTTAGCAAATTCATCTGCCTTACATCTGTGAAAGTAAACCAAGGTGCTTATGTGAATAATTTCGTATCATACGCGAATCATTTCGTAAGCATCATAAGTAAACAGTGGGAATGTGAATTTGAGTGATCAAGGCACAAATTGTCACAGCACACTACACAGAATTAGCCCCTTAAGTTGAAGTGCTACAGGCTTTTTACTTGCATTTTTCATATCTAATCTTTTCATGCCACATCCGTTATATTTTAAAATTAAAATACCTAACAGATGTAAGGGAGTCTAAGTTCGCGTGTAACTGGAAATTATACACTCAGCTGCTGTGTAAATGATTTTGTCCACTTTTATTAAGAAAATTGTTCGCTATAAAAGAAAGAAGTTTGCCAAATTGTCTTACAAAAGGTAAATTCTTCTTCCAGTTATGTCTCCCGTCACAGAAGAATATTCAGGTACAAAAGGAGAGCTGTACGCCCCTTTTCGAAAACTTGACAAACATTTCACTGTACACTTGAACACCCGGTATTTTGCTGTTAATATAAAATTTTGAAAAACCACCTGCTAGGAAATATTTAAATTCGCTCTATCTCCATATTATTTGAGATACTCCATATATCAAGCAAATTAGGAGTCAGAGGGAGTGAAAGTGGGAGTAGAAGTTAGTGTGAGAGTGGAGGTGGTTGTGAAACAGAAATTAAAATTCGCTATATCTCCGTAATTATTTGAAAAGGGTATCCAAAATATGGTACATACATTCCATATATGAGGTCATATATGTAGGGGAGAGGTAGAAGGAGTGGAAATTGGAATTTTGCTATATTCAGATAATTATCTACAAATTTGATATTGTAACGAGTTTTGGGGAATTCCGCTTATTCCGAACCTTCTGCTAACGTTCGAATCGCTAAACTGTTGGATAAAGAACTCCAATATTCAATGGTCTTTATTAGACTACTTTGAGAGAACTTCACAATAACACTTATACTTCACAACCAATATCGTGCTTAAATCAAAACTGATTAGTCAGGCCTCAGCTTGCGCTGCTTTTATTCTCTCGGTTTCCTCGTTCACCCATTTCTCCTAAGGTCTAGTAATTTCGTAAACTTCATGCTTGGTTACCAGCCATAGACATGTATATTTGTAGTTTGTAGCCATATGCGTGTGTATATTTGAGTACCACTTCGGCTGATACATATGTTTGTGAATATTTCTCCGTTGCCTTGTATGTATGTATGTGCGTAAATGATGATTGATTTGTTTACGTACATACGAGTGGCTGCTTAGTATCATGCTAATATACGTCACAATTTGTAAATTCCATATATGAGGTAACTTAGGTGGGAGAGGTAAAGGGAGTGCAAGTGGGAGTAGGAGTGAAAAAGGGAGAGGGAGTGGACGTGCGACTGTGAGTGGGAATGGGATTGAGGGTGTGAGTTAGAGTGGTAGGTGGAATGAGAGTGGGAAAAGTTTGAATTTGTTTAGCACCGAAATTATTTGAATGGGGTCTGCAATATTTGGTCTAAATGTAGTTCCAGATAAGAGGTTATTCAGGTGGGAGAGGTAGATAAAGTGTTAGTGGGAGTGGAAGGGGGAAATAGAATGAGAAGGGAGTGTATTTAAAGAGAAGAAGGAGAGTTGCAAGAAAAAGTAGTAGCGTACCAGTCTATTCAATGATGAGGAGAGTGATAGGGGAATGTAAAGAGTTTGCCGCGTACGCTCATTTTCGAGATAGATTCTCTCTTTTCCGGAAGTACATTTCCATTTTCACTTATAGTTGAAAATGGCTTTTTTTTACAACTGCCGATATATTTGATATTGAGACCAGTATCTTCAAAGTACGCCATAGTGCGAAGATGCTGGCTGTAATGTAACTTTTTTTCACTTCTTAACAAATCAACGCTTGTGCAAACTAATTAAATTACATGATTTATTTATTATAAAAAATCTTATCTCATAACAATTTATTTATATTTTCTTCTTCTTCTATTTACAGAGATCAATTTTGCTATCAACAGCTTTTAAATGATTGTATGCAATAACTCGTTTGCAACGACCATTGCCAACGCTTCCACAGCTACCACCAGCAAAGCGCACAGTAATCACTTCTAAAGCCAGTCAAGCCAGCCAGTATAACAACAAACTCGGTTTACTTACGCTCTCTTTTTTTCCTCCACACGGAGACTCCACAATTTAAAAGAAGAAGAAAATATAATAAGAAAATTATTTCAAGCACTGCCAATAGCTAAGATCAACAACATCGGTAGCTAACAACAATAACAATTTCAAGATGTTGTACGTGTTTCATGTTGATGTGGGACGTATGATGTCTTTTGACATGACAGTTGCATTATCCTCTGTAGAGAATCTCAAGGATACAATCGAACGTTTACATGGCATACCAGCTTCAAATATCGTACTTTTAGTTAGCGGTGGTGAAATGTTGGCACAATCTACACAAGTCTCATATTATTCAGCTGGCACCGATACAAATCCCATTTATATGTTTTTAACTGGTGAACCACGTGTACCACCACCATTACAGCCAACCGAACCCGATCGCGATTTAAGCGAACAGGTGGAACGTTGTAAACAACTGCAACCAAATTTAGATTCAGTTGATAAGCGCGCACAATTAGCGTTGAAAATGTTTGAATATGCCCGCGATGAGGAGCGTCTATGCGAACGTTTGGTGCATGAACAGCATCTGCAGCAGCAAGGTTGGTCAGCTGTCGTAGCCAATATGGAGGATTTAACTGAAGAATTTCGGCAACGTTTTCATAATTTTTGTGCAGCTTTTGATCGGCATTTGGAAAATCGTAGCAATTATTTAGAATTATTACATAATTTCAATGCAGATCTTACGATGTTGGCGCGCATACCCATTTTACCTGGGCTAATGCGTTTGGCTGAGGAAGATTTTCATGGTTTCGATGAATTTCTGGAAACGGACGATGTATTCTCACGTTCACATTCAACACAAGAATCGGTGCTAGTAGCAGCTGGTGTACCAGCTATGCAACAACAACAACATCAAACAATTGACGATGGCGCAGAGTCTGGAGTGGTGATAGCTACAGATGTTGATGGTGATGGTGAAGTTGATGGCGATGATAATGCCACATCTGATTATAAAAATTCAACATCACCAAATAAGAAACTGAAAATGGGTACAGATTCTGTAGAAAATCCAACAACAACAACGACAACTACAACGAGCCATTCTATGAATGTCATACAACAAGACAGTTCATCTAGTAGTAGCAAGTTTCCAAAACTAAATTTACTACAATGGATAACATCTAAAGAAAATCAAAATCGTCTTACGATTATGTGTGAGGAATGTATACAAGGTCTTGGCACATTCGATAAGGATGTTTATGCTCAACTTAAAGGCGAAGTGCAACACATACTCAAACAGGCCGAACAACCTGATGTTAAAGAGATCAAGGGTCTCAGTGATCGTTTGTGCAAATTGGAAGAGTTCAGATATAAGGTTAAACGTATGGTGCAAGATCAAAAGGAATTATCTACAGCTTTTCAACAAAATCAAAATCGCGCTAATAATTTACGTGATCCCTCTATATTACCAGATCTGTGCGCCTCGCATCAAACCCAGTTAGCTGTTATGGTTACGAATCATCAACAAATACGTGAACTAAGACGCATCATTGCCAAAGCCAAAGATGAGTTGGGTGTTAATTTACATATGCGTTTAAATCGTATTGTACACGTTGAGAACAGCATGAGCGAGTTCGATAATCGATTGTTGTTCTATCTGCGTTGTCTGCGTCGTGCCGAAAGGCATATACAAATTATCGAACAAATACACCAGGCACCATGCATATACGTGGCGGCCGTTACGGAGGTATGATTTTTATTTTTTTTTACCGAGAATTTTAGTAGTGTAATGATTTACACTCAGGAAAGAAGGTATCACTACAAGAAGACCTCTAGATTAAATTGAAGAAGCTTAAATTGCATTGAACTGGTCGATCAATAAAAATCTTATATACTTAGATTGAATGTGTCCAAAGTATAACGAAAATTTCTTTGACGTCAAAGAAGAAAACTCCAATTAAGTTGGTTGGTTTGGTTGGAGTGGCGAGTCCCAATTGACTTCAGTTAGCGCTCATGCGCCGTTTTGATACCAAAAACTCGTGAGTTAACCACTGAAAGGGTGTTGTAAGAAGACTAATAAACATTTTCCAAGCGCCTCAGGGAAACCCGTCCCCCTATATCCATCCCGTGGAGTTTATAAGTTTGAGAAGCTCTCCCAGCCTAACATCCTTGAGTTCTGGAAGGCTTTCGAAAAAGGGCTTTCCAAGAAACTTCATTCTGCTTCGGCAGTGTGCTGGGCATTCGCACAGCTGATGCTCAACCGTTTCCTCCACCTCAGGACGCTTGCAGCTGGGATAGGAGGTATTGTGTTCCAGTCCCATCCGTGCCGCATGTACCCCAATTGTCCAATGCTCCGTGAGCACCGCAACTACTCCGGATATATCCCTTCTGTTTATCTTAAGGGCAGCTATAGCTCGTTTTTCGTTATATAATGGCCACATGCTCTTGGAAACTCTACAGGTCCGCAACCGATTCCACCTATTGTTGGCCTCACTCAATCAGTGCTGATCCGACCCTTGATGAGGCCCAGGGGTGCAAGGACCTTCTTCGCTCTTGAAACATCAAGAGCCGCTCCACGCCGTGCCAGCTCATCCGCCATCTCGTTACCCTGTATGTTTCGATTCCCCGGCACCCATATCAGGGTAACGATCTGCCGGCTCGCCAGATTCATGGCGCTCACCCTACGCAGCCCAATCAGGTTTGATGATATCGTCTCTGACCCGAGGGCCCCAAGAGCCGCCTGGCTATCGCAGAAAATGGCTACCCTGTTACCGTTATCGTTGATATCCATTAACGCTTTACACGCCTCTTGGATTGAGAAAATCTCAGCTTGAAACACGCTTTCCGAGTCGGGAAACCGCATACATAAGGACGTGGGCGGCCAGTCGCAAATACTCCCGCTCCCACTCCGCAAGCCATTTTCGATTCGTCGGTGAAAATCGTCGAATCTCTGAGTGATCCCACCATCTTTGCAATCTTTCCTTGTGGGCAAGAGAATTGCTTGTTTGACTCTGTGTTCTGTGTTAAGCCTCCAGTTCAGCTTTGGTGTTAAAAAGACTCCTAGGTATTTGGCCCTATCAGAAAGACTCAACTCCTGGTCATCAAGAGTGGGAAGGTTAAAGCTTGAGGTTTTCATCCTAGTGGTGTAGAGCACTAGTTCTGCCTTTGAGGGATTAACGCTTAGTCCGGCGGTCTTCGCCCAACTACTCAGCTTCCTCAGGGACTCCAATTAAGTACTAGGACTTATGTGAACACAGTACCTGCTGAACTGTTCCCTAATGCATCCAGCACTTTATACACCTACTGTCACTGACGAAGCCTAATTTAAAAGCATGTAACGCCAGAGCGCAATACGCCTAAAGAGCAACTTTGTTGGCCCTACGCAAAGGTGGGCACTGTAGAACGTGAAAATGGTTACAGCAGAGGAACTGAAATATATACGATTAATTCAAGGAAAACTTAAGTTTTATTTCGATTGTCCTCGATTTGGCTAAATAAATATCAGAGGCGGATAAATACTGCGCTACTTCATTTCATATGGGGTCCATTTCTTATGTTTTGGTATCGTAGGGATCCTTTGCTCTGAATGCCACCTCAATATCAGCGTTAGGTCTCTTGTTGTTGTTGTTGTAGCGATAAGGTTGCTCCCTTTAGTTTGTGATCTACTTCATCTCTATTTGGCATCTTACCCCTATTGCCCACCTCTTTTTATTCTACAGATTTCCAGGCACATGGTTTTTTGACCGCCCTCTTTCGTTTCTTGAAAGCATGCTTGTCACCTTTATTCGATGCCGACTGTGATTCCCCTCCCGAAGCTTTTTCCCATGTTCTCCTCATCCACCATGTAGCTGCGGCAAGAAGTGTTTTCCAGTGTGCCGAGACGCAATGCATCGATTTCCCTTAGGCGATTTCCCGTAAAAACACGAATTATCAAGGATAAAAGAGCCTTAGTGAACGCGATGGCTCAAGGCATATTTCTTCAAAAGTGTATTACAGATGACTAGCGAGATTTCGCAGCATGCCTGTCCATTTCGCAAATGCCTAATTGGGTCAGCAGAGCGGGTAGAAAGGTAATCACTCAAGTGCGCTATACGGGTGCTGATGTATAGTCGCCTCAGTGGTTTATTCGTTACCTGTGATCATGACCTTATCAGAAGCAGAGCCAGACCAAGAGCTTACGTTAAGGCGTGGCACTGTTGGTACGGGGCGCCAGCGATTGCGATTCTAGCTGTTTCGACTAGGTTTCACTTCGACCCACCGAGACGGCAAATGTTAAAAGATTAAAACCAAGTTCTATCACAAAACAAGATTAGAGATTTCTATGTGAGAAGTCAAATGTGGCCTGTGCCTTAATTCACTTATATTGTGTATACTTATTTTGATCGAGTAATCAAAAGTTTTACCACTCACATCTCTCTCTTTTCCTCCCTCAGTTTTCCCCTTTTCTTTTTGCAATCTTTTCGTATAAACTCCTTAACGATTTTCAGGCTTTCTTCTTTCGGTACGGCGAGTCGCCTGCCATACCATTAATGCAACCTTGAGGTCTTTCGTACAGTGTCGTTAATTTGCAATGAGTATGGTTCTCCCAACGGACGGTCAGTCTTGAAAACAAAGCATTCCTTGCATTTAGTAAGAATTTTAGGTAAGATCCTGTTTCGACGAACTAAAATTTCACTCAAAGAATGTGGGAGAAAATTTCTCCAGAAGATTAATGGGCCTTTCCGTTGATCCAGCAGCGAGTGTCGAAGGAAATTTAATGAATAAGACCTTTAAGCAGTTATAAACATAAGGCAGCGAATTAAAACCTCACTGGCTTGGCCACGTTATGTAATTGAGCTGAGACGTTACGACCCACAAATAATTGCAGAGCAGAAGGGGAGGTAAAGATTTGCCCAATCACATTCCCGTGAGTTTCTTCGCTTCCTTAGATCCACTTTGCAGTACGACGTCTTTGACACCTAGAATGGTTAAAAAAAAAACCATTTATAAATTTATATGAACTGAGACCTCATTGCGAGGTTTCATAGCTAGATTTAGGACATCCTGAGTTTGAATCGCTTTATACACCAAACAATGAACTTCGAATAATTGTTTCTATTACTTTTCCAGGTGGTGCGTCGTAAAATATTTTCCGGCGAATTTCGTTTGTGGGCGACAAAGCTAGCAGAAGACTTCGAAACCATTCATTGCGAAGAGATTAAGCGACGACAACAATTCAACGCTAATTTCGATGGACATTTCCTTAATATCTTATTTCCTGGTATGAACGATATGCCACCCGCCTTTGCGAATGAAACGCCATTACTTTTCGATGCACGTTTACCCAACATTACCAAATCGGATATTGATATGCTATCATCCCACCTACCCGATTTAGCACCCGAAATCCAGTTACCCGACATGGGACCTGTGATAAACTTTTTCGTTTCACGTTCGGGTCCACACCAGAAGGATCGTATGGAGGAGTTACTGCGACAACAAGTTGCTGATGTGTTAGCCGGTAGTTCAGGCTCTGTAGAAGACGCAACAATAAGTGTAATGAGTACTGGCGGCGAAAAGCCATTACTGCAACATCCAAGACTTGGAGAGGTACAAAGAGCGGGTATTTATTGTGAGGGATCGGAAACGGATACAGAGCATGATTTCGAAAAACTACCAATTACCACAGATGAAGCAGTACAATCCACACCAACACCAATGATGATATCCACAGCTACTTCAACAATGGCCGTAGAAACTATGGCGCGCAGTGCTGCCACATCAAAGTTATTAATGCAAAACGCTGAAACAATTACAGAGGAAACCGAATCGTCTGCACGTGCTGAGGTAGAACGTTTACGTAACATATTAAATGCTATGTTTAAACTTTCCACTGAATGTATACGTCTATCGCGCGCTGATTTGGACCAATGCCGTGCGGGAGTTGAAGCATATCGTGATGATCTACAATCCGAGCTGCAGCTACTACACGATCAATGGGATGTAATACGTATGCAAGGTGAACAACGTGACGAACATTTGTTACAAGCTAAGAGTCTGCTCGATACTACGGTGCAACAGCATGACAGCGAGCTTGCCGTTTTGCGTAAGCAACTTTGCGATACAGATGAGTTACATGCACAACTACAAGAGCTAAGAGATCAACTCGATATAGCACAAGTGGAACAACAGCGTGCTGTGGCGGCAGCACGTGAAGAACTCTTACAGGAACACAAATCCGAAATAGAATCATTACGTTGCCGTTACAAGCTGATGACCTCCATGGAGCTTTCGCCGTCCGAAACGAGTTTAGAAAAGTTGGAGCGTCCACCTTCGAATATTGATCAGAATATGATTGATCGTAGTGAACATGAAACGATTATAAATGAATTGCGTGCCGCATTCGAAATTGAAAAAGAGAAAGCAATTGCTGCAGCTTTAGACTTGGAACGTACCGTTTGGCAAACGAAATTTAGTTTAAACTCGGAATCTGTGATGGGTAATGTTAACATATTGAAAGAGATGCTCGAAGAGAAAGATCGACAATTGGATTTGGTGCGTAAGCAAAATCTTTTGCTCACAAAAGAAATCTATCAGCTAAAAACGCGCATCGATGCGCTCACCAACGAAGAAGGCAACAGTTGGCTAAAAGAAAAAATCGAATATTTGCATCGTGATAAGAATCGTTTAGAGGAAGAGCTGACCGTTGAAAAAGAACGAGCGAAACGTTTGGAAATGGAGACGTCTTATGCTGCCCTAAGAGCGTAAGTTGAAAACGTTTCCCTTTTTACGTTTTTTATACGACCGAACTGCGACTTTTTATACTCAGCTGAGCAGAACTCACAAAGTATATTAACTTTGTTCGCATAACGGTACCCCGTAACGGCATAAACTAATCGAGATAAATATAGACTTCTATATATCGAAATGACCTGGGCGAAAAAAGAAATTCATTTAGCCATGTCCGTACGTCCGCCTGTCCGTAAACACGATAACTTGAGTAAATTTTGAGGTATCTTAATGAAATTTGGTATGTAGGTTCCTGGGCACCCATCTCAGATCGCTATTTGAAATGAACGAGATCGGACTATAACCACGCCCACTTTTTCGATATCGAAAATTTCGAAAAACCGAAAAAATGCGATAATTCATTACCAAATAGGGATAAAGCGATGAAACTTGGTAGGTCGGTTGACCTTATGACGCAGAATAGAAAATTAGTAAAATTTTGGACAATGGGCGTGACACCGCCCACTTTTAAAAGAATCCTTGTGAAATTTGGTAAGGGCATAGCTTCTATGGCGATAACTCTTTTCTGTGAAAATGGGCGAAATCGGTTGAAGCCACGCCCAGTTTTATACACAGTCGACCGTCTGTCCTTCCGCTCGGCCGTTAACACGATAACTTGAGCGATCAAAAATCGATATGTCTTTACTAAACTTAGTTCACGTACTTATCTGAACTCACTTTATGTTGGTATTAAAAATGTGCGAAATTTGACTACGCCCACTTTTTCGATATCGAAAAATGAAATGCCATAACCAGATGTTGTTATCCAAACAGCTGATTGCTTCTTCTTGATTATTTTCCAGCGCCTTGTACTTTAATATGTCAGCTAATTGAAATCAATGAAAATTTTCTTTTGAATTAACATTCTTCTGCACGTCGAATTGGTTGAATTCGCTTTGCCACCACCTGTTATGAATTCCCCTTGGTTTTATCCCATCAAGCTGTTTGCTTCTGATTTCACGGCGAATTGGGTTGAATTCGATTTGCCATCACCTGGTATGGATTCGTCTTGCATTTATGTTAATACAATAGCTTTAAACGTCGTTCATCGGTCTATCTCTATTTATACATAATATATTTTAATAAAATCTTTATTTTACAGCTCAAATTCTAGTCATAAGTATATGCTGTTGGATTCTTGCAATAAGGGTGATGTAGTCTTTGTCGTATGGAGTGTGCGTCATAATCAATACATGGTCGTACAGGATTCTCCAGTTTTATATTTTGTTCATGGAGATAGCTTAACAGCAATGAATTTACGTATGCCGCCCACACCAGCACCGAGTGAAAGTACAATATTAGATAATATGCTCCTACCGGTGCCTTACTATGCTATTGGACGTGTTATTGATAGAGAGTACTGCCAAGCTAAGAAGGTAAGTAAACAAATCCCAGAGATAAATTATAAGTACAAGTTTAGGCTTCGAGGCTTACACATATTTTTGATGTATAAACATCTTTGCTCACGGTAAGTGGAAACCAGCATGTGAGCATAAACATAGTGTAAGCGTAGTTTTTAGAAGTGATATAAAGAATGTAAGGGTAGTGTGTGGTGTAGGCGTAGTCTGTAGTGTGTATTATTGGTTTACTATCGAAAAGTTATCGATTTGCTATCGAAGTGTTACCAATTTGTTATGGGCGTGTTATAGGTTATTGAAAATTTTAGGAAGGTCGACATATTTTCAAGTAAAAATAGTATTAAGACAGAATTGGATATACATATGTATCTTATTGAAAAAAAAGGAATACGTTAAAGCAGGTGCGGCTACGCCCCTTTCGAGAATTCTTCAGGTATATATCCAATGCTTGGTATAGTGACCCTAGGTGTAGAAGGCAAACAAAGAAAAACTAGATAAAAAATTTAAGATGCGAAGTAGAGGGATAGAGGGAGGAGAATGAAGATGAGGTTGAAAAATAAGAGAGAAATGGAAAGGGAGGAATGAGAGATTGGGACAGGGAGGAGAACGATTAGAGAAAGTGATAGAGGGGAAAGAGAGAGGCGAAGGGAATACTTAGAGAAAGACTAAGAGAGAGAGAAAAGTAAAGAGGAAAAAATGAAAGTGAGGTAAGACGGAGATCAAGACAAAAAGAAAGTGGGAGGAGAAGGGAATGAAAGTGAGAAAGGTGTGAAAAGGAAGCGGAAAGAGGGAACTTAAGAATGGGAGAACACAAGAAGGAGAATCGGAAAGAGTAGGTTGCGAAAAACGAAAGGTTAAAATAAATGGTATTGGAAAAAAAAATCAGTGCATAGGAATCGAAAAGGATGGGAGTAAAGTAAAAGGGAAGGGAGTGGGAAAATGAGAGCGAATGTAGGAAAAGGAGAAAGGTAAATTCAGAAGTAGAAAAAGAGGACGTGAAAGAAGACGAAAATTAAAAGGGAAAGGTTTGGAATTAATATGTAATCAAAGACATGGAAAACGAGGGAGGTGATGGCAAGGGAGACCGAAAGAGTACGGAGGAGAACAAGGAATCGAAAAAGGGAGAAAACGAAAAAAACAGCGGTAGTAAGAGCGAGAGTTAAAGCTACAAAGAGAAGAAAGTGGTAGGTGAAGAGAAATCGGCAGAGGGAAATATTAAGATACATCTTAAATTACTTTGGAATTATTTTATAATATTATACCGCAGCGAAACGAGGTGTACTAGTCAATAATAATAATCAGGAACCCAAACTGTTATTCCTTTTATATCAAAGGTCCTGTAGAAAATATTATTTCTGCGCTTTTTATTTCTTAGTTCGAAAGAAATTATTAAATCCGAATTTGTATACTCAGCCCGATTCTAAATAAAAAATCCTTGTGAATATTTTTCACTTCTCCATTTCCTCTTATTCTGAACAACGTTAGAAATGGGAAAACCGGTTAAAGGAGAAAAGTAGGTATTTTGAATGTAATTGAAAGGGAGTTTTCTCAGCCATTTTTAAGGAATATTAGCAGTTTATACATCACTACACTTATGTACATGTACACATTAAAGCAAGCAATTACACTTATGTGCATGTAAACATCAAAGATGACAGCGAAGAGAAAAAACACAAGCAGGTCCTTGGTGAACTCCACAAACAGGCGTCGAACCTTTATGTCAGGAATTGCCCGGTGAATCCAGTACTCAAAGAAAAGTACCCAAAACTTGTGGAAGAGGAACGCATACTCCCCAGGGAAACACGTGTCACTCTTGCTCAACTTCGTTCTGGATACTGTAACAGGTTAAACTCTTACCTATCCAGAATCAACATCGACATACAAAATGTATGCCCCGCTTGCAATGTGTCCCCACATGACACCAACCATCTCTTTAATTGTAATGTGGAACCAACGCCTCTAACACCCCTTTCATTATGGTCCACCCCTGTTGAAACAGCAAGTTTCCTTGGACTCCCGTTAGAGGATATTGATGACAATTTGTGATCGGTCGTGGCTGTTAGGTGGGGCGAAACACTGCTACAACAACAACAAGAGAATATGTATTTCACATACATATATGTAGCCGGCAGCTAAGGGCAGAAGTAGTTACACAAACACACGCATATAGCTAGAAGAAAAACATAAACTACAGATATAAATATACATAGCTAAATAACCAAACGTGAGGTACAACTGTTCTAGAAGGCATGTTCGTGAAACGTCTGAACCTTTGCAGAAATGGGCGAACGAGGTAACCGAGAGTATAAAAGCAGCACAAGTTGCGAAATCAGTAATCAGTTTGATTTAAACACACTATTAGTGAAGTATAATTGTTATTGTGTAGTACTCTCAAAGTAGTCTAATAAAGCCCATTTTGCATTATCGAATATTGGAGTTATTTATTCTACAGTTCAGCGAACGTTAGCATAAGGTGCATAATTACCAGGAACTCCCCAAAATTCGTTACAATAAAAAATAAAAATAAATGTAAGGCGCGGTAACCTCCGAAGAGATCTAAGGCCGAGCTTCTCTTCCAATTTGCGTCGTGCTCCTCTTGATTTTTCCCTACAAATTGGCCGGACGGGACCTACATGTTTTATGCCGACTCCGAACGGCATCTGCAAGGCAGATGAGTTTTCACTGAGAGCTTTTCATGGCAGAAATACAATCGGAGCGCTTGCCAGACACTGCCGAGGGGCGACCCCGCTTAGAAAAATTTTCTTCTAATTGAAAAATCTTATTTCTAAAATTTTGATGTTGCTTTGCCCGGGAGTTGAACCCAGGGCATACGGTGTGATAGGCGGAGCACGCTACCACCACACCACGGCGACCGCCGCTTTTATTTAATTGTCTGATCAACGCCATAAATTGATAAGGAGTGATGACTAGTACCTAGGACCTACCTAATTATTTTCTAGCTTTTCGTATTATTATTACTTCATGTAAGTATTGTTTTCAATAAAACCGTTTAACTTAAAAAATTTTTTTTAATTATTTTATTTTCAAGTTTTTAGTCTTTATTTAATTGCCTATTATTTCTCATTCTATTTAGTTCATTTAGTGACTCATTATTACAAGCACTCTTTCCTGACAATTTGTTACAACCTAAGTCCTCAATACATAATCCTTCCAAAGACTTTACTCGACTCTGCGCCACGTATGTTTGTCCCTCCTCCAACTCCAAAATATTTTGATGTCACTTCTACCGGACTGTATGCAATATTTGTTCCAAATATGAGCCAAATCGGGCATCATAGGTCGCTTTCTATTCATGTATCTATGTATTATGTGTTCCAAATATGGGTAAAATCGGACCACAAATATGGTTTTTGTGAATATCTCGATCCTTCCGCCACCTAGCGGCGATTTTTTTTTGATAGGTCGCTTTCAATTCTTGTATGTCGGGCCACAAATACGATTTTTGTGAATATCTCGATCCATGCGCCACCTAGCGGCGATTTTCTTTCACAGGTCGATTTCTATTCTTGTATGTATTAAGTGTTCCAAATATGAGCCAAATCGGTCCACAAATACGATTTTTGCGAATATCTCGATCCATGCGCCACCTAACGGCGATTTTTTCATAGGTCGCTTTCTATTCTTGTATGTATTATGTGTTCCAAATATAAGCCAAATCGGGCCACAAATACGATTTTTGTGAATATCTCGATCCATGCACCACCTAGCGGCGATTTTTTTTCACAGGTCGATTTCTATTCTTGTATGTTTTAAGTGTTCCAAATATGAGCCAAATCGGTCCACAAATACGATTTTTGCGAATATCTCGATTCATGCTCCACCTAGCGGCGATTTTTTTCGTATTATTGCATTGTCATCGGGTTCTGAACTATATTCCAAGTTTCAAGCTTGTAGCTTATCGGGAAGTTACTTAAATTTCAATTACAAGATTCGTTCACAACGGCCGTGCAGCCGTGCATGCGGCCATGCGGCCTGTCAACTCAAGCTAAATAAAACCGTTTAAAAATCTTGAAGTGTCTCGTTTTCAAAGCCAGTTATTTAGGAGAATCGATTGGTTAAACTCGTTTCATTTGAATGAGCCGTTCCTTAGTTTTGCGGCCGGACTTTATTTGTGTCCTTAAAAAATAAAAGTCTGGATTTATTTTTTATTTAGAAGTACGGATTTTACTTTTACTTTTGGATTTTTTTGAAAAAAGTCCGAAGAATAAAAAAGATGCCTGATTTGTCAGGTCCCCGTGATCCCATTAACTTTCACCTAGGAAAATTTCTTGACCTGGACTTTTTCAACTCAAAAAACAAAAAAAAAAACTAAATAAAATAAAAAAAAAGTTTAAGCACTTCCTTTATAATGGACAAAAATCAGCGAATAATTTCTCCTTATATAAACACATATTCTTGCTAAACTTTCGTTTTTAAATTTTGACATAGAAATTGCAAATGTACTTATGAGAAGTAAAAATATAAAAGTGGAGCGCACATTACTTGGATTGGAAAGTTGGTAGGAGAGGGTATGTGACCCGGTCTATGAAAACGTGGCTTATGACTCAAACAAAAATTTTCCACTTTTTTTCTGGTTTCGATAGTTTTTGAGACGCTCTTTCACGTGGTGAAAACTAGAAAGTCCTAACTTGCTTAAAAGTGTACTAAAAATGTGGAGAAAGAAGAGCACAAATGAAAGACGATGAAGCCTTTGGTTCCTTCGATGCCACTTTGGTGGCTGGTGAAGCATCCTCAGATTTTTTGATAGCATTTTTTTCGATGGCAATGGAGCCAAAATATCGGTCAGAAACTGGTTTGTGCTATGGCTTTTGGACATGACTGTTCATAATGCAAAAGAAAACCTATGTACTAAGAAACTGAAGAAATGCATTGTTCGTCTTTAACAGCTGTTTCTTGCAATTTCTTTTTTGAGTCATAAGCCACCCTTTCATAGGCCGGGTCACATATATTATTAGTCAATCAATTGCGCTCCACCTTCATATTTTTACTTCTCATAAATATTTTTGCAATTTCTATGTCAAAATTTAAAAATCAAAGTATAGCAAGAATATGCCTTTATATAAGGACACATTTTTCGCTGATTTTTGTCCATTTATATAAAGGAAGTGCTTACAATTTTTTATTTTATTTTTATTTTCTCCTTTTCTTAAATTTTCTCGGCGTCTTATCCTATCTGTTAGGTTTTACGCTTGTAGCTCAATGAGAACTTACATAAAAATCAATCCCAAAATTCCCTCCGTTTCATAAGATTTTTCTAAATATCTCACCCCGTGCGCCTCCTAGCGAATCTTTTTGTATCGTGTCATCGGCTGCCATCGACCTCTGAATTAAGTGTGAATTTTCAAGTATCTAGCTCTTCGAGAAGTTACTTAAAAGCTGGTTTGAAAAATTTCAAATTCTTATCTAATTATTTCGATCCGTGCTCGACCTAGGGGATCTTTTTCCTTTGCTGCATTGTCACGCTATTCTAACCTAACGTTTGTAGCTCAATGAGAAGTTACTTAAAAATCGATTGCAATATTTGTATGAAAAGCGGACAAACATTCAACCGACCTAATATAAAGGAAATAATAAATAATAACTATACAAATAATAACTCTAATTTTATATTGTTCTTTATGAAAAAACTTAATAATATATAGCTTCAGTTTTGTTAATTTAAAATATATATTTTTTTAATAGGATGAAAACCGCTATCGTGTATCTAAAGGCACGCGATTCTATCGCATAAAACTGACACCATTGTCTAGCATGCAACATTTCATGACACGACGAGAGAAAATCGATTGTAAGTAAAACGAATATATACATAAGCATATTTATATTTTGAATTCATAAAAACATTTCATTTAATTTTGCAGCATCATTCTCTACATCTGCAACAACTTCGATTTCGCAATGCGATGCAAGTGCCACTGATATGGAGTGTTCTGCATTATTGCCTGTTGGTTCCAAAGCGCTCGTTCCCGTTCTAAGTGGCAATCCAATCTCCCCAACCAACCAACGGCACAGTAATCAATTTTCGCCAAACACCAGCACAATTGAGAGTATTATAACAAAATCAACAACAACAACAGCTACAGCAGCAAAAACTAAAGATTTTGTCGATTTTACTAGTGTGGATCATTTGAAAGAAGAAACGGCAACACAGCCAATGAGCATCTCAATATACACGGTTGATAATAATGATGATGATAATTTAACTACGTTGACAACAACAACAACAACATCTACAAATGATCGTTGTCGTTACACTAGTTTTAGTATAGAAGATACAGATGATATAGGTGATACAGAAAATTGTTTAACATTAACCAGTAGCACATCGCCAATGTCCACGACAATGACGATTAATATACCAATGCTAACAGAGCAGCAATTACTGTTACAAACTGTGATAACAGAGCAACCGACTGCTTCGGCTAATAAACAGCCCGTTATACCCATAATAACTGAAATGGCGGGTATTGAGGCTACCGATCAAATTGGTTGCTCAATAGATACAAGGAATACATCATTTGGCACAGCGTGCAGTGAAGATTCGGATGAGTATCGTTCATTGGAGCCCAAGGATGAGACGGACTTTAATGTGTCTGAATAGTGATGCATTATTTTATATTACATGCCGCCGCTTATAACGCAAATAATAAAGCGTTTGTTAAAAATATTATTAATATAAAACAAAAAGCAAAAACAAAATTCTTTTCAAATATTAAACGCAATAACAATTAAAATGAAAACGTTATATGCAATAGAGATATCTTAAAATAATAATAATAATAACAATAATATGTATGTAATAAAGGTCAGTACAGCACCAACGAGCATTACTTAATTAATTAATCATTTTTTAAGTCAAACATTTAACCTAACTAAAAAGATTACATGCTTGGAAATAGGAAAATGAGATTTTTGCTAAGTAATTTATTGTAACGAATTTTGGGGAAACTCCGCTTATTTGAAACCTTCTGATAACGTTCGAATCGCTAAACTGTTGAATAAATCACTCCAATATTCAGTATTGCCACCTGGTCTTTATTTGGATTACTTTGGTAGTATTACTTCGCAATTATACTTCACAACCAACAGCGTGCTTAAATCAAAACTGATTCGTTATTACTCAGCTTGCGCTGCTTTTATACTCTCGCTTTCCTCGTACACCCATTTCTCCTTAAGTCTAGTAATTTCGCGAACAGTTGTAGCTCATTCCTGATTAGTTACCAGGTATATCTCTAGTCCACGCCTCTCCCATAGCCATATGCGTGTGTATGTGTGAGTAACTACTTCGGCTGATGACTACATATTTGTGTGCGTGAGATGTCTCTTCGTCGCTTTCTACATAAGAGTGGCTGCTTTATTGTTGTTGTGCATTTATTTAGTAGCAGCTTAGTGATTCTAACATTCGTCACAATATTTGGATTTTTTTTTGCAGAATTCATTACATTGCGTCTAAAGACCTCTTAAAAGATGACCTTCACTCTCGAGCTGAATCTAACAATAATTTCAGTTTAATCTTTGCTAAATCTTTAACTACAAATTTTTTAAATTATTCCCTCATCAGTGTTGAGAGCTGAGCTATGACACGCAACAAAAGGGTTTTGAAAATTTTCAATAATCATAAAATTCATACACTATACAACAAAATCTTTTATTTTAAACCAAAACAACTTATTTTTTGATTGACTCACAGGTAAAATTAAAAAAAGTTTTCTCGTTTTTCGAAGTTTGCATAAAAACGAAGATATTCAGCCCTAAATATTCCATCAGAATTTTGTTCTCGTGGACTTTTCTTATTGCGGCGGAAAAATTCCTCTAGCTTTTTTCTCTTAAGTGATAGGAATTTCGAATTTTCTTAGTCAGCTGTTTTTCCAAATAACATTTTACTTAAAATTTTTGCTATATTCCCTTCAATTTAAGAAGTGAAAGAAAATTTCCCTAAAAATGGGAGCGAAATCTCCATTTCTATCACATTCACAATACCTATTTTCGTCCTTTAAGGAAACCTGGCCTTTTTCCATCATTGTAAAAGGATTTCCATTCATAATAAGCGGAATGGGAGATGGGGGAAAACTCGCCAGGAATTTTTATATGGAATTGGGATGATTGGCTTCCGAAGTTCGAACTTAAACCTTCCTGATGTGTGTTTTTTTATTTATTGCATTATAAAAAGTTAATCCATAGGCGTGGTCTGCCTTCTTTTTTATCTGAGTTGTATGAAATTTTCCCCATCAAGCCTATAACAATAACAGGTATTATAAGAAGTCAAAGTGCAGATATTCGGAATAAATTAAAATCGACAAATTATACAGGTAAACAAAAAAAGAACGGCAGATTTGGTAATGCGACACATGTATTTGATGCGCTTAATCCTAACCCGCCATCAGAATTGGCCTGACGCCCGTGTTTCGGCCCTAACCTCAAAAAAAAGAAAAATAAAAATAACGGCAATTCAGCGGTTTTTGAAGTTATGGCCGAATGCGACGCGCTAGTCCAATTCTGACAGCATATTTGAATTTAACGCATCAGCAAAATTATGTAGCTTTGTAACTTATTGCTATATTATTTTGTCAACCGTCATTCGAGGTCGTCCAAAGCAAAGTGCTTTGCGCTCATTGGCATACACAAAAAACTGTATTTTGGACGAATTTGAACGACTTCAAACTATCAAAAGTCCTATACTTAGAATGTGGTAACGAATGAGAACGTTTAAATTTCACTTAAATATATTTAGTTTTAAGAACGTATGAATTAGTTGTAATGAGAATTAATGATTTCCATATACCTACACACAAGCATACAGACATGAAACACACACACAAAACAAAAATCGAAAAAAAAAAATTTCATCGGGAAGAGCTGATGAAAATATTAACAAAATTCTATGTTCATTAGGCCGGGTTGATTTGTGGAGAGGCAAAATATCGCCCATTGCTCTGTTAAAATCATATTCTAGGGATCAAAATAAGAAACTTTACCGAAGGAACCATACCTCTAAAACGAATTCTGATGTCCCCCCTTTGGATCGTAGGGGCAAATTTTGAAAAATCCCACTTTGAAATGCCTATGTTTTTTCTTTTTGGAGTTTATTTTTCTCTTTAGAAATTTATTTAGTCAGAACATATGTGAATGAAAAAATAAATTTAACTTAGTAATAGAAAAGAAATTTAAAAAAATTATTAGAAATTAGCGTTTTTACAACCCCCTTTTAAAACCAAGGCATCACTGTGATGCATTTGCATGTCGTAAACATTGTTGTGTGGGTTTTTTATTCAACCGTTTTAAAAAATGAAGGTATCACTGTGACACAATTGCAGATCGTAAAATTGATTGTATTGTTTTTTTAAAGTCACCACAAGACACAGCAGGTAGAATTGAAATTGCCCCTACCCAAAAGTTCGACCCAAAGGGGAGACATCGGAATTCGTAGAGGTATGGTTCCTTCGGCAAAGTTTCTTATTTTGATCCATAGAATACGATTTTCACAGAGCAATGAGCGATTTTTAAATCGACCCGCCCTAATGTTCATACGTATAAAAGAAATGTAAAATCGCATACCGTTGTAGACCAGACATGCCTACATACTAAATAAATATGTGTATTTATTTTTAATAATTAAAACTTACAGCAAAACAATGCTTAAAAATTGCACTTTAAATATAGCTAAAATATTTTTTCTCAAACAAACAACAAAACAAAAAAAGTAAATATTTCATTACGAATGTGCTAAAAACAATATATGGCGGATATATGTATGTGCGTATGAATTATATATAAAAATATAAAGTAAAAATTTACTTCAAACAATTATGTATACATATTGTATATTAATTTCGTTTTACGAAGTTAATAAAGGTGGTTAAGCGGTAATTAAGCAGCGCCCGCAACTTTTTTTTGTGTTGTGTTGGATTTTATCAGCAAAATAACACAAAGAAAAAAAAATAATTTTAATTAACAAACTGCGTAATTTTAAAATAAATAAAACGATATAGAAAACTTATTAAAAAAACAAAAAATATTTGTATTCTGTTTGTATTTATATTGTTTTTAGGAAAAGTGTTGATTAATCTGCAGCTTCTGTTATAGTTCGAAACGCTGAAAGGTCAAATAAACTGAAATATTCAGCATAGCAAAATGTTCTTTATTGACAACACTACTTTGGTGGCAGTACTTCACAATCAAATTACTCCCGTACTTTACCTATAGCGTGCTAAAATCAAACTGATTGATTATTACTCAACTTGCGCTGCTTTTATATTTATGTTGTTGTTGTTATAGCAGTGCTTCGCCCAATCCAATAGGTGTGACCGATCACAAATTGTCATCAAATCCTCTAACGGGAGTCCAAGGAAACTTGCTGTTTCAACAGGGGTGGACCATAATGAGAGGGGTGTTAGAGGCATTGGTTCCACATTACAATTGAAGAGATGGTTGGTGTCATGTGGGGACACATTGCAAGCAGGGCATACATTTTGTATGCCGGGGTTAATTCTGGATAGGTAAGAGTTTAACCTGTTACAGTATCCAGATCGAAGTTGAGCTAGAGTGACTCGCATTTCCCTAGGAAATGTGCTTTCCTCTTCTGCAAGTTTAGGGTATTGTTCCTCGAGTACAGGATTCACCGGGCAGTTCCTGACATAGAGGTCCGACGCCTGGGGTGGCTTTCCATAATTCGATAGTCGACACTCGTTGCTCGATACTTTAATTCGATATCGAACGCTAACGACACCGTTTTGGTTTCCATTTGTGTACGTTTTCCTCGTGTATCAAAAAGTGTTTCGAAAGTATATTGGAATCATCACAATAACTTCAATAGGGAAAAGTGTTTGTTTGCTGACTCCTTAGCTTAAACTTATTCCTCAAATAATCGCAAAAGCATTAAAAACTCTAGCTTACGAAGAGCAATTCGACACCTAAGGTGCTATCGAACAGATTGTATCGAACGTTCGATACGACGCGACGAGATTTTGTGTTAAGGAACGCAAAAACGATTATTTGATACTCGTTTTTGTTCGATATCGAATTACGGAAAGCCACCCCTGTTTGTGGAGTTCATTGAGGACCTGTTTCTGTTTTTTGGCTTCATACGGCTGTGTTCTCAGGTGCCGTATTTCCTCAAACAACTATTCGAGAAGGCTGTTCGTGAAAAGGGTCTAAACTTTTCACGAACAGCCTTATCAAACAGTTGTTTGTCTTCTTGTTATATACGCGTTGTAATAGTATGTCAACTTTGCCAGGCCCATCTTTGCACTTAGCTGCTGACTACATGTACATTGTGAAATATTATCTTCGCTGTTTACTTGATGTTTACATATATGAGGTTGCTTGCTTTGTTGTTGTTGTGCATATATTTACTAGAAGCATAGTGATGTATCGAAATGCTAATATTCGCCACAATATTTGTTTTTTTGTCGTCTAATTACTTTCGGAATTTTGATTTCTGAAATTTGTCCTCTGAAATTTGACTTCTGAATTTTGACCTCGAACTTTTTCTTTCCGAAAAAAGGGTTGTAACTATTGTTTTCTGGCAAAATGTGTTTCTGGATTTTTTCTTTCTTTTCTCTCCCAAATTGTCAGCAATATCCTCTAACGGTAGTCCAAGGAAACTTGTAGTTTCAACAGGGGTAGGCCAGAGAGTAAGGAGCGTTAGAGGTGTTGGTTCCACATTGCAATTGAAAATATGGTTGGTGTCATGTGGGGACACGTTGCAAGCAGGACATACATTATGTATATCGGGGTTGATTAGGGATAGGCAAGATTTTAACCTGTTACAGTATAACGATCGAAGATGAACTAGAGTGACGCGAGACTGCTTACCTCTATGCGAGTTCCTGGTATTTAACTTAAAGAACGCTTAGAGGTTCTGGGAGCGGTATTTTGGCAGGCCTGTGTTTTCTTCCAGTGAGTAACCTTTAGATTCGGCAACCATATCGAGGACGCGTAGCATGCAAGCGGCCGGCCAATTGCTTTGTAAGTGGCAATGAGCGTCCCTTTATCTTTTACCCCAAGTGCTGCCGGCAAGAGATTTGGAGTTTTTATTACGGCTCTGGATTTAAGGTAAAATAGCGGATGCATGTGTCACACCCAGTATTTTTGGGTGTAAGACAGTCGGTGGCGTAATGCCATGGTTGTCCATATATTTTGACTTCTTTCGAGACGAGTGCTTTGTTGCGCAACAGCAAATATCACTTAGGCCCGGTTTTTCAGTACAAGTTCAACTGAGTTTGTAAGTTAAACTCCGCTTAAACTTATTCTGCAGTTTTTCAGTCTACTTTAACTGAAGTTTAAGCTGAGCTTAAGCAGCCGATCTGCCAGGGTTACACTCTAGTTAACCCATCGGTGATTTGCGTTCGTTCGAAATGGCGTCGAATATACCCAACAAGCATTTGGGCTTGAGTACCATTAGAGCTCATGGTGATAACTAGGCATACTTCTAAATCTCAAGAGTTGTTTCGAAACAGTGGCTCAACTCTAGAATCATAGCGTACTCAGCAAAAAAGGGAATTTTTTATAAAACAAAAAATGCAATTAAGTTGAAAAAATTTAATTAACAACTTGTTTTTCTCTAACTGGACTCAAATGTTAGATTCCATACTACGGTGTTTTCACGAAAATAAAAAAAAATATATCGTTAGCTTAATGTGAAAATGTGCTAAGTCACTTTTTTTTTTGATTTGTATTTATTTGTATCGTATTTTAATGCGGTTTTAAAACTGAATTCAAAATACATCGATCACAAAAAAAAAACAAAAAATATATTTAAATTTCATTTTTACGTGCTGTGGGCAATGATGTGTAAATGTGCTAAGTCAACCTGTCAATAATATCAATCTAAATTACTAGTCATTTCTTTGTGCGCGCATGCTTTGTTGTTGTTGTATTAACGATAAAGACATTACCCGAAGGCTTTGGGGAGTGTTACCGATGTTGATGGTCCTTTGCCGGATATACACAGATCCGGTACGTCCCGGTAACAAAGCACTATTAAGGTACTAGCCCGACCATCTCGGGAATGATTTATACGACCACATTAAACCTTCTAGGCCATATCGCCCTCCCCACCCCCTAGTTCCAGCCAAGCCCGGCTGTCAATGAAACAGGATTCAGCACGGGTAGGTGAGGTTGACAATTGGGTTGGAGAAGCTATATATTGCGCTGGCAATCCCTTGAGAGGGTTGCGCAACACAACCCCTTGAAATTGGATTCACCCAATTGAGATATGCTTTTGGTGTTTTATAAATGCTTTGCGCTGACCATAATCTACTTCAATACTTACATGTCGGTAACTACATGCTTTCATACAGACTAGTTAAAAATAGAAAACAATTCAAACTTAACCGGATATAAGCTGTTATTAAAATTAATAACACTACTGAATCGATTTGCTAGATGTGTAGTCCTAGTTATAGGTTCATTCATAGCATAATTCGTTTTATGACTTATTTCGATAAATAATCTATTATGCCGAAGATCATGCGGTGGAATATATGGAATGAACAAATTAGATAAATCAGAGCAATTCGGGCTAAAGTTTATTACATTATAGGCAAGCATGAGTGAGATAAGTTCTTCTGTCATGCAAAGCCTGAAGACCAAGCAAATTGCGCCTGCTGGTATATGATGGGAGGCAGTCTGGCCAGTGAAGCATACGTAAAGCAATTTTTGAACTCTCAATTTTATAGGAGTTAGATTCATAGAAAGGATTCCATATTATTGAGCAATATTCAACACGACGTCTGTCCAAGGATATATAAAGTGCCTTCAACGTTAGAGGGTTCTTAAAGTCACTGGTGTTACGTCTACTGAACCCAACCGTTGCGACAAACAATGAAGTCAATGTGACTAGAAAAAGAGAGTTTGGAGTAAAAATTACACCCTAGTCTTTACTCTTTTGACAACGATTAAGAGATTTAGCATTCAGTTTGTAGATAAAGTATTTGGGAGTTGTCTTTTTGGAATAAGGCACAACACAGCATTTGTTTGAATTTAAAAATAAATTATTGTCTGCGCACCATCCGGCAAAAGAGTCCATATCAGAACCGTTAGAAATAAATAGTAGTTCACAAATAAATAGTATTTTTTGTGAAACATATAGTTTTAGTGTTATATTTCAATCATTAAAGGGGAGGAGTGATGAGACATATTGAGTAAAAAGTGCTAAGTCAGGAGAAAAAATTTGTTTTGAGTGCGGAAATTGTGCTAAGTCATAAAATAGCTGCAGGGTTAGCATACATGATTTTTATTTATATTTTTCAAAGCTTCTACACTCAAAAGTATTGCAACTAAGGTATCCTCATTCACTGTTTCGAGAAAAAGAGGTTATTTCAAAAATTATTAATTTTTTCGTCTCCTGTAAAATTTGCAAAAAGTGACTTAGCACATTTTCACATTAAGCTAACGATATATAATTTAAAAAATAAATAAATGTGACGCGCTAACCTCCGAAAAGATTTTAGGCTGAGTTTCTATTCCAATTTGCGTCGTGCTCTTTTTAATTTTTCCTACAAATTGGCAGGTCGGGACCTAGTTGTTTTATGCCGACTCCGAACGGCATCTGCAAGGTAGATGAGTTTTCACTGAGAGATTTTCATGGCAGAAATACAATTGGAGTGCTTGCCAAATCACTACCAAGGGGCGACCCCCTTACATAAAATGTCTACTAATTTAAAAACCTTGTTTCTAAAATTTTGAAGTTGCTTTGCCCGGGGCGTGAACCCAGGATCCTCGGTGTGGTAGGCGGTGCACGCTACCATCACACCACGGTGGCCGCCTATATAATTTATTTTTGATTACTTACGCTTCATTACTGCTATCTACCAGGTGTTAATTTCTCACAATAAACAGCTGTTGGTTTTGGTGGTAACACTTTGGATATTTTTTTCAACTCCACCTCAACTCGATATGTAGGATATCAACTGCAGAAATGTGTTGAATGTTCATTTGAGAACTGTTAATTTCTCAAGATCTCTCGAAATTAGGATATTAATTGGAAAATATTAATGACGCTGGAGATCAACTCCTAAACTTTCAATTTTACAAAATTTCTCAAAGGTTGGATAGTGATTGGGGAATGAAGTTGGATATCAACTCGAGTACTATATGGTTTATATAATTTTTTTTTTATATATAATTTCGCTGGAGAATTTTTCTCCATGTTTGTTGGGTCAACAAAATCCAGCTGTTGCCGTATCTACAAATTATCTAGATAATAAAGAAGCCAATGTTGCCGCACAAAAAAGCCTACCCCAAAAGCGGCCTTAAACTGTGACTGAAAAACTGCTCAGTAGTTTAACTGGAGTTTAAATTTGACTAGAGTTTAAGCAAATTTAGTTTAAGCTTAGCTTAACCAACTACTGAAAAATCGGGCCTTAGGCGGCTAAATCATGATGATAATTAGATTAAGACACCCTAAGGATAAGGACACACCTAGTAGAGCTATACGACGTAATACTTTTTGGCCTAATTGATCAACTTTGTCGCTCATTGCCGCGTCATGTAGCGCTGCTACCGCTAGGTGTAAATTGCTCAAAAAGGCCGCATTCACATTAAACTTGGAAGCAAAACTATCTATGTAAATCCGGCTTAAGTATGTATGCAATGTCGTGTTGTGTAGTACCACTGGGTTGGTCCTTAGCTTAAGTAATACCTCGTGTTCCAATGAAACGTGATCTACACCATTTCCAGTTGTAAATTAGAAAGCGTCAGATATAAATGCGAAACCGTCATATGGAAATGAGAATAGTCAATTGCAAATGAGAAAACTGTAAATGAAATTTCGAAAGCGTCAATTGTAATTGAGAATAGTCAGTTGTAAATGAGAACAGTAAATTGTAAATGCAAAAGCGTCATTTGGAAATGAGAATAGTCAATTGTAAATGCGAAAGAGTCATGAAAATGCGAATAGTCACTTGTAAATGAGAATAGTCAGTTGTAAATGAGAACAGTGAATTGTAAATGCGAAAGCGTAATTGGTAATTGAGAATACTTACTCAATTATAAATAAGAAAGTATCACTTGAAAATGAGAAAGCAGATCCAAACAACTAATTGCTTAAATTACTTGAAACCGTGGTTAGCCTTTAGGATGGTATTTAACCACTATTTACTTCATTATAATAACAATAGGTATTAATAAGGATTTGTTGATTATTCCCATTGTGTCCTTAGGACTTCGGACTCCTTATGCATTTTTTGAAGAGAAGTCCAAGTTGTTGTTGTTGTAGCGATAAAGACACTCCCCGAAGGCCTTGGGGAGTGTTATCGATGTGGATAGTCCTTTGCCGGATGAAGATCCGGCACGTTCTGGTAACAAGCGCCAAAAAGGTACTAGCCCGACCATCTCGGGAACGATTTGGTATGACCACATGCAACCTTCTAGGCTATCCTGCCCTCTCATCCCCTAGATCCATCAGGAGTTCGGGGTCGCCAGAGCCTCGGCTGTTAATGAAACAGTATTCGCCACGGGTAGGTGAGGTTGACAATTGGGTTTGAGAAGCTATATATTGCGCTGACAACCCCTTGAGAGGGTTGCGCTACACAACGCCTTGAATAAATTTTGTATTTTAGTCGCCTCTTACGACAGGCATACCTACCGCGGGTATATTCTGAGCCCCCTAACCCGCTGGGGCGAGAAGTCCAAGTTCTTGTACAGTGGTGGGAAATGGGTAATGAGAGGGAACCATTACATTAGACTTTTACATAAAATTGACAAATTTTATTCTTAATAAAAAAATAAGTCTTTCGATTTTTCATTTAATGCTTACTCACTCAAAATTTACTTACTTTTCTCATTTCTATATAACGCTTTTGCATTTACAATTGACTATTCTCATTTCCATATGACGCTTTCGCATTTTTAAGTGATACTTTCTTATTTATAATTGACTATGTATTCTCAATTACAAATGACGCTTTCGCATTTTCATTTAATACTTTCTCATTTGCAAGTGACTATTCTCATTTACATAAGACGCTTTCGCATTTACAACTGATTATTCTCATTTACAAGTGACTATTATCAATTACAATTGACGATCTCAAATTTTGAAATGACGCTTTCTCATTTACAAGTAACAGTTCTCATTTCCATGTGACGCTTTCGCATTTACAATTCACTGTTCTCATTTGCAACTCACTATTCTCAATAAAAAATGACGCTTTCGCATTTACAATTGACTTTTATTATTTACAAGTGACTATTCTCATATCTAAGTGAGGCTTTCGCATTTACAATTGACTATTCTCAATTTCATATAAAGCTTTCGCATTTACATTTAACGCTTTCTAATTTACAACTGATTAATCTCATTTACAATTTACAAATCTTATTTTCAAATTACGCTTTCTCATTTTCAAGTAACTATTCTCATTTTCAAATGACGCTTTCTCATTTACAACTGGAAATGGTGTAGATACTGATAGAGCTTTAACATGCAAATTCAACAACAATGTAACCCATATGGATCAATTTGTTGTTGCATTTGCATGTTAAATTTCTATCCGTATCTGGATTACGCTTCACTGGAACGTAACAATAGTGTTCGCATAGTAGGTTTGGTTAGGTTGCTCTGGCCGGCCCATAAAGACCTCACATAGACTGATTGAGTCCGTAGTGTTACCAGAAGTTTGTTTTAACGAACAAACTGAAAAACACGGACCTATGGTATAAAATAACTCCGTCCTCTTGGCAAATCCTAGAAGCTTCCTAGGATTTAAACCACTTGCTGCTTCTAGATCTGACAGCTGTATCACTCCTAATAGCTGGATTCTTAGCCTGGCAAGTGCAGGGCACGAGCACAGAATGTGCTCGATCGTTTCCTCCTCTAACCCGCACTTCCTACATATGCTATCACTGACCAAGCCTAATTTAAAGGCATGTGACGTCAGAAGGCAGTGTCAAGTCAGAATACCCGTCATGAGTCTACAGTCCTCTCTTTTTAATGATAGAAGCAACTTTGTTAGTCTAAGGTTGTAAGACCTACACATAATCTCGACACTTTACAGCCCCGTGCTTGAACCCACGCCTTTCCCGCTTGTCGATCATGTGCACCTCTCGCCTTCGCTTAATCTCCCCCAGTCTAATTGGGACGTATACGGAGCAAGCTTCAAGGGATGCACCCTTTTTAGCTAGTTCATCCGCTTTTTCATTCCCATATGCTTCTCCCTGTCCAGGTTCTCTCGAGAGACTGCTTACGCTCTAACACGCATTTAGATGCTGTACTATGCGAGATTGCTGCTTGACTGTCAATATAAAAGTTAACACGGTTGCAGCTTAAGCTATTCTCTTCCAGGCTTTCTACTGCTTTGGTTACGGCTAATATTTTCGCTTGGAAAACACTACAGTAATCCGGCAGCCTGCAGGATCTGCTTATTTCCCGATCAGCACAGTATACCGCAGACCCTACTCCTTCCACTAGTTTGGAATCATCTGTGTACACATGTATCGCCTCGTCCGCCATTTGCGCACCCTTGCGCCAACCGTCCACCTCTATTGTGGCCTTAAGATCTCCCTCGAAGCGCAGATAGGGAATCAGGTAGTCTGTTCGTCTTGTGATTAATGACGCTATACTACTATGGTCGTATGGTCGGCGCTCAAGCTGCCCCGAGGCACCGTGCCTGGTTGCAGTTGTTAACGCTATGTTCTTTGCTACCAGATCTACAGGTGGAATGTGCAGAATGGCATACAGTGCAGCTGTCGGGGTTGTTTTCAGGACTCCCGTAATGTTAAGCATTGATTGTCTGCATACCCCCTCTAATATTTTGAGGTAGGTTGCTTTTTGTGTGGCCTTCCACCAAACAAGAACTCCATAGTATAGGATAGGGCTTACAATCGCTGTAAAAACCCAATAAGAAAGAGAGGGCGATAAGCCGCACGCCCACCCCAGCATTCCTTTACATGCATAAAGTGCCGTTGAAGCCTTCTTCACCCTCTCTTCCACGTTGAGCTTCCACCCCACCTAACTTAGGCTTGGTCCGATTTGGGACCTTGTACCTCTTTGTAAACAAGACCATATCCGTCTTCTCCGCATTGACTTTCAACCCGATATTAGATGCCCAGGTATGAATATCCCGAAGCGCCCGATCCATCAAAGAACTAATCGTTGGAAGGCACTTTCCACTTATGACAATTGCAACGTCATCTGCGTAAGCCGTAAGTTTTACGGGTCCCTCATCGAATTGCCTGAGCAGTTGGTTGATGACCAGCGTCCACAGCAGAGGTGATAGCACCCCTCCCTGCGGCGTGCCCCTGTCCACTGATTTCGTGGCCTCGTACAATCCCCATTGTGATGTAATCTTTCTGCAATTTAACATTCAGCCGGTCCATCTGAATAAGGCGGGATGTACTTTAATGTAATTAAGACCATCCATAATCGCCCATTTTGCAACATTATTGAAAGCCCCGGCAATGTCCAAGAAGACTCCTACAGCATACTCCTTATATTGCAGGGATTTCTCTATGCTTATTACCACCCTATGCAATGCGGTGTCTACCGACTTGCATTTGGTGTACGCATGCTGTGTTGTGGAGAGCAGCTTTTCATCCATGTTGGACTTTATGTACACATCTATCAGCCGCTCAAAGGTTTTGAGTAGAAATGATGTTAAGCTGATGGGTCTATAGTCTTTGGGATACACGTGAGCGGTCTTCGCCGCCTTTGGTAGGAAAGCTACACGAGCAGTTCTCCAAGAGTGCGGTACATGATTCAGCTTGTACACCCATCGAATATTATTTTAAGCCATTCCACGACGGCCATACTTGAAATTTGTAGCATGGCCGGGAATATACCATCTGGGCACGGCGATTTAAACTTAGAAAACGCCTTCACTGCCCATTTGATCTTGGTATCGGTCACCAAGCCCGGCACTACCCGCTCCGTGATCGAAGTGTGAATGATGTCTGCTGGCTCTTCAGAACCGTCTCCCGATGGGAAATGTGTGTCGAGAAGCACCTCAAGGCATTCCTCACTATTACGTGACCATTCCCCGTTCTCTTTCTTTATTAGTCCCTGGACTATGTTTCCCCTTGCTAGGACTTTTTTCAACCGTGCTGTTTCGCTGAAGCACTCTATGGCCGTACAGAAACTTTTCCATGAGATTCTCTTCGCCCTGGAAATATCACGCTTGTAGATCCTCAGTAGATCCCTGTACTCGTCCCGACACGCTCCGCTTTCCGCGGTCTTTGCGAGCTTAAACATTTCTGTTACCTGTCTTCTTAGAAGACTCAGCTCATTGCTCCACCGTGGCGGGTTTACTTTTCCTCTGAATCTTCTTAGAGGGCAAGCTTTGGTATACGCAGTCATAAGAGGCCTTGTTAGGAACTCATTCCACTCCTCCAGTTCCTCCACATTGGCAATCTCTTTGGGTTGTCCCAGTTTTGTTCTACCTCTTTCTGGAATTTAGTGCAGTTCAAGGTTTAGGAGGAGTTCGCCACTTTACTGTGTTGGAGGTTTATCTGTAGGACTCGCAGCACCATTGGGCTGTTTGTCCCCCTCCAGCACCTTCGTCGTAACGTCGTCGTCCTTCCCTTGCCCTTTTGGTTTAGAGTATTCGAGGCCCCCTTCAGCCTCTCGTAACTGTTGTGCCGGGTGTTAATCTGTGCGGGTCACAGCACCATTTGGCGGTTGGTCCTCTTCTAACACCTTCGTGGTGACGTCGGCTACCTCCACCTGTCTTTTTTCTCTTAGGCTTTTAAAGTCCTTTTCGACTTCGCCCACCTCTAGCGTGTTAGGATTTGTATCCCGTGACTTCTTTTCCTGAGTCGCATGTAAATTTTTCCTGTACGAAAGGACATTTTGCCAGGCTGTGCGTACAATATATCCTCCGCCTGCTTGTTTATTGGGAGATGTAGAACTGACCTTCCTTCGTAGGCCGAGATACAGTAAGTACCTTCCAATCCTGTGTCGGTATGTCCGGATTCTGATTCTGCAGAAGTCGCAGTGTATCCTCCGACTTCATCGCGCATGGTATCCATACCTTAACTTTTAGTACCGTGGGGATTTGCGCTTTATCCACCACTTCAAACCGCGCGTTCGTGCCTTGCCTTTGGAGGTTTGGAACCACTTTCTCCAGCCACCGCAAGATCTCGATGTTGTCGCACGCTATCATCTTCACACCATTATACCATCCCCCGAATTAAAGGTTGGAAGGGGCTTACTTGGTTGTTCTCGCATCATCTCCCTTTCCCCTTTCTACAGATCTCCACCTTTCAGTAGTCATCTGTCCGAAAGGACTGCTACGATCAACCAGCGCCACAGTCAGTGACTGCTTTGCCACGTCAGTCATCTTCTCGGCAAAATCCGGAATCTTAGCGGTAACTCCCTTCAGCACCTCCGAGAAAGCCGGAGTCTTAGCGTTATCTCCCTTTGGCTTATCTCCTACTGCCGTAGTTGGAACTTCCCTCTGACTCGCAGCTTTCGAGGTAGTTGATACCTCGCTATTGGGGCTCATCTGTCTTACAGCATTGGGCCTACTTGTCTTGTCTATGCGACTGCCCTGCCTCGCGGCTCTGGGACTGGGTCCTTTCTGCCTCTTGAAAGCAGGCTTGTCGCCTTCCGCCGAACGTTGCCTTTTCATTCTGCCATTCGACGCTTCTTCCTCCTCGTACCGTTTCCAGAACCGAGGGTTTCTCGCAGCAAACCTTTTGAACTGCCTTCGACCTACTTCTACCGCCTCATGGGCCCATTCCAAGCGCTCGATCTCCACTTCTGTTGGGTCGACCACTGCTCCCAAGCGTTGTACAGTTCTTACTGCTGCACGGTACTGCGAGAGAGCTCTTTTATTCCCTCTGCCCCGTACCCTTCTCCACTCTTCTACTCCGTTTTCATTTGTGTGCTTCTCCAACACGGAGTTCCTTGAAACAGCACTACTCTCGCTCCCCGAGTCCGACGCATCGCTTAATGCGTATTTATCGTCCTTGGCTTGCGACTCAGTCCTCCTCTTATCATCGTCCTTATTAAAATTAGGTAATGAGTCGTTCATCTTGGTCGTACGACCACCTGCCCGACAAGGCGGGCTCAGCGGTCCAGTATTATATACGGGGAAAGAACCGTGCGCCACAGCAGCGCCTCTTACTGTGGTAAGGCCATCAATACTTCCCGAGGTGACCCGGTATCGGGAAGGCTCCGTTCGAATACAGCCGAATTTATCCCCTGGCTGCAAATCGTCCAATAGGCACGGTACGAATAACACCCTGGATTATGGGGTTGGCAGTTCATGGTCACCGATAGATGTAGATGTCAGTCCTAAACAGCTCCGCCTCATAGTCGGGCGCTATGGAGTTCGGATAAGCCCACACACCAACGACAAGGTGCCTACCCTAGTGAGGGAAAGTCAAAAACAATTATTTTAGGTTATACAAAATATTTTTAACATTTATTTTTTGTTTTTTATTTATTGAGTTATATATTTTATCATCTCGTATTTACTTAATTCTCGTAGTTAATAACTGTTTGAAGCTCCCATTGCGAAATATCAAGCTAAATATCTTTTCATTTTTATTACAATATAATAATATATTAGTATAATTCCCTACCGTAAATTAAATACATTTACATATGCATATAATAATTAGCTTAATTACTAAAAGATATTATTCGTAATTTCATCCACATGTCTTAGACATACATAATTATGCCTATATTTTTTATTTTTTCATGTAAAACAAAAAAAAAAATGCATCATGCAAATTTTCATTCAAATTTTGTTTATAAAATTAATTGCAATTTTACGTGAGTTACATGGATGTGAACGTATGTATATAACTTATTAAATAAGCATGTATGTGTGTAAATATATTTGTGTAGGTATATCAGTCTGGTAGTCCAAATGGTATTAGCTATGACTGTTGGGCTAAGTTCAATTACCGCGAAGCCGTGGGAGACTGCATCTGAAATGATAAATGAAGAAACTAAAATTAGTGTAAGTTCGTTGAGTAACAATTGATTTTCTTATATTTTTGTTTTTCAACAATTATGTAGTTTTTTCCATAATTAGGTGTATTTACATATATAAATATATAATTTGTGGTTTGCTTTATTAACATATAGGGGGCTACTAACAAAAGTTCGCTTAAGTGGATTACACAGACCGACCAAATTTGAAAAAAGCTCATACCCAGCAATGAACGAATACTTTTCGAAAGATCTTTGATTTGCTAAATTTGAATACTGAATCGAATTTTTCATGTTGGTTCTTGTTTCTGAGATATTCTTATATAAAAATATTCAATACATAATTTTGCCACGGAAACTAATTTTTATGAAAACTCTTTATATGTACTTATGCATGTGTATCGTTTTAAAGCACAATAAAATCCCCCACAAACGCTTTTTAATTTTTCCCGATATTTACTTGTGATATATTGATGTAAACCAGTGGCCACCAAAATGAAGACTGTGGCTGTGTGAGTAAAACTAAAATCATCTTATTGCTAGTGGTTTAGTTGTTGATGAAAAATCAACGAGGTAGGACGTATGTACGCATGTTTGTTAACACGCGAAAAATTCGTAAATATGCTATACAAATACTACTTTATTGCTTGAGTCTAAGGAAAAATTTTAACAAAATAAATTGTTAACATTAAACCATGAAAACATTCTGCGCATGAGCGTTTGTTTGCAAAATATTGTGACGAATGTTAGCATCACTAAACTGCTACTAAATAAATGCACAACAACAGTAAAGCAGCCACTCTTATGTAGAAAGCGACGAAGAGACATCTCACACACACAAATATGTTGTCATCAGCCGAAGTAGTTACTCACACATACACACGCATATGGCTATGGGAGAGGCGTGGACTAGAGATATACATGTATATAGCTGGTAACTAACCAAGTATGAGCTACAACTGTTCGCGAAATTAGTAGACCTTAGGAGAAATGGGTGAACGAGGAAACCGAGAGTATAAAAGCAGCACACGCTGAGTAAGAACAATCAGTTTGATTTAACCTTTATAAGGCCTTCGGATCAAATTTGACCCATTTTAGGAGAAAATCGTTTTTTCCGGAAAAGCTCGACGATATAGTTTTTCATATTTTATAACTTTTATTCATTTTAGAAGCCACAAATGTACTAATGATTTTGAACACATATATTTACTACTTTTATTGATATAAATTTTTTACAAATAGGGTCGTCGGGTCAAGTTTGACCCATTGTAAACGCACTATTATTTTTGTTTTGCTCAATAATCTTTTTGGCGAACTTCCGCTTTTCTAACGTCTATAAATTCAGAATAAACGCTTATAGACATATGTCTGTCTCGCTTCCTTTTATTGTGTTTATGCTTTTATATCGGGGAATCCCCTGATTAATGGTTTGTGAGTGAACTAAAAATGTTTGCTTGCAATACTGATACAGTAGTAAAATAAACACGGAAAGAGTAACCCGAATAAATTTGAACGCTAATAAAAATGGCTTCAAAGAAAATAAAAGATAGTGACATAGAGGTCCTATTGAATGAAGTACAAGACGAAGAGGACTCTTGTTCAGAAAGTGAAGATAACATTGAATACGCTGAGTCGTCAGATAGTGAAATTGATAGTCAAAGTAATAACGAAAATATTTTCACGGAGGACTTCGGACAAACAAGATATTCAAAGTCGCCTTGTAACAATAGATATGGGAGAGCCCCCATGGAAAATGTTATCAATGCAATTCCAGGTGTGACTCGCTACGCCTCTTCAAGAATTACTGAGGAAGGGATGTCAAGCTTTCAATTATTCTTCCCAACTCCTGTGATGAGCACTATTTTGTGATGCACAAACATTGAAGGAAAACGTATTTTCGGTGATGATTGGACCGACATCGACGAGATTGAAATGTTCGCATTTATTGGTTTACTCTTGTTAGCTGGAGTGTATCGATCATATAATGATCATATTTATGAAAGTACCGAAAGTTTATGGCACCCTGAAAGATTAAGACCCATATTTGGAGCAATTATGCCATTGAAAAGGTTCAAAGTCATATCAAGAGTAACAAGGTTCGACAATAGAGACACTCGGAGCCAACGGCGAATGGTAGACAAGTTTGCACCGATACGTGAACTGTGGAATCAGTGGCTTGACTTGTTGCTCAAACTTTATAACCCTTCACGAGATGTAACAATCGATGAGCAGCTGGTAGCATTTAGAGGAAGACAATACATACCATCAAAACCAGCAAAATATGGGATCAAATTTTGGATTCTTTGTGATGCGGATACTAGTTATGGCCCGTATACAGGCAAAGATATAGGAGCCATGTTCGAAAAAAACCAAGGTATGCGTGGACTTAAAGGGCATAATGTGACTGCAGACAATTTTTTCACATCTTATTAACTGGACAAAAACTACTGGAAAGACACATTACTTTAGTTGGAACCATTCGCAAAAATAGGTCTGAGTTGCCGTCAGAGTTAGTAACAGCTAAAGGAAAACCTTTTTATCCTTCGACATTTTATTTTACAGAGAACACCGCCCTACTATCTTACATCCCAAAGAAAAACAGACTGGTGCTTCTACTTAGCACTTTGCATCATAGCTCAGAAGTAAGTGATCGCGAAGACAAAAAACCTCAAATAATATTGGATTATAACAAGTGTAAAGATGGTGTAGATACGTTATTTAAAGTTGTGTCCAGTTATACTTGCAAAAGAAAGAAAAATCGATGGCCCCAAGTTGTATTTAGCAATATGATTGATATATCAGCGTATAATGCTTTTATATGTGTTTCTAGCTTAGTTTTGCGAAAAAATATTTATTAATTTTAGTACAAAATATTTATTAATTTTATCTAAATATAATATGCTTTATTTCATACAACATTTTAATATGTTAAATTAGTTCTATACCACAACTTTACCGCTTGGGTCAAATTTGACCCAAAAAACTTGAACGTCAATAATTTTGAAGAACTTATGAAGGTTAAACACGCTATTGGTTGTGAAGTACTACTCTCAAAGTAATCTAAATAAAGTCAGTTTGCAATACTGAATATTGGAGTGATTTATTGAACAGTTTAGCGATTCGAACATTAGCATAATATCCAGGATTTCCCTAAATTCGTTACAATATCATAAACAATAGGCACATCCGATGTTGCTACTCTGCTTGTTCAACGACAACTAAACGAAAGAGAATAATAATACGTGTGAAGTGTTGCCAATAATTATTGCACTAGTCGACGACCACTGATGTCAACGTTTTTGGAATATGTGTGGCACACTTTCAGGCAACTTTCTTATGTTGGGTTTGGAGTTGTGAGGCAGTTCGAGTAGTAGATAAAATTTTATTTTATCCTAAAGGTTTTGTTTTATTAGTTTACTACAGTTTTATTTCTGAATGAATAACGTTCCCAAAAGTATGCTTTAAATTTTTGAAAAAATATTGTATGGAAAAATATCGAAAAACCAAATACAGTTTACAACAATACCTCAAATCGCAAGGGGTGCCTTCTAAAAAATAAAACTACATTTTCAACGAAAGTGTAGTGAATATAGCAGAAATCAAATATCACCAAAACCAGAACTAATTTAAAAATTCTGACATCGGATTTAGATTCAGCGTACCGATGACCTTAAGAAAATTATTAGCTCATTTCTGTGTCTAAACTTTGTTGACCAGTGTTACTTTAATAAATTGATACCTAAAATCCCTTACGTTTGATATTCATATTGTATGCAACATTTAGTACGATATGGTCAAGAGGAATAACAGCCTAAGTCCTATGTAAAAGTATGGGAATTAGGCTGACCATATGGCACTAAATGTTGCTACTTTTCTGCGCACTTCATACTGGTTTAGACATTTTTGGCGGTGGGGTTTCAGCGTTAGAAAAGGCTGGAATTCGGGGGCTGGAAACAGGCCTACATCCCGTCTTATATTTCTAGTTTGACGCCACATACATACCTGCGAGCAGATTTAGACGGTGCTTCTCTTAAAAATTATGCCTTTTGATTTTTCTAAGTAATTGGTGGACCTCCAAGTTTTATATTATATGGAAAATGCTGTGCAGAAGAATATTTGCTACGAAGCTTTTCATGAGATAAAAATACTTGGAAGGCTTTACATAGCCTTGCCGAGAGTGTTTTTAACGTAAATTGTCCTACGGCTGGAACCTGTGACTACCTTAATTTCAAGTTGAACGTGGTAGTAGAAAGTTAGAAGCCAAGAAGATAAAGTTATTAATATAACTACAAATTAGAGCTTACAATTTCTTCTCTAACTCAAGCGGAAATTTCGATACTCGAGATGCCGATAACTTGACTTCCCGCAAAATTCTCGAAAAATTATAAGACTCGGAGCTTCTCGACATTCAACTTAGAAGCTGCATTGCCAGTAATATACATATGTAGCGGGAATTTCGAGAAGTCATCGTAACCTCTATACAAAACTGCAAATGCAGCAGAGAAGCTCTGAACAAATTCCATATATCGAAAGTTTTCCTCTTATCTGAAGCGCATTCAATATGAACCAGCCTGGTCATTCTCTAGTGAATGGCAATCAGAAGCTTTCCATATGGCTACATCATCATATCACGTCATTATAAATGCCTGATGCTATATAAAGTTTTCATGTGAACTTATTTGGCCACCACACTCGAATTTCCAAAGGTAAGACCACCTACATACATATGTACATAAATATTGCATGACAAGAACGATCTACATTAAATTTCCTCGTTTTATTAGTAGAAAAAACTAGCACAAGTTGGCTGCTGTTGCCAAAAAGTTTGTGCAATTTTTTCTTGTAAATTTAATGGGTAGAAAAGTAGTAAAAACAAGTAAAGGTGTCTAAGTTCGGGTGTAACCGAATATTATATACTTAGCGTGAGTTTCAATTGTACATCTAATTTCAGATAAATTACTTTTCTACATAACGCGTGGCACCTCCCGTTAAAAAAAAAATGTCTCCCCATTTCCTCCTACAATAAAACTTGATATCATTGAGTCAAAACTATTTTTTGCTAAGTTATAGCTTATTATTCTAGTCTACGACCCTTTTAAACCTTTTAAACTTGTTTTATATCTAAGTTGCCGTGGTCTTTAACCAATCCCGTCCATTTTTACCAGAAATAATTTCTGCTATAGGGAAAGTTTGTGTACCCAATTTCATTACGATCCGTTAATTTCTCTTCTAGTTATGGCTCCCGAAACACAGAAAATTGCTTAGTCATAAAAGGGGCGGTGCCACGCCCATTTTTTTAATTTGAAGTTTTTCTTATTTACTGTTATAAACCCACTTGGGAAATAAAATACCATTGATATAAAGCTGTTTTTTGCAAAGATGTAGCTAATTTTATTCGTCCACGACCCTTTTTAAAACCTTTTATATAAAAGTGGGCGTGGTCCTTAACCGATTTCGTCAATTTTTCTTCAAAGCATTCCTTATAGTGCCGGCAACCTCTCTGCCGAATTTTGTTATGATGGGTTTAACGATTTTTAATTTATTATTAATAATATTTGTAAAATTAATTTTATCACAAGTGGACGGTGCCACGCCCATTTTAAACAAAAACTTCAACATTCTAGGTGTATTATTTACTAAATCAGGTTTTTGTGTTTTCCAAAATGTTATAAATATTAAAAGTGGGCGTGGTTATCATCCGATTTCGCTCATTTTCAATACCAATCTATTCTGGGTCCAGCTAAGCTCGTGTACCAAATTTGGCGAAGATATCTCAATATTTACTCAAGTTATCGGTTTAACGGGCAGACGGACGGACATGGCTCAATCAAATTTTTTTTCGATACTGATGATTTTGATATATGGAAGTCTATATCTATCTCGATTCCTTTATACCTGTACAACCAACCGTTATCCAATCAAAGTTCATATACTCTGTGTGCAAAGCACGCTGAGTATAAAAAAAGGAGTTTAAGTAATCAGCGCATGCCGGCCACTGTATTTTTGATTATTAGCTATTTCTGTGGCGTTCCTTGTTGATATTAACAATTCTGCCATCAACCACTAACTTACTTATTATCTTAATATGTAGACACACATCTTTGATTTTGATTTATCTGTTTTTATTTTTGTTAAGTTTGTTGGCTTCTCTCAGTGGCTCGCGCTATTCATTCAAACATTTTATATATTCATTTTTAATTAGTCTAATATGTTTTACAGTTAAATATGCTCCAATTACTCTATGCATATATTATAAAATGAAAAAAAAAAGACGAAAAAAAGAAGTAGCGACCTCCACATCATCATCATCATCATCATCATCATCAGCATCATTATCATCATATGATCATGTACTGCTCACTTGCTCACTTTACTAATTAGACTTTGTAAATATATTAGTTACACGTATGAAAAATGCATTTACACTTACAGCCATAAATGTAGGGGTGTTTCGTTTCATTGCACTATGGGCTTGCAAACCTGCATTCGTAAACAAAAGTTTATAAGCACACGCAACGGTAAAATTTTTTACGTGCATAAGCATATCCATATATTATAGGTTAGGTTAGGACTGAATAAGTCCGTAGTGTTACCAGAAGTTTGTTTCAACGACCAAACTGAAAAACCCTGTCAAAAACCAGGACCTATGTTATAAAATAACTCCGTCCTCTTGGCAAATACTATAAGCTTCCTAGGATTTAAGCCACTTGCTACTTCTAGATCTGACAGCTGTATCACTCCTAATAGCTGGAGTCTTAGCCTGGCAAGTGCAGGGCAAGAGCGCAGAACGTGCTCGATCGTTTCCTCCTCCAGCCCGCACTTCCTACATCTGCTATCACTGAATAAGCCTAATTTAAAGGCATGTGACGCCAGAAGGCAGTGTCCAGTCAGAATACCCATCATGAGTCTACAGTCCTCTCTTTTTAATGATAGAAGCAACTTTGTTAGTCTAAGGTTGTAAGACCTGCACATAATCTTCGACACTTTACAGCCCCGCGCTTGAACCCACGCCTTTCCTGCTTGGTCGATCATGAGCACCTCCCCCCTTCGCTTAATTTCGCCCAGTCTTATTGGGACGTCTACGGAGCAAGCTTCAAGGGATGCGCCCTTTTTAGCTAGTTCATCTGCTTTTTCATTCCCATATGCCGTAGGACCCAATATAGATGTATGCTTCTCTCTGTCCCGATTCTCTCCAGGAACTGCTTACACTCTAACACGCATTTAGATGATGTGGTATGCGAGATTATTGCCTTAATTGGCGTTTGACTGTCAATATAAAAGTTAACACGATTGCAGCTTGGGCTATTTTCTTCCAGGGCTTCTACTGCTTTGGTTACGGCTACTATTTCCGCTTGGAAAACGCTACAGTAATCCGGCAGCCTGTAGGATCTGCTTATTTCCGGATCAGCACAGTACACTGCAGACCCTACTCCTTCCACTACTTTGGAACCATCTGTGTAGACATGTATCGCCTCGTCCGCCATTTGCGCACCCTTGCGCCAAGCGTCCACCTCTATTGTGGCCTTAAGATCTCCCTCGAAGCGCAGATAGGGAATCAGGTAGTCTGTTCGTCTTGTGATTGATGACGCTATACTACTATGGTCATATGGTCGGCGCTCAAGCTGCCCCGAGGCACCGAGCCTGGTTGCAGTTGTTAACGATATGTTCTTTGCTCCCAGGTCTACACGTAGAATGTGCAGAATGGCATACAGTGCAGCCGTCGGGGTTGTTTTCAGGGCTCCCGTAATGCTAAGCATCGATAGTCTGCATACCCCCTCTAATTTTTTTGGGTATGTTGTTTTTTGTGTGGCTTTCCACCATATATTCTAAAGTATGAATACATTTTTTTGGAATAGTTTAAAAAATTAGGTATGTAAAACCGCGGAAAAGACTTCTAATATTTCGACATGCCATACGAAAACTGGCAATTTAAACTTTTTCTACCCAGCTGTATTTCTACACAGGGTATTATGACTTTAATTGGATAAGGGTTGGATGTACGGGTATAAAGGAATCGAGATAGATATAGATTTCCATATATCAAAATCATTAGTATCGAAAAAAAATTTGATTGAGCCATGTCGGTCCGTCGATCCGTCTGTCCGTTAACACGATAATTTGAGGAAATATTGAGATATCTTCAACAAATTTGATACACGAGCTTATCTGGACCCAGAGTAGATTGGTAGTGAAAATGAGCAAAATCGGATGATAACCACGCCCACTTTTTATATATATAATACACAAAAAAACTGATAATTTAGTAAATAATACACCTAGAATGTTGAAATTTGACATGTGGACTGATATTGAGACTCTTGATAAAAATTTAAAAAAAAAATTTTAAATGGGCGTGGCACCGGCCACTTGTAATAAAATCAATTTTACAAATATTATTAATCATAAATCAAAAATCGTTAAACCTATCGTAACAAAATTCGACAGAGCGGTTGCCACTTTTATACAAAAGATTTTTAAAAGGGTCGTGGACGAATAAAATAAGCTATATCTTTGCAAAAAAAGAGCTTTATAACAATGGTATTTCATTGCCCAAGTGGATTTATAACAATAAGTAGGAAAAACTTCAAATAATAAAAAAATGGCCGTATCACCGCCCCTTTTATGACTAAGCAATTTTCTGTTTCGGGAGCCATAACTTGAAAAAAATTAACGGATCGTAATAAAATTGGGTACACAAATTTTCCCTATAGCAGGAAATATTTCTGGAAAAAATGGACGAGATCGGTTAAAGACCACGCCCTCTTTTATATAAAACATTTTTAAAAGGGTCTTAGACGAAAACAATAAGCTATATCTTAGCGAAAAATAGCTTTGTATCAATAGAATTTTACTTTCTAAATTGAATTATAACATTAAATTGGAAAACACTAAAATTTTTGAAAATGGGTGTGGCACCGCTCCTTTTATGACTAAGCAATTTTCTATGTTTCGGGAGCCATAACTCGAAGAAAAATTAACATATCGTAATGAAATTGTGTACACATATTTTTCTTATAGCAGAAAATATTTCTAGGAAAAATGGACGGGATCGGTTAAAGACCACGGCAACTTCGATATAAAACAAGTTTAAAAGGGTCGTAAAGCTATAACTTAGCAAGAAGTAGTTTTGAATCAATGATATTTCACTACCAAGTTTTATTGTAAGAGGATATGGGGAGAAATTTTTTTTTAACGGGCGGTGCCAGTTATGTAGAAAAGTAATTTATCTGAAATGAAATGTACAATTGAAGCTCACGCTGAGTATATAATGTTCAGTTACACCCGAACTTAGACACCTTTACTTGTTTAGATTGAATTTCTTTGTAAAAAAATTTGAAAGTGCTAGTTTTCATATGGCTTCGATTTAACCTCGGCTTAAGTATCAGAAATGCGTTTGGCAAAGTGTTAGAAGCTTAATCAAAGAAAAATTAAGCGATAGTATCTTCTGCAAAAGCAAACACTAAAGTCTGGTTTTTGTCTACAATCTTAAAAATCCTTTTCTGAATTATTAGTACTTGCTGTAATTTACACAAAAAGTGTGATTTTATATTTGATTTTAAATTTGAATATGCCCTATATTGAGCGTTTGCACCAATCACTAGACCTTTAGTGAAGTTGAAAAAATGCACGAGTCTGGGTTTAAATTTAAAAAAAAATCACAAAAGCTCACTTGGACAACAGCAAGTTATTTTTTTTAGCTCAGAGTTAATTTAAAAAATTAGTAAAAAATTTATGAGTTTAACCCCTCATGTCAAGTTAACTCTGATTTAAAAAAATATAGTTTAAAAAAAACTAAAAAACGTACTGTAGTAGGACTAAATATAAGGTTTTAGTACGAAATAAGTCAGACTATTTGGCAACGCTATTCGATTAAGTTAAAAACATACTGGTAACTTGTAAGCACTTACATATGTCAACCATTTTGAAGTGTGAAACAAAAAAAGAAAAAGAAATAAAAGGATCATTCGATTGTAACCACAAAGCCGGTCGGTTGTACTTTATTTAAAGAAAAAGTGTATTGCGCATATTTTAATACTATTAAATAATATCGAATTAAACAATTAAAAAAAATTTTCAAATTAATTTTAAAACCATAATGAACGAAAAATACCAGTATTATTGATTCAAGGTTTGATTCGAGCCCAAGGCCAGAACAATAATTTTTCTCTAATGATAATTATTGTTATTTTTTTAATTTTTCCAAATTTGAAAAATTTTATTTTGTTTTTGGAATAGTAAGTAGAAAATTTATCAGACAACCTGCCATAGCTGCGCAGATATATCCATTTCGAAGGGTGCTAAGCCTTCATCATCAGTACGCTTTAGACACGCTGCGCTAACCATTTAGCTATACAGCGGTGGTTTGTTTTACTGATAAATTTCTACTTCTATTCCTTCTTACCAACTATCACACCTATTCTGCATTTCGATTACGTTCCCGTTCTACTCTACCAACCTGCATTACGACGGAATCGTAACGATAAGAGGAAGAACAAATGATTTATCGAAATCAGCTGTTTGTACGGAATGTGCGAAAATTGGAACAAAATAAATTAAAGAAATTTTTTAAAAAACACTGAAAAACGTTTATATTTTATTATGCACGCCATTTTGTATAAAAAAAGCAAAAGAATATATTGCCGCAGTGTTATATCTTTTTGAGTGAAGTGCTTTCATAATTGTGTGTTTTTGTCGTTCTTTTGGCCAATTCCCTGCAGCGGCGACCAAGTTTTGTTAAAAAGGATTCCTGCTCGAATATAGTTGACATTTTCTGAATTTTCCGGATGCTAATTTCATTGCACTGGCCTAACATACCTTATGAAGATTTTTTTATTCTTTCCGCAAGGATTGTTTACGTTTTCGCTTCACCTTCCTTTACTCCGGCTGCTTGCTTTGGCATATAACTGGACCCAACGAACAGACACAAATTATAGCTGTCTATTATAATGGAATCAATAGCCGCGGCATTATTTGTGGAGTTGGAAAGCAACGCATACGAAAATGGCCAGGCGAGAATGAAAAGGCAAATATTGCGAGATTTGTGTAATCCATTTGAGATGAGTGACGAATTGTAAGAAATTTAACTTGAAAGTGGTAAAGTTTAATGACTTAATTTCTTATTTAGGTTCAAAAAAAACTTTAGACTTAATAAGGATGCTTTTAAGTATGTGTTAGATACTTTTGCGGGGCAAGTACGCCCAAAGGTCTTTGACATCGACATGTTATTTTTGACCTGGAAACATATTAAAAAACAATATTCATCAAGCCTTTTACGTTTCTTAACAAGTTTTACCTACTTTTTTGTTAAAATTCTGTTACAAATTAATAAAAAAATAAAAAGAAAATATTTTTCCGCCAACAAATTTGCAACTTAGAAAAACGGAACTACGGTCGAAATGCAAAATACACAAAATCAAACGATTGGAAGTTGGATCCAAAGAGATTGGAACACAGAATAACAAAATTGCCAAATCGAGAAAATTCCAATCCATGTCGAAATGCAGAATAGGACTGTATATTTATTCAGTGTTGCGCCATCTGTTGCAAATTACTGATAATGCTGGATTTGTTTATTGTCAATTACTTTGTTTGACATTCCCAAGTGTTCTTGGTTCATTAACAATTTTTTTGTTTTTATCGGCCTATTGATAAATTATTGTTCTGGCCCAGAGCTCGAATCGAACCTTGAATAATTTATGAATAGGCCGATAAAAACAAAATAATTACTAGTATTATTGTGAAAAAAGCGTTGGACGCGCCAAGCCTAGAGTTACAAACAAAAATACATACATACATACATACAAGTGAAGCTAATATAAGCGTGTCAAAAATAACTTGCCATTCTGCAAGTGGGCCTCAATATTTAATAAGTAGTCATACCTTTTCCCATTCCCTCACCCCCTGCCACTCACACTTCCACTTCAACTCCTAATCTTACCTATTTCCACTGCCAATTTCAAACTGCATATAACCCTTTTTCTATCCTGAATATCACAGAGATATACAGTAGACAAATTTCATTTCAATGGAGCATGTCACAGTCCGTTTTCTTTATACCCCCTTATTGTAGAGGTGTTCGAGACTAAGTTCATTTAATTTTTCAATTGCAGTGGTCCTAGGACAAAAACTGCTAGAGATAGGCAGTAGGAATAATTTAATTGTCGGCGGGCGTATCCCAAAATTCTCATCAAAATTGCAAGTGGTGGGCCCGTATTACGTCTAACGATCAGTGACTGAAAACCATTTCCAATCAAGCGATAACTATGCAGCTGTCAATTTATTTCTAAAAATTATAATAATTTATGGATCTAACGCTTACTATTTGTCGCTAGTTCGCATATGCCATTAATCCGTTCCACCATTTCAGAGTTATAGTGATTTAAAAAATGACTTTCGATCAAGTATCGTAACACCAGAGAGCAAATATATACTCTTATGCGTCAGTTACTCACGAACGTACGTACCAAAAACGTGTCAGCTGACACGACCTATCTTATGAGTGTGCAATGTAAACGAAAACTCACCGACGTGCAACGCCCGTACGTACGTAGCCCGAAACGTAGAAATCAAAATAATTTTGATTTCTTCCGTAAAAACGTGTCAGCTGATCGCTCTCTCACTAGACAGAGTTGCCTAGTAAACTTTTGTGCGCTAATTTTTGACCGTTTGCAATTTTATGCAAAAACACCTAATTAAAGTTTGAAACATTGTGAAAATAATTCGAAACAATTATGTAAAAGTGCTGATTATAAATATGTAATCTATTTATACTTATTTAATATGTATTCTGGCCTTTTACAATATCAAAAATTAAATTGGAAAAAGTTGATGTTTCCATAAGCATACATGCAAAATGGTCAATGGCAACAGTGCTTATCTGTAAACAATACACACACAAATATGTTATGTATATGTACACAGACGCACACATTGATTCCTACGGGCTTGAGAGTTCGGTCAAACGTGCTTCGTACGACAAACTTCCGTACGTACGGCACACGTCGGTGGGTAACTGCCGCATTAAGAGGCGTCACTCGATACTTTGTTGTTGCCAAAGCACCCCTGTCATGTCGAATGTGATTCTCAAGGAAGTTTTGTTTAGTTTTTTTTTTAACTGAATCCTATATATTTATGCGGTAAAGTGACTTTGCATAATTACGATTTTTGGAAAGAGAATTAATTAATTAATTTAATACAATCAATAAAATAAACACAAATACCCCACGAAAATGTATAGAAGGCGTTTTTATAAATACATCTGACAAAAAAAAACCAACGACTAGCTTGAGAAAACATCGAGTAATTTGCTTTGGCAACAACAAAAGTATCGAGTGACGCATCTTAACAATATACTCTTTGGTAACACGTAATACGAGCCCTGACAGGTAGTTCCATTTAGTGTGACGTTAGCCACTTGACTTTTGCGGGGACAATGACAAGTTCACCAAAAACAACCTACCAGATTGAAAAATGTTACGAATTTTTCTATTTTTGATGGATTTCATATTAACGGATAAGACTAAATTACTTTCATAATTATTTTAAATAAAACAGAAAAAAAATGACCCGCATGCGCTAGAAATATTTTAATATGAAATATCAGCCTTGAAAAGAAGGTTTTTAATAAGTTGTTCAAGCTCTCGAAAATTGCTTTGATGGAAGAAACATGGATCGAAGTATACAAATCAAGCCTTCTTAAGTGTCCGTACGTTTGCTAAGAACATGTTAATAAAGCATACACGTTTGTCAATTGATTGGCCAAAAGAGGTCCTTATGAACCGACACCGCAATTTCTAAAGAGTTTAGCATACTTAAACGCTATGTTTATGATTGATGGTGATAAATTGGCGACAAGTCGACATTATTTATTTATTGTATAATTCAAGCGTAACGCTTGAGGAGGAAATTGTTAAACCATATTTTACGGAAGAACATTTCCCTATAGCTCTGCAGGTTAGCCACTAGTTATCAGAGTTCTTTTGCCCGTTGTACCAGGAGTCACCTTGGGGCAAGCCCCGCCTAAACACATGTTCCCCTTTATTTAGCATTGACATGGATGCGGCGTCCTACAAACGTAACAAATTAACCACCTACAACTCACTGCAGACTTTGGAGGTAAACTTTTTCTCAAATGCCTTGAGAAATATCCACTGTAGAGGCATGCATAATAGGGCCATGCTAGAACAGGATTTTTCGTGTATTTATTTCTGTCTAGTGATCAAGCTGCCATAAAGATATTAGTCATTAACCAATGTATGAATCAATATCCACTATTTTTCAATAAAATTGCATGTTTTACTGTATTCTCAATCGATATGTATGCACATAAATCGTGCTAAAGCATATTATTATTGTCTCAGTTGACCAATGCGTTTTCATTCTGAAGGAAATTTCCATCCCGATAAACAACAATTTCGTTGTTGTTGTTGTTGTTGTAGCAATGCTCGCCCCACCTAAATAGCCGCGACCGATCACAAATTGTCATCAATATCCTCTAACGGGAGTCCAAGGAAACTTGCCGTTTCAACAGGGGTGGACCATAAGGAAAGGGGTGTTAGAGGCGTTGGTTCCACATTACAATTAAAGAGATGGTTGGTGTCATGTGGGGACACATTGCAAGTAGGGCATACATTTTGTATGTCGGGGTTGATTCTGGATAGGTAAGAGTTTAACCTGTTACAGTATCCAGAACGAAGTTGAGCAAGAGTGACACGCGTTTCCATGGGGAGTATGCGTTCCTCTTCTGCGAGTTCTGGATATTTTTCTTCAAGTACTGGATTCACCGGGCAATTCCCGACATAAAGGTCCGACGCCTGTCTATGGAGTTCACCAAGGACCTGCTTGTGTTTTTCCGCTTCATACGGCTGGGTTCTCAGGTGCCGTATTTCCTCAAAATGCTTACGGAGATGACTCCTTAGGCCCCTAGGCGGTGCTGGTTCGTCAATCAGATGTCTGTTGGGATGCCCAGGTTTCTGGGTATTCAACAGAAACTGTTTGGTCAGCATCTCATTTCTCTCCCTGATGGGGAGTATTCTCGCCTCATTATGCAGATGGTGTTCTGGGGACATAAGAAGACAGCCCGTGGCGATTCTGAGAGCAGTATTTTGGCAGGCCTGTAGTTTCTTCCAGTGGGTGGTTTTAGGCTTGGCGACCATATGGGTGACGCGTAGCACGTAATCGGCTGGCTAATTGCTTTGTATGTGGTCAAGAGCGTTTCTTTATCTTTTCCCCAGGTACTGCCAGCAAGGGATTTGAGGATTTTATTACGGCTCTGAATTCTTGGAACAATTGCGGTTGCGTGCGCACCAAAATGTAGATCCTGATCAAACGTCACACCCAAGATTTTGGGGTGTAGGACAGTCGGTAGCGTAGTGCCATCGACGTGGATGTTCAATATGGTCGACATTTGGGGCGTCCATGTTGTAAATAAGGTCGCGGAAGATTTAGTCGGTGACAATGCCAGGTTTCGCGAGGCGAAAAAACTGGAGAGATCAGGGAGATAGCCGTTTATTTTATTGCATAGCTCATCGATCTTTGGGCCTGGGCATGTGGCCATTATTGTGCAGTCATCGGCGTAGGAAACGATTGTGACTCCTTCCGGTGGTGAAGGTAGCTTAGATATGTAGAAATTAAACAAAAGCGGGGATAGGACACCACCCTGTGGCACCCCTTGTTTAATTCTCCTTTGTTTTGATGTTTCGTTTCTGAATTGCACCGATGCCTGCCGACCACCCAGATAATTTGCGGTCCACCTTTTAAGACATGGGGGAAGGGTGGACCCTTCCAGGTCTTGCAGTAACGAGCCATGGTTGACCGTATCAAAAGCTTTTGATAGGTCTAACGCTACGAGTACTGTTCTATGGTGGGGATATTGATTCAAACCGCAATTTATCTGGGTGCTAATGACATTTAGCGCGGAGGTAGTGCTATGGAGTTTTCTGAAGCCATGCTGATGAGGGGCTAGCTGCAAATGTGCTTGGAAATAAGGGAGCAAAATGGCTTCAAGCGTCTTTGCCACTGGCGATAGGAGAGATATCGGACGATATGACTCACCTACGTTAGCTGGTTTCCCAGGCTTTAGTAGCGGGACCACCTTGCCCATTTTCCATTTCTCGGGAATGACAAAGGTGGAAAGAGACAGGTTGAAGACATGCGCTAAATATTTGAAACCCTCTTTCCCTAGGTTTTTAAGCATCGGCATGGCTATGCCGTGTGGGCCCACTGCTTTGGATGGTTTAGCGCGACCAATGGCGTCCTCAACCTCTCTAGCGGTGATGGTAATTGGTGACGCGCTGAGTTTGTGTTTATGTGCGTGTCTATTGGCTCTCCGTCTATCTTTGTCGACCGTAGGATGCATTATATATTGTCGGCAGAAAGCGCTCGCGCATTTTTTCGCATCCGACAGCACCTTATCGCCAAAGGCGATGGAAACTTTGTCTTTGTGCTTAGTCGGATTCGATAGGGACTTTACGGTGGACCAAAGTTTACCCACACCGGTAGAGAGGTTACAACCTCTTAGGTGCTCTTCCCATTTCGCCCGCTTGTGTTCGTCCATAAGCAATCTGATGCGTTGGTTTATATCCCTTATTTGGGGGTCGCCTGGATCAAGCTGTCTTATAAGGTCGCGTTCCCTCGCTAAGCTCGCGGCCTCCGCCGGGAAGTGGGGCCGGATTTCGGGAATTCTCCCGGCGGGAATGAAATGTGCCGAGGCGGATTCAATGACCTTACGGAAGGCACGCTCCCCTTGGCGGGCATCAGTCGGGATAGGGAGGGCAGCAAAGCTGCTGTCTGTTGCAGATTTATATTCTTCCCACTTTCCTTTTTTGAAGTTTATGAAAATGCGTTTTTCGGTGACGATGAAGTCGGCGGTACGCTCGAACGAAATAAGTATGGGCAGGTGGTCGGATGCCAATGTTACCATCGGCTGCCAGTTGACGCAGTTTACGAGTTCTGCGCTCACGATTGAGATATCTGGCGAGCTATGACAGCTTCCTACCATACGTGTGGGGGCGTCTCCGTTTATTGTGCAGAACGTCGTTTCGTCTATTTGATCCGCCAACATCTCACCCCTACTGTCCGCCCGCAAGTTTGAATGCCATAGGTCGTGATGGGCATTGAAATCGCCTAAGATAATGCGATTGTTGCCAGTGAGTAAGGCCTCGATATTAGGGCGGTATCCACTGGGGCAACAGGTGACAGGAGGGATGTAGATGTTGATGATTTCTAGATTTGCATCGCCTGACCGGACAGATAGGCCTTGACGTTCTAAGACATCACTGTCACTGGGGTCGATGCCAGGATCAAATATATGATATTGCACAGAGTGGTGTATAATAAACGCGAGGCCGCCTCCATTTCCGCTCTCGCGGTCTTTCCTGTGGACATTATAACCAGAGCAGGTCTGCAATGCAGATCTTGCTGTGAGTTTAGTCTCTTGAATCGCAGCAATGCGGATGTTGTGCCGCTTCATGAAATCGACTATCTCCGTAATCTTCCCAGTTAGTCCATTACAGTTGAACTGCAGAATTCTGAAGTGCATGAGGGGTGACGCCGCCACTCTAGGGGTAAGTGAGGGGTGACTACGCCTAGGTTGTGGAAGGCCAGGACGCAATTGCTGTTGTGGCCTTGGGACTGGGCGCCCTTGGGCAAGCATTGGGGTACCCGGATGATTTGGGTTTGCGACCTGGCAACATGGCGCGATGAAACCCGTCGGGGGGTTGCCGTCGCGGAGACCAGAACATCTAGGAAAGTGGCACCACCCAAGGCAGGAGCTGCATTGAGCGGATGTCGCAAACCTATATATTCTGTGCTGGCAGACGGTGCAAACGGAGGCAGGGACTAAGAGTCTGTTTCCCTGACCTGCACGATTGCTGCCAGACAAGAGGGGGGGAGAAGAAGACGGGGGCAGGGGCTGATGCTCAGCATTGCAACCAGCTCTACTACGAAGGTAGTAGTTATGAGTGGTATCAGCTGTTTGAGTTGTTGGCGCCGTGGGGCGCGAGCAGCAGCGGGTACTTGTTGTGGCTTGCTGAGCAGCGAAGCTGCTGGAAGGTAGTGGGGATACGCTTAGGCGTAGACTACGGGACGCCCTTGGGCGTGAGCAGCAAGGAGCCACAAAAGATTTATAAAAGTTACGTGGACGTCGGGTTTTGGGATCAAGCCCAGAACAACCTGTCCGATGCAACCATCCCATGCACGAGACACACTGAACAGAGTATGACCGTCCTAAAAAGATTCTTTTCTGGCAAATGCAGCAAAACCATTTCTCATGACCGGGGTCAGGAGACGGACCCGGATTGGGTTCGATACATTCCCGGAGTAAGAGAATATGTAGCAGTCCTGCTGCAAGGAGCTGCTGGGAGGATGGTAATTTGTGGGAGGGACGAAACAAATTAAATGGGGTCACACTGAAATGACAGTCCTTGGTCGGGAAAAATCCCGAGTCGCTCCGGTACATAGAACCGACTGCCTTGGGAAGCGGAACAATTTCGTCTTAAACAGTAACGGTATGGCAACGCTTCTAGCAAAACAACAAACATTATGAAACTTCAAAAATCCCCAAATACCTCAAAAAATTTTGAGTGGAACTACTTTCTTTTTTATACCATGATATAAATATATCTGGCGGAAACGGCGATGTCAGAAAGTCTCTGTTTTATACTTAAGACGCTGCCAGGTGAATATTGCTGCACATGTACTCGTATCTGCAAAACCATCAGCAAATCTAGTAGCGCTGTAGGAAAAACTGCTGCTATGGCAGGCTGTCTGAAAAATTTTCTATTTACTACTCCAAAAACAAAATACAATTTTTCAATTATAGAAAAATTACAAAAAAAAGAAAAAAAAAATAATTATCATTAGAAAAAAAATTATAGTTCTGGCCTAGAGATGGGAAAGGGGTAAATACGCAAATGATAAATACCCGGTAAATTGGTTATATTTGGTAAAAATGGGTAAATGCCATATATGTAATACTTCTATATCGCTACTACTGAACTGTGCAGCCTGTAAAACATTACAGTACAGATATACAACGAGAGAAGGAGACAAAATCTCAAGGCTGTCGTTTGAATTTTGTAAAAAAGGGGCCTAAATATATGTATATTTCAACAAACCGTCTTGCTTCTATCAATATTGTACATTAGGCTATTTCGTTCTCCAAATGAAAAAGTAAGCTTTTGTTTACCATTAGTATTATAAAATTTTTATTGTTTTAAGAACTCCGCAGAATAGCATTGCCGATTTGTGCTGAGTGCGCAGCAGATATACGTATGTAAATGAGCCCTTAGCCTCGTTTGTTTTTTGAAACGAAAAAAGAGCGGACGAAAAAGAGTATGTTAGAAAAAAATTTACAAAATTGATACTATTTCAACACCAATAGCAGCCAACCCAGTACTCATATTTTGTTTACTTCATCAACAATTTACTTCATTAAAAAACTCAAAATAAGTAAAATTTTGAAAACGTTTATATATCGCTTGTTCAAGCTAATTCACTTTAATTTTTTTTAAAAACGTTTAAAGAAATGCTTGTAGGGATGTATGTATAAGTATATTTTTATACATGTATATTTGAATTTTTTTCATTTCAAAACTATGAATTCTTCGCCATGTTTTTTTTCACTATTTATGTAAATAATGTACTTTTTATGGCTGCAGCCCATGTTTAAATAATAAATACATCAAGCCTTGTATTGTGTTTGTTGGCATTTCATTGTTTAATCGACTAAACTGAGATTTTATAACAATTAGTATGCAGAAGTTAGGTAAAGGGGATAGTGAACCGTTGAACCCCTTTAATACTTTTTTTACATACGTTACTACAATTTACTAACACTAATAAAGCCCGCGCATGCGTAGAACATACATTTGCACAGTTTCAGCAAATAATGATTGACAGAAAATTTGCACATTAGGAAGATAGGAAGGTATGGATAGAGAAGAAGTATTATATATATGGTAAATACCCAAATATTTACCCAAAAGAAGGGTAAAAATAATCTTCTGGAAAATATGGGAAACACACACACAAATTCAATCCAAAATGTACCCAATTTGTCCTATATTGTAGGGTAGTTATCCATTACGCTATCGGTTGAATTAGTTTTAATATGTAATCCAGCGTTTTTATACTCAGTTGAGCAGAGCTCACAGAGTATATTAAGTTTGATTGGATAACGGTTGGTTGTACATATATAAAGGAATCGAGATAGATATAGACTTCCATATATCAAAATAATCAGGATCGAAAAAAAATTTGATTGAGCCATGTCCGTCCGTCCGTCCGTTAACACGATAACTTGAGCAAATTTTGAGGTATCTTGATGAAATTTGGTATGTAGGTTCCTGAGCACTCATCTCAGATCGCTATTTAAAATCAACGATATCGGACTATAACCACGCCCACTTTTTCGATATCGAAAATTTCGAAAAACCGAAAAAGTGCGATAATTCATTACAAAAGACCGATAAAGCGACGAAGGTTGGTAGATGAGTTGAACTTATGACGCAAAATAGAAAATTAGTAAAATTTTGGACAATGGGCGTGGCGCCACCCACTTTTAAAAGAAGGTAATTTAAAACTTTTGCAAGCTGTAATTTGGCAGTCGTTGAAGATATCATGATGAAATTTAGCAGGAACGTTACTCTTATTACTATATGTACGCTTAACAAAAATTAGCAAAATCGGAGAAGGACCACGCCCACTTTAAAAAAAAAATTTTTTCAAAGTAAAATTTTAACAAAAAATTTAATATCTTTACAGTATATAAGTAAATTATGTCAAGATTCAACTCCAGTAATGATATGGTGCAACAAAATACAAAAATAAATGAAAATTTCAAAATGGGCGTGGCTCCGCCCATTTTCATTTAGTTTGTCTAGAATACTTTTAATGCCATAAGTCGAACAAAAATTTACCAATCCTTCTCAAATTTGGTAGGGGCATAGATTCTATGACGGTAACTGTTCTCTGTGAAAATGGGCGAAATCGGTGGAAGCCACGCCCAGTTTTTATACACAGTCCTCCGTCTGTCTTTCCGCATGGCCGTTAACACGATAACTTGAGCAAAAATCGATATATCTTTACTAAACTCAGTTCACGTACTTATCTGAACCAACTTTATCTTGGTATGAAAAATGAACGAAATCCGATTATAACCACGCCCACTTTTTCGATATCGAAAATTGCGGAAAATGAAAAAAATGCCATAATTCTATACCAAATACGAAAAAAGGGATGAAACATGGTAAGGTAAGGATTGTTTTATTGACGCGAAATATAACTTTAGAAAAAACTTTATAAAATGGTTGTGACACCTACCATATTAAGTAGAAGAAAATGAAAAAGGTCTGCAGGGCGAAATAAAAAACCCTTAAAATCTTGGCAGGTATTACATATATAAATAAATTAGCGGTATCCAACAGATGATGTTCTGGGTCACCCTGGTCCACATTTTGGTCGATATCTGGAAAACGCCTTCACATATACAACTACCACCACTCCCTTTTAAAACTCTCATTAATACCTTTAATTTGATACCCATATCGTACAAACTCATTCTAGAGTCACCCCTGGTCCACCTTTATGGCGATATTTCGAAAAGGCGAACACCTATAGAACGAAGGCCCACTCCCTTTTAAAAATACTCATTAACACCTTTCATTTGATACCCATATCGTACAAACAAATTCTAGAGTCACCCCTGGTCCAGAAAGGCCCACTCCCTCTTAAAATACTCATTAACTCCTTTCATTTAATACCCATATTGCACAAACGAATTCTAGAGTCCCCCTGGCCCAGCTTTATGACGATATCTCGAAACGGCGTCCACCTATGGAACTAAGGATTACTCCCTTTTAAAATACTCATTAACACCTTTCATTTGATACCCATATCGTACAAACGCATTCTAGAGTCACCCCTGGTCCATCTTTACGGCGATATCTCGAAAAGGCGTCCATCTATAGAACTAAGGCCCACTCCCTCTAAAAATACTCATTACCTCCTTTTGTTTGATACCCATATTGCACAAACGAATTCTAGAGTCACCCCTGGTCCACCTTTATGGCGATATCTCGAAAAGGGGTCCACCTATAGAACTAAGCCCCACGCCCTTTTAAAATAATCATTAACACCTTTCATTTGATACCCATATCAAACAAACAAATTCTAAAGTCACCCCTGGTCCACCTTTATGGCGATATCTCGAAAAGGCGAACACCTATAAAACGAAGGCCCACTCCCTTTTAAAAATACTCATTAACACCTTTCATTTGATACCCATATCGTACAAACAAAGTCCAGAGTCACCCCTGGTCCACCTTTATTGCGATACCTCGAAAATGCGTCCACCTATAGAACTAAGGCCCACTCCCTCTTAAAATACTCATTAACTCCTTTCGTTTGATACCCATATTGCACAAACGAATTCTAGAGTCACCCTGGTCCACCTTTATGGCGATATCTCGAAAAGGGGTCCACCTATAAAACGAAGGCCCACTCCCTTTTAAAATGCTCATTAACACCTTTATTTGATACCCATATCGTACAAACGCATTCTAGAGTCACCCCTGGTCCATCTTTACGGCGATATCTCGAAAAGGCGTCCATCTATAGAACTTAGGTCCACGCCCTTTTAAAATACTCATTAATACCTTTCATTTGATACCCATATCGTACAAACGCATTCTAGAGTCAACCCTGATCCATCTTTATGGCTATATGCCTAAATGGCGTCCACCTATAGAACTATGGCCCACTCCCTCATAAAATACTCTTTAATGCCTTTCATTTGATACACATGTCATACAAACACATTCCAGGGTTTCCCTCGGTTCATTTTCCTACATGGTTATTTTCCCGTATGTTGTCACCATAGCTCTCAACTGAGTATGTAATGTTCGGTTACACCCGAACTTAACCTTCCTTACTTGTTCAAAAATATTTAGCCCTTAATGCATGCCGTTGCCAAAATTTAAGTTTACCCAGTAAACATTTTATATCAAAAAAGAGTCGGAAAAAATATCTAAATTGGAGCGTTTACCGTCGGTATGAGCTTATTTGGGAGGCCGAAACCAATGTATTTCCCTTCTTGAAATGGTCGTCCTATATGAGCCTAAATAAGAGTCCGACATGAGTCTTAAAAGGCTTTTAAACAGCTCATATGATAATCTACTGGAACTCTCTGGCGCCAGTTTTAACTCTAATAAACTCTGATTATCTGACACCTATATGGCCTATTTATTAGGCATCATCAGCACTTATTGGGCCATATATAGCCCGACGACAGGACAGAGCGTGGCAGCTTTGCGGTCATATTAAAAATATCGAGAAGCGTAATAAAGTATCAATATTTGTTCCAAACTCGCTTTGGCGAACATAAATGTTTGATAAATGACAATTTTTGCATGATAGGTTAGGAGCTTTTAGGCCGTTAAATAAAAGGCATAAATTAAATTTCTTTAACCCTCCTAAGCGTTTCAACGCTTTTCTGATTACTTCATTGTCCTCTTATTTTGGACTGGTTTCGGATTCTTAAATTATGAGCGTCGTGATCATGTTTGAGGGGTAGCTCTGTTTGCGTAAATATAGGATACACATATAAACATTCTTAAAGCGCTTACAGTTCTGGAGTTCAATGTGGGTCCGAAATACGTGAAAAATATCAGCCTCAAAAATGTTATCACCTAACAGTCTTTTATGAATCCAATTTGATGAAATTATGAACAAACGTAAAATATTAAAATCAGTAAACTAGGTAGCTTCGGAATAAAAACTCAGAAATTTTTCTGCGACAATTTATTCTAAATAAATAATTAATTCAACTAATACTTATTTCACATCTATCTTATCCTCATGGGAGTTTTATCACAACAATTTTCTCCCCTATGCTTTCCGCTTCGGATATGTGTAAAAAATTCTTCCTAAGAGCCCTGAAGTAGTGTCATTAAAGAACTCAAAATTAGCAGTATATGAGGCCAATAAGGCCCATGTATGATATCGGAAGGAGGCCTGTATAAGACTTATTTTAGAGGCTCCTAAATGAGTTCATAACGAGTGCAAACGATCCAAAGTTTGGACTGCTTTCGGGGTAATTGTTGCCTCCAAATGTTTGCTGGATTTTTGTTTAAAATCAAATTGACATTTTTTTAATTTCCAAAGACGTATAAATTTTTTATTGCTGAGTTGTAATTCCAAGCAGCCTAGATTCAAATGATTTTTAAATACCCAAAAAAATATACAAAATGGAATATTCCGGGTATTTTCCTAGTATTTACCCACAAAAATGGTAAATACCCGGTACAATCCCAACTCTATTCTTGCCATGAGCTCGAATCGAACCTTGCTGCACATGTACTTTGGTCTTTAAAGCTATCATTGGCTAAAAAAGCGAACATTTATAACTATAACAAACTGCGTTCGGTAGTGCAGTAGTAGGTATAAATTACTTTCATCAATATGAGTGCAAAAACCATATTTTGTTTTACCGATTTTGGAAATAAATTTTTTTTCAACGAAGCAAGTGGCAAGGCCCACAGTGCCTTGTGGCCCACAAACATACACCAGCAACTAAAAAACCATTTCATTACTCTTCATAATCGTACTCATTTCATACATACACTTACGTTTGTAATCCACTGCATGTCTGTTGCACGTTGCTCAACGCCCATCCATCGCTCGATTGCTTGCCATCGACGCCGCCATATGCCGACTATTGTCACGCAAATCTCACAAAATACCACACTTTTTCAGCACAAATTTATGTTTTTGCGCTGTTGCACTCTTTTTGGCTGCTCGCAACACAATTGTACCACTATTGGATTTTGTGAATGTCGGACTAAAGGCACTAATTGTGGGCTTATGACCGCCACTGGAGCCGACACCATTGTAACCGCTGCTACCACCACTACCACCATAATTTCCACCTGTATTGTGTGTATTTGATTGGTCACAGCTTTCGTTCAACATTAATTGATGACATTTTGTGGCTAAATAACGGAAAACGGATGCCACATTAACATCTTCCTTAACGGATGTTCGTATTAAGCGGCAATTTAAATTACGCGCTAATGTTTCCACTTCATCAGCGGTCACAATCGATTGTTCGATAAGATCAATTTTATTTTGTACAATCACTGTTGGTATTTCGTTACATTCATTCTCAACTTTACGTTTCCAATCTCTAATTGCCTCAAAGGAGGCACGATCTGTTGTACTAAATGTTAGGACACATGCTTGCGCGCCACGATAATAAGCTTTGGTAATAGCGTCAAATTCCTCTTGACCAGCCGTGTCCCACAACATTATACGTACATCTTCACCATCGATTTCGATTTGTCGCTCTAGAAAATCAACACCAATAGTTTTCTTATAATCCTTGGTAAAAATTCCTTTGCAGTATCGTTGAATCATAGAGGATTTTCCTACACCGCCATTACCAACAATCACCACCTTTATGGCGATTTCGATATCGTCCTCGCGCATTATGTCATATGGGTTAGAGGGAGCCGTTGTTGTTGTGTTTTTCGACTTCTGTTATTGGATATGAATTACAATAATATTGTTTTAGGCTCGCTGATCAAACACCAAAGCGCAGCCTAATGTTTTCCGCTGTTTTTTCTTTACGATTTGCGATTACGAAAGCTGAATTAAAGCTTGCGAGTAGAAGTATGACTTTCGTGTTGACTTTGTTTCACACGTGGTGTCATCAACAATAGGTAACTGTTATTATTCGAATTCCATATGGTGTACGCCTAAAAGAAGCAATTATTTACGGTTATCTTTTTTTCATTTTGGCTATCACTGCAGAGTGTAATTGTTTAGACCCTTGAGCACTCGAAAGCAAAGTCTGTAACCTATTTAACCCTTTCACTGCCGTCCTATAAGTACCGGTCTGTCAAATATTAGGCAAATTTTTTAAGATAGCTATAGTACCCAACTTTGCAAAATACACTTTGGGCTCATTCCATTTCAAGACACCCGGTCCACGCAGGACATGATTTTTGATTTTGATGAAATTTTAATATGTTGTTCTTTGGTCAAAATAATGAAACACGTGTTTGTTTTTTTGCCTAAAAAAATCTTTTTTCGGATTTATCGGCAACTGAATTCTATAAAATGCAATCGATATTTTATTCAGCTATTTTTTCAACTGTCAATAACTTTGTCAAAAATTAACCAATTCTCATGATTTTTTCATTGAAATGTTCGCTATTACTTTTAATTTTATTTAAATTTATAAACAATTGTTTTTGTTTTTATCGGCCTATTGATAAATGATTCAAGGTTCGATTCGAGCTCAAGGCCAGAACCATAATTTTTTTCTAATGATAATTATTGTTATTTTTTTAATTTTTCCAAATTTGAAAAATTGTATTTTGTTTTTGGAATAGTAAGTAGAAAATTTATCAGACAACCTACCATAGCTGCGCAGATAGATCCATTTCGAAGGGTGCAAAGCCTTCATCATCAGTACCGTTTAGGCACGTTGCGCTAACCATTTAGCTATACAGCGGTGGTTTGTTTGACTGACAAATCGCTACTTCTATTCCTTCTTACCAACTATATTTATTCAGTGTTGCGCCATCTGTAGCAAATCACTGATAATGCTGGATGTGTTTATTGTCAATTACTTTGTTTGACATTCCCAAGTGCTCATGGTTTATTAACAATTGTTTTTGTTTAAATATATTGATGCAATACATATCAGCATACAACGAGATCAATGCCAAATGCTTAAAATTAATAAAAATATCACATTTATTATTGACATTTGTTGTTATTTTTCAGAATTAAAGTGACATTCATTTGTTGTTATTTTTCAGAAGTAAAGTGATTTTGTAGTAAATCGGCGGCATATTTGGGCATCATTTGCCGCCTTTTTACTACAAAATCACTGTAATTCTGAAAAATAACAACAAATGAATGTTTTCAATAATAAATGTGATATTTTTATTAATTTTGAGCATTTGGCATTGATCTCGTTGTATGCTGATATGTATTGCATCAATATATGGCGAAAAAAAGTTTAACATTCAAAAAAATCATATTTTGGAAACAACGAATTTCGGCTAATGGGTATTTAGCCAAGTTGAAATATATGCTGTTTACTCAGTATAGAAAAAGATTAGGCAAAAAAAATAAGCTTTTTATTAAATATTAATTTTTGAAAAAACGTCATAAATTTTTACTAAATACTAAATAATTTTTTTTAAAACTATATGCTATTGTTTATAAATTTAAAAAAAATTGAAAGACATAGCGAACATGTCAAAGAAAAAATTATGAGAATCGGTTAATTTTTGACAAAGTTATTGACAGTTGAAGAAACAGGTGAATAAAACATCGATTGCAAATTATGTAATTCATTATTTCATTATATTGAACAAAGAACAACATATTAAAATTTCATCAAAATTAAAAATCATGGCCTGCGCGGACCGGGTGTCTTGAAATGGAATGAGCCTTTGGAAAAAAAAATCGAATGTCCTTACAAAATAGATTTTGTCCTGGCATAATATGTCCCACTGGTGTTCTTACAAGCCTTGGTTGGTCCTCATTAGCTCATTAGTCCATCGGTATTATTTATTTAAATATTATGAATGTTGTCCCATTTTTGCACACCAATGAGATAATATATCCCATTTTTGTGACCTTAACCATATCGATGGAATATAGAATCCCAAATTAAGGGCCAATTAAACTTCCTTAACCCTAACGCCATAGTCGTAACCACACCCATATCCATAACCATCTCCAATGTGATCGATTAATGGTGCCTTAACCTAAGTTCGTGAAAATTTCATAAAAATGAAGAAAACGCAAAAAATGGCAAACATATTCTACAAAAACTAAGTCTCTTAGTCATAACGAACGTATCCAAAGCAATGAATAAAATCTACAAACAGTTAATAAATTCACGAACTCAAATATTTTTAGGTTATGGATATGGCGTAAAACCAAAAACCAATTGGTTGGCTATGGTATGGTTATGGCGTTACCTTTATGGTAAGGCTCCATTAATCGACTACATTGATTTCCCTAAGGTTGGTTCGATCAGCTGTTTTATCTGGTTATGGATAAGTCACCATCAATTGGCCCTTTAACTCTGGAAACATATATTTTCACTCGTAAATGAACGCACTTTTCAAAAACACGGTCACATTGCACAAGAGAAGTTGTAATAAAAAAATGTGAAAAAATGTATAGGCTCATTGAACTAACCTAAAACAGCTGATCGTGATAGGAAAATACTCATAAGAACATAAGAGACGCTTGCTTATTCAAATAGGGCATGAAATGCATTTTATTTATATTGTGATGCACAATTATTAAATTACTATTTGATCTCTCCCGTTCGATATGTGCTTGTAGATAGTAATAAATCCACCACTGAACTTGACAGCACAGTTCCACATTTATAAAACAATTGACCTAGCTCAAAAAAAATTACAAAATACTACTAGGCTACTAAGTACTCAACAAGGCACACTGAAGGAAGCTGCAAGTCTATTAAAACATCGCGCTCAGAGTTGCCACGGGATGTCCTCTTATATCGCTAGAACATCATTTATACAGTGATGCGGGAATACTCCCGATAAAGGAAAGAAGCGACATGCTGAACAAAAAATTTCTGTTAAATACTCAAAAAACTTTCCATCCTAAAAGACATCTTATTGAACAGGCCTCGTCCTCCGGGCACAAAATGAGCATAAACAGGCCTTCAACCTCATCCCAGATGAGTCGGCAAAGTCTTATGCCGATAAATTCTCGGCGAAACCCGGTCTCAGAGTGTAATACACTAAACTCGCAGTTGAGGAAAATCAACTTTCCAGGAAGACGCGCGAAACTCTGGCACAACTTCGATCTGGATACTGTAATAGGTTTAATCCTTAATTATCCAGAATCAAACACGACATAGCGAGTGAGGAGTGGGGAAGAGGACTCATTTGGGGCAGGGACCGGTTAACTTGTTCACGGATGGGTCAAAGTTGGTCGGAAAGGTTGGTGGGGGGTCTTTTGTCAAGAGCTAAAAGTAAGCCGCAAGTTTAAGTTGGCTGATCACTGCAGTGTCTTCCAAGCGGAAGTTGCTGCGATTAAGGATGCGGTGGATGAAATGCTATCCAATGCTACTACGGTTGGAAAATTTAACATTTACTCTGATAGCCAAGCGCCTATCAAAGCCTTGAGTTCAACTACAGTGCGATCGGGGGTGGTCTGGGAGTTCCTGACCTCACTTGCGATTGCATCGAACTATTTTATTTATTTTTTTTGATATCCCGGGCAACTCGAATTAGCTCAGCAAACGTTGGGCGGACACCACCTCTTGCAGGGTAGCAAGATCTTTCTGGCCGGAAGTGGTTGGCAGGAGGTCTACCGAAATAATTGGGTTCACTAAGGCTCACCTATCAATGGTCATTGGGGTTTTGACAGGGCACTGCCCCATGGGAATCCATGCGTACCGCCCTGTCAAAAAAAAGATGAGGTGGAATCATCAAATCACTTTATGCTTGATTGCCCAGCTCTTGCCAGAACTAGGCGAAAGTACTTCGGTCGCGACTCACATGGATGTACGGAGAATTTATCTAAGGTTGATATCGGTCTGATTCGGAACTTTTATCGTTTCTACGCAACGATTCTCTAAGTAGCTATTGCTACGTCACCGTTATTTTATTGTATGTGGTATCACAACGGATCTTCATGTTGTTCAAGTGAGCTTCCCCTATCAGAGCAGCTACCACCTCACCTAACCTAACCCCGATATATGCAATATATGTCCTGCATGTAATCGGTCTCCACCTGACACCAATCATCTTATCAATTGAAATGTGGAACCAGCGCCTCTAACACCCATGTCTCTTTGATCCAACCCTATGAAAAGTGCACGCTTATTTGAACTTCAGTTAATTCTATAATCGATCACTTTGTGAGTGGTCGCACCTACTGGATGTGGCGAATCACTGTTACAAGAGGAAGAAGATAAACTTGTAAGACGCAACGCAAGCTATTTGTATTCAGTTATAATTACACCATATCAATTAAAAAATTAACTTTTTCGGGCTTATAATGGTAAATCACAGATATTATGCATATCATTTCAATATTTATCAAATTTGCACATGTTTCTATCAGTCCCGTTAGTCAGCTTTTCCTTTTATCAATGTTAATATGTGAATATTTTATTTTATTTATTTTTGGGTTTCTTCAATTTTTTATTAACGCAAAGCAATAATTTTTCATTCACTTTCTATTAAATGATTTCTCTGCACTTTCAACTTCACCAAAGTGCCAACAACAACAACAACATGATAAATGCCTACAAACATACATACTTAGATAAAAAAATAACCAATAATTTAAAATAACTAATAACCAACACGGAATGCCACCAAAAACTTGTTGGTGATCAGCGGCAACAACAAGAATATCAAAAGTTTTCCATTAGCCTTGCGGCAAATCGTAAGGCCTCCCAATTTCGCTTAATAGTAACTGACTGTTGAAACACTCGAAGCTATGCTCCGCCGCCACCGATGGATATTTAGTTATTAGCGTTCACTAACTGCTAGCATACCGGCTAATGAATGCATTGACCATGTTAGATGGAATATCTTACACCGGATTTTCGTTAACTATTTGGGCAGCTTCGATCATGCAACAACTAAAACAACCGGTTGGTGTCTAATGTTTCCACTACGCATTTCGTTTATAAGACACCCTTAATTTTAAAAAGCTGTAACTGAAAATTTTAATTTTTCTCTAGATTTTAAGACGTATAAAATAAGTGCTACTAAGACTATGCTTGAAGTAAGAGAATACTCAAGAGGACGAAAAAGACCGCAGCTAGTAGTTGAAATGAGACTCTTCGAAAAAATTAGATTTAGTTTGCCAAGTTATGAAAAAAAAATTAAATGTTTAAATATATCTCTTTACTTATTGATGTTAAAGAAAAATTACAAAGTTTACAAACGGCGATGGTTACTAGGATACAGATATTAATATTGATAAAATAGTGAACAGCGGAAGTACGGCTTATAAAAGCAATGCTATAAACCCAATATTGCTAAGCTTTTGGAGTGCGCTATAATTATTTCACGCAATTAGAATTAAAAAGCATATAGAATAAGTATGTACCTAAATTGTGAATAAAGTAATAGCAACAAAAAAAAAAAATAAAAAAAAATTTTTAAGTTAAACGGTTGACGCGTCCAACGCTTTTATTTAATTGTCTGATCAACGCCCTAGATTGATGAAGAGTGTGATGACTAGTACCTAGGACCTACCTAATTATTTTCTAGATTTTAGTATTATTATTACTTCATGGAAGTATTGTTTTCAATAAAACCGTTTAACTTAAAATTTTTTTTAAATTATTTTATTTTCAAGTTTTTAGTCTTTATTTAATTGCCTATTATTTCTCAATCTATTTAGTTCATTTAGTGACTCATTACTGCAAGGACTTTCCTAACAATTTGTTGCAATCTAATTCCTTAATACATAATCGTTCCAAAGACTTTACTCGACTCTGTGCCACGAATGCTTGTCCCTCTTCCAAGTCCAAGATATTTTGATGTCACTTCTACCGGACTGTATGTAATATTTGTTCCAAATATGAGCCAAATCGGACAGGTCGCTTTCTATTCATGTATGTATTATGTGTTCCAAATATGAACCAAATCGGGCCACAAATACGACTTTTTTGAATACCTCGATCTTTGCGCCACCTAGCGGCGATTTTTTCCATAGGTCGCTTTCTATTCTCGTATGTATTACGTGTGCCGAATATGAACCAACTCGGAACACAAATACGATTTTTGTGAATATCTCGATCCATGCGCCACCTAGCGGCGATTTTTTTCTTATTATTGCATTGTCATCGGGTTCTGAACTATATTCCAAGTTTCAAGCTTGTAGCTTATCGGGAAGTTACTTAAATTTCAATTACAAAATTCGTGCCAGCCATCCAACCAGCCAGCCTGTCAAGTCAACCTAAATAAAACCGTTTAATAACAAGTAAGGAAGGCTAAGTTCGGGTGTAACCGAACATTACATACTCAGCTGAGAGCTATGGAGACAAAATAAGGGAAAATTACCATGTAGGAAAATGAACCTAGGGAAACCCTGAAATGTGTTTGTATGACATGTGTATCAAATGGAAGGTATTAAGGAGTATTCTAAAAGGGAGTAGGCCATAGTTCTATGGGTGGACGCCATTTAGGGATATCGCCATAAAGGTGGACCAGGGCTGACTCTAGAATTTGTTTGTACGATATGGGAATCAAATGAAGGGTGTTAATGAGTATTTTAAAGGGGAGTGGGCCTTAGTTCTATAGGTGGACGCCTTTTCGAGATATCGCCATAAAGGTGGACCAGGGGTGCCTCTAGAATGCGTTTGTACAATATGGGTATCAAACGAAAAGTGTTAATTAGTATTTTAAAAGGGAGTGGTGGAAGTTGTATATGTGAAGGCGTTTTCGAGATATTGACCAAAATGTGGACCAGGGTGACCCAGAACATCATCTGTCGGGTACTGCTAATTTATTTATATATGTAATACCAGGAACAGTATTCCTGCCAAGATTCCAAGGGCTTTTGATTTCGCCCTGCATAACCTTTTCATTTTCTTCCACACCCATTTTACAAAGTTTGGCATTTTTTTCATTTTTCGTAACTTTCGATATCGAAAAAGTGGGCGTGGTCATAGTCGGATTTCGGCCATTTTTTACACCAATACAAAGTGAGTTCAGATAAGTACGTGAACTGAGTTTAGTAAAGATATATCAAGCTTTGCTCAAGTTATCGTGATAACGGCCGAGCGGAAGGACAGACGGTCGACTGTGTATAAAAACTGGGCATGGCTTCAACCGATTTGGCCCTTTTTCACAGAAAACAGTTATCGTCCTAGAATCTAAGCCCCTACCAAATTTCAAAAGGATTGGTACGTTTGTGTTCGACTTATGGCATTAAAAGTATACCAGACAAATTAAATGAAAAAGGGCGGAGCCACGCCCATTTTGAAATTTTATTTTATTTTTGTATTTTATTGCACCATATCATTACTGGAGTCGAATGTTGACATAATTTACTTATATACTGTAAAGATATTAAATTTTTTGTTAAAATTTGAGTTTAGAATTTTTTTTTTTAAGTGGGCGTGGTCGTTCACCTATTTTGTAATTTTTATTAAGCATACATATAGTAATAGGAGTAACGTTCCTGCCAAATTTCATCATGATATCTTCAACGACTGCCAAATTACAGCTTGCAAAACTTTTAAATTACCTTCTTTTAAAAGTGGGCGGTGCCACACCCATCGTCCACAATTTTACTAATTTTCTATTTTGCGTCATAATTTCAACTCACCTACTAAGTTTCATCGCTTTATCCGTCTTTAGTAATGAGTATTTAGTTCATTTAGTGACTCATTACTGCAAGGACTTTCCTAACAATTTGTTGCAATCTAATTCCTTAATACATAATCGTTCCAAAGACTTTACTCGACTCTGTGCCACGAATGCTTGTCCCTCTTCCAAGTCCAAGATATTTTGATGTCATTTCTACCGGACTGTATGTAATATTTGTTCCAAATATGAGCCAAATCGGACAGGTCGCTTTCTATTCATGTATGTATTATGTGTTCCAAATATGAACCAAATCGGGCCACAAATACGACTTTTTTGAATATCTCGATCTTTGCGCCACCTAGCGGCGATTTTTTCCATAGGTCGCTTTCTATTCTCGTATGTATTACGTGTGCCGAATATGAACCAACTCGGAACACAAATACGATTTTTGTGAATATCTCGATCCTTGCGACACCTAGCGGCGATTTTTTCCATAGGTCGCTTTCTATTCTCGTATGTATTATGTGTGCCGAATATGAACCAAATCGGACCACAAATACGATTTTTGTGAATATCTCGATCCATGCGCCACCTAGCGGCGATTTTTTTCTTATTATTGCATTGTCATCGGGTTCTGAACTATATTCCAAGTTTCAAGCTTGTAGCTTATCGGGAAGTTACTTAAATTTCAATTACAAAATTCGTGCCAGCCATCCAACCAGCCAGCCTGTCAAGTCAACCTAAATAAAACCGTTTAATAACAAGTAAGGAAGGCTAAGTTCGGGTGTAACCGAACATTACATACTCAGCTGAGAGCTATGGAGACAAAATAAGGGAAAATTACCATGTAGGAAAATGAACCTAGGGAAACCCTGAAATGTGTTTGTATGACATGTGTATCAAATGGAAGGTATTAAGGAGTATTCTAAAAGGGAGTAGGCCATAGTTCTATGGGTGGACGCCATTTAGGGATATCGCCATAAAGGTGGACCAGGGCTGACTCTAGAATTTGTTTGTACGATATGGGAATCAAATGAAGGGTGTTAATGAGTATTTTAAAGGGGAGTGGGCCTTAGTTCTATAGGTGGACGCCTTTTCGAGATATCGCCATAAAGGTGGACCAGGGGTGCCTCTAGAATGCGTTTGTACAATATGGGTATCAAACGAAAAGTGTTAATTAGTATTTTAAAAGGGAGTGGTGGAAGTTGTATATGTGAAGGCGTTTTCGAGATATTGACCAAAATGTGGACCAGGGTGACCCAGAACATCATCTGTCGGGTACTGCTAATTTATTTATATATGTAATACCAGGAACAGTATTCCTGCCAAGATTCCAAGGGCTTTTGATTTCGCCCTGCATAACCTTTTCATTTTCTTCCACACCCATTTTACAAAGTTTGGCATTTTTTTCATTTTTCGTAACTTTCGATATCGAAAAAGTGGGCGTGGTCATAGTCGGATTTCGGCCATTTTTTACACCAATACAAAGTGAGTTCAGATAAGTACGTGAACTGAGTTTAGTAAAGATATATCGAGCTTTGCTCAAGTTATCGTGATAACGGCCGAGCGGAAGGACAGACGGTCGACTGTGTATAAACACTGGGCATGGCTTCAACCGATTTGGCCCTTTTTCACAGAAAACAGTTATCGTCCTAGAATCTAAGCCCCTACCAAATTTCAAAAGGATTGGTACGTTTGTGTTCGACTTATGGCATTAAAAGTATACCAGACAAATTAAATGAAAAAGGGCGGAGCCACGCCCATTTTGAAATTTTATTTTATTTTTGTATTTTATTGCACCATATCATTACTGGAGTCGAATGTTGACATAATTTACTTATATACTGTAAAGATATTAAATTTTTTGTTAAAATTTGAGTTTAGAATTTTTTTTTTTTAAGTGGGCGTGGTCGTTCACCTATTTTGTAATTTTTATTAAGCATACATATAGTAATAGGAGTAACGTTCCTGCCAAATTTCATCATGATATCTTCAACGACTGCCAAATTACAGCTTGCAAAACTTTTAAATTACCTTCTTTTAAAAGTGGGCGGTGCCACACCCATCGTCCACAATTTTACTAATTTTCTATTTTGCGTCATAATTTCAACTCACCTACTAAGTTTCATCGCTTTATCCGTCTTTAGTAATGAATTATCGCACTTTTTCGGTTTTTCGAAATTTTCGATATCGAAAAAGTGGGCGTGGTTATAGTCCGATATCGTTCATTTTAAATAACGATCTGAGCTGAGTTCCCAGGAAACTACATACCAAATTCCATCAAGATACCTCAAAATTTACTCAAGTTATCGTGTTAATGGACAGACGGATGGACGGACAGAGGGACGGACATGGCCCAATCAAAGTTTTTTTCGATACTGATGATTTTGATATATGGAAGTCTATATCTATCTCGATTCCTTTATACCTGTACAACCAACCGTTATCCAATCAAAGTTAATATACTCTGTGAGCTCTGCTCAACTGAGTATAAAAAGGCAACACTTAGAGACTGAGTGGATAAAGGATCTGCCTTTACGCTAGATGAATTTCATATCAAAACCTATAAAAAAGGCACATTTTGAACCCGACCCTCTCAGATTTTGGAGAAATTTTGCATAGAGGTACACTTTACCTATACAAATACCACCTCGCTTTTAGAAATTGCATTTTTGAAAAAAATGGCAAGGTGTCAAAGTTGTGAAAAATGCGTGAAAAATTACGGTAATAGGTACTTTTGAGCTGTGATAACTACGGAATGGCTCAACCGATTTCAAAGATCTTGTTACCATTGGAAAGGTATTCAGATCGGCTTTCAAAAACATATACTGTAAAAATTTTTCAAAAATTAATTTATTAAAATTTTTCAAAAATTAATATATAGAGAAAAAATCAAGAGAAACATTTACTTAAAATTAAAAAAAAAAAAACGCCATCTTAGGCTTTGGATATGTTATATATATTTTATTTTATACGGGTTGGCCTTTTAAGTTTTTTGAAGAAGTGAAATTCAGGAACATGTCCTTGTAACCATCGCCGTTTGTAAACTTTGTACAACAATTGTATAAAGCAATATGAGCATGTATCGCTAATTAAACACAGATATATCTTTTTACAATAAAAAGTGCGATATGCAAATGGATATACATACAGTAGGGTGTCCGTCATTTCCAAAAATTCGTTTGCTGCAATTGTTTGTACTAAAAAAAGAGTCCAATCAAAGAATAGGTTACGTTGAACTAGCTGGAGCTTGAAGATCTCACATAGACTGAATGAGATCATAATGTTACCAACAGTTTGTTTAACGATCAAACTGAAAACGCCTATCAAAAACCATGACCTATTTAATAAATTACCTCCGTCCTTTTGGGAAACACAAGAAGCTCTCCCGGACCTTTTATGCCACTTGCTGCTTCTAGATTTGGCAGCTGTGTCACTCCTTATAATTGAAGTCTTAGCCTGGCAAGCGCAGGGTACGAGTATAAAACGTACTCGATCGTTTCCTCCGCCAACACGCACTTCCTACATCTGCTATCAGTGACCAAACCTAATTTAAAAGCATGTGACACCAGAGGGCAGTGTCCAGTCGGAATACCCGACATGAGTCTACAATCCTGTTCTTTTTAATGATAGAAGTAATTTTATTAGTCTAAGGTTGTAAGACCTACACATGATCTTCAACACTTTACAGCACCGTGCTTGTGTCCACGCCTTTCCCGCTTGCACGATTATGTGTAACTCTCGCCTTCTCTTATTCTCGGCCAATATTATTGGGATGTTTACGAAGCAAGCATCGTAGGATGTACCCTTTTTAGCTAGCTCATTCCATTTGTCATTCCCAGCCGTTCCCATATGTTTCTCCCTATCTCGAATCTTTCCAGGGTTTGCTTACACGCTAACTCACTTTTCGATGCTGTGCTATGCGAGATGATTGCCTTAATTTTTGCTTGGCTGTCAATATAATAGTTGACGCGGCTCCAGTATCGTGATTGCGAGTGCCTGGGCATCTGATTTACGGTTGGCCACCAATAGGGAAAAGTTTAAGATTTCAAGAATCATCAAACATTAAGATGTTCCAGAAGAGTCGCCCCGCGAATGTGGTGCAGCAAAAGTTCTGAGTATCTATCTGTTACTATAAGCATCTCGTTTAAAGTTCACCTGCTTATGCAGATGTCAGAGTCACAAAAAAACCAAATTTGTAGAAATCGACGAAAAAGAGCTCACTGTCAATAGAAAAAACGCTCAGTCAAAGCAATTAATGGTAAGTAATTCTGCAAGATAAACACAATGCAAATATACTGGAATCATGCTGACAGCAAGCCCTAATGAAAAAGAAGGTTAAGAAAACCTTCACAGCGCTGTATACATGTAAAAGACTGCTGCAGTGCTGGTGGAGCCCATTTCCCCGTTACCAAAACCTCAATCCTTACGTTTACGTCCACCTTTAGTTTCATCTGATCTTCTTTCACCCCTACCCAAGCAGCGCAGTCCTTATTTGTGCAATAAAAAGGGAGCGATCCTACAGTATTGACACAATAATGTGAAAAAAACTTGGTGTATTTAACTTACGTTTGCTTTATCACCATATACATAAGTAGATGGCTATTCCCAGCGAATGGTTGCTACCTGCAATACTTTCTTTTAAGCTTTAGTTAAGCTCCTTTTTCAACTTTGTAGTAGATATTTATAAAGATACATTCGTATGTGTGTTGGTGTAATAGACTGATTAAACAAACAAGTTTTACACATAATTACATAATTACAATACGTGGCCTCATCTATGTATTACGCGTGCGAAACGGCGCGTGTCAAACACAAAGTCAGCAAGCCAACGACAAAACCGTTAATAACGCCAACATAACTTAAGCCAAAGAAAAAGAGCATACAAAGAGATTAGAATAAAAGTAGTTTCATACAAATATTCAATAGAAAATTAGAGTGTCATTTATTTCCCCTTTTGCCTTATGACTTATTGAAATTAATGAAGGGAGGAAAGATGCGGACAAGGACGCAAAGGAAGAAGGAAGGGGGTGGAAGAGGCAGAGTGAGAGGGAGAAGAACAGGGATCTGGAAAAGATGAGAGGGATATGAATAAGGATAGGGAGGTTAGAGGTAGAAGTAAAGGAAGAGTGAGAGGGAGAGGTAAATCTACCTTTCTGAGAGACAATCCTACTAAAAACTAAGGTAGCTAATGAAAAAATTAAGTCTTGCTAGTAGTTATTATAGTGGGCAATGAACCTAGCGAGGTGATGCGACAGAGATAACCCGTCTGGAGCTTTCGTGGCTCTTGGTGTCGCAGCAACACTGGCACAGTGAAGCCAATAATAGCTGGAGTCCATTTCAGTACTGAAGAATTTCAAGAAGTCTGTTACCTACATTCGGCAAAAACCCATATGTGGTCATTCAAACCGAAGTAGACCTCCTAAGCTCTTTTTGCATAATCTACAATATTACTGACTTGCTGATTACTCAAGCTCAAGACTTCTTAATAATAATAAGTATAAATTTAGCACACCATTAAAACAAACAAACATAGACTTGATTGGCGCTTAACCGTTTAAGTGATTATGGCCGTCGAACAATACGCACCAATCGCTTTTTCATTAGGCCTGCTGGTGCCAATAATACAGTGGTGACTATTAGAAGTTCTATACATAAATGTGCTGCTACTAAATAAATGCACAACAACAATAAAGCAAGCAGCCACTCTTGTGTACATGAACACATCAAAGCAAGGCGAATTCAGTAGAGGTGGTGTTATCCCAACAGCTGATTGCTACTTCTTGATAATTTTCCATACAAAGCCTTGTACAACAATATGTCAGTTAATCGAAATCAATGAAAATGTCCTTTTGACTTGACATTCTTCTGCACGGCGAATTGGTTGAATTCGCTTTGCCACTACCTGGTATGGATTCGCCTTGCATCAAAGTAAGCCATTTACACACATACACAGAAGGCGACGAAGAATATTTCACACACATAACCAACAGCTTAAAGCAAAGAAATTATCTCACATACACATATGTAGTCATAAGCTAAGAGCAGAAGTTGTTACTCACGCATATAGCTAAATTACCAAGCAGGAGATACAACTGTTCTAGAAGGTGAAACGTCTAGACATTAGGAGAAATCTGCGAAAGAGGCAACAGAGAGTATAAAAGCAGCGCAAACTAGGGAATAACTAATCAGTTTGATTTAAACACGCTATTAGCGAAGTACGTGAGTATTGTAATTTTACTACTCCCAAAGTAGTCTAAATAAAGACCATTTTGCCATACTGAATATTGCAGTTATTTATTCGAAAGTTCAGCGATTCGAACGTTAACAGAATGTGCATACGATTTATGAGACGAATAGGGCGCAGCAACGCTAATTAGTGAAGACTCACCAAACCAAACAAATCACAAACACCATTTTTTGCTGGGAATTTTTCTGTTATTACAAAGATTTTCCAACAATTGTGTGAACGCTGTGGTTCGTACATGATTCGGAAGCACCCAACATGCGCTTTAATTAATTGTGTAGTATATTAATCAAGTGTCACATGTCAGTTTGATCTACTTTTCATAGTTAGCCGAGTTAATTTTTAAACCTCGGCAGCACATCAGTTTTTGCTGCTAAGCTTTGTGATCTAGCGCATAGGTACATTAACTGTCTTGGCAGGAGATATCGTCAGGAATTTCAACTACGCCAATATGATACCGAAAATCTTCTAAAGCTTCAAATCATGCGCTGTTGTAAGCACACCGCAGATGAAAAGATCCAGCTTCCATCAAAAATTTAACCACAACGCAATAAGATCAGATCTGAAGAAAAGATAACAGAAACTCGGCCCAAACGCGAATTCAACCTGAAATCGGTCTATTTCTGCTAATTTTATTTCATTGAGTATTACTTGTGACTCAATACAATGACGTCAGAATTAAATTATAAAATTTTTTGTTGTTATATCGACCTACAGATTTGTAAGATCGCGGGTTCGAATCGAGCTCAAGGCCTAACAATAATTTTTTATCATTATTATTGTTATGATAAATTTTTTCTAAATTGAAAAATTTTTTAAATTAGAATAGAAGAAAGGAAAAATTTAGACAACTACCAAAGCTCGTTGTATAGATCCATTTCGGGAACTGCTAAATTCCTTCATCGGCAACGTTTAGGCGCCGCTGCTATAACCATTCAGCCATCACAGCGGTTTTTTGTTTGTCTTCATTAATCCTACTTCTATTCTGTTTCGTGCCATGGTTCAATTATATGGTTGGCTCATCTGTAAAGCAACAAAATATGTCTGTTCAAATTGTCAAAATCTGTGTATTGGTGTTGGTGCGAATGGTATGTAATGGAAACATAAAACTTAGCAGTTTTTGTATGTGTAAGAAAATGTTGCCAATGTGTTGGTTTCATTTTGAGTTTGCCATCTCCTTTTGACAATCTCTTCGGACATGCAATGAAATAAATAAAATCAGCTGATGAGATGAGCCAACCATATAATTGAACCATGGGTTTGTGCCAATTGATATTCACAACACTGCGACATCTGTTGCAGAATGGATGTGAAAATTGGACTTGTTAGATGGCAATGCTGCCATAGTGTCATATTTTATTGACACTTTTCCCCGTGCTCTGGGATGTATTAACAATTTTTTGTTGTTATATCGGCCTACTGATTTCTAAGATCGCGGTTTCGAATCGATCTCAATTAAGGAAGACAAACAAAAAACCGCTGTGATGGCTGAATGGTTATAGCAGCGGCGACTAAACGTTGCCGATGAAGGAATTTAGCTGTTCCCGAAATGGATCTATACAACGAGCTTTGGCAGTTGTCTAAATTTTTTCTTTCTTCTATTCTAATTTAAAAATTTTTTCAATTAAGAAAAAATATATTATAACAATAATAATGATAAAATAATTATTGTTAGGCCTTGAGCTCGATTCAAACTCGCGATCTTACAAATCAGTAGGCCGATATAACAACAAAAATTGTTAATACATCCCAGAGCACGGGGAAAAAGTGTCAATAAAATATGACACTATGGCATCATCGCCATAAACAAAGTCCAATTTTCACAACTATTCTGTAACAGATGTCGCAGTGCTGTGAATATCAATTGGCAAGAACCAGAATTGAAGTAGGATTAATGAAGACAAACAAAAAACCGCTGTGATGGCTGAATGGTTATAGCAGCGGCGCCTAAACGTTGCCGATAAAGGAATTTAGCTGTTCCCTAAATGGATCTATACAACGAGCTTTGGCAGTTGTCTAAATTTTTTCTTTCTTCTATTCTAATTTAAAAATTTTTTCAATTAAGAAAAAATTTATCATAACAATAATAATGATAAAAAATTATTGTTAGGCCTTGAGCTCGATTCGAACCCGCGATCTTAAATTATAAAATCTGAAAAAATTTGAATTTCGATTTTTTATTTTCCAAATGTCCCGTGAAACTTTAAAACAGGTATGCTTAACCAACGAAACGATATCATTTCGTTACGATAATCAACGTTAATAAACGAAACGAAGTCATTTCGTTTCGTTTATTAACGTTAAGATCGTCAAATTAACGAAATGATTTCGTTTCGTTTTCTGCCATATCAAAACGAAATCAAATCGTTTATGTTGATTATTAATTTCAAACTATGCTGGCAAAGCTGATTGATGGCGGAGTCATTAAAGGTGAAAGCATTAGCCAAGCTGATTGCAACTTTTCTCATGAATTTTGACAGTACAAACATTTCTCAGAGTATTTTTGACATTACCACCAACGAATTACACAAACAAATTACATAGAGTTTGTGTGTGTATGTGCGCTCGTTGTTGCCACCTTACGGCTTCACCATGGCTATAGCATTGCCAGCACAATTCAAACATAAAGTATCACGTTTTTGTTAACGTTTTTAACGTTAACGAAAGCTTTTCGGTTCGGTTAAAAACGAGATACAATTTATCTTGATAATTTCTTTATCGATAATATTTCGAAGTGTTTCAACGGAAACGGTGGAAATTTTTTGATAAACGATTAGCTTAACGTTAAGGTGCATCCCTGCTTTAAAATATCCTGGAATTAAGGGGCAAATTTAAGAATTACCCCGTAAACCTGAAAAAAAGTCTGTCAGTTTTCACCCCTATTATGGTTGTCAATAGTGAGAAAATTAGTGTCGATGCTCATGACTTGGTATCGGCGTTGTCAAAGAACTATTGATGGGTGTTGATGCTTTTTTGTTATCGGCCATGGCGGAACGATACAAGGTGGCAGCATGGTGACATACGTACAAACATAAATGAAATTTCCATGTACTTTATTTTTGTAAATTCGATGGACAAATGTCAAAATCGTACTGCGCCGGAAGTTGGTGTATCAAATCAAAAACAAAGGTTATAATCAGCTGTTCGATGCGGCCACCTTGTATCGTTCCGCCATGGTATCGGCTAAAACAATATTGAAGTTGTGTTGACGAGCCGTGGCACAAAATTTGTCAACATATAGTTTTTGGTGGCTATTAAAAATTGGTAAAATAAGCTTTATTTATTCTTAAATACTATATAAAATTTTCCCCTCCATAATCTGTAATTATGAACAAATTTTAGATATGCGGTTTTTTCATAGACAAATTTCCGTCTCGGGTAATCCCTTATTGGAAGCACAAAATAAAGGAGAAACGTAAAAATTTGTCAGAAAATAACCTAGTTTCCAAAGATGGCGCATTTGTAAACGAATAGATTATCTATTGACGATTTATTTTAGATTAAGGCATGTCTATACGTGGTCTAAGATGCCGATAAAGCTCTTCTCAACAAGTCCGAAACTATTTGCTCCTGGTAAAGTTACCTCTGTCGTGGTTTTACTTCAACCCCTGAGCGAGCTCGAGTTAACTTTAAAACAAAATTTTCCTAGACGTACACCTGTATGTTTACCCATCAAACTTCACTAGTACTTGGCACTCACGCCCTGTTTTATTCATTATAACAGAATAACCATAAATTACTGTAATCCTATGGGGCTGTTATCAAAAAAATAATAATTCAAAAGGGAATGTATTCCTTAGCAATTCGGGATTTGTTAGCTTCTGGAATATGAATGCCGAGATTTCGTCGTATATTCTTCATGATTGGTAGGGATTCGGTCGTATCTGGCCCATATATTTCGGAATTATTTATGTGGGGTTTATACCCTTGCAGAACATGCCTGAATATTTGAAACTGCTGCTCTAGACACATAGCAAATCGCATAAAAAATTAAAAAAACTACAGATGTATGTACATGTATATATCCAAATCCAATATGAGATACAGAAATAAGAAATAAATAAGCAACCATTCATTAAAGCTGTTTGCGAAAAGTCTACACCTCAGGCGACCGAGGCAACTGAGAGTATAAAAGCAGCGTAAGCCAAGGAATAATCAATCTGTTTGATTTTAACACGCTATAAGTTGAGTACGCAAATACACTGAATTGTGAAAATCTGCTACCAGAGTAGTGCTGTTAATAAAGAGCATTCTACACGGCCACCGTGGTGTGATGGTAGCGTGCTCCGCCTACCACACCGAAGATCCTGGGTTCACGCCCCGGGCAAAGCAACATCAAAATTTTAGAAATAAGGTTTTTCAGTTAGAAGAAAATTTTTCTAAGCGGCGTCGCCCCTCGGCAGTCTTTGGCAAGCACTCCGAGTGTATTTCTGCCATGAAAAACTTTTAGTGAAAACTCATCTGCCTTGCGATGACATTCGGAGTCGGCATAAAACAAGTAGGTCCCGAACGATAACAGGAGCCGCAGAAAGATCGAAATTTCAAAAAATTCGTTACAAAATGTACTTAACGGACGCAAGAGAACATTTCTGATCATTCGCGGTTTGGAATAAAAAAAACAGCAGACTTTGTTTTTGTTAGCTATCTTTAGTTTTACATTCTTCAAGCTAGTTTCATTACCACCTATGCGTAGATATGTATGTCCATATGTATTTGCGATGTTTTGTATGATATAAGCCGTTTGTTGTTATTATTATTTGTTGAAGACAAACTTTCTGGTTCGCCTCGTTGGCTTGTGCGTTGTTAGTGGTGGTTCCAGTTTAAATATATTTAGGTATATATTCCTGTTGGATTTTTTTATTCTTTCATTCACATTTATGTTTTATTTTTAATTTTCTATTACATATTCCTTCCCTACTACACATATGTAAATACATATATGTATGTATTAGGACATTCAATCCCGAAACATTTTTACCATTACTGGATTTCGAGCTGGGAACAATTGCACTCACGGGATCCCATCATTTTCATCACGGTCAAGACCAAAAATCTACCGAAGAACTTTTCACGCGACTAGTCCTAGAGCCATGCCTTCTTCTCTCAACATGTTCCATGATTCCGAGCAGATAAGGAATGTAGAGTGTAATTTATATCTTTATACAAAGCAGGAGTTCCATTTAGGGTGACCGTGAAATACGGACATGGTCCGGCTTTAAATCTTTCATCATCCACCGGATTTTTTATGGAATTTTCAGGCAACAAGTATTTGCATCTGCAGCTCCTCAGAGTAAAACAGTTCGGCCTACGGCCTCACTTTCTTTTTTTCTTGCATCACAATGAAACTCGTTGCTATACCCGTACTCAGCTGGTCCCTGTAGGCAGTGTATTTTCCGATGCCGCGCGACATTCCTCATTCTAGCGGACGTGTTGGAACACTAAAATATCCGAAGCGACGTTATGTTGTGATTGAGAAATTTTCTTTCACTGCGAAATCAAAAGGTGTCACTATGTGGAATTTCTTCATGCACGGAGTCTTGTACGTATTTTGGATGATATGAGGTGACTGTTCCAGTCGATACTTGAACATAGAGTGCCCACGTTTAGGACACTGGGATTATGCCTGCCATCAGTCATGACTTGGAGTGTTTGGTTTAATATTCCTCGATCAGAACACAACTAAGCAGCCTGGTGTATTTTTTATGGTACTGGAGATGTCCATATTTCGAGCCATGGCGAAGTTGAACAACCTCAAAGTAAGACCAAAATAGTATTTCCTTGTCAATGCTGGCCTTCCTCTTCCTGAGTAGATGTTGGAAGTCCTGATTCTACATTCCCTTTATGGAGGCTATGTCAGCCTTTGTATTCCAGAGGACACTAACCACGGGAAGATCTGTACCTCGATTTAAAATGATACCAAAGCTCCAAAAGCAATGCTCCTTTCAAATTTTATTAAAACTAGTCTGTTTTCGTACGGTATATCCCTGATGAATTTTCCCTGAGAAGCTTTTCATGGCAGAAATACACTCGGAGTGTTTGCCAAGTCACTGCTAAGTGGCGACCTCGCCTAGACAAACTTTTTTTAAGGTACCTTGATGCTGCTTTTCCTGGAACTCGCTACCACACCACGGCGGCCGCTTCCACTCTCTTGGAATGTAAAACATAAGCTATATCTCAGTTCATAACTTTTACACGAATCAACCAAATATTTCCGTAGTAGGTAGACTGACCATAACTTTAGCCTGCAGTTAAAGATAGTGACATACTAGACCACTTATCGATTCAGCAAGACCACGGTGCGTCCATTTTTGAACGGTTTTATTTAGCTTGACTTGACAGGCTGGTTGGTTGGCTGGCTGGCACAAATTTTGTAATTGAAATTTAAGTAACTTCCCGATAAGCTACAAGCTTGAAACTTGGAATATAGTTCAGAACCCGATGACAATGCAATAATACGGAAAAAATTGCCGCTACGTGGCGCAAGGATCGAGATATTCAAAAAAATCGTATTTGTGGTCCGATTTGGTCCATATTTGGAACACAATACATACAAGAATAGAAAGCGGCCTATAAAAAAATCGCCACCACACCACAATCGTATTTGTATTCCGATTTGGCTTATATTTGGAACACATAATTCATACATGAACAGAAAGCGACCTATGAAAAAATCGCCGCTAGGTGGCGCAAGGACCGAGATATTCAAAAAAATCGTATTTGTGTTCCGATTTGGCTCATATTTGGAACAAATATTACATACACTCAGAGAAAAATCGCATTTTAAAATCAAAAGTAAAATTTGTATTCTTCTCATGCACGTTTTAAACGAGGTCATTCTCGTTTTAAAAATGAAAATTTTCAAAACAAAGCAAAACATCTTTAAAATAAAAATGGGATTTTTAAAATAAAAATGCATTTTACATTTTAAAATGTTTTATATTTGATTTAAAAATGCTGCATTTTCAATTTCAATATGTTCGTATTTATTTTAAAAATGTCTTAAGCTTACAACTTTCCATACTTAAATCAAAAATGAAAACTTTGCTTTAAATATAAACATTTTTATTTTAAATATACGCATAGTTAAATTTGTGGCAAGAAGAAGCAGTTGGTTGAGTAAAGTAAATTTCGCGTACTTTCTTTTATATTTTGTGAACAAAATGACAGAATGACCTAAAAGAAATTACCAACATTGATTTTCTCCAAGCATGGCCCTAGTATTCTGACTCGCGGGCTCCTGAATTGGTAACATTGACATTACATATTTGGTGCACAGATTCTAAAAATACACATTACAGAAAAAACTTGATTTTAAGGTCATGTACCCTGACAAGGAAGATTGTTTGTATTCGAAATGAGAAATGTTTACCAACAAAATTCAACGATTTTATGAAACAAATCTTCACAACGATTCCTGCAAACAGCTCTTTTCTATTGCCAAAGCTTCAACGAACAAAGGTAAATACAAATGAAGGGTAACAAACCAACAACAGAAAACTACTAAATCAATCTATTTTCATTAAATCTTCAAAGATACGCAAGACTACATTCTGGCATTGCTGCTAAGTGGAGTTCTACCTCCTTCGTCGAGGCTTCCTGCCGAAAGCTAAGGAAAAAAGCTACAATAGCAGACTCGCAAGAAAGCTTTGTTTGAGATTAACTTCAATCAACGATTACGAAAGAAAAATTAATGAGTTGATAAGTATGTACAACTACTACAGCCTTTCATAATTGTCGAGGGAATAGATGAGGGTGATATATGTGGATTTTTTATATACTTTGATAAAACGTTGTATAGATTTCAATCCTTTTTTGAGTGCTTAGATATCTGCTTCAAAATGTTTCAAACTCTTTTCTAAAATATCCCGGGGCATGCAAGAATTCTTGGTTTTTTTGCAACACTTTTTTATGGAATTTATATAGAATATGTAATACTTTTGACCGTAAAACTGTAATATGTATAACCGAAATACATTATAAAGGAACTTATAAAAGCAATTATTATCTTTGTTCTGCTAATAATCTTGAACTGTTTAAAATTAAATCATTTTTGCATCAAAATAATAATATTTATGTTATGTGCTATCCTATATGTGTTAAAAGCTTTCTTATTTTTAAGTTAACTTTATTCATAATTTACTTTCTATTTCTAAGTTGTACTTTCTTCATAATTTAGTTAATTTTTATGCTATAGCTTATATTATAACAAAAGCTCTAGCAATGTTTATAAGGTTTAAAAAAGGTGAATATATGAATAATGGTGGATAAAAAAAATAAAATGTTGCATTATTAAAACAAAAAAAAAACGCATTTTTATTTCAACAAGGTAGGTATTTAATTTCATATCAACCATATTTGAATTAAATATGAAAATTTTTATTTCAAACACGTTTGTTATTTAAATTAACAAAAAGTATGTTTGAATCAAAAATTAAAATTGCTAAATTAAAAATGAAAGCTTTTGAATCAAAAATGTACAATGTTTAAAATAACAATGGGAAATTTTTAAATCAAATATGTTTTTACTTGATTTTACAATGTTATAATGCACATTTTTAAAATAAAAATTTGCATATTTACATCACTTTTAAATACGTTTTTGGTTGATTTAAGCACATTTTCATTGATTTTACAATGTTTTTTCCCTGAGTGTACAGTCCGGTAGAAGTGACACCAAAATATTTTGGAGTTGGAGGAGGGACAACCATACGTGGCGCAGAGTCGAGTAAAGTCTTTGGAAGGATTATGTATTGAGGACTAAGTCACTAAATGAACTAAATAGAATGAGAAATAATAGGCAATTAAATAAAGACTAAAAACTTGAAAAAAAAAAATAATAAAAAAAAAATGTTTTAGTTAAGCGGTTTTATTGAAAACAATACTTATATGAGGTAATAATAATACTAAAATCTAGAAAATAATTAGGTAGGTCCTAGGTACTACTCATCACACTTCTCATAAATCTAGGGCGTTGATCAGACAATTAAATAGAGGCGTTGGAAGCGTAAATTTCTATTGATAGTCATAAGTAAGACCAACTGAACCTAAATAAGGTTATGCTACGCCTAACATTTTTAGAAATTTCACGCGCCCAACACGTTTTTTAATTGTCTGATCAACGCCCTAGATTGATGAGGAGTGTGATGACTAGTACCTAGGACCTACCTAATTATTTTCTAGCTTTTAGTATTATTATTACTGCATATAAGTATTGTTTTCAATAAAACCGTTTAACTTAAAGAATTTGTTTAATTATTTTTTTCTTCTTAATTTTTTCATTGGTCTGGTGGTGGATGGTCTTTTTTAAGCGATATTATTGAAAATGTTATTTTTCTTAAGAGCCATTGACTTTAGTTTTTTGCTATTGAAGCAAAAAATTGACGATCCCAAGAAAAGTGGTTACTATCAGTATTCCACTTGTTGCAATTGCAATTATCATACATATGTACATATATACATACATACATAAATATACCGGCACTTAAATCGCTTTTACCGGTCCGATTTTATTAGCGCATGCGACTTCTTCTACTTTCCTACTTATACCCCCACAAAACGACTAGCCAACAAAAAACTCTAATGATGTTCATATACATCCCCACAGAAGTATATGCAAGTGAAAGAGCGTATACTGTAGGGGTTTCTCAATGAGGTCACTGCCCCGCCTTTTAACATTGATACACTTACTTAACGGGCGCTTAACAGTTTAAACGTTTATGACCGTCCAACAAGGCAAGCCAGTTTCTTTTTTACTGTGTTAAGTGACGCTGATTGGCAATACCAAACTGATGGCTTTCCACCCGGTCCTTTCAGCGGAGTTGGGGACGCCGTCTTCCTCGACTTCCGTAGACGGATTTCGATAAAAATACTTTTTTACACCATCTCATCATCTTTAATTGGCATAAGATGGACTAGCGTAGTCTGCATAAAGTTCCTATAGCTCATTATTCGGTACTGGCCGTCGCCAACCCGTAGAGACCCGTAAAACTTCAGAAGAAAGTTCCTTTCGAATACTCCCAGAGCCGCCTCATCTGATGTTCTCATGGTCCATGCTTCTGCACCATATAGCAGGATGGGTACGATAAGTTAATGATTCCCGTTTTCCGAGAGAGAACTTTACTTTTCAATTTTCTACCTAGTCCTCGATTGCAAAGCTGATGTTGTTGTTTGTGTTAATACTTGCTCCTAAATAAACAAAGTATTTTAATAAAATAAAATTTGCGTGCGGTATTCCTGGTGGCTAGCAGCTCAAGCTTATAGCACACACGCCTTCTAACAGGCTTATCTTAGCTGACTTGTATGTATGCTTGTTTGTAACTCTATAGGCTAGGGCGTGCAAAGGAGAGTTAGACCCATCCAGCGGAAATTAACGGCAGCGGTTAAATAACTCGCTACAAAACGAGTTGTGCTTAATAGCGGAGACACGAACCTTTGAGCTACGGTGCTAACAACATCAAACATTTAAAAGGGTGTTTTTTAGTCTTTTTAAACTATATTTATGTATTTGCACTGTTTTTTCTCCCTGTAAAGGCGTCTCGGTTGCCTTTTCAACTCTCGTAGTAGCGTTCACATACTCTTCTTTGTGCGTTTGTTTTTTACTTAGCGCTGTAGGCCACGTTTTTATTTCGGTTACAACGCTTCATTCTGTATCGTACCAGTTGTTTTTTCCTGGTCACCGGTAAGCAACATTTTCCTCAGCGGTGCTTTAGAGGTATGCTCCCACTGCTTCTGAATTCCGTGGGGTTGACTTGTGCTGTCAGAAAATAGGTATGATAAACGAGTTGATAAATCATTGGGGGTCTGTTGCGGTTGCAGCCCTTTTACGTATCGATTTCCTTAAAGTTTTTTGTTTCTCGCTTTTAGCTGTGCAGAGCCGGGCATAGGCTGTTCCGTTTCCTATGTCTATTTTTGGGTTCACGTACACCTCACATGCACTGGTGTCTCAACACCGCCAGCGGGTAACCGGGCTTAGAATATAGTCGCGGCAGCTATGCCTGTCGTAAGAGGTAACTAAAATACCCAAATGATTCGATAACACCTTTCAAGAGATTGCCAGCGCAGTTTATAGCTTCACCAGCCCAATTGTCAACCTAATTCACCTGGGGCGAATACTGTTTTTTTAGCAGGTGAGGCTCTGGCAACTTTTAGTTCGTCAAGAAACTAAGAGGAGGAAGGCAGGACGGCCTAGAAGGTTCAACGTGGTCTTATTTAATCGTTCCCGAGATGGGGGTGTTTGTACATTAGTGGTGCTTGGAACGTACCGGATCTATATCCGGCCACCGACCATAAAACCTTCGCGGATTGTCTTTATCGCTACCACAATAACTGTGTTTTTTTACATCTATGTACGTTTACGCTTAAACTTTATATGGACTGCTAAGCGACAAACTTTAAATACACCTCTGAAATTGCTGCGCATAAAATTATTACTACTAAATTTCAATACGCATTATACTCAGATGTAACTGAAATATGTGTCTATGTTTCACCTCAACACTAATTCAATGTATCACCTCTAAAAATGGTGTGTATCCACTATTCAACGCAACCGATTCAGCTATAGGTTATACACTTTGGCCACCAGAGGTTTGGGTCTCCGATTTTAGGTACACCCTGTTCTGTAGCTAGTTATTTAACCACTGCCGCGAGATGGGTCTCTTAAGCATTATCTAAGCGAGGATAAGCATTTTTTTACGCGCAAACGTAAACGTATACGCGTGTAAAAAAACACGGCTAATAACACAACAATATTTCATCTTAGCCATTTACCCTCACTAGGCCTGACTACGACCCTGTATTAACATTCAAGTATATATATGTAGAAGCAGATAGCTGGGATGCTAGCACCCGTGCATACGTGCTCTTCTATGCTGTGTTTCCTTTCTGTTCGTTCATTTATGATCTAAGCCAACATGTTTAACAAAGTATTTTAATCTTTCTTTGACTTTCAAAAGGCTTTTATGTGGACTAAGGATTATGGCCGGTTATAGCATGCTATATACTCATTTGATTGCTGCGTTGATTACTACCGCCTTTCCTTAAACTTGAAATTTTAAAGTTTGAGATGTTGCTGGGTATTATAATAGTTACATATTAAATATGTTTTTGTTCTAGACGATTTTCGAAATTTAGCTGTCCACATACCTTTGTCTATTTATACATAAATCAATTATTGAGGAATGGCTAACAGAGTATCATATTAATTTTAAATTAATACCTATATACGGCCACAAAATTGTTATTGGTTTACACCTACATATTTACATATGTGCGACCAGAGACATTAACATAAGAAAAGAGCTAAAGTAATATACACGATTTAACTGTATATTTAACAATAGTCTATTTTAATAAACTCTAATGATCAACGACTTCATCGGACGGCGAGAGAATAAAGTAAAATGGCAAACAATTTCTTCAAGAATACATTTCACTCGGTGCTGATAACACTGTGCGACAGCCGGCTGGGTATTGGACCAAACCCACTTTTTTGTAGAGATTGAGGCTTATGTAGACAAAGTACTATCTCGGTTTTTCGAAGTTAGCCTCCAAAAAATAGATATCGGCTTTCGAAGTTCGAAATTCTATAAAAAAAAAAGAATTCAACCCTTCAAATAAGGGAAAAGAGCGGACCACGACAACATTTTTACTTTTTTGATTTGCTGAACGCGTTAACAAAAAAATAAAATTTCGAAATGTAGAATTTCGAACTTCGTAAGCCGATTTCTATTTTTTGGAGGCTAACTTCAAAAAATGGAGACAGTATTTTTTATACTTAAGCCTCAATCTCCTCAAAAAAGTTGGTTTGGTCCAATACCCAGAAAAAAAGTTTATTTTGTCGCATAGTGTAATTGTTGTTTCCACCTGTTTCACAAGTTAAATTCGGTGTATGTATTTTATGTTATAACTTTACGACATTATCTAAAATAACCTTATTATGCATGTATGTATATACATTGGGGTGTATCATTTTGAGTTGATATATTTTCCTGGGTCTATATACGAGAGAGATTTCGGCAAAGCTTCTCTTTCAATTGCCGTCCTACGTTATTATATTATACTAGCAGACGCGGCAGACGTTGTTCTGCCCTTACTATGCTCTAGCTGCATAACTTTTAAGAAGTAATAACTTCTCTCTTAATCTCCCTCCTCCACCTTTTCTTTATCCTTTATGCACTCCTTACTCTGAGTCTCTTTCTTCCTCTCCGCCTTTTTCATCCCTTCTTTTCTCTCTAACTCCCTCTCTTTCTCACTCCCTCGCTCCATCTATCCCTATCTCTCCACTTTGTCTAACGCTATCTCTTTCTCAGTCTCTTTCCTCCTTCCTCGTTTTTCTCCTGTCTAGTTCTATTTATCCATCCCCATCCCTTATTTCCAGTCCCAGTCTTAGAGGTTTGTATGTATTTTTGAATGCTGTTTCGTTAAAAATTAAAACAATAAATTTTGTCTAAAAAAAGAAAAAAATTATGGGCGGATCATTCTTACTATTATGGGGTATGAAAAATATGTAGATAACATGCGATTCTCAGACCTGCTCAATATGCTCGCAACCTGTCATGAGAATCGGTCGAGCCGTTTCGAAGGGCACAAACACTGTGACACGAGAATTTTATATCGTTGATGCATATGCAAAACCACCTATCTGACGGCAACCAAATTTTACAGGAGATGAAAAAAACCAGTTTTCTTTTAATCTTAATTATAAATTTGGAACTGAAATCTTTTTTCTACTTTTATTAGGTGCAACTTACCTCAGTAAACTAGTATTGAACTGAAGTTTAACATAATTGTGTGTTTCTGTAAGTTTTATTTTTTATAGACGGTTTTGCAAATAAATTTTCCTCTTATTTTTACACGTAAATATTTCCAACCCGCATATCGAATAAAAACAAAATTCTTTCTTTTTATCTTTTTATAATTAACTTTACAGACATAAATCTTAGTATCTATTGTTTGTAAGGGAAATTGTCATAAAAGTAGTGACAGTCTGAAGGAATTACATGTTTCAATTCTGTTAAGTGCTGGTATTTAGATTTTTGTATTGGTATACGAGACAAATAAAGAGCGTGAAGAGTGTTTTTATTCCATTTATGTTTAGGTCGGTGTGGAAGCTCTAGAAAAGTGCTTTCGAAAGAAAACTTATAATTGATTGATGCATCGGAAGAGTATTTCAAGACACGTAAATCGAAAACGACTTTATCCCCTTTTTTGCGACCTGAGCGTATGGATTCATATAATTGATATTCTTTTTTATCACAGTCTTTAAAAAATATGTAGTCCAACTCTCGTGCGATATATGGAAACTCATTGCGTCTGGATTCCTGTGTTGCCGAAATATCTTGGCTAGGTAAATATATTTCCCGATTCTTTAATTTCCGCTCAATTCCAGAGTGAACCGAATCTACCTCCATCTGTGTATGCCCCTTTACTAAAAAATTTTGAGTTATATCAACATTGTATTCAATGGCAAGCCTAAGGAGTGCATTGGCGACAACAGAATTTCGATTTTGATGTGTGCAACCATCGGAATAAATCACCACAGGTTTTACATCTTTACGAAGTATTGATGATATATATTCCACATAAAAGTTGGCAAACGTTGAAGACTTTAAGTCGGCTGCGGTTTCATCAAACCAATAGCAAACAACTTCTTTAGTAACTAAGTTGTAAGCTGTGAAGTTATGCACAGCAAGCTTAGTTTTATAATAAGCAGCGCTGGCGTTTAATTTTGGGCATAGTTTAACAGCCTGTAGGCCAACGGTAATTAAATGAATTTCTCCAGAATTGGCAAGAATGTAATCATTCTTTTTTTCTAATCGTGCTGAATTTTTGAGGTCGATGTGACATTTATATTCCACTTCGTATATATTTCCGGTCTTAAAAGCAATGCAAGTATCACACTCATCTTTTTTTAGGTTTAAAAAGAGATATATTTTCTTCGGAGAAGATATTATCAAAATAACATCTTGGGACTACGGGTAGAGAAAATTCGAGAGCGTTATTCTTATAAAGAGAGTACAACTGTGATTTTGTTTCAATGACTGGCTCTAAATAGAGTTTGCTTGATGTTGACCTGCAGTAATGTGACGGTAGCTTTGGCAAAGATGTAAAAAAGTTTTTTACAAGTTTTTTTGGAATTTTTCGTGGAATTGCGTTTCTTTTTAGAGCTGCACGAAACCTGTGTATTAGTGAGCCACGAACGTACAGTCCATGCCTTTAATCCTAAGGTCGATAAAAACATATTTTTGCAAACCCTTCGCCTTTCGGTACCATCTTTGAGAAAATAAGCGAAAGAATTTGATTTCTTTAATTTGCTGCGCTTAGTTGCTTTTGTATTTTGAACGTGAACCAGCGAGCAAACATATTTTTGTTTTTGTTGCCAACTAATGTTTTTCCAAAAGTTTGCAAAAATGTGTTCTCTTTGCTGCTCACTAAACCTTTTACAATCAAATGTTTTACTCTTTTTGTAAGCTTTAGCACAAGTTGACTTATTAAGCACTCTCTTCATTCGTGGCACATCTTGGACTATTTTGTTTTGTGTTTTGCGAAACCCTATGTACTCTTCTCCAAGCATTCTTTTCTTTTTGTTGATCTCTCTTTTCCATTTGTTCCGTTTTCGTCTTTTATTTTTGTTTTCTTCCAAAATTTTTATTTCTGGAAAGTGTTCAATTCTGGTGGAAGTATGAATATCACAGTCACCTTTGATAGAATCATTGCTGTGTTTTTTTGATTCCGCCGCATTGTTATCTGTGTCGCTCTTCGCTCTTGCCGTAGCTGGAAGAAACACATACAACATTTCCAAGGCGAATTCATTACAGGTGGTGTTATCTCATCAGCTGATTGCTTCTTCTTGATAATTTTCCATACAAAGCCTTGTACAACAAAATGTCAGTTAATCGAAATCAATGAAAATTTTCTTTTCACTTGACATTCTTCCGCAAGGCGAATTGTTTGAATTCGCTTTGCCACCAGCTAGTATAGATTCGCCTTGAACATTTCTTTACATGTAACCAATTCACCACCTCGCGGGTAAGGAATTCGCCGCATAGTGTATTTCTTATGGAGGTGGAGGAATTTTCTTACCACGCGGTGAATTTCTTACCCGCGACCTTCTGAATTGCGTAGGTTCCTCTTATGTATATTCTGACCTCTTTGCAAATAGTTTTGGTTTTGGTTATACCTTCTTAACAGGAGAATTGAACATACTGGGAAAATTGAAAAATTCTTCATAATTCTCTATTGAGATGCGCATCCCATGCGTATACGGCGACAATTCCAACTCTGAATAGGAAGTTCCAGGAGAACTTCGTGGAGTCGCCCAAGCATCTAAATTTATATTTTAATGTACATACATGCAAACACTTTGATATTATATATGTATATAAAGCACATTATTTCTTTTTTTTGTTACCTTTCAAACACTTTTCCATAATTATATCAGATCCTTCATTTGAAGCAATTTCTGGTATGTATGTACATATATTCACAAAAAGTTAAAATTTGAGGAAAATTGAAAAGCAAAGAACACAAAGAAATTAGCCCACTCCCTGTCCGTAGTATTGACACTTGGTTGATCAACTTGCTGAGCAGAACTAAATGATGGTTGGTTTTGCAAATAAAATTTGACTACACGCTTTACATGCGGTTTTGCATTTACCGTTTTTTTTATGGAATTTTCTGTTGGAATACGAAGTTTTATATTTTTATAGATGAAACTCGATGCTTGGAATGCAGGGTTACAAAATCTCATTTTTGCCACTTTCGTCAGTTGGGATGTTTTGCAGTTGGTAGATAGGTGGTATTGCATATGCATCAACGATATATAAGACTAGCAAGATAAATTGCGGTTTGAATCAATACCCCCACCATAGAACAGTACTCGTAGCGCTAGACCTATCAAAAGCCTTTGATACGGTCAACCATGGCTCGTTACTGCAAGACCTGGAAGGGTCTACCCTTCCCCCACGTCTTAAAAGGTGGACCGCAAATTATCTGGGTGGTCGGCAGGCATCGGTGCAATTCAGAAACGAAACATCAAAACCAAGGAGAATTAAAAGGGGGTGCCACAGGGTGGTGTCATATCCCCACTTTTGTTTAATTTCTATATATCTAAGCTACCTTCACCACCGGAAGGAGTCACAATCGTTTCCTACGCCGATGACTGCACAATAATGGCCACAGGCCCAGACCCAGAGATCGATGAGCTATGCAATAAAATAAACGGCTATCTTCCTGATCTCTCCAGTTTTTTCGCCTCGCGAAACCTGGCATTGTCACCGATTAAATCTTCCGCGACCTTATTTACAACATGGACGCCCCAAATGTCGACCATATTGAACATCCACGTCGATGGCACTACGCTACCGACTGTCCTACACCCCAAAATCTTGGGTGTGACGTTTGATCAGGATCTACATTTTGGTGCGCACGCAACCGCAATTGTTCCGAGAATTCAGAGCCGTAATAAAATCCTCAAATCCCTTGCTGGCAGTACCTGGGGAAAAGATAAAGAAACGCTCATGACCACATACAAAGCAATTAGCCAGCCGATTACGTGCTACGCGTCACCCATATGGTCGCCAAGCCTAAAAACTACCCACTGCAAGAAACTACAGTCCTGCCAAAATACTGCTCTCAGAATCGCCACGGGCTGTCTTCTTATGTCCCCAGAACACCATCTGCATAATGAGGCGAGAATACTCCCCATCATGGAGAGAAATGAGATGCTGACCAACACAGTTTCTGTTGAATACCCAGAAACCTGGGCATCCCAACAGACATCTGATTGACGAACCAGCACCGCCTAGGGGCCTAAGGAGTCATCTCCGTAAGCATTTTGAGGAAATACGGCACCAGTCCAGCCGTATGAAGCGATAAAACACAAGCAGGTCCTTGGTGAACTCCATAGACAGGCGTCGGACCTTTATGTCGGGAATTGCCCTGTGAATCCAGTACTTGAAGAAAAATATCCAGAACTCGCGGAAGAGGAACGCATACTCCCCAGGGAAACGCGTGTCACTCTTGCTCAACTTCGTTCTGGATACTGTAACAGGTTAAACTCTTACCTATCCAGAATCAAGCCCGACATACAAAATGTATGCCCCGCTTGCAATGTGTCCCCACATGACACCAACCATCTCTTTAATTGTAATGTGGAACCAACGCCTCTAACACCCCTTTCCTTATGGTCCATCCCTGTTGAAACGGCAAGTTTCCTTGGACTCCCGTTAGAGGATATTGATGACAATTTGTGATCGGTCGCGGCTATTAGGTGGGGCGAGCATTGCTACAACAACAACAACAACTAGCAAATTCGGCACATGTTGTTCTGCCCTAACTTTGGTATAGCTGCATAACTTTTAAGCAGTTTTTGCCTTGTACTATCCCTCTATTCCCTTTTCTTTATCCTCCTAGTTACTCCTATCTCTGCGTCTCTTTCTCCCTCTCTTCTTTTCTCTATGGCCTCCTCTCGTCCTTCCTCTGCTCTATCTTTCCCTACCTCTCTATATTCGTCTAACTATATCTCTTTCTCAGTTCCTTTCTCCTGCCCTCGCTTTTCCTCCTAAATGGTTCTTTTTATTCTTATACATCCCTTATTTTTAGCCCCAGTCCAATTGAAATTTGTTTCTAAACTTGAGAAGTTGCTTTGCTCAGGACTTTAACCCAGGTCCTTCGGTGTGGTAGGCGGAAAAGGAAGTCAGAATAGCAAGAACCACGTGCATCACATTCTTTGCAAAGCATGGTTGGAAGAGTGCATGCCTGTCGATTTGAATCTAACTTTTCTTTGCCCAGTCCACAAGAAGGAGGATGCTGCAAACTGCGCCAAATATCGTGGAATCAGCCTTCTTAATATCGCATATAAGGTCCTGTCAAGCGCATTGTGCGAAATATTGAAGCCCACCGTAAATCGGCTGACTAGATCTTATCAGTGCGGCTTCAGACCTGGTAAATCTACCATCGAACAGAGTTTCACTATGCGCAAAGCCAGTCTAAGTTTAGAAAATACCAATTCAAGTTCAGAAAATTACAATTCAAGTTCAGAATTTTCATTTCAAGTTCAGAAAACTACAATTCAAGTTCAGGAAAGTACATTTCAAGTTCAGAAAGTTTGTCAGGAATTTTTTCTTTCATGCAATGGAAATTAAAGTAGTTAAGATGGTAAATGTTAGCGCAAATAATTTGATACAAGGATATGAAGGCATAATATCTGTTAAGGAAGCATTGGACTTCTTAACTCACTTAAATCAATTTTGCTCATATGAAGGAGATAGCTAAGAAAAAAACCCTTTCCTCTCTTTTCTCTCCTCCTCTCATAAGAGATCAGTTACAGGGACATCCAGCTATATTCTATGTAAAGGTCACAAGCACTGATCTTCATTGAGAATGACAGCAGTGATGACGAAATCAACGGAGCGTCCACAATCCCGCAAGTAACGTATAAGTACTGTGTGCACAGATCAAGTCTTCCTCCACCTGCCTCTCGCATTTCCGTGGAGGTCTCCCCCTTCCACTTACTTTCCAAGTTCTTTCATGGCCGGAGTATCTTCCCTTTGATTTCATAGCTCGGGATGTACACGCCTTGGAGAAAACTTGGGGTACAGAAGCATCAACACTTCCGCAAATAACATATAAGTATTACATTATGTAGTATGAATTGGAATAACTTTTAAAAAATAACACCCTACTTATAATTTTATGAATTTGTAATTTTCTGAAATTGAAATGAAAATTCTGAACTTGAATTGTAATTTTCTGAATTCAAAGTTGAATTTCTGAACTTGAATTGTAACTTTCTGAACTTGAATTGGAAAATCCGAACTTGAATTGTGAATTTCTGAACTTGAATTGTAATTTTCTGAATTTAAATTGGAATTTCTGAACTTGAGTTGTAACTTTCTGAACTTGAATTGGAAAATCTGAACTTGAATTGTGAATTTCTGAACTTGAATTGTCAATTTCTGAATTTGGATTGGAAATTCTGAACTTGAATTGCAATTTTCTGAACATGAATTGCAAATTTCTGAACTTAAACTGGAAAAGGTGTAGTATTTTTTTTTCAAATTGGTAAAAGGTATAATAAAAAAATCTATGATCTTTGTAAATATTTTTAGAAATACATATTAAAAATTAAAGTTTATTTTCATTTACTTTAATGTACATATACTGAGAATACATTCTCTTTTTGTTTTTTTTTGTACATAGTTCAACATTCTTTCTGCAATTTTTTGTTGTTGCCGTCTTCTGCACTTTGCACAGAAATCAATTACATTCCATTCTCAACTTTTTGTTGTTGTGGGTTAAAATACATATATACATATGTATATACTATACATATATACATAAATACATTGTTGTCTTTGCACTTTGATTGATTTCAATATTTTTATTTTATTTCTAAAACACTTTTGCACAGTGAAAGTCTCTCAGCGTAGGTATAACTAATTTTTATCACTTTGCATTTTCCATGTCATATATTTTTCTTATTACTTTACCAGAAGTTAAGCATCTACATATACACATATATACATACATATATAATATGTATATATATACTATAGTTGGGTTTTATGTGTGTATGGGTATGTTTGAACGCTTTTCCAATTGCGCATGCGCACCATTTAAGCCTTGTTTGCCGTTCGAACACTTGCTCTAATACTTGAAGACTGATTGCGACTGCGCTCAACTAATTTCCTTAGCGACCACCTTTGTACTTTGTTAGCCATTGAGTATTGTTGTATTTTCTCACACAAAAACTTGGCTTAAAGCGTACAGTGTGGTTTCTTTATGTAGGTTTTTAGCCATGGCCTTTAATAAAGGGACGCCATTTGAGTGAACACATACAAATTTCATTAATCCGAGTTAAACCATTTAAGGCCCGGGTTTTCAGTACATGTTCAACTCAGTTTGTTAGTTAAACTACGCTTAAACGTATTGTGCAGTTTTTCAGTATACTTTAACTGAAGTTTAAGCTGAGCTTAAGCGGCCGATCTGGAGGGTTACACTTTAGTTAATAGCTCCGACACATAAGCAGTTTTTCATATAGATGAGTTTAACACATGCTTATGCATTATGAGTAGATTGCATGTATTTTTATGGAGAATGGTAGAATGAGCGACACTAGCGCCATCTGATATTGAAAAGTAGCCAACTCCGAAATTTTGTTCCAAGCAAATCATAAGAAGAAGAATTTGACATTTGCTTTGGCTAAGGGTGTTGGCACACTTTGCAAGTCAAATTATTTTTCCCACTGGTTGCTAAATTTTCTAACATTTTTCACAATTAAAAGCTGCAATATAACAATCGAATACGACACAAAATATGTTAGCAAGTATTTTTGTTGTATAGGGAGAATGTTTACAACAGTGCTTCGCGAAATTTCGTATGTGAATGGGCAAGGCGTAATAAACTTCAATTGCCAAGTCTGAAGTTCCTTCATATTTACAAACGCAACATCTTGCGTGATTGTGGCTATGTTATTGGCATGCATAAGCTTGTGTTAAACGCATCTATATGAAAAATGTCATTGTGTCACCGCCTTAACCTATCAGTTAAATGCATTCGTTTGAAAAATGGCGTCGAATATACCCAACGTGCTGAGGAGCATATACGAACGAGAGAGGCGAATCTCTATTTTGTTACATCCTGCAAACCAATTTGCAGATAGCCAACAGGTGAAATGTCCATACATACATTGGTCCAACATCCAGCAATGTTCTGGATATTACATTGAGCTCCGAGCCTGATATATCAAGGTATGATTGGATAGTCCTTGATAGACCATCCTTCTCCGACCAGCTTCAGCATCTCCCTAAAGAGGGTAGAGAAGGGAGGAACCTTTAGAAACCCTAGGTCAACGAACTGCACTTAATTCCAGAAACATGTAGAAACAAAACTGGAACAACCCAAAGAGGTTGCCAATGTGGAGGAACTGGAGGAGTCGAATGAATTCCTAACAAGGACGCTTATGACTGCGTACAGCAAAGCTTCCCTCTAAGAAGATTCAGAGGAAAAGCAAAGCCGCCATGAGCTCTTCTAAGAAGACAGGTAAAAGAAATGTTTAAGCTCGCAAAGACCACGGGAAGCGAAGCGTGTCGGAACGAGTACAGGGATCTACTGAGGATCTACAAGCGTGAAATTTCCAGGGCGAAGAGAATCTCATGGAAAAATTTCTGTACGGATATAGAGTGCTCCAGCGAAACAGCACGGTTGAAAAAAGTCCTAGCAAGGCGAAACATAGTCCAGGGACTAATAAAGAAAGAGAACGGGGAATGGTCACGTAATAGTGGGGAATCCCTTGAGGTGCTTCTCCACACACATTTCGCATCGGGAGACGGTTTAGAAGAGCCGGCAGACATCACTCAGACTTCGATCACGGAGCGGGTAGTGCCGGGCTTGGTGACCTATACCAAGATAGAATGAGCAGTGAAAACGTTTTCTAAGTTTAAATCGCCGGGCCCAGACGGTATATTCCCGGCCATGCTACAAGTTTCAAGTATGGCGGTCGTGGAATGGCTTAAAATAATATTCGGTGGGTGCATAAGGCTGAATCATGTACCGCACTCTTGGAGAACTGCTCGTGTGGGTTTCCTACCAAAGGCAAGTCGGTAGACACCGCATTGCTTAGGGTGGTAATAAGCATAGAGAAATCCCTGGAATATAAGGAGTATGTTATAGGAGTCTTCTTGGACATTTCCGGGGCTTTCAATAATGTTTCGAAATGGGCGATTATGGATGGTCTTAATTACATTAAAGTACATCCCGCCTTATTCAGATGGACCGGCTGAATGTTAAATTGCAGGAAGATTACGTCACAATGGGGATTGTACGAGGCCACGAAATCAGTGGACAGGGGCACGCCGCAGGGAGGGCTGCTATCACCTCTGCTGTGCACGCTGGTCATCAACCAACTGCTCAGGCGATTCGATGAGGGACCCGTAAAACTTACGGCTTACGCAGATGACGTTGCAATTGTCATAAGTGGAAAGTGCCTTCCAACGATTAGTTCTTTGATGGATCGGGCGCTTCGGGATATTCATACCTGGGCATCTAGGGTCGGGTTGAAAGTCAATGCGGAGAAGACGGATATGGTCTTGTTTACAAAGAGGTGCAAGGTCCCAAATTAGACCAGGCCTAAGTTAAGAGGGATGACCTTACAGGAGAAACCTTGCACAAAATATCTAGGAATCATCCTAGACAGTAAGCTCTCATGGAAGCTCAACGTGGAGGAGAGGGTGCAGAAGGCCTCAACGGCACTCTATGCATGTAAAAGAATGCTGGGGTGTTCGTAGGGCTTATCGCCCTCTCTTTTTCATTACAGCGATTGTAAGCCCTATTCTATACTATGAGGTTCTTGTTTGGTGTAAAGCCCCACAAAAAACAACATACCTCAAAAAATTAGAGGGGGTATGCAGACTATCGATGCTTAGCATTACGGGAGCCCTGAAAAACATTCTGCACATTCCACCTGTAGACCTGGTAGCAAAGAACATAGCATTAACACCTGCAACCAGGCTCGGTGCCTCGGGGCAGCTTGAGCGCCGACCATATGGCCATAGTAGTATCGCGTCATCAATCACAAGACGAACAGACTACCTGATTCCCTATCTGCGCTTCGAAGGAGATCTTAAGGCCACAATAGAGGTGGACGGTTGGCGCAAGGGTGCGCAAATGGCGGACGAGGCGATACATGTGTACACAGATGGTTCCAAAGTAGTGGAAGGAGTAGCGTCTGCGGTATACTGTGCTGATCCGGAAATAAGCAGATCCTACAGGCTGCCGGATTACTGTAACGTTTTCCAAGCGGAAATATTAGCCATAACCAAAGCAGTAGAAACCCTGGAAGAGAATAACTTAAGCTCCAACCGTGTTAACTTTTATATTGACAGTCAAGCGGCAATTAAGGCAATAATCTCGCATACCACATCATCTAAATGCGTGTTACAGTGTAAGCAGTCTCTGGAGAGAATCGGGACAGGGAGAAGCATACATCTATATTGGGTCCCAGGGCATATGGGAATAGATGGGAATGAAAAAGCGGACGAATTAGCTAAAAAGGGCGCATCCCTTGAAGCTTGCTCCGTAGACGTCCCAATTAGACTGGGCGAGATTAAGCAAAGGAGAGAGGTGCACATGGTCGACCAAGGGGGAAAGGCGTGGGTTCAAGCGCGTGGCTGTAAAGGGTCGAAGATTGTGTGTAGGTCTTACAATCTTAGACTAACAAAGTTGCTTCTATCATTAAAAAGAGAGGACTGTAGACTTATGACGGGTATTCTGACTGGACACTGCCTTCTGGCGTCACATGCCTTTAAATTAGGCTTGGTCAGTGATAGCAGATGTAGGAAGTGCCGGTTGGAGGAGGAAACGATCGAGTACGTTCTGTGCTCGTGCCCTGCACTTGCCAGGCTAAGACTCCAGCTATTAGGAGTGATACAGCTGTCAGATCTAGAAGCAGCAAGTGGCTTAAGTCCTAGGAAGCTTCTAGTATTTGCCAAGAGGACGGAGTTATTTTATAACATAGGTCCTGGTTTTTGATAGGGTTCTGGTAACTCTACGGACTCAATCAGTCTATGTGAGGTCCTCTTGGACCGGCCAGTTCAACCTAACCTAACCTACCCAACAAGCATTTGGGTTTGAGCACCGTTAGAGATCGTGTTAATAACTAGGCATACTTCTAAAATCTCAAGAGTTGTTTCTAAACAGTGGCTCAACTCGAGAATCATAGCATACTCAGCAAAAGTCGGATTTTTTTATAAAGCAAAAAATGCTTTTATAAGTTGAAAAAATTTAGTTCCCACTTGTGGTTCTCTAACTGGACTCAAATTTAAGATTTCATTCAACAGTTTTTTCACGAAAACAAAATAAAATATTGTAACGAATTTATTGCAATTCCCCTTATTTGCAATCTTCTACTAACGTACGAATCACTAAACTGTTGAATAAATAACTCCACTATTCAATAATGCAAAATGGCCTTTATTAAAGTTCTTCACAATAACGCTACTATTGCTCGCCAGATAGCGTCTTAAATCAAACTGATTGTCGCGCCTCTACTGTTGCGGCCTTTTATACTCTGTGATTTCTCGTTTGCATACTTCTAGGCTCTTCCAGAATTTACTTAGTTACTGCTATATTATCATAACTACAGATGCACGTGTATAGCTCTCATATACGCGTGTATTTGTGAGCGACACTTCCACAATTATAATTGCATACTTTTGGGAGCATCTCAGATAAGATATCTGCATGTGTTTGTGCGTTGCTTCTCCGCTGCGTGTACGTACATATGTGCAGACATAATGATTGAATTATTGATGTGCATACAAGTCACTGCTTAACATCGGCTTAGAGATAATAGTATCCCATAGTGCTGCTAATATTCGTTACACTGCCCTCCACCTAAGTCTGATCGTCCCGATCAGACAAATTTCTCGATCTAAATGCTGCTAGCATCTCCAAATGTACCACTCTTCTATTTCGTGGTTTCCCAATACTATGTATGCGGTACATGGTATCACTGATCTTCTTCACAACTTTGTACGGGCCTTCCCAACTGCACCGAAATTTGGATGGAACACCTTTCCGCCGGTGAGGGTTGTATAACAGTACCAAATCTCCCGCCAAGAAACCTTCCGAATTATTTTTCTCATCGTACCTGCGTTTCATCTTACTACTCATTATCCTGGATCGTTCCCTCGCATTCTGTTGTTTGGCAAATGAACTACTTCGCAGAGCTTGCGCTTGACGGATTGGCTTCGCATAATCAGCATCGTTCCCACGTTTCACAACAGTGGTGCACCCTGGCTTGAAACTACCCTCGCATTCCTTCTGGGAAATTCTTTCCTTCGTTTTCGTGCGTCCCTTTGGTTTTGTCAATGTCAGTGATTTCGTTTTATTTGGCCCATTCGATCCATCAACCTTTACCGTTGACTTCCGTGGTATTTGTCGAGTCTTCTCGACCAGTACTCGATTACTGCTGAACCCTTCCTCCAAACTAAAGTTAAGTGGTACATCCTGGTTCTCATAACGCATAACCCTTCTCTGCATATCGATGTTGATGTCATGGTCAACTAAGAAGTCCATTCCCAATATGTCTTCATCAGCAATCTCCGCCACAATGAATTTGTGTAAAACCATGATCTTCCCAATTAAGACTTCACATATTATTTCTCCCTGGACTTGGCTATACTCGCCTGTTACCGTACGCAACATTGCTCCAGGTAATGGCTTTTCTCTCCTATTGACCAAATCAGATCGGATTAAGGAGTGAGTTGCGCCCGTATCTACAGTCAGTACACGCTCCTTGCCATCCAGCTTTCCTTTGAGGACAAGACTGCTCGATTTTCTTCCAATTTGCGAGATAGATATCACAGGACATTCAACAGCTGGAGCTAGCTCTCGATTACATCTGGCACGCTCTTGCTCATCTCATCCAGCTTTGCGTTTACGGCCACCCAAGTTGGAAATACCAGGATCGGTGCTGCAATGACGAGCAATGTGACCTGGGTTACCGCACTTGAAACATTTGATTGCACCATTATTCCTCTGTTGCGTTCCTTTTAAAGCTTCTAAAATTGCGTCTACCCACTCTGGTCTTTCTAATTCCACACGGCGTGCTTTGAAAACTGGCTTACACAGAAGCGACGCTGTTTCCTGAATCAGAGCATGTGATACCGTTTCTGCGAATGTTGGCTTTGGGTTTGCGTATGTAGCTCGCTTTGTTTCGACGTCCTGCATGCCATTTATAAAGCTCTGAATCTTTACCCTTTCAGTGTATTCCACGGGTGCGTCCGCATTCGCTAAATGTGCTAGCCTTTCAACATCCGACGCAAACTCTTGCAATGTTTTACCAGGCCTCTGGAAGCGGTTCAGCAACTCCATTTGGTATATCTGTCTCCTATGCTCAGTTCCGTAACGTCTCTCGACAGCGGCCATCAATGCTTCATAGTTGTTCCGCTCCCCTTCGGGAATAGTCTGTAGGATTTCGGCTGCTGGCCTCTTCAATGCTACGAATAGAGCTGCAACTTTATCTTCAGCATTCCATTTGTTCACTGCTGCGATCTTCTCAAACTGTAGCTTAAATACCTGGAAAGGAACAGAACCGTCAAAGGATGGTGTTTTTACCTTTGGATAACTCGCTGAAACTGCTGGCCGATTTAGTTGCTACTGCTCCATACGACCTTTTAAATCATCGACTTCTGCCTGAAATTGAGCGATTTTTGCATCCTGCGCTTCCAGCTTTGATGTTACCTTTGCTTCCTGTGCTTCTAACTGCGAAGACATTTGTGCCACCTGCAATGATAAGCGCTCCTCTTGTTCTTCTATCTTGGATGTTATACGTGTCTCTTGTGATTCCAGTTGGGATGCTATACTTGTCTTCTGTTTTGCCAGTTGAGATGACACTGTCGATGTTTGAGCAGATATTGCAGCTAAAATCATTTTCAATTCTGTGCTCGTAACTGTCTGCGATGTTTCATTTTTCCCTTCAATTTTTGTTGTCTCCTCGCCATCAAGAGGAAAGAATACTCTTTCACGTTAATTCCCTCTAATTCCATTGCCTTTCGTAGTCGTGCCTGAAGTTCGAGTTTATTGCCGATTGTATTCAATCCACGGCCCTCCAACTCCTTCTTCAGTTGCTGGATCTTCAATTCACTCCACCTTGTCATGTCCAAGTTGTATTCGAAGTCTTCGGAATTTATTCAACAATTCCTCTTCTGACGCCAATTGTAACGAATTTACTGCAATTCCCCTTATTTGCAATCTTCTGATAACGTTCGAATCACTAAACTGTTGAATAAATAACTCCACTATTCAATAATGCAAAGATCTTCACAATAACACTACTATTGCTCGCCAGATAGCGTCTTAAATCAAACTGATTGTCGCGCGTCTACTGTTGCGGCCTTTTATACTCTGTGATTTCTCGTTTGCATACTTCTAGGCTCTTCCAGAATTTACTTAGTTTCTGCTATATAATTATAACTACAGATGCACGTGTATAGCTCTCATATGCGCGTGTATTTGTGAGCGACACTTCCATAATTGCATACTTTTGGGAGCATCTCAGATAAGATATCTGCATGTCAGGAGGAAATGCTTTATGCACTGACCGGGATATTTAAGCCTCACTGCGAGACTCTCCGATTGTAGGACTCCCTTCTTCCATGAAGGCCTACCCACTAAAACCTAACCTCCCACGGCCCGCGGAAATCCCCGTACCTGGGACCGCGTTTAGCATTACTTCGGGTACGGGTGCGCGCTACGTGAGCTCTATGGCTACTCTCACGCTAATGGGCTAACCATTCGTCTTCTCGTTTACTGATTTGTGTTTGTGCGTTGCTTCTCCGGTGCGTGTACGTACATATGTGTACACATAATGATTGAATTATTGAGGTGCATACAAGTCACTGCTTAGCATCGGCTTAGAGATAATAGTATCCCTTAGTGCTGCTAATATTCGTTACAATATATATAATTTATTTTTGACTAATTACGCTTCATTACTGTTATCAACCAGATGTTTATTTCTCACAACAGCTGCTGGTCAACTCGATATCCAATGTAGGAAATGAGCTGGAGAAATGTTTTGGATATTCATTTGAGAACTGTACACTTCCCAAAATCTCTGAAAGATTGGATAATAATTTGATAATGATAATAACGTTAGAGATCAACTCGAGAACTCTAAATTTTACAAAATTTCTCGAAGTGATTGGAGTTGGATATCAACTCGGGTACTATCTGGTTTAAGAATAACTACACCATTTCCAGTTTAAGTTCAGAAATTTACAATTCAAGTTCAGAAAATTGCAATTCAAGTTTAGAAAATTACAATTCAAGTTCAGAAAATACATTTCAAGTTGAGAAAATTATAATTCAAGTACAGAAAATTGCAATTCAAGTTCAGAAAATTACAATTCAAGTTCAGAAAATTACAACTAAAGTTCAGAAAATTAAAATTCACGATCAGAGTTTCCAATTCAAGTTCTTACTTACTTACTTAATTGGCGCTTAACCGTCTAAACGGTTATGGCCGACCAACAAGGCGCGCCAGTCGCTCCTTCGCTCCGCCAATTGGTCACACCAAGGGAGTTTAAATCTTTTCCACCTGGTCCTTCCAACGGATTGGGGCCCGCCCTCTACTTCTGCTTCCATAGGCGGGTTGCGATAGAAACACTTTCTTGGCCGGAGCATCATCTTTCATTCGCATAACATGGCCTAGCCAGCGCAGCCGCTGCGTTTTAATTCGATGGACTATGTGGGTGTCTGCGTATAGCTCGTACAGCTCATCATTAAATCTTCTTCGGTACTCACCATCGCCAATGCGTAGAGGTCCATAAATCTTTCGAAGAACTTTTCTCTTGTAGAGTATGATTTTGGTTGGCCTGAGAGGACATTACTTTTCAATTGCATACCTAGTCCAAAGTAGCACTTATTGGCAAGATTGATTCTTCTGACTGAAAAACTGCCCAGTAGTTTAACTGGAGTTTAAATTTGACTAGAGTTCAAGCCAACTTGGTTTAAGCTTAACTTAACCAACTACTGAAAAACCGGGCCTTAGATAATGTTTAGGAGACCCATATAGCGCCAGTGGTTAAATAACAAGCGGAGCGGACCGCTCAGAATTTTAATTTCACGGTGTACCGAATAGCGCATACACGCACCTCTTGGCCAAAGTGTATAACTTATAGCTGAATCGGTTGCGCTGATTAGTGGACACGCATCATTTAGGAGTACTAATTTTCTGCGCAGCAATTTTAGAAGTGTAAATAAAGTTACGCACTTGGCAGTCCATATAGAGTTTAAGTGCATATGTATATAGATGTAAAAAAACACAGCTAAAACTTTCATTAATCCGAGTTTAACCATCTAAGCGATTTGAGACGTTGCATAGCAACATATAACAGTCATTCTTCTTGGTTGGTTGCTGTGCTGCCCGGCTGAAGAGACCGGGCCGAAGTAGCGTTCGAGCCGCCATTTATTTTGATGCACTTTTTCGTGGAATCAATTAACTATTAAACTGTTGTTCTCTGTGTTTGTTTTACTCAAACCATTTGCTTAAATCAATATATCTACCAATGTCCTTTACGGAGCATTTTGATACCGCCTTTGAATCGGGCAACACACATCTGCCTAAAGTATGAGAACTAATATGCGTCAGGTCAGAACGCTCGCAGCGGAAATGTGTGACTGTTTCCTTACAATCCTGCTGTATACAGTCCTACGCCGGTGATTGAAAAGGACACCCATTATCTACGCGTGTAGGCCGAACGTCCATGGTAATTGCGGTCATGATTCTAAATATTTCTTTTCTAGACCTATTCTAATTCTCGGTTCTTTTTTGGCCAAAGTCTGTTCAAGTTTGTTTTCTGTAGAATACCAATTACAGATTGGTCAGAATTTGAAATTGGTCAGAATATCTCTCTTTATTAATGTAAGTGTTCGGTGCACCGTGATGGCCTCTGTGATATCTAACGATGCACTGGCTTTTAGTGGTTCATTCACTTTATCATTGCCGTAAATATACCTGTAACCAGGTACCCAATTGAATGTGATGTAAATGGTAATTTAAGCGCCTTTAGCGCTGCTTGGCGGTCAGACTATATACATACCTTAAATCCGCTTACTTGATTCTCCAACAGGAAATAATAGGCCCCTATATTTTTTGTAGCTCTGCTTGGAAGATGCTAGCTGAGTTTGGAAGACGATAGAGATAACGACATTTAGCTCTTCGACATAACACCTGCCACGACATCACAATCCATTTTGGACACGGAGGAGGTGAGCCCTTCTTGCAAACCCGTCTTCGAGGGAAGATTCACCTTAAAACTCTTGCCAAAGTTCAGTGCGTGCAAAAGATAATCTGTTCTCGAATTCTCAGAATACCGCAGTGGCCATACTGCTTTCCCTTCCAGCATATGGCGTATGGTGAGGTCAAGCGGCAGCAAGTTTAGGATAACATTTAACGCATCAGTTTAACACGACCTAAGTGTTCCTGTTGCTCCTGCGCCTGTTGTAGTTTTTTAGGGTTGCTTGGTTATCCAAGGCAGGTCACCACGCTAACCCTCTGTCTTCTGACGGCTGTTTAAAGGCACATCATACGTTTTGGCTTTAGGTCCCAGTTTCTGCTCACTATTCTCTTGCGTGAGTAGTATGCGATGTAGGCCTTCTCGGCTCTTCTTACCACTTCAGCTTGTTGTATACTTCGATACCAAGGTACTCACCCCTCGTTGAGAGCGAGACTTCTGTGCCATTTAGTGAAGGCACCCGAAACGCAGGTATTTTTGATGCTCTTACTGAAGATTAACAGTTCAGTCGTGCTTGTTTCGGAAATCCTGTCAAATTTTCCTGTGGAGGCCGCAACATTAGCGAGAGAGCGTGACCTGGCGATCTCCAATTCATAGACATAAACCTGGGCATCAGACAGCTTGTGGATAAAAACAAGCAGGCGAAATGCGAAGAGCGTATAAAGAACTGTAATCTCTCCAACGGTGTTAGTAATCTATGGTCAACCGGAAAGTACCTTTCAAATTCGACTAGACCCATTAACATAATATCCATCACCTTCGGCGATAAAGTGCTATCGGATGCGAAGATGTGAGTGAGCGTGTTAGGCCGGCAGTACGTTGTACATTCCTCTTTTGACAAATACAGACGGCTAGCCATCAGATGCGCACATAAGCATAAAAATAAAGCTCAGTGCGTCTGCTATTAGCATCACCGCCGAAGAGGTTGAAGAAGCCATAAAACTTTCGAAGCCATCTTAAACAGTAAGCCTGGACGGAATTGCCATACCGCTGCTTAAAAACCTTGGCAATGAGGGACTTATTTACCTGGCGCATGTCTTAAACCTCGCTCTGTCGACTTTCGTCATACCTGAAAAAATGGAAAATTGTGAGGGCGGTACCGCTGCTAAAGCCTGTAAATGCAGCTAACGGAGAGGAATCATACCGCCCGATATCTCTCCTATCGTGAAGCCGTCCCACTACCTTATTTGACTGAAAACCTACGACTTTTCCACCACCAACATGGCCGATTACAACAACCATCAACTCCAAAATAACTGGACTGGACGAAAATCAATCACATCACCTTACAGCAAGACTCCGCGTAGTCTCAGAAGGTGGACTGCAAATTATATGTTTGGTGGCAGGCATCGGTCGCTATCAGGGACGTAACATCAAAACCAAGAACAAATAAATAAAGGGTGCCGCGGTGTGATTTTTTATCCACATTTTTGTTTCACTTTTACCTTCATATTTCATATTTCTTTATTCAGTCTATGATTTACAAGTATCTTACAGACTATATTAAACATTATTAAACATAATGTTTATTTACAGTAAAGTTAATTTAGAATGGAAAATAACATATTTTTAAAACTTTGACGAGATATCGAAAAATCAATACAATAATTATTATTGATTGAGTTAATAGCAATTAGAGCGCGAGTGATCGGGCCATTAAGTGCGTAATTAGACCTAAACTGGTCAATTACAAACATAGTATATTGGCGCAAAGTCCGTGATTGAACATAAAAGTTCAAAGACTCTAACAGTATTGGGCAATTTCATTTGGAATATCATTTGAAAATATCATAAATAAACATTATAGATGTAATTACTCTTCTACTTTCTAATGTGTGAAGATTAATTAGCTTACACCTAGAGATATATGGAGGAAGAGGCAGATCGAAGTTTATGTCGTTTAAACCGTACTTCGTGAATATTTTTTGCACACGTTCGATTCTCTTATTGTGTACCTCATAATAAGGATTCCATATTATGGAACCATACTCAAGCCTTGACCGTACAAAGGCATTGTATAATAGTTTTTTTCTATATGCGTCCTTAAATTCGGATCCATTTCTTTTAATAAAGGCCAGTAAGGAATATGCTTTGGGGATAATAAAATTTAAGTGCTCGGTGAATGTAAAAGACGAATCAAATACAACACCTAAATCCCGAATTTTATTCACCCAAAGTGACGGCTTATTAGAGACATAGTAAGATGAAATCAATTTATTACATAATTTGGAATAAGTTATGTAATAAAATTTATTGGCATTTAGCGCAAGCTTATTTTTACAGCACCACTCATTAAAATTATTTAGCTCAGATTGTAGTATGAGAGTATCAGACTCGTTCTTGATTTTGAAAAAAATTTTCAAATCATCAGCGTAAAGGAGATAATTGCATTGCTTGAAACAAGCACTTACATCGTTGATAAAGAGAATAAAGAAAAGCGGGCCAAGGATACTACCTTGGGGCACACCTGAGTTTGCTACATAAGGTGATGACTTTACGTTATCAATAACAACAAAGCTTTGGATATGTCCGTATATATGCAGTCAACTTGACAACCATGAGTAAAAGACGAGATACAGTAATTCGAAAAAACGACCAGATTAGTTACTGTTGAACGCCCCGGAGCGAAGCCATGCTGACATGGGCAAATATAACGCTTAACTACGGACGATAATTTAAACATCACCGTTTTCTCAAAAAATTTTGAAATTACAGGGATCTTCGATATTGGCCGATAGTTTGAAGCGTCAGTTTTACTACCACTTTTATGAATAGCTTGAATAAAAGTAGTTTTCCATTCATCCAAAAAGATACCAGACTTTAATGATAAATTAAATATATGCAACAAGGGGTCTGCAACGGAAGCTACACATTGCTTCAGAAAAAAAGATGAAAATTCTTGAAAATCACATTGCTTGGAGCTCTTGATCGTCTGAATACTTAAGATAAGATAATCAATATCTAGAACTAATGAGGGGAAGTCGAAACAAGACGTTTCTTATTCAATATATCCCCGGCGTCATTCCACAGATTATCAGTAGCAAATTTTGCTTTAAAAATTCTGCAAACAAATTGGCTGAATCACTAGACGATGATGAGTTCATGCCCTTGTAAGACACAGACAACGGTATTGTTGAAACCGATTGTTTGGAGCGAATGAAATTTTAAAACTATTTAGGATTCGATTTGATATTATTTTCGAAATTGAGAATATATCGATTGTACAGAAGCTTATCAAGAGAATTAAACTCTTCGTAATTCAGATATTGTTGCTTGAGTTCGGGACTTCCTGATTTTTTTAAAAGTTTATGATATTTATTACGCAAATTTTTTAGAGTCTTTAAGCTTTTGGTATACGGCAACTTGTAACCCCTTGCCGGGAAAAGAGGAATATTAATATTCATTATTTCCGAGATATTACTTTTGAATAAGTCAAAGCAGTCTGAAAGATTACGATTATTAAAAAGAGACTGCCAGTCAATATTTGAAATCAAATTATTGATCAAGGCAAAATCACATCGGCTATAAGTGAAACCAACTTCATTATTGAGTTTAATATTTCCACATATGATGTTTTTCAGTATTAGATATAGGGCAGAGAGAACAAATTAAGTTATAATTAAGATCATTACTAACAAATATAAGATCGAGGATTTTACCTAACGTATTTTCAAAATCATGGATTTGAACAAACTGTAAACTATAAAAATTATCAATTAAGTACATTTCATGAAACAGACATTCTCTTCTTCACCCCAAAGAGTTACCACTGTTTCCTACACCGATGACTGTACAATAATGGCAAAAGATCCTCGCCGTCCCAGTGAGATATGCTGTAAAACTAGCAACTATATATTTCCCTAGTCTTTCCAGTTTTTTCGATCGCGTAACTTGTCACTATATTATAAAGTGTGGCGTTCGATAATAACCTGCATTTTGGAGAGCATTCATCCGTAAGCCTATAAAGCAATTGGCCAGCCGCTTGTATGCTACGCGTATCCGATATGATGGCAGAGCTTACAATATACACATTGGAAGCAGCTGCAGGCCTGGCAAAGCACCGCACTGAAAGCTGCCAGTGGTTGTCTTCTAGAGTTGCCAGAACATAATGTACACAATGAGGAGGGAATACTCCCCATAAAGGAGGGAAATGAAATGCTGAACAAAAAATTTCTGTTAAATACTCAGAAGCCTGGGCATTCTCACAGACATCTGATTGAAAAGGCTCCGCCTCCTAGGGGCGTAAGAAGTGATCTCCGCATGCACAATGAAGAAATCCGGTGCGTAGAAACTCAGTCGTTTGTGCCAAATGAGCAAAGAGGAAATAATTCATTACTTAAGCTCACATATGCTAATGTGCGGGGTAACAATATCAAACCCGACTCGATCATTAACCCGACAATGGTGACCCAATGGTTTCTGAGACCGGTTGTGTAAACAATCGTATAACTTTCTTCTCCATTATTCCTTTTTGCTGCGGTTTCGAGTAGCTGCCGCAGTGCACGTCCCCCACCATCAGTTCACGACGAAACTGCTTAGTGAGCACAATTTCTATATTTTTTTACTAACCTGGTGTGTGAGACCGTCAGTCACCGTATTTGTAAGTAAAATAATCAAGGATTAATTTTATATTATTTTAAATTTTTATTATTATATACCAATTTTTGTTCATTTTATAAAAGTTCCAATTATCTAAATACTAATTAACGTTATTTTCCATAATGAATATACGATTTTTTTATATTTTTCATAATGTTAAAAAATGGATTGCTAAAACATTGTTATTTTTAATGCTCTAGTTAAAAACATTTGTGAATTTTAATATTGAAATAAAAGAACTTAAATTGATTAAATATATTTGTTTTATTGTCAAAGTGCCCAAATAAACAAAACATGAACTATTTGTAACACGTTTCGAAAAATCTTTAGTTGAAAACCCCGGTGCATGAGATGGACGTCACCATTAATCAAAGTCAAATTTGCGTCACCATTGGCGGGTTAAGGTAGTGACTGATCTGGGCATCGAATCTCAGCTGGTGGAGCTTGTGCACCAATTGCTGCTTTGCAGGGTAGTACAGGCAGATCCTGCAGGGGTATCGGTGAGCAGGTTCGTCAGTAGGGGAACTCCCCAAGGTGGAGTCCTATACCCTCTGCTGTGGGTCTTGGCGGGAGGGGCTGTAAAGTTATAGCATATGCTAACGACCTCGCATTGGTGATAAGTGAGAGGTTTCCACAAACTCTCTGCGATATGATGCAGGTGGAATTAAGAAGGGTCGAATCATGGGCCGCTGATAATGGTCTGGGCGTGAACCCAAATAAAACAGAACTGGTGCTCTTTACGAAGAAGTATAAGATACCACCTCTCTCAACTCCGGTGCTGGCAAACACAGTGCTTAAGTTAAGTGAGTCCGCCAACTATCTAGGGCTCACAATTGATAAGAAATTGAACTGGACACAAAACACCACGGAACGTATCCGTAAGGCCACGGTTGCCTTCTACACATGTAAAGGGGCAATTGTACGGATGGAGTATGTCCCCTATGATTGTGCATTGGATATACACGGCCATAGTTAGGTCAACATTCCTATACGGAATGGCGGTATGGTGACCCGCTCTGAATAAATCGTCGACGGTTCTTGGTCTTCAAAAGGTGCAAAGATCTGCTCTATTATGCATAAGCGAAGCCATCCGCACAACGCCAACCGAGGCTATGAATGTAATACTGAACCTACCACCCATAGATATAGTAGGCATAAAATATGAGGCATGTGCAGCTATTAGGCTGAGGAAACTGACCACATGGTCTTACTGCAACCATACTGAAATTCTTGACAGATTCTGCATACCCGATTGGATAGATTTCTGCAAACCGCATACCAACTTTAACAATAGATATGAGATATTAATCCCTGAGAGGGAATAGTGGGTGAATGACCCAGATTGGCCCACTGACAGCATTCAGATCTACACAGATGGATCTAAACTGGATAACAGGGTCCGATGGGGTGTCTATTCGTAACGATTGGTCATACAAAGATCGTTTCGCCTTCCAGATCAATGTAGCGTATCTCGGGCCGAGCTTGCGACCATACAAGATGCTGTGGACTGTCTTAGGCAGAGGACATTCTCTCAGAAGCACATTTATATTTTCTCAGACAGTCAAGCAGCACTGAAAGCCCTTTACTCTGTCACAACTAATTCTGAAACCGTAGTAGGCTGTCACAGATCACTTAACGGGATGGCTGAACAGTTTGTATCTGGTATGGGTTCCGGAACATAGGGGCATAATGGCAGATGAGCTTACAAGAAAGGGTACCTCCCTTCCACTTTCGCCATCCTGGAAGAGGTTGGGCATGCCGCTCTCCACCTGCAACCTCAAGATAAAGGAGGCTCTATTGAAGGAAGCGGGAGCCAGGTGGAAGCATCATGATAGATGCCACACGGCAAAACTCACATGGCTGGAATGAACGCGAGAGCTTCTCACCCTCCGTAAGAGGGATCTTTCCTTAGTTGTAGGTCTTTTACTGGCCATGTTTGTATTGGATTTGCGCTCCATTTAATGATTATTGTAGAAGCTGCGGCAACGAAGAGGAGCCTGAAACTGTTAGGCATCTACTCTGTGAATGTCCAGCGCTCGGTAGAAGAAGGCAACGTTTTATGAGCAAGCTGTTTCTCGTAGATCTGACTGATATAGCTGAGGTCAATACACGACGCTTAGTTAGCTTCACAAACTCGACGACGTGGTTTGATTAGGAGAGTAGGAACAAATCCATGTGGTTTCAGAATGGGCCTATAAAGGCCTAAGTGTGTCGCTCCGATGTGGACGGCAGCCACTTGAACCTTACCTAACCTAAGCTCACACGCAGGTATCAAAAAAGGCGTTTCGGGTCCAGTTTTTTGAATCCGAAACCAGCTTTCGCCAACGCTAAAACTCCATCCCCAAAAATATCTAAAACAGTACACTTAGTACTATATGGTTATAGGGAATATCAGCCTAACACCTATACTAGACTTAAAGCGGAGTCGTTGGTGCCGTTTGTCGTATCGCTGTAGTCGTATCCCTAACGTAACCCTATACGATACATTGTTATCGATTAATGGTACCTTAACCCAATACTGCCCACTGTTACATATGCGTAACGCAGCCCGTTTGAATTTGAAACACCCGTTAGTCATAGCAGGCTAGTGAAATTTCAAAGTTTTGCATTCCGAGAAATATAATAAAATGTAGATAACGATGTCAATCAAGCACTAAGTCAGTTGTACTTTTTATTTCATCGCGGTTGGTCGTTATGTGAAAGACTTTTTTAAAAGTGAGGCGAAACGCAAAATGACAACGAGACGAATGTAAGAACAAATATTAAAATAATAAAGAAACATTTTAGCAGTGAAAGTTTTGTGTTTATTTACTAAGAGATATATATATAAAATTATGCAAATTGTTACATACATATATCTTGCATGAATTCTTGAGTGCATTTGACACTCTGCTTATGTCGTAAGTATGAATGTGTTTATAATAAAGCAATATCAACGTAATTACGTTCCCACAGGCAGGCAAGCAAGCGAAGCGCGTGCGACATATGAGCCACGCTTATGCACCAGCGACCGTGTGAACGGTTGCTATGTACAAACCTTTACATCGCTAATACAATATGTATGTACGTATGATTAGTATATAGGAACTTTAATACCTAAAAATTTGTTTAGAATATTTTAGTATAAATAAGCCGAAATTTACTGAATAAAGTCAATTCAATCTTGGTGCCGCTTCAATGGCACTTCCCAAATTTAAATTATTTTAATGTCATCCTACATGGCGATACTGCCATACTGCCTGAATTAAATTGGCATCCTACTGTCTGAATTAAATTGGCATCCTACAGGGCGATCCTGCCAGCTCTGCTTAACAATAAACAAACTGCTGTTTAAAAAGGGGTCTGCTAAACATATTTAGCAGGACTGGTTTAGGAGTCATTTTTATACCAAGCAGGATACGCCTTACCTACAGGGCGATCCTGCCACACTGCGGAATTAAACAGTCTCCCTCGTCTGCTGCTTGAATTATAGGCAGACTTCAGATACAAAATATTTTTGGAAAAAGTTTACTTTCTGCAAAGGAGTTCAAGGCATCAACTTTGCAATGCCGAATGGTATAGTCAATGCAAAGGGCGGATCACAGCGACAATGACAACAAGGGTGCAATTCAAATCTTAAAAATTCTTGAATACCACAAAGGAAAGAAGGAAAAATATTTTTGGTCTTTAATACGGATGGCATTCTCGTTAACTGCAACCAAAACGACCACCACCGACGCATAGCGAAGTGGAATAAAGGTGGAGTAAAACCATATGCACTATCAGCTTGTTGGAGGTTCTACGTGCGCTATACAACTTGTTGAAGGATGACCGGGATTATGTATTATTTATCCTATTATGTATTTATTATCTAGGTATTTGTAAGATTATAACAGAAGCATTTGGCAACCTAACGGCTGCCAGTTTACGGGCAAAAAGTAGATGTTTGCCAATAAATTTAAGAATTTTTTCCCCCTTTAATTTTTTTAAATTAATGATATAAGTAGTCAGGAAGAATTTGACGCAATATTCTTGCGTTGTAGCAAATTAATTGAGGAAGAAGAAAACAAATTAGGAAAAGTAGTAGCAAAAGCAGTAGAAGTAAAAACAGTAGAAATAATTAAACAGGGCCCTAAGGCAATTACCATAGAAGAATACAGGCGTAGAAATCAGCAACAAAAAATAGAGGAACCAAAGATTCCAAAACCAACCAAAATCAAAAGAAAGAGAGGAGATAAACAATTCAACCTTAGAAAGGCAGTAGCAATTTTGTATCAGAAAATTAATTTAACTACAAACACGGAGGAAAAAATTCGTTTGAAAACCGAATTAGAAAAATCAAAGGCATATAAAGTAAGTTTTTTTTCTATGGAGAGTGCATTGCTAATGACCTTGATTTCGAGGCTATCAACCGCGCTGTTGATAATTTAGAATCCGAAAGTAGGAGTTTTAAGAAAGGGATTGCATCATTAAGGAAATTACAAGAAGCAGAGAAGTCATTAGTTTCGCTTAAGAAATGGTGAAAACTGATTGACATGCCTAGGGAACCCACCTTAGAAAATATACTAGTACCAATAGGTGAAGAAATGTGGAGGTACGAAGTTAAATTTATGGGACGAACCGACCCATATCAATATAAAGCATAAATAAATAAATAAAAGAAAATTTTTGCGATTACTATTTTGAAATGGGAGGTAAAGAATCCAAAGTAGAAGAGCCCAATTCAAATGTAATTAATTCCATTCAGGTCGTTGACCATAGTGAGGCATTATAATTTATCAAAATCTTGTTGATAATATTAACAATTTGCACTTGCCTCAATTTGTTTCTCAAATTATACTCACCTCATAATAAATGTTTAAAGAAAAAATATATGAGCCGAGCAGATGGTCTAGACAAAGTCTAATTCTAAGGGACAAATATATACCCCAATGGACAAACGGGAAACCATTCTGAACACGCTTGTGGAAGAGAAGACCTTGGCGGAAAAATCTTATAAGTGTATTAACAAAAATACAACCATACCAAGATTTACTGTGTTGGAACACCCCACGACAATATTACAGTCGTTGAACAATATAGGAAAATTCATACAAAGGGTATATAGCAATTTAACAGCTAAACATCAGCTAGAAGTACAACAAATTTTTTCCAGTGTCAGGGATAAATTGGTATCCTCACTGAGTAGATACAACGTTGAGGCATTGGTCCCAACGTCATTTGAAAAAGAAATAGAAATAAATTTTGCTGTCCTATTGCCAGAGACTCAGCCCAATTTAGGGGAAGTCCTAAAAATTTAATTAGGGATACCCATGAAGCTGTAGCGGTGTGTAAGCGATAAAACAAAAATTAAAAACAGCAATTAAAGGTGAATCAGTTGAAGTTTTGACAGCAAAGCTCTTTAACATCCAACCATGGTTCAACTATATACAGGTTGGCTCATCTGTAAAGCAACAAAATATGTCTGTTCAAATTGTCAAAATCTGTGTATTGGTGTTGGTGCGAATGGTATGGAATGGAAACATAAAACTTAACAGTTTTTGTATGTGTAAGTAAAATGTTGCCAATGTGTTGGTTTCATTTTGAGTTTGCCATCTCCTTTTGACAATCCCTTCGACCATGCAATGACATAAATAAAATCAGCTGATGAGATGAGCCAACCTGTACATAATTGAACCATGCATGCAACAACGCAGTAAAACGGCAAACCAATACACTGCTGAAATTGAAAAGCTCACAAAATCGTTGGAAGGCGCTTACATATCTGACGGACTAACACCAGAGTTAGCAACCAAGTATGCTACACAATCAGCTGTGAAAGCTATGTGTAAAAACTGCCCCAACGACAAGGTAAAAACAATTATGCAAGCTGGAACGTTCACAACAATGAACGAAGCCATATCAAAATTTACTAACAGTTGCACAGAAGTAACTGGAAATCCAAATTCAATACTACATATTCGCCAACAAAATCAGTTCCGAGGTAACTTCCGCAGGAGTTACCAAAACAATAATTATAGAGGAAATTATAGACGTTCTTTCAATACCTAAAACAATAATAATAATAACAGACAAAATAACCAAAGATCTGGTCGAAATTTCGGATCGCGAGGAAATACCCGCAATAACACCACAAATGTCCGAAATGTTACACAACAGGAAAACCAACAAACTCCACCTCAATAAATAAAAAATTATATATTTTCAATTTACACCTTAATAGCTACATATCTTCCAGAACAACTCTGAATGATTCCATATCAACCCTCCTAATCGATACGGGAGCGGATACTTCAATAATAAAAAAGGGTCAAATTGACAGTAATGTCACGATAAATAATTCTCAAAAAACAGATGTAAGAGAAATTGGTAAAGGTATAACAAGCACTATTGGCACGGTTAAAGCGGACTTAAAAGATGATTATCTATTAATTAGACACAAATTTCACGTAGTAGAAGACAATTTCCCAATCCCTTGCGATGGAATATTAGGATTAGATTTCATTAAAAAATATAATTGCATTTTGGATTATCAAACAGAAGGAGACACTGTAATATTGAGAACATATGACTACCCAGAAAACTTAATAATCCAGATGACTAACAAACCAACAATCAATAGTATTTCAATTCCCGCACGATCAGAAGTAGTTAGACAAATTCAAATTAAAAATAACAATTCAGATTTACTAATTCCACAACAAGAATTGTTTGAAGGTATTTTTATTGCAAACACCTAGCAAATTCACAACAAACATTTGTCAGAATTATAAATACAACAAATAAAAATGCAACACTTCAAGATTTTAATATACGTACAGAAAATTTGAATGATTATACAATAGTTAAAAATAATAAACTCGAAAATTAGGCCAACAATAAGGAAAAATCAGAAAGATACATAAAAATTTTCCAAACTTTGCAAATAAATTACTTAATGCATTATGTGCAGAATTCATTAACATTTTTTCATTGGAAACAGAACCAATTACCACTAATAATTTTTACAAACAAAAACTTCATATGAAAGACAATAACCCAGTCTACGTAAAAATTATAGAATACCAGAAGCTCATAAGAGTGAAATTAATAAACAAGTAAATAAATTAATTAAATATGACATAATAGAACCTTCAATTTCAGAATTTAATAGTCAAATTCTATTAGTACCGAAAAAATCACTACCGAATAACCAAGAAAAAAGATGGAGAATAGTTGTAGATTACAGACAGGTAAATAAAAAATTAACCGCAGATAAATTCCCTTTACCAAGAATTGATGACATACTAGACCAATTAGGAATAGCTAAATATTTTTCATGCTTAGATTTAATGTCTGGATTTCACCAGATTGAACTCAGCGAGGAATCGAGAGGTATCACATGCTTTACAGCAGATAACGGTACTTATCGTTTTAAAAGATTGCCGTATGACCTTAAAGTAGAACCGAACAGATTCCAGAGAATGATGACATTAGCATTTGCAGGCTTAAAACCTTCACAAGCATTTCTATACATGGACGATTTAGTCGTATTAGGATGCTCCGAAAATCATATGATTAAAAATTTACGAGATGTTTTCGCAACTTGTAGAAGATATAATATAAAATTACATCCGGATAAATGTTTATTTTTCAACCAAGAAGTAACTTACCTTGGTCATAAATGCACAAGCAAAGGAATTTTGCCAGACCCCAGTAAATTCGAAACTGTTAAAAATTTCCCAACCCCTAAAAATGCGGATGAGGCAAGAAGATTCGTCGCATTTTGCAATTATTACAGAAGATTTATTCCAAATTTTGCAGAATATTCTAGGATAATAACAAGACTTTGCAAGAAAAATTTAGTTTTCGACTGTACAGAGGATTGCAAAAAATCCTTTGACTATTTGAAAGCTGCGTTAATAAGCCCTAATATCCTACAATATCCCGATTTCAATAAAAATGTTTGTATAACAACTGACGCAAGTGGGTATGCTTGCGGAGCAGTGTTAAGCCAAGAGTATGAAGGAAAACAATTGTCAATTGCCTATGCATCAAGATCATTTACTAAAGGAGAAATTAATAAAGCAACAATTGAGAAAGAATTAGCGGCCATTCATTGGGCCATAACATATTTTAGACCATACATTTACGGTAGAAAATTTTTGGTCAAAACAGACCACAGACCCTTAACATTCCTATTTTCGATGAAAAATCCGTTATCATAGTTAACTAGAATCAGATTAGATTTGAAGAATATGGTTTCGAGGTGGAGTATATCGCAGGTAAAGAAAACTATGTAGCCGACGCATTATCACGCGTAGATATTAAAGACCTAAAACAAATATCGGTAGAAGCGTGTAAAATATTAAAAGTTACGACTAGATCGGAAACTAACAAAAATTATAACAATGAAGATTCCAGTAGTAAAAATGAAGAAATAAAAAGTCACAAAGAGAACCCAATAATATTTGAAGCGCTAAATAAATGTGAAGTAAAGAGACTATTCCAGCTCGTTTTCGATTCTCCGAAATTATGTTTCAAAAAAGGAAAGAAAATTTGTAGCGAAATTAATATAAAAAACCTAATTGTTGAGGCGAAGATTGACTTAGGTCAATTCTTTGCCAGGCTTATGAAAGAAGCCGGCAATTTAGGAATTAGAAAAATACAGTTGTCCTTAGGAGACAAATTGTTTAAAGATAATTATACCCCGGTAGACACATTTAAAGAAATTGGTACCAAAGTTCTCAAAAATTTAATTATAGCATTAACTCCAGAAGTTATGCATGTGACAAATAACGAGTAATAAAAAAAATTCTTCACAAATTTCATGACGATCCTGTTTTTGGTGGCCACCCAGGAATAAATCGCATGACAAATAAAATAAAACAAAAATACTACTGGAAAGAAATGAAAAACGATATCAGAAAATATAACAAAAAAATGCGTTCATTGTAATAAAAATAAAATAAAAAAACTTGAAAGAACCTATGATTATAACCGAACCGCCCACAAAAGCGTTCGACATAGTACAAATAGATACGATTGGCCCTCTTCCCAGGTCGGAAAATGGAAATGAATATGCAGTTACTATAGCATTGTAAATTTTACCAAGTAGCGCAACTAACAGCTGATCGGTAAAAATTCGCACATTCACACGCACAGTTCTCGACTCAGTTTCAAAAAAAAACCTTAGATTATTTAATTCAAATTTTAAAGTTAGATAATCCTTACAAATTTATGTATACAGAATATATATGGCGTTTTTGTTGTTATTAAAACAATAGTTTTATTTATATTAAAGCTTTTATCATTTTTTTTTAACTTTGAAAAATCTCCGAACACCATTCCTTCATTATATGACATTCGACTGCCTAGTCCACTGCCTTCCACTCTATTCGCAACATAACCTCTACTTAAGCTGCCAAACTATATAGTAAACAATGTACTATAGTATGTGACTTGACTAAGTATTTAGTTGCAATACCAATACCCAGCAAACATGCAAAAACAATAGCTCGCTTCACTTGTGTTCATGTGTCCTGTTGGAATTCAGCAAGCAAAGCGGCTAATTGTTATTTTTTTGTGTGCGGTAAAATAGCATATCTAACTTGTGCTTTTATTCCATAATACGTTTTTTAAGTATACTTGTAATGTTTTATTCAATATATTTTCCTACAAATGCGTATCACTACTTAACTTATGCCCTTGTTATATGCTATATTTCCTATTAATTGTAAATATAATAAGATATATGTTATTTTTCCAAAACGACTTATTTGTCTCAAATAAAGTAACTTCACTTACTTTTTTATTCTAACTGCTAGCTTCAAGAAATCGTTGAATAGTGTTTTTATTGCAATACATATTTTCATAAGTTAAAGTTAATTAACAATGGAAGGAAGAGGTAGGTTAAAGTTTATCCAACATCCAGGCGGTCGCCTGAAACTATTAGGGAGCATATTAATAGTTTTTCTGCGTACGAAAGCCACTATTGACGCCGAGATTCAAGTGCAAAATATTTAAACTCCGAATTGTCAATAGCAAAATTGTACAGTCTGTACTGCAAAGATGTTGAAACTCCTGTTAGCTTATCAAAATATTCACAAATATTCCACGTAATGAACTTAAAATTCAAACAACCGAAACTTGATACTTGTTGTAAATGCGATTACTTTAAATCCCAAATGGACCACATCAATAAAAATACGTCCGAATATAAAATACTGACTGAAAAACAGGCAATGCATCACAAAGATGCAGATAGAGCGTACAAATCGAAGAATTTTGACAAAGATCTGGCTGGAAAGCACAAAAATGTAAACACATGCACATTTGATTTGCAACAAGTTTTGCCAACTCCTTACCTGAAAACCTTCATTTGCTACTATAAGAGGCAATTGAATACTTACAATCTTATTATACTGTTTTCACACAGACGGCTTATTGAATAATAAAGGCAGTTTTCTACATTAAGACGCTTATTGAGCTCAATCTTCCCTACAAAATTCGAATCTATAATTATTTCATTAGTAGCTAATCGAATGCCTAATGAAGTCAAAAGCACAATGCAACTCTGTTGGCAGCGTTCCGCTTCCGTTTCCGCTTCTTAATTTTTGGTGTGTTCAGTGCTTAAAAATGTCATTTGTCAAAGTAAATGTCATTGTCTACATGGCGGAACGATACAAGGTGGCCGCATCGAACAGCTGATTATAACCTTTTTTATTTGATTTGATACATCAACTACCGGCGCAGTACGATTTTGACATTTGTCCATCGAATTTATAAGTACATGGAATTTTTTTATGTTTGTAGGTATGTCACCATGCTGCCACCTTGTATCGTTCCGCCATGATTGTCTGTCATATAGCATTGTCATTTTATTCGCTTGACATTTCATCCTTCATACTAATCGAGCAGTTACTTCTGTGTGAAAGCAAAAAATTTACGATTTCATTAGAAGGTGAAATGAGATCATTAAGTTTCTGTGTGAAAACAGTATTGAACTTAGTTCAATAATAGGTGTTTTTTTTTTAAAGCGAGCTTGAAGAAAACGCTTCAACTAGCTAAACTGTTTCATTATGCCAAAACCATACAGATGGTGGAGGTTTATCAGCTAATTGTTACTTTTTTGGCTGCTATGACATTTCTACTTCTAGCGCAGTATGTTTTTGACACTCAACCAGAGAATTACAAAAACAAAATACATGAAATGCGTGTGTTTGTATGTATGTATGTCACCCTGCCGCCAAGCTGTTATTTTGTTATTTTTGTTTATCTGCACATTCGTATGTTCATTTCATTCGCTCGTTCACAATAGTGCCCTATTTTTGAATATGCAACACTATACAACACTATCAATCAGTTCGACAATTACCTAAGCAGTTTCAACTGAAAGCGTTTAGCCAACTCAACTCGATTACTTTTTTTGTTGCTTTCCATGCAATTCGGTAAGCTAGCTGGCATTGTCAATGATGACTAAGTGTGTTATCTTATCTGTCAACTGCCTGACAGGCTGTTCAATATGACTACTTTTTAGCGTTTTGACAGGCTGTTCAATATGGCGGCGCCTATCTCCAGCGGGTCATAGAAAGAGATACAGAATGGGACAGCGATAGTCATTTACAAATCAGGTGATCAAATCACTTTGGAATTTTGACGTTTTTACAGAAGATATCACACTTAGTCATCATTCACAATGCTAGCTAGTGTTTTAATTGTACTAGTTAGCAACGAAATACAGCTAAAATGACAACAGTTTTGACAAAACAGGACAAGTAGTCTTATACTGAAAATATTATATTTATTGTTACGGCATTCGGCATAACTTGAATTATAGTAAACAATGTTGAATTGTGTCTACAGATGGTAAGACTCTTGGTTCGGAATAGTAGCATAAGTTTACTTACGTCTTTCGTCTATGTATAATTATTTTTAGGAAAAAAGGTATAAATTACGTTTTTAAGCATATTCGGAAAACTAATAGTATTTATGTAAGTTACCTCCCAGCATAAGATGCATATAATATCATCTGAGATATTCCAAAAAAAGTTTGGTCGATTCACTCGAAAACTTTTTTCAGATTATAATTTAAATCTTTAAAATGCTCTCCTGAAAAACGCAAAAAACACACTTCGTTAGCTTGATGTGAAAATGTGCTAAGTCACTTCTTACGAATTTTACAGGAGACAAAAAAAAAACTGAATAATTTTTGAAATAACGTTTTTTTCAAAACTGTGAATGGGGATACCTTAGTTGCAATACTTTTGAGTGTACAAGCTTTGAAAAAGATAAATAAAAGTCATGTATGCTAACCCAGCAGCTAATTTATGACATAGCACAATTTCCTCACTCAATCCAAATTTTTTCTCCTGTCTTAGCACTTTTTTCTCAATATTTTTCCCCATCAATCCACCCCTTTAATGATTGAAATATAACACTAAAACTGTATACATATTTCACAAAAAATACTATTTATTTGTCAAACTATTTCTAACTATTGGCGGCCACCGTGGTGTGATGATAGCGTGCTCCGCCTACCACACCGAATGCCCTGGGTCACACCCCAGGCAAAGCGACATCAAAATTTTAGAAATAAGGTTTTTCAATTAGAAGAAAATTTTTCTAAGCGGGTCGCCCCTCGGCAGTGTTTAGCAAGCACTCCGAGTGTATTTCTGCCATGAAAATCTCTCAGTGAAAACTCATCTGCCTCGCAGATGCCGTTCGGAGTCGGCATAAAACAAGTAGGTCGCGTCCCGCCAATTTGTAGGAAAAATTAAAAAAAAGGAGCACGACGTAAATTGAAAGAGAAGCTCGGCCTAGAATCTCTTCGGGTGTTATCGCGCCTTACATTTATTTATTTATTTTATTTCTAACGGTTCTGATCTGGATTCTTTTGCCGGATGGTGCGCAGACAATAACTTATTTTTAAATTCAAACAAATGCTGTGTTGTGTCTTATTCCAAAAAGACAACTGCCACATACTTTATCTACAAACTAAATGCTAAATCTCTTAATCGTTGTCAAGAGAGTAAAGACTTGGGTGTAATATTTGACTCCAAACTCTCTTTTTCTAGTCACATTGATTTCGTTGTTTCAAAATTTGTTGCAATGGTTGGGTTCAGTAGACGTAACACCAGTGACTTTAAGGACCCTATGGCAGTGAAGGCACTTTATATATCTTTTGTCAGAAGTGGTATTGAATATTGCTCAATAATATGGAATCCTTTCTATGAATCAAACTCCTATAAAATTGAGAAAGTTCCAAAAATGTTTACAAAATTGCTTTACGCATGCTTCACTGGCCAGACGGCCTCCCATCATATACCAGCAGTCACAAATTGCTTGGTCTTCAGGCTTTGCATGACAGAAGAACTTTTATCGCACTCATGCTTGCCTATAATGTAATAAACTTTAGCACGATTTGCTCTGATTTATCTACTTTGTTCATTCCATATATTCCACTGCGTGATCTTCGGCATAATAGATTATTTTTCGAAATAACTCATAAAACGAATTATGCTATGAATGAACCTATAACTAGGACTACACATCTAGCAAATCGATTCAGTAGTGTTATTAATTTTAATAACAGCTTATGTATGTTTAAGCTTGAATTGTTTTCTATTTTTAACTAGTCTGTAGGAAAGCATGTAGTTATCGACATGTAAGAATTGAAGTAGATTATAGTCACCGCAAAGCATTTATCATACACCAAAGGCATGTCTCAATTGGGTAAATCCAATTTCAAGGGTTTGTGTTCACAACCCTCTCAAGGCGTTGCCAGCACAATACATAGCTTCTCCAAGCCAATTGTCAACTCACCTAACCGTGGCGAATCCTGTTTCATTGACAGCCGAGGCTCTTGCGACCCCAAGTTCCTCATGGAACTAGGGGGTGGGGAGGGCGGGAGTTCCTAGAAATTTTAATGTGGTCATATAAATCGTTCCCGAGATGGTCGAGATAGTAGTACCTTAATGGTGCTTGTTACCGGAACGTGCCGGGTTTATATCCGGCAAAGGCCCATCAACATCGGTAACACTCCCCAAAGCCTTCGGGGGGTGTCTTTATCGTTAATACAACAACAACAACAACAAAGCATGCAATTTTATACTGAATGAATTAAATAAATAAATAAAATGCGCACACAAAGAAATGACTAGTAATTCAGATTGATATTATTGACAGGTTGACTTAGCACATTTTTTTTTAACAGCTGACGACTTAGCACATTTACACATCATTGCCCACAGCACGTAAAAATGAAAAATTTAGATATTTTTTTGTGATCGATGTATTTTTAATTCAGTTTTAAAACTGCATTAAAATACAATTTTTCAAAAAAAGTGACTTAGCATATTTTCACATTAAGCTAACGACTTGTGCTGTTAAGCCTTGTGACCACAGACATAATGATTAGTGACGCTATGCGTCGAAACCGCTTTGATATAATATTTCGCTGTATCCATTTTATAGATAACGGTAAGCAGCTAATAAACGATAAAATATGGAAGTTGCGGCCATATATTGATGCTTTGAAGCAGCGTTTTTTAAAACATTTTCACCCGGAAAGAAGTTTGTCATATGATGAATCAATGGTTGAATATTGTTATGGTCCACATTGTTATGAACACTAGAGGTCGCCACGGGGTGGAAGCGCTGATCTCTAAGAAGAAACACACTGTTTCCGGAAAAAGTTACTTTTTGGCTCAATTCTGGGGCAAAACCACCGTTCATAACTAAAGACATCACTTAAATCTTAAATGATTATAGCAGAATATTTTGCTTACAACAGTTCAATTATTTTTATTTCGGGGTACAATTCCATATCGATCGGTTATTGATAAGATGCTTCCTAAGTGGTAAAATATGCGAAAGTTATAAACTGTATAAGAAACATTTGCAAATTATCGTGCAAATATAAAAATTCGCGCATGGAGGAACAAATGACTGGCGCTAAAACGAACAACACAAGATTTCTAACAAAATTATAACAAGTCAGGAAGGAATTTCATAGTATATGAAATATTACCGAAAAGCCGCAATGAAATATATAACCCAAGAGAACGGTGGTAACCACAACCAGCAGGGCCGACTCATATAGGCCGCTGCAATAACATCTACTTTGGTAGCAACAACCAGCACGGCCGCTGCAATAACATCTACTTTGGTAGCAACAACCAGCAGGGCCGACTCATATAGGCCGCTGCAATAACATCTACTTTGGTAGCAACAACCAGCAGGGCCGACTCATATAGGCCGCTGCAATAACATCTACCTTTGTAGCAACAACCAGCAGGGCCGACTCATATAGGCCGCTGCAACACCAACTCATTAACACCAACCAGCAGGGCCGCCGCATATAGGCCGGCTGCGACATCACCTACTTGGACCACAACAGCAGGACCTCGAACACCGGCCTGCTGCAACGAACCCCTTATAGGCATGGCGCAGCGGTGAGTCTGTTCCAATTACGATAAAACCACAATTTCCTTTGAAAAAAATAAATGAGTAGGTATATTTTGTTTTGGGTATTAAGGTTTTTGATTTGCTAAAACTAGAAAACAATAGCGAACATTTCATACCTACATAACAAAAATATGTCCTTTACAGTAAATTTGTATACCCGCCACTCTAAATTTTGATGATTTTGTACGTATATACTTTTATACCTTTTTAATTTTATATACACCTGCGAGAAAGAAAAAAGCAGCAAAAAAATTATTTGCAAAATTCATTATACTGTTTTCACACAGAAACTTAATGATTTCATTTCACCTTCTAATGAAATCGTAAATTTTTTGCTTTCACACAGAAGTAACTGCTCGATTAATATGAAGGATGAAATGACAAGCGAATAAAATGGCAATGCTATATGACAGACAATCATGGCGGAACGATACAAGGTGGCAGCATCGTGACATACCTACATACATAAATATGAATTCCATGTACTTCGTTTTTGTAAATTCGATGGACAAATGTCAAAATCGTACTACGCCGGAAGTTGATGTATCAAATCAAATAAAAAAAGGTTATAATCAGCTGTTCGATGCGGCCACCTTGTATCGTTCCGCCATGCAGACAATGACATTTATTTTGACAAATGACATTTTTAAGCACTGAACACACCAAAAACTAAGAAACTGAACGCTCCCAACAGAGTTGCATTGTGCTTTTGACTTCATTAGGCATTCGATTAGCTACTAATGAAATAATTATAGATTCGAAATTTGTAGGGAAGATTGAGCTCAATAAGCGTCTTAATGTAGAAAACTGCCTTTATTATTCAATAATCCGTCTGTGTGAAAACAGCATTAGCCATGTTCCTCATTTTGGTTTTGTCGTGAAATTGAGTAAATAAAACAAATTTAACAGTTATAATGTAACTCACCCTTGGAAAAAAAAAACTTTATAAACTTTACTCTTACCCTGATTTTTGTATTGTCTAATTCAGTTAGGCCTAAACCAGTATAGGAAATAATAAAACACAAAATGTGCTCATTAACTCATTCTACTTATATCTAATACTATATACGTATTGTAACGAATTTGCTGCAAATCCTCTTATTTGCCCCTTTTGCTAGGTTCGTATCGCTAAACTGTTGAATAAATAACTCCAATATTGAATAATGGAAAAAATGGCCTTTATTAAAATGCTTCACAATAACACTCAAACTGTGCAACGAATAGCTTAATAACCAAACTGATAGCTCAAATGAAACTCCACTAATCAAAATAATACTGGTATTGCTCGCTAGATATCTTCTTAGTCGTAACTGCTGATCAACTCAAATCAAACTGAATTACTTCTTACTCGCCTGCACCGCTTTTATAGTTTACGCTGCATACTTCTAGGCTCTTCGATTTCCAGAAGTTACTAGTTGTTTCGGCTACAAAATCGCCAGCCACAACTACGTGCACAAATTATTGCCCTCTCTTGTGACCACTGAGATAAGATATATGCATGTGTTTGTGCATTGCCGCTCCGCTGCTCGTATACGTACATATGTGTAGACGCAATTGTTTATTCGTTTATGTAAACACATAAAGATTGAATTATTGATGTGAATGTTTGTAGTTTACAGTCTCTCGCGCGCACATAGCCGTATAAGTAAATGCATCTGTGTGTGACATCTCTCTGGGCTGCCTTATATATGTGTATACTTGATTTGATTATTAACGTAAATACTGCTTGGCATGGCCTTAGCATCGCCTTAGTGATGGGATAACTTAGGGGTGGTAATATCCGTGACACTGCCCTCCACCTAAGTCTGATCGTCCCGATCAGACAAATCTCTCGATCTAAACGTTGCCAGCCTTTCAAAATGGACCACTTTCATTTTGGTTCGTGGTTTACCGATGGTTTGTATGCGGTACACTACATCGTTGATCCGTTTTACAACTTTGTATGGGCCTTCCCAATTACACTGCAATTTCGGGGACAAACCTTTTTTACGTTGTGGATTGTATAACAGCACCAAAGCTCCTTCCTGAAAACCTTCTGAATTAATTGCTTTATCGTATCTGGCTTTCATCTTGTCACTTATAATCTTTGTTCGTTGCCTTATCAGATCATGTATTTGTCTTAGTTCTTCTTCCAAATCACTAGTGGATTTCCTGACATTTCTCTCCGCATTGGCATCTATCCCAAACTTCAAATCAGCTGGCAGTCTAAGGTCATTGCCAAAAATTACTTTTGCAGGGGTTTGGCCCGTTGTCTCATGCACTGCTGATCGGTAAGCCATCAAGAATAATGGTATGCGGGTATCCCATTCTTTATGGTATTTGTCTACTACTTTCCTTAAGTGCTCCTCCAATGTTCTATTGAATCGTTCTACCATACCATCGGATTGAGGATGCAATGCAGTTGTCCGTGTTTTTCGAATGCCCAATGACTTACACATTTCCTGGAACACATAAAAAAAAAAAAAATAACACAGCTGATTCGAAATTCCTGCCTTGGTCAGAATGTAACTCCATTGGTACACCATACCTTGCAACCCATTCGTTTTTAACCACTTCTGCTACTGTTTCTGCTTCTTGGTTTTTGATTGGGTATACCTCTGGCCATTTACTGAAATAATCCATAACCACCAGTACGTATTTGTTTCCGCGGTTACTAGTAGGAAATGGACCTGCGACATCCATGGCGATCCTTTCAAATGGCGCACCTGAGTTATATTGCTTCATCTGGCCATGACTTCGTGTTCTGGGCCCTTTCGCTCTGCTGCAAACCTCGCAGTTCGCAATCCACTCAGTGACCGACTGACGGCAACCAACCCAATAGAATCTCTGTTTAATCTTCTCGAGCGTCTTCGTGATTCCAAGATGACCTCCGCTTGGACCATTATGCAGCTCGCTGAGCACGTCAGGAATCCTCTTTCTGGGAACAACTATCAGTTTATTCTTGTATTTACCATCCTCACTCTCCCATACTCGATGAAGGCAACCGGATATCAATTCTAAACTGTTCCACTGTGCCCAATATGACTTCGCAATGGGACTCTCTGCTGACATCTCTTCTCTGTTTGGTCTTTCATTTCGTTCGAGCCCTTGCATAACACGTGACAGATCTGCATCTTCTAGCTGGCACTTTCTTAGCTGTTCCTTGTCCCATTCATCTGTACATGTTATATTCATTAGCCGGACATCTATAATGTCTTCTTTAGCCTCGGCTTTTGAACAGTGCTTGCATTCCAAACTACATGGTCTTCGTGACATTGCATCAGCATTTCCATGGGTACTACCTTTTCGATGCTCAATGGAAAAGTCGTAGCTTTGTAGTCGCTCGATCCACCGTGCCAATTGTCCTTCCGGATTACGGAACTGCAGAAGCCATTTCAACGCTGCGTGATCTGTCCTGACACGGAATCGCTGGCCGTAGAGGTATTTGTGAAAATGTTTAATGCAGTCTACCAATGCCAACAGCTCTCTCCGCGTAACACAGTAGTTCCTCTCTGGTTTTCCAATCGAACGGCTGTAATATGCAACTACCTTCTCCTGTCCATCGACCAGTTGTGATAAAACGCCTCCTATAGCATATCCACTCGCATCTGTATCCAGAATAAATGTTGCTCCTGGAATCGAATATGCTAACATTGGGGCAGTACACAAACGCTCCTTCAATGTTTGGAAAGCCACTTCTTGCTCCTTCTTCCATTCAAAAGCTTTGTTTTTTCTTGTAAGCTCATGGAGGCTATGGGCTACGCTGGAAAAATTTGGTACAAATCGGCGGTAATATGTGCACAGCCCAAGAAAACTTCTCAATTCATGTAGGTTCTGTGGTCTTGGCCAATCCTTTACAGCCTCTATTTTTTCGTTCGCAGTGCAGATGCCCTCTGTCGTTACCTTGTGACCCAAATAATTGACTTCATTTTTAAACAGCGCACACTTTTTGGGACTTAACTTTAGACCAGCGCCAGCTATTCTCTGGAAAACTTCCTCCAAGTTCTTAAGATGTTCATCAAAGTTCTTGCCCAATACGATGATGTCGTCCAGGTATACCAAGCATGTTTTCCAATGTAGTCCTTTCAGTACCTGGTCCATGAGTCTCTCAAAAGTAGCTGGTGCATTACAAAGTCCAAAAGGCATCACTGTAAATTGCCAAAGACCATCACCGACACTGAAGGCTGTTTTCTCTTTATCTTCCTCCTTCACCTCCACTTGCCAGTAGCCGCTTTTCAAGTCCAGCGTGGAAAACCATTTCGTACCAGATAGCGAGTCCAAAGTGTCGTCAATTCTTGGCAATGGGTAGCTATCCTTTTTCGTTACGTCATTCAACTTCCGGTAGTCCACGCAAAACCTCATTTTTCCATCCTTCTTTTTTACAAGTACTACCGGTGAGCTCCATGGACTAGCTGATGGTTCGATGACGCCGCTGTCGCTCATTTCTTGAATGATTTGACTCACAACTTCCCGCTTCGCCAGTGGAACACTACGTGGAGCTTGACGGATCGGCCTCGCATCTCCAGTGTCAATTTGGTGTTTCACAACGTTGGTGCGGCCTGGTTTAGAATCATCCTGGTCAAATATGTTCGCGTACTTTAGGAGCAGTTGTTTTGCCTTACTCTGATAGGCTTCCTCTAGCCCATGCGTCCATGCCGTGATATCATTTGAAAGATCAGTATTACTAGATGAAACGTATTCCTGGAGCTGTTCACAGTTAATAACTACTTCGGCCTCTTGGCATCTTCCCAAAATAGCTCCTTTGATCAAATTGAATGGTGACTTGAACTCATTGAGTACTCTTACCGGAATACGTCCATCTTGTTTTGTCATAGCCAGGGTTTTTCCTACAAGTATGTTCAGTGCTGATTTATTTGCTGCTTCGACAACCCACAATTTGTTTGTCCCACAATCTCCATCTACCTTTGCCCAGATGACTGCTTCTGATTTTGGTGGTATTTGCTGACTCTCTTCCACCAGCACTCGTTTACTGCTGTAGCCTCTCTCGTAGCCGAAATTAAGTGGCACATCCATGTTCTTATATCGCATCGTCTTGCTTTGCATATCGATCTTGATGCCTTGGTTGATTAAGAAGTCCACTCCAATTATGATTTCATCAACAATACCTGCCACTATAAAATTGTGAAGTACCGTGACGTTCCCAATTGCTACTTCACATTCTACTTCTCCAATTACCTGGGTGTCCTCTCCCGTGGCTGTACGTAATCTTGCTCCAAGCAATGGTCTTATCTTCTTGTTGACTAAATCTGATCGAATAATGGAATGGGATGCACCCGTATCTACAGTTAGTAAACGTTCTTTTCCATCCACATGTCCTCCGACAGTAAGATTGCTTGACCTTCTTCCAATTTGCGAGATAGAGATTATGGGGCATTCAATTGAGGGAGCCAGCTGTCGCCCCTTGCGGCTGACTCGCTTTAGTTTAACGATTGAGTGGATTTGGAGATTTGATCGTCTCCTTCAGCTCTGCGTTTACGGCCACCCACATTGTTGGAACTATTGGAATTGCTACTGCAATGACGTGCAATGTGACCTGGGTTACCGCACTTGAAACATTTCATAACTCCGGCATTTTTCTGTTGTGATCCCTTCAGAGCTTCCAAAATTGTATCTACCCACTCCGGCCTTTCTACTTCCACACGATGAGCTTTGTATGCTGGTTTACTCAATAATGACGCCGTTTCCTGAGTCAATGCATGGGATACCGTTTCAGAAAATGTTTGCTTTGGGTTCGCGTATGTGGCTCGCTTCGTTTCGACGTCCCGTATGCCATTTATAAAGCTCTGAATCTTCACTCTTTCCGTGTATTCCACGGGTGCATCCGCATTTGCAAGATGAGCCAATCTTTCAATGTCCGAAGCAAACTCCTGCAAAGTCTCGTTAGCTTTTTGGTAGCGGTTTTGCAATTCTATTTGAAATATCTGTTTCCTGTGTTCGCTTCCGTATCGCCGTTCTACAGCAGCCATCAATGCGTCATAACTGTTCCGTTCGTACTCTGGAATAGTCTGTAAGATTTCGGCAGCTGGTCCTTTCAATGCTACGAAGAGTGCGGCAACTTTATCTTCCACATTCCAGTTGTTCACTGCTGCGGCCTTCTCAAACTGTAGCTTAAAGACCTGGAAAGGAACAGAACCGTCAAAGGATGGTGTTTTTACCTTTGGATTACTCGCTGAAACTGCTGGACGATTTAATTGTAACTGCTGAATTCGATCTTTCAAAGCATCCATCTCAGCTTCCATTTTATCTTGTCGTTCACTAAAACCCTCCAACTGCGATGATATGCGATCCTCTTGCGCTTTCAACTGCTGAGCCAACTGAGATATCATATATGTCTTCTGTTCTTCCAGTTGCGATGCCATATATGTCTTCTGTTCTTCCAGTTGAGATGACATTTGCGACGACATTTCTGAGATACGTGTCTCCTGGGATTCCATCTGTGATGACATATACGTTTTCTGTTCTTCCAGTTGTGATGACATGTTGGTGGATATTTGTGATGACATTTCTGTTATACGTGCCTCTTGTGCTTCCAGTTGAGATGCCAGTTGCGACGACATTGATGCTACTGTCGATGTTTGTGCAGATATTGCAGCCAATATCATGTTCAAGTCTGTGCTGCTAACCGTCTGCGATGTTTCGTTTTTCTCTTCAATTTTCGTTGTCTCCTCGCCATCAAGATGAAAGACATACTCTTCCACATCAATTCCTTCTGCTTCCATTGCCTCTCGTAACCGTGCCTGAAGTTCAAGTTTAACGCCGCTTGTATTCAATCCACGGCTCTCCAACTCCTTCTTCAGCTGCTGGATCCTCAATTCACTGAACTTTGCCATATCCTTGTTGTCCTCTAGAATTTATCCAACAATTCCTCTTCTGACACCAATTGTAACGAATTTGCTGCAAATCCTCTTATTTGCCCCTTTTGCTAGGTTCGTATCGCTAAACTGTTGAATAAATAACTCCAATATTGAATAATGGAAAAAATGACCTTTATTAAAATGCTTCACAATAACACTCAAACTGTGCAACGAATAGCTAAAATAACCAAACTGACAGCTCAAATGAAACTCCACTAATCAAAATAATACTGGTATTGCTCGCTAGATATCTTCTTAGTCGTAACTGCTGATCAACTCAAATCAAACTGAATTACTTCTTACTCGCCTGCACCGCTTTTATAGTTTACGCTGCATACTTCTAGGCTCTTCGATTTCCAGAAGTTACTAGTTGTTTCGGTTACAAAATCGCCAGCCACAACTACGTGCACAAATTATTGCCCTCTCTTGTGACCACTGAGATAAGATATATGCATGTGTTTGTGCATTGCCGCTCCGCTGCTCGTATACGTACATATGTGTAGACGCAATTATTTATTCGTTTATGTAAACACATAAAGATTGAATTATTGATGTGAATGTTTGTAGTTTACAGTCTCTCGCGCGCACATAGCCGTATAAGTAAATGCATCTGTGTGTGACATCTCTCTGGGCTGCCTTATATATGTGTATACTTGATTTGATTATTAACGTAAATACTGCTTGGCATGGCCTTAGCATCGCCTTAGTGATGGGATAACTTAGGGGTGGTAATATCCGTGACAGTATGTAATTTAATGCATTCAACCAAATTCTTACTTTGTATGTAGTATACTTACTATACATAAACATATTTATTTACCTATTTTTCTCACACAAAGTGTTTATACTGATTATCAAAAACATAAATATATGTATAATTTGAAATATTACAAACAAAAAACCCCAACAGAGCGAGCTTAGCCAGACTTAAGTATTCATATTCCCATTTATCCCCGCATACCTTCACGCATTAAATAATAAAAGTTTATATGCAATGGTCTTGTGAGTTATCATGTTATATTACCACACTTAACAATTTTTACGGTTTAGGAATAACCAAAGGTTTCATTTTCAATTTATAGTCGATAAAGTGTGAACGGTTGAATTAGTTTTTCTCTCACTTTATACACTATATACATATTCGTAGTGAAAATAGCTATTCCGCATACTATGAATATATTGGAATTATATTATTTACCCGTTTGCAAAACAATACTACAAAGTAACAATTGAAAATGATATGAAACAAACACACAAAGTTAAACCAAGTTTAGCATTTAGTTATACCAGTTAGTTACTACGAAAAAAAAAAAATTACACTTAGTCTAGTATACATACATATATACAAAATACAAAAAGATGAGAAACGACCTTATTAACTTATAATTAACTTAACTCTATGGCGTTTTTTTGGCAACACATTCATATACATACTTTAAAGCAAGCCAAAAAAAAAACCTACATAACTAAATTACATAGGAAAGCAGAATACAAAGCAACCAAAACGTAATATTACAATTTATTATCTTACCACATACCCACAATGTACTACATTTAAATTTATGTAAAATTAATCGTAATCGTAATGATAAATAATTTAAAAAAAGCAACAAAATAAGTTTACACATATTTGATAGAACGACTGCTAAATTACAATTACAAGAAAAAAATGCAACAAATTAAAATGGGTTTAAATAAATTTAAATGCATAAAATAAAGAAAATAAAAAGTAAAATCAAATCGAAGTTAAATTCTTATGTGTAATCAAATAAAATAAAATAACTAAAGAAACTAAGTACATATAAGAACGCCTATTTAAAACAGGAAAAAGACAAATAAATTAAAATAATACGATATTAATAAAATAAAACGAAATAAAGTAAAACGAAAAATATTAAATTAAATAAAATAAAACAAAACAAAAAGGAGAATATAATAAATATACCAAAATAAAATAGATTAGAATAAAACTATATAAATCAATTAAAGTAAATAAATACAGGCAGCAAACAAATAAAACAATAACTACCTAAATACCATTGTTACATAAGTTAATACCTATTGTATTGTATTCATTCGTATAATATTGTCACGGATATTAGCATCACTAAAGCCATGCTAATCAGTGTTTGCGTCAATAATCAAATCATGTATACACATATATAAGGCAGCCGAGATATGGCACACACAGATGCATTTACTTATACGCCTATGTGTGTGCGAGAGACTGTAAACTACAAACTCACATATATCTGAGAGACGCTGAAAAGTAGAAAATTGTAAACAAGTAGAAACTATATGAGAACTATAAACACTCGAAATAGTTGGTAAGTTCTGGAAATAGAAGAGCCTAGATGTATGCAGCGTAAACTATAAAAGCGGCACAAGCGAGTAAAAAGAGTTCAGTTTTCATTTGAGTTGTCAAGCAGTTGCGATTAAGACGATATCTAGCGAGCAATAGCAGTATTATTTTGAATAGTAGAGTTTCATTGAGCTATCAATCAGTGTGGTTATTAAGCAAGCTATTCGTTGCGCAGTTTGAGTGTTATTGTGAAGTACTTTAATAAAGGCCATTTTGCATTATTACAAATTGGAGTTATTCAACAGTTTAGTGATTCGAACTTAGCAGAGGATTGCAAATAAGAGGATTTGCAAGTAAATTCGTTACAATTGGTGTCAGAAGAGGAATTGTTGAATAAATTCCAGAAGACAACAAGGATATGGCAAAGTTCAGTGACTTAAAGATCCAGCAACTGAAGAAGGAGTTGGAGAGCCGTGGATTGAATACAAGCGGCGTTAAACTCGAACTTCAGGCACGGCTACGAGAGGCAATGGAAGCAGAAGGAATTGATGTGGAAGAGTATGTCTTTCACCTTGATGGCGAGGAGACAACAAAAATTGAAGAGAAACACGAAACACCGCAGACGGTTACCAGCACAGACTTGAACATGATTTTGGCTGCAATATCTGCTCAAACATCGACAGTGGCTTCTCAACTGGAATCGCAAAAGACAGATATAACATCTCAACTGGCATCTCAACTAGAAGAACAGAAAACGTATATGTCATCACAGATGGAATCCCAAGGGACAAGAATAACATCGAAGATTGAAGCACAAGAAACACGTATTTCAGAAATGTGGACACAAATTTCTTCACAACTGGAATCGCAGGAAACACGTATAACATCAAAGATGGAAGAACAAGAGGAGCGCTTATCATTGCAGGTGGCACAAATGTCTTCACAGTTAGAAGCACAGGAAGCAAGGGTAACATCAAAGCTGGAAGCGCAGGATGCAAAAATCGCTCAATTTCAGGCAGAAGTCGATGAGTTGAAGGGTCGTATGGAGCAGTTAAAATTAAATCGTCCAGCAGTTTCAGCGAGTAATCCAAAGGTAAAAACACCATCCTTTGACGGTTCTGTTCCTTTCCAGGTCTTTAAGCTACAGTTTGAGAAGACCGCAGCAGTGAACAACTGGAATGCAGAAGATAAAGTTGCTGCACTGTTCGTGGCATTGAAAGGGCCTGCAGCGGAAATATTACAGACGATTCCAGAGTACGAACGGAACAGTTATGAAACATTGATGGCTGCTGTAGAACGACGTTACGGAAGCGAGCATAGGAAACAGATATTCCAAATTGAGTTGCAAAACCGCTACCAAAAAGCAAATGAGACATTGCAGGAGTTTGCTTCAGATATTGAAAGATTGGCTCATCTTGCAAATGCGGACGCACCCGTAGAATACACTGAAAGGGTAAAAATTCAGAGCTTCATAAATGGCATACGAGATGTGGAAACGAAGCGGGCTACATATGCGGATCCAAAACTGACATTTGCTGAAACGGTATCGCATGCTCTGATACAGGAAACAGCGTCGCTTCTGTGTAAGCCAGTTTTCAAAGCACGCCGTGTGGAAGTGGAAAGACCAGATTGGGTAGACACAATTTTGGAAGCACTGAAGGGATCACAACAGAAGAATGCCGGAGTTATTAAATGTTTCAAGTGCGGCAACCCAGGTCACATTGCACGTCATTGCGATCTTGGTCCTAATAGTTCCAACAATGTGGGTGGACGTAAACGCAAAGCTGGCGGATATGAGCAAGAGCGTGTCGGATGTAAAGAACGAAAACTTGCCGCGGCTATTGAATGTCCTGTGATATCTGTGTCGCAGATTGGAAGGAAATCAAGCAGTCTTACCACCAGAGGGAATGTGGATGGTAAAGAGCGTGTACTGACTGTAGATACGGGGGCATCTCATTCCTTGATTCGATCTGATTTGGTCTATAGGAGAGTAAAGTCATTACCTGGAGCAAGGTTGCGTACGGTCACAGGCGAGTATAATCAAGTCCAAGGCGAAGTGGTATGTGAGGTATTAATTGGGAAAGTCATGGTTCTACACAAATTCGTTGTGGCGGAAATCGTTGATGAAGTCATATTGGCAGTGGACTTCTTGGTTGACCATGACATCAGGATCGATATGCGGAGAAAAATTACGCGCTATAAGAATCAGGACATACCACTTAACTTTAGTTTGGAAAAAGGGTTCAACAGTAATCGGGTACTGGTGGAAAAGACTCGACCAAGACCACAAAAGTCAAAGGTAAAGGTTGATAGATCGAATGGGCCAAATAAATCAAAATCAAAAGTACCTGCGAGAGAAACACTGGCATTGACAAAACCTAAAAGACGCAGGAAAACGAAGCAACGAATTTCCGAGAAAGAATGCGAGGGTAGTTTCAAGCCGGAGTGCACTACTGTTGTGAAATGTGGGAACGATACCGATTATGCAAAGCAAATCCGTCCAGCGCAAGCTCTACGAAGTGGTTCATTGACCAAACAACAGAGTGTGAAGGAACAGCCCAGGGTAATGAGTAGTAAGATGAAACACTGGCATGACAAAAACTTTAATTCGGAAGGTTTCTTGGCGGGAGATTTGGTACTCTTAAACAACCCTCACCGGCGGAAAGGTGTTCCATCCAAATTTCGGTGCAGTTGGGAAGGCCCGTACAAGGTTGTGAAGAAGATCAGTGATACCATCTACCGCATACAAAGCATTGAGAAACCACGGAGTAGAAGAGTAGTACATTTGGAAAGGCTGGCAACGTTTAGATTGGGAGATTTGTCTGATCGGGACGATCAGACTTAGTTGGAGGGCAGTGTCACGGATATTAGCATCACTAAACTATACCATCACTAAAGCCATGCTAATCAGTGTTTGCGTCAATAATCAAATCATGTATACACATATATAAGGCAGCCGAGATATGGCACACACAGATGCATTTACTTATACGCCTATGTGTGTGCGAGAGACTGTAAACTACAAACTCACATATATCTGAGAGACGCTGAAAAGTAGAAAATTGTAAACAAGTAGGAACTATATGAGAACTATAAACACTCGAAATAGTTGGTAAGTTCTGGAAATAGAAGAGCCTAGATGTATGCAGCGTAAACTATAAAAGCGGCACAAGCGAGTAAAAAGAGTTCAGTTTTCATTTGAGTTGTCAAGCAGTTGCGATTTAGACGATATCTAGCGAGCAATAGCAGTACTATTTTGAATAGTAGAGTTTCATTGAGCTATCAATCAGTGTGGTTATTAAGCAAGCTATTCGTTGCGCAGTTTGAGTGTTATTGTGAAGTACTTTAATAAAGGCCATTTTGCATTATTACAAATTGGAGTTATTCAACAGTTTAGTGATTCGAACTTAGCAGAGGATTGCAAATAAGAGGATTTGCAAGTAAATTCGTTACAATATTGTCACGGATATTAGCATCACTAAGCTATACCATCACTAAGGCCATGCTAAGCGATATTTACGTCAATAATCAAATCATGTATACACAAATATAAGGCAGCCGAGAGATGTCACACACAGATGCATTTACTTATACGCCTATGTGCGTGCGAGAGACTGTAAACTACAAACATTCACATCAATAATTCAATCTTTATGTATCTACATAAATGAATAAATAATTGCGTCTACACATATGTACCATGTACGAATACGAGTAGCGGAGAGTCAATGCGCAAACACATGCATATATCTGATAAGTTTGAGAGCTACTGGACTAGTAGATTCTGGAAGCGCCTAAAAGATGTATAAAATTGTGCAATTTTAGTTATAGCTGAGAAGTTTGAGAGCTCATGGACAATGCTAGTAGATTCTAGAAAAAGGCGAACGAGGAAACCAAAGAGTATAAAAGGCAACAGATGTAGAGGCGCTGCAATTCAGTTTGAGTTGAGCTATCAATCAGTTTGATTAAGCACGCGATCTGGCGGCCAATAGTAGAGTTTCTTTTGAGTTATCAATCAGTTTGGTTATTAAGCAAGCTATTCGTTGCACGGTGTTATTGCGAAGTATTTTAATAAAGGCCATTTTTCCATTATTCAATATTGGAGTTATTTATTCAACAGTCTAGCGATACGAACCTAGCAAAAGGGCAAATAAGAGGATTTGCAGCAAATTCGTTACAATATAATAATAAGGGAGATACAATTAATGAATAGGTTAGTAATCGCCATGAATAAATAAATCTGTAATTTGAAATGCGAATGCTGGCGTCTATATTTATTTAGAAGGCACTTAGGTATTTCAGGTAAGGGGCCACCGAAATTCAGGTGCGTCGGTGGCCGTGGATTTGAGGGTGGGTAATGCACCGGGCGTCGCAGCAACATCCGCGGCGCCCCTCTATATATCCGGCCCATTTCTGTTTTTGTTTGTTTTTCTTTTAAATTTTCAGCGGTTTTTTGAGTTGAATTTCCAGCGTTAGCAACCGGTCAGTTCGGTAATTTTTTTGCGTTTAGTTTTTTTTTGAATTTTAAAATTTTGAATGTTTAACGGTCTGTCCGTGGCATCCGGTTCGACCGGATGTTGTTTTATTTTGAATTATAAGCGTTTTGAGTCGGCTCTGCACTTCTGTCAGTTTTTTTGAATTAGACAGCTGAGTTTTTTGAATAGGCATGATATGACTTTTTTTATGGCGCAGGAACAGTAAGGTTGGCAAGGACCCCGCCCAGCCGACATGACTAGCCACAGAGCACCCCCAGATCATGCCGACTGCCTTCCTTACTGCTCCATCAAAGATGCGATTCCATAACAATATTATGGCCGCCATGGCTGTAAGCAATTCATAAGAGGTAAGCCATTACGATTTGGGTACAAAATGTGGAGCCTGAATACTCCTTTAGGGTATTTAGTAAATTTCGAGATGTACCAAGGATCGAATCCTCGTAAAAGAGGAATATGCATTCCAATACGGGAAAAACATAACGCCGCTATTTGCATGTTGGACGAGTTTGACGAAAGTATTAAGAGTTTAGAATTCAGTTTTTATTTTTACAACTTATTCACGTCACCCTCAGCCTTAGTTGGACTAAGGCAACGTGGTTACCATGGAACCGGAACCATTCGACCAAACATAATTCCAAAATCATGTCCTTTGCAGTCGAAAGAAGAATTGAGAAAACTTGAACGTGATTACATGGAAAGCGCGAAGATGAAATCAACCGATATTAAAATAACTAAGTGGGTTGACAATGCAGTGTTACCTTTGCCATATTCTATTCAACAATACAACAAACACATGGTGGAACGGATAGAATGGACCAAAATGTAAATGCCTTTAGAATTGAAGCACGTGGTAGAAAATGGTGGCGCTCAACTTTTACTTGGCTAATAGATGTTTCAATACAAAATGCTTGGATTTTACATCGAAAAGGAGGACAACACATGAGCCAACTGGACTTCCGAAGAGCTAATGCTTCTCGTTATTGCAGAACTTACGGAGTAACAAAGCCCCCTCAAAGTTACCGTAGAGTTGCTGCTTATGAATCTCAATATTCTAGCCGTTTTGACAGCATAAATCATTTTGTGGTCAAAACTATAGACAACAAGTAAGGAAGGCTAAGTTCGGGTGTAACCGAACATTACATACTCAGTTGAGAGCTATGGAGACAAAATAAGGAAAATCACCATGTAGAGGAAAATGAACCTAGGGTAACCCTGGAATGTGGTTGTATGACATGTGTATCAAATGGAAGGTATTAAAGAGTATTTTAAGAGAGAGTAGGCCATAGTTCTATGGATGGACGCCATTTAGGGATATCGCCATAAAGGTGGACCAGGGCTGACTCTAGAATTTGTTTGTACGATATGGGTATCAAATGAAAGGTGTTACTGGGCATTTTAACAGGGAGTGGGCCTTAGGTCTATCGGTGGACGCCTTTTCGAGATATCGCCATTAAGGTGGACCAGGGGTGACTCTAGAATGTGTTTGTACGATATGGGTATCAAATGAAAAGTGGTAATGAGTATTTTAAAAGGGAATGGGCTTTAGTTCTATAGGTGAACGCCTTTTCGAGAAATCGCCATAAAGGTGGACCAGTGGTGACTCTAGAATATGTTTGTACGATATGGGTATCAAATGAAAGCTGTTAATGAGTATTTTGAAAAGGAGTGATCCTTAGTTCCATAGGTGGACGCCGTTTCGAGATATCGCCATAAAGGTGGACCAGTGGTGTCTCTAGAATGTGTTTGTACGATATGGGAATCAAATGAAAGGTGTTACTGAGCATTTTAAGAGGGAGTGGGCATTAGGTCTATAGGTGGACGCCTTTTCGAGATATCGCCATTAGGGTGGGCCAGGGGTGACTCTAGAATGTTTGTACGATATGGGTATCAAACGAAAAGTGTTACTGAGCATTTTAAGAGGGAGTGGGCATTAGGTCTATAGGTGGACGCCTTTTCGAAATGTCGCCATTAGGGTGGGCCAGGGGTGACTCTAGAATGTGTTTGTATGATATGGGTATCAAATGAAAGATGGTAATGAGTATTTTAAAAGGGAGTAATCCTTAGTTCTATAGGTGGACGCCTTTTCGAGATGTCGCCATAAAGGTGGACCAAGGGTGACTCTAGAATGTTTGTACGATATGGGTATCAAACGAAAGGTGTTGCTGAGCATTTTAAGAGGGAGTGCGCATGAGGTCTATAGGTGGACGCCTTTTCGAGATATCGTCATTAGGGTGGGCCAGGGGTGACTCTATAATGTGTTTGTACGATATGGGTATCAAACGAAAGGTGTTACTGAGCATTTTAAGAGGGAGTGGGCATTAGGTCTATAGGTGGACGCCTTTTCGAGATATCGCCATTAGGGTGGGCCAGGGGTGACTCTAGAATGTTTGTACGATATGGGTATCAAACGAAATGTGTTACTGAGCATTTGAAGAGGGAGTGGGCATTAGGTCTATAGGTGGACGCCTTTTCGAGATATCGCCATTAGGGTGGGCCAGGGGTGACTCTAGAATATGTTTGTACGATATGGGTATCAAATGAAAGGTGGTAATGAGTATTTTAAAAGGGAGTAATCCTTAGTTCTATAGGTGGACGCTTTTTCGAGATATCGCCATAAAGGTGGACCAAGGGTGACTCTAGAAAGTTTGTACGATATGGGTATCAAACGAAAGGTGTTACTGAGCATTTTAAGAGGGAGTGGGCATTAGGTCTATAGGTGGACGCCTTTTCGAGATATCGCCATTAGGGTGGGCCAGGGGGGACTCTAGAATGTTTGTACGATATGGGTATCAAACGAAAGGTGTTACTGAGCATTTTAAGAGGGAGTGGGCATTAGGTCTATAGGTGGACGCCTTTTCGAGATATCGCCATTAGGGTGGGCCAGGGGTGACTCTAGAATGTGTTTGTACGATATGGATATTAAATTAAAGGTATTAATGAGGGTTTTAAAAGCGAGTGGCCCTTAGATGTATATGTGAAGGCGTTCTCGCGATATCGACCAAAATCTGGACCAGGTGATCCAGAAAATCATCTGTCGGGTACTGCTAATTTATTTATATATGCAATACCACTAACAGTATTCCTGCCAAGATTCCAAGGGCTGTTGATTTCGCCTTGTAGAACTTTTCATTTTCTTCTACCTAATATGGTAGGTGTCACACCCATTTTACAAAGTTTTTTCCAAAGTTATATTTTGCGTCAATAAACTAATCCAGTTACCATGTTTCATCCCTTTTTTCGTATTTGGTATAGAATTATGGCATTTTTTTCATTTTTCGTAATTTTCGATATCGATAAAGTGGGCGTGGTTATGGCCGGATTTCGGCCATTTTTTATACCAAGATAAAGTGAGTTTAGATAAGTACGTGGGCTAAGTTTAGTAAAGATATATCGGTTTTTGCTCAAGTTATTGTGTTAACGGCCGAGCGGAAGAACAGACGGTGGACTGTGTATAAAAACTGGGCGTGGCTTCCACCGATTTCGCCCATTTTCACAGAGAACAGTTACCGTCATAGAATCTCTGCCCCTAGAAGGATTGGTAAATTTTTGTTCGACTTATGGCATTAAAAGTATTCTAGACAAACTAAATGAAAATGGGCGGAGCCACGCCCATTTTAAAATTTTCTTTTATTTTTGTATTTTGTTGCATCATATCATTACTGTAGTTGAATTTTGACTTAATTTACTTATATACAGTAAAGATATTAAATTTTTTGTTAAAATTTGAATTAAAAAAAATTTTTTTTTAAAAAGTGGCCGTGTTCTTCATCCAATTTTGCTAATTTTTATTTAGCACATATATAGTAATAGTAGTAACGTTCCTGCCAAATTTCATCATGATATCTTCAACGACTGCAAATTACAGCTTGCAAAACTTTTAAATTACCTTATTGTAAAAGTGGGCGGTGCCACGCCCATTGTCCAAAATCTTACTAATTTTCTATTCTGCGTCATAACGTCAACCCATCTACCAAGTTTCATCGCTTTAACCGCCTTTGGCAATGAATTATCGCATTTTTTCGGTTTTTCGAAATTTTCAATATCGAAAAAGTGGGCGTGGTTATAGTCCGATATCGTTCATTTTAAATAGCGATCTGAGATGAGTGCCCAGGAATCCACATACCAAATTTCATCAAGATACCTCAAAATTTACTCAAGTTATCGTGTTAACGGACAGACAGACGGACGGACGGACATGGCTCAATCAAATTTTTTTTCCATACTGATGATTTTGATATATGGAAGTCTATATCTATCTCGATTCCTTTTGTTACGGTCTGCTGCTGCGGTCTACGGCCATGATCCCCTTGGGAGCGTGTTCACGCGAACACACCTAGCGATGTGGTGAAAGTGGCGATAAAAAAGAAAAATATCGAAAGGAAGGGAACAGACAGACCGGCCATCACTAAGAAAAATTTTTTCTTCTACCATGAGTTTCCGCCCGATACAGACAGGAAAAAAAAAAAAAAAGAATTTGTGTTGAGATACCAAACAGTACTGTGTGCAGCGAGCGTACATCCTTTGATTACCTCTGCGGGGATGTTCAAATTCCCATTGGCCATTATCCCAATAAAGATAATAACCATTCACCTGGTTTCTACGTTGGCACGATCCTTATCAGTTTTGCGTTCCTGTGGCTGTCGCTCTGGGTACATTGATAGTCGCATTCGAGGTATAATTTTGATGGAAAATCCTCCAGACTCCAATTTCGACCAAACCAGTATATATATTCATCGGCACGTGGGAGCGCATGGCGCGCAGCTTTGGGTGTACAAATTTGGATTCTTTTGTGCCCACGGTTTCTAATTGCCACCACTTTCGCAAGCATTTCTTGCAGTGAATCGACAAAACCGAGTCACTAGCATACCCGCGGAATAACTATCTTATGCAGTATCAGACTTAGTGCTACCTCGGTTATCTCCACCAATATTTAACAGCAACATCATAAGTGCAACCACAACCCCTTAGACAGCGCAACCACCACCGTCATCGCACGCCCGAAACGGTGCCCACTGACCCACATTGTGCGCCACAACCGCGCACTACCACCACTACTAATAGCGCCAACACCACGCGCACATACCACCAGATACGACGACATCAATACCGGCAACACCACTCCACACCGGTACAACCATTACAGCAGGGCCATGGGCATAGGCCATGACAGTAAACATACCGGCATCATCTTAGGAACCCCAATTCTAGCAACTACCGGATGAGTTTGTTCCGTAATACGGACAACGTAATACTAGTACTACCTTGTAGACATTTTGCTTAATGTAAGTAGTTTTTTTTTTGGTAATCATGAAATTTCAATTGATCTTATCTCCGCATAAGTAAAATTGATATATTTGATAATTGGATTTTTTTTTCCTGCAAAATGGGGTTTGATAACATTTGGCGCTATAGAATAATTTAAAGAACTAATTTACGTCAAACAAACATATTTATATCTTTTGTTTTAAATAAAACTTAAAACTCAAAACATAGTTGCGAGAAAACTATACAAAATACATTATATACCGAAAATCATATGTACACCTGCGAATAAAGAAATGGCAGAAACCGGGATTTGCAAATTTCGTTGGTCATATTGCATTTTGAAAGCTATGCAATGAAAATTTCGGAAACGCTTTAATATACATATTCACGAAACATGCGCCAAACGTGTTTGACATTTTAAGAATATTTTCGAGTATGCGATATTGCTGTACAATCAACCATGTAAAATGATCTCGAAAATGCTTGCCAAAAAAATCGGAAATTTTCAAAGATATTCACGACAATTTTCTTAAATTTATATAACAGTGAAAATGAAAGATTTAAATGTAAGGAAATCATTCATAATAGTTTTTAATTTCAATTTGAAATTTTTCGAAACAAAAGGAAGAAAATATCTAATAAAATTTTCAAATCCATTATACTGCTATTTTTTTGTCATGTAAATTAGCCTAATGCTACTCTTAGGAAATGTAAAAAGGAAATCCTTCCTTAAAAATTTAAAAGTTAGTTTATGACACGTTTTGCTTACAAATGTTGTTCTTTTGGTTTACTTTCTAATTTAAAAGACGATTTTGTTTACTATCAAATGCCAGTTAGTTGGTACGAACTTTTGAATTTCGACATACATTTCAGCTGATAGTGTATGTAAGTGAGCTTAAACTATATAATATGATTTACTTATGTATTTTTTTTTTTAAATTGTAAATGTTAGTAAACAAAATCTACAGTGAACTAATTTATTCTATATCCATATATTTGTGTTACAAAGTACTTTCATACAACCATAGTTGTAGAGTCATCCAAAGGAACGTATGCATACAGTCCTATTAAATAAATGAAAACAAATACCAAACATTTAAAAGGGCTACATAATACCCACACACATAAATGTAATTGCGAATACATACATGCTACATATGTATATCATTTGTACCCGTGCTAATGAAGTGAACCATTAGACGTAAACGTGAGAGGTAATTAACAAGAAAAAGAGAAATTACACCTTGGAATGTAATAAGAATGACTTACATACTTAATAGCAAATGAAGGTTTTAGTTAGAAGTAAATAGAGTGTAAGTTACTAGTTATTACAAGGGCACACGCACCTAAATACAACATAATAGCATAAGTAATTTTTTTTGCATATATGATGTAGCCTACATATATATATGTATATAAATACATAGTTTTTTTATATAAATATTGAGACCAAAAGTAACGAGTATATGTACATAGTAATAAACGCGCTAAGCCGGTTGGGATCGTTAGGTTTGTTTATTAGAATCATCTATTAAGTCTTTAACCACTGAATATTTGAAATAAGTTTATAATATAAGGACAGCCTTATTGGTGACAATGAATTAGTGCGTTACATCTGAATGGTTGTAAGGAATATCGTCTTACAAAATCAACATCCAAACAGATGAAAACAATTTTTTTCCTTCTTAACAGAGGCTATAAGGAAAATATAGAATTAAATTAACTGCTAATAATGAAACAGGTTTGGATCTTGAATTTGGAAGATTGACCATTAGTAGTTTTAATTTTCAAGGTTTACCAGGTACTGGTTAGATCTATATCTTGTTACGTTACGAATAAATTTTCACGGAAATCCTTTATAAACATGAATTGTAAATAAAGTAATATTTAAAATGGGAATGCTGGCGTCGCCATTTATTTAGAAGGCACTTAGGGCATACAGGTAAGGGGCCACCGAAATACATGTGCGTCGGTGGCCATGGTTATTTGAGGGTGGGACTAAGCACCGGGCGTCTGTCCGTGACATCCGGTTCGGCCGGATGTTGTTTTATTTTGAATTTTTAAGCGTTTTGAGTTGTCTCTGCGCTTCTGTTAGGTTTTTTTTGAATTTGACAGCTGCTCGCTTTGATAGGCATGATATGACTTTTTTTCTGCTTATGGCGCAGGAACAGTAAGGTTGGCAAGGACCCGCCCCAGCCGACAATGACTAGCCACTGTGCACCACCACATCATGCCGACCGCCTTCCTTACTGATTCCATCGAAAATGCGATACCATAACACTTTATACCTGTACAACCAACCGTTATCCAATCAAAGTTAATATACTCTGTGAGCTCTGCTCAACTGAGTATAAAAAAGATGTCACTGCGCATGCCTGAATTGTGCAGCTCACCCTTCTTCCATGTGTAAAAAATGCAACGTTGGTTTATGTATAAAATGTTTCGAGAAATATCATTATTTCAATACTATTTGTTTCGTAAGTTGTCTGAATTTGTTTATTTTCTCTACATAAATAAGTGAAATACAATAAAGCAGTGAACAGTTACTTAAAGTTCAACAATTTTTGTTTATTGTCAGGTACCAATAAGGCAGTCAAAATGTACTGAGTAGTGCCCACCCTTACACATATGTTACAGCTCATAACTCCAAAACCAGCAGAGGTAGATATTTCATTTTTTCATATTTTGCTTCTACGAGCAAATAAATACTTGTTTTAAAATTTTATGTTCCTAACCCATCAGGATCTCTCTGGGCACTAATGGGTTAACCTAAAAATCGTGAAAATTTCATAAAAATGAAGAAAACGCAAAAAATTACAAACATAATCCACAAAAAAATAAGTCTCCTAGTCATAACGTATCCAAAACTATGAAGTTATTAAATCCACCAACTCAAATATTTTTAGGTTATGGATATGGCGAAAGCCGAAAAATAGAGTTGGGTCGTTTCGTTCTGAACTTGTTCAATTGACCGGGTCTCTCAACTGAACAAGTGAACTAGATCTCCGATTTCGGTTCTATTTGTTCTTTTAGTTCTTTCTCTCTTCTCGTTCGCGAACATTGTAAATTCATACATACATATGTACCACCACAAATCACAGAAGATTTGTGCACACCTACCCAGATTGCGCATTCACGAGTCCAAAATTGCTTCGTTCTGCGCAACTACGTCACACTTGACTGCTTGAGCGAATGAAAGAAAGAGAGAAAAAAACAAGAGCTAAAGGAAATTGACGTAAAAATTGCCCATAAAAAACAGCTGATGATTACATGCGCAATGCGCAATCAAAGAGGATAGATATAATAAGAGCCGTCACTCGTTATTATTTTGGCATTTACTCGATGTAAACTGTAAGGTAGTCGCTACTTTTTTTTGGGCGAGATGTTTATAGCCGGAGTCATTGGTGCCGTAAAGCTGGAGATATTGGTGCTTTATCGGTAACCGTATCGGTAACTTTTAACAGCTGATTCGACCAACCTTATGAGAATCAATGCAATCGATTATTGGTGCCGCTAAGGTCGTAACCGTATCGTAGCCAACCAATTGGGTTTTGGTTTACCATCGTAACGATAAACAGCTGATTACGTTAGGGATACCGATACAGCGATACGACATACGGCACCAATGACTCCGGCTTATGTCGTATCGCTGTATCCGCCAAAAACTTCTTTCCCAAATCAGTCAGCATATTTACTTCACGCTGCTGTAGGCAATGTCAGTTGCGTTAGCAGAAAACTTTTCAATTGTGTTAAAGTTTTTCATTTTAACGATTTTCATTTCACGTTGCATATTTTTTGGCGCCAAAGGCGAGAGAGCACACACATACAATCTCAAATTAAATAAAATATAGACGTATGTGTGCGCAAAGAAAATATTGCAAGAAATTTTATGTAAATTATAAAAACAAAAGTCTGAAAAAACCAAATAAAACAAGTAAAGGTGTCTAAGTTCGGGTGGAACCGAACATTATATACTCAGCGTGAACTTTAATTGTACATTTCATTTCAGATAAATTACTTTTCTACATAACACGTGGCCGTTTATTGTTACGACGGTAAACCAAAACCCAATTGCTTGGCTACGATACAGTTACGACCTTAGCGGCACCAATAATCGATTGTATTGATTATCAAAAGGTTGGTCGAATCAGCTGTTATAATGTTACCGATACGGTTACCGATAAAGCACCAATGTCTCCAGCTTATAAATGTCTTCTATACATTTTCATGGGGTATTTGTGTTTATTTTTCCGACTGTATTTAATTAATTATTTAATTCTTTTTGCAAAAATCACGTTTGCATAAAGTGCCAATACCGCATGGATAAATGGGAGGCAATTCAAAAATGTCCCTCATAGAAAACATTCGGCATGAATTTTTTGATTTCCAGCGAGTTACTCGCCACAAAATAACGGGTGACAGCTCTTATTATATCTAGCCTCTTTGGCGCAATCTTCTCTTGTGTGATTTGTGCATATGTACATGAATTTCACAGTGGATACGAATGTCGATGATGCCACTTAAGGCCTCCTGCGATTTACAACGAGATTGACTGAATTTTGTGTGTGTTAGTGCAGTCGGGTGGCTTCGTGACACACGTATTTGTTGTCGGCTACTATTAGGTTCAAAAAAGGATTCTATAAGAGCTGTTGATGAAGATATTTCTATCAACGTTGGATGTGACCGTTTCAAGTGATTTAACAAATTGGTTGTATTTGCACCTGTTTTGCATTTTTTTCCTTAACCCTAATGCCATAATCGTAGCCATTCCCATATCAATAACCATCTCCAATGTGATCGATTAATGGTGCGTTAACCTAAAAATCGTGAAAATTTCATAAAAATGAAGAAAACGAAAAAAATTACAAACATGTTCCCCAAAAAATAGGTCTCTTAGTCATAATGTATCATAAACAATGAATAAAATCTAAAAAAAAGTTATTAAATTCACCAAATCAAATGTATAATCAATTTTTTTTTTAAATCATTCGATTCTTTAAGGGCCAATTAATGATGACTTATAACCATTGTAAATTTTACCAAGTAGTGCAACTAACAGCTGATCGGTGAAAATTCGCACATTCACACGCACAGTTCTCGACTCAGTTTCAAAAAAAAATTTAGATTATTTAATTCAAATTTTAAAGTGAGATAATCCTTACAAATTTATGTATACAGAATATATATGGCGTTTTTGTTGTTATTAAAACAATAGTTTTATTTATATTAAAGCTTTTATCATTTTTATTTTTAACTTTAAAAAATCTCCGAACGCCATTCCTTCATTATATGACATTCGACTGCCTAGTCCACTGCCTTCCACTCTATTCGCAACATAACCTCTACTTAAGCTGCCAAACTATATAGTAAACAATGCTTATAACCTTATAACCATCACAAATCACATACAGAAGATTGCGCATTCACGAGTTCAAAATTGCTTCGTTCTGTGCATCTACGTCACAGTTGACTGCTTGAGTGAATGAAAGAAAGAGAGAAAAAGACAAGAGCTAAAGGAAAATGACGTATGAACTGCCCATAAAAAACAGCTGGTCTTTTGTTTACATGCGCAATGCTCAATCTTCTGTGTGTGATTTGTGACCGATACGGTTCCGATAACGCACCAATGTCTGCAGCTTTAAGCTGGAGACATTGGTGCTTTATCGGTAACCGTATCGGTAACGTTTTAACAGCTGATTCGACCAAACTTATGAGAATCAATGCAATCGATTATTGGTGCCGCTAAAGTCGTAACCGTATCGTAGCCAACCAATTGGGTTTTGGTTTACCGTCGTAACGATGAACAGCTGATTACGTTAGGGATACGGATACAGCGATACGACATACGACACCAATGACTCCAGCTTTATGCGGCAGTTACCCACCGACGTGTGCCGTACGTAAGGACGTTTGTCGTACGAAGCACGTTTGACCGAACTCTCAAGTATATAACATATTTGTGTGTGTATTGTTTACAGATAAGCACTGTTGCCATTGACCATTTTGCATGTATGCTTATGGAAACATCAACTTTTTCCAATTTAATTTTTGATATTGTAAAAGGCCGGAATACATATTAAATAAGTATAAATAGATTAAATATTTATAATCAGCACTTTTACATAATTATTTCGAATTATTTTCACAATTTTTCAAACTTTAATTAGGCGTTTTTGCATAAAATTGCAAACGGTCAAAAATTAGCGCACAAAAGTTTACTAGGCAACTCTGTCTAGTGAGAGAGCGATCAGCTGACACGTTCTTACGGAAAAAATCAAAATTGTTTTGATTTCTACGTTCCGGGCTACGTACGTACGGGTGTTGCACGTCGGTGAGTTTTCGTTTACATTGCACACTCATAAGATAGGTCGTGTCAGCTGACACGTTTTTTCTACGTACGTTCGTGAGTAACCACGACTTAACTGCCGCATTAGGCTGTTATTCCGTTTGACCAAATCATTGTGAATTCATACAAGTGGCGAATGATTGGAAAAAAACGATCACAATAGTAAACAGCCTCGATCACCTGTTCAATCGCTGTTCGATTACTAAAATCATTTGCCAATAGTGTTTATCAAACATTTTGACTGGTATGTTGCATTATTTACATATTTTAAAATATTTGCTTAACTTGCTGCTCATATTTTATCTAATAACTATATTATAGAAATTAAAATCAATATGTATGTAATGTGATTTTCTCTATACGAAATTAAAAGAAAAGCTGATTTGAAATACAAATGGGATATTCGTGGCACTTCATTTTAATAACGGCGAGCAAAAAACAAACCTTTCTTCCATTCTCTGGCCATTCGCGACAGCCATTATCCCTGTCAGATATTATTTGACAGGTAGGTATGGCAATGGAGGAATAGAAAGATTTTTCACTTATATGAATTCAAGGCGAATCCATACAGGTGCTGGCAAAGCGAATTCAACCAATTCGCAGTGCAGAAGAATGTCAAGTCAAAAGAAAATTTTCATTGATTTCGATTAACTGACATATTGTTGTACAAGGCTTTGTATGGAAAATTATCAAGAAGAAGCAATCAGCTGTTGGGATAACACCACCTCTACTGAATTTGCCTTGTATGAATTCACAATGGACCAAATTGTACTACATGCTTACCAAGGCGAATCCATACCAGGTGGTGGCAAAGCAAATTCAACCAATTCGCCGTGCAGAAGAATGTCAAGTCAAAAGAAAATTTTCCTTGATTTCGATTAACCGTGTTATGGTAACGCATCTACAATGGATCAGCAAGGAAGGCAGTCGGCATGATATCGTGGTGCACTGTGGCTAGTCATGTCGGCTGGGCTGGGTTCTTGCCAACCTTGCTGTCCTGCGCCATAAACAGAAAAAAGATCATATCATGCCTTTAAAAAAAACTGACATAAAGCGCAGAACTCATTAAAAACGCTTACATTTCCAAAATAAAACAACATCCGGCAGAAGAGGATGCCACGGACAGACCGTTAAACATTCCAAATTTAAAATTCAAAAAGAAATTTAAAAAAAAAAATTTTTAAAATTTAACGCAAAAAAAAATTACCGAACCGGCAATGACCGGTTGCTAGCGCTGAAACAAAAGGAACTAAGACGGCTGAAAATAAAAATAAAAGGCCGAATATACATGTGGGACCTTTAATTAAAACGCAGCTTGTAGTTCTCGACATTTTAATGTTCACAAATTTGTTTGATTGTACATGATCAAAATTACATTAGCTTAAATATATTTAATTGGCTCACAACACAGTTTTACATGAAACAGTTTTTAGACAACTTCGCTTGATGGCGGTTTTATTAACAATGACTTTGATCGTCCTTCGTTCGTCTTGTCAAAGTGAATTGGCGGTGTTCAGTGCGTTCTACTCTGCATGCGTAAGGGTTGCATTCGTAAGGCTCGGTATCTACTTGTCAAGTTAGTCGCGCACGTTAATCCCACATTCGGCCATCCTGCGCTATCATTCGACCTCGGATGATGGATCCCATTTTTTCATGTGTTCAGCAACGGTGATAGTGCGGTTCGGGCCTTCGTGATCTCCAACTTTCTCAACGGTATAACGCCCGCGCCTCATGGTCTTCACAATCTTGTAGGTCCCCAGATATTTGGACTTCAGCTTTAGACCTGATCCGTACTGCGTTCGCTTGATTGCTACCAGCTCGTCGATCATATACCCCCTCTCGGCTTGGCGGTGCTTATTGAAAGTCTTACGGTTTTCCTCCTGTATTACAGCAATATTGTCTCGCGCTTGACGACGCACTTCCTCTCTCTCCGCGTCTAACTAGGCTACGTGCTCGTCCTCGAGTAGCTCTTGCAATGGGGGACTCCCTTGAATTCGTATCTCTACACCAGTCAATATTTTAAACGGCGATACCTTTGTACTGCGAGGTGCGACACTGTTGATGAATTGCTGAACGCGGTTGACATGCGTGTACCAGTTCCCTGGGGCTTCATGGCTCAGCTCCGCTATCATGGGTACCACTATCCGGGGCATCCTTTCAACCTGTCCGTTGCCCTTTGGAACACCCGTAGCGATCAAGAGATGCTCAATCCCCTCACTTTCACAGTAATCCTTGAAGAGATGCGAAGTGAAAGCTGATCCTCGGTCTGTTATCACCCGCCTAGGGTTTCCAAATACTGACGCTTGCTTTTTCATACGGTCGATTACAGCATCTGCACCTGTGTCCTTCGTGGGATACAGCCAAACAAACTTCGAGAAAGCATCTACCACCACTAGTATGTAATTATAAGCTTTTTTGGTGGTCTCCATTGGTCCGACATGATCTAGGTGAAAGGTGCTCAAGGGAATGTCCTCCTTAGGGATGGCATTCAAATAACCCTCCTTCCTCCCAGCCTTAGCATCCATGATAAGACACTCCACACAACCTCGCACTTCGGGGTCGAGTGAGGGATGTAGAAAGACTTGTTCAACGCCTCTTGGGTTTTCTTGGTGGAAAAGTGCCCCTGTTTGTGCGCCATACGAATGATCTCATCTTCCATCAGTGATGGGACTACGATTAACTCCTTCACCGGATCTTTACATAGGACACCGTGATGTACGTAGTAGTCCTCGTACTCATCCTTTTCTATAACTTTCCGAACCGCTCGTATCCAGTCGTCCTGGAGCTGAGCCTGTTTCAATCGGTGACTGAGTGAATCCTCCAGCATCAGACAGGAGACCCTGCTCAAAGCATCTACATGTCGCATTTTTGATCCAATCCGGTGCTCGATCTCATAGTTAAAGTCCTGTAGGAACATTGCCCAGCGCGAAACTCGAAGAGGGACATCTTTTTTCTTGAGCGTCATAGTAAACGCATTGCAGTCCGTCACGATTTTGAAGCTTATTCCCAACAAGTATACTCGCCATTTTCTCAATGCTTCGACTACGGCCAATACCTCCAACTCATAGGAGTGCAGCTTTTCTTCAGAGGGCTTCGTCTTCCGACTCATAAACTGGATTGGGTGGAACTCCTGGTTCTCAACGTCCTTCTGCAGAAGCACTGCGCCATAACCTACCATACTCGCATCAGTGTGCACCTCAGTGATCGCTCGTGGATTATACAGTTTCAATACCGGAGAAGATGTAAGGGCTGCTTTTAATTGCTGGAATGCCACTAGTTGCTCATCCTGTAACGCGAACTTAACATCCCTTCGGAGTAAGTCGGATAGGGGTTTTGCGATTACCGCGTAGTTATCGACGAATCTTCGAAAGTAGGACGTAAGGCCAAGGAAACGTTGTAAGGACTTCTTATCACTTAGCACTGGAAAGTTCCTAATCGCGCTAGTCTTTGCTTCAGAGGGCCGTATGGTATTGTTGGTAATGATAAATCCGAGGAATTCGACCTTCCTCCTCAGGAACTGGCATTTCCTCCATTTCACTTGCAAACCGTTCACCTCAGCAACCTTCAACACCTGTCTCAGTTTCCGGATGCCCTCGACTTCATCCTTGGAGGGAATAATCAAGTCATCCATGTACACCATGTCTGTTCCACTGCGCACCAGATCTTTCAAGACTGCAGCCACGAACCTCGAGAAGACTGCCGGTGAATTGGATATACCAAACGGTAGATACATGAACTGGAACTGGCCACCATGCGTTACGAAGGATGTGTATTTCCTCGAGTCTTGCTCAACAGGCACATGAAAGAACCCGTTCGTGAGATCAAGCGTAGAGAATATATTGGCTCCCAGGAGCTGTTCGATGACATCATCAATCATAGGCATCGGGAAGTTATCGCGGATGATCTTTTCATAGTCGCAACAGAATCGTTTGCTTCCATCTTTTTTCGCTACGAGAACAACTGGTGATGTATAATTGGAGTTGCTAGGTCGTATGATCCCTTCATCTAACCATGCTGCTACTTGATTATCTACCACTTGTCGATCTGCATATGACATTCTCCTTGGTCGTTCGTACACCGGCACGTCGTCCGTCAGAAGGATTTTCATCGCTACTGGCGATACCGAGTTCTTAGCTGACTTGTAGGCTGCTACTAAACTCCGTACCTCCCTTGCTAATATCGCATTTAAATGCGATAGATCAATCTCATACCCGCTGTCTAGCTCTTCCTCCGCTACCAAACATAAGTCTCAGAACTCCCCTTGCAACTCGTCGATTTTCCCAGGCAAACTACCTTCACACCGTTTCACCTGTTCCACTTCTCGTTCACATGTACTCATCTCGCTCGAAGTCTGTGCACTTCCACTTTGTCCTCGGACACCGTCTCGCATCTCCTCACTCTTACATGGAGCCTTAGAAAACTCTTTCTCTTTAAGTTTCCTAACTGCATTTTTTATTGCCTCATAGACCGCATTCACATCGTCTGCAATCGAATCAACGGGACGAGCACTTGCGCAATCATCAGCCTCTGCCTTGCGCGCCGCTGTACTTTCGCCCGAACTTTACTCGACTTGCCCAACACCTTCGTAATTACCGGCCACTGCCTTACGTTTGTGTGCATCTTCTATCATCTTCTCTCTAAACATGGCTCCATCTTCTGTTACAGTAAGGTCAACGTGTTTGAGGACATCATTGCCTATCACTATCGAATAGCTTAAATCTCGTTCTTGTACGACGTGGAAGGTTATTTCCAAAGAAATTCCGTCAATATACATGGGGAGCGTGAAACTGCCCATCGTCGTTAGCATACTATTGCTGATGCCTACCAACCTCCGCTTTTCTTTACTTAACTCGACGTCTAATTGTAGCATTAACAGGGTATCGTGACGCATTAGGCACAGGTCTGACCCAGTGTCGACGAGTGCTGAAATTGTTTGATTAGATTCGCTGAAAAATACATCTTTAAAAATTAGACCACTCTGTCTAATTGCCATCATGTTCGCTGAGCTTTTCTCAGCCTTCACCTCTTTCGCCGTCCATCCGCATTCGTTGGCTTTATGACCCTCCTTGCCACATTTAAAACAATTCACCCGCTTGCTTGGGCAATTTCTGGCAAAGTGAGATTTATCGCCGCAATTATAACACCCTTTCCTAGTCGTGGTTGAATTATATGAATCCCTGTTTGAAGACGTTGGTTTTACATAATTCCCACTCGCAGTCTGAGGTTTGCTCGAACGGATCTTCTCGTATACCTTGATCTGCTCTTTTAACTCGTCGATGGTTTTCGCTTGATAAAGGTTGCTCTTGTTGGTGCGAGAATCTTGTACAACCTCGATGAAATACTCGATAAGACTTGAGTCGTCCAGGTTTATTGGCTTGCCGATCTCCATTAGTACGTACAGATATTTCCGGAGGTCCTCGCCGGGCTGGTTCCGGCGATTTCGTAGGATACGATGCACCTCGATGGACGATAAGGTGGCTCCGAACTCTCGACGCAAAGCGAGTTTTAATGAACTCCAGTTGCTTATTCTAGCTTGGCTACGGATAAAAATTTTGGCAACCCCTTTAAGAAGTTGTTTCGCATAAATAAATTTCTGTAATTCATTCCACCTGACAGCTTCTGCATTATTTTGGAAATCCTCTAACCATTGTTCGAAACTTGGTTGACCAGACCCGGTGAATGACGTCATTGAATCTTCGATGTCGCAAAGAGTGAACATCGATCTTTCAACTACGACCTCGCGCGCACTATGTTGACTTAGAGTATCATTATCATCTGATTCCGGACCATCGCTAACATTCAGGCCGAAGTGCTCTAAAAGTCTGTCTTGTAATGTGGCTTTACGCCCGTTCGTCGACAACCCTAATTCAGTCAGCTTTTCCTTCAAACTATCGACGGTTAATCTAAGTATTTCGTCGTGGTCCATGTCTTACAATTTATTGGAAAATCAAAATTATTAAAATTTATACATATACGTTTTGTAAGAAATTTGAATAGTTTAAAATCTTTAAATTGTATGTAATGATAATGTTACGCACTCTACTATATCGCAATTATTAAAGTATGGAAAGATTTTGTTGCACGAAATATTCTAAATGCTCTATCAAATACTTATGCTAAAATTGTGCTCGCTAGTGTACTGCAAAGCTTCAAATAGTTTCCAATAATAACAACCAAATTTTATTTCGTAGCCTTTGACTCACATACGTATAAGCAAAACAGTACGGTATTTCCAAATATATATAAAATTCAAAGTACATACATACATACAGTAAAATTCTTTGCATTTATTTCGTCACTCGTTACCGTCTGCTGGATATATATGTTGTTACTTCTGCTGTTGTTTGCTTTGCTGTTGTGCTAACACTCGCCTGTGCCCGATGCTGTTTGACGTTGGCGCCTCTGCTGCTGGCGTTTTTTGTAGCTACTGCGGTTATAAATGTTGGTGAACTTATAACTGTGCCGCTGTTTCCAGTGTAAATTTATTTTACCGTTAGGATTCTCAGATTTGTGGATTTTGGCGATTTTTTATGAGCTTCCACTTTGCACGTATAAATATGTTTGTGTACATACGTTTGTTTGATTTTACATGATCAAAATTACATTAGTTTAAATATATTTAATTGGCTCACAACACAGTTTTACATGAAACAGTTTTTAGACAACTTCGCTTGATGGCGGTTTTATTAACAATGACTTTGATCGTCCTTCGTTCGTCTTGTCAAAGTGAATTGGCGGTGTTCAGTGCGTTCTACTCTGCATGCGTAAGGGTTGCATTCGTAAGGCTCGGTATCTACTTGTCAAGTTAGTAGCGCACGTTAATCCCACATACATAGGGGCGCTGCGGGTGTTGTTGCGACGCCCGGTGCTTAACCCAGCCTCAAATCCATGGCCACCGACGCACCTATATTTCGGTGGCCCCTTACCTGAATACCCTATGCCTTCTAAATTAATGGAACCATCAGCATTCCCATTCTAACTTATAAATTTTATTTAAAACTCATTGTAATACAAAAACTTAGTCAAAATATATATACTTAACTAGTATTAGGTAAACGGCTGAAGATCAATACTAACGAATGGTAAATCTTCTAAAACAACATCAAAAAAAACTGCTCATCCTTAACAGTTAATTTGATTCTATATCTTCTTCACGTTTATATTAGTGAATAAAATGCTTAATCAAAAAAAGGTGTAACCTGAGACAATAGTTTAGTCTGTTTTGATATTGATTTTGTAAGACCAACGTTCTGATATAATCCTAATTGATTGCCACAAATGTGTGTAGGCATGGCAATAAATGCAATACAACTAAGCGTATACTAAGGCTTATTTACAATGTTTGTAAGAAAACCCTAAGCAAAATAAGGGAAGAAAAATGAATCAATTGTGGGTGTATTGACAGATACATACACCTTTTAACGGTTATTACAACCAAAAGTTGACTTTGAGAAAAAAAACTACCATACTAAGTGCATTCATACGTAAAGTCTTTAGGGTTATTATTTCGTTGTTTTTGTTGTAGCTATGTATTTTATTTCCTTATTTATTTATTCAACGTATTTACTTATTTTAATTGTATTTAATTTTAGTCTGATTTAGATTAATTTTAATTGTTATTTTATTTTTATAACCGGTATTTGATACTCTATTATTTTATTAAACTTGATTTTATTACAGTTTATTTTATTTTTGGTATAATTGATATAATTATGTTGTATTTTGTTCTGTAATTCTATCATTGCTATTTGTAATCTTTATTACCTTATTAAATCTTGTTTTATTATAGGTTATAAAAAAATTGTTTATTTTTCTTTTTGATGCATTTAATTTGCTATATGATCTTACTCGTTGAACCTACTGCTCAACTCCTAAAAGTAGATAAGCAAATTGGTTGCATAGAACTCAATTTACAAAAAAAAAACCCAGCTTCAATGCCTTAGTTTATGTTTTCAAATTATCAAACTTTTATCGAGCTATTATGCAACCCTGGTTCAAATGCGAATACGCGCTTAGGTCTATATGCGATATTATTTATACATAATGTAACGAATTTAGCGAAATTCCTTTTCTTTGCAACCCTCTGCTAAGTTCGAAACACTAAATTGTTGAATAAATAACTCCAATATGATGAATTTCATATCAAATCCAATATGCGTTGAACCCGACCCCCTCAGAATTTGATGAAATTTTGCATGGGGTTACATCTTACCCACGCAAACATAACCTCATTTTTATAAATTGCATTTTCGAAAAATTGTGGGCGTGGCAAGGTATCGAAATATCCGAAAATATTAGAAAAATGACGATAATAGGTACATTTAAAGTGTGATTACTACGGAATGGCTTTACCGATTTCAAATATCTTCATACCATTAGAAAGGTATTGAAATAAGCTTTCAAAAAAATACACTGTAAAATTTAAAACTGAAAAAACACTTCAAAGATCAAGCGATTTTGAAAAATAAAATTTTATTTTAGAAAGGTCTATTTAATATATATAACATATCTGAAATCTAAAATGGGGATTTTTTTTTTTTTTAATTTATTTAAGTAAATGCATCTCTTGGTTACTTTCTGATATTTTGATATCACGCGTAAACTAATCAACTGATTTCAAAAATTTTTATACCGTTAGAAAGGTATTAAAATCACCTTTTGAAAAAATACACTGTAAAAAATTTTTATTCCAGTGGGGTGCACCCCAGCTAACATCAAAACAACGGCTCGAATACTTCACATACAAGGAAAAGGTCGGCGGCTCAATGTACTTGAGAACATGGAGATATACAAGTTAAAAACATTTGACGGCAGGATAATAAATGAACAAACCAACACTATCTCTATTTGAACCCTTAAAACTAGTTTACAAAAAACAGCACAACAATGAACAAGCAAAAACGAAAAATTTACCAAACGGCAAAAATCACCGATTTCTATCTACCTCAACCTACCGCTTAGCTAACAAGCGGTATGTTTAGATACCAAAAAAAACAACCCTTGGAAAAGGTAACAATTCGGACGTATCAATACCGCGCACACACACACGCATATTAACGTTACCTACCACGGACACATAGATTGACATTACCTGCCACAGCACCCATGGACTATAAAAAAAAACAGAACGAAACTAGGCATTGATATGGAATCAACTAATAAATACATATGTGTGCAGCTATCAAGAAAATGTTCCTCTCAACTTCGAAACATTAGCTTAAACGAAGCAGCGCTGATATCTGAGCATTTTCCAGCAGTCTCCGACATTCATCGTTGCCGTATTTGCGAAAGTTGTCGCTTTATAAACACAGTAAAATTGTTTTATGAAGATGATGAAATCAGCCGAATCATGCCTGGGTCACAGGACTCAATTGTAGTAAGACAAGGAAACATACGCGAGAAAGTTCAAAAAAGACTAATGCTGTCATCGCTTCGTGGAACTTACTATGAATTTAGAAAAATACATCCTTCACTTCAATTAGGATTTACAAAATTTACCATGTTGCGACCAGAGAATTGTATCAAACTTGGGGTTGGAAACCAGCAAAATGTTTGTGTGTGCACATTGCATCAGAATGTAAAACTGATGTTCGAAAAATCCGGTTTGAAATCGATGGAAGGTCAACATAATTTCAGAAGCTATAAAGATGTTATTAAATTCGTTGTCTGTAATGGTAATATAGAAAACAGCGAGTGTTGCGTATCACGATAATTTAACGAACCTTAGAACGATGATGTTGGAATATTACGAAAAAAATTCGATTCAAGAAGTCATTTACAAAAAATTGAACACAACACACAGATGTAATCTCGAAACCATTTCCTCTACTACAAACACATTTGCTGACGATTTTGTACAACACATCAATAAGCTGGTGTCACATCATTTCACAGCTAAGCGCCAGTCCCGCTTCGTGAACGAAAAATGACACTGCTGCCAGGAGAACTGCTAATTCAAATGGATTTCGCTGAAAACTATGCGTTTGTTATACAAGATGCTATTCAAGGATATCATTTGAATAATACTCAAGCCACCATACATCCGTTCGTTATTTATTACAAAGATAACGATAATTTAATTCATAGAACCTTTGCCATAATATCCGATTGTAATATCCATGATAGCATAGCAGTTCATCTATATATTTCAAAAATGATTAATTTTGTTAAGACTAATATAAGCAATTCAATTACGAAAATTATCTACGTGTCAGATGGTGCAGGAGCACAGTACAAAAACAAATACAACTTAATTAATTTATGTCATCATAAAATTGATTTCGAAATATTCGCTGAGTGGCACTTTTACGCAACTAGCCATGGAAAATCTGCAAGTGATGGTATAGGTGGGACATTAAAAAGAGGCGCTCGGAATTATAGCATGGCAAATAAAAATCAAATTCAAACGACGAAGGACCTTTATCATTGGGCTTCACAAACGTATAACACCTCCATAGAAGTTGCTTACGCAGACGCTGATGAATACAACAAAACAAAAGAAGAGCTACTTTCAAGATACAAAAATGCCAAAACTATTACGGGAACTCAAAGCTTCCATTCTTTTGTACCTTTAGATGAAACATCACTAAAAGTAAGCAAATATTCCGAAAGTCGGCAGTATGAGCTGCGCAAAGTTGTATATTAAATCTAAATAAATAAAAATAAAAAATTAACTTTATTAAGTGTATGTCTACTTATTGTGCGTGTCTGAAAAATTTGATAATACGATTCTTGTTCGAATCTATTAGAATACTTAGTCATAGTATCTGTATTTGTATAACTTCCAAAGTATAGCTAGGTACCTTTTTTGTCACACAATAATAGCAAAATAAAAAAAAATTAACAAGAGATGGTTTTACTTATAAATTTTTTTAAAAGAAAAAAAACACCATTCTAGCTTTTATATTAAATCGACCTTTCTAAAAAAAAATTTTTTTAAATCGCTTGGTCTTTGAAGTGTTTTCCCAGTTTGAAAAAAAAAAATGTAGAAAAAACTTAAAAATTTTTTTTCTTTCAGTGTAATATAGAATCTTTACAGTATATGTTTTCAAAGGTGATTTTAATACCTTTCTAACGGTATAAAAATTTTTCAAATTGGTTGATTAATTTACGCGTGATATCCAAATATGAGAAAGTAACCAAGAGATGCATTTACTTAAATAAATAAAAAAAAAAAAAACCCCATTTTAGTTTTCAGATATGTTATATATATTAAATAGACCATTTTAAATAAAATTTTATTTTTCAAAATCGCTTGATCTTTGAAGTGTTTTTTCAGTTTTAAATTTTATTTAAAAAAATTTTTTTTTTCAGTGTACTAAAAAATTTTTACAGTGTATTTTTTTGAAAGCTTATTTCAATACCTTTCTAATGGTAAGAAGATCTTTGAAATCGGTAAAGCCATTCCAAAGTAATCACACTTTAAAAGTACCTATTATCGTAATTTTTCTAATATTTTCGGATATTTCGATACCTTGCCACTCCCACAATTTTTCGAGAATGCAATTTCAAAAAATTAGGTTGTGTTTGGGTGGGTAAGATGTAACCCCATGCAAAATTTCATCAAATTCTGAGGGTGTCGGGTTCAAAATGTACGTTTTTTTCAGCCTTTGATATGAAATTCATCATATGTAATAATGCAAAATGGCCTTTATTAAAGTACTTCACAATAACACTCAAACTGTGCAACGAATAGCTTGCTTAATAACCAAACTGATTGATGGCTCAAATGAAACTGAATTTCAAAATAATACTGCTCTTCTCGTTAGATAGCGTCTTAATCGAAACTGCTTGACAGCTCAAATCAAACTGAATTCCAGCGCATCTACACTTGTTGCCTTTTATACTCTTTGATTTCAACGTTCGCATCTTCTAGGCGCTTCCAGAATCTACTAGTCCATCAGCTCTCAAACTTCTCAGCTCTAACTACAATTGCACAATTTTATAGCTTCTCTCATTGCGTACTTTCAGGAGTATCTCAGATATATGCATGTGTTTGTGCATTGGCACTCCGCTGCTCGTATACGTACATGGTACATATGTGTAGACGCGATTATTGTTTCGTTTATGTAGATACATAATGATTGAATTATTGATGTGAATTCACGTCACTGCTTAGCATCGGCTTAGATATAGCACCACCCCTTAGTTTTGCTAATATTCGTAACACTGCCCTCCATCTAAGTCTGATCGTCCCGATCAGACAAATCTCTCGATCTAAACGCTGCTAGCATCGCCAAATGTACCACTCTTCTATTTCCTGATTTCCCAATTGCACCGATATTTGGATGGAACACCTTTCCGCCGGGGAAGGTTGTATAGCAGTACCAAATCTCCCTCCCGGAAACTTTCCAAATTATTTTCCTTGTCGTACCTGTGTTTCATCTTACTACTCATTATCCTGGATCGTTCCCTCGCACTCTGTTGCTTGGTCAATGAACTACTTCGTAGAGCTTGCGCTTGACGGATTGGCTTCGCATAATCAGTATCGTTCCCACATTTCACAACAGTAGCGCGCTCCGGCTTGAAACTACCCTCGCATTCTTTCGCGGAAATTCGTTGCTTCGTTTTCCTGCGTCTTTTAGGTTTTGTCAATGCCAGTGTTTCTCTCGCAGGTACTTTTGGTTTTGCTTTATTTGGCCCATTCGACCTATTAACCTTTGCCTTTGACTTCCGTGGTTTTTGTCGAGTCTTCTCCACCAGTACTCGATTACTACTGAATCCTTTCCCCAAACTGAAGTTAAGTGGTATATCCTGGTTCTCATAACGCATCACCTTTCTCTGCATATCGATCTTTATGTCATGGTCAACCAAGAAGTCCACTCCCAATATGACTTCTTCAACGATCTTCGGCACAACGAATTTGTGTAGAACCGTGACTTTTCCAATCAAGACTTCACACATCACTTCTCCCTGAACTTGGTTATACTCGCCAGTGACCGTACGCAACTTTGCTCTAGGTAACGGTTTTATTCTCATGTTGACCAAGTCAGATCGGATCAAGGAATGAGATGCGCCCGTATCTACAGTCAGTACACGTTCTTTACCATCCACATTCCCTCTGACGGTAAGACTGCTTGATTTCCTTCCAATTTGCGACACAGATATCACAGGACATTCAATAGCCGGGGCAAGTTTTCGTTCTTTACAGCCGACACGCTCTTGCTCATTTCCGCCAGCTTTGCGTTTACGGCCACCCACATTGTAGGAACTATTAGGACCAAGATCGCAATGACGTGTAATGTGACCTGGGTTGCCGCACTTGAAACATTTAATAACTCCGGCATTCTTCTGTTCAGATCCCTTCAGTGCTTCCAAAATTGTGTCTACCCACTCTGGCCTTTCTACTTCCACACGGCGTGCTTTGAAAACTGGCTTACACAGAAGCGATGCTGTTTCCTGAATCAGAGCTTGTGACACCGTTTCTGCGAATGTTGGCTTTGGGTTTGCGTATGTAGCTCGCTTTGTTTCGGCGTCCCGTATGCCATTTATAAAACTCTGGATTTTTACCCTCTCGGTGTATTCCACGGGTGCGTCCGCATTTGCGAGATGAGCCAACCTTTCAACATCCGAGGCAAACTCCTGCAAAGTCTCATTCGCTCTTTGCGCCAACAATCGCGCAATGAAAGTGACACACCTTGGTATACAAACATACAAATATGTAGGTACGTATTAATATAGAAAGGCCATTTGATTTGGACACCCACAAAAAAAAATGTGTACCTTATGCAAAGATTGTACCATTAAAATAGTTCCGTTTAATATAAAATGAGACTGCGCTGATGCTATGAGACATAAGTAGGGTTTAATTTTCGTTCCACACAACCTTATGCATAATGCACATAAGTGACACAAAATGAGGCCTACATGACACCTAATTAACCGACACTAAACGAGGCCATCCTAACGTTTACCGGTTATCAGTACTCCTTGTAATCGCTAAAATGATTTTTTTGGTGGGTATGCACGCACAAATGTAGACAATTTCAACTTAATTGGTTCTTGCACCAAGAATATTTTAATAAAATGTTTGAAAATTTCATGTTTCCATTAATTTACTTATAAGCTGACCCCCTCTTACCCGTTTAGGTTAATTGAAAAAAAAAATATATATATATTAAAGTTTGTAATACATGTACATATTTGTTCTACTACTTGGCAGCGACTCACCCGGTAGGCTGATACCTACTTAACCGCAAGAGGCCGTACTGTGGGCCTCTGCCGCGTAGTTTCTGGTGATTCTGTTGCAGGTAATTGTTGTTGCCGGTAATTGTTGTTGTAGCTGGGTGGTTTTTGTAGCCGGTAAGTTACTGTTGCCGGTTGTTCTGGTTGTTATGGCTGGTGATGTGGTTGATCCGATAATGCTGCTGCTGGTGACCGGTGTTCGTTGGAAGCGCCGTGGCCAAAATTGTGACGCCTTCTATGTTATTTGTGGTGATGCTGGGGAAAGAAAAGAGCAAAACAAATGGCGTTTATGGTCACTGCGTGTGGCATATATTTCGCCCGACAAAGCGACTTCGGGTGTAAGTTATTACATCTTAATTTTAGGGGGATGGTGAGCATTTACTGGGGTTAGGAGTTTGGTTACCCCCTATCATGCACTGTTCCACTTACTTGATTTTATGTGAGTTGTGATGGTGGTGGTGCTCGGTGTTGGCGCTGTTGATGGCTGTACTGCTCCGTGTTGGCGCTTGCAACACCGTCCACGGGTTTCTGTTCGACTTTTCCCTACTTCTGCCTCGCTGAATCTTTTATTTAAGTTCGCAGTAAAACGGAGTACTTTGTCGATTAAACAGCACTTAATTCTTATGTTTTCATGCAGAAATTTGGCAGTTTTTTATACTCAGTTGAGCAGAGCTCACAGAGTATATTAAGTTTGATTGGATAACGGTTGGTTGTACATATATAAAGGAATCGAGATAGATATAGACTTCCATATATCAAAATAATCAGGATCGAAAAAAAATTTGATTGAGCCATGTCCGTCCGTCCGTCCGTTAACACGATAACTTGAGTAAATTTTGAGGTATCTTGATGAAATTTGGTATGTAGGTTACTGAGCACTCATCTCAGATCGCTATTTAAAATGAACGATATCGGACTATAACCACGCCCACTTTTTCGATATCGAAAATTTCGAAAAACCGAAAAAGTGCGATAATTCATTACAAAAGACCGATAAAGCGACGAAACTTGGTAGATGAGTTGAACTTATGACGCAAAATATAAAATTAGTAAAATTTTGGACAATGGGCGTGGCACCGCCCACTTTTTAAAGAAGGCAATTTAAAACTTTTGCAAGCTGTAATTTGGCAGTCGTTGAAGATATCATGATGAAATTTGGCAAGAACGTTACTCTTATTACTGTATGTACGCTTAATAAAAATTAGCAAAATCGGAGAAGGACCACGCCCACTTTTAAAAAAAAAATTTTTTTAAAGTAAAATTTTAACAAAAAATTTAATATCTTTACAGTATATAAGTAAATTATGTCAAGATTCAACTCCAGTAATGATATGGTGCAACAAAATACAAAAATAAAAGAAAATTTAAAAATGGGTGTGGCTCCGCCCTTTTTCATTTAATTTGTCTAGGATACTTTTAATGCCATAAATCGAACAAAAATTAACCAATCCTTTTGAAATTTGGTAAGGGCATAGATTTTATAGCGTTAACTGTTTTCTGTGAAAATGGTCGGTTGATGCCACGCCCAGTTTTTATACACAGTCGTCCGTCTGTCCTTCCGCATGGCCGTTAACACGATAACTTGAGCAAAAATCGATATATCTTTACTAAACTCAGTTCACGTACTTATCTGAACCCACTTTACCTTGGTATGAAAAATGAACGAAATCCGACTATGACCACGCCCACTTTTTCGATATCGAAAATTGCGAAAAATGAAAAAAATGCCATAATTCTATACCAAATACGAAAAAAGGGATGAAACATGGTAAGGTAATTGGATTGTTTTATTGACGCGAAATATAACTTTAGAAAAAACTTTATAAAATGGTTGTGACACCTACCATATTAAGTAGAAGAAAATGAAAAAGTTCTGCAGGGCAAAATAAAACACCCTTAAAATCTTGCCAGGTATTACATATATAAATAAATTAGCGGTATCCAACCGATAATGTTCTGGGTCACCCTAGTCCACATTTTGGTCGATATCTGGAAAACGCCTTCACATATACAACTACCACCACTCCCTTTTAAAACTCTCATTAATACCTTTAATTTGATACCCATATCGTACAAACTCATTCTAGAGTCACCCCTGGTCCACCTTTATGGCGATATCTCGAAAAGGCGTCCACCTATAGAACTAAGCCCCACACCCTTTTAAAATACTCATTAACACCTTTCTTTTGATACCCATATTGTACAAACAAATTCTAGGGTCACCCCTGCTCCACCTTTATGGCGATATCTCGAAACGGCGTCCACCTATGGAACTAAGGAATACTCCCTTTTAAAATACTCATTATCACCTTTCTTTTGATGCCCATATTGTACAAACAAATTCTAGGGTCAACCCTGGTCCACCTTTATGGCGATATCTCGAAAATGCGACCACCTATACAACAACCACCACTCCCTTTTAAAACCCTCATTAATACCTTTAATTTGATACCCATATCGTACAAACACATTCTAGAGTCACCCCTGGTCCACCTTTGTGGCGATATTCCGAAAAGGTGTCCACCTATAGAACTAAGCCCCACACCCTTTTAAAGTACTCATTAACACCTTTCTTTTGATACCCATATTGTACAAACAAATTCTAGGGTCACCCCTGGTCCACCTTTATGGCGATATCTCGAAACGGCGTCCACCTATGGAACTAAGGATTACTCCCTTTTAAAATATTCATTAACAGCTTTCTTTTGATACCCATATTGTAGAAACAAATTCTAGGGTCACCCCTGGTCCACCTTTATGGCGATATCTCGAAACGCACCTATGGAACTAAGGATTACTCCCTTTTAAAATACTCATTAATACCTTTAATTTGATATCCATATCGTACAAACGCATTCTAGAGTCACCCCTGCTCCACCTTTATGGCGATATTTCGAAAAGGCGACCACCTATACAACAACCACCACTCCCTTTTAAAATCCTCATTAATACCTTTAATTTGATATCCATATCGTACAAACACATTCTAGAGTCACCCCTGGTCCACTTTTATGGCGATATTTCGAAACGGCATCCACCTATAGAACTAAGGCCCACTCCCTTTTAAAATACTCATTAACACCATTCGTTTGATGCCCATATTGTACAAACAAATTCTAGGGTCACCCCTGGTCCACCTTTATGGCGATATCTCTAAACGGCGTCCACCTATGGAACTAAGGATTACTCCCTTTTAAAATACTCATTAACACCTTTCATTTGATACCCATATCGTACAAACGCATTCTAGAGTCACCCCTGGTCCACCTTTATGGCGATATCTCGAAACGGCGTCCACCTATGGAACTAAGGATTACTCCCTTTTAAAATATTCATTAACAGCTTTCTTTTGATACCCATATTGTAGAAACAAATTCTAGGGTCACCCCTGGTCCACCTTTATGGCGATATCTCGAAACGCACCTATGGAACTAAGGATTACTCCCTTTTAAAATACTCATTAATACCTTTAATTTGATATCCATATCGTACAAACGCATTCTAGAGTCACCCCTGCTCCACCTTTATGGCGATATTTCGAAAAGGCGACCACCTATACAACAACCACCACTCCCTTTTAAAATCCTCATTAATACCTTTAATTTGATATCCATATCGTACAAACACATTCTAGAGTCACCCCTGGTCCACTTTTATGGCGATATTTCGAAACGGCATCCACCTATAGAACTAAGGCCCACTCCCTTTTAAAATACTCATTAACACCATTCGTTTGATGCCCATATTGTGCAAACGCATTCTAGAGTCACCCCTGGTCCATCTTTACGGCGATATCTCGAAAAGGCGTCCATATATAGAACTTAGGTCCACGCCCTTTTAAAATACTCATTAATACCTTTCATTTGATACCTATATCGTACAAACGCATTCTAGAGTCAACCCTGATCCACCTTTATGGCTATATCCCTAAATGGCGTCCACCTATAGAACTATGGCGCACTCCCTCATAAAATACTCTTTAATGCCTTTCATTTGATACACATGTCATACAAACACATTCCAGGGTTTCCCTCGGTTCATTTTCCTACATGGTTATTTTCCCTTATGTTGTCACCAGAGCTCTCAACTGAGTATGTAATGTTCGGTTACACCCGAACTTAACCTTCCTTACTTGTTTTTTCTTATTATAGTCCCGCTTTTATTTGCTCACGTTATCTCTTCAGCTATGAAAAATATGACCTTTGTTTTCCCGCTGAGCTAATTATTTGCGTTTCACTTCTCCAGCAGTATGTATGCATTTATGTGTGTTATCCAGCTGCACCTGCCACTAAAATCTCACACACACTCCGTTCAGATGATACACTCGTAATAATTGAAGTGAAGAAAAGGCGATATGAGGTGATGTACACGACGACGACGTTGGCAATGGCACGAAAACGGCACCGTGCAGTGAAGAAAATTCTGGTAAAAATAAACCCGGACACGACGCACTATATGGATCCGTATTGGATACCTAATATTTTCAGTGAGATTTGAAGGAAGCAAGGAAATCTAATTTTTTTCTCAACTATGTACCTTTGTTTGCTTGCGCGTTAGTCGTAGTGATGGCGTAGTATCAAAGCATTTTCCTTTTCTTTGGCCTGGTGGCCAAGACTCCTCGTCAAAAGTGCCCTGCCAGCATACAATCAGTTTTACCCGCGCACACGCAACACCATATACAATTTTTCTTCCGATCAGTTTTAATTATTCGTGCACACTTGTAACCGTAGATTTACTATTTATTTCACAATAAATGCTCTATTTTACACTTGTTCTGCTAAAATTGGTAATTAGTTTATCAAAGTTTTTTTGAAGTCGCCTCGTTGGAGGAATTCCCACTGTTCATGTTTTTTTCAATTTTCCGAATGCCCAGCCACGCCGTCGTGGCATTTTTGCAGACAATTTTCCATTCCATTATAGGGATGGAAAAACGCAGTTATCTAACTGTGGTAAGCTCATTATAGTGTTAACTACTTTGTATTCTTTACTTTAATTCTTAAAATAATTTTTAATTGATCATATGTATTTAATTTGCGAGCTTTGCTCATATTGCTTTATACAATGGTTTTTATACTCAGTTGAGCAGAGCTCACAGAGTATATTAACTTTGATTGGATAACGGTTGGTTGTACAGGTATAAAGGAATCGAGATAGATATAGACTTCCATATATCAAAATCATCAGTATCGAAAAAAAATTTGATTGAGCCATGTCCGTCCGTCCGTCTGTCCGTTAACACGATAACTTGAGTAAATTTTGAGGTATCTTGATGAAATTTGGTATGTAGATTCGTGGGCACTCATCTCAGATCGCTATTTAAAATGAACGATATCGGACTATAACCACGCCAACTTTTTCGATATCGAAAATTTCGAAAAACCGAAAAAATGCGATAATTCATTGCCAAAGGCGGTTAAAGCGATGAAACTTGGTAGATGGGTTGACGTTATAAAGCAGAATAGAAAATTAGTAAGATTTTGGACAATGGGCGTGGCACCGCCCACTTTTACAAGAAGGTAATTTAAAAGTTTTGCAAGCTGTAATTTGGCAGTCGTTGAAGATATCATGATGAAATTTGGCAGGAACGTTACTACTATTACTATATATGTGCTAAATAAAAATTAGCAAAATTGGATGAAGAACACGCCCACTTTTTAAAAAAAAATTTTTTTTAATTCAAATTTTAGCAAAAAATTTAATATCTTTACTGTATATAAGTAAATTAAGTCAAAATTCAACTACAGTAATGATATGATGCAACAAAATACCAAAATAAAACAAAATTTTAAAATGGGCGTGGCTCCGCCCATTTTCATTTAGTTGGTCTAGAATACTTTTAATACCATAAGTCGAACAAAAATTTACCAATCCTTCTCAAATTTGGTAGGGGCATAGATTCTATGACGGTAACTGTTCTCTGTGAAAATGGGCGAAATCGGTGGAAGCCACGCCCAGTTTTTATACACAGTCCACCCTCTGTCCTTCCGCTCGGCCGTTAACACAATAACTTGAGCAAAAACCGATGTATCTTTACTAAACTTAGCCCACGTACTTATCTAAACTCACTTTATCTTGGTATAAAAAATCCGACCATAACCACGCCCACTTTATCGACATCGAAAATTACGAAAAATGAAAAAAATGCCATAATTCTATACCAAATACGAAAAAAGGGATGAAACATGGTAACTGGATTAGTTTATTGACGCAAAATATAACTTTGGAAAAAACTTTGTAAAATGGGTGTGACACCTACCATATTAGGTAGAAGAAAATGAAAAGTTCTACAAGGCGAAATCAACAGCCCTTGGAATCTTGGCAGGAATACTGTTAGTGGTATTGCATATATAAATAAATTAGCAGTACCCGACAGATGATTTTCTGGATCACCTGGTCCAGATTTTGGTCGATATCGCGAGAACGCCTTCACATATACATCTAAGGGCCACTCGCTTTTAAAACCCTCATTAATACCTTTAATTTGATATCCATATCGTACAAACACATTCTAAAGTCACCCCTGGCCCACCCTAATGGCGATATCTCGAAAAGGCGTCCACCTATAGACCTAATGCCCACTCCCTCTTAAAATGCTCAGTAACAACTTTCGTTTGATACCCATATCGTACAAACATTCTAGAGTCACCCCTGGCCTACCCTAATGGCGATATCTCGAAAAGGCGTCCACCTATAGACCTAATGTCCACTCCCTCTTAAAATGCTCAGTAACACCTTTCGTTTGATACCCATATCGTACAAACATTCTAGAGTCAGCCCTGGCCCACCCTAATGGCGATATCTCGAAAAGGCGTCCACCTATAGACCTAATGCCCACTCCCTCTTAAAATGCTCAGTAACACCTTTCGTTTGATACCCATATCGTACAAACACATTCTAGCGTCACCCTGGCCCACCCTAATGGCGATATCTCGAAAAGGCGTCCACCTATAGAACTAAGGATTACTCCCTTACTCACCCATATCGTACAAACATTCTAGAGTCAGCCCTGGCCCACCCTAATGGCGATATCTAGAAAAGGCGTCCACCTATAGACCTAATGCCCACTCCCTCTTAAAATGCTCAGTAACACCTTTCGTTTGATACCCATATCGTACAAACATTCTAGAGTCACCCCTGGCCTACCCTAATGGCGATATCTCGAAAAGGCGTCCACCTATAGACCTAATGTCCACTCCCTCTTAAAATGCTCAGTAACACCTTTCGTTTGATACCCATATCGTACAAACATTCTAGAGTCAGCCCTGGCCCACCCTAATGGCGATATCTCGAAAAGGCGTCCACCTATAGACCTAATGCCCACTCCCTCTTAAAATGCTCAGTAACACCTTTCGTTTGATACCCATATCGTACAAACATTCTAGAGTCAGCCCTGGCCCACCCTAATGGCGATATCTCGAAAAGGCGTCCACCTATAGACCTAATGCCCACTCCCTCTTAAAATGCTCAGTAACACCTTTCGTTTGATACCCATATCGTACAAGCACATTCTAGCGTCACCCTGGCCCACCCTAATGGCGATATCTCGAAACGGCGTCCACCTATGGAACTAAGGATTACTCCCTTTTAAAATATTCATTAACAGCTTTCTTTTGATACCCATATTGTAGAAACAAATTCTAGGGTCACCCCTGGTCCACCTTTATGGCGATATCTCGAAAATGCGACCACCTATACAACAACCACCACTCCCTTTTAAAACCCTCATTAATACCTTTAATTTGATATCCATATCGTACAAACACATTCTAAAGTCACCCCTGGCTCACCCTAATGGCGATATCTCGAAAAGGCGTCCACCTATAGACCTAAGGCCCACTCCCTGTTAAAATGCTCAGTAACACCTTTCATTTGATACCCATATCGTACAAACAAATTCTAGAGTCAGCCCTGGTCCACCTTTATAGCGATATCCCTAAATGGCGTCCATCCATAGAACTATGGCCTACTCTCTCTTAAAATACTCTTTAATACCTTCCATTTGATACACATGTCATACAACCACATTCCAGGGTTACCCTAGGTTCATTTTCCTACATTGTGATTTTCCTTATTTTGTCTCCATAGCTCTCAACTGAGTATGTAATGTTCGGTTACACCCGAACTTAGCCTTCCTTACTTGTTGTAATTGATATTAGAGAAAAATTGTAAGTTTACAAACGGCGATGGTTACTAGGACATGTTTCTGAATTTCACTTCTTCATCAGCTAGGTTTTCGGGAGCTGAGCGTTGAACTCGAATCTCCAACATTCATATCAGTGCAAGCCTTTAGCTGCTAAGCCATATGAATGTCCCGTTGTTCGCTGTACAATTGGTCTCTAAGAGTTGCCTTTTTGTTTATGTTCCTTTTGATCACCATTTAGGCACATACACTCTGTATGTAGTTTATTCCTAATGGTGTGGATATGATTTTTAGGCGCGCTTTTGAACAAATGTTACTAAGCTTTCAAGAATAAACTACATACAGAGTGTATGTGCCTACATGGTGATCAAAAGGAATATAAACAAAAAGGCAACTCTTAGAGACCAATTGTACAGCGAACAACGGGACACTCATATGGCTTAGCACCTAAAGGCTTGCACTGATATGAATGTTGGAGATTCGAGTTCAACGCTCAGCTCCCGAAAAGCTAGCTGATGAAGAAGTGAAATTCAGAAATATGTCGTAGTAACCATCGCCGTTTGTAAACTTACAATTTTTCTCTAATATCAATTACAAAAACCATTGTATAAAGCAATATGAGCAAAGCTCGCAAATTAAATACATATTGTTACGAATATTAGCAAAACTAAGGAGTTCTGCCATCTCCAGGCCGATGCTAAGCAGTGACGTGAATTCACATCAATAATTCAATCATTATGTATCTACATAAACGAATCAATAATTGCGTCTACACATATGTACACATTCCGACGAGCTACATTTATATACAAGGCAGCGAGAGATGAGATGTCACACACAGATGAATTTACTTATACGCTTATGTGTGTGCGGGAGACTGTAAACTACAAACTCACATATGTACATCTGAGAAGCGCTAAAAAATAGACAATTGTAAACAAGTAGGAACTATATGAGAACTATACACACACGAATATAGTTGGTAAGTTCTGGAAATGGAAGAGCCTAGAAGTATGCAGCGTAAACTATAAAAGCGAGGCAGGCGAGTAAGAAGGAATTCAGTTTGAGTCGAGCAATCAATGAGTTATTGATTAAGCACGCGATCTGGCGGCCAATAGTAGAGTTTAATTTGAGTTATCAATCAGTTTGGTTATTAAGCCAGCGAGTAGCAAAGTATAAGTGTTATTGTGAAGTACTTTAATAAAGGCCATTTTTCCAGTATTCAATATTGGAGTTATTTATTCAACAGTTTAGCGGTACGAACTTAGCAGAGGGTTGCAAGTAAGAGGATTTGCAGCAAATTCGTTACAATATGATCATATTGATATAATAGTAACAGCGGAAGTATTAAAAACAAATACTGTAAAAATCCGAACAAATGTTACTAAGCTTTCAAAAGCGCGCCTAAAAATCATATCCACACCATTAAGCTGGAGACATTGGTGCTTTATCGGTAACCGTATCGGTAACCTTTTAACAGCTGATTCGACCAACCTTATGAGAATCAATGCAATCGATTATTGGTGCCGCTAAGATCGTAACCGTATCGTAGCCAACCAATTGGGTTTTGGTTTACCGTCGTAACGATAAACAGCTGATTACGTTAGGGATACGGATACAGCGATACGACATACGGCACCAATGACTCCAGCTTTAGGAATAAACTACATACATACAGAGTGTATGTGCCTACATGGTGATCAAAAGGAATATAAACAAAAAGGCAACTCTTAGAGACCAATTGTACAGCGAACAACGGGACATTCATATGGCTTAGCAGCTAAAGGCTTGCACTGATATGAATGTTGGAGATTCGAGTGCAACGCTCAGCTCCTGAAAAGCTAGCTGATGAAGAAGTGAAATTCAGAAACATGTCCTAGTAACCATCGCCGTTTGTAAACTTACAATTTTTCTCTAATATCAATTACAAAAACCATTGTATAAAGCAATATGAGCAAAGCTCGCAAATTAAATACACTTATAGGTACTAACTCCATTGTAAGTCAAGAATTACTTTTCAAATTATGGATTCGTAAATTGCCACAAGAAATACAAATCCACTTAACTTCTATTAACAATCAAAACAAAGATGAAGTAATTATTTTAGCTGACAAACTTTTTGATTTAATCATTCTTGTTACGGTCTGCTGCTACGGTATATGGCTGCGATCCCCTTGGGAGCGTGTTCACGGGAACACACCTAGCGATGTGGCAAAGGTTGCGATAAAAAGATATCAAAAAAGAAGGGAACACCCAGACCTGCCATCACGAGCACAAGAAAATGGATAGAGTTTTTTTTTTGCCAGCAGATAGGCACGAGGAAAAAGAAAAAGGAAGAAAAATTTGGTCTTTTAGCACGAGGTTCCGGCCATAAAAGTTCAGCTAGATTGGAGCAAAAAGGAAAAAAGAAAAACTCCCAAAATTGGACAACAATAAGCGATTGTTTTCCCGCTATTTGTATTGCACATAATACACTTCGATTATTATAAAAAAATTTTGTAGAACCGCGACAAGAAAGTCGCTTATCAATTTAGTTCATACGCTGATGGCCGAAAATGAAATTTTAACGAAAAGCACAAAAAAAAAATGCTGCTAATTCATGTGTGACTGAATCTAACAACACTCAATTGTGTGGAGAAAATTTAAAAAGGTTACAGCACTTTTCTTTGACTGGGGTAATACATCGATTCCCACACGCTCGGGTGAATTGTTGAAAGCAGTGGAAAAGATCAGTCTCCGGTAACAATATCATATTATCGCCACCAAGCATAAAACACCCATATATGAAGCAAATAACATAAGGACAATTGAGAAACGGCAGCAGCACGCGGCAGCGTAACCCAACGAACGTCAAAATTAGCACCAAGTCATCAAGTTCGTAAAGGTCATCACGAAGTCTATTGCCACCAGGTTCACTCGATCACCTCGGGCCAGAGCGCAACAACCACCAACAGTACCAACACCAACTACAACAACAACGTTTGAAACTGGGTGAGTCCGTTCCAACTCGGTGAAATTATATTATGTATTTATATGAAGTGATAAAATTCGTCACTTACAGATTATCGTTTCAAATTTTTGTAATTCATTCCAAGCACGCTTAGTGAACCTAAAGACCCCTTTCTGTAACTCGATTCGAACATACGGTATATGAATTCGGACACTTTGGTGCTCTTAACTCCGTTGACCCGTCGGATAAGTGCAATGTAAAACCCGTTCTGTAATCTTGCGAGTAAGAAACATTGTTCTGTAAAGCTTGTGAAAGGTCAACACAGCCAAGAAATAGAAAACCTAAATTATAAAAGTTTGAGTTCTGCAAATAATTTTATTCCAGTCAAGTTACAGAATAGTGTCACTAGTACATATAGTACCTTACATTTTTGAATGTGTCACTCGGAACCATATTTTTTTTATATACATACATGCGAAAGCCATGCGGATGGGTAATGCATTACACATTAGCGACATATGCCTTTCCGCGAGAAATTAGAATCTAGTCGCAACAAGAAATAGAGGATCTACGTCTTGGTGATCAGGAACAAATAAACTCTTTCTATAATTTTTTTTGAAATATTTTTTTTTACTGCTCCACTATGCTGTTGCGACTGAAACGTCACCTGAAAGTTCATAAATAATTTTTCTCTATATGATCACACGGCACAAGTTAGTATGTGTCAACGAAGACTAAAGCTATAAAAGCTTATTAAATTGTTACGAGAGTTTTGCCGACCATATCCATTGGTGTGGCAATCAAATTTCCATAGACTCGAGATAAGACAAATGAAATGAATTTAATACAATTGAACTTGCTGATATGAGAAAAGTATAATTAACGTAATTGGATACAATCGAATGCAATTATCATAAATTGGAACTTAGAAAAAAAAAATAAAAATTTTTACTAAATACAATCCAAAAGTAAATTTGAAGTTTGGAAAACTATAATTTAAAATAGATGTGAAATAAGAAAATCTAATTAAATCCTAACAAAAAGACCATTCTAAGTTAGAAATAAGAAAATGTAAATGTTAAGAAGTCTGCAAACTCTGTAAGGCGGTCTACGATTTACTATAGGAATTTTGAGCCAAATAACTACATTTTTCTTAAGGTATTTTTTTTTACTCCAGTGTGCTTCGCTTGGTTTCCACGTTATTTGCTATGTACAAGCATATCTATGAAATTAAAATCTATTCAGCAGTATGGAAATAGATTCGAAAGAGCATTTAGATGAATTCCACATTATTTTCAGCAAATGACCTGTAAACCAGAGCAACAACCGCAACAATGTTATCAAACTTAGTTATAATAAGAAGGAATACAACTTCCTGTATAATTTTTTTTTACAACAAAAAAAATGTTATATGTACATACAGCTGCGAACAAAAGAATAGCAGTCGAAGATATTAAACACCTTTTATTAGTAAAAGAAGGATCATTTATTTGATAAGCTGCAATAAACTTGCAACCAAACTTATTTTAGAACCATCTAAAAGCGTTTAAAGCCCCTAAAAGGAATTATTGCTTTGGCTTTACAAAGTAATATTTACTATTCATGTTTCTTAATACCGGGATCGAAATGAATTATGTCAATTAGATACTTATGTACAATTTCTTTGTTCGAAATTATTTCTTTTACTTCTTAAACAAGCATTTTATTCACCGTTTCCTCTGTAACTTAATGCGTACAACTTATTTTGAAGAAAGCAAATTTAGATAAAACTCAGGATTGATTAGTATATACATCTACATATTAATTTTTTTTAAATGATGGATTATAAATAAAAATTGTAATTAAAAATGGGAATGTCGGCATCTTCATTCTTTTAGAAGGCACGTAGGGTATACAGGTAAGGGGCCACCGAAATTTAGGTGCGTCGGTGGCCATGGTTATTTGAGGGTGGGACTAAGCACCGGGCGTCGCAACAACACCCGCGGCGCCCCTCTGTGTATTCGGCCTTTTTATTTTCCTTTCAGTTTTTGTTATTTTACTTTTCAGCTTTTTTTTGATATTTGATTTCAGAGTAGTAACCGGTCATGTCCGGTTCGGTAATTTAATGCGTCAGTTTTTTTTTAATTTTTTTTGAATTTGAATTAAAATTTTGGGATGTTAACGGTCTGTCCGTGACATCCGGTTCAGCCGGATGTTGTTTTATTTTGTATTGATAAGCGTTTTGAGTCGGTCTCTGCGCTTCTGCCAGGTTTTTGAATTTGACAGCTGCTCGTTTTGATAGGCATGATAGGAACATTTTTCTGCTTATGGCGCAGGAACAGTAAGGTTGGCAAGGACCCGCCCCAGCCGACAATGACTAGCCACTGTGCACCAACACATCATGCCGACCGCCTTCCTTACTGCTTCCATCATAGATGCGTTACCATAACAGATGGCGCCCAACGATCTGGCGTCCGAGGCACTGTCGCGATGACAGTTGCTGAGGGCGCCATAACAGATGGCGCTCAACGGGATTTGGTGCCTGAGGCGCTGTCGCGCTGATCATTCCGGGTCAACTTGTGAAGTTGACCATCCCACCAGTTCGAGGTGAGCAGCCGCAGGAGCAGCCACCAGCGTTGCGGTGGGATGGTTGGGCGGATCAAGTTTTCCGAAGTGATCATCGTTGACAGTTGCTGAGGGCGCCATAACAGATGGCGCCCAACGTGGCGCCTGAAGCGCTGACCGCGAGGGTCAGTCGGGTCAACCTGTGAGGTTGACCATCCCACCAGTCCGAGTGAGCAGCCACAGAGCTGCCACCTACGTTGCGGTGGGATGGTTAGACGGATCAGGTTGTCCGGGCTGGTCATCGGGGGCAGTAGCGGAGGGAGCCACGAGACTTTACGTCAAGTCTCCGGAATTTTTTTTATTTTCACCCGATGAGGCAGTGCTGCACGCACTTAGGTTTTCTTGTAGATTTTGGGGTTTTTTTTTGTTACCGGAATGTTGTCCGTTAGTCGGCTATGGAATAATTTTGTCCGCTAATTGGGTTTTTTTTTAGAAAAATTTTTTTTTGTTCTTTTAGTTTCCTTTAGCCGAATTTTGTGTTGTCCGGTGTGAGAGTGGGTGTGTGTATTATGAGGACCCCAGCTCATCCCACGTCTCAGGTGGTACCATAGAATACCACCTGGATGTGACGGGTTGAGCTGGGATTCAAAGTGACACCCTCCCCTGTCCCACCAGTCTGGGGAGTGGCCTTTGAAGCCGCTCCACCCATAGCGGCGGAGGCAGGAGGGGTGTCCAGGGTGAATGGACGGGAGGCCTCAACACCCCCAGCCAGTCCCACTAGCGAGTCCCAGAGACCGCCTCTGCGTTGCGGCTGGGTGTGTTGGGACCAACCTGTGTGTGTAGGAAATTGACCCTAGTGGTCCCAACCAGTCCCAGAGGCAGGTCCTTAAGACCCCCTTATGCGTTGCGGTTGGGAGCACTAGGGACAAGAATGAATGAGTTTATGTTTTTTTTATTTTTTTTTGGAGCCCGAGTGCCTTCGGGGAACAGAAGATGTCAGCGTTCCCATTGAGTATCCAAATTTTTTTTTTGCCTTCTGTGGGGGCGATGACCACTAGCCTTTCGGAGTTTGGACGAGTTCTCCTTTATCAAAATGTCTACACTTTTTTTTTTTGGTTTGGCCTTCTGTGGGGGCGATAACCACTAGCATTTCGGAGTTTGGACGAGTTCTCCAGATCAAAATGTCTACACCTTTTTTTTTGTTTTGCATTCCGGTGGGAGCGATAACCACTAGGAATCATCTTTCGGAGTTTTGACGAGTTCTCCATAACAAATGTCTAATTGCCGCAAAGCCCTTTTAAACTAGGAAACAGAATTAATTCCCAAATTTGACTTAATTTTTTTTGATGGACCTGTTGCCCGGCTAGCTCGTAGTAGGGCTTTGAGACTCTTATCTCAGGGGTGAGTCGTGCCCCACGTTGATTGGCATTGGAGGCCCCTGGCAGTGGCTTCCCACAGCGGATCCGGTTTCCTGTTCGCTCCATCGTCGGGCCTTCTAAGCGAAGCAGGTTTGTTACGGTCTGCTGCTACGGTATATGGCTGCGATCCCCTTGGGAGCGTGTTCACGGGAACACACCTAGCGATGTGGCAAAGGTTGCGATAAAAAGATATCAAAAAAGAAGGGAACACCCAGACCTTCCATCACGAGCACAAGAAAATGGATAGAGTTTTTTTTTTGCCAGCAGATAGGCACGAGGAAAAAGAAAAAGGAAGAAAAATTTGGTCTTTTAGCACGAGGTTCCGGCCATAAAAGTTCAGCTAGATTGGAGCAAAAAGGAAAAAAGAAAAACTCCCAAAATTGGACAACAATAAGCGATTGTTTTCCCGCTATTTGTATTGCACATAATACACCTCGATTATTATAAAAAAATTTTGTAGAACCGCGACAAGAAAGTCGCTTATCAATTTAGTTCATACGCTGATGGCCGAAAATGAAATTTTAACGAAAAGCACAAAAAAAAAATGCTGCTAATTCATGTGTGACTGAATCTAACAACACTCAATTGTGTGGAGAAAATTTAAAAAGGTTACAGCACTTTTCTTTGACTGGGGTAATACATCGATTCCCACACGCTCGGGTGAATTGTTGAAAGCAGTGGAAAAGATCAGTCTCCGGTAACAATATCATATTATCGCCACCAAGCATAAAACACCCATATATGAAGCAAATAACATAAGGACAATTGAGAAACGGCAGCAGCACGCGGCAGCGTAACCCAACGAACGTCAAAATTAGCACCAAGTCATCAAGTTCGTAAAGGTCATCACGAAGTTTATTGCCACCAGGTTCACTCGATCACCTCGGGCCAGAGCGCAACAACCACCAACAGTACCAACACCAACTACAACAACAACGTTTGAAACTGGGTGAGTCCGTTCCAACTCGGTGAAATTATATTATGTATTTATATGAAGTGATAAAATTCGTCACTTACAGATTATCGTTTCAAATTTTTGTAATTCATTCCAAGCACGCTTAGTGAACCTAAAGACCCCTTTCTGTAACTCGATTCGAACATACGGTATATGAATTCGGACACTTTGGTGCTCTTAACTCTGTTGACCCGTCGGATAAGTGCAATGTAAAACCCGTTCTGTAATCTTGCGAGTAAGAAACATTGTTCTGTAAAGCTTGTGAAAGGTCAACACAGCCAAGAAATAGAAAACCTAAATTATAAAAGTTTGAGTTCTGCAAATAATTTTATTCCAGTCAAGTTACAGAATAGTGTCACTAGTACATATAGTACCTTACATTTTTGAATGTGTCACTCGGAACCATATTTTTTTTATATACATACATGCGAAAGCCATGCGGATGGGTAATGCATTACACATTAGCGACATATGCCTTTCCGCGAGAAATTAGAATCTAGTCGCAACAAGAAATAGAGGATCTACGTCTTGGTGATCAGGAACAAATAAACTCTTTCTATAATTTTTTTTGAAATATTTTTTTTTACTGCTCCACTATGCTGTTGCGACTGAAACGTCACCTGAAAGTTCATAAATAATTTTTCTCTATATGATCACACGGCACAAGTTAGTATGTGTCAACGAAGACTAAAGCTATAAAAGCTTATTAAATTGTTACGAGAGTTTTGCCGACCATATCCATTGGTGTGGCAATCAAATTTCCATAGACTCGAGATAAGACAAATGAAATGAATTTAATACAATTGAACTTGCTGATATGAGAAAAGTATAATTAACGTAATTGGATACAATCGAATGCAATTATCATAAATTGGAACTTAGAAAAAAAAAATAAAAATTTTTACTAAATACAATCCAAAAGTAAATTTGAAGTTTGGAAAACTATAATTTAAAATAGATGTGAAATAAGAAAATCTAATTAAATCCTAACAAAAAGAACATTCTAAGTTAGAAATAAGAAAATGTAAATGTTAAGAAGTCTGCAAACTCTGTAAGGCGGTCTACGATTTACTATAGGAATTTTGAGCCAAATAACTACATTTTTCTTAAGGTATTTTTTTTTACTCCAGTGTGCTTCGCTTGGTTTCCACGTTATTTGCTATGTACAAGCATATCTATGAAATTAAAATCTATTCAGCAGTATGGAAATAGATTCGAAAGAGCATTTAGATGAATTCCACATTATTTTCAGCAAATGACCTGTAAACCAGAGCAACAACCGCAACAATGTTATCAAACTTAGTTATAATAAGAAGGAATACAACTTCCTGTATAATTTTTTTTTACAACAAAAAAAATGTTATATGTACATACAGCTGCGAACAAAAGAATAGCAGTCGAAGATATTAAACACCTTTTATTTGTAAAAGAAGGATCATTTATTTGATAAGCTGCAATAAACTTGCAACCAAACTTATTTTAGAACCATCTAAAAGCGTTTAAAGCCCCTAAAAGGAATTATTGCTTTGGCTTTACAAAGTAATATTTACTATTCATGTTTCTTAATACCGGGATCGAAATGAATTATGTCAATTAGATACTTATGTACAATTTCTTTGTTCGAAATTATTTCTTTTACTTCTTAAACAAGCATTTTATTCACCGTTTCCTCTGTAACTTAATGCGTACAACTTATTTTGAAGAAAGCAAATTTAGATAAAACTCAGGATTGATTAGTATATACATCTACATATTAATTTTTTTTAAATGATGGATTATAAATAAAAATTGTAATTAAAAATGGGAATGTCGGCATCTTCATTCTTTTAGAAGGCACGTAGGGTATACAGGTAAGGGGCCACCGAAATTTAGGTGCGTCGGTGGCCATGGTTATTTGAGGGTGGGACTAAGCACCGGGCGTCGCAACAACACCCGCGGCGCCCCTCTGTGTATTCGGCCTTTTTATTTTCCTTTCAGTTTTTGTTATTTTACTTTTCAGCTTTTTTTTGATATTTGATTTCAGAGTAGTAACCGGTCATGTCCGGTTCGGTAATTTAATGCGTCAGTTTTTTTTTAATTTTTTTTGAATTTGAATTAAAATTTTGGGATGTTAACGGTCTGTCCGTGACATCCGGTTCAGCCGGATGTTGTTTTATTTTGTATTGATAAGCGTTTTGAGTCGGTCTCTGCGCTTCTGCCAGGTTTTTGAATTTGACAGCTGCTCGTTTTGATAGGCATGATAGGAACATTTTTCTGCTTATGGCGCAGGAACAGTAAGGTTGGCAAGGACCCGCCCCAGCCGACAATGACTAGCCACTGTGCACCAACACATCATGCCGACCGCCTTCCTTACTGCTTCCATCATAGATGCGTTACCATAACAGATGGCGCCCAACGATCTGGCGTCCGAGGCACTGTCGCGATGACAGTTGCTGAGGGCGCCATAACAGATGGCGCTCAACGGGATTTGGTGCCTGAGGCGCTGTCGCGCTGATCATTCCGGGTCAACTTGTGAAGTTGACCATCCCACCAGTTCGAGGTGAGCAGCCGCAGGAGCAGCCACCAGCGTTGCGGTGGGATGGTTGGGCGGATCAAGTTTTCCGAAGTGATCATCGTTGACAGTTGCTGAGGGCGCCATAACAGATGGCGCCCAACGTGGCGCCTGAAGCGCTGACCGCGAGGGTCAGTCGGGTCAACCTGTGAGGTTGACCATCCCACCAGTCCGAGTGAGCAGCCACAGAGCTGCCACCTACGTTGCGGTGGGATGGTTAGACGGATCAGGTTGTCCGGGCTGGTCATCGGGGGCAGTAGCGGAGGGAGCCACGAGACTTTACGTCAAGTCTCCGGAATTTTTTTTATTTTCACCCGATGAGGCAGTGCTGCACGCACTTAGGTTTTCTTGTAGATTTTGGGGTTTTTTTTTGTTACCGGAATGTTGTCCGTTAGTCGGCTATGGAATAATTTTGTCCGCTAATTGGGTTTTTTTTTAGAAAAATTTTTTTTTGTTCTTTTAGTTTCCTTTAGCCGAATTTTGTGTTGTCCGGTGTGAGAGTGGGTGTGTGTATTATGAGGACCCCAGCTCATCCCACGTCTCAGGTGGTACCATAGAATACCACCTGGATGTGACGGGTTGAGCTGGGATTCAAAGTGACACCCTCCCCTGTCCCACCAGTCTGGGGAGTGGCCTTTGAAGCCGCTCCACCCATAGCGGCGGAGGCAGGAGGGGTGTCCAGGGTGAATGGACGGGAGGCCTCAACACCCCCAGCCAGTCCCACTAGCGAGTCCCAGAGACCGCCTCTGCGTTGCGGCTGGGTGTGTTGGGACCAACCTGTGTGTGTAGGAAATTGACCCTAGTGGTCCCAACCAGTCCCAGAGGCAGGTCCTTAAGACCCCCTTATGCGTTGCGGTTGGGAGCACTAGGGACAAGAATGAATGAGTTTATGTTTTTTTTATTTTTTTTTGGAGCCCGAGTGCCTTCGGGGAACAGAAGATGTCAGCGTTCCCATTGAGTATCCAAATTTTTTTTTTGCCTTCTGTGGGGGCGATGACCACTAGCCTTTCGGAGTTTGGACGAGTTCTCCTTTATCAAAATGTCTACACTTTTTTTTTTTGGTTTGGCCTTCTGTGGGGGCGATAACCACTAGCATTTCGGAGTTTGGACGAGTTCTCCAGATCAAAATGTCTACACCTTTTTTTTTGTTTTGCATTCCGGTGGGAGCGATAACCACTAGGAATCATCTTTCGGAGTTTTGACGAGTTCTCCATAACAAATGTCTAATTGCCGCAAAGCCCTTTTAAACTAGGAAACAGAATTAATTCCCAAATTTGACTTAATTTTTTTTGATGGACCTGTTGCCCGGCTAGCTCGTAGTAGGGCTTTGAGACTCTTATCTCAGGGGTGAGTCGTGCCCCACGTTGATTGGCATTGGAGGCCCCTGGCAGTGGCTTCCCACAGCGGATCCGGTTTCCTGTTCGCTCCATCGTCGGGCCTTCTAAGCGAAGCAGGTTTGTTACGGTCTGCTGCTACGGTATATGGCTGCGATCCCCTTGGGAGCGTGTTCACGGGAACACACCTAGCGATGTGGCAAAGGTTGCGATAAAAAGATATCAAAAAAGAAGGGAACACCCAGACCTGCCATCACGAGCACAAGAAAATGGATAGAGTTTTTTTTTTGCCAGCAGATAGGCACGAGGAAAAAGAAAAAGGAAGAAAAATTTGGTCTTTTAGCACGAGGTTCCGGCCATAAAAGTTCAGCTAGATTGGAGCAAAAAGGAAAAAAGAAAAACTCCCAAAATTGGACAACAATAAGCGATTGTTTTCCCGCTATTTGTATTGCACATAATACACTTCGATTATTATAAAAAAATTTTGTAGAACCGCGACAAGAAAGTCGCTTATCAATTTAGTTCATACGCTGATGGCCGAAAATGAAATTTTAACGAAAAGCACAAAAAAAAAATGCTGCTAATTCATGTGTGACTGAATCTAACAACACTCAATTGTGTGGAGAAAATTTAAAAAGGTTACAGCACTTTTCTTTGACTGGGGTAATACATCGATTCCCACACGCTCGGGTGAATTGTTGAAAGCAGTGGAAAAGATCAGTCTCCGGTAACAATATCATATTATCGCCACCAAGCATAAAACACCCATATATGAAGCAAATAACATAAGGACAATTGAGAAACGGCAGCAGCACGCGGCAGCGTAACCCAACGAACGTCAAAATTAGCACCAAGTCATCAAGTTCGTAAAGGTCATCACGAAGTCTATTGCCACCAGGTTCACTCGATCACCTCGGGCCAGAGCGCAACAACCACCAACAGTACCAACACCAACTACAACAACAACGTTTGAAACTGGGTGAGTCCGTTCCAACTCGGTGAAATTATATTATGTATTTATATGAAGTGATAAAATTCGTCACTTACAGATTATCGTTTCAAATTTTTGTAATTCATTCCAAGCACGCTTAGTGAACCTAAAGACCCCTTTCTGTAACTCGATTCGAACATACGGTATATGAATTCGGACACTTTGGTGCTCTTAACTCTGTTGACCCGTCGGATAAGTGCAATGTAAAACCCGTTCTGTAATCTTGCGAGTAAGAAACATTGTTCTGTAAAGCTTGTGAAAGGTCAACACAGCCAAGAAATAGAAAACCTAAATTATAAAAGTTTGAGTTCTGCAAATAATTTTATTCCAGTCAAGTTACAGAATAGTGTCACTAGTACATATAGTACCTTACATTTTTGAATGTGTCACTCGGAACCATATTTTTTTTATATACATACATGCGAAAGCCATGCGGATGGGTAATGCATTACACATTAGCGACATATGCCTTTCCGCGAGAAATTAGAATCTAGTCGCAACAAGAAATAGAGGATCTACGTCTTGGTGATCAGGAACAAATAAACTCTTTCTATAATTTTTTTTGAAATATTTTTTTTTACTGCTCCACTATGCTGTTGCGACTGAAACGTCACCTGAAAGTTCATAAATAATTTTTCTCTATATGATCACACGGCACAAGTTAGTATGTGTCAACGAAGACTAAAGCTATAAAAGCTTATTAAATTGTTACGAGAGTTTTGCCGACCATATCCATTGGTGTGGCAATCAAATTTCCATAGACTCGAGATAAGACAAATGAAATGAATTTAATACAATTGAACTTGCTGATATGAGAAAAGTATAATTAACGTAATTGGATACAATCGAATGCAATTATCATAAATTGGAACTTAGAAAAAAAAAATAAAAATTTTTACTAAATACAATCCAAAAGTAAATTTGAAGTTTGGAAAACTATAATTTAAAATAGATGTGAAATAAGAAAATCTAATTAAATCCTAACAAAAAGAACATTCTAAGTTAGAAATAAGAAAATGTAAATGTTAAGAAGTCTGCAAACTCTGTAAGGCGGTCTACGATTTACTATAGGAATTTTGAGCCAAATAACTACATTTTTCTTAAGGTATTTTTTTTTACTCCAGTGTGCTTCGCTTGGTTTCCACGTTATTTGCTATGTACAAGCATATCTATGAAATTAAAATCTATTCAGCAGTATGGAAATAGATTCGAAAGAGCATTTAGATGAATTCCACATTATTTTCAGCAAATGACCTGTAAACCAGAGCAACAACCGCAACAATGTTATCAAACTTAGTTATAATAAGAAGGAAAACAACTTCCTGTATAATTTTTTTTTACAACAAAAAAAATGTTATATGTACATACAGCTGCGAACAAAAGAATAGCAGTCGAAGATATTAAACACCTTTTATTAGTAAAAGAAGGATCATTTATTTGATAAGCTGCAATAAACTTGCAACCAAACTTATTTTAGAACCATCTAAAAGCGTTTAAAGCCCCTAAAAGGAATTATTGCTTTGGCTTTACAAAGTAATATTTACTATTCATGTTTCTTAATACCGGGATCGAAATGAATTATGTCAATTAGATACTTATGTACAATTTCTTTGTTCGAAATTATTTCTTTTACTTCTTAAACAAGCATTTTATTCACCGTTTCCTCTGTAACTTAATGCGTACAACTTATTTTGAAGAAAGCAAATTTAGATAAAACTCAGGATTGATTAGTATATACATCTACATATTAATTTTTTTTAAATGATGGATTATAAATAAAAATTGTAATTAAAAATGGGAATGTCGGCATCTTCATTCTTTTAGAAGGCACGTAGGGTATACAGGTAAGGGGCCACCGAAATTTAGGTGCGTCGGTGGCCATGGTTATTTGAGGGTGGGACTAAGCACCGGGCGTCGCAACAACACCCGCGGCGCCCCTCTGTGTATTCGGCCTTTTTATTTTCCTTTCAGTTTTTGTTATTTTACTTTTCAGCTTTTTTTTGATATTTGATTTCAGAGTAGTAACCGGTCATGTCCGGTTCGGTAATTTAATGCGTCAGTTTTTTTTTAATTTTTTTTGAATTTGAATTAAAATTTTGGAATGTTAACGGTCTGTCCGTGACATCCGGTTCAGCCGGATGTTGTTTTATTTTGTATTGATAAGCGTTTTGAGTCGGTCTCTGCGCTTCTGCCAGGTTTTTGAATTTGACAGCTGCTCGTTTTGATAGGCATGATAGGAACATTTTTCTGCTTATGGCGCAGGAACAGTAAGGTTGGCAAGGACCCGCCCCAGCCGACAATGACTAGCCACTGTGCACCAACACATCATGCCGACCGCCTTCCTTACTGCTTCCATCATAGATGCGTTACCATAACATTCTTTCAAATCTCCTGTAGTCTCAAGTATAAATAATAATATTTTAGAACAATGCGTTAAAAATTTAACTGAATTAACCACGGCTATTTTTCAAAATTTAAATAAAATTTCTAATGATATTAATCAATTACAAATCCGTTCAAGATCTAAAGATAGAAATAGATCTAAATCTCGAAATTTTTCAAGATCAAGAAATTTTTCAAACAATCGTAATTTTAATTCACAAACAACTATTTGTTGGTATCACAAAAAATCTAAGAATAACGCTCTTAAATGTATACCCACATGTAATTTTAATCAAAATCACAATTCAAATTACGAACAAAACTTAAACTGAAACGATCCATTATGACGGTGACGGATAATGGACCTATTATTAAACCTACTCGTCGCCTATTCATATTTGATAAATTCAATAAACTTAATTTTCTTATCGATACCGGCGCAGTCGTATCATTTATTCCTTTTTCTAAATTTAAAATTTATAAAAGAAATTCGGATCTTACTTTGACTGCAACAAACGGTTCTTCAATTGAAACTTTCGGTACAAAACTACTTAAAATTGATTTAGGTTTAAGAAGAGATTTTGAATTTCCATTCATTATTGCGAACATTGATACACCAATTTTAGGAGCAAACGTTTTAGAAAAATTCGGAATTATTGTCAATATTAAAAATAAAGAAATAATGGATTCTACTACAAAATTAAAGTTACTGGATCTTCTGGATTTTCTGATATTTTCTCACTCAAAATTCCTATTATCGAAAATAAGTTTTCAAAATTACTTAATGAATTTCCATCTATTACCTGCGAACCAGATTATACTAAAAAAGTTAAACACCATACGGTTCACAGGATAGAAACAAAAGGTATTTTACCATTTTTGAAACCCAGACGTCTTGATCCAATCAAACATAAAATTGCTAAAGCTGAATTTGAATTTTTAGTTAAAACTGGTATATGCAGACCCTCAAATTCTCCACTTCATCTCGTTCCTAAGAAAGAACCAAATGATTGGAGACCTTGCGGAGACTACCGAAGGCTTAATTCTATTACTACACCAGATCGATATCCTTTACCACATATCCACGATTTAACAATTGATTTAAAAAACAAACAATTTTTTTCCAAAATTGATCTTGTACGTGCTTACCACCAAATTCCAATGGCAGAAGAAGACAATCATAAAACTGCAATAACTACCCCTTTTGGAATGTTTGAATTCGTAAGAATGCCTTTCGGTTTACGAAACAGTGCTCAAACTTTCCAACGCTTTGTCTGATTTCGATTTTGTATTTACATACATTGATGACATTCTTATTGCCAGTGATAATGAAGATAAACATATAAATCATTTAAAATCAGTTTTCAAAAGACTTGAGGAATATAATTTAAATATCAAACCTTCAAAATGTACTCTCGGTGTAAATAAATTAAATTTTTTAAGTTACGAAATTTCAGGCGAAGGTATTAAACCATCTTTAGATAGAATTGAAATCATAACAAATTTTGAAAAACCAATTTCTATAAATAAATTACAAACATTTTTAGGTATGATAAATTACTATCGCAGATATATTAAAATGTTAGCAACAGAACTTAGTCCTCTGCATGAAATGTTAACACATGCAATTAAAAACAAACTCAAACAATTAAATTGGACAAATGAAACCACAACAGCTTTCGAAAATGTTAAAAAACTTTTTGCTAAAAATACTTTACTTACACATTTCGACAAAAATGGTACTTTATCATTAGCAGTAGATGCATCAAATGTTGATATTGGAGCAGTTCTTCAACAAACTAGCAATAATATACTAGAACCCTTAGCTTATTTTTCAAGAAAATTAACTACAACAGAAACTAAATATTCAACATTTGATCGTGAACTTTTGGCTATTTATAATTCAATTAAACATTTTCTTGAAGGTAGAACTTTTACTATTTATACTGATCATAAACCTTTAATTCATGTTCTAAATTCCAAAGTAGATAGATCTCCTCGTCAACTACGTCATCTTGAATATATTGCTCAATTTACAAATGATATTCAATATATACGTGGAATAGACAACATAGTTGCCGACACACTTTCCCGTATTCCAGAAATAAATGCAATTTCAACTCAAGATATAATTTTAGAAACTTTATATAAAGAACAACAAACTGATACATTTTTACAAAAAACCATTTCTGATCAAAATTCTAAAAATAATTAAAAGAAATTCATATTCCAGTTATTAATTTAAACATATGGTGTGATGTTTCTCTACAACCTTTTCGACCTTATGTTCCACATTCTATGAGAAGAATTATATTTGACAAAATTCACTCATTATCTCATCAAAGTATAAGAACAACTAGAAAATTAATTCAAAATAAATATTATTGGCCTAACATTCGTAAAGAAATTAACGATTGGACTTCATCTTGTATCAATTGTCAAAAATCCAAAATTTCAAGACATACTAAATCTCCTATTCAAAAAATTCAAATACCATCAGGTCGTTTTGAACATATTCATATGGATATTGTTGGACCTCTTCCAGTTTCAAATGAAAATTGTTATATCTTAACAATTATTGACAGATTTTCACGTTGGCCTGAAGCTTATCCACTTAAAGATATTTCAACAAATACTATAGTAAAAACTTTTATTCAAAATTATATACCACGATTTGGTATACCATTGAATATTACAGTAGATCAAGGTTCACAATTGACCTCACAATTTTTTACAGAATTAACTAAACTTTTAGGTTCTCATAAAATTCATACATCTCCTTACCATCCCCAAGCAAATGGCATGATAGAGAGATTTCATCGAACTTTAAAAGCAGCAATTATAGCATCAAACGATTCGGTTCATTGGTCTGACATTTTACCATTCATTCTACTTGGTTTACGAACTTCTATTAAAGAAGATTTAAAATGTTCATCTGCTGAACTTGTTTATGGCCAAACACTTAGAATACCTGGTGAATTAATTATTTCAAATAGTAATAAAGACGTGATGATTTTTCTAATGACGCTCTTCATAAAATAAGAGAATATTTTTCGCTTGTTCGTTCTAAAGTTTTTGATCATAACAAAGAAAACTTTTTCGTTCCTAAAAAATTAGAAAATTTTGAATATGTTTTTGTTAAAATTCTTCGTAAATCTAATTTAGAATCACCTTATGAAGGACCTTTTAAAGTTATTTCTAAGAAACATAAAACATTTACAATTCAATACAAAAATACTATTAAAAATATTTCAATTGATTTACTTAAACCAGCTATAAGGTGGGTTTGGTCAAAGGCTGAGGTATGCTCAAGTCAATCCAGAGTCGGATGGAGGTCCCACTTCCCCACCTAAATAAATACACAGTAAATTAGTGTTTTGATTTCGAACACACACATACACGCGGCTCTCAGGCTAAAATATCCACAACCTTGAATCCAGGAGAGAGATGTTCACTAGGTAGTGTCGCTGACAATATAGTGTAACCCAGGTCCGACGGCTCTCCACAGAGAGAGGGAGATAGAGTGCTAGCTAAGCGGTGGCTGAGATGGTGAAGACGACGATGGCTCTCGCTAAGGGGTGTTAACGGCGGTAGTAATGACGGCGGTAGTTAGGATCACGCCCGAAGAGAGAGTACTGAGTGACGGTGGCTTTCACCAAATAGCTATGACGACGGTGGTGGCTAGACTTCGGGATGGGCTGTCCAAGGATCGGGATGGCGATGATGTTGTACCTACGGCGAAGTGTCGATATTAGTATGAGGCTATTGTACCTACGGCGAAGTGTCGATATTAGTATGAGGCTAGTCTAACTAACTACAATATATTGGCTAGGGTAGTAGGGGAGTTTGTCCCGCCGCAGGCGTTGGGAAGTGTTCCCCTCTTACCTGAGCTGTATATCCGTGCATTACCCTTCCTCTGAGTAATAGGGGGGTGAGCCCCGTCTTTCTCAGAGATGATAACAAAATATTAGGGTTGCCCAATAGGCCTGGGGGGAAGTACCATGGGCAGAGCCGACCTTGTAACTTTAGCCCCGTCGACCCAAAGGGAGCCCCTACAATGTATTTATATTGGCTCGGGCAGTCTGCCAGGGTAGTGGGGGGATCCGCCCCGCCACTGGCGTTGGGACGGGTTTCCTTCCTATCCGAGAAGGCTGCTCGTGCATTACCTTTCCGATGAGTAATAAGGGGTGTAAATCCCGTCTTACACACCGGAAATGTGGGTAAACCTGCGGGGTGTCCGATAAGCAGGGGGCCTTGTAACGCACCCTCCTAACCCAAAGGGCACCCCTTGTCGACCGCCAATGGCGGCCGACACGCACTTCACTTACCTACGGCGAAGTGTACCTGGTGTATTCCGGCCAATCATTTTATTCATAGGTAACTATGAACACATTGGGAATTATGCTCGCATTGTCGCGCACAGCGCGCCACGAATGAAAATTCCCAAGCATTGTGCGTTCACCATCGCTGGCTTGCCTTGTGCTTGCGCGATGGTTGTTGGGCCGGTATATATGTATATATGTATGTCGGTACATACACTACTAGGGGCGGTCAGTAAATGGAAAATATGATGTTAGGGGTGGGCGCTAAATAGGAAATAGATATTGTGGCGTAGCATTTGCTACGTTACACAGCAAACATACTTATTAACACTAATTTAAATACAAATACATTAAACAACAAAAAACAAAAAAAGGTTACATTTAATATTAATTAATAATTTGTTTGGTTTAAATTTTCTTGGAGGGGGAGTAAATATAGTGTTAACTACTTTGTATTCTTTATTTTAATTCTTAAAATAATTTTTAATTGAGTTTTCGTGTTAACTTAAAATTTTTGAATAACTTCAAAAAAAAAAGAAAATTCTAATTAATTGAAAAATATTTAAACTCAAAAATAAATAATTTTTTTTTTTTATTTCAAACCGAAAATAAAGATTTTTTTAAATATCAACCTGAATCAACCTCATCTCTAAAGCATTACGCATGCCGCGTTCGAACTGTCAGAACCTTTGTGCTGATGTTAGGCGAATGGAACGCGGAGAAGCCACCACGACCGTGCATAATTGCCAAGGCATTGGTTACATTTTGCGTTTGCCATCTCCTTTCACCACCTGAATGAATTCGCCTTGGTTGGTGTTATCCCATCAGGTGATTGCTTCTTCTTGATAAAGCTGGAGACATTGGTGCTTTATCGGTAACCGTATCGGTAACCTTATAACAGCTGATTCGAGCAACCTTATGAGAATCAATGCAATCGATTGTTGGTGCCGCTAAGGTCGTAACCGTATCGTAGCCAACCAATTGGGTTTTGGTTTACCGTCGTAACGATAAACAGCTAATTACGTTAGGGATACGGATACAGCGATACGACATACGGCACCAATGACTCCGGCTTAATTTTCCATACAGCGCCTTGTACTATGTCAGTTAATCGAAATCAATGAAAATTTTCTTTTGTCTTGACATTCCTCCTCACTGAATTCGCTTTGCCACCACCTAGTGTAGATTCGCCCAAGGCGAATCTACTGAATTCGCCTTGCGAACTGCATTGTGTGCAAGGCGAATTCAGTAGAAGTAGTGTTATCACAATAGCTGATTGCCTATTCTTGATAATTTCCATACAAAGCCTTGTACAACAAAATGTCAGGGAATCAATGAAAATTTTCTTTTCACTTGACATCAAGGCGAATCTATACTAGGTGGTGGCAAAGCGAATTCAACCAATTCGCTGTGCGGAAGAATGTCAAGTCAAAAGAAAATTTTCATTGATTTCGATTAACTGACATGTTGCAGTACAAGGCGTTGTATGGAAAATTATCAAGAAGAAGCAATCAACTGATGGGATAACACCACCTGTAATGAATTCGCCTTGCCACCACCTGGTATGGATTCGCCTTGGTCGGCATGTAGTACAATTTTCGGCTTGATTGTGTGTGTAATTGAAATCGGAAAAAAACAAAGAGGCTGCAATCGTAAAGAAACTCATAATCAAAATTTAAGAAAAATACACCTAACCATGCCTGAATCAGACGTAACTAAAATGAAGGTAAATTCTATAAAATCTGATTTAAGCACGCGTATCACTCCAAGTGAATATTTTACTCAGGTGGCCGATTTAAAGCGTGAACTTAAATTACGTGGCCTCGCTACCACAGGCAATAAAACGGAACTTCAAGACCGCCTACAAACTGCGCTACTTGACGGTGACATATCGTTGGAAGATTCGGCTATCACAAATGAAGATGCTCTGCTTGATGATGACGCCGCATTGACAGATGAGGAAGATACACCAATCGCTGCTGATGAAAATGAATTGCTAAAAAGCCCAACTAGTACACCAACAGCATCTGAATTGGCATCCCCATTGAATGAGGTCAAGGCGAGTGTTGCTGATGCCACAGATGCCGTCGCTGTCAAAACAGTTGCAGCTAGCCCTAAAAAAATTATATTAAAACGTAAAACATCATATACAAGTGATGATGGCGGCAAAACTGCAGCTGCTGGGGAAGTAGGCACAGGCGCTTCGGCCACAACAAAAGAGAATACAGAGCCACCAAAAGAAAAAGTTTTAAAAATGAGTGAACGCAATCCGATTACGGTAGTCGATCTTACAAATGAGACAGACGGTGGCAAAAAAATCGTACAATTAACTCAAATGGAACGTTTAGAATTGCGTGCCAAAAAATTTGGTATAAGTAAAAATACAGCAACAACTACCCCAACTGCAACAGGGCCAGCAACACCAGCAACTGTTAAACCAAAAGTTAATGCTAAAATCAGTGATATTGGAGGCGGTGCCATAATCGATGATGCCAAACAAATTGAAATACTTAAGAAGCGTGCGGAACGCTTTGGTTGCGTGGTTTCTTCAAAAATGGCACAAATCGATGCTGCAGAAAAATTGCAGAAACGTAAAGAACGTTTTGGTGCGGGGAATGGCACTACTGTGGTAGTATCCCCCGTTAGTGGTGTTGGTGTAACAAAAGGCAGTGATGTATGGGCAGAAAAGGCGCGAGCACGCTTGGAACGCTTCAAAAATACTCCTACGTTACCAACGACCACAATTACAACTGGTAAAAAAGTTGATATATCAGCGACTGGTGGTGGTGATGTTGGCTCCGAACTTGCGGAAGACGTCGATGCAAAAAAAGAATCAACAACAATAGTCACAACAGCAGCAGCACCACCTGCATCATCAGCTTCACCACCAGCTTCAGTAGCTGGTAATTAAAATTATTCCAAAAAAATGTATGTACATTATATATACATACATATATTTGTAATTTTTACCATCGCCTACAAGGTATCCCAACATGCATACATACAAACATTCACTATGTAACGTAATCCACGTAAAAGTTTTTGTATTCAATTAAAGTAGTATTTATCCAACTAAAAATGTACTCGTAATTGCAATTTATTGAAATTAAAATGCGATTTTTTTTTTTTTTTTTTTGAAATTATACTACTTGTATCATTTTAAGAACACGTCATTCTTAATAATCATAAAATAAAACATTTGTTTACCACCTTAACATGTGTGCGTATTATTTTAAAACTGAATTTAGCTGAACTGAATTTGTTGGCACGCCTTGTGGCACTAAATGGTAAGCCTCCCTTCCCATCTCCTGACCTAATAATTTCAGGGAAATTACATCGAAGGTCAGGCGGTCCGATGTTTGTTGCCGTTATACATGTTCGTGGCCTGGGATCGAGTCTAACCGTGATACTGGGCTCCTAGAAACAGCAAAAAACGGCTTTTAGTTCGAAACTAGAGTGACCAAACGATAGCATCTTGAGCGTAATCCCCAGCGGGTTAGGGGGTCAGAATATACCCGCGGTAGGTATGCCTGTCGTAAGAGGCGAATAAAATACCAGATTCAAGGGGCTGTGTAGCGCAACCCTTCAGGTTGCCAGCGCAATATATAGCTTCTCCAAACCCAATTGTCAACCTCACCTATCCGCGGCGAATCCTGTTTCACTAACAGACGAGGCTCTGGCGACCCCAAGCTCATCATGGAACTTGAGGGTGGGGAGGCAGGGATGGCCTGAAGGTTTAATGTGGCCATATAAATCGGTCCTGAGATGGTCGGGCTAGCACCTTAATGGTGCTGTGTTACCGGAGCGTACCGATTCTGTATCCAGCAAAGGACCATCACATTGATAACACTCCCCAAAGCCTTCGGGGAGTAACCCTATCGCTACAACAACAACAACATCTTGAGCGTAACACTTCCCAAGGCAGTCGGTTCAATGTACCGGAGTGACTCGGATTTTTCCCGACCAAGGACTGTCATTTCAGTGTAACCCCATTTAATTTGTAGCGTCCCTCCCACAAATTGTCATCTACCCAGCTCCTTGCTCCAGCGGGACTGCTCCATATTCTCTTGCTCCGGGAAGGTATCGAACCCAATTCGGGTCCGTCTCCTGACCCCGTACTTAGAAATGGTTTTGCTGCATCTGCCGGAAAAGAATCTTTTTAGGACGGTCATACTCTTGTCAGTGTGTCACGTGTAAGGGATGGTTGCATCGGACAGGTTGTTCTGGGCTAGATCCCAAAACCAGACGTCCACGTAACTTCTATAAATCTTTTGTGGCTCCTTGCTGTTCACGCCCTAGGGCGTCCCATAGTCTACGCCTTAGCGTCTTTCCACAAGCACTGCCAGCAAGGGATTTGAGGATTTTATTACGGCTCTGGATTTTCGGTACAATTGCGGCTGCATGCTCACCAAAATGTAGATACTGATCAAACGTCACACCCAAGATTTTGGGGTGTAGGACAGTCGGTAGGGTAGTGCCATCGACGTGGATGTTCAAAATGATCGACATTTGGGACGTCCATGTTTAAATAAGGTCGCGGAGGATTTAGTCGGTGATAATGCCAGGTTTCGCGAGGCGAAAAAACAGGAGAGATCAGGGAGGTAGCCGTTTATTCTATTGCAAAGCTCATCGATCTGTGGGCTTGGGCCTGTGGCCATTATTGTGCAGTCATCGGCGTAGGAAACGATAGTAACTCCTTCTGGTGGCGAGGGTAGCTTAGATATGTAGAAATTAAACAAAAGTGGGGAAACCCTCTTTCCCTAGGCTTTTAAGCATCGGCATGGCTATGCCGTCTGGGCCCACTGCTTTGGATGGTTTAGCATTACCGATGGCATCCTGAACCTCTTTGGCAGTGATGGTAATTGGTGACGCGCTGAATTTATGTTTATGTGCGTGTCTGTTGGCCCTCCGTCTATCTTTGTCGACCGTAGAATGCATTATATATTGTCGGCAGAAAGCGCTCGCGCATTTTTTCGCATCCGCCAACACTTTATCGCCAAAGGTGATGGAAACTTTGTCATTGTGCCTAAACGGATTCGATAGGGACTTTACGGTGGACCAAAGTTTACCTACACCAGCAGAGAGGTTACAGCAATTGTGTAGGTCAGGGAAACAGACTCTTAGTCCCCACCTCCCTTTGCACCGTTTGCCAGCACAGAATATATATGTTTGCGACATCCGCCAAATGCAGCTCCTGCCATGGACGGTGCCACTTTCCTAGATGTTCTGGTCTCCGCGACGGCAACCCCCCCACGGGTTTCATTGCGCCATGTTGCCAGGCCGCATACCAAATACACCGGGTACCCCAATGCTTACCCAGGGACGTTGTCCCAGGGCCACAACAGCAGTTGCGTCCTAGCCTTCCACAACCCAGGCGTAGTTACCAGTCACTTACTCCCAGAGTGACGACATCTCCCCCCTTGCACTGCAGAATTCTGCAGTTAAACTGTAATGGATTAACGGGGAAGATCACGGAGATAATCGATTTCATGAAGCGGCACAACATCCGCATTGCTGCGATTCAAGACACTAAACTCACAGCAAGATCTGCTCTGCAGACCTCTTCTGGGTATAATTTCCACAGAAAAGATCGCGAGAGCGGAAATGGAGGCGGCCTCGCGTTTATCATACATCACTCGGTGCAATATCATACATTTGATCCTGACATCGGCCGCAGGGACAGTGTCTTAGAACGTCAAGGCTTATCTGTCCGGTCAGGCGATGCAAACCTAGAAATCATCAACATCTACATCCCTCCTGCCACCTGTTGCCCCAGTGGATACCGCCCTATAATCTGCGCCTTACTGGCAACAATCTCATCACCTTAGGCGATTTCAATGGTCATAACGATCTATGGTATTCAAACTTGCGGGCGGACAGTAGGCGTGAGATGTTGGCGGATCAGCTATATTTTAGGTTGACGTTGGTGTTGCTGTTGTAGCGATTAGGACACTCCCCGAAGGCCTTGGGGAGTGTTATAGTGTTATCGATGTTGATGGTCCTTTGCCGGATGCAGATCCGTTAGGTTCCGGTACCAAGCCTGACCATCGCGGGAACGATTTTTATGACCACACGCGATCTTCTAGGCCATACCACCATCCCACCCGCTAGATCCATGAGGAGTTCGTGGTCGCCAGAGCCTCGGCTGTTATGAAAAAGTATTGAAAAAGGATTCGCCACGGATAGGTGAGGTTGACAATTGGGTTTGGAGAAGTATTGCGCTGACAATCTGAAAGGGTTGCGCTACACAACCCCTTGAATCTATTTGTTATTTTAGTCGCCTCTTAAGATAGGCATACCTACCGTATCTTTATTTATTTATTTAGTCTAGTAACAAATGTTTAGTACAGACACTTATGACTAAATTACAGAAACCAGCTCATACTAAGCTATGGAAAACACTAGAATTTATATTATTACAGATTAAGTAATTTTTTAGATTAAGTTGAAAAGCGTATTTTGAGTCGGAGAAATCAATATCCAAAACACTTGAGAAGCAATTAATTTCTGATAGGGCTCTGTTAATAGGCGCTTTTGAGTTATAAACCGTTCTACTCAGCCCTATGAAAAAGATTTCAAAGTGGCGGAGGTTTTTACAGGGAGTATTTAAGCATAGTCTTTCAAGAAGCAACGCGCAGTCAATTTTGCCCGTGAAAAGATCGAAAATGAATAACGAGGCCAAAAGAATTCTGCGATTGTTTAGGGATAGTAAGGATATTAGTTGGCATCGAGACTCATAGGACGGGATCGGTTCAGAGAATCGTAATGAAGTAAGCGCGAAGCAGATCTACATCCCCAAGCTGCAAAATTCGAAGAAGGATGTACACGTTGATAGCAATACCGTTCATAGTATATGGAGTGGTTGCGTGGGCACGTGAGAAACTCTGGCGACTTTTACATTATAAAATTATTAAATAAGTTATCAGGATGGACTGTGATGCCGAGCAACGGGAGTTAGTGCTGTCGGAATGGACTTGATTTCGAGCAGCTGATGTATATTTAACACACAATAATTAGGACTGCGGTGTGTGGGAGGTTGGAAAGGACGTGATTCCAAGCCACCCACCCAAATCATTGCGTATTTAAGGTAGTCAGCAGATATTTTTTTATTAAGTGGAGTGAGTTACACGTACCAATGTTTTTGCAGTGCGTATTGATTTCAGTACACAGACAAGGAACAGGTTCGTGCATTTCGAAATTCGACCTGCATATGCTTATATGAAGCGGTTGAAAATGTCTAGCTGGTCTAAAGGTAATGTTCCCTAAAGCAGAAAAGGGCAATTTACCATCCCTTTAATAAGTTTTACTACAAATAACACACCTACAATCTCCCTACGACTCCGTAACGCAGGGAGCTGAATAAGATTTAAACGGCAGGAGTAGGGAAAAAGAATCCTTGAGGCGTCTCACGGTAAGTTCCTTAGCGCAAAAATCAGGAATTGCTTTTGAACCGACTCCAATTTGTCGCAGTGGCTCTGGTAACGAAGCGTATTCAAGCATTGGCCTCTCCAAAGATACATATTGTGACGAATACTAGCAACACTAAGTCACTAAGTACTATCATCTCTAAGCCGACACTAAGCAGTGACTCGTATGCACATCAGCAAATCAATCATTATGCCTACCAGAGAAGAGACGCACAAACACATGCATATGTATATCTTATCTGAGATGCTCACAAAAGAAGTCAATAATTTGTGCAAGTATCACTCACATATACACGCGCATATGAGAAGCTTTAAACGTAGTTATAGCTGATAACTAACTAGTAAATTCTAGAATAGAAAATCCTAGAAATATGCAACGAGGAAACCAGACAGTATAAAAGGCAGCAACAGTAGAGGCACAATAATCAGTTTGATTTAAGACGCTATCTGGCGAGCAATAGAAGTGTTATTTTGAAAGTAGTCTAATAAAGGCCATTTTGCATTATTGAATAGTGGAGTTATTTATTCAACAGTTTAGTGATTCGAACGTTAGCAGAAGGTTGCAAATAAGAGGAATTGCACTAAATTCGTTCCAATATAAAGAGTTTTAGTAATATATGGATCATCAAATTCTTTAGACCATCCTTTGACGAACGTCTCTTTGGCTCTGCTCACGCAACCTTCTATGTGCAATTTAAAGTAAAGTTTAGGGTCCATCGTAACGCCAAGGTCTACAAAACTAATGACTTGGTTTATTTATTTATTTAAGCCTATCATTATACAAATCTTATAGGCTATTTAGACATATATATATATATATATATATATATATATATATATATAATACAACATTTCAATACTTTATTTATATAGAGTAGTTAAAGAACTTAAAAAGCGATCTTTCGAACCTGAAAAATCTATCTCGATAAATCTAGCAATTCTGTTGAAATCAATTAAGACTCTAGTAATTGGACCATTTTTCACATAAAAATTGTGTAATCATCAATCATATACTCATAGGATTGGTATGATTTTCTTGTAAAGTACATGAACTTGCACATCGGCACTACACCATTCGACTAGGCTATTCAGATCCGATTGTAGATTTGATCTATCCACAGGTGAGCGGATAGGCATAAGAAGGTTGACATCATCAGCGTACATTAGCGGCTTCAAAACATTTGGAAGGTCGTTAATGAACAGCAGAAACAGCACTGGACCAAGGTGGCTGCCTTGGGGAACACCAGAAGTAACATTTATAGATTCTGACCTACAGTTATTAAATATAACTGTTTTCTATCCATAAGTATGAAGATATCCAAGATAGAAACAAAGGGAGGAAGCCAAAACGATCGAGTTTGAACAGAAGAAGTGAATGGGAAGCTTTATCAAAAGCTTTACTAAAATCAGTATAAATTACATAAATTTCGCTGTTAACCTTAAATTCGTTCAGGACATGAGTTGTGAACTCAAGCAAGTTAGTCACGGTAGATTTACCCGAGCAAAAACCATGTTGAGACAAGTCAATGGTTGAGGATACCCTATGATCTAGTTGCATTGTGACGATCAATTCAAAGAGTTTGGGAATAGCACTAAGCTTTGCTATTCCTCGGTAATTTGAAACACATGATTTGGTATTATAAAACTCTTACCACTTTCTGGGAAATATCCCTTGCTTTAGGGATGCGTTAAAAAGACATGTAAGAGGTTTATACAGGAATTCAGCACATGTTTTTAGCACAAGAGATGGAATTTCGTCGTGCCCGCGAGAATAGGAAATTTTTAGGCTTTCCCGACGTCTTTGTACATCTGAATATAGGGAACAAATGCTGAATTAAGCGAAGACAGTTTGAATGGACAGTTCAAGGCGGGAAGTCATAGGCAGTGGAGTAATTAGATTTAAAGAAGGTGGCAAACATATTGGCAATATCATTGTCATCATTGGAACTTAGATCGTTAAACTTCATTACATTTAGAAACCTCTTGATTATTCTTTCCGAGTTGACGAAAGAATAAAACAACTTTGGATTAGAGGAAAATTATGCTTAATCTTTTTTAAGTAATCCGCATAAAATCTTCTCTTTAGCCTATTCTACCTGTGGCGCTGAATAGAGTATGCCGCATAGTCACTTCTTGATCCGGATAATTTGAATCTCTTAAAATAACGCGTTTTTCGAGCTCGCGAAATTTCATTTTTGCTTTTTTTCGATTTTGGATTTTTAAGGTATTTTTCATGACCTAGTAAAAAAAATTTCCTGTATACCCTGTCCGGACCCAAAAATGTCCGCTAAAAACGTTTTCGATAACAGTTTTTTGGAAAAACGTTTTTACATTTTTGGGTCGGACAGGGTATAATACCTATGAAAATTTTTTAGTAAGTCATGAAAAAACCTTAAAAATCAAAGTTGAAAAAAAGTCAAAAAATGAAATTTCGCAGGCACGAAAATTATTTTTTCGGGTATGCGTAGTGGAACTTGTTTTCCCGAGCCCAAATCCTATTGAAAAATCGATGGCGCGATATCGGTTAACTTTTGTCCATACAAATCGACCCACCCTATTCACCCCCTATATATCAATATAATAAAAAAAATCTTAAACGATTACTTATAGTCACTATGGACAATTTTATTCGCAGTTCAAACGACAATGGAAATTTATTGTGGAAACACCAATGCATAGTATAATTATACATATAACAGACTCTTTCGTCTTTGTGTGACTAAAATTCGCCACTATGTCAATTAAGTCAAACATTTACTTATTTTATAAATAAAATATAAATAGAAAAATAATGCCCACATCCTTGTATGCGGAAGCATGCTGTGGTCTATGCCTTAAAAGTCTAACGCTTAATGGTTCTCATACCCTTGAAGACATTCTAATTTAAAAATAAGTAACTTTAATTGTTCTGCCCTCCATACGGGAACCGTCCATTAATGCTGCGTAGAGAAAAATAATAATAGAAGTTTATTTTGTTGTATGTTCATTATATTACTAGGGATGCGAAGACTTACCGATAGCTAACTCGGCGTCGCGCTCTTTAAAAAATCTTACAACGCCCAAATCATTTCCACGAATTTCAGCAAACTTAACCTCACCGACATCGCGGAATTTATCACGCAATGTTTGCCAAGTGCAGCTAAGTGGTATCTGAAATTAGATAATATTATTTTACCAAGTAATTTAAATCACTATATTCTCTTACATTTTTAATAATAATGGTATCGGATTTGCGTGCATTGTTTCCAGCATTGCCTGCATTGCCACCACCAACACCGGCGCCACCACTGTACATATCCATATTGCCAACACCAACACCACCACCACCGCCGCCACTACTATAGTCATTTCCATCCATAGCGCCTCCTACACCACCTGCATTACCACCACCAGTATTATATGCATTGAAAGCTGGGCCAACAGCAGCACTTCCACCACCATAACCAGAGCTATAATTATTACCGCCTGTACTGTAGTTGTTAGTTAGAGCTGCATTGGCTGTTGCTATAGTGTCATCATTGCCACCAGCAGCTGCTCCCAAATTTAAGCCAAGGTTGTTTAATGATGATGTTAGCAATGGATTGGACAGTGCAGCACCGAGTCCACCAACTACATTAGTTAAAGCTGCCAAATTGGTTGATGATAAATTTCCCAAATTTAAAGCTGCTGTATTAGTGGCAAGTGTTTTTGCTGCTGCTTGTACAACTGGAGCAACTGGTGATGGTTGAACGACTGGATTATTGAATAGATTGGCATTAGCACCGCCGACACCAGCACCGCCCAAACTAGCTGCAACCATGTTTCCAATTAAATTAGATGCACCTTGCATTGCTTGCGAAGACATTGATTGTTGTGATGATCCTTGATTTTGTTGTTGTATATTTGGCAAATTACGTGCTACATCCTTCAATGGTTCACCATTCGGACCAAGACCAATGCCAACACCACCCAAACCTTCGGGTAGTTTTAAACTTTCACCCTTATCAGGTATACGATCCAAACGTACAGTCATGCGACGTTCATAAAGCATTTGACGATCCAACATCGAAATAGCTTGTACTGCCTCCACTGGATGATCGTATTCAATAACAGCAAAACCACGACTGTTACCATCTTTGTCAAGTGCTAACTCTACGCCTTGCACTTTACCAGCAAGTTTGAAAACTTGTTTAAGTTTCTTTGTATCGACCTTATAGTCCAACTGTATAAAGCAAACAAGATTATGTAGAGAATTTATTTAAAAAAAAAAACGTATTCGAAATGATAACATAATCGTTAGGGCATTGTTTTGACGATGTAGTGAAAAGCCAGTGCGACGCTGATGTTAGGAAGCCCCAAATTATTCATCTTTTTTCCTCAGTCGACATAGCGAAAAATATATTGTTGAAATAGAAGCGAAATAGAGTTACGCAGAAATGAAATAGGTATTTAAAAGTCCATATAATTTTAAGGCTTAGAACTATAAATTTCTTTGCTCGAAACTGCCAGTCAAGTATGATTCAAAAACGATTATATATATCAACCAATTATTTGTTTAAGGGTTTAAATTGTTGATTAAACGAAGTTTACTATGAAAACTCGTATATTTTTAGTTATGCGGTGCAAGACTATGGACAAAATCAGTACGAAACTGTAAACAGATTTGCAGATATAAAATCATTGGGGAATTAAACCAATTAAAAATAGTGATAGCTAATATTATATCACCACTGGAAGGGTTTTAAATATTTCTATCGAGTCATTAGCGAATTGATATGGTAAATCGAATCTTTTCCAAAAACTGCAGTACTTTTTCCGTAATATGACTATTTTTTTTAATGCCAACGTCTTACTCACAATGTGATAAAGTTCATCAAGCAAAAGATATATGTATAAACAGCAAAATCTATACAATAACCTCAATATTTCTATAACTTTCGCACCTGAATTGAACAAGTTAAGGTAAGAAATGCTCATTTAAATCGTAAAAAACACCTTATTGCGAAGAAAAATCGATAGGCATAAAACTTTCAAATTTTAGACATTGTAGCATAGAAACACAACTTGCATCACACTAGTTGTTTTGTGACACATGTTTACGAGGGAACAATAAAATTCAAACCGGTGTCTTACGATCAAGAAGACGAGTACGTATGATTGATAAATTGGTAAGACTTCCACACGTATTGTTCCTTTTTTATGTCAACTTCTGGCGTTGTGGGCCCACGACGCACGCTATCCAAACATAATTTTTTTTTTTTTTTTTTTTTTTTTGTTTTTTTTTTTTTTTTGTTTTTTTTTTTTTTTTTGTTAAATACAAATTGTATACTCACATTAGCAACAAAAACTTTATTATGCAAAGGTCCATTAATTCCCAAACTCTCCAAAAACGAAGCAGAAAGCCCATACAAATTGTAACTCGATGGATTATTAAAATCATTTGACATCATGTTAAAATTATTACGCCCAGATCTAAAAAAAGAATATGTTTATCGAAGAAATCCAACGGTAAGCAAATCAACCAGTGAAACAAAGGCGTAGATCGGCTATTAAAAACTTAACATCTTACAACGGTTTTGGCGCAAATGTCGTTTGTTAGTAAGCCATCATCAGTTTAAATATTTGCGATAACTAAATATACAATTGAAACACGAAATTCTTGTTCCTCATACACTATACAACACGCATCCTTTGATCAGTATATTATATACATTTGGATTTGAAACAAAATATGTACTCTCCAACTTACAAAACCTCTAGAATTTTGATATGAACATATTTTTGAACAATCAAAGCTATCTTTTTGAAAATGCAAGCTGGAACTTTTAGTTAGCAGCATAATGACTTCAAGTTAGTTTGTGGAAATGTGATCAGAGAATACCTTCCACAACTAAAGACCCAAGTATTGCAAGCTTTTAAGTAAAATACCTCAACGAATGTGTTGGAAAGCTTTAAGCTGGTTCCCACATAACAAAATATTTATTATTTTTAAATTAAATATGTAGCATTCCCATACAAAATTGCTGATTTGTTAATCGGTAATTTTGGGGTACTCTGGGTAATACGAAAGGGGAAATAGAGTAAACACACAGTTTTAAAACCTTATTAGCGAATGCTTTAATAAAAAAAAATGAAATTTTGTGAACAGCTTGAGACGACATAAACTTCGCCTTGGACACTTTTTAGCCCCTTTAATAACTCTAAAATCACTGATTACAGACTTCCCAACAATAGAAATTGCGAATCTTTAAACGGCTATGACAGTCTAGTCTGTTTTTTAAGAAGAAATATATTTCAGTCATCGCTGGAGCTCCACGTGGTATTTTTAATTTTCCCACATTACACAACAAAAATCGTCAGCTCTTTTGATACCAGCTTGGGTTAGGAGTGATGACCGATGAATCCATAAAGAAAAAAGATAGTAAACTATGCAAAATAAATTAGAAATTTATCCAAAATTATACAGTTTATGAAAAATCACCCATTAAGACTAGAATCTGTATATTTTCGACAGGCAAAGGTGAGTTGACACTACAGCTAAGAACCCACATCCATGGCAAATATATTGAAAATATTATCCGTTTATAGCTTCAAATGTTTTAGGATCAGCCAAATTAACCTGTGAAATGCAAGGTTTTCAGGTATTCAAAAAACTCAGTAGGATTATGACAAGAAAAATTGGTCTGCTATAGGTACTATTTCGACTTAAAAAAAACTATTAAGCGCGCCATAGAGATATTTAAAAATAAAGAGCAATTTCAATCGACTACTTTCGATAGGTACGTTTTATAGTACATAATACACTTTAGTATTTGTAGAATAGTGTGCTATAAATACTAAATGCTTGGGATAAAATGCAATTACGAAACCTTAAAAAAAATTTATTTGAACCGAATAACAATTCTCCAGTTTTAAATATTCGATGCAGCTAATTCCCTTCCCAACACAAAAAACTAACCCAGAGGTACCTGTTTTATAAATGCACTTACATAGTAAAACAAAGATATTGAAGAAAATATATTGTATAATACATAAATAACAGTACATTGTTATTAATTATACCTGTCATCATCGCGGCGAGAATATCCCATGTCCATTCCGCCGCCGCCACCTCCACCACCACCACGTTGTTGGCCACCTCCATCACGTACTATGCGTCCATATTGATCCCGCTGCTCACCATGATCTTCTTTAACAACTATTTCACGCCCATTAATTTCGTATCGATTCATTTTTTCTAAAGCCTTCTCAACATTGTCAGGATCCTTAAATTCGACGATACCGCAACCACGCGCTTTGCCGTTTTCGTCATGAAACAGTTCGACATACTCTACTGAACCAACCATGCGTCTAAATAAATCTTTCAGATCTTGCCAACGATAATCATAGGGAATATTCGATATATAAATTCGACAATTGCGTCTTTCACGGCTACGGTCGCGATTAGCATTGCCACCGGACGTGCTACCGTCGCCAGCACCGCTACCACTTCCCTCTGCTTCAGAAAATCTTGAACCACGTGCTCCGCGTCCACGACGATCACGTTCCTTTTCTCTGTTCTCATTAGAGTTTTCGTTGGCTTCGGTCTTCATAGTATCCTGTGTTTTAATTGTAAATTTAATAATTATGCTAAATATATGTCGGTGCAATGAACTAAAGTTATGTATGCATATCATGTACCAGTCATCTAGCTAAAATTTTATTTGAAAAAAGTACAACTTACCAGCTTGTCGATATAAATGTATTCCTCAAGATGGTTCAACAAAGATATATTTTTTCCGTAGTATTACGCAGTGAATACAATTTATGTTGTATTTAAATCAATTTGCATCAAATACTTCACGAGCCAACGCCGACAGATACAGAAATTATAAAAATGGCGGATAAATCGATACTTGGTGTACCAGCACAGTGTTGATAATTGTTCAAAGTTTGTACAAAGTTTTACACATCACTAGGCACTCTGGTTTCATAAAGGTTCATGCACATTATACGACAGGACATATAGCGACACGTTTCGACAAAATATTCGCAGCATTTTTGCCTAGATGGCTATACGACTGTCGCTAAATGTGCATGGTTCCATAAGAATACATGCAAAGAATATTTTGTCGGTACATGTCGCGTCGTATAATGTATATGAACCTTTATGCCCAAAAAATTACATGTGCAGGATTTTTGTTTGCGACGCTACTCGTTTATCTGTTTCTTGATAGCTTTGTAGACACATGCAGTTACATTTACCTGACAGCTCTATGCTTTCGTTGTTGTTGTAGCGATTAGGTTACTCCCCGAAGGCTTTGGGGAGTGTTATCGATGTGATGGTCCTTTGTCGGATACAGATCCGATACGCTCCGTTAACAGCACCATTAAGGTGCTGGCCCGACCATCTCGGGATGGAGAAGCTATATATTGCGCTACACAACCCTTTGAATCTCTATGCAGGCACTGATTGCTTTGGTTTTTGTAATCCAGCACTGATTTTATTCAGCGCGCTGCTTAGCATAGATGAATGGATTTGCAACTCTTTTGCCGTCATCCAGTGAGTTTTATATCTCCGGCTCACGCTCAATTCTCACGGGAATGCTCTGGATCATTGAGAGACTTGAGAAGCAGATGTCGTGATATTTTCGCACACGTGAAATGTAATAGGCAGATGTCACTGCTGTTTTTCATTTAACTCATACGGCGAAAACCTAAGAAGCGACATCTATTTTTGAAAAAGTAGGTTAATTAAAGGCAGCGTTGCCAAACTAAATACAAGTAATTAGCAAATTATCTGGCTCACAACCCTACAAGAAACGCTGATAGTTTACTAATACCAAAGAGGATAAATACAATAAGAGCCGTCACTCGTTATTTTTTTGGCATTTACTCGATGTATACTGAGAGGTAGTCGCTAGTTTTTTTTTGGGCGAGATGTTTATAAATGTCTTCTATACATTTTCGTGGGGTATTTGTGTTTATTTTTCGACTGTATTTAATTAATTAATTTAATTCTCTTTCCAAAGATCACAGTTGCACAAGGGGCCTACACGGCATGGATAAATGCGAGACAATTAAAAATGTCCCTCTAAGAAAACATTCGGCATCAATTTTCTCAATTTCCAGCGATATACTCGCCACAAAATAACGAGTGACTGCTCTTATTGTATTTATCCTCTTTGCTAATACACTCACACTTGTAATTGACAATGCTGATCCTGCGATGACGTAAACATTGATACTCAAATTTACGTATGTTCCTTTGTTCGCACACGCATGTCCGCATGTACCCAACGACAGCCTATAATCATGAAAAAGGACTCAAACTGGGAAAGCTTCGGACACCTGGTACAGAACAAAAGAACATAAAGCAGATACCATTATGCATGTGAGACATATACATAATTCTCAAGGGAATTTTATGTATGTGAGAACAGTTTATCCGATTTAATCATGTTGTCATTACTGACTGTCTTATGATAATCAATTTATGTATGCGAGAACAGTTTATCCGATTTAATCATGTTGTCACTACTGACTGTCATATGACAATCAAATTATTATCACGGTTGTTTTGTTATTTTTTAAATTCCGCCATTTTCAACTGACGAAGACCATATAAAAAATAAGGTTAAAAAATGAAAAAGAGAGCATTTCAAAGCTCAATGCTAAAAGAAAAAAAAATTCGAAAATAATATTAAAAAATACCAAAAACTGTCGGAATGTGTGGGACGCACTAAAAAAATTAACACGCGAAAAATAATAGTGGTTAGTGGTGATTCATTTTTAAATGTGTTTCCGCATGAGGAAAGCGCTCTTCTCGCAAACGCCATTGGTGCAATTGTACCAGAAAGTACTTCCATATTCGGGGAAGCCAGCTCCTGCAATCAATCTGCAAGTGCGTTTTCATCTGAGTTAAGCGTTCCATGTGCAAGGTATCTGAATTATGATCATATTCCGTTTTTAGTTTGTGATACAACTGCAATAGAAAGTGGCTTCTTGATTGAGGCAGGCGTTACTATTGCAAGTACTTTAAATTATGATGCAATTACATTAGAAAGTGAAGCTAACAATGCCAAGGAGATAAGGGCATAGGACATTAGGAATAATGAGTCCCAAAATTCTGTTGATGATTTGCTTAAAACTTTGAACAGAATGAGAGTAAAAGGTTTACCATTTTCTGCTAAAACCCTTATGTGTAGAAGTCCACGAAAGTGGGGAAAACTTCTGACCGCCATTCACCTGGGATTGGCCAGAGCGATTCTTTGCATGCGGTTCAGGCAGCTCACTACTGCCGGTCGCTTGCGGCCAAGTACCCTCTGGGTAGCCGCTAAACATCCGTTTAGCGGTGAGCTAATGTGAGGCGACAACCTGGCTAGGCCACTCTGACATAATCGGTTTAAGGGCTAGCCGGGGGAGATCTCATCGGCAGCGTCTGCACACCTCTAGGCGCGGCTGCAAGCGGGCGTATGTCTTGGCGCAAGCGGCTCGCTATATAAACGTGTCAAGTAATATTTTCACCCCTCTGAGCGGGTTGTGCGCTGGGCTTGGGACCCCCCCCTCCCCCCCCCCCCCACGTAAAACCATACTCCAATGAAATATAGCAACCAGCCTCGGATAAATACACTCTCTATTGATGACGACCATGGCAAACGTTTGAAGGACAATGAATTGAGGGCATGCACCTGGAACGTCCGCTCCCTGAATTTTATTGGTGCAGATGCCCGGTTGGTTGATGTCCTCGTCAAAGCAAAATCTGACATCACCGCCATCCAAGAAATGCGTTGGACGAGGCAAGGAAGAAAGAAGATCAAAAATTGTGACATCTATTGGAGTGGCCATACGAATAAGCGCAGTTTCGGCGTCAGATTCGTGGTGGGAGAGAGACTTTGTCGCCAAGTTCTGGCGTTCACACCTGTGGACGAATGTCTCGCCGCTATCCGAATAAAAGCAAAATTTTTTAATATATAATTCATCTGCGCCCATGCGCCGACAGAGGAGAAAGACGATGAGTTGAAAGACACTTTTTATGAACAATTAGAACGCACATACGAGCGCTGCCCCCGTCACGATATAAAAGTCGTGCTTGGTGACTTTAACGCCAGGGTGGGCAAAGAAGGTGTTTTTGGCCCTACAGCCGGAAAGTTCAGCCTACGGACTGAAGCTGATTGACTTTGCCGGTGCTCGAAACATGGTCATATCCAGCACGAGGTTCATGCATAAAAAGATACATCAAGCTACATGGCTGTCTCCTGATCGAAATACTGGCAATCATATCGATCACGTTGTGATAGACGGACGGCATGCCTCCAGTGTTTTAGATGTGCGCACGATCCGAGGACCTAACATCGACTCGGACCATTATCTCGTTGCAGCCAAAATACGCACCCGCCTCAACACGGCTAAAACCAAGGAACAAAAAACACAAGGGAAGCTAGACGTCGAAAAGCTTCAATCACAACAGACTGCCAATGATTTCGCAACTCGACTCTCACATCTGCACTCTGAGAGCACAACTCATCCTGAAGGAATACAGGAGCAGTGAGAGCATATCTCCAAAGCACTTCGTACTGCCGCCGAGGAAAAAATTGGTTACCGGCGACCACGAAAAAACAACTGGTACGATGAAGAATGCCGCGTTGCAACTGAAAGAAAAGACGCTGCCGACAGGGCTACGTTAAAAGCGAGCGCGACAAGAGGAGTGTGTGAACGCTATCGTGAGTTGAAAAAGGAAGCGAGACGCCTTTTCAGGAAGAAAAAAGCAGAAACAGAAAGGCGTGAGTGCGAGGAGCTTGAGCTGCTAGCCACCAGGAATATCGCCCGAAAATTTTACCAAAAAATACGGCGACAGACGGAAGGCTTTAAGACCGGGGCAAACTCCTGTAGGAACGAAAACGTCGACCTTGTAACTGATGTCCAGAGAGTGCTTAGATTATGGAGGGAACACTTCTCTGTTCTCCTAAATGGAGGCAGCAATTCAGCGCGCAGAGATGAAGAACCCGATCCCGCAATCGATGATGATGGAATATATGTCCTCCCGCCCGATTATGATGAAGTTAGAATAGCAATAACCAGATTGAAAAACAACAAGGCCGTGGGCGCTGATGGATTGCCTGCGGAGCTATTCAAGTACGGCAGCGAGGAGTTGGTAAGGCGCATGCAGCAGCTTCTTAGCAAAATATGGGCGGAAGAGTGCATGCCCGACGGTTGGAATCTAAGTGTTCCACAAGAAGGGGGATACTGCAAAATGCACCAACGATCGTGGAATCAGCCTTCTCAATATCGCATATAAGGTCTTTCCAGTGTATTGTGCGAAAGATTGAAGCCCACCGTGAACCGGCTGATTGGACCTTATCAGTGCGGCTTCAGACCTGGTAAATCTACCATCGACCAGATTTTCACAATGCGCCAAATCTTGGAAAAAACCCGTGAAAAAAGAATCGACACACACCACCTCTTCGTCGACTTTAAAGCCGCCTTCGACAGCACGAAAAGGAGCTGCCTATATGCCGCTATCGATGAAACTCCCCGATGGAACCTATACAAGGACAGAGGAGGAAAGAGCACATGCCCTGCTTGCAGCGCACTTCCCGGACGCATCCTCGGAAACCTCGCCGGAGGAGGTTCGAGAGGTAAGACCGACACCCACAGATTGGAACCTCGCCAAAGAACTCTTCAGCGACAGCACAGTTAAGTGGGCAGTAAGGTCTTTCCAGAGCTACAAATCTCCGGGAGTGGATGGCATATATCCAGCCTTTCTGCAGCAGGGAGAGGAATTGATCCCACACCTGGCCAGAATTATGAGGGATAGCCTCGCACTGGCATACATCCCAACAGTGTGGAGAAGAGCAAAAGTGGTCTTTATACCTAAAGTGGCAAAAAAGGACTACTCTAGCCCAAAGTCCTTTAGGCCTATAAGCCTGACATCCTTTGCTCTGAAAGCAATGGAGAAAATTGTAGACCACGAGATCAGATCAAAGGTTCTCGATAGAATGCCACTACATCGAGATCAGCATGCATATAGGACAGGCAGGTCGACAGAAACTGCATTGTATCAACTGTCCACAGAAATCCAAAGTGCGTTCGAGTGCGGGGAGATAACGCTATGCGCATTTTTGGACATAGAGGGGGCTTTCGACAACACGACACACCAAAGTGTGAATCGGGCACTCGAGAGAAGAGAGATACAACGTCCAATCCGTATGTGGATAAACGCCTTATTGCGTACGAGGACTGCCGAAACCTCAAGTGGGGACGGTACAGTAGAGATCAAAACAACGAAAGGATGTCCGCAAGGGGGCGTCCTGTCACCCCTGCTGTGGAGCCTGGTAGTAGATGAACTTCTACAGAGGCTCTCAGAAAACGGAATCCGATGTCAGGGGTACGCGGATGATATTGTTATCATTGTAAGGGGCAAATTTGAGAGCACCCTTTGCGACATAATGCAAAGGGCATTGAGGCTAACGAAAGAATGGTGTAATGAGGTAGGGCTAAGTATCAACCCTAACAAGACATCCATTGTGCCTTTCACCAGGAAAAGAAAACTGGAAGGGATTAGGCAAATCACAATGGAGGGAGTACAGATGGAGTACACGACTGAGGTGAAATACTTGGGAGTCACGTTTGACTCTAAGCTCTTATGGAGGAAACACGTCGACAATACCATATCAAAGGCTACAAGAGCAATAATGGTGTGCAGACGTATTGCAGGAAGATCCTGGGGATGCAGCCCAAAGATCCTAAGATGGATGTACACTATGATAGTGAGACCTATCATAGTGTACGGAGCAGTTGCGTGGGCATCAAGGACAACCATGGTGACCGTACAAAAATCACTCACGAAGCTTCAACGCTTAGCGTGTGTCTGCATTACGGGAGCTATGCGAACATGCCCGACGGCAGCAATAGAGGTGCTGATTGAGTTAACGCCTCTACATATAATAATTGAGCAGGCAGCCAGGAGAACTTTAGTAAACATAGCTAAAGAGGGATATGGAAGAGGCAAAGTGATACAGTCACGGAGCATGGCGAAGCTGCAGGAGCAGATTCCACTTATCCAACTTCCCAGAGATGATACGAGGAAGATAATTAAGTTTGAGAAGCGCTTCAAAATAGAGCTGGGGAACAAATGTATGTGGGACACTTCCAGGATTGAAGCGCTTCACCAGGAACACACCATAATATGGTACACCGATGGCTCGAAGACACCGGAGGGCATAGGAGCGGGGATCGTCGGCCCCCGAACCAAAATATCCCTACCACTCGGAAAATATCCGAGCATCTTCAAAGCCGAAGTTGTTGCCATAAGCCGGTGTGCAGAGATAAACTTACAACGGGGATATACCAACGAGAAAATCGCTATACTCAGCGACAGTCAAGCTGCACTCAAGGCATTATCATCAGTTGAGATTAAATCATCAACAGTCCTTGAGTGCGTAGAGAGGTTAAACAGTCTAGGAGTTAATAACACCATCCGTCTAGCATGGGTACCTGGACACAGGGGAGTGGATGGTAACGAGCGAGCGGACGATCTTGCCAGGTTGGCAGCGGCCGGAAAGCCAATAGGTCCCAAGCCTATGGTCCCAATAGGGTCACATACAATAAGGGAGGAATTTAGACAAAAGGAGGCGTGCACTGGCGTGAAAGTCCAGGACTTCGGCAGGCAAAGGCACTAATAGGAGGGTACAATTCAAAGCGATATAAGGCTATGATTAATCTCCCAAAAATTAGCCTTAGGATTTTAACAGGTATACTCACAGGTCACTGTAGGCTAAAGAGCCATATGCATAAATTGGGTATATCGGCTAGTAGCCTCTGTCGATTCTGTGATGCCGAAGATGAGTCTGCAGAACACATCCTGAAGGAATGTGATGCAGTCGCGAGACGAAGGCTTAGGATCCTAGGATCATCCAAATTAGAAAATAGTCACATACATTCTCTGAAGCCAAGAACCATTCTGGATTTTATCAGAGAACTCGGCTTGGATGAAGTGTTGTAAAGAGAATGAGGGCACAATAGACCAATAGGTCGCAGTGCTTAACCTCACAACATCTAGCTATCTATCTATATATCTATGCCGCTATGTCTGAATTTGGTTTCCCCGCAAAACTTATACGGCTGTACAAAATTACGTTGAGCAACACCATCAGCTCAGTCAGAATTTGGAAGGACCTCTCCGAGCCGTTCGAAACTAAACGAGGTTTCAGACAGGGTGACCCCTTATCGTGCGATTTCTTTAATTTGATGCTGGAGAAAATTATACTAGCTGCAGAACTTAACCGCACTGGAACAATATACTATAAAAGCGTGCAATTACTGGCATATGCTGATGACATTTATATCATCGGCCTAAATACCCGCGCTGTTAGCTCTGCTTACTCCAAACTGGAAAAAGAAGCGGTAAAGATGGGTTTGATGGTGAATGAGGACAAAACGAAGTACCTGCTGTCATCGAGCAAAAACTCAGCGCATATGCGCCTTTGCAACCACGCTACTGTTGGCAGCCATAATTTCGAAATAGTAAAAGACTTCGTTTATTTGGGAACCAGCATCAACACTAGCAACAACATCAGCACTGAAATCCAGCGAAGAATCAATCTTGCCAATAAATGCTACTTTGGACTAGGTAGGCAATTGAAAAGTAAAGTCCTCTCTCGGCGAACGAAAATCATACTCTACAAGTCACTTATCGTACCCGTCCTGCTATATGGGGCAGAAGCATGGACCATGACAACAGCAGGGTAAAGCGGCTTTGGAAGTGTTCGAGAGAAAAGTTCTTCGAAAGATTTATGGACCTCTACGCGTTGGCGATGGCGAGTACCGAAGAAGATTTAATGATGAGCTGTACGAACTATACGCAGACATCAACATAGTCCAGCAAATTAAAACGCAGCGGCTGCGCTGGCTAGGCCTTGTTATGCGAATGAAAGATGATGCTCCGGCCAAGAAAGTGTTTCTATCGGAACCCGCCTATGGAAGCAGAGGTAGAGGGCGGCCCCCACTCCGTTGGAAGGACCAGGTGGAAAACGATTTAAACTCCCTTGGTGTGACCAATTGGCGGCGGTTGGCGGAGCGAAGGAGCGACTGCCTCGCCTTGTTGGACGGCCATATCCGTTTAGACAGTTAAGCGTCAATTAAGTAAGTAAGTAAGTTTTTAGTGATAACTTTTGAATGGGAAATAATATTTACCCTCTGCCTTCGAACCAATAATATTTACACTAAAACAAGTATTTTTATCCTTTTTCCCATAATTTGTGAAAGCTATTCTACAGTTGTAGGTAAAACTAAAGTTTACGCGAAATCTTGGTCCCGTTTTTCGTTTTACCTGGCACATTTTTTGTTCTGGCACCCGCTTCAGCTAGCGCGAGGGATTTATCTGTGATTGTTGCCAGCACAAATTTGAGATAAATCCCTCGTGAGAGTGCAAAAAATGAGGGAGTTTCGTATCAAGTCATCTTTGCTGCTTAGCAAACGTAGTGTAAATCAATGGCGTATAGCGTATAGTCATAGTCGAAATAAAATAGGTTTAACATTTAGTTGCATCTTTTTGACATAATTTTCTGTGAGCTATCTGTCACAAAAGCTGAAAATAAGCCTGTAAAAACCTGTTTTATTTTGACTATGACTATGCGCCAGTGTGTTTAAAATCTAGCTGCGCAGAAATTTTTGGCTTTATGCCGCTTCTCGTTTTGGTGCTTTGTGGACATACGTGCAATTATATTTTCCTGGCATCTCTTTGCAGCGACTTGTGTTAATAAAGAATATAAAATAGGTTTTAGACCTACTAAACATTAGTGCAGGATTACTGCGCAGCGAGATTTTTAAGGGCACACTGAGCGGTGCGATCAACATTGCCGCTCTCGGCTGCACCGCGTAATGTTGCTGCCGCTTATTGGGTACATATCTATAAGAATACATGCAAACAATATTTTTCCGCGTAGTCCAGTCCAGCTCACTGTGTCTTTAGCTTAAACCCTCTGGTTTAAAGTGCGTGCATACTAAGCGGCGCTACATGTAGCGCAGAGCTGTAAAAGTATGCAATCATTTGAAATTTTAAATCATTGATTTAAGAATGCTCTTTCTTCATTCTTTCATTCCTTGTTAAGGAATGTGGCTTAAAAGTCAGCCCATTCTTCATTCAGTAGTGGGAAAAAAGAATGCACTCTTGAAATCTTCGAAGAAAGAATGAAGTAATTGAATGAAACACAAACATTTTTCAACACAGAATAAGCATTCAAATGAATGCAGCCTTTGCTGAGTGTGCACACACTTTTTCTAGTACCAATCAATTATGAAAAATGTCGTACAAGCACAAAACCCGCTCAAATATCACATGGTTGTTTTTAATTAAAGCCACTTCAAAATATCAACACAAAAATTTAGTTATGGACAGTGATGACCAGTTTTTTCGTTATTTAAATGGTAATAAAGCACAAAGAAGTTAATTGAAAAAGCATTTTTATTAAAATTTAATGATAAAAGAAGTAAATGACAAATATTTCAGCATCCCTGTTCCGAAAATTGTCATCGTTCTAAATAAGTGTTGCCAATGTGCCATATAAAAGGTACTTGCATGTAAAAGTACTAATCTACATTTGAACGTCCTCAATTGGTGTTTAAACAAGTCAAAGTCTTAGTACAAGTTCCTTCATATATTCTTCTTAGCGGTTGTTAGAAATAACTAATTTTAACAGCACTGCTGCTCTATACAAATTAAACTATTTTACTTTAATGGTATAAGCAAGCGAAACGCTTCAAAAAACTTAGTTTTATTTCAATTTAAGCACGCGTTCTTGTCAGTTAGTACAATGAAATTTTTAATTCAGAAAATTTGAGATCATACTTGTTACACGCAACAATGTTGCATTATCGATTAACATATCGACTTTGATGGCCTTGCCACATTCTCCCCCCCCCCGGTATTAGGACGGAAGGGAGGAAATACCCTCATCTAGGCGACATTGTCAGTGATACATTGTTGAATGTCCAATAGAGCCAATTTTGCTGCTGGTCGGTGATACTCGCCGGTCGACGTACAGACAATTGCACTCCTCACCTGCCCATCCTGTCCAGGGTACACCTTAGTTACGATACCCTTTGGCCAAACATGACGAGGAAGATTAGGATCAACGGTTATCACCACGTCACCCTCTGCGATTGATTTTGTGTGGCCAAACCATTTTGACCTTCTAGTCAGCGTTGGGAGTACCTCGGCTACCCATCGTTTCCAAAACATGTCGGCCAGGTACTGTGAGTGTCGCCAGGAACTTTTAACATACGCATCTGTCGATTCGGATTTACTTGGTGGTTTGTTATCGGTTTGAGCAAAACGGTAGAGGACATGACGACTCCAGAGAAGCTCGTCGGTGGTCAGGTTGGTTGGTTTGCCGGACGGGATAGATTGTTCTTTTTCTGCTTTTGCAATTTTCGATGAAACGCTTTACGTAAGCCATGCATCTCTCAAGGCGTTCCCATTTGGAGAATCTACTAATGTCAATGACTTGTTGCACTTCAGCTTGTAATGCGCATTGTAAATATTGATTTTCTTCTTCCCTTACAGTATTTGTATTTATTTCAGCTATTTCAGAAATCGGCCACCTTTCCTGTGGCAGACATAAAAATTTAGGACCGGTGAACCAAACATTATTCGGGGCGAATTCTTTATTAGTGTGCCGTTTTGTAGTGGCATCAGCTACATTTACCTTAGTGGGTATGAAATGCCATTTGGATATGTCACTATTTTCTTGTATCTCTGCCACTCTAAACATAACAAATTGTTTGTATTTACGTGGGTCAGAGCGCAACCATGTCAACACCGTTTTTGAGTCGGTATAAAAATGAGTGTCATTTATTTTGATGTCATGGCCCTTGACAATTGCACAGGCTAGGCGTGATCCTAGAATCGCATCAGTTAGTTCCATTCTTGATATTGATATTGGGCGCAAAGGAGCAACTTTTGTTTTGGAGCTAACAAGGGCAACACGGAATTCGTCGTTGTTTACAATTCTGAAATAGGCTACAGCCGCGCTTGCTAACTCGCTTGCATCAACGAATACATGCAGTTCGACTCTGCAAATTTGTCTGTTGAAATTACCAAAATAACATCTCGGAATTTGGACCTCACCAACGTGTTTTAAGTTTGAGAGCCATTGTTGCCAAGGAATTGCAAACTCTTCAGGTATAATATCATCCCAGTTGATACCACTTCGCCATATGTCTTGTAGCAAAATTTTTATACATACGCACTGTGAAAAACGCGAGAAAGCCTTGTAGGTCGTATATCGACATTAGTAGCCGGAGTAGTTCTCTTTTTGTCGGTAACTTTTCGTTATGTAAAATGGCGCTGCTGGCCTTGGTAAACTTTATGTTGAATGTAAACGCGTCGTTGCTTGTTTGCCACCACAATCCGAGCACCTTTTCCGGCTCTATTACTTGATCAATTACTTTTCCAGCCTTGCAAAAATCACCCACAGTATCTGAATCATTTAACGCTTGAACCAGCTGTCCACAGTTAGAAACCCATTCTCTGATGTGAAAGTTTCCGCGTTTATGGACTTCTTTTACGTTTTTGGCCAGCTGAATAGCTTCTGCGGGACTATCAGCGCAATCCAACATATCATCCACGTAATATCTTTCAAATATAGACTTTACGGCTTTTGGAAAATCTTTTTTAAACTCTTCGGCATTTTTATTTCTGGTATGCTGCGCGATTGACGGCGAGCAACTGGCCCCGAACGACATCACCCTTAAAACGTAGACATCTGGACTTCTTTCGTCGTTGCAGTCGCGCCAAAGGAATCTTTGTGAGTGTTGATCTTCAACATCTACGCTAATCCGGTGAAACATCTCACAGATATCGGCGCAAATACCAATATTACCAATTCTAAAGTTATACAAGATATTCGTGAGTGGTCTTAATAAATCAGGGCCTTTCTCCAAGCACCCATTAAGTGAGAGTCCGTTATATGCCGCAGCAACGTCCCAAACTAATCTTGTGTTATTTGGCTTGTTTGGATTTTTTACCGTAAATATGTGTAAGTACCACTTTCGCTGATAGTATGCGTCGACCTCGCCTTGATCAAGCTTTCGAATATATTGCTTTTTCTCCATATCCTGTATATATGCGCTTACCTTACGTTTTAGCATAGGGTCTTTACTGAGCTTCTTCTCGAAACACTCAAGTCGTCGTTTTGCCATATTGTAATTATTTGGTAGTAATATATAATTTGATCGCCAAAATAGCTTGGCCGTAAAATGGTATCCGGTACGTTGGACATATTTATCAAGTTGGTTTTCAACGAATCTATACTTTAAGTTCAATGTTGATACTTGCGCGTCTGAGCTTTCATGTCTCATGCTTTCTATTAAAAGTTTTTGAAGTGCTATGTCGTCGTCACATTCACAAACGTGGATTGTAAATTCTCGTTTATGCTTTGCTTCAGAACACCGTAAATTTTCCATCCCATACTTGTTTTGGTTGCAGCTGGCTCGTCACTCTTGCCTTTCCTAAACTTCATGGGCATCGCTACATGTTTATTGTTCAAACCAATTATCATCTGAGGTACCACATTTTGGTATGACTCCACTGGTAGCCCTCTTAGGTGTTTATATTTATTTGCTAGTTCTGGCATTATCAAAGTTTGTGGAGGAAAATCGAGCTTGTTGACAGTACGTACGTCGCACAATGTATATATTTTATTTTTTGCATAAGCTGAGACCTGCAAACTGATACAAGCCGAATTTTCTTCGATTCGAACAGAACCATCCGTCCAACGCAAACGAAGCTCACTTCTTTACCTTTCAGCTGTAACGTTTTGAGTACGTCTTGCTCGATGATCGTGTGGCCTGACCCATCATCCAAAAGTGCGTAAATATCCGCCGTAGCATGTCTAGAGTGAATGGTAATCGGCAAGATTCGATACAAAACATTTGATGTCTGCTGTATATGAATTCCCACTGCATTTTCCGAAGAGTCTTTGCTTTCTTGCTCTGGCTTATGCAACATAAAATGATGTTTTGCCGTACAATTGTTTTCGCCGCATTCACGTCGTTCCTTGCAAAACTTGGGATCGTGTGCCTTAAGGCACGACCGACATAACTTCATGTGATTTACTATATTCCATTTGTCATTATAGTACATTACCTTAAACTTGCCACAGTTTACGATAAAATGATTTTCATTACACGCCGAGCACTTACGCGAATCTTGCTGACGCTGCTCACTTGCCACGTCACATTTTTCCTCATGAAATCCAACACGATGTGCTTTACGCCTTTCTTCGTGTTGATATCCACCAACGGGTATTGTTATAATATTGGTAGCAGCGTTGGCTCGGGTAGACAACCATTCGCTAAAGATTAACAAATTTATATTTGAATATGCACCTGAATGCATAGCCCAATCTAAGCGCATTTGCGAAGGGAGTTTTTGAATTAAATCTTTTAAAAGCATTGGGTTATTGAAATGTGACGTGAGTCCTGAAGCAACAACCCTACAAAAAATTTGGTCACAAAACCTAATCACGCCCATGCAAATGTGACTATGAATATAACCTATGACCGTAAAATGACGTGGAATAACGAGAGCGTTTTTGCAGGGAATTGTCGCGGTCAAGTTCTTTACTTCAAGTGAAAAGGTTATAAGCGTTTCTAGTTTGTTGACATTTACATCCGCAATTACTCGGACTTTTTCTAAAAGACTATTGATTATATGTTCAGGTCTGCCGAATATTGTTCGTAGTGTTGAAATAACGTCAGGTACTAATGTTGGTATCAACAGTTCGCTCCGCACGTAGTCAAGTGCTTTACCTTTCAAAGCGCGCTGGAGTTGAAATAAGTTTTCATCATCGGAGGAACCACATATGCGAGTCGAATTTTCATAACTACTTATAAACATTGGCCACTCTTCTGGCTTGCCACTAAACTGTGGCAACTCTTTGGTAAGGCCTGTCTTGCTTGTATTTGCATCGTTGTCAAATTGTGGCTCGCGTGCTGCCGCCCTGTACCTTGACGTTTCCCATGAAACTGCCCTGGAAGCCACCATACCCACCACCGTCATGATCTTGCCTGAAAAGGTTATTATTCAAATTATAATTAGTGTCAATATAGGCAGCTATATTTGGCTGTCCCTGAAATGAGATGTTCTTATTGACCGTGGTCAGCTTATGCGTGGATGGTAAACAAAAATTTCTTTGCATGCTTGCATAACCTTGTGCACCCGTGGTCGGCGTATTGACTGTGTCATATACGCCTGTGATTGGCGCATGGAAGTTGCTTTGTGGCCTCATGCCTTCGTACAGTGCACTTGTATTACCTTGTGCGCCCGTGGTCAGCGTATTACCTGTGTCATATACGCTCGTGATTGGCGCATGGAAATTGCTTTGTGCCCTCATGCATTCGTACCGTGCACTTGTGTTACCTTGTGCGCCCGTGGCCAGCGTATTACCTGTGTCATATACGCTCGTGATTGGCGCATGGAAATTGCTTTGTGCCCTCATGCATTCATACCGTGCACTTGTGTTACCTTGAGCGCCCGTGGTCAGCGTATTGACTGTGTCATACACGCTCGTGATTGGCGCGGTGGTAACCTCAGCTGCTCTTATATTTTCGGCACTCTGTCGACATTGCAAGATTTCGTTTTCCTTTTGTAGTTGGCACAATTGCTTTTTCAACTCCATCAACTCATTTCTCAAACTAATTAAATCATCGCATTTACCTGTATTTTCATTTTGCATATTTTCGTTCGTGACCTCAGTACCACCACCTTTCTCTTGCACATTTATGATTGTCTTGTTTGTAGCACACCCATTGCATTCCCAGTCCCTAGATTCAATGCCATCAGACACGTTGGCGCAGATTAAATGGAACCACTTATCGCAGCTATCGCATTGCACCATATCACCTTCCTCGGATGTTTTGCAGACAGGACATTCAGCCTTTTCATCGGATGCTTCGCTCATAGTTCATTAAGTATTCAACAGTATTTCACCAAGAAAGCTGTTCTTACTCGCGGAATTTAATGAAGTTAAGTTTTTTGAAGATTGTTAGAAATAACTCATTTTAACAGCACTGCTGCTTTATACAAATTAAAATATTTTACTTTAATGGTATAAGCAAGCGAAACGCTTCAAAAAACTTAGTTTTATTTCAATTTAAGCACGCGTTCTTGTCAGTTAGAACAATGAAATTTTTAATTCAGAAAATTTTAGATCATACTTGTTACACGCAACAATGTTGCATTATCGATTAACATATCGACTTTGATGGCCTTGCCATAGCGGCATATGGTCAAATACTGTATCTCTATACTGGTCCGTGGGTTTGCAAAATGCAGTAGTAATATCCGATTTTTCTCTATGTATTTAAAACTTGTAAAATATAAAATTGGCTCCAAAGTGCCACTGGTTTTTGGGACAGAATGATACCAACTTCAGATGAAAGATTCACAAGAAATGTAATAAATGAACAATTTTCCATTAAAATTTGTTTCCAGTTTTCAAACTTGAAAACTTTTAAATAGGTTCTTGGTTTCTCTATATACGTTACCAGTACTTCGTCATGAACAGTCGACACGTCCACTGAGGGAATTATCAACGGAAATCCAAGGAAATTTCTGTGCCAATAGATGTTTCTGTTTAGCTTTTAAAAAGATAATTTTTGTGGTGATCCACATGTAAGGCGCGCGTTGACCAGAAAGGGTAACCCGCGCCTTACATATGGATCACCACAAAAATTATCTTTTTAAAAGCTAAACAGAAACATCTATTGGCACAGACATTTCCTTGGATTTCCGTTGATAATTCCCTCAGTGGACGTGTCGACTGTGCATGACGAAATACTGGTAACGTATATAGAGAAACCAAGAACCTATTTAAAAGTTTTCAAGTTTGAAAACTGGAAAAAAATTTTAATGGAAAATTGTTCATTTATTACATTTCTTGTGAGTTTCTTGGCGGGTCGGATTAAAACGATTACATCGGTATGGGAAATTACGACAGCGAATCAGCGGAAGTTAATTTTGAAGAGTTCTTCGAAATTGTTGGGGATTCTGTGTTTGATATGGTACATGAAGCGAACGATGAAAACAATACAACAACTGAAGAAGGCATTGAAAGAGAAATGGACGAAACCTCAGTTTTCTCGGAGACAATATTTGCAGCAAAATATGATATGGGCGGAAATGAAATCCTGTTCACTAAATATTTTGAAATTTTGAAAAAGGTTCGTATGCACGTGACAATTTTTTTTTTTGGGAGTTTAGGGGTTATTTATCTGAAGAGCGACTGTCGCTCGCCCTGAGGGAACGATTTGTCAAGAGCCTGATGGTGCAAAAATTGGTAGCTTATTCACGAATGTTGTGCACATTTACGCACAAGTAATATTGTTTGGTGTACTTCAATAACGTATCCAATATACGAATTTTGTTTTATATTGTTTTCAGCAACTTTTTGTGGCACTGAAATTTTTAAATAATTTTTTGTCTACTGTCAGATTGATAGGGATTTAAAAAGGATACGATAGTATATGGTTACCTGTTGCCAACACTTGCCACCATTTGTACAAAGTACAACAACTTAATTACAACAGATAAACTAACATATTTTTGGCAAATTGTGTCACCCTTGATCGAGGCTATCAGAGAGTGCTTTAAAAACTTATTTGCACTTCAAGAAGACGTTGATGAAGCCATAACTGCATCAGCTTAATGCCCAGACGTAAAACTCCAATGGGTACATGCACTGGATCCTATATATGGAGACGCAAAGGTTTCAGAATTGAGCGAGAGGGTCAGAAGTATTCTTTCGATGGAGTGCCGAAATGAAATTGTCGCAACTAGTTCCTTAAACAATAGACCACAATTTTTCGATTTTGGAAACAGAAGTAATTAAAATTTTAGTTTAATCATACATCACTTTATATATTTTAAGGTTTTCCAAAAATCATAGATGAAGCTGTTGCATCCAAAAGTTTGATAATCAATAAAGCCGAAAATGAATATTCCAATTATATTGCAGATCCCAGCACTAATAAAGGAATGCTTTACAAGTATCCAGAGCTGAAAAAGTGCTATATGAAATTTAATACTCCTTTGCCCTCATCAGCATCAGTAGAGAGATTGTTTTCAGCAGCAACTATATTGAATGTGCCTCGCCGTGGATCCCTTTCTGACGAAAATTTTGAAAAGCTTCTCTTAATGAAAGTTAATTCTTTTTAATATGGTTTTGCTGTTGATATATTCTAAACTTTGTTAATTTTTTATAAGCTTTATAACAACTTTAATGTTATATACCCCTACATTTACCTCAAATTACAATTACATTTGATTACCACGTGAAATATTTGATGACGTGTTTAAATTTCGGGCGATTTTCTCTTTTTTATCATAATTAAATGGTTTTCGGGTAATAGTCTAGTTGAGGGGTCGACGGCTAATACGCTACCAAAAATATCGAGAGAGGTGTCAAACGACGTGTATTAATCTCGAGAACAATAATCCGATGGCGGAAAAGAAAAATTTTATCTCTGTCCGGAGATATTTGCAGTTGAAGTTGGCGATTTTAATGTGGTTGTTGTTGTGTTCGTACCCACAAAAAGAATTGTGCATCACCGTGGCGGTAGCCACGCTTATACCACACACCCGGACTTGGGGTAGCCCAGGGTTTTTTTTATAAGCGCGGCCGAAGGCCGCCAACGCAGAAAGGTGTTCTGCGCAAAAATACTATGGATCCCACCCCCGGTTTCGAAGGAACCCGCGGGTCGTTAACATCTTTTGAACGGGTAAAAAAAGTTAACTTCCGCTTTCGGATTCTTGATCTAGACGTGAATACGCGTCTTTTGATACCTCACTCGAAATTTCGGTGGGTACTGTAAACTGCTCTATTACCGCGCAGTGTAAGCCTGTGTGTTTAAAATTTAGCTGTGCAGCAATTCAGTACTTTTGTTTTTAACATTTCAAAAAATGTGGTGCTAGAAAATTTTTACCATCACCTAAAATGCAGCCCTGAACGCGGAAAAGGCCAAAATGGCGAAGAATTGTGTTCAAAGCGAAACGAAAATACGGGCGGAAAATTTCTTGTTGATCTTTTGATGAATAACGAAAGTTTTATTGTAAAATTGGTCAAATAACTTTACCAAAATCGTTTTGATCGTTAGGTGTGAGTAGCGCAATAAAGGTATGTTTATATATTTACTATTTAAGTGCGAAAAAATCTGCCAACAAAAATGAATTAAGCTGATCGGAAAAAATCGTAGAAGAACAAGAACTAGGGAAGCAAGATGACAATTGTAACTAACAAACTAATAATATATACATTTAATATATATAATTTATACATTTAAAGAAAATGAAATGAAAAATTCCATCGGGTCTAACAAATTAGGAGGCATTTGTGCTGAGAAGAAGATAATAAAATGTATACGGCAAACTGGACTGACAAGAAAGGCGGCGCACCTTAGAACAGAAATTCAACGACCATAGAGTGGGAGAACGGGTGCACGCAAGTATATTGCGATACGTTGGTATGGATATATACCAAGAAGTAAAAGTCTGTTAGCCGGTAATTTTTTACTTTAGCTACCAACTGCTTAAACTCATCAAAAAATTTCGACAGAGTTGTCAAAAAGTGCGCTAGGATAATTAGATTTAGATTACGAGAAGGCCAAGGTGGCACATCGACCAAGCAGAAAAGGTCTCAACCCAAGAAAAAGAGGGAACTGTAGGCTCATGACGAGTAGTCTGATTGGACACTGCCTTCTGACGTTACATGTTTTCAAATTTGGCCTGGTTAGTGATTGTAGATGTAGGAAGAAAAAACGATCGTGCTCGTGCCCTGCGCCCGCCAGGCTAAAACTCCACTATTAGCAGCATGTAGCATTGGACCCAGAAATCTTCTAGTATTTGCCAAGAGAACGGAGTTATTTGATTACACGTGTCCTAGTTTCTGAATGAAATGAAAAACCCTGTTGTTGTTGTTGAAAAACCCTCATTTCGTTCGTTGAACAAACTTCTGTGAGGTCCTCACGGACCGGCCGGTATAACCTGTAGTGATGCTACAATGCCCCGTATAGTACCCAGTGACAGTTTGTAGGTTCTCTCTGCTTAGATTAATGGGTTTGGATGATATTATCGTTGCTGGTAAAAAAGAACAACTTGGCATTAAATCCAATGTCATCTGAACTTTTTTTTTCATATTTACTTCTAGTTTTCTCTGTTATTTCACGGAAGGGTTCTGGTCCATAGAAAGCGGCTAAGCACCCTGCCTGGCTAGGGGGTCTGCCGGTTCATTACCTTACCTCGATACATAAAATTATGAACTTATGCCACTTTCAAAAATAACAGCTCATATATTTACACTTAAATTTTTGAACTACTAAGCGTACAACATAATTTAACATATACTGATGAAATAGTTGCAATTCTAATGTCGTTAAGCGTTATACACCATTGGCAAAGATTCGTATCCGTTTTCTCCACTACAGGGTGTGTATGTGCTATATATACTCTATGATCCAAAAAATTGCATATCGGCGTAATTCACGTTATTTACCGCGTACTAGGCTGTCCGCATTTCCCGCTTCCCACGGAAGCCGGTTCTATGTACCGGAGCTACTCAGTATTTTCCCAAGCAAGGGCTGTAATTTCAGTGTAAACCCATTTAAACTTGTTGCGTTTCTTCCTACCAGAAGTTTTCATAGCAAACAAATTTATCTGTCTTACTGATGAAATAGTAGCAATTCTAATGTCGTTAAGCGTTATACAACATTGCCAAATATTCGTATCCGTTTTCTCCACTACAGGGTGTGTATGTGCTATATATACTCTATGATCCAAAAAATTGCATATCGGCGTAATTCACGTTATTTACCGTGTATTAGGCTGTCCGTATTTCCCGCTTTCCACGGAAGCCGTTTCTATGTACCGGAGCTACTCAGTATTTTCCCAACCAAGGGCTGTAATTTCAGTGTAAACCCATTTAAACTTGTTGCGTTTCTTCTAACCTGAAATTTTCATAGCAAACAAATTTATCTGTCTTGTCTATAATAAATAAATAAAAATAAATAAATCCGGACGAATAGTGGAGACATAAATTATGTTGTCGGGGTTGATGTTCTATAGGTTAAGAGTTTAACCTGTTACAGTATCAAGAAGTTGACGGTTTTTTTGTACGGTGGGGCTTCTTCAGTCAGATGTCTGTTGGGATGCCCACGCGTCTGGGCGCGTAACATGCAAAAGGGTGGCCGATTGTTTTGTCTTAACCCCATTTGCAGCCAGAAAGAACATTAAGGTATTTGTACGGCTCTGGATTTTAGGTACAATTGCGGTTGCATGTAACCTATGACGCATTAATAAGAAATCTATAACGCGCTCACACAAACTTCGATCACAAATTGCCTTATTTTGCTGTCTGCTTCCCCCATATCAGCTCTAGCGCGTACAATGTTCTCATATTACGCTACAGTATAGTAAAAACACTTACGCTTTCATTCTCTATTACTCCATACAGCACACCAATACTCCACGCTACGCCTGTACTTACATTTAACCCATATCCCTCATATAGCACACCACTTACAAAGACTACGCTAACGTGCACCAGGGGGTTAGGGGCTTAGAATATACGCACGGTAGGTATGTCTGTCGTAAGAGGCGACTAAAATACCAAACTGATTCAAGGGGCTGTGCAGCTAAATTCTCAAACGGGTTGCCAGCGCAATATATAGCTTCTCCACCCCAATTGTCAACCTCACCGAGGCTCTAGAGACCCCAAACTCCTGATGGATCTGGGGGTGGGAGGGCGGTATGGCCTAGAAGGTTGCATGTGGTCATACCAAATCGTTGCCGAGATGGTCCTGCTAGTACCTTTATGGTGCTTGTTACCGGAACGTACCGGATCTGCATCCGGCAAAGGACCATAAACATCGATAACACTCCCCAAGGCCTTCGGGGATGGTCCATATCACTACAACAACTACGCTAACGCTTACACTTTACACCTTACGCTTTCGTTTGCAAAATTCACCCATAATGTGAGCAAAGGTGTTTACACAAAAAAAAACTTAAAATGATGAAAATATCGTGTACGCGGACTTATGCTACTGGGTATATACACACATAAGTATGTATATTTGGGCGTATGTGCAAGCTGATGATTGAAAAGTGCATTATGATTTTATTATTTCACATGAATTTGGGACATATACATATATGAGTCGCGTATAAGAAAAAAACAACCAAAAGTCTGTCTTCATATTTCAATTAAATGTAATAAGTATTTGCACAACTGCAATTGCACGTATTATTTAATATTAACATATATGTATGTAGATTTATTTTATAATTTTTATCTGCAGGTTTTGCTCTTACAATAAAATACTGGGTTGGTTAAAAATACACAAAAAGCGGCAATAAAAACAAAACAAAAAACACAAAAGCGAGTTCTACAACTCCCTGCTGGCAACTGCAGCTTTTGAATCACAACTATCAAATTTTCGCTCCGCAGAAATAACAAAAGCAAAACACAAAATATGACGGAATACAAATTGGTAGTCGTGGGAGCTGGAGGTGTTGGTAAATCGGCGCTTACAATTCAATTAATACAAAATCACTTTGTAGATGAATATGATCCAACTATAGAAGATTCCTACAGGAAGCAGGTGGTTATAGGTAAGTAAAATTATAAGAAGCACCACTACAGACAGCATTCAACAAGAGTTGCCTCATATTTGAAGGCTTTAAAAAAATCATTTGGTGAACTTTTTTTATGAGGAATATCACGTATACGCGTTTTAAAAAATTTGCAAAAGGGGTCAACTGCGTATACGCTTCTAAAATTATCAGGAGGGATGCAAATCGACCCGCCTTGACCTCAGTACATATTAATAATCCGAAGGCGGAAAAGAGTTTTTTGAGAATGACACCGCGCTCCTCTCAAATTGTGGAATCCATAGTATTTTTGCGCAAAACTGAATTATTATGGTTAAAGCTCCCACGTTCTTGTTGTTGTATTAACGTTAAGACACTCCGAAGGTTTTGGGGAGTGTTATCGATGTTGATGGTCCTTTGCTGGATAATCTAGCCCCACTATCTCTAACACCTTGAATCTCTACTGCTCCCATGATAGTCGTATCTAAAATTAGAGGATATGAACAGCGAAACTAACAATAAATATTGATACTCACCGCTTGCACAATTAAGGAATGTGATACAACCTTTTTAAAGTCATTAGCTTAACGCTTTGGCATTTACGACCTAAATTGTCTATTATCAGTCACAACAAGTATCCGCTGTCTTATCATTTATTTTTAACCTAACCTAAAGCAGTTTCAAATATTTAAAATGGGAGAGGTGAGCACTTGCCCATTTTTATGTACTAAACAGGGGTTCACTGAGTGGTTAACATGGCTCAATTATATGGTTGGCTCAACTCATCAGCTGATTTTATTTATTTCATTGCATGGTCGATGCAAGGCGAATTCAGTAGAGGTGGTGTTATCCCAACAGCTGATTGCTCCTTGATAATTTTCCATACAAAGCCTTGTACAACAAAATGTCAGTTAATCGAAATCTATGAAAATTTTCCTTTGACTTGACATTCTTCTGCACGGCGAATTGGTTGAATTCGCTTTGCCACCACCTGGTATGGATTCGCCTTGGGTCGATGGGATGGTCAAAAAGAGATGGCAAACTCAAAATGAAACCAACACATTGGCAAGACGAATCCATACCAGGTGGTGGCAAAGCGAATTCAACCAATTCGCCGTGCAGAAGAATGTCAAGTCAAAGGAAAATTTTCATAGATTTCGATTAACTGACATTTTGTTGTACAAGGCTTTGTATGGAAAATTATCAAGAAGAAGCAATCAGCTGTTGGGATAACACCACCTCTACTGAATTCGCCTTTCCTTTTCTCTTTTCTTTCTTTTTCCATTGCGTTAATTTCATTTAATTTGCCTTCATGGCCTTTTATTTTACTTTCAATTCCGTTCTTTCACACCCCTTTCTTTTCTTTCCTTTCCTTTTCTTTCCTTTTCTTTCCTTTTCTTTCCTTTTCTTTCTTTTCTCTCCTTTCCATTCCATACTTTTCCTATTATTTCCTTTCTCTTCTTTTGACTTCCTTTGCTTTCCTTTCTTTTCCTTTCCTTTATTTTCTTGCATTTCACTTTCTGACTCCTATTTTTTTTTATTGATTTTAATTTTTATTTAATTCATTAAACTTTCTTTATCATTTAATTTTACTTTTGAGATTAAATCATCAACACTCCTTGAGTGCGTAGAGAGGTTAAACAGTCTAGGGGCCAATAACACCATCCGTTTAGCCTGGGTATCTGGACACAGAGGAGTGGATGGTAACGAGTAAGTGAACGATCTTGCCAGATTGGCGGCGGCCGAAAAGCCAATAGGACCCGAGCCAATCATGCCGATAGGATCACACACAATAAGGGCCGAGTTCAGGCAAAAAGAGGCGTGTTTCAGAGAACAAGACTGGCGCGAAAGTCCGAGACTTCGGCAAGCAAAGGCACTAAAAGGAGCGTACAACTCAAAGCGATATAAAGCCATGAGTAACCTCCCAAAAAGCAAACTTAGAATTTTAAAAGGCATACTCACAGGTAAATCGTCTAGTAGCCTCTGTCGATTCTGTCTCGAAGATGAAACTGTAGAACACATCCTGATGGAATGCGATGCAGTCGCGAGAGGAAAACTTAGGATAACCAAAATTAGAAAGTAGTCACATACAGGCCCCTATTATGAGCATTATTCGATCTTCGCTGGCTATCGAACATCGAAAATCGAATTTGAAATTGGTATTATGACAACTCATCTCTGTCGAAATTTTCGTTGTGTATCTAATTTTCAAGCGAATAGAAATTTGTAGTCGATGCTGTATCGAATAGAAAAAGAATTGTTTAAAATGTAAGTTTTTTGTATTTATGTTCTACTTTTTTACTACCTACTAGTAATTTTAAACTATTTGAATTAATTTTATATAGGTCCAAGGTCGTGAGTACAAAGCAACAGCTTGAAAGACTGGTTTCAATTATGGAACAAAATCCCCATATAGCAAAGGAACTTGCACATTACAGAAATACAACTTTGCTTGATGCAGCTCAGCCTCCTCGTAATTCAATTTTATTCATCTTTCACAAATAAAATTTTCCAAGACATTCAACACCTTTGATAGCACCACAGACACAGTCGGCTGGGCAAGTCCGAGTGCATTTTCGTTTCCAACGCTCAGTTGGAGAACTGTTGCCAAAATTAAAAAATATTAGGAATAGACTCGGCTCTTGTGCATTCCTGCAGCAGTTCATCTGTACTGGACAACAAGTCCATCAACGCTTCTTTGTACAGTCTGAAATTTTGAATAAATCTATAAACAAAACTTATAATTTCAACAATTTAACAACTTATTTAGAAAGCTACACTTACGTGGTGGAATTCACTTCCAAAGGATTTGAACCATCTTACCCGTCTCCTACTTCTGGCTAGCTCCAGTAAGCTTTCCTCTTCATCTGACGAATCATCAAACCACAATTCCGTTGTAGTCATACTTTTATTTTTAATATTTGCATTTAATAACTAGTTCTGCTTTTCTTTATTTATTCTATTTTATTTGACTGAGTATTGGAAATGTGCTATTGTGAACTTTTGAATTTATCGAAATTCACAATAATGCTTGCCTTCATCGAACGCGCGTCGTAATACCGAATGAAAATTCGTTCGATCAGCTCTTTCGACCACAGTCGAAGATCGAATTTGTCTCATAATAGGGGCCACACTCCTGGAAGCCGAGAACCATTCTGGATTTTCTCAGGGAACTCTGTTTGGACGAGGTTTTGTGAAGAGAATGAGGACACAATAGACCAATAGATCGCAGTGCTTAACCACACAACATATCTATCTATCATCTTCATTTTATTTTATTTTATTGCATTTTATTATATTCAATTTTTTAAAATAATAATAATCCCAATCCGTTGGGAGAAATCAAAAGGAGACAGTAGTTGCATATGATCCATCAAACAGGAAAGGCGTGTACAAAAGCGCAGGGCTGCATGTGCATAGCCTATCTCTTCAGAGATACTGGCTCATATCTCTGAAGAGAGAAGACTTAAGGCTCACGATGGGCATACTAACTGGACACTGCCTTCTGGCGTCATAAGTTAGGGCTTGTCAGTAACAGCAGGTGTAGGAAGTGAGCTGCAAGAAGAAACGGTTGAGCACGTCCTGTTTTCGTGTCCTGCGCTCACCAGGTCATGGCCCCACCTATAAGGGGCGGAAGAGTTGCCAAATCTCGAGGCAGCTATTAAGCAAGGTCCTAGAAAATTTCTGGTATTTGCCAAGAGGACGGAGTTATTCTATTACACAAGTCTTGACACCTGATTGGGGTTCCAATTTTACCACGAATAAGGGGTGTGATGAAACTTTCAACTATCCTTCAACGAAGATTCGGATAACAATTTGGAAAAGGACAACCACAAGGGACAATTTTACTGTCAACCTATAGATCATAAGTGAACTCTGTTGTTGTTTTTGTTGTTGTAGCGATAATGTTGCTCCCCGAAGGCTTTGGGAAGTGTCATCGATGTCCTTTGCCGGATACTAATCCGGTACGCTCCGGTACCATAGCACCATTAAGGTGCTCGCCTGACCATCTCGGGAATGATTTATGTGGCCACATTAAACCTTTAGGCCATTCCCTCCCTCCCTACCCCCAAATACCATGAGAAGCTTGGGGTCGCCAGACCCTCGTCTGTTAGTGAAACAGGATTCGCCGCGGATAGGTGAGGTTGACAATTGGTTTTGGAGAAGCTATATATTGCGCTGGCAACCTGAACTGACTTTAGTCGCCTCTTACGACAGGCATACCTACCGCGGGTATATTCTGATCCCCTAACCCGCTGGGGCATAAGTGAACTCTCCTCGCATACTATTCCAAACCGAATCTAGTGTGCTTATCTTACATTTTCCTACAGATTACCGGCATCCGCTGGATTAATCTGCTTCTATCAAATGTCGCAAATTAGCATCAATCGAAGTTGCTCCAAACACGTTTAAAATTATATCATTTTTTCTTCACATTTGCAGATGGGGAAACGTGCCTATTGGATATTTTAGATACTGCTGGCCAAGAAGAATACTCTGCCATGCGTGATCAGTATATGCGCACTGGTGAGGGATTCCTGCTTGTGTTTGCGGTCAACAGTGCGAAATCATTTGAAGATATTGGTGAGTATACAAAGCAATAATGCAGTAGATTTATTTTGTAAGCGCATTTTCAATGATTTCACTGCCTTTTTAGGAACTTATCGAGAACAAATAAAGCGTGTAAAAGACGCCGAAGAGGTACCAATGGTGCTAGTGGGTAACAAATGTGATCTACAAGCCTGGGCAGTAAATATGAGCCAAGCTAGAGAGGTAAGCATAGGGCACAATTTATTAGACTCAAACAAAAAAAAAAAAACAATTAAATACTTCAGGTGGCTAAACAATACGGCATTCCATTCGTTGAAACATCCGCCAAAACGCGAATGGGTGTTGATGATGCATTTTACACATTGGTGCGTGAAATACGCAAAGACAAAGAGCATAGAGGGAAGAAGGGTCGCAAACATCACAAACTACCACACCATAAATTCAAATGTGAGCTAATTTAAATGAACAAGCAAATTGTCTGGCAAAGTCGCGTTGTCTACGCATTTGGATAAACCAAAACATCATCATAACGACAACAACAACCAAAATGACACAACGAAAAAAAAAAAACCAACAAACTAACAGACATTCGATCGGATAGCCTGTGATGAAGAGATGGCTTCATGACCAACAAACATTATAAACAAATGTAAAGCGACTGTTGAGAGAAACCGGAAATAATACAACACATTAACTACATATTTTTTCACATAAAAAAAAAAAACAAAAAAAAAAAAATTAAATAGTTTCATGGTATACGTACACGCATAAAACGTGCAAAAATTTAAACACAACAATACACGCATAAATCATTACGCACACACGGAGGTACACAAAAATTAAAAAAGAAACAGAAAAAAGTGATAAAAAAGGCAAAAAGAAACTCAAAAGAATAATATGTATATTATGTTATTATAAAAATAACAATAATAATTTTATGATTGAAGGAAACACATTTGTATGGCACATTTATCAGTTACTTCTAAAACATTCAATGTAAGAATTCGAAATTAAACTTAAAGTCTGAATTATGCCTACTTCACGAAATAGAACATAACTAGAGAGATAACAGTATTTCATTGTGCTACGCAAAGCAAAATCTCGAACTATAATCAACATAAATTAGTTCTCAAGTTATGTTATCTTATGCTTAAAACAAAACTCCACATTAGGTGGTTTGAGTTTGTCTGTATTTCAGAGCTATGTAAATAAAATAGCTGGCAAAGCTTAAAGCCCAAATAGCTTGGTGTGGAGCTATTTAATACTTGATCAACAGTATATAGAAGATAGATTAAAAAGAAACGCCAGTTTGTTACTTTGGCCGATTTCTCGATGTTTTCCATTAGGTAGTCGCTGTTTTTTTGTGAGTAACATGCATAAAAATTCCTTCTGTAAATTTTCTCGACATTTTTTTTAAATCACAATTGCACAGGTAGGTGCGTTCAACGCAATCTTATGGCCCAAACACAATGAAGTCTGAAGTTCCTTCATATTTACAAACGCAACATCTTGCGTAATTGTGGCGATGTTACTGTCATGCATAAGATTGCGTTGAGCGTACAGCACTATCAATATATGGGAGACAACCAAAACTCCATCATAATAACCATACGGCATAAATTGTTGCTTTACAGCGAGTTACTCCCCGCTCGTAGCAAATTGGTGGCTCTAATTTAAATATATTCTCTTTGATTAGTAAGAAATTCTAGATTTTTATTTGTATGTATGGGCGTACTAAACTCGCATGCATACATATATATTGTCACATTAATACTACGCACATTTACTATTGCATATATATAAGTTTTTTAATCAGTTATTTTAAACATGATGTTAATGACTTAAAAACATATTTTTATATACGAGTAGTATGACTATTTTTAATACTAGTTTGTGTGCCACTTGCATTTTCGATAGGTACTATGTTTACGAATATGTAAAATACATACTAAAATAAGTGCTTAAAGTTTTATGTTGCTAATGTTCAATGTAACGATGTGTAGTAAATACATATTCATACCATAAATATTTGCGTAAGTCTGTAAAAAAAAATAAAAAGTCTGGTTATATATAGGCTCAAGTCAGAAACGATATTTAATTTTAATAATCCGATCCGATGACGTTGTAATCGGGGATCGCAATTGCGTTGCGTAATAATTTAATAATACAAATTTAACTCATATTCGAATTTTTTTAAAACATTCTATGGTGCATATTCGAAAACAGAGTTGAAAACTTGAACAAAGAAGCTACTAAGTAAAAAGAGAGTTCGCGCATTTTTTAATTGATGTACGTAATAGTGTCCTGGGTATCAAATTCAAATTCTTCAGTGTTCTGGTTTAATGTGCGCATTAAATTTGCAAATCAAGAAATCCCAAAATCGATGTTAAGGCTTTTTTAACAATAGCAACTAGTTAACAACAGCTACATCAACAACAACAGCAACTAGTTAATGTTTTCCGAAATACAAAATATTGCTTATGCTATATTTAATATTTTTTTTTTTGTAATTTGCCCTAGAAGAATGAATGAGGTCACATTAAATCATTGCAATAAATAAATATGGTCGAGCGTGTACATTAATGGTGCTGCTTATCGTACGTACCGTATCTATTCCGAATTCAATCCAATTCGTCTGGCAGCAGAATGTAGAGTCGATTAACTGACATATTGTTGTAAAAGACGTTGTGTAGAAAATAATCAAGAAGAAGCAATCAGCTGATGTTATAACACCACCTGGTAGTTATAGTGTTAACTATTATAATAAAATATTATACTTTGTTCTTTATACTTTCATTTTTAAATATTTTTTTTTTAATTGAGTTGTATATTGAAAATTAAAATTTTTAAATAGTTAAAAAAGAGAAAATTCTAATTAGTTTATAAATATTAAAAACATCAAATCAATATTAATAAATTAAAAAAAAATAAAAATATTTTATTAAACCTAGTTAACTAAATCAAAGAAACTGTCGAAAATTTTAAATAAATGGCGCTATTGAAATTCTTGTGCATGTAATATATCTGTGCTTGTGTTCCTTATACATTTGTAGACCGCAAGCAGTGCAAGTAATAAGTATGCTTAGAAGTGCGCTACTCCTTTAGGAAGGTAGGTGAAATGGCTGCGACCCTGGTCGCCCAAGTAGCTATTTAAAGCCGTTTTGATGCCATGTAACTCGTCTAAAACCTACGGAATGTTACGTTCAATGTACTACAACCAGCCAGAGTTGTTGATAAAATTAAGGATATTCGGGATTGCTATCACAAATAAACCTCTGAGGTCTTCTAGAAACGGGATTCCAAGGAACCTTAGTCGGGCTCTAGAGCCGAGAATTTACACATAAAGTGTTCTACTGTCTCCCTGGCATTTTGATCTTTGCAGCTTCTGAAGTAATCGTTATACGGAATGCCCATCTTTTCCGCATGCGTACCTACTGCTCAAGACCGGTGCAGACTGCTATCAGTTTGCGTGTGTTGGCCCTGGGTTTGTTCAGAAGACTTCTCGTCCTCTTTCCATCATAGTTTGGCCAAATGAATTTTTTAAATGTTTACAAATTCAAGAAAAATATTTATGTATTCAACATTAAACAATCATTATTCCAACTATACAAAGGCAAAACAAATTGTTCATTAGAAAATAATGAAAAGAAACTTAAATATACATCAATTAATAAAAATTGCATATAACAGTCGCTGTAAATTGTATATACGAAACATAAAAACGAAAAAAAATAAGTGCCGAAAATCTAATAAAAAACATAAAAGTGCTAATAACAAAAATTTACTAGTGGACATGCTCTGAATTCTATGCAACATAAAACCAGGGATGCACCTTAACGTTAAGCTAATCGTTTATCAAAAAATTTCCACCGTTTCCGTTGAAACACTTCGAAATATTATCGATAAAGAAATTATCAAGATAAATTGTATCTCGTTTTTAACCGAAACGAAAAGCTTTCGTTGACGTTAGAAACGTTAACAAAAACGTGAAATTTTATGTTTGAATTGTGCTGGCAATGCTATATGAAGCCGTAAGGTGGTAACAACGAGCGCACATACACACACAAACTCCATGTAATTTGTTTGTGTAATTCGTTGGTGGTAATGTCAAAAATACTCTGAGAAATGTTCGTACTGTCAAAATTCATGAGAAAAGTTGCAATCAGCTTGGATAATGCTTTCACCTTTAATGACTCCGCCATCAATCAGCTTTGCCAGCATAGTTTGAAATTAATAATCAACATAAACGATTTAATTTCGTTTTGATATGGCAGAAAACGAAACGAAATCATTTCGTTAATTTGACGTTCTTAACGTTAATAAACGAAACGAAATGACTTTGTTTCGTTTATTAACGTTAATTATCGTAACGAAATGATATCGGTTCGTTGGTTAAGCATGCCTGCATAAAACTATAAATACAAAATAAAATTTGTCTACGATTTATTAATTAATAAAGACCTCTAAAAGTGTGTGACTTTAATTTGTGTAATTTCCAAAAAAAAAAAAAAAACAAAAAAAATTGAGAAATTTTTTCGAAATTTCTTTACAAATTTATGTTTCAAAAAGCAGCATTCGACAACCCACAAGAAAGGATTTAAAATGAAGGCATCACGTTGACAGATATATATAAAGAAAAGACAGATAGACATAAAGAAAACAACAAAGCCATTGCATAAACAGCAACAACGATGTATTTAATTGTTATCACGTCAAAAAAGCGCGTTTGATTCGCTTAAAATCTTACAATCAACTATTTATTAATTTTACTATTTTTTTTATTAAATTTAATTTTATGTAACTGAATTGATGTTTTTAATATTTATAAACTAATTAGAATTTTCTTTTTTTTTTTAAGTATTTAAAAATTTTCATTTTCAAAATGCAACTCCATTAAAAAAAATATTTAAAAATTAAAGTATAAAGAACAAAGTATAATATCATATATATTATTTCTAATTGCTGTTTTTATGTACGGGTCCCTTTTTCGCTCTTATTTGGAATCCAAATCTATAAATAAGGTTTTCGTTGTAAAGATGGAGAGTCGGGCTATTAACGAGCTTTAGACAATTTTATCGTAATGCTTTTATTTAGCTATATTTTATTAAAATAGTTTGTTAAAAATAAACGATTGTGGGCACACAAAGAAATCTATGACATTATTGTGATTATTTGCGCTTGTGATTATTTGCGCTGCATTACCGACAGTTGCTACCATACGCCAGCTGTAAGTTTTAATTGATTGATAGAACAGCTGATTTCTGTTGATAATTGATAAGAGACTTTTATATTGGTTGCGCAAGATGCGCACGGGTTCGGCTCGTTTTATTATAATAGTTAACACTATAGTAGTGAAATCGCCTTGGGTCATTATATTCAATTATTAAATTGTTGGTGCTTAGAATGAAATTTAGTGTGCAAATTTTTTTCTACAAATTTATGAAAAAATATAAATTAGACCACCGTATCAAAAGAAAAACATTTTACGATAAAACCTAAAAGAAAAAATATGTTCTGCCTTTTTGAAAAAGATATTGTCACCTTGCATCGTTTACGACCTAAAATAAACGATAAGGTGAGGGAGATGGTTCATGTCGCGAGAAGTGTCCACATGAGTGACATATTAGATATGTCGAGATTTAAGAGCCAATTAATGGTGACTTATAACCATAAAACCAAACCAGATAAAACAGCTGATCGAACCTACCTTATGGAAATCAATGTAATCGATTAATGGTGCCATACCATAACCATACCATAGCCAACCAATTGGTTTTTGGTTTCTCGCCATATCCATAACCTAAAAATATTTGAGTTGGTGAATTTAATAACTTTTTGTAGATTTTATTCATTGTTTTGGAGAGACTTATTTTTTGTTGAATATGTTTGTAATTTTTTGCGTTTTCTTCATTTTTATGAAATTTTTACGATTTTTAGGTTATGGCACCATTAATCGAACACAATGGAGATTGTTATGGATATGGGTATGGCTATGACTATGGCGTTAGGGTTAAGGAAGTTTTTAGTCTGGAATGGTAATCACGTTGACGTTGTGCCAGAGCGCTACCGATCGTGATTATTGCTATAACGAAAATGTGATGAAAAATATGAAAAGGTGGCCCGGCCCATTGAATTTCCAACACTTATTTTTTCGAAACGGCCTTTCAAAGATACAGACGTCATTGAGCGTACTTATATGTTAATACAGTTTAATGCGATACATTTTCATTACAATTTAAAAAATACAAAAATGTGGCAAGAATAAGATTGCAAATTTCGCAATACCACTACCATGAACCGTTTTATTGTTAAATGATTTAAGCATATTGAAATCTTATTTTTTTTTTTCATTAATTGTGTAAGAATATCAAATGATCAAAGAAATTAAAAAACTAGATAATCTTTTATATAATATATATATATATATATTTTTTTTTTTTTTGATAATTTTAAAATGTTTTATGTTGTTCCTTTTTAAGATTGTAATTGCATATACTACATATGTGTGTATGTGATATGTAGCGTCTATCGTTTTACCATTTTATTATTTTTAATATCATACAATGCTTTTTTATAAAAATATGTACGTACGAAAATAGTTTAAAAACATAAAAAAAAATACAAAATTACATATAAATAAAAATAAATAAATAAAACTATAAAAAATGTATACTGGAACTTAATAATTATATCGCTAATAACGTTGTAAGTGAAAAAATTAAAAGTGGGTTTTCAAATAAGCAAACGTCAAATGAAAAAATCTACAATTTGTGATTTCCATTCCAGTATACGCTGATACGGTGTAGCCGAAAACAAATGCGTGTGGCTCGACGAAACCTGACTACTCATACATGAGTGTTACCGTCCTGAGAAAAATGATTTCTGTGGCATTAACGAGCTATATAAATTCTAAATAGTGTAACGAATTCTGGGGATTTCTGGTATTTATGCACCTTCTGCTAACGTTCGAATTGCTAAACTGTTGAATAAATCACTCCAATATTCAGTATTGCAAACTGTCTTTATTTAGATTACTTTGTGAGTAGTACTTCACAATTATTCTTCACAACCAATAGCGTGTTTAAATCAAAACTGATTAGTCATTCCTCTTGCCCTGCTTTTATACTCTCTGTTGCCTCATCCGCATATTACTCCAAAGGTCTAGACGCATGGTTAGCACCAATTCTACGATAAACGAACATGTTCTATCCATTAAAAAAAACACAGTAAAAGCGAAAAATTTAATAGGAAAATTGACACCATAAAAGTTGGTCTGGCCCCAAAAATTGCGGTCAACCTGTTCAAGACATATGTTAGGTCGAAAGCGGATTATGTTAACACTACTTTTGCAAATGTCCCAAAAGGATACGGGAAGAAAATTATTACTACAATGAACGATACCCTAAGACGCTGCCTAGGGGTTGCTCCTAACACACCCACGTATGCGAGATACGCACTTGCGTGTGAGCTACCACCACTATCAAGAGCGGTGTGGCTCACAACCAAGGAACTAACAAAACAATGGTTTCTTAACCCAGGGTTAAAAGAGTCGTTGATGATAGGAAGCATGGTTAAATCTAGCTACAATCACGTATACTCTCAATTTAAGCACATATTTGATAGGATCAACACAAACATAGGGTTTCAGAGGCACGGCAAGTTAGAATTAATAAAATCGGAGCTAAGTGGAGCAAAATGCAAATATAATCCAGATCAATTAAAAGCAATATTTTATGAGAAGTACGACTACCTCAGAAGTGAAGGCATCTGTGGGTTAGCTACAGATGCCTCTGTTAATGTGAGCAGAAGAGGATGTGCGGTGTATAGTATTGAGAGTAGGGTGTCATATTTGTTCAACATAAGTGAGGTAGTATCATCAACTTTCGGAGAGCTTATTGCGATAAATGAAGCCATCCAGCTAGCAATAAAAAACAAGCAAAGAAAAGTGGTAATCTTCACGGACAGTTTAGGCGCTATCAACAATCTCGACAAAGGTGAAACAAGTAACCATGTAGTAGCGGAAATACACAATAAAACAAGTAAATCTGAAATTAAAAAAATAGTAGTGGTATGGGTGCCCAGTCATATAGATATCAGCTTTAATGAAAAAGCAGATGAGGCAGCGAAAATGGCCACCGAGGTAGGCCAACGCATAACAATAAATTTGACACCAAGGGAAGTTCTAATACAAGTCAGCAGGGAATTGTGGGCAAAAACGGTGGAGGAATGCAAGACCAACTGTCCCAAGGTTGATGCAGAATTAATTGAGTTGATAGCGAAGAAGGAAAAAAATCCGTGGTACAAAAGCAAAAAAAAACATGCTAAGTCCATACGATACACAACTAATAAACAGACCCATTCTAGGGTACACATATAGTAGAACGTATCTACAGAAATTCAGGTCCAACGTCTCAGGTCAGTGTACTGACTGCCAGACTGCCGAGACCCCCCACCATTTAATCTTCGAATGCAACAGATATAGTGCCTTCGGAAACAGTATTATTTTTAGTAAATTTAATAACGTAAAAGACCTCTTATCGAATGATTTCAAAAACTGAAGAATTGGCAACCTTTCTGCATAACGCAAATCTAGCAAAAATGCTCTAGTATGAAAGTGTATGATAGTTCATATCAAGCTACATTCGCAGTTTGAGCCAAAAATTTAAAAAAAAGGAAACAAACAAAAATGTAATAAGAATTAAAACCCTTCAAAAAACGCGAGTACTCCATAAATAGTGTAAGGAATACTCCTTTAGGAGTATAGGAGTATTCCAAAACTAATCTGTATTCATACAAAAAATGTGCTCCAATTAACATTGCGATGTCCTAGGAGAGGAGTAGGTGATCCCACTCTCGCTTTGTTTGTGAGTATTCCATAGAGTACATACGTAAGAGTACTTTCCAAAGTACTTTCACTGTAGTACTCCGTGGAGCACCCACAGAGGCTCATATGCCAAAGTACTAAAGAGGAATTGTGTCGGAAAGAATTATCGGAGTGAATTTAATTTAAAATGAAAGTAAATGAAGAGGGGCAATACAACTTGTATATTTTTTACTGCGAATATTCTTATGTTATTTAGCATTTGCGTGAATAAAGAAACTAATATTTCTCTATACTATAGTATGTATACATAAAACCAGTGCGCATTTTATCAGAGTTGCCATAGTAAAATTTTATTATCAGTTATTTGTATGTAATATTTTACTTTTGTCAACTCTGTTCGATCGTCATCGTATCGTGATCACGGTCGTTAAAAAACGAGCAATGATCGGCTGATGGTGGTCCGCAGACGCATTGCAAAGGAGTATTGTTAGAGTCATTGTTTACTATATAGTTTGGCAGCTTAAGTAGAGGTTATGTTGCGAATAGAGTGGAAGGCAGTGGACTAGGCAGTCGAATGTCATATAATGAAGGAATGGTGTTCGGAGTTTTTTCAAAGTTAAAAAAAAAATGATAAAAGCTTTAATATAAATAAAACTATTGTTTTAATAACAACAAAAACGCCATATATATTCTGTATACATTAATTGGCAAGGATTAGCTCACTCTAAAATTTGAATTAAATAATCTAAAGTTTTTTTTTGAAACTGAGTCGAGTACTGTGCGTGTGAATGTGCGAATTTTCACCGATCAGCTGTTAGTTGCGCTACTTGGTAAAATCTACAATGGTTAGAGTACTCCAACATGAAGAAAATGGAACACGTAATCCAACAATTTTTGCAGGGAAGTACAACATTTACATACATATCTATATAGATATGCATATAAAGTCAAAAAACGGAAAAAATATACCTGATAAATATGTAACGTACATCCACTGCTACTTAGAAATAGCTAATAAAAAAAAAAAAAAATAGTTACTTGTTAAATAAAATATAGACATATATAGTCATATATACCTGAACTAAGAGGAAGTCAATTACAGCAAGTAAATCAACACTCAGCAAATCTTAGGGCACTTCATAAGTAAATTTGTAAACAACTTATTGAAGTAGTAAGATTTCCAAAACCTGTAATAACCATGTGAACCTACCACCGCAACTAAAAATAATCGATATAAATGATAATACACGGAGCTTAATAATCATCACTGTGGACGTTGTACAGGTTTACAAGTATGATATGTATGAGAGGGAAACAATTTCTTTCCCTTTCTAACACACGGCAGTTTGACACTTCGGTCAGTGTCAAACTAGCGTGGAACCTGCGTGGAACATGAGTTTTGACACTGAACGAAGTGTCAAAATTACCGGGGTTGCTTCGTCGAAAGCGACACAGGGAAGCAAAAAAGGGATCGGAATATTAGATATGGGTTGCTGTGATTGTAAATTTTTTTGAACGAATTTAGTAGGAAATTTTAAGTGCACCCATAGAAAATTATAAAAAAGTCTTCAATTGGGGTATTTGAGGACGCGTAGTTATTCCAGTATTAAGAATACAAACACGGGAGTTAAGTTTTTCTACCCGTTCAAAAGTTCTCCGCGAAAAACAGTTTGAAACCGAGGTCGACTGCAATAACCCGTCCAAAAAAGCGGAAAAAAATGAAAATACGCGTTTTGTCCTGTTATCAATAGTCCAAAGGCGGAAAAGTATTCGAATTATTGGAAGCGAGGCAAAAACGCGTCTATTAATACCTCCCCCGACGATTTTGGTCGTGTTTTAGCAATCTTCCCCGGTAATAAAGTATCACAATTTCTTAAATAAAATTGTCCAAAATATATGGATATTAAAGAAAGATGTAATTAAGTGCTCGTTTGAAAGTAAATAAGTATATTTCTTTGTAATATAACAATAAAAATTTTAAGCAGTTTTCGATAGCAACTACTAAATTTTTTTTGTTGCTAAGAAGTACAACAGTGCCAAATAGCATCCACAAAAAAAACGAACAAGAACAAGCATTTTATCAGGTGAGCGTGGCTATGTATGTGCGTCCTTCTACATATCCTACTTGTAGACCTGTACTATGACTGTGGAGGCTAGCATGGTTCAACTATATACAGGTTGGCTCATCTGTAAAGCAACAAAATATGTCTGTTCAAATAGTCAAAATCTGTGTATTGGTGTTGGTGTGAATGGTATGGAATGGAAACGTAAAACTTAGCAGTTTTTGTATGTGTAAGTAAAATGTTGCCAATGTGTTGGTTTCATTTTGAGTTTGCCATCTCCTTTTGACAATCCCTTCGACCATGCAATGACATAGATAAAATCAGCTGATGAGATGAGCCAACCTGTACATAATTGAACCATGGGAGGCTAGTAAACACACGACAGTGTACCCAACTGTCACTACCCTACAAGAGTACTGACTATCATATGACTATCATCTGATTGTCAGCAATGTCAACCTAACGATCAGCGCCTCATACAAACTTTCTATCACAAACTTAAGGAGACTTGTGCAAATGTGATGTAAACAACTGTGTACGTGTGAGTTTTTGTCTCTTTCTTATACACCAACATGTCCTACTGATTAAGTATATAGCCGTACTGCTCACTCTCATCCATTTTCCTGGATCAGTGCTTACACTCTAACTATCAAAAAGTGTCATAAATGATAGTTTACTGTAGATATCAGGTTTGACTGTTATACTATCATAAATGACCATGGTTATATTCCGCCAAAAATGAAACAATGCTTTTTGCTTTTTATTTTCTTTATTTTATTACGTTTTTAATTTTGTACGTGATAAAAGCATACGTGTTTCTTATTTGTTTAAAATAAATAGTTTTATAAGAATTCGAATTCAGAACGTTCAATTTAAATTCAGAAAATAACAAAACAACAGAAGAGAGCTTTCCGCATGCGGAAACACGTTTAAAAATGAATCACCACTAACCACTATTATTTTTGCGTATCAATTTTTTGAGTGCGCCCCACACATTCCGACAGCTTTTGGTATTTTTTAATATTATTTTCGATTTTTTTTCTTTTAGCATGGAGCTTTGAGCTCTTTTTCATTTTTTAAACTTATTTTTTATATGGTTTTCGTCGGTTGAAAATGGCGGAATTTAAAAAATAACAAAACAACCGTGATAATCATTTGATTTTCATATGACAGTCAGTAGTGACAACATGTATCTGTCTCACATGCATAATGGTATCTGCTGTATGTTCTTTTGTTCTGTACCAGGTGTCCGAAGCTTTCCCAGTTTGAGTTCTTTTTCATAATTATAGGCTGTCGTTGGGTACATGCGGACATGCGTGAGCGAACAAAGGAACATACATAAACAACCAAGCCAGTTTGTATTTCGATAGGGTTTTTTGACATTAGGCAGTTTTTTCTTTATTTTTTCTGACAAATGAAAATTTTGTTTTTAGTTTCAAAATTTTGTGCATAAAAACACAATTAAATTCAAAGCGTAAATTGTGTGTGCAAATGAGTTTTCAATAAGTGTACATTTTTCAGTTTTTCATAGTGAACTTGGGTACAGAAATTCAAATTAAAAAGTTTTTCACAATAATTTGAAAAACTCTACGTTTTCTCTGCTTTTTACAATTAAAGGAGTAACCCTCCGTAATAAATTAAACTTTTAATGAAAATCAATAACTCTGAACTGAACACTTCGCCATGATATAAAATTAAAATGCTGTGGAACAGGAGCAACACTTTTGTGACTACATAAACCCTGTTTCAATCTTTTACGTCTCTACACAGAACCCTAATTGACCTTTTTCAACCTAAACAACAATGGCAACCCAGATTTTCCCGTTATGCCAACTTAAGCGAGTGCCTGTCAGAAAGAAGTCAACACACTTGTACTTGTACACTATGAACTCCATCGCCAAAAGTATCTAGAATAGTATCAAGTGCGCAAAAAAGTATGCAACATTGAGAACAATGGTCGCCAAAATTCAAATGTGGCTGGGTGAGTAAAACTAAAATCATCTTATTGGTAGTGGTTTAAGGGACAATTAAACTTCCTTAACCCTAACGCCATAGTCATTCCCACATTTTTACTTATCCATATCAAATTGGCATCAGCTATTGCTGCCTTAAACTAAAAATCATTAAAATTTCATAAAAATGAAGAAGACGCAAAAAATTACAAACACATACCACAAATAATAAGTCTCTTAGTCAAAACGTATATATACTAACGTACTAAACATACATACTATAACGTAAATATACTATAAAAGCGTGCAATTACTGACATATGCTGATGGCATTGATATCATCGGCCTAAACACTCGCGCTGTTAGCTCTGCTTACTCCAAACTGGAAAAAGAAGCGGTAAAGATGGGTTTGATGGTGAATGAGGACAAAACGAAGTACCTGCTGTCATCGAGCAAAGAGTCAGTGCATATGCGCCTTCGCAACCACGCTACTGTCGGCAGCCATAATTTCGAAATAGTAAAAGACTTCGTTTATTTGGGAACCAGCATCAACACTAGCAACAACATCAGCACTGAAACCCAGCGAAGAATCGATCTTGCCAATAAATGCTACTTTGGACTAGGTAGGCAATTGAAAAGTAAAGTCCTCGGCGAACGAAAATCATACTCTACAAGTCACTTATCGTACCCGTCCTGCTATATGGGGCAGAAGCATGGACCATAACAACAGCAGATGAAGCGGCTTTGGGAGTGTTCGAGAGAAAAGTTCTTCGAAAGATTTATGGACCTCACGCGTTGGCGATGGCGAGTACCGAAGATTTAATAATGAGCTGTACGAGCTATACGCAGACATCAACATAGTCCAGCGAATTAAAACGCAGCGGCTGCGCTGGCTAGGCCATGTTATGCGAATGAATGATGATGCTCCGGCCAAGAAAGTGTTTCTATCGGAACCCGCCTATGGAAGCAGAGGTAGAGGGTGGCCCCCACTCCGTTGGAAGGACCAGGTGGAAAACGATTTAAACTCCGTTGGTGTGACTAATTGGCGCCGGTTGGCGGAGCGAAGGAGCGACTGGCGCGCCTTGTTGGACGGCCATAACCGTTTAGACGGTTAAGCGCCAATTAAGTAAGTAAGTAAGTAGTCAAAATGTATCCAAAACAATAAATAAAATCTACGAAAAGTTAATAAATTCTCCAACTCAAATATTTTTAGGTTATGGATATGGCGAAGAACCAAAACCCAATTGGTTGGCTATGATATGGTTATGGCTTTAGCGTTATGGTATGGTATCATTAAGCGTCAATTAATGGTGACTTATAACAATAAAACCATAACCAGTTAAACAGCTGATCGAACCTACCTTATGGAAATCAATGTAATCGATTAATGGTGCCATATCATAATGCTAACGCCATCACCATACCATAGCTAAAGTGCAAATTAAACTTCCTTAACCCTAACGCCATAGTCGTAACCATACCCATATCCATAACCATCTCTGTCGCAGAACGTCTCATCTACCCTATACCACAATACGCTCACACGCTCTATAATCTATTGCGACCTATCATTTTGCATTCTTACATTCCATCATTCGCTTTATGTGGTATCAACGTACCTATACATACATGAACATAGCACGTATACATTTATAATTCGCTTGAAGTTTACTCATACATTCATATATCAGTTTATGTAAATACATAATTCGCTTATTCTATTATATTCTATTTGTTTCCACAATGTAAAATTGAACTCAGAAAAACATACACATATGTACTTTCCCGTTACTTTGAATTCATGTGAAAATATAATATACAATTTTTGACGCTGTGAGCTTGCTCTGTTTGTACATGACTAATTCGAATTAATCGTTGGTCAGCAACCAGAGAAGACACAGCAAAATAAACGCTCAGCGTACACGACGCATATCCATTGAAAACGGAGTTTTTTATTGTACGCATTAAATTTGCAAAATTAAAGACCAACGATTACAATTTTATTTTGCTTGTTAAAGTACAATTTTATTTTGCTTGTATAAGTCTGCCAACTTTATTTTGCTATACTTGCCAAGTTTATTTCGCTTTGGATTTAACGAGTTTGCATACATTTTGCTGAAGTTTGCGGTCGAATTTGTTTCTTCAAATTACGCAACGCCATACATTTGGTCTTATTGGGAAGTTCGTGTTAAAGTAAACAAATGTTACGTTCTCCAAAAAGGAGGAGTCTTCGCCTGAATTACCAATATACCAGCCCAATCACGTTCAAAACGAATGCTGTTCCTTTCCAGGCAATTACAGAGGAATCAGGAGAAATTATAAGTGTTTCTGTAGCCATGGCAAGTCCCACTTAAATTGACGTACACACGTCTGTTGCCAACAATGCCGAAGCTTCTGGAATTGCCACGCCGGGTATGCCATCCCACAATGTATTTGATTTCCACGCTATGGAACAACGACTTGCATCGCTTGAAAGCCAATTACAAGCCACGCAGGTACAGCTCAGGGATCGTGACCTGCAAAACGAGTCCCTTGGGGCAGCTATTCAGAGAAGCGGTAGCTCCGCAGTCACATACGCTAGCAGCGTAGTCGAGCAGTCGCAGCCAGCACTGCTTCCGTCAACGCAAGTACCTCTGTTAGCCACGCAGCCGAATTTAAGCCAGCCAATTTCTCACCCTAGTAATGGTACCACGCCGCAGCCAATGATTTATAGTACAGCCAACAATATATATAGCGCATTTCATGTCAACGATGCATTCGTAAGGCATTCGCCGAATTTATATATGCCGCCTTCTAACGCCAACGCACATACGTCGTATTCATCGCAAACAGCCTTTATGCCAAGAAAACTGTTAGACCTACCGGAGTTTAGTGGTCGCCCTGAAGAGTGGCCTATATTTTACACTGAATTTACCGAATCTACGTCAACGTATGGTTACACGAACTTCGACAACAACCAACGTTTACAAAAGTGTTTGAAGGGTGATTGCAGGTCACACCACGCGTGATTGTAAGCAACGAACAGCTTGTGGTATCGACGGATGCAGCCGTATTGATAACAAGCTCCTTCACGAGAACAAGCCAGCACAAACAAAAATATCATCGTCATTGTCATCGAAGAAGGCCTCAACGCCTGTTGTAATAAACCAGTCCCCACCAGCAATGCAAATGAATAGCCACCAGTCTAGCGAAAATGGAGCTGCAGTATTAAGCTGCGCCATCAATACGAAGCAAGATAAGCTCCTCTTCCGTATTCTTCCAGTAACTGTATATGGAGGACAGAAAAAAATCGATACGTATGCCCTTTTGGATGAAGGTTCATCTATCACTATGATCGACAAAAGCCTTGCCGAGCAATTAAATCTACATGGACAACCACACAGTCTCAACGTCCCATGGTTTGGTGGACATGCCGTGCAAGAGCCAACGACCCTAGTAGACCTATACATAAGCGGCGCAAGTGTGAAAAAGAAGTCGAAAATCTTCAGTTACCAACACAAAGCCTTAGTCACGCTGACCTTTGTGATACGAAACATCAGCTTCCTATACAGCCACAATCTGGCGCTGTACCAAAGTTGCTCATCGGCATAGATAACTGCCATTTGGGAATTGCATCCACGACTATCGCCATGCGAAAGAATGGACCGTACGCCGCCAATACAGAGCTGGGGTGGGTAGTGTTTGGTCCAACTAGCCCACGTCCGCCTGAGCCGTCCATATGTTTACATGTAGATAGAAGCGCTGATGATACACTGCACAACATGGTTGCTAAATTTTTTGAAATTGAAAGTTTTGGCGTACGCGCTGCCACGCCAGTTGAATGTAAAGACGATGTTCGAGCAAGAGCCATATTAGAATCTACAACCAGCCGCGTTGATGGAAGGTTTCAAACCAGACTAATATGGAGGAAAGACGAAGTTTATTTGTCAAACAGTTACAATATGGCGCTGAAGAGACTGGAAAGCGTTGAAAAACGCATAAGTCGGGACGAAAGTTTTGCTTCGGCATATAAACTTATGATATCCTCATACGTCGAGAAAGGGTATGCCCGTAAGCTGACACCACTCGCTGCCGCTTCGATAACGCCTCGAACCTGGTACTTACCACACTTTGCAGTGGTGAACGCGAATAAACCAAACAAGATACGAATAGTTTTTGACGCTGCTGCGGAAGTCAATGGTGTATCCCTAAATCGCTATCTGCTCAAAGGCCCGCAGGAATACAAATCTTTACCGTCAATTCTTTTCCATTTCCGTGAACGTGCAGTGGGCGTGTGCGGTGATATCACAGAAATGTTTCACCAAGTGCTGATACGTCCAGAAGGCAGATGTGCCCAGCGTTTCTTATGGAGAGATGGTGAGAACAAAAATTCGCCAGATGTGTATGAGATGTGTGTGATGACATTTGGAGCCGCTTGCTCGCCTTGCGCGGCACAATACGTAAAGACGCGAAATGCGCTTGAATATAATGTCGAAGATCCATACGCAGCCCGTGCAGTAAAAGCTATATTAAATTTTCATTATGTGGATGATTTTGTTGACAGCTTCGACTCCGAAAATGAAGCTATCGCCGTTGCAACAAAGGTACGAGATATACATTTAAACGCTGGCTTCGAGCTACGGAATTTTACATCGAGCTCCGCTAAGGTTGTCACCGCTTTGGACTGCGTAGATCAAACGAAAACCATGGGTATAAAAGAAGGTATATTATTAGAAAAGGTGCTTGGGCTTCATTGGCAGCCAAGTATAGATTGTTTTAACTTCGTATTGAAATTTCACAAAGTAAATGCATCTGTTATTAAAGGTGACAGACCACCAACCAAAAGAGAGCTTCTTAGTGTGGTCATGTCAATATTTGATCCACTAGGGTTCATTAGTCACTACGTCATTGGTGCGAAGCTACTAATGCGCGAAACGTGGCGTAAACAAACGCATTGGGATGAGCCATTGCCTGATAAGATAATTGAATCGTGGGAAAAATGGCGTAAACAATTACCAGCAGTGACAGCATATCACGTTCCACGAGTTTACTTTACCATTGGTAAACCAGAGGAATTGCAGCTGCATGTCTTTGTGGACGCCAGCGAGACCGCATTCTCCGCTGTTGCCTACTGGAGAGCAAAAAACCATTACGATGAAATTAGTGTCGCCTTCGTCAGCGCAAAGTCCAAATGTGCTCCGCTAAAGCCTCTCACCGTACCACGCCTAGAACTCCAGGCAGCAGTCCTAGGAACTCGACTTTTGCAGACCGTACGTGAAGAACACGAAGTAGTCATTAACTAGTTTTTCCTATGGAGTGACTCAAAAACGGGATTCGAAGCGAAACAAGAAGATACAAGCCATTTGTTCAACATAGGATTACCGAAATCCAAATGCCACAAATTTAAATAATTGGAGATGGATACCTACAAATGAAAACGTAGCTGATGAAGCTACGCGAGTTAATCACAAAATAACATTTGATCAGAACAGTCGCTGGGTAAATGGCCCCTAATTTCTGCGCCAACCAGAAAGTGAATGGCCCTCTGAAGACATTGGGGAATTAACCTTGACCACGTCAATGATGAGCTTCGGCCGCAATACGCATTGAACGTTGTAAGTTGCAAATTTATAAATTTTACTAATTTTTCTTCTCTCACCAGGTTGATAAGAACTACAGCCTGGGTGATCTTGTTTACCAAAATTTGTCGCCGCCAAGTTGAAAAACGAAATAATTGCTATGGTTTAACTGTCAGCGACTTGGAAGCCGCGAAACGTCTATAACATTGCATTGTTCAAAACGAAGCTTTCGGGATGGAAATACAGCAAATTCGTAGTGGGCAAGAAATATCTCGTCAAAGTTCTTTGCTACAGCTCTTGCCATATCTCGACGAAGAAGGGATCTTACGTGTATCAGGGCGCATCGAAGCCGCCAGTTGGTTGCCAGTGAACACGAGACATCCCATAATAATGCCGTCAACACACGTTTTCACGAAATTGGTTATAATGCATCAGCATGAGGTCATGGGGCACCAAAACACCGAAGCAACATTATGTGCCGTACGAAACAATTATTGGGTACCACATCTAAGGAGTATTTTACGTAGCGTTGTCGCTAGTTGCCAAGTCTGCCGCATTCGAAAAACAAACCCTGTGCCTCCGCTAATGGGACCCCTTCCTGTCGACCGTCTTACACCATACGTTAGGCCATTTACGTACACTGTCCTAGACTATTTCGGTCCATTAAACGTCACTGTTCGACGCAGCTCTGAAAAAAGGTGGGTGGCTCTCTTTACTTGCCTTACTATAAGAGCGATTCATTTGGAAATAGCTCATGATCTAAGCACCGACTCTTGTATAGCGGTCATAAGAAATTTCATAAACCGTAGAGGTGTGCCTTTAAGGATCCGATCAGATAACGGGAAAAATTTCGTTGGCGTTAATAACGAAGCAAAACGATTCACCGAAGTCTTCGATTGCGAAAGGGTACAGGGCGAATTATCGAATCGGGGTGTCGAATGGGTTTTCAACTCGCCGTTTAACCCAGCTGAAGGAGGAGTTTGGGAACGATTGGTGCAATCAGTGAAGAAAGTTTTGCGTCAAACCGTCAAAGAAGTTGCACCAAGAGAACATACCCTCAACTCCCGTCCATTAACACATTTGCCCATCGATGCACAGCAAGAACAGCCCTTAACGCCAAACGATTTTTTGTTGCTATCACCTAACGTTGCACAGACGCCTGGAGCAGACGAAGTATTGGCTGATACTTGCGCTTTACGACAGCAGTGGCGAATCGCTCGTCAGTTAAGAGATCATTTTTGGAAACGTTAGATAGCAGAGTATCTTCCAACACTGACCCGTCGTGTCAAATGGTGCCAAAGAAGAAACCCGATAAGCAAAGGAGACCTGGTATTCATATGTGATCCCAACGTACCACGAAGGGAATGGTGTTGTAGAGGAATTATATCCTGGCCGAGATGGTGAAATAAGACAAGTTGAGGTGCGAACAACAACAGGAGTGAAACGCCGAGCAGTGTCCAAGTTAGCCGTTCTGGACGTGGTCTGAAGTTAGTGAATCGTGGTGATTCACGGGGGTGGGAATGTCGCAGATCTACCCTATACCACAATACGCTCACACGCTCTATAATCTATTGCGACCTATCATTTTGCATTCTTACATTCCATCATTCGCTTTATGTGGTATCAACGTACCTATACATACATGAACATAGCAGGTATACATTTATAATTCATTTGAAGTTTACTCATCCATTCATATATCCGTTTATGTAAATACATAATTCGCTTATTCTGTTATATTCTATTTGTTTCCACAATGTAAAATTGAACTCAGAAAAACATACACATATGTACTTTCCCGTTACTTTGAATTCATGTGAAAATATAATATAAAATTTTTGACGCTGTGAGCTTGCTCTGTTTGTAAATGACTAATTCGAATTAATCGTTGGTCAGCAACCAGAGAAGACACAGCAAAATGACGCTCAGCGTACACGACGCATATCCATTGAAAACGGAGTTTTTTATTGTACGCGTTAAATTTGCAAAATTAAGGACCAACCATTACAATCTTCAATGTCATAGATTAATGGTGCCTTAACCTAAAAATCGTGAAAATTTCATAAAAATGAACAAAACGCAAAAAATTACAAACATATTCCACAAAAAATAAGTATCTTAGTCATAACGTATCCAAAACAATGAATAAAATATACAAAAAGTTATTAAATTCACCAACTCAAATATTTTTAGGTTATGGATATGGCGAGAAACCAAAAACTAATTGATTGGCTATGGTATGGTTATGGCTTTAGCGTTGTGGTACGCCACCATTAATCGATTACATTGATTTCCATAAGGTAGGTTCGATCAGCTGTTTTATCTGGTTATGGCTTTATGGTTATAAGTCACCACTAATTCGCCCTTAACCAATTGGTTTTTGGATTCTCGCCATATCCATAACCTAAAAATATTTGAGTTGGTGAATTTAATAACTTTTTGTAGATTTTATTCATTGTTTTGGATACGTTATGAATAAGAGACTTATTTTTTGTGGAATACGTTCGTAATTTTTTGCGTTTTCTTAATTTTTATGAAATTTTCACGATTTTTAGGTTAAGGCACCATTAATCGATCATATTGGAGATGGTTATGGATATGGGTATGGTTACGACTATGGCGTTAGGGTTAAGGAAGTTTAATTAGCCCTTTAATCCATTACATTGATTTCCATAAGGTTGGTTCGATCAGCTGTTTTATCTGGTTATGGATAAGTCACCATTAATTGGCCCTTTAGTTGTTGACGAAAAATCAATGAGGTAAGACGTATGCATGCATGTTTGTTAACAAAAAGTAATTCGTAAATATGCCATATAAATACTACTTTGTTGCTTGGCTCTAAGGAAAAATTTTAACAAAATAAATTGTAAACATGAAACCATTAAAAGATTCTGCGCATGAGCGTTTGTTTGCAAAATATCTTTTCGCAAATGCGAAAATAAACAATAGCCTTACCCGATGTTGCTACTCTGCTTGTTCAGCGACAACTAAATACAAATTAAAGCCGCAGTTACACACCCTTACACCATAGGTAGTCCTTTGCCTAGATAAGCATTTGCGACGTTTTTTTCGGGAAATGAAGCAGGGACAGGGCCTGGGACTGGGGCTGGGGCTGAAACTGTAACTGGAAATTGGACTGGGAATAAGGGATGAAGATGAATAGGAAGAGCTAGAGAGAAGAGGGAAGGAGAAATAGACTGAGAAAGAGATAAGAGTAATGCTATAAAAAAGAGCAAGAAAGCGTGCTTCAAGAAACTAATGGAGAGTGCCTTCGTTGATCCTTAGGGATTGGCTTAAGGAAAGGTGATGGCTAAAATTATAGGGCAGAAATCGGAACAAACTACATGTCCAATACTAATGAGAGGAATCGTCGAAACTCTTTTTCCGACACAAGATTACTGGTCCTTCCAAAGCGAAGACCTCGAAGGTGTTGAAATTCCACGAATAACAGAGCGAGAGGTACTGGATGCAACACGTATCCATATAAGAAGTTCCCGGGACCCGATGGAGTGCCAAATATAAGCCTTAAATCAAAGATAAGGTCTAGAACATCAGTATTTATGGACCTTTACAACGCCTGCATTAAAGAGGACGTCTTTCCACGCTTATGTAAACGCCAAAGACTGGTTCTTTTGATAACACCTGGTAAGATGCCCGACCAGCCATCCTCATACAGGCACTGTGTATGCTGGTTTCGATAGGAAAGATTCTCGAGCGTATTATCAGTGAGGTTCTGAGTGAGTGAGGAATAAAGGAATGGCCGACGAACATGAGGCTGGAAACGGCTAGCAATAAGACTGAAATGGTGTTTGTGACCTCAAAGCTAACTATAGATGAGTTAGTCCTAACCGTAGGAGACTATGAAATAAAGCCAAAGCCTTTCTTGAATTATTGAGGAGTGAACATTGACTCCAAACTGAAATTTAAGGAGCACTTCAGGGCGGTAAGAGGGAAAGTATCTAGAGTTATTGGAGCCCTAACGCGAAAAATACCCAACTTCAGCGGCTAGGCAACGCTTCCCGTCAGCTATTATCCGTAACCAGCTCGATAATATTTTATACAGCACCAGTATGGCACGGATCTAAAATGATCCATCAAAGAGAGATACTAGCAGCCTACTGTATTACTGCTATACGAATAGCATGTGCCTAGCGGACGGTGTCCGACGACGTGATCCTGGTTTTACCTCGAAAAGTCCCAGCAGATTTACTGTCAAGTGAAATGGCCTATCCGTTTGGCATTGGAATCGGCCGACCATCTGAAGATACCAAGAAAAACGCAAGGTCACGAACATTTGTTAAGGATCCTTTCTGTCCACATGTCCCACCGAATTGGAAAACGCAGAACACGTAATGTTTCATTGCCCTCGTTTTCACGGCGAAAGACTCTCTGTACACAAAGTTTTCGTAGAGGAGCCTTCTATTAGGAATTTAGTTCACGTAATGTGCAGAGACATACAATGTTGAATTGCGGTGAGTAAAGTGGCGTTTCTAGTGATAACGCGATTGATGCATTCTGAAAGGGAACGCAGCGGAATGCGCATGAGAAGCAGTGCCAACTAAATCGCCTTTCGCAAACCCCACCTCCCCTGACGTTATGCCTCACGGCGGTTCCATGGGGTGTGCGTACATGCACAGGATTGGCTTGGTTGCATTGGGCCCTTGAGGGCAGTACGCTGCCGCTACGTCCACGAGGAAAAAAAGATAGGGATAGATGGAGTGGAAAAGAAGTGAAGGAAAGGGCGGAGAGGGAGAAGGAAAAAGTTAAATGCGGAGTAAATAAAAGTATAAGAAAAAGGGCAGGGAGAGTAGAGGTAAAAACTTCTTAAAACGTATGCAAAAAGACCAAAGTTTGGGCGGAAGTACATTTATAAACAAACAATTATTAGGAAATTTTCAGTTGAAAAAGAATACCTAAATAAACTTGCACTACAAACATTTCGCTAGAATACAACAATTATATTGAATTTGTTATTTTGGTAAAGTAGAAGCTGTTTGTTCAAGTGGTTTAAAATTCTCATTGTTCTTCATAAAACATTAGGTTAATTAAGCTTCTATTATGTGTAAATTTATATGGAAATGTCATTTCACAATGCTTTATAAACCTTTTGTTGTTGTAATCTAGAATTTTAGCCAGGCACTTTTACCCGGAAATTTCTGGAGTTTTTCCTCAAGCTATAATGGCGGCTGCCGTGGTGTGGTGGTAGCGTGTTCCGCCTACTACACCAAAAATCCTAGGCTCGAGCTCCGGGCAAAGCAACATCAAAAAAATTTAGAAAAAAGGTTTTTGTGTTAAAACTAGTCTGCCTTGCAGATGCCGTTCGGAGTCGGCATATTTGTGTCGGCCCCATCCCGGCAATTTGTAGAAAAAATTAATACGAGCACGAAGCTCGGCCCCAAATCTCTTCGGAGGTTAGTTTTTGATAATGCGCCGAATGGATAAAAAAATAAGATTTTCTTTGCATAGCTTTAACTAAAATTTTGAAACAATTTTATTTCGTCAAATTCTAGAAATCTAGAAGAAAAAGCTTTTTATTATTATTATTATTTTTTTTACACAACCCAATAATGTATAAATAGCGCCAAAACAACTAATCATGCCTTACTTAGTACTTAACTGCGGCGGAAAACGGTACAAACTAGTTACAATGAATTTACAAAAATATTCCGCGTTATTAGTTGTCGTGCTTGTCTGCCTTGTGACCTGTGTGCAATCGACGACTATGGCCAGAGCTCCGAATATAGAGGAGATCCCATTTTTGGTATCCATTTATAATAACCCCGGTCCTTTTGCGCCGAAATATCGTTGCGATGGTGCACTGATCTCTATGAAAATGGTAGTTACTTCTGGGCGTTGCGTGCATCAATTAAAAAAGAAGATCACCGTTGTAGCTGGGTCAACCATATTATATGGAGAAGAACATGTTCGCAAAGTGAATATAATATTTACGCCATTGTCATATAGTTTCGAAACAGGCAATATGGATATACATATCTGTGCTTGAAGTGGAAACACCCTTTAACCAACAATTCATGAAATACCACTATGGACTGGTGAATTAACAGAATACAGACCAATGCGTGTTAGTGGATGGGCTGAAACTAAATACTCTACGAATGCGAACAATGCAATCGAAACTAGTTTGGTGTATGAAATACCACAGAGGGAATGTGTAGATCGTCTCAAGGGGACAAAGATCACTGTAGAACAAACAATGATTTGTACTCAAGGTCATGCAATTGGTGCCCTTTTTGGAGGTCCTGGAGCACCGGTCCATGTGGATGGACAACTTTATGCAATCGTCTCAGCTAAGCAGAAAGAGGGGAAATTTCCGCATCTATATACAGATTTAAATAATTTAAAAGTTCGCAGCTTTGTACAATCCACCATAAATGGAACGTGTTGTTCTAAATCAACTAAAGACAAATATATAACAAAAAATTCTTGCTAGAACAGAAATTGGAAACTCGCAAAAATCAGAAAGTCGATATATTGTTGTTAAATTTTGTTTGTTTTAATTTTTCGATAAATAATAATTTTTTCTTGACACTGCTACAATCATCGTTTAATTGGCAATGAAACTAAAAACTATACCTTTTCAAGTTTATAATGAGAAAATATAAGTTTATATTGCGAAGTGTAACTACATATTGAGAATAAATTAATTGATAATGAGAAAACATGAATTGGTAGTGAGAACACACAAAATTTTAATTGCGATGTGCCATAAGTGAACTGGTCTGGAGTTTGCGAGCTAAGATTGCAGTATCTTGAGTATGCAAAGGTTGAAGGGGAGTCCGGAAAATATGTTCTGCAATGCAAAGTAGCATTGGAAAAACGTCGTTTAGGCCGGACCATACATCTCTACTGGGTTCCCTGTCATAAAGGGATAGTTGACGAAAAGGACAATGAGTTGGCAAAGGAGTGTGCAAAACTCGCCGAGTCGACGATAGACGTCCCAATCCGTTTGGGAGGAATCAAGCAGGCGAGGCTTGGACAAAAGCGCGGGGCTGTAAGATTGCTAAGATCATGTGCAAAGCCTACGATATTAGATCCACAAAGTGACTCATATCTCTGAAGAGAGAAGACTTAAGGCTCACAATGGGCATACTGACTGGACACTGCCATCTCGCGTCACATGCTTATAAGTTAGGTCTCGTCAGTAACAGCAAGTGCAGGAATTGTGAGCTGCAGGAAGAAACGGTTGAGCACATTTTGTGCTCGTGTCCTGCGCTCTTCAGGTCCAGGCTCCAGTTATTAGGAGCGGCTGATTTGCCAAATCTCTAGGCATCAATTAAGCTGGGTCCTAGAAAACTGCTACATAGTATTTGCCAAGAGGGCGGAGTTATTCTATAACATATGTCTTGGCACCTGATTGGGGTTCTTCCGTTTGATCGTGAAACAAATTCTGGTAACACTATGGACATATTCAGACAAACCTAACCTAACCTCATTATTATTTTATATATTCAAATTATCAATTTTTATTTTCTCAATATTAACTTATATTTCTCATTATCAATTCATATAATCTCATAACAAAATCATATTTCTCATTATTACTTTATATATTCTCAATATAATCTTACAGCTTCTCATTATAAACTTGAAAAGGTGCAGTTGTGAGCAAATTGTTATAGTGATATAGAGCATTAAATATATAGTTGTTGAGTGAATTATCGCCGTATCTCGACTGAATACCTCGTTCCAGAACTTTTTTCATAAACGCCTCACGCGCTCACGTCAAAGCATTTTGAATTTTTGCTGAGATAGGGCGTTTTCGAAACGGTAGCACATAGCAGTCGAATTGGCAACATATTCCATTTTTTTTTTTGTATTATGTATCTATAAATAAATATTGCTGATTTCGATTTAACCGTTTGTCACTCTCTTGGGCTCTATTTGACCCCAGACCACTTTAATTTGTTATAACTAATTACCCAAAAGTTTTTGAGGAAATAGTTCTAGTACTTTATCATTCTTTAGTTAAATGTCCTTTATTAATAAAAATAAACACAAAATTAATAGTATAAAATTAGATTTTCAAACAAATTTAATTCTCGGCACTTATGCATTTTCTGCATATTATGCAAGAATGCCCCTTACAAGTGGATTTGTTGCACGATTTGCAAAACGAATTTACCTTACGATCATTTCATCGAGGATAATGCGCGCATCGCAAACGTTTCCGAGAATTTGATGGCTTAAGCGGGAGTCATTGGTGCCGTATGTCGTATCGCTGTATCCGTATCCCTAACGTAATCAGCTGTTTATCGTTACGACGGTAAACCAAAACCCAATTGGTTGGCTACGATACGGTTACGACCTTAGCGGCACCAATAATCGATTGCATTGATTCTCATAAGGTTGGTCGAATCAGCTGTTATAAGGTTGCCGATACGGTTACCGATAAAGCACCAATGTCTCCAGCTTTAGGCGTCTCTTGCATGTATATGACCAGCTGATCCAGAGTATCGACGCCGCCTTTATATTGGTTATAGCCCAAGGTAATGAAAGGCTTATTCTCTTGTTCGAAATCAACCTCCGAAGTGTGATGAAGAGCAGATAGCATGATAACATTTTTTCCTTTTATGGAATGTATCTAACCAGATCTTTGTTGAAGCGAAATATGCTAGTTTCTGCCTGTCTTCCCTTTACTGCTAAAAGTTCTTTACAATGGTAGTGTTATGTGTTAGCATTTCCTAGCTAGTAGTTTGTGCTCTGTCTGCATTTGGTTGACGACCAATATATATTTCGCCTTTTATTGGATAACTGTTTGCGTGACAGCACCAAAATATTTTGATACCGTACTTCCCTGGATTTGATGGTAGGTATTAACGAAACGACAACGCTCTCCAGTGGTCACAAACTGCTCATCTACAATTAAATAGGCAGAAGGTTTATATATGTCCTTTAGACGAGACTGAAACATATCCCAAATATATCGAACAGCAGCAATTCTATCGGAAGCAATTCTCTCTTGTCGTATACGAACATCGTCGAATCGTAAAAATCGCAAACGCAAAAATGGAAACGCTTCAAAGGCATTGTTGATCGATAAATTGGACGATTGGAAAGCATCTATTGGATTCAGAATATCTTGAGCGTTTCGGCTAGGTATTCCCTGTTTTTCACGTACGATATCTGCTATTCTTGGCTGAGTCAATGGGCTGCATCGAGTACTCCATGCACGTCCATTTTTACCATATAGCTCATCGGCATGAGTTTCCTTCTTCTTCTTGGGTTTCATTCTCTTCCACCTCTGAGCAATTTATCATATAATAACAATATAATCGCAATCGTCACAGTCACAAAACACTTCCTCAATATCTTGAGGCACATCTTCACTGAAAACTTCCATCTTTACTATACCGGCGGTAGCCTTCACTGAATTATATGTTTTCACTTCAAAAGAAGAAAAATCACATTTCGTGGAATCCCCGTTCAATTTTAAATATAAAACGCCCAGTATTTATACAGACTCCCTTTATTTTGTCTTGACGTTTCATTGGGATCATGTTGACCCCAGGAGACAGCGAACGTGATTTCACGCATGGGACAGACAAACGGTTAATAAATGTTTTCGTGATATGCAATGAAAGTGTGTCGCATGCACATGCCTTAGGTGGTAAGACAAATTTTTAATCACAACCAGGGTTCAGAAAAACGTATTTTAAATGTTTAAAGAATTTTGATGGTTCCCTTAATGAATAAATTTTACTTTTTCTCAGCTCAAGAATATTTTTGAAAAATTTTTTGTTGTGTAAATTTTAAAGAGTAAATTTGAATAAAATGCCGAAGTCCCTTGACTTCCCTGCAGTCAAAAGCCAATGTAGTCAGCAAACATTCTAGTTCATTGACTAGAATTTTGTGGGGTTATTCATACTAGTTAGTGTATGAGTAGTTATTTGAATAGAATTTTGTGGCGTTCATCATACTAGTCAGTTTTAGAATTGTTAGGGTATATTGCTACGGTCTACGATTACGGTCCACTTGGGAGCGTGTTCGCGCGAACACACCTAGTGATGGGGCGAAAGTTGCGATAAAAAGTATCGGAAAACAAGAAAAAAACAGACCGGCCATCACTAAAGAAAAAATTGGGATTGAGTTTCCGGAAAAAAGTGTGATTGGCTGCAGCTAAAATTGTGGCGGCCTGGCGATATAAAAAAAAAGGATCGTATAACATCGGTTGACACAACTTCAATAGCAAGGCGCCAACTGCTTTATTAACATTATTGCTACGTCAACTGCACATCCCCACTTATATTTAACGAATCGCCAAACACCCTAGCCGGCTGTGCACGTATTCAAACGAGCATTGTGGAAGAACCAAAAGACTGCAACGAGGAATTGCAGGCCCAACTACTAGAAGAACAAACAAGTGGGAATAAACCTTATCACGGTGGTGTCATGTTGACACATGCGCAACGTATATAATATCTAGTAAAGTAGGTCGCCGTTTCACAGCCACACTTAGGAGGAAGGTGTTAGTGATTCCGATACGGATTCGGAGGGCACTGAGCTAAATGATGATGAGAACCATTGCAATCCGAAGATAAACCCCTTTCTCTACGTTACGAAGTACCCTACCACCTTCGGAAAAGCGTCCGACCACCAATTCCGCCTCCAGGGCCAGCAGAACGCTGCCGCGTAACACAACTAACGTCCAAATGGCCCGGTCATCCAGATCGTAAAGCCCAGCACGAAGCTTTATCGCCACCAGGTTCATTCGATTACCTCGGACCAGAGCGCAACAACCACCAACAGTACCAACACGGCGCGCCCGAGACCGCGCACCACAACTAACAACAGCGTCGGCTTCACCGGCAAATTCACCTTCACCAGCGACAACACGCCGGCAGAGCCCCATGGTACGTACTCTGCCGGCCATGTAAGTACCAGCAAGGTATAACTTTAGATATAATTACCCTACAAAAAATTCTGGTCATGAAACTTACCCACGCCCATGCAAATGTGACTAGGAATATAACCTTTGACTGTATAATAACTAGTCAAACGGCGTGGAATGACGAGAGCATTTTTGCAGGGTAGTTAAAGGAATTTCCAAGTGGTACTTAGAGGGTTTTATACAGCCCGGGTAAACCATTTGACAAGGATCGATCCTTTTTTTCGTCAAAATTACGACATTTTTTAAGAATTATCAACATAAAAGATGAAAGGATAGTTTAACTTATTATAGAAAAAAAAAGTTACACATAAATGATTTCCACTATTTAAGTTTAGCTTGTATTAATTATCTAACCAAAAGAATTACTACATGAACACTTATGTTTTGCAACTTGACAAGATATTAAAGAATGCCACAACAGTTTAATATGCAAAAATATTTACACATTTTAAAAGGGGTGTTCACAAATAAACAGGCAGTTTTGTCTCAGTCAGGTCAAGCAGCACTTACCTGTTAGAACGCTCAACACTAATTCCAACATACGCCGTTTATTTGAGAATGCATCTTATATACATTATATTGAACAAAACTTTTTAAATATAACTAAAATTGTATTCAGAAATTTACGAGTATAATTCCATTTACCTAATACGTACCTAAGCATTAGCTTTACAAAAAAAAAAAAAATAAAAGACATACATTTTTTTTTTTATCATTTTAAGAATATATTTTGTCACTTTAAAATGTTTGAAGTTAGCTCTATAAATTTTATTGATAATATAAGAAAAAAAATTTAATTCAAAATCCTTTTGCCAATTCGTGCATAATTGACGAATGGCTGCTGTCGCCAAAAAAAAAATTCTTTAAATTTATGGTTGAGCTCCCAAAAATGAATCGCTAAAATGTTTCACGTGATAGCGACGGCTTATTATCAATAATATATATATATACATATGAATCCCTATTGCGGGCAATATCTTTCGAACAACAAGATGAAAGTAATCTACGTGCACGTAATACATATTGCTATCGCAATTTCATCTTTATTGCTTTTGTAAACACTCTTCCTAGTACATATTAGATATTATTATCATTATACTATGCGCACTAGCATTATACCAATTTGATATTAGGTTACCCGCAAAATAAGTTCTACTATAACATCCTAATAATTTTTGTAAGTGAAAAAAAAGCAGATAATAAGTGATTATCGTAACAATGTACTTTAAGGGCAACCCCTTATGATAATAACCAAAACAGAACTTTATATATATTTTTTTCTTAACCAAATATAAGCAAATTATTTGAATACCTTTGTTGTTAGAGAGTATGGTTTATATTAGAATTTAGCTAATAATTCAATGACTTTTCAGAGAAAAGGTTTAAGGCATTAATAATGAGTATTGAATAAAAATTGTATTTATAATGGGAATGCTGACGTCGCCCTTTATTTAGAAGGCATAGGGTAAAGCAGGTAAGGGGCCACCGAAATTCAGGTGCGTCTGTGGCCATGGTTTTTGAGGGTGGGTAAATGCACCGGGCATCGCAACACCACCCGCGGCGCCCCTCTATATATTCGGCCCTTTTCTTTTTTATTTTAAATTTTCAGCTTTTTTTGATTTTCAGCAGTTAGTAACCGGTCGTGTCCGGTTCGGTAAACTTTTTTTTGCGGATTTTTTTTTTGAATTTAAATTTTTGAATGTTGTAACGGTCTGTCCGTGACATCCGGTTCGGCCGAATGTTGTTTTATTTTGAATTATAAGCGTTTTGAGTCGTGTCTGCGCTTCTGTCAGTTTATTTTAAATTTGACAGCTGCTAGTTTGATAGGCATGCTAGGAACTTTTTTCTGTTTATGGCGCAGGAACAGTAAGGTTGGCAAGGACCCGCCCCAGCCGACAATGACTAGCCACTGTGCACCAACACATCATGCCGACCGCCTTCCTTACTGCTTCCACGGTAAATGCGTTTCCATAACAGAATGGTTCATTGACTATGATTTTGTGGTGTTATTCATAGTAGTTAGTATTTGTATAATTTATTCGACTAGAATTTCGTCTGTCGGACTCGAGGAAATGCGCGAGTGCCAGTTTGCAATCCATACTTCAATTGATAATGCTATAGATATCGTCCAAATCAACGGGCACATAAACACAAGCATGACGAGTCGACCCTCACCGTTACCTCAACAGAGGTTAAAGAAGATATCGAAAACGCCAAGCCTTCCATATCAATAGTCCCAGACGGATAACCTATGCCGATGCCAAAACACCTTGGCCATGAGGGCATCAGTAGCCTAGCACATTTTTTCTACTTGGCGTTAAAAGCCTTTGCCATTCCAGAATAACGGAGAATGGCAAGGATAAAACCACTACCAAAGACCGGAAACCCAACCAGTACCTAACGATATTATGCCTTTGGTCAGCAACGAAAACATTTGAAGACTTTACGATTCCCTCAATTAAATGAAATTCTTCGGTTATCCAGCCATCAGCATGACTTCCGCAAAGTAAAGTGCATATCACTTATCACTTAGCCCTGTGTCTTGAGATTGCGTCACAGGATATGGTCCGCCGGCTCCGCTGATCGATCACATGTGTTATTCCGTTACTTTTTAGGTTTTATATATATGTACGTATTGTAACGAATTTGCTGCAAATCCTCTTATTTGAAATCCTCTGCTAAGTTCGAATCACTAAACTGTTGAATAAATAACTCCAATATTGAATAATAGAAAAATGGCCTTTATTAAAGTACTTCACAATAACACTTATGTATACTTTGCTACTCGCTGGCTTAATAACCAAACTGATTGATAACTCAAATGAAACTCTACTATTGGCCGCCAGATCGCGTGCTTAATCAAACTGATTGATAGCTCAACTCAAACTGAATTACTTCTTACTCGCTTGCGCCACTTTTATAGTTTACGCTGCATACATCTAGGCTCTTCTATTTCCAGAAGTTACTAGTTAGTTTCGCTACAAAATCGCCAGCCACAACTACGTGCACAAATTATTGCTCTCTCTTGTGACAACTCAGATAAGATATATGCATGTGTTTGTGCATTGCCGCTCCGCTGCTCGTATACGTACACATATGTAGACGCAATTATTTATTCGTTTATGTAGATACATAATGATTGAATTATTGATGGGAATGTTTGTAGTTTACAGTCTCTCGCGCATACATAGGCGTATAAGTAAATGCATCTGTGTGTGACTTATTTCGGCTGCTTTATATATGTGTATACATGATTTGATTATTGACGTAAATACTGCTTGGCATGGCCATAGCATCGCCTTATTGATGGTATAGTTTAGTGATGCTAATATCCGTGACACTGCCCTCCACCTAAGTCTGATCGTCCCGATCAGACAAATCTCCCGATCTAACTGCCGCTAGCATCTCCAAATGTACCACTCTTCTAATCCGTGGTTTCCCAGTGGTTTGTATGCGGTAGATGGTATCACTGATCTTCTTCACAACTTTGTACGGGCCTTCCCAACTGCACCGAAATTTGGCTGGAACACCTTTCCGCCGGTGAGGGTTGTTTAACAGTACCAAATCTCCCGCCAAGAAACCTTCCGAATTAAAGTTCTTGTCATGCCAGTGTTTCATCTTACTACTCATTACCCTGGGCCGTTCCTTCACACTTTGTTGTTTGGTCAATGAACTACTTCGTAGAGCTTGCGCTGGACGGATTTGCTTTGCATAATCGGTATCGTTCCCACATTTCACAACAGTAGTGCGCTCCGGCTTGAAACTACCCTCGCATTCTTTCTCGGAAATTCGTTGCTTCGTTTTCCTGCGTCTTTTAGGTTTTGTCAATGCCAGTGTTTCTCTCGCAGGTACTTTTGATTTTGATTTATTTGGCCCATTCGATCTATCAACCTTTGCCTTTGACTTTCGTGGTCTTTGTCGAGTCTTTTCCACCAGTACCCGATTACTGCTGAACCCTTTTTCCAAACTAAAGTTAAGTGGTATGTCCTGGTTCTTATAGCGCATAATTTTTCTCCGCATATCGATCCTGACGTCATGGTCAACCAAGAAGTCCACTCCCAATATGATTTCATCAACGATCTCCGCCACAACGAATTTGTGTAGAACCATGACTTTTCCAATGAAGAACTACTTTGTAGAGCTTGTTTTTGACGGATTGGCTTCACATAATCAGTATCGTTCCCACGTTTCACAACAGTAGTGCGCTCCGGCTTGAAACTACCCTCGCATTCTTTCTCGGAAATTCGTTGCTTCGTTTTCCTGCGTCTTTTAGGTTTTGTCAATACCAGTGTTTCTCTCGCAGGTGTTTTTGATTTCGCTTTATTTGGCCCATTTGTTCCATCAACCTTTACCTTTGAATTTCGTGGTCTTTGTCGAGTCTTCTCCACCAGTACCCGATTACTGCTTAACCCTTTCTCCAAACTAAAGTTAAGTGGTATATCCTGGTTCTTATAGCGCATAATTTTTCTCCGCATATAGATCCTGATGTCATGGTCAACTAAGAAGTCCACTCCCAATATGACTTCATCAACAATCTCCGCCACAATGAATTTGTGTAGAACCATGACCTTTCCAATTAATACTTCACATACCACTCCTCTCTGGACTTGGTTATACTCGCCAGTAATCGTACGCAATCTTGCTCCAGGTAATGGCTTTACTCTCCTGTTGACCAAATCAGATCGGATCAAGGAATGAGATGCGCCCGTATCTACAGTCAGTACACGTTCTTTACCATCCACATTCCCTCTGATGCTAAGACTGCTTGATTTCCTTCCAATTTGCTACACAGATATCACAGGACATTCAATAGCCGGGGCAAGTTTTCGTTCTTTACATCTGACACGCTCTTGCTCATTTCCGCCAGCTTTGCGTTTACGGTCACCCACATTGTTGGAACTATTAGGACCAAGATCGCAATGACGTGCAATGTGACCTGGGTTGCTGCACTTGAAACATTTAATAACTCCGGCATTCTTCTGTTGAGATCCCTTCAGTGCTTCCAAAATTGTGTCTACCCAGTCTGGCCTTACCACTTCCACGCGGTGAGCTTTGTATGCGGGCTTACTCAAAAGTGACGCTGTTTCCTGAGTCAGTGCGTGGGATACCGTTTCAGCAAATGTTAGTTTTGGATTCGCATATGTAGCCCGCTTCGTTTCCACATCTCGTATATTATGAAGCTCTGGATTTTTACCCTTTCAGTGTATTCCACGGGTGCGTCCGCATTTGCCAAATGAGCCAACCTTTCAACATCCGAAGCAAACTCTTGCAAAGTCTCATTAGCTTTTTGGTGACGGTTTTGCAACTCAATTTGGAATATCTGTTTTCTATGCTCGCTTCCATAACGTCTCTCGACAGCGGCCATCAATGCTTCATAGCTGTTCCGTTCGTACTCTGGAATCGTCTGTAAGATTTCCGCTGCAGGCCCTTTCAATGCCACTAACAGTGCAGCAACTTTATCTTCCGCATTCCAGTTGTTCACTGCTGCGGTCTTCTCAAACTGTAGCTTAAAGACCTGGAAAGGAACAGAACCGTCAAATGATGGTGTTGTTACCTTTGGATTGCTTGCTGAAACAGCTGGGCGGTTTAGTTGTTACTGCTCTATACGACCTTTTAACGCTTCTATTTCGGCATCAATTTTGTCCTCGAGTTGTAAATTTTTGCATCCTGCTCTTCCAGTTTCACAAAGAGCTGCGATGATACCTGTTCCGAAATTTGTGCTGACATTTCAGATATACGTGCCTCTTTCGCTTCCAGTTGAGATGCCAAATATGTCTTCTGTTCTTCCAATTGTGATGTTATACCGTTTTCCTGCGATTCCAGGTGGGATACCATATACGTCTTCTGTTCTTCCATCTTCGATGTTATTCGTATCTCTTGGGATTCCATCTATGATGACATATATGTTTTCTGTTCTTCCAGTTGTGATGACATGTTGGTGGATATTTGTGATGACATTTCTGTTATACGTGCCTCTTGCGCTTCCAGCTGGGATGCCAATTGCGACGACATTGATGCTACTGTCGATGTTCGTGCAGATATTGCAGCCAATATCATGTTCAAGTCTGTGCTGGTAACTGTCTGAGATGTTTCGTTTTTCTTTTCAATTTTTGTTGTCTCCTCGCCATCAAGATGAAAGACATACTCTTCCACGTTAATTCCTTCTAATTCCATTGCCTCTCGTAGTCGTGCCTGAAGTTCGAGTTTAATGCCGGTTGTATTCAATCCACGGCTCTCCAACTCTTTCTTCAGTTGCTGAATCTTCAATTCACTGAGCTTTGCCATGTTGTTGTCCTCTGGAATTTATTCAACAATTCCTCTTCTGACACCAATTGTAACGAATTTGCTTGCAAATCTTCTTATTTGCCTTTTTGCTAAGTTCGTATCACTAAACTGTTGAATAAATAACTCCAATATTTAATAATGCAAAATGGCCTTTATTAAAGTACTTCACAATAACACTCAAACTTTGTAACGAATACCTTGCTTAATAACCAAACTGATTGATAGCTCAAATGAAACTCTACTATTGCCGCCAGATTGCGTTCTTAATCAAAAACTGATCATAGCGCCTCTACCGCTGGTGCTTTTATACTCTTTGATTTCCTCGTGGCATCTTCTAGGCGCTTCCAGAATTTAGTTAGTTGTCGCCATATAATTATAACTACAGATGCACGAATATAGCTTCTCATATGCGTGTATTTGTGAGCGACACTTCAGCAATTACAATTGCATACTTTTGGGAGCATCTCTTCTCTGCTGCGTGTACGTACATATGTGTAGACATAATGTTTTATTCGTTTGTGTAGATACATAATGATTGAATTATTGATGTGAATTCACGTCACTGCTTAGCATCGGCCTAGAGATAGCAGCACCCCTTAGTTTTGTTAATATTCGTAACAGTATTTACAATAATAACGCTATGCGACAAAATCAACTTTTTTCTGGGTATTAGACAAAACCCACTTTTTTGTAGAGATTGTGGCTTAAGTAAAAAAAGTACTATCTCCGTTTTTCGAACTTAGCCTCAAAAAAATAGATATCGGCTTACGAAGTTCGGAGTTCGAAATTCTACATTTCGAAATTTTATTTTTTTGTTAACGCGTTCAGCAAATTGAAAAAGTAAAGGTGAAAAGTCAAGAGTCAGAGTCTGACTGTATTCAGAAGTTAGAGTCTGACTTTTCACCTCGTATAACAGCTGTTATACTAAATTTATCAAAAAAAGAATTCAGCCCTTCAAATAAGGGAAAAGAGCGGACCACGCCCACATTTTTATTCTTTCAATTTGCTGAACGCGTTAACAAAAAAATAAAATTTCGAAATGTAGAATTTAACTTCGAAGTTCGTAAGCCGATATCTATTTTTTGGAGGCTAAGTTCGAAAAACGGAGATAGTACTTTGTTTACTTAAGCCACAATCTCTAAAAAAAGTGGGTTTTGTCCAATACCCAGAAAAAAAGTTGATTTTGTCGCATAGCGTTATTATTATAAATACGAAACAACAGGTTTTACTCACTTATTTACTTTGACTTCCCCTATTCATGATATTTGGCATATCTTTATTAACTTTTCAATGCAAACCCTGCAATTTTTCCTCCAAAAATATCATGAGCTTCAGGTCTATAATAAGAATCAGGTAAAATAACAGTTGCAATAAATATTGAAAGTGCTATAACTTCTTTGTTTATTATTTTAGTAATACGGTTTCAAAGCAACATTTTCTTGAATTTTTAAGTACTTTCGTTTGGTAAGGAAAAAAACATACATTAGGGGGGGGGGGGGGGGGGGTAAAATTTTGTTAGCTGACCTAATCATGTGAAAACAACTTCATAGCTTAAAAGGACATTAAACGGAAATGTGAAGCTTCTCAAGGCCAAAATAATGACATATCAATTTTAAAAATCGGACGTCAAATAACCACTTTTCACCGGATCTGGGTCTAGAGGTCTCTTTTCGCCTACCAGATCACTGTAGTGTTTACGAAGCGGAAATGCTGGCAATACACAGGGCTGTGAGTCATCTCGGGTCTATGCCTAAGGATGGTAAACGGGTGTTTATTTTCTCAGACAGCCAGGCCGCATTAAAGGCCCTGGACTCATTCGTCGACAACGCAAAGTTGGTCACTGGATGCCGCAGATCTCTTAACGAGATGGTTCAGCACTTCAGTATCAGCCTTATATTATTATATTGAAGGCAACTGCAGAGCACATGAACTGGCCAGAAGAGGCACCACCGACCATATCCTTCCGGGAAATGATTCAGTAGGTATACCCATGGCCACTTTCAGGCTTCGTCTGGACACTAGCACTATAAGAATTGCAATTGACTATGGTCAGCCATATCATCGTGTGAGACATCCAGGCTAACCTGGCCCTCATATGACAAGGGGCGCACAGCAGCGCTTCTGATTTTAAACAAATCAGTTCTATCGTCCCTGATAAGGGTTCTAACAGGGCATTGTTTAATAGGCACGCATGGTGCTAGAATGAGGGCAACGACCTTCGTCTATTGTCGCAGCTGCATATGTACAGAAGAGGAGGAGAGTGTCCAGCACCTTATCTGTCATTGTGCAGCGCTTAGTAGGCGTAGGTTGGCCATCCTTGGTAAACCTTTTCTACATGACCTTGCTGAGGTCTCTAGCTATGAAGTGAAGGCTCTAGCAAAATATATAATTTCCACGAAGTGGTTTGACCCGCTTAAGGCAGGGTAGGGGTCCTCTTTGAGGCCGTATAGGGTATTACAATGGGCCCATTGGTGGCCTAAGTAGTGAGCTGTTACCATAGTGTCCAGCTCAGCCCTTGCAACCTAACCTAACCTAACCTCCCATACTTTCACATAGGACTTAGGTTATTCTTTATGACCATATGGTACTAAATGTTGCATGCTTTTCTGCTTACTTGATACTTAGAGTTGGGATTCTACCGGGTATTTACCATTCTTATGGGTAAATACCAGGAAAATACCGGGAATATTCCTTTTTTGTTTCTTTTTTTGGGTATTTAAAAATCATTTGAATCGAGGCTGCTTTGAATTACAATTCAGCAATTAAATTTATACGTCATTTGAAATTTAAAAAAATTTCATTTTGATTTTAAACAAACAACCCAGCAAACACTCGGAGTAAACAATTAGTCTGAAAGGAGTCCAAACTTTGGATCGTTTGCACTCGTTATGAACCCATTTAGGAGCCTGAAGCGAATGATATATGCTCTTATTTTGCTTCTAACATAAGTCTTATAAAGGCCTCCTTCCGATTTTCCCTTTTAATACATTATTGTTACCCTTGCTATTCTTTTTTTGTATAAGCATCGACGTTTTTCCGCTCATGGACGCTTCTCGACATTTCTAATGTGACCGCAAGCTGCCACGCTCTGTCCAGGTGTGTCGAACTATATATGACCCCAATAAGCGCTGACGGTGCCTAATAAATAGGCCGGATATGTGTCAGATAATCAGAGTTAAAAATGACGCAGGAGAGTTCCAGTAGAGTATAATTTGAGCTGTTTAAACGGCTTTTAAGACTTATGTCGGACTCTTATTTAAGCTCAAATTGTATACGTTAATAGGCTCATAGAGGACGACCATTGCAAGAAAGAAATACATTGGTTTCGGCCTCCCAAATGAGCACATACCAACTGTAAATACTCCAGTTTAGATATTTTTCCGACTCTTTTTTGACTTAAAATGTTTACTGGGTAAACTAAAATTTTTGCAACGGCATGCATTATTAGGTAAATATTTTTGAAAAACGCTGGATTACAGATTAAAACTAATTCAACCGATAGCGTAATGGATAACTACCCACCAAAATAGGTCAAATTGGGTACATTGTGGATTGAATTTGTGTGTTTCTTTCCCATATTTTCCAAAAGATTATTTTTACCCTTCTTTTTGATAAATATTTGGGTATTTACCCATTTTTACCATATATAACAAATTTACCGGGAATTTACCATTTGGGTATTTACCCCTTTCCCATCTCTATTGATACTGTTTTAGAAATTTTAAAAATAGATTAAGGCCGGGTTTTTCAGTGCAAGTTTAAACTCCAGTTAAAGTTGACAAGGGTTTAACCCTGCCACTTCGGCCGCTTAAGCTGTGATGAGCAGTAAAAGCTGTATAGTATCGAACAAAGTGGCAAGGTTAAAATCTAGTCAACTTTAATTAGAGTTTAAAACTAGGCCTAAGACAATAACAATAATCCAAACAAAGTTGGCCCGTATGAACGAGGGCTTATATATTTGCCTTGACGAAACCCCACTGACATTTCAGTATTGTTGGCAGCACTGTAAAATATAGAAAGAAAGAAATGAAGTGGAATAAGCGGAAGAAAAAAATGCGCATACTTTAAAATCTTTTTATATGGCTTAAAGGTGTTAAAAAATTTGTGAAAAATATATAAAGCAAATCAAATATTTGTCTATAATCAGCGGGTTATAAGATGTAAGTAAAATATTAGTGCTAAATGTTAAATTAGATTAATTTAACTAAGAGTGTTTGCTGACTCTGGTGTAGCTTTTCGTTTGGTTTTTTTTCCGCTGTAAGAGTGGGATATATTCATATTATAGCGAATATTTGTTATTTAATTGCTGTGAAATCGTTAAAAGTTAATAGAACATATTTGTATTGATTAAAAAGTTACGGCATTGCTAAAACTAATAATTAGAAAATGTGCATTTGGAATAGAGAAAAAGAAGCCTACGACCAGGGTTGCCTCACACTAATTAGTTTTCGATACAAATTTATGTGATTGTTTATTTTTCTAAATTTTAATAATTTGTTCTTATTTAGTAAAGCTAGCCATAGGTTTATTTTACATAGATGCTAAATATCAAAAAACGATCAGACGCATACGATTAAACGTTTTATTGTGACATATAACCTTTTATCGGTTATACGCTATCTGTTAGCCCATGTTATACAAACATTTTTTAACCAGCGCTATAGCACGAAACAAATGTGTAAGGGCTTGGCTATGCAGTTTGCCTTTGAATATCATAGCATAGATTTCACGCGTTTGTGTTAAAAAAATAAATAATGGGCGGTGAAGTGTGGAGAAAATTAATTATATTCACGTCATAACCCCTATACATATGTACATAATCCGGTGGCCAATTTGCGTATGTTAAAAGTTCTCCACAAGCCGGAAACAAAATCGAGTTATCTACATATTTTTTAACCTATCAAATACCTTTGTGTATGAATATTTAAGAGGACAGTGTTTTTTACATCTATTTATCGAGTATTCTTAGTTATATAGTTGAATTTTTGAATAATGGGGCGTACTCATAGCCAAAGTTAATTAGGAACTAAAATTTATTTCCAGCTTTTTTGACATATAGATCGTTGAAAGTTAGTAAAACGCCTTTAAATGGATTACTAGTTAACTTCAACAATGAGTACTCCACAATAAGTTAAATGACATAGTGGCATATTTACCCCCACCGGGTTAGGGGTAGAATATACCCGTGCCTGGTATGGTTGTCATAAGAGGCGACTAAAATACCCAATTGTTTGAGGGGGTTGTGCAGCGCAACCCTTTCAAGGGGATGCCAGCGCAATTTAAAGCTTCTCCAACCCAAAAGTAAACCTCACCTTCCCATTAGAGGTTTACGCCGATCACTTTATCGGCGGCGGCGGCGTAGGCTCTATTATATACCGGCGGCGGCGGTGTGGACGGCGCGCCGGCAGACGACGGTATTCTTTAAAAATATTGATTTTTTTATTTAAAAATATAGTATTTAGGAAAGGTTTTGTTTGTAAGTATTTAAGGCAATCAACGTGTTGTGTTGGCCATTTCGGAAAGATCCGGGGTTTTTGCCTCAAGATCTCGCAGACCATTTTTAGGAGTAGTTCCTTGCGGAAGGATTGTCCCTCGTTCACTTACTCCAGAGAGGCTTCGAATCTAACCCCGGTCTTTGGAATTGGTACTGCTGCGTCTGCTGAAAAGAAATAGAGATACATAAAATAGCCATACTTTTGTCTGCATATCCCGTGCAAAGCGTAGTTTCACCTTGGGTTAACTCCTAATAATCGTCGCGAACACAATTTCTCTAAATCATTTGTGGCTCCTTAGCGGTCACGCACAAAAGCGACCTACGGTTTCTATTAATGGTCTCTTATTACTCATGGCTCTCGTGGCACAGGGCGCCTCCAGTTTTTTCGACTGTTTTTGAGAGCTACAATTCCCGATGTGCGAACGGTAGCAATCCCGAGCACTAGTCACTACCACGCCTCCTAACCCTCACACCATATGACAGCACAGAAGCTATAGGACTGCGACTTCGAACTCATACCTTAGTCGACGTCACTTTCCTAGAAGCTCTAGGTGTAGTTCCAAAGACTTTCCAAAGGATGCTTTTGTCGCGCTATGCTGCCGAGCTACACCAGAGAAACACCTTGAAACGTTAGGGAGTGAATATACGGCCAAGGATGCCGCCTTCGAAATCATAATCAATCTAAGTGGAAGTCATTGGGTAATGGGTGAAAATCGTATAATCCTCGGCGCATCTACATAATTAAAATTTTACAAGGACCCTGGATAAATGTTTTAAAATGTAGACCAAATTTTGGAGACGTTTGTGTTCACATCATTGATTTCAATAGTCTTCGTTAAATCAAAACGATTTTTTCGAATGAAAGTCGACCGATTTTAAGTTGAAAGATGTTGAATGCTGTTTTCCGGCCTTATGACAAGTTCGACTGTTCACTACGTTAGGGTAGTAGCACACACGGTCATTAGTTCGACTGTCTTGGGAAAGCTTTTGCTTCACCACTTTGAGTGTTCTTGCGAAGGACAAAGCCTCACCTGCCTACGTATTCACATTTGTAAAAGGAGCCGTAACGTGTAGGTGATATTTCAACTTGGTTGATAGGCTATAATCAATGCGATTTACTCCAAGGTACTAGTTTTGGATAGGGCCGCCAACTTTATGTCAAACCGTGAGACTTGGGTGTTGAAGGATGAAGTGTGAAAATCAAAATTAACATCTGAGACGCTATTGTATAGTTTCGCAAATAAACAACAGATTTTTGAATGTAAGCCCAAATGATTTTTCAAAACCTTCTCATACGTACATATATCCTCGACTTAGTATGAAGTAAGAATCATTTCAAAGGAGTGTTTATGCCCCCAGATCCTACTAGAGGATTTTGCATCACTGATTTCGTTTATTCTTTCAGCCATTCGCAATATAAAATAAAAAAAAAATCGGCACGGTTTTGCTTTTTTTAACAACTTGAGGACAATTTGAAACGCCTTGGGTCATTTTATTTGAATTCATTGTTCATTCACTGAGTATATAAATTTAATATATATCTTTTCTTTCAGTGTTTTGTTTTAATAACTTGGTGAATTGGGCGATGCAAAGTCCGTGTTAAGGTGACATCGAAAACGCCTGTTTTTTTAAATAACTTTTGAACAGTTAGAAAGGGTTAAATTTCGCAATTAGTTTCTTATAACTGGCAGTGATGCCCATCCGTTCATAACACTTTCGATCAATTTTTTTCATGAACAATTAATGGCCTAAACAGTCTTAAACGAGTGGAAAATACAGTAACCCGCCGGACGCGGGTTCTTTAGAGCCGAAGCTCTGGTCTCCCCAAGCTCCTCCCGAAACAGGGGGTGTGGGGCGGGATGGCCTAGAAGGTTCATATTAAATCGCTTCCGATGGTGCTTGTTACCGGCAACGGGCCATTAACATCGATTCCCTACAACAACAACAAAGACAGCAACTTAGGAGCATATTCATAATCGAAATTTAGTTTGCAATTAAAATTAGTAACGTTTTAATTGACAAGAGGGCCCATAGAAAATTATTTTATAAAGCTGTAAATAGTTTCAAGGACTTAAATTTTGATTAAGTGTTTAAGTATTTCCAATTGGGAGGTTCCTTGAGAAAGCGAACCTTGGTTCAGAATTAAGATTTTTTTTTTAAATTGGAGATATTGCGAATACAATTGCTGTGAGAACCTATTGATGATGTTGTTGTTGTATTAACGACGAAGACAATCCCCGAAGATTTTGGGAAGATTGTTATCGATGTTGATGGTCCTTTGTCGGATTCAGATTCGGTTCCGGAAAGCAAAGCACCATAAAGGTACTAGTCCGACCATCTCGGGAACGATTTGTAGATAGATGGAAAAGGAGCTAAATTTTTCCTATTATCAAATCCGGGAACAAAAATGACATCTCTAACTAGAGGCCTATTGCCAAACTCACAGTATGCTGGAAGCTTTTCGAAAAAATCATAAAGCAGAAGTTGTCTTTTGTCATTAAAAGGGTGATTGACCCGCGTCAACATGGGTTTGTTGCTGGTCGCTCTACTGTTACTAATCTAGTGTCGTTTTCTGATTTCTGTATTTCTACATTTAAGGATGGCTGCCAGATAGATACCATATATACTGACTTATCAAAGGCTTTTGATAAAGTCCACATAAATCTTATTATGTAAACTTGAGTATATTGGATTTCATTCTGTTTTCTTTTCCTGGTTAAAATCGTACCTGTCCAACCGGTCTCTATGTGTTGAAATCGATGGCTGCAAATCCCTCCCTTTTTATGCAACGTCCTGAGTTCCTCAGGGTAGCATTCCCGGGCCTCTATTGTTTGTGCTTTTTATAAATGATATTGGTTCCTGCTTTTTTGGTGGAATTTTCTTACATTGTTCCTATCAGCCAGCATCTGAAACTCTTCGGGTAACGCCGTTCTGCCTCAGGTTTTTTCTTCTAAATAGGCGTCTTTATTCCATTTATCCTCACAATAACGCTCCAATATACCGTGCGTAATCCAACCCGTACGCAGGGCCCTATAGTACAATCCTCTTTGTACTAGGGTTTTTTTTTGGACTCGGTGGAAACTTATGTGTTGTTTTTGTTGTTGTTGTAGCGATAAGGTTACTCCCCGACTTTGGGGAGTGTTATCGATGTGATGGTCCTTTGCCGGATACAGATCCGGTACGCTCCGGTAACACAGCAACATTAAGGTGCTAGCCCGACCATCTCGGGAACGATTTATATGGCCACATTAAACTTTCAGGCCATCCCTCCCTCCCCACCCCCAAGTTCCATGAGGAGGTTAACGCCGATCATTTTATTGGCGGCGGCGGCGTATGCTCTATTATATACCGGCGGCGGCGGGACCGGCGCACCGACAAAGTGATCGGCGTAAACCTTTAAATTGAATTGATGGACTTCAGAATATCACATTGTCCACAACTAATGATTATGGAAATATACTTCTGACGTGAATGGTATGTTTGACGATCTGGAACAATATCATAAAGTTGCGGATGAGTATCTGGGAGGCTTGTAACACGAAAATTTAAAAAAATATTTGGAAAGGTTTTGTTTATATGTATTTAAGGATATAGACGTTTTGGCTATTTCAGAAAGATCCGCGGTTTTTGCCTCAAAATCTCGCGGATCGTTCAAAAAATTTCAGGATTAGCTCCTTGCGGAGGGAGGGATGGAGAAATACTTAAAATGCTCACACTATTGTAGCGTAGTTTCACCGAAGCAGATGTTCTGGGCTAACTCTAATACTCGTCGCCGGCACGATTTATTTAAAGCATTTGTGGCTCCATGCTGGTCACGTACAAAGGCGACTTATGGTTGCTAGCAATTATCTACTAATAGTCATGACTCTTGTTGCACATTTTTGACGATTAGCATAAATGCTGGCTTATTGTTGCTCGCGCAATGGGCGCCTTCAGGTTTTTGTTTGCTGTTTCTAAGAGCTACATTTCCCGACGTGCGAGCAGTAGCAATCCCGACCACCTGTCACTATCACCCATACTGGATCTTATACCATATGCCAGCACAGAAGCTATAGGACTGCGACTTCGAACTCATACCTTCGTCGACGTCACTTTCCTAGAAGCTGTAGCTCCGAAGACTTTCTGACGGATGTTTTTTTCGCGCTATACTGCAGAGCTATACTAAAGAAACACCTTGAAACGTAATGGAATAACTATTCGGCCAAGGATGCCGACCTCGAAATCATAAGCAGTCTAAGTGGATATGTGTGATGGTGGACATCTACATAATTTAAACTTTACAAGGACCGTGGATACAAGTTTTAAAATGTAGATCAAAATTTGCAGACGTTTGTGTTCGAAACATTGAATTCAATAATCTTTGTTTCCGGCCTCATGATATAAGACCTCATTATGGATAACAGTTTTCAGACTAGTTCGACTATCCCCTACGTTAGGGTAGTAGAACACCCGGTCATTTGTTCAAATGTATTGGGAAAGCTTTTGCATCACCACTTTGAGTGTTCTTGCGAAGGCCAAAGCCTAACCTGGTTAAAATATGTATGTGCCTACGTATTCACATTTGTAAAAGGAGCCGTAACGTGTAGGTGATATTTAAACACGGTTGATAGGGTATATCCAATGTGATTCACTCCAAGAGACTAGTTGGGGATAGGTCCGCCAACTTTAGGAAATGTCAAACCGGGAGACTTGGGTATTGAATGATAACGTGCGAAAATCAAAATAAACATTTCAGACGCTATTTTATAGTTTCATAAATAAACATCAGATGTTTCAATATAAGGGCAAGTGATTTTTCGAACCCTTCTTATACGTACATATATCTTCAACTTAAGTATGAGCTAAGAATCATTTTAAAGAAGTATTTACTAAAGGGGTTTGCATCACTGATTTCGCTTATTTTTTCAGCCAATCGGGATATAGAATTTCTGAAAAAATCGGCACCTTTTTCGGGAAACTTGCTTGTTTAACAACTTGAGGACAATTTGCAATCATGATCGACTTGGTCATTGTATTTAAAGTCGTTGTACTTTATTAATTTTTGGGAAAAAATTTTGCGAAGTAAGCATTTAAATTTATTATATAACTTTTCTTTTAGTGTTTTGTTTTAATGGCTTAGTGAATTCGTTGATGCAAAATCCGTGTTAAACTGACATTGAAAGCGCCTGTTTTCTCAAATAACTTTTGAACGGTTAGAAAGTGTTGAATTTCGCAATTGGAATTTTATAACTGGCAGTGATCCGTTGATACCCCTTTCGACAATATCGGACCAATTTTCAACATGCACAATACATGGCCTACACAGTCTTAAATGAGTATAAAATATAGTAACGCGCCGAACGCCGCCGCCGCCGGGCCGATATTTTTGACAGTCGGCGGCGGCGTGCAAAAACGACGAAAATCTACGGCGGCGTTTATCGGCGGCGTATATCTCTACCACACAGCCACTTGAATCTGGTATTTTAGTCGCCTCTCACGACAGGCATGCCTACCGATGAGTCGTCTGTAGCAAATCGATATAACGCCGATTACAATTGTAACACTGGAATAAGAATTCGCCAATTTTTCTATCGATAGCCTTTCGATAATAAATCGATAATGTTTTGATAGCATATCGACACTTTCGACAAATAATAGATAACTTGAACTTTTTGATAACATATCGATAACTTTTGGACAAATAATCGATAAGTTTTTTATAAAAATTCGATAACTTTTTGAGGAAATGTCGTTAGATTGTCGATAAAAAATCAGTAACTCATTGATAATATTTGTCTGTATAGCAAATTTATAACACTTCAATATAAAATCGATAACTCGTTATGCCTCGTAGATAACACACCTATAAAAAAAAATAAAAAAATAAATGTAAGGCGCGATATCCTGCGAAGAGATCTAAGGCCGAGCTTCTCTTCCAATTTGCGTCGTGCTCCTCTTGATTTTTCCCTACAAATTGGCCGGACGGGACCTACATGTTTTATGCCGACTCCGAACGTCATCTGCAAAGCAGATAAGTTTTCACTGAGAGCTTTTCATGGCAGAAATACAATCGGAGCGCTTGCCAGACACTGCCGAGGGGCGACCCCGCTTAGAAAAATTTTCTTCTAATTGAAAAATCTTATTTCTAAAATTTTGATGTTGCTTTGCCCGGGAGTTGAACCCAGGGCATACGGTGTGATAGGCGGAGCACGCTACCATCACACCACGGTGGCCTATAACGTCGCAAAAAAATTCATGGAACATAACCCGTCGATAACAATCCATTAACTTATCGACAGCAACCCGTTAACATTTTGATAACAATTTCATCGCACGCCAATTTATTTATGTTCCGGCTTTGTGTTTGGCGCTAGTTTTGACTTCTACTCCTTCCTTTTCCCTACCCTCCTTTTCTTTTTATACTCAGTGTGCTCTGCACACAGAATATATTAACTTTGATTGGATAAAGGTTGGTTGTACAGGTATAAATGAATCGAGATAGATATAGACTTCCATATATCAAAATCATCAGTATCGAAAAAAAGTTTTATTGAGCCATGCCCGTCCGTCCGTCAGTCCGTCAGCACGATAACTTGAGTAAATATTGAGATATCTTCACCAAATTTGGTACACTAGCTTATCTGGACCCAGAATAGATTGGTATTGAAAATGATTGAAACCGGATTATAACCACGCCCACTTTTTATATATATAAAATTTTGGAATACAAAAAACCTGATAATTTAGTAATTAATATACCTAGTATGTTGAAATTTGACATATGGACTGATATTGAGACTCTTGATAAAAATTTGGAAAATTTGTTTAAAATGGGCGTGGCACCGCCCACTTGTGATAAAATCAATTTTACAAATATTATTAATCATAAATCAAAAACCGTTAAACCTATCGTAACAAAATTCGGCAGAGCGGTTGCCTTTACTATAAGGAATGCTTTGAAGAAAAATTAACGAAATCGGTTAAGGACCACACCCACTTTTATATAAAAGATTTTTAAAAGGGTCGTGGACGACTAAAATAAGCTATATCTTTGCAAAAAAGAACTTTATATCAATGGTATTTCATTTCCCAAGTGGATTTTTAACAATAAATAGGAAAAACTTCAAATTTAAAAAAATGGGCGTGGCACCTCCCCTGTCATGACTAAGTAATGACAAAGCCATAGCTCGAAGAAAAATTAACGGATCGTAATAAAATTGGGTACACACATTTTTCTTATAGCAGGAAACATTTCTAGGCAAAATGGACGGGATCTGTTAAATACCACGGCAAATTAGATATAAAAGAAGTTTAAAAGGGTCGTAGACTAGAATAATAAGCTATAACTTAGCAAGAAATAGTTTTGAATCAATGATATTTCACTTATCAAGTTTTACTGTAAGAGGAAATGGGGAGACACGTGTTATGTAGAAAAGTAATTAATCTGAAATGAAATGTACAATTGAAGCTCACGCTGAGTATATAATGTTCGGTTACACCCGAACTTAGACACCTTTACTTGTTTTCCTTTCTTTTACTTCACTACTTTACGTTCCTTTCTTAATTTGCAGTCTGCTTTCGCTCATATCAACTACCAAACACATTGTTCCCATGTTGTTGTTGTTGTTGTAGCAGTGCTTCGCCCCACCTAATAGGTGCGACCGATCACAAATTGTCATCAATATCCTTGAACGGGAGTCCAAGGAAACTTGCTGTTTCAACAGGGGTGGACCATAATGAAAGGGGTGTTAGAGGCGTTGGTTCCACATTACAATTAAAGAGATGGTTGGTGTCATGTGGGGACACATTGCACGCGGGGCATACATTTTGTATGTCGGGGTTGATTCTGGATAGGTAAGAGTATAGCCTGTTACAGTATCCAGAACGAAGTTGTGCTAGAGTGACTCACGGTTCCCTGGGGAGTATGCGTTCCTCTTCCGCAAGTTTTGGGTACTGTTCTTTGAGTGCTGGATTCACCGGGCAATGCCTGGCATAAAGGTCCGACGCCTGTTTGTGGAGTTCTCCGAGGACCTGCTTCTGTTTTTTTGCTTCATGCGGCTGAGTTCTCAGGTGCCGTATTTCCTTATAATGCTTACGGAGATGACTCCTTAAGTCCCTAGGCGGTGTTGGCTCATCAATCAGATGTCTGTTGGGATGCCCAGGTTTCTGGGTATTCAACAGGAACTGTTTGGTTAGCATCTCATTCCTCTCCCTGATGGGGAGTATTCTCGCCTCATTATGTAGATGGTGTTCTGGGGACATAAGAAGACAGCCCGTGGCAGTTTTGAGAGCAGTATCTTGGCAGGCCTGTAGCTTTTTCCAGTTAGTACTTTTTGGCTTGGCGACCAAATAGGGGATGCAATCGGCTGGCCAATTGCTTTGTATGTGGTAATGAGCGTTTCTTCGTCTTTTCCCCAAGTACTGCCAACAAGGGATTTTAGGATTTTATTACGGCTCTGGATTTTCGGTACAATTGCGGCTGCATACTCACAAAAATCAAACGTCACACCCAAGATTTTGGGGTGTAGGAAGTCGGTAGCGTAGTGCCATCCACGTGGATGTTCAGAATGGTCGTAATTTGGGACGTCCATGTTGTAAAAAAGGTCGCGGAGGATTTAGTCGGTGATAATGCCAGGTTTCGCGAGGCGGAATTACTGGAGAGATCAGGGAGGTAGCCGTTTATTCTGTTGCAAAGCCCATCGATCTGTGGGCCTGTGCCCATTATTGTGCAGTCATCGGCGTAGGAAACGATAGTAACTCCTTCTGGTGGCGAAGGTAGTTTGATATGTAGAAGTTAAACAAAAGTAGGGGTAGGATAGCACCCTGCGGCACGCCTTGTTTAATTCTTCTTGGTTTTGATGTTTCGTTTCTAAATTGCACCCCAGGCAGGGGTGGTCACCCAGATAATTTGCGGCCCAACTTTTAAGACATGGGGGAAGGGTAGACCCTTCCAGGTCTTGCAGTAACGTGCCATGGTTGACCGTATAAATAGCTTTTGATAGGTCTAGCGCAACGAGTACTGTTCTATGGTGGGGGGTTTTGATTTAAACCGCAATTTATTTGGGTGCTAATGGCATTTAGCGCGGTGGTGATGCTACGGAGTTTTCTGAAGCCATTCTGATGACAGGCTAGCTGCAAATTTGCTTTGAAGTAGGGGAGCAAAATGGCTTCAAGCATCATATGACTCTCCTATGTTAGCTGGTTTCCCAGGCTTTAGTAGCGGGACCACATTGGCCATTTTCCATTTTTCGGGAATGACAAAGGTGGAAAGATGCAGGTTGAAGACATGTGCTAAATATTTGAAACCCTATTTCCCTAGGCTTTTAAGCATCGGCATGGCTATGCCGTCTGGGCCCACTGCTTTGGATTGTTTAGCATGACCGATGGCATCCTCAACCTCTTCGGCGGTGATGGTAATTGGTGACGCGTTGAATTTATGTTTATGTGCGCGTCTGTTGGCCCCACGTTGTTCCCATAACACACGCTACAGTGTAGTGAGTACACTTACGTTTACATTCTGTATTACTCCATACAGCGTATCAATACGCCATTATAGGCCTGCATTTACCTTCTACATATGTATATTTCCGATATAGAATACCACTTACAAAGACTATGGTTAAGCTTACGCTTACACTTTACATATAAGTAATTCTCCTCGCCATATATAAGGACAAGTACGGTAAGATTGTATCATTGTAGTTTAGATTTGCTGGTGTGCGGCCGGCCAATTGCTTTGTACGTGGCTAGCAACGTTTCTTTATATTTTCCCCAAGTGCTGCTGATAAGCTACTTGCGGCTTTGTACTTAAGATACAACTTCAATGGCATACGCCTTGATAGTGAGAGTGTCACCGAATGTTAACCCTAAGATCTTTGGATGACTGACAGCCGGTAGCGAAATACCTTTGACGTGAACGTCCAATATTCGCAAAACAGAGTGGCCGTGGTTTTGGTCGGCTAGGTTCAGATAATTTGCAGACCATCATTTTATTCAAACGGGAAAGCGTGAACCTTCTATATCTTGGAGAAGAGTGCCGTGGTTGACTGAGCCAAAAGCTTTTGACAGCGCTGGTATTTTGCTGAAACTGCTGGTGGCTAGGCGAAGATGCGCAGTAACCTGACGGAGCAGGAAGGTTTCCAAAGCCTTCGCTACGAACGGAGTGATACCGATCGTTATGACTCACCTTCGTTAGCCGATTTCCCAGGCTTGAAAACGTGCGTCAGGTAGCTCACTCCCTCAGCGCCAAGGTGTTTTAGCATTGCCATGTCCCAGGTACAAGGAAAAACCTCGAACTGTGAGGAGTGGAAATACAAATATACCGACTTAAAAACAATGAGGCACCACTAAACTTTTCAAACAAGAAGGCGAAACGATACATAATTTTTACGTAAACTGTTAAATGTATTTGCACCTGGTGCCACTATACCTTAATTACACTTCACTTTAAACGCTTCTGGGGTTTTATACGGGCGACTGTTGTTGTTGTTGTAGCGATACGGACCGCTGTACACAGACTAACTTGTAGTTGTTCAATTACTTTCGGAATTCCTTTGAGAAATGGAATGGGAAATTCGAAAGTACTTTTTCCATTCCTCGTAACATAATTGAAAGAAATTTCCATTACATTTCCCATTCCTTTCGAAAGTATTGTGAAGTATTTTTTTTTTCAATTACAAACAAAAAAAATGTTTGTAATTCAACCTCAAAAAAACGAAATTATAATCAACCAGCTCTGGCATTGGTACATCAGATAAATTTTCTTGAATATCATATACCCTGTATACAGAATTAAACTGATTTTCTCTAGTCTTAAATAATTCTCCTTGATTCTTTGACGAATAACTTTCTCTAATCCGGTTACTTTTCAAAAATGCACCAGATTATAGTTCAGTTACTTTCATGGAATGTATAAGTCTTTCACATCCTTACTTGTTTTAGTATATACTAGCGGCCGATCAAGGCAAAAATCTCACACAGTACTTCTTCAAGAAGTGTCGTGGAATGCAAAGAAGCATTGGAAAAACTTGCTATACCCGCGTTAGGTATGCCTGTCGTAAGAGTCGACTAAAATACCAGATTGAAGGGGCTGTGTAGCGCAACCCTTCAGGTTGCCAGCGCAATATATAGCTTCTCCAAACCCAATTGTCAACCTCACCTATCCGCGGCGAATCCTGTTTCACTAACAGACGAGGCTCTGGCGACCCCAAGCTCCTCATGTAACTTGGGGGTGGGGAGGGAGGTAATGGCATGAAGGTTTAATGTGGCCACATAAATCGTTCCCGAGATGGTCGGGCTAGCACCTTAATGGTGCTATGGTACCGGATCTGTATCCGGAAAAGGACCATAACATCGATAACACTCCCCAAAGCCTTCGGGGAGCAACCTTATCGCTACAACAACAACAACAACAACAACAACAACGGTAGGCGTCCCAATTCATTTGAAAGAAATCAAGCGGGGACAGTTGTTGCATATGATCCATGAAGCAGTAAAGGCGTGGTCAGGAGCGCGAGGTTGCAAAATGTCTAAGATCATGTGCAAATCCTGCGGTATTATACTCACAAAGGGGCTTATATCTCTGAGAGAGAATACTTAAAGCTCACGATGGGCACACCAACTGGACACAGGAGATGTAGGAAAAGCGAGCTGCAAGAAGAAGCGGTTGAGCAAGTTCTGTGTTCTTGCCCTGTGCTCGCCAGATCAAGTCTACAGCTATTAGGGTCAGCAGAGTTGCCAGATCTCGGGGCAGCAATTAAGGTGGGTGCTAGAAAACTTTTAGTATTTGCAAAGAGGACGGAGTTATTCTAGAACATAAGTCCTAGCACCTAAGTGGGGCTCTTCCGTTTGGTCGTCAAATAATTTCTTGTAACAATATGTGATGTTTTTATTGACCAGCCAGTTCAACCTCACTTATTTGTCTTAGTACAGTTTAAATAGTAATATATGCTTGCCCATCCATGATATCTATATATAGTTTGGTAATTTAAATTTTTCATACATTCAATTATTATTGATAGCCGGTATTTACAAAACAAAACAACGCAAGATTATCAAGAAAGCAATGTTCAGTTATGTCTAGTACTGCTTAATCTGACTACATTTACATACATATCTATGTAAATATAACAATACATTCTTTTGCGGTTGTTCAACACTTTGACTTTACACTTTGCTCAATTAATCATTCTAATAAATTTAACATACAATAGGGTCATCTGGCATTTGAACTTACTCAATTTATATCAATTTGTCAAGGGGTGTACTCGGAAAAAATAAACTATCATAAGCTCGATGAAAATGTTAAACGTTACTGTTGATGCTGCATGACCGGTTTGAAAAACCATTTCGCCAAGTAAAAATAAAATAAAAAAGTAAATGTAAGGCGCGATAACCTCTGAAGAGATTTTAGGCCTAGCTTCTCTTCCAATTTGCGCCGTGCTCCTTTTTTAATTTTTCCTACAAATGTTGTTTAATGCCGACTCGAATGGCATCTGCAAAACAGATGAGTTTTCACTAAAAAGCTTTTCATGGCAGAAATACACTCTTAGGGCTTGCCAAACACTGCCGAGGGACGACCCCCCTTAGGAAAATTTTCTTCTTGAAAAAACGTGTTTCTAAAATTTTAATGTTGCTTTGTCCGGAGCACGAACACAGGATCTTCGGTGTGGTCGCTAAGTATGTACATTAGACTGGGCCGATTTATTAACCGATATCGCGCCATCGATTTTTCGATAGGATTTGGGCTCAGGAAAAAAGTTCCACTACGCAAACTAAAAAAAAAATGTTCGAGCCTGCGAAATTTCTGCCCCTATTACCGTTTACAACTCAACTTAGTTGGGTTGTTATTAAAACAACTCAACTTTAAGACAAATCAACTCCTGTTTGGTATTACGAATTACAACTTATTTCAGTTGAAGTTGAATTGATGTTGCCAACCTAAAAAAGTGATGATTTGACAGATAAATGACAGCTGATCAATGTGTGGCGGAAATTCAAGCATTTGCAAAAGTGATTTTTTTATTAATAGCAAAATGGAAAATAATTAAATAATATTAAATTTAGTTTCTAATCGAATGATCACTCCAATCCCATGGAACTACCAAGCACCAAGTAAGAAAACGTTTAAGTGACAAATCATGAGCTTCTAATGAAGTTTGAAGATTTGTAAGTTATTTTCGGTTAAGTAAGGAAGAATATTGCTCGAGGGACGCCTGTACCCCTATTTTAAAACTACACCTTACTGACGGCAGCTATCAAAAATGCTGTGGAAATGATTTTAGTGTTGGACTGGACAACATCTACAGTTAATAAAGAGGTTTTAGATATTGAGGAGCATATTTGTGCGAAGTGGACTAAAACCCATATGACTCCAGAGCAAACCGATACAATTACCGCATTTTACTCTAAAACAGGATTACCAGGAGTAGTGGGTAGTAGAGATATACGCCGCCGATTAGCGACGTTTTTCGCACGCCGCCGCCGAATGTCAAAAATATCGGCGCGGCGGCGGCAGCGTTCGGCGCGTTACTATATTTTCTACTCTTTTAAGACTGTCTAGGCATTTATTGTTCATCTCGAAAATTATTCCGATATGGTCGAAAGGGGTATCAGGGGATGCGCATCACTGGCAGTTATAAAAGACCAATTGCGAAATTTAACACTTTCTAACCGTTGAAAAGTTATTTGAGAAAACAGACGCTTTCAATACCAGCTTAACACGGATTTCGCATCAAGTTATAAAACAAAACACTTAAAAAAAAAATTATATAATAAATTTAAATGCTCACTTCGCATAATTTTTTCAAAAATTAATAAAGTACAATGAATTTAAATAAAGTGCCCCAAGTCGAACATATTTTCAAATTGTCCTCAAGTTGTTAAAAAAGCAAGTCACCTGAAAAAGGTGCCAAATTTTATTTCTCGATTGACTGAAAGAATAAGCGAAATCAGTGATGCAAAATCCTTTAGTAGGCTCCAGTGGTTTAAATTCTCCTTAGAAATGATTCTCAGCTCACACTTAAGTTGCATATGTCTTCAACACCTATGAGAAGGGTTTGAATTTATTTGCTGAACTATAAAATAACGTCTGAAATCTTAATTTTTATTTTCACACTTCATCATTCAACAATCAAGTCTCTTGGTTTGACATTTCCTAAAGTTGGCGGCTCTATCCCCAACTAGTCCCTTGGAGTGAATCAAATTGGATATAGCCTGTCAACCATGTTTAAATATGACCAACACGTGACGGCTTCTGTTACAAATGTAGGCACATTTTTTAACCATGTCCAAATGACCGGGTGTTCTACTAGCCTAACGTAGGGGATAGTCGAACTAGTCTGAAAACTGAAGGCGTTCATCCATAATGAGCTCTTATATCATAAGGCCGGAAACGAAGAGTATTGAGGTCAATATATCGAACACAATCGTCTGCAAATTTTGGTCTGCATTTTAAAACTTTTATCCACGGTCCTTTTAAAGTTTAAATTATGTAGATGTCCACCATCACACATGAGTTACGCAATGATATCCACTTAGACTGCTCATGATTTCGAGGGCGGCATCCTTGGCCGAATAGTTACTCCCTAACGTTTCAATGTGTTTTTTTTGGTGTAGCTCGGAAGCATAGCGCGACAAAAATATCCATCAGAAAGTTTTCGGAGCTACACCTAGACCTTCTAGGAAAGTACCGTCGACGAAGGTATGAGTTCGAAATCGCAGTCCTATGGATTCTGTGCTGGCATATGGTATAAGGGCCAGGATGCGTGGTAGCGACTGGTGGTCGGGATTGCTACTATTCGCTCTTCGGGAATTGTAGCTCTTAAAAACAACCAAAAAAACTGAAGGCGCTCTTTGGCGCGATCAACAATACGCCCGCATTTATGCTAATCGTTAAAACGGTGCCACGAGAGTCATGACTATTAGTAGATAATTTATAGCAACCGTAAGTCGCCTTTGTGCGTGACCAGCATGTAGCCGCAAATGATTTAAAGAAATCGTTTCGACGACGGATATTAGAGTTAGCCCAAAACATATCCTTCGATGAAACTACGATAAAAAAGTGTGACCATTTAAAGTATTTCTCGCTCTCTTCGGCATGTGATACTTTGAAGTCCAGCGATTCAATTCAGAGGTTTACGCCGATCACTTTGTCGCCGGTATATAATAGAGCCTACGCCGCCGCCGCCGATTAAGTGACCGGCGTAAACCTCTAGTGGGTAGTATAGATGGGATTGGTTGAAAACTTGTTTTTTCTATAAATGTTTACAAAATTGCTGATTATAAAAGATTGTTTAAATGACTTTAAAAAAGGTTTAATTACTCGCCTTCCATTTTTTTTAAAAAATTTTTTTTTTATGGCAACGTTTTACTAGAAGGTGCCTCATCTAATTTTTTTCAAAAAGTATCAACAAAGGTGGTATGAAAAGACACATTTTGACATCCGTTTTAAGAACCCGAAAGCGGAAATCAAACATTTTATTTCTGTCGAAAGATATTTATAAAAACCCATAAAATGGCCCCTAGAGGATTTGTAAAAATAACCCTGGTTGGGTCCAACACCTTTCTGCATTGGTGTGTACAAAAAATCTGGCAAAATACAACAACCAAATGAAAATTTGAAACGAAATGATATGACAGAAATGAAATTTTTAAATTTTGCTTTCGGATTCTAAAAACGGAGGTCGAAACGTGTCTTTTGATACCAACTTTGAAAATTTTTGTTAAAAATTAGGTGGTGAACCGTCTTGTAAAACGTTACCTTTTTTCCAACAAATGCAAAATTCTATGAGACAACTGCTAGTAATCAGTTGTCAAATTTTGATGTCTTCGACAACTACACCAACACAATGTTGTAAACGGTAATGCTTGAAAAAGTTGTAAAGACTAGACAACTTCAACCGACATGTTTTTTGACAGATTGAGTTGTAATCTGTAATACCAAATTGCAAAATTTCAAATGAAACGGAGTTGATTTGTGAACGGTCATTTTTTTTTTTACTTTTTTTCGACTTTGATTTTTAAGGTTTTTTCATGACCTACTAAAAAAATTTTCATTGGATTGCAAATTTTTTTTTCAAAAAACCGTTATCGCCAACGTTTTTAGCGGACATTTTTGAGTCGGACAGGGTATACATATGAAAATTTGTTTAGTAGGTCATGAAAAAAAACTTAAAAATCAAAGTCGAATTTTTTGGGTATGCGTAGTGGAACTTTTTTTCTTGAGCCCAAATCCTATCGAAAAATCGATGGCGCAATATCGGTTAACTTTCGTCCATACAAATCGACCCATCCTAATGTACATATAATGTGAAATAAAAAAAAGGTATTTGATTGAAAGCATTACGCAAATAGGAAGTGACTATTTAAACAACAACCCCGTTTCTTCGCAAATATGTTTGAATTTTTACCAACGTTTATTTTTTTGGGACGTCATTTTAAAGCTGTAATGTAACGTACCGAAAGTCACATTAATTGTTTTTTAAATTCTGGATTGTCGTCATAGATCTGTGGCAAGGGTTGTTTGTGCCAAGTACATATCTGTTAATTTCACCGGTTATTCGCCATACACATGATAGTAGAAAATAGCAGTAGAAATTACTTATTAGTAAAATGCCTTTAGCTGAATTTAAGTTACTACTTAATTTCAGCAATGAGTATTACACAAAAACGTAAAGGACAGATGGGCCTATTCATAGGCGAAATTAAGTTGGTACTTAAAGTTAGTTGCAGCTTTTTTATTTCAAAAGCAAGTTTCTATTTTTGTTTGCACATGTAACATACAATATTAATGCACTATTAATTTTATGGTTTGTCTTTAGGAGGACGAGAACTTTTATAATTTTTACGATTTGTGCCGATTTACGATACAAGTTCACAGCTGAGTATATAATGTTCATTTCTACCGTATTTCCTTAATTGTTATATATACACAGATATTGACCTCTATTATGAGCATCTTTCGATCACAGATCGATGAGCTTTGTAACAAAATAAACAGCTATCTCCCTGATTTCTCCAGTTTGTTCGCCTCGCGAAACCTGACATTGTCACCGACCAAATCATCGGCAACCTTGTTTACTACATGGGCGTGCCAAATGTCGACCATATTGAACATCCACGTCGATGGTATCACGCTACCTACTGTCTTACACCCAAAAATCTTGGGTGTGACGCTCGATCAGGATCTATATTTTGGAGAGTATGCAACCGCAATTGTACCTAAAATCCAGAGCCGTAATAAAATTCTCAAATCTCTTGCCGGCAGCACTTGGGGTAAAGATAAAGAAACGCTCATTACTCATGAGATAAAGAAACGTTCATTACCACAAAGCAATTTGCCGGTCGATTGCATGCTACGCGTCCCCGATATGGTCGCAAAGCCTAGAGGTTACTCACTGGAAGAAAATACAGGCCTGCCAAAATACTGCCCTCAGAACCACCACGGGCTGTCTTCTTATGTCCCCAGAACACCACCTACACAACGAGGTGAGAGTACAGCCCATTAGCGAGAGAAATGAAATGCTAAACAGTTTCTGTTGAATACCCAGAAACCTGGGCATCCCAACACACATATGATTGATGAGGCTACACTGCCCAGGGGCTTAAGGGGTCATCTCCGTAAGCTGAAACTGAAACTGAAAATACGGCACCGGAGAACACAGCCGTATGAAGCAAAAAAGCACAAGCAGGTCCTCAGTGATATCCACAAACAGGCGTCGGACCTCTATGCCGGGGATTGCCCAGTGAATCCGGTACTTAAAGAAAAATACCCAGAACTAGCAGAAGAGCAACGCACTCTCCCTAGGGAAACGCGCGTCACTCTAGCTCAACTTCGAGCTGGGTACTGTAACAGGTTAAACTCTTACCTATCCAAAATCAACCCCGACTTACAAAATGTATGTTCCGCTTGCAATGTGCCCAACATGACGCCAATCATCTCTTCAATTGTAATGTGGAACCAACGCCTCTAACACCTCTCTCATTATGGCCCGCCCCTGTCAAAACCTTTGACTCCCGTTAGAGGACATTGATGACAATTTGTCCCACCCCACAGCGGGTTAGGGGGTTAGAATATACCCGCGGTAGGTATGCCTGTCGTAAGAGGAGACTAAAATACCAGATTCAAGGGGTTGTGTAGCGCAACCTTTTCAGGTTGCCAGCGCAATATATATGTAGCTTCTCCACACCCAATTGTCAACCTCACCTTCGAGCGGCGAATCCCGTTTCACTAACAGACGAGGCTCTGCCGACCCCAAGCTCCTCATGGAACTTGGGGGGGGGGGGGGGGGGGGGGGGGGGTGGGGAGTGATGGCCTGAAGGTTTAATGTGGCCATAAAAATCGTTCCCGAGATGGTCGGGCTAGCACCGTAATGGAGCTGTGTTACCGGAGCGTACCGCATATGTATCTGGCAAAGGGCCATCACATCGATAACACTCCCCAAAGCCTTCGGGGAGTAACCTTATCGCTACAACAACAACAACATGAGCGTCTTTCCATCTTCGATGTTCGATGGCCAGCGAATTTCAAATTACAGTTCATCGCCGTCGAAATTTTCGCTGTATATCTAATTTTGAATCGAGCAGAAGTGCGTTGTAGACGCTGAAAGAAAATTGTAAAAATTGTAGAAAATGAAGGTTTTTGTAGTAATCTGCTACTTTTTTGCCACCTAATAGTAATTTTAAACTATTTGTATTAATTTTATACGAGTCCAAGGTCGTGAGTACAAAGCAACAGCGTAAAGGACAGGTTTCAGTAATGGAACACAATCCGCACATAGCAAAGTGATCTTGCACAAAGTTTTAGACGGGAAAAAAGTCCTAATGCATTCTCGTTCTCAATGCTGAGTTGGTAGGATCCCTGAGCATGAAGTCTGAAAACCGTTTCCAATTTTAAAATGCTTGGCATAGACTTGGATGTTGTACTTTTCTGCAGAAGTTCATATGTACTGGACAGTAAGTTCATAAATACGTCTTTGGTCTGTCTGAAGTTTTGAATAAATCTATAAACAAAATTTATAATTGTAACATATTTAACAACTTGTTTAGAAAGCTAACCCTACGCGGTTGAATTCATGTCCAAATTATTGGAAGCATCCCTCAGCCGTCTTCTGTTTCTGGCTAGTTCTATTTTAGTTTCTCTTCATCGTCAAACCAAAACTTCGTCATAGTCAAATTTTTATTTACATTTTTGCACTCAATACCATGGTATAAAAAAGAAGGTAGTTCCACTCAAAATTTATTGACGTATTTGGGGATTTTTGAAGTTTCATAATGTTTGTTGTTTTGCTAGAAGCGTTGCCATACCGTTACTGTTTAAGGCGAAATTGTGGTTTTTCGGGATGGAAATTTCCTTCAGGATGAAAACGCAGTGGTCATCGAAGACAATAATAATATGCTTTAGCCCGATTTATGTGCATAAATATCAATTGGGAATACAGTCAAAAATGCAATTTTATTGAAAAAGAGTGGATAATGACTCATATCTTTATGGCGGCTTGACCCCTAGACAGGTAAAAATACACGATAAATCCTGTTGTTCTAGCATGGTGCTATTATCATGCCTCTACAGTGGATATTTCGGAAGGCATGTTGAGAAGAAGTGTACCTCGACAGTCTGTAGTGAGTGGTAGGTGTTTAATTTGTCACGTTTGTGGGACGCCACATACATGTCAATGCCAAAAGGGCACAGAATATGTATAGATGGGGCTTGCCCCAAGCTGCCCCTGGTACAACGGATAAAAGAACTCTCATAACTAGTGTGTAACCTGCAGAGCTACAGGGCAATGTTCTCCCTAAAAAATAGTTTAACAATTCCCTTCTCAAGAGCTACGCTCGTATTATACTATAAATAAAAAATGTGGACTTGCAACCAATTTATCACCATTCAATTTGATAAAAATAGCGTTTGAGTATGCTAAACTCTTTAGAAATTGCGGTGTCGGTTTACAGGGACCTCATTTGGGCAATCAACAAACGTGTATGTTTTTTTAACATGTTCTGAGCAAACGTACGGACACTTAAGAAGGCTATATTCACTGACTTTGTATTTTCGATCCATGTTTCTTCCACCAAAGCAATTTTCGGGAGCTCGAAAAACTTATTAAAAACCTTTTCTAGACTAATATTCGTATAAAAATTTTTCCAATGCATGGGGCTCATTTTTTTTTTTTTAATAACTATGAAAGTAATTTATAGCGTTTTCTTTTCTGAAATAAATTGTTGCCTAAGTAAATGGTAAAGCCTTGATAGAATTACTTCTACCCCAGAACATGTTCAACATTTATAGTGCATACAAAGAACATTTCAACTCGTCATATTCACTCATATTAACAGCACACCTCCATTTTATACAGGGTAAAAGTGTAACGCTTTTGCGTTGCGAGCAGGCAACAATTTTCACAAAAGAACGAAATACCCCGTAAAGGCGTTGCCTGTTTTTTAGAATGGAACAACAACCCTTGCGCGGCGTACAAAAAGCGTAACAGTTTAGCCAGAAAAGAAAACGCTATTAGTCGTATTCGTTAATATGAAATCCATCAAAATTAGAAAAATTCGTAACATATTTCAATCTGGTAGCTTGTTTTTGGTGAAATTGTCATTGCCCCAGCAAAAGTCAAGTGGCTAACGTCAAACTAAATGGAACTACCTCCATTTTTTGTATCATGCTCAATACTACTTTTACTTACTAACTTAATTGGCGCTTAACCATCTAAACGGCTATGGCCGTCCAAAAAGGCGCGCCAGTCGCTCCTTCGCTACGCCAACCGGCCCCAATTGGTCACACCAAGGGAGTTTAAATCGTTTTCCACCTGGTCCTTCCAACGGAGTGGGGGCCGCCCTCTACCTTTGCCTCCATAGGCGGGTTCCGATAGAAAAACTTTCTTCGCCGGAGCATCATCTTTCATTCGCATAACATGGCCTAGCCAGCGCAGCCGCTGCGTTTTAATTGGACTATGTTGATGTCTGCGTATAGCTCGTACAGCTCATCATTAAATCTTCTTCGGTACTCGCCACGCGTAGAGGTCCATAAATCTTTCGAAGAACTTTTCTCTCGAACACTCCCAAAGCCGCTTCATCTGCTGTTGTCATGGTCCATGCTTCTGCCCCATATAGCAGGACGGATACGATAAGTGACTTGTAGAGTATGATTTTCGTTCGCCGAGAGAGGACTTTACTTTTCAATTGCCTACCTAGTCCAAAGTAGCATTTATTGGCAAGATTGATTCTTCGCTGGATTTCAGTGCTGATGTTGTTGCTAGTGTTGATGCTGGTTCTCAAATAAACGAAGTCTTTTATTTTTTTTTTTTCGAAATTATGGCTGCCAACATTAGCGTGGTTGCCAAGGCGCGTATGCGCTGACTCTTTGCTCGATGACAGCAGGTACTTCGTTTTGTCCTCATTCACCATCAAACCCATCTTTACCGCTTCTTTTTCCACTTTGGAGTAAGCAGAACTAACAGCGCGGGTGTTTAAGGCGATGATATCAATGTCATCAGCATATGCCAGTAATTGCACGATTTTATAGAATATTGTTCCAGTGCGGTTAAGTTCTGCAGCTAGTATAATTTTCTCGAGCATCAAATTAAAGAAATCGCACGATAGGGGGTCACCCTGTCTGAAACCTCGTTTAGTTTCGAACGGCTCGGAGAGGTCCTTCCCAATTCTGACTGAGCTGATGGTGTTGCTCAACGTCATTTTGCACAGCCGTATAAGTTTTGCAGGGAAACCAAATTCAGACATAGCGGCATATAGGCAGCTCCTTTTCGTGCTGTCGAAGGCGACTTTAAAGTCGACGAAGAGGTGATGTGTGTCGATTCTATTTTCACGGGTTTTTTTCAAGATTTGACGCATTGTGAAAATCTGGTCTATGATAGATTTACCAGGTCTGAAGCCGCACTGATAAGGTCCATTCAGCCGGTTCACGGTGGGCTTCAATCTTTCGTACAATACACTTGAAAGGACCTTATATGCGATATTAAGAAGGCTGATTCCACGATAGTTGGTGCATTTTGCAGTACCCCTTCTTGTGGACTGGGCAAAGAAAACTTAGATTCCAACCGTCGGGCATGCACTCGTCCGCCCATATTTTGCTAAGAAGCTGCAGCATGCGCCTTACCAACTCCTCGCCGCCGTACTTGAATAGCTCCGCAGGCAATTTATCAGCGCCCATGGCCTTGTTGTTTTTCAATCTGGTTATTGCTATTCTAACTTCGTCATAATCGGGCGGGGGACATATATTCCATCATCATCGATTGCGGGATGGATCGGGTTCTTTATCTCTGCGCGGTGAATTGCTGCCTCCATTTAGGAGAGCAGAGATGTGTTCCCTCCATAATCTAAGCACTCTGTGGACATCAGTTACAAGGTCGCCGTTTTCGTTCCTACAGGAGTTTGTCCCGGTCTTAAACCCTTCCGTCTGTCGCCGTATTTTTTGGTAAAATTTTCGGGCGTTATTCCTGGTGGCTAGCAGTTCAAGCTCCTCGCACTCACGCCTTTCTGCTTCTCCTTTTTTCCTCCTGAAAAGGCGTCTCGCTTCCCTTTTCAACTCACGATAGCGTTCACACACTCTTTGTTGCGCTCTCTTTTAACGTAGCCCTGTAGGCAGCGTCTTTTCTTTCGGTTGCAACGCGGCATTCTTCATCGTACCAGTCGTTTTTTTGTGGCCGCCGGTAACCAATATTTTCCTCGGCGGCAGTACGAAGTGCTTTGGAGATATGCTCTCACTGTTCCTGTATTCCTTCAGGATGAGTTGTGCTCTCAGAGAGCAGGTGTGAGAGTCGAGTTGCGAAATCATTGGCAGTCTGCTGTGATTGAAACTTTTCGACGTCTAGATTTCCTTGTGTTTTTTGTTCCTTGGTTTTAGCCGCGCTGAGGCGGGTGCGAATTTTGGCTGCAACGAGATAATGGTCAGAGTCGATGTTAGGTCCTCGGATCGTGCGCACATCTAAAACACTGGAGGCATGCCGTCCGTCTATCATAACGTGATCGATCTGAGACAGCCATGTATCTTTTTATGCATGAACCTCGTGCTGGATATGACCATGTTTCGAGCACCGGCAAAGTCAATCAGCCTCAGTCCGTTAGGAGAAGTTTCATTGTGTAGGCTGAACTTTCCGACAGTAGGGACAAAAACACCTTCTTTGCCCACCCTGGCGTTAAAGTCACCAAGCACGACTTTTATATCGTGACGGGGGCAGCGCTCATATGTGCGGTAAATTGTTCATAAAAAGTGTCTTTCACCTCATCGTCTTTCTCCTCTGTCGGCGCATGGGCTCAGATGAATGATATATTAAAAAATTTCGCTTTTATTCGGATAGCGGCGAGACGTTCGTCCACAGGTGTGAACGCCAGAACTTGGCGACAAAGTCTCTCTCCCACCACGAATCTGACGCCGAAACTGCGCTTATTCGTATGGCCACTCCAATAGATGTCACAATTTTTGATCTTCTTTCTTCCTTGCTTCGTCCAACGCATTTCTTGGATGGCGGTGATGTCAGATTTTGCTTTGACGTGGACATCAACCAGCCGGGCATCTGCACCAATCCCATTCAGGGAGCGGACGTTCCAGGTGCATGCCCTCAATTCATTGTCCTTCAAACGTTTGCCACGGTCGTCATCAATAGAGAGTGTATTTATCCGAGGCTTGTTATATTTCATTGGAGTATGGTTTTACGTTGCGGGTCCCAAGCCCAGCGCACAACCCGCTCGGCGGGGGTGAAAATATTACTTGCACGTTTATATAGCGAGCCGCTTGCTCCAAGACAGATGCCCGCTTGCAGCCGCACCTAGAGGTGTACAGACGCTGCCGATGAGATCTCCCCCCGGCTAGCCCTTAAACCGATTATGTCAGAGTGGCCTAGCCAGGTTGTCGCCTTCTCACATTAGCTCACCGCTAAACGGATGTTTAGCGGCTACCCAGAGGATACTTGGCCGCAAGCGACCGGCAGTAGTGAGCTGCTTGAACCGCATGCAAAAGAATCGCTCTGGCCATTCCCAGGTGAATGGCGGTCAGAAGCTTTCCCCAATTTCGTGGACTTCTACACACGGCTCCACCCTCCAAATACTACTTTTGCTTTTGTTTATTTTTACTTCACTTGACAGCTAATGGAAAAGTGCTATGTATTATCGAAATTCATCGAACTAGCTTCATAATACCTAATGAAGATTCTTTCGATCACAACCATTGTGAATTCATACAAGTGGCGAATGTTTGACAAAAACGTTCACAATAGTAAACAGCCTCGATCTGTTGTTCAATCGTTGTTCGATTACTTAAATCATTTGATTAATGATTCCTGTTTCGAAACGTTTTTTATTCATATTTGATATCATTGTAAAATTGAGTTTTAATTGTTTTAGAGTAATATTTGACTGCTTGTCACAGTCATTTTCTGATCATATTCGTGAACATATTTCAATTGTTTTGGTTGAGATTTTTGAATCATTTTTGAATGCGATTATGATGCATTTATTCTTCATATCTCATTCAAAATAAGATACTACATAGTAATCTTATTTCATCAGGCGAAGAATGCATGCGGAAGTGATCTATTTGAACCACAGGTCACTCGCAAATAAACTTGACCGATATACACCTCGACTACAACATCCAGCATCAATTATGATCATCAATATCTTAAAATACGATACAGTACGGGATGTTGAAGACATATCTAGGTACATATGTCAAGAGAGTTTCATTTACCTGGGGTTCAAATAGCTCACAACCTTTGTATTGTCCAACTATTATGTATTTTCTGGGAAGCCGAAGGTGTAGAAATGGTTGGGGAAATCTTCGACCGAGCAGCATTTGCATTATATTGTCCACATAGAAGAATACCTTAATAATAAAATTTTTATATACTGTGACGAATATTAGTAACAGTAAGTGATACTCACATCACTAATCTGATACTAAGTAAATAAAACCACAACAACAATAAAGCAAGCTGCCACACTTGTGTGTACGTAAACAAATTAATCATCATGTACACACATCTATACAAGCAGCCGAGAGATTCACACAAACGCATGTCATCATCAGTTACTACTTCGCTCACAAATACACACGCATATGGTTACACACTACAAATACACGCGCGTATGGCTAGTGACCATGTAGAGGACTCTAGAAGAAGAAACGTCTAGAAATTTGGGCAGAGACTATAAAAGCAGCAGCAGCTGAGTAGTCCGTATTCAGTTTGATTTAAGCAAGCTATTAGTTGTGAAGTATCAGTGTTATTGTGAAGTACTTTAATAAAGGCCATTTTGCATTATTGAATATTAGAGTTATTTATTCAACAGTTTAGCGAAACGGACGTTAGTAGAAGATTCGAAATAAGAGCAATACCACTAAAATACGTTACAATACATACAGTGGCTCACACCTTATTTCGTGCATCTATAGAACAAAACTGTTGAGCTATATAGAAAGGAAACTAGTGACGGTGTCAAAAAATTCAAATGCACAGTTTTAATAAAAATATTGTAACGAATTTAGGGAAATTCCGCTTATTCCAAATCTTCTGCTGACGTTCGAATCTCTAAACTGTTGATAGATAAAAGTAACTGCTTATTATCGGCTTAGAGATGATAGTATCCCTTAGTGTTGCTAATATTCGTCAAAATATGCTTTTATTTGAACATATACTTAATTTTCATGCGTTTACACAGCTTATTTCGTGCACTGCGTCCTGCCTTAGAAAAAACTACTTTTTATTTAGTTTAGTACCTCGTATGACCTTTTTGTTAAATAACATCTTTTTGATGATTTTGCATAGATGCAATTAGTTTTTGAGGGCTTCGGGTGGTACCTTATGCCCTTCTTCGACAAGAGTAGTTTTTAAATCGCTAATCTTACTAATCTGCCTTTGCCGTGTAGCCGATTCCAAAATTGACCACAAATGTTCAATGGCAGTTAAGGCGAGAGATTGTGGAAGTGGATTCATGAGCTGTGGACAGTTCCATATTACCCATGCCTGCACAATACCGGCACAATCCTGGATATGTTAAGGGTATTTGTCTTGGTTATTGCGAAATCGATCAGGTACACCTAAATTAGGGGCGATTCACAACAAATTGCCCTTCGTAAGGTTAAGTACAAATTTTTGTCCGTTGTGGCATCAAAGAAAGTTACTTTGCCAATTCCAGAAGCAGCCAAGTAGGCCCAAACCCATCACAATTCCACCGCCATACCATACAGTTTCCTTCAAAATTTTATTTTTATACTCAGCTGAGCAGAGTATATTAATTTTGTTCGCATAACGGTAATCCGTAACGGCATAAACTAATCGAGATAGATATAGACTTCTATATATCAAAATGATCTGGGCGAAAAAAGAAATTCATTTAGCCATGTCTGTCCGTCCGTAAACACGATAACTTGAGTAAATTTTGAGGTATCTTGATGAAATTTGGTATGTACGTTCCTGCGCACTCATCTCAGATCGCTATTTAAAATGAACGAAGCCGGACTATAACCACGCCCACTTTTTCGATATCGAAAATTTCGAAAAAACCGAAAAATTGCTATAATTCATTACCAAAGACGGATAAAGCGATGCAACTCGGTAGGTGGGTTGACCTTATGACGCAGAATAGAAAATTAGTAAAATTTTGGAAAATGGGCGTGGCACCGCCCACTTTTAAAAGAAGGTAATTTTAAAAGTTTTGCAAGCTGTAATTTGGTAGTCGTTGAAGATATCATGATGAAATTTGGCAGGAACGTTGCTCCTATTACTATATATGTGCTAACTACAAATCAGCAAAATCGGATGACGAACACGCCCACTTAAAAAAAAAAATTTTAAGTAAAATTTTAACAAAAAATTTAACAGTATATAAGTAAATTATGTCAACATTCAACTCCGGTAATGGGCGAAATCGGTTGAAGCCACGCCCAGTTTTTATACACAGTCGATCGTCTGTCCTTCCTCTTGGCCGTTAACACGATAACTTGAGGAAAGATCGATATACATATCTTTACTAAACTTAGTTCACGTACTTATCCGAACTCACTTTATCTTGGTATTAAAAATGGGCAAAATCCGACTATGACCACGCCCACTTTTTCGATATCGAAAATTACGAAAAATGAAAAAAATGCCATAATTCAATACCAAATACGAAAAAAGAGATAAAACATGGTAATTGGATTGGTTTATTGATGCAAAATATAACTTTAGAAAAAAAGTTTGTAAAATGGGTGTGACACCTTCCATATTAAGTAGAAGAAAATAAAAAAGTTCTGCAGGGCGAAATCAAAAGCCCTTGGAATCATGGCAGGAATATTGTTCGTGGTATTACATATATAAATAAATTAGCGGTACCCAACAACAGATGATGTTCTGGGTCACCCTGGTCCACATTTTGGTCGATATCTCGAAAGCGTCTTTACATATACAACTAAGGGCCACTCCCTTTTAAAACCCTCATTAACACCTTTCATTTGATATCCATATCGTACAAACACATTCTAGAGTCACCCCTGGTCCACCTTTATAGCGATATCCCCAAATCGCGGCCACCTATAGAACTATGGCCCACTCCATTTTAAAATACTCTTTATTACCTACATGACATGGGTATGCAAACACATTCCAGGGTTACCCTAGGTTAATTTTCCTACATGGTGATTTTCCCTTATTTTGTCCCCAAAGCTCTCAGCGGAGTAATGTAATGTTCGGTTACACCCGAACTTAGTCTTCCTTACTTGTTTTTATTTCACTTGCCAGCTGATGGAAAAGTGCTATGTATTATCGAAATTCATCGAACGAGCTTCACAAAACCGAATGAAAATTCTTTCGATCACAACCGAAGATCGAATTTGTCTCATTATAAGGGTCAAGTTTACATAGCCACCTAAGTTTTACTGATTTATAAAAATTAAATATAGAGATATATGTATGTATGTATGTTTGTACAGTAGATGCCGGTAATGTGGTGGTAGTGAGTAGCGAAATATCTTAAAAGCTATTACAAACTTTAAAACAAAAAATTACTAGAAATTGTCTGACTTGAAAAAACTAATTTAGCTGTTTTTTTAAATACGTAATAAATAGTTTTTATCGTTTTGTTCGTCCCAAAATATCTTAAACCTAGAAGTTAGAAGAAGTCCGTCGATACAAACGTGTTTTTGTCTCATAACTGCCACCCACATTACCTTTCACGCGGTTCATATTTAAAATTTTTATTTTTTAACTTAACCCCGTCATTACCAACAAATTTCGTGAAGCCTATGCTAACTGATATAATATGTTCGAAAAAGCTACCGACTGCAGTTTACTCACTTCCGCCCAAGCATTACCCGCACAACGAACATTCGTTATACATAGTGCGTATAACGATATGTGAACATTTATGGAGCGGAGATTAACATGGATATTTTCTCTTTATCTTTTCTCATTTTTTCATTGGGCGATCCACAATATGCACTACATACAGAACAAAAAAATGTCTGAAGAAAACGATAAAGAATTGGAAGACGCAGATGATGGTTGCCACAATTTAGCTGAGGAACTTTTGCGTGAAATGCCAGATATGAAAGATGAAATTGAACTGGAATTAAATGATGTATTAGAGCGAGGCAATGATAAGCATGATAATACAGAAGATAACAGCACTGTAGAGGATGCAAAAGAAAAGGTTGCGGAGAAAGCTCAGAACCATGAAGTGAGCGTAGAAATCACAAACACTGTAAAAGAAAATGAGAATGCAGCAAGTGTGGAACAATTTATAGAAGTAAATGAGACTTATAGGGATTTAGCAACGGTGGAGCAATCTACAGAAGAGAACGGAGAAATAAAAGAGGATGACGATGCACAAATCGTGGAACAAATTTTAAAAGAAAACATGACATATGACGTTCCCGTAACTGTGGAACAATCTTCAGAAGAGAAGGGAGAAATAGTAAGCACTGTAATAGAAGATGAGAATACACAAAATGTTGAAAACATTATTAAAGAAAACGCGACCTATGAGGATACAGCAATTATTATACAATGTATAGAAGAAAGCTCAGTTTGTGTATCCCATGAAAATAGTGAGATTGAGGACGCGGTGGGAGCAGAGGAAGTTTTGGTGGATATTCAAGAGATTAATGAAACGCAGATAATATTAAATGAAACAGACAACGAAGAGGAATTAGAAATGATATCAAAGCGGTTTGTTTATGATGATGATACAGAAATAAACTTGGCAGAGAACGACAACTATGAAACAATTGAAACAAATGAGCTTTATAAAATGGATATCGGCACTAGTGAACGTGAGGAAAAAATGGACACAAATGAAATCAATACAATCGAAAAAAGCTCTAATGAAATGGCGGAACAAGACAGTACATATTGTGGTTTAAAGCAATCTGAGTATGATGAGTATGACTCAAACAATAAAACTGAGTTGCTCCACACACGCAAACGGGAAAAGGAAGAATTAACAGATGATACCCAAGGCCAAACAGAAAACAGTACGCCAAATCCAAAACTGGCTAAATTAGAATTGCCGCCCAATGAAAGAAAGTCAATTATTGAAATTCATATCGCTAATCACGATAAGGTGTTGGCTGATGAGGAAGCACAAGCAGAGTTAGAACGAGTACGCAAATTAAAAGAGCAATCTATTATCGAATTGAATAAATTAAAATGTCAGGAGGATAAATTAGTCAGACTTGAGAATATAAGTAAACAATTGCAGAAAAATATCGAACAAAGTCGGAAGACGACAGGTGCCAGTATTGTTGAAGACAAAAACGTTAATAATAATGAGGTAGCTAATATTGAAGAAGAGCAGGAAAATATCGAAGAGAAAAGGGTTGAAAACGATTTTGGCGAAAATCAAGCGGTCAGCAATATTGAGAACGAAGAAGTAGTAAGTATAGAGAGCAAACACGCAGAGCCTAAGGCAAGGTATGCTGATAATGTAGAGCTTACAAGTTGCACAGATATCGATATGATTGCCGAGACTGCTACTGCTGTAATAGCAACTCATACTGAAAGTAAAAGTTGCGGCGCGGTGTTATATAATGACATTGAAACGCAGAAGATCATAGAGATGACAATAGACACCAATGCTCAGTTGAAACAGAGCTTAGAAGATACTCCAGCTGCTACAGATGATGTTAACTGTGAAAAACAGCCTGTTTCAAACTACAGTGGGATGATACAGAAGGAGGTTTCAGAAAATGTTTCTATTTCCGTTTTAAATTCCAATATCAGCAATGAATCGAAGCCGAAAATACCTGCTACAAAAACTACAAGGACCAAAGCACCTGCACCAGTAATAACACCAAACTCTATGACATCAGAAGCCTCAACAGAAACAGCATCAGTTTCCGCACGCACAAGCACCACACCAGCAACAATAACACAAACAGACGATAATAGCAATCACTCTACAGTAGGCGGCGAGCATGACAATAATTTACTGCCAGGGGAACTTACCGCCGAAGAGGAGGAACGTGATCGCGAATTACGTGCTTCGCGTGCAACATTCCTACAGCACTTGCCATGCTTTAAATTGCAACGTAACAAAAACATTCACAATACTAGCAGTACGGGTAATGCATCAGACACAAATGATAATTTAACAACAAGCAACCGTAACATACCAAGATGTCGCGAGTGTCGCCGACGTAATTCACATGGCGGCGCAGAGGTGTACTGTCGTTTTTATGAATTTCGTCGTTTGCAGTATAATGAAGCTGGCGATCTACTTGTCGCCGGTTTCCCTAATCCCTACACAGATCCTACACCAGAAGATATACGCATTTGGCAACCAGATGAGCAAAGCGTACCTACAGCAGGTTGGATGGATATACAGGTGGCGCGTTACATATTACTACATGCTGGCGATCAATTTTGCTATTTGTGGCAACAAGAAGCCGAGGCGTTACGTTTACATGAAAATCCAAATAGTGTTATTGCATGGAAGAAAATTGTGCAAGGTTTACGTGAGATTTGTGATGTTTGCGATACGACGCTATTCAATTTTCACTGGACGTGCGATAAGTGTGGTTTCGGTGTGTGTCTCGATTGTTTTAAAGACCGCAAAGAGCAACGTAGCTGCCATAGACGACGTACTGCTGATAAGGCACAACGTGGGCATGATGAATATCATTGGATGTTATGTACGGCGACCACGCCCATACACAAAAATCATGAATTACGTGAACTTATGCTAACACAAATTATTGCTGGCGATGCATTAAATGTTTTGGGTCGTCTATTACATGATATACGCGCAATGTGGCAAGTGCCACAAATGTGTGGTTGTTTATTAAGCAAACAAAAACTACCAGTGGATACTGAGTTAGGCGCTTTAATACAAGATATGATTAAAGAATCGCAATTAAAACAACAGACAAGCGCATCCTCGCTGGCAACCGAAGAGACATTACGTAAACAGGCGCGCATGGAGGAGTTACATGAGAAGAAATTAGAATTCGCGCGCGCAAGAGGTATCGATTATGTACCAGGGCGCGTATGGACAAAACAGACATTAGGAAAAGATCCCATAACTACCGCTTTCGACAATTTCAAACATATTAACTTCTTACGCAAAGGTTTGGCTGGCCTGCGTCGATTTTTGCCACCGCGAGCAATGACTTTGACCTATTCGACTATGTTGGCACCTGGCGTACCGCACGAATGGTTGTGTGATGGCAAATTCTTGCGTTTAACCAACGCTATGCATCCGGACAATCGTATACTCTTTCAAGAAGTGTGGAAATGTGGTCAACCTGTTATGATCTCAGAAGTGGCGCGTTCGCTTAATCTTGATTTATGGCGCCCCGAGGCATTTTGTAATGATTTTGGTGATAAACCTAATGATTTGATTAATTGTTTAAATGGTAATTTAGTACCAAATCAACCGATGCGTTGTTTTTGGGAAGGTTTTCAATGTATTAAGAAGCGTTTACTTGATTCAAATGGCAAACCGATGTTGTTAAAATTAAAAGATTGGCCGCCAGGTGATGATTTTGCTGAAATATTACCAACACGTTTTGCGGATTTAATGACTGGTCTACCCATGCCAGAGTATACATTGCGTACTGGTAATTTGAATATAGCAAGTTGTTTGCCAAAAATGTTTGTACCACCCGATTTGGGGCCGAAGATGTATAACGCTTATGGTTCGGCCTTACATCCCGATAAGGGTACTACCAATTTGCATTTAGATATTTCGGATGCAGTTAATATTATGGTTTATGTAGGCGTACCACAAGATGCAGATAGCAAACCACAACTTGTAGCTACGCAAAGAGCAATCGCTTTGGGTGGTTGTGATTATTTGACGCGTGCACGTTGTCAATCGCCTGATGTTCTACCAGGTGCGCTATGGCACATATTTCCAGCACGTGATGCTGATAAAATTCGTGATCTTTTGAATCGTGTAACAATAGAGCGTGGATTTCGTTTAGAACCTGATCACGATCCGATACATGATCAAAATTGGTATTTAGATGATAAATTGCGTGCGCGTCTATTCAAAGAATATGGTGTCGAAGGTTATCCAATTGTACAGTGTCTTGGCGATGCTGTCTTTATACCAGCTGGTGCACCACATCAAGTACAAAATTTGCATAATTGTATTAAAGTTGCTGAAGATTTTGTATCACCAGAGAATATAACACATTGTTATCATTTAACACATGAATTTCGTCATCTATCACATTCGCACACAAATCACGAAGATAAATTACAAATTAAAAATATAATCTATCATTCCATCAAAGATTGTTGTCATATTTTAGTGCGTGCATTAGATCAACGTCTTGACAGGGAATTAGCTAAAGTTACTGAACAAAATGCTAAAACTGAAATGAGTCTTAAGGAGGCAACAGAGCTTGTGAATAAACTCACTGGTGAAGTTTGTAGCGAGACAGACGAATGATTGATAATAAGAACAAAAAAAAAAAAAATTACTGATATTTTTAAAATGATTAAATTTATCACTAAACTTATATAAACACACATTTTGTAATCAACATCAATGTTTCATTATAACTAATATATACATATATCATGTCTCAAATATAAGAATGCAAACATACTCTTACATATGTACATACATAGACTCCGCGTCAATTAAATCGGTACACCTGTTTATCCTCAATATTTTTATACCTTTCATAAAAATAAAATGGTATATGAAGTTTGTAACGAAGCTCAAAATTGTAAGGCCTTAAAGGAGAAGAGAAAGACCCACCAAAAAGTATTCCGATATGTTCAGGATGACGAGCTCAGTAAATTTAGCCATGTCCGTCTCTCTGTCTGTCCGTTCGTTCGTCTGTGTGTTTGAACGCAAACTAGTCCCTCAATTTTTGAGATATCTTGATGAAATTTGGTAAGTTGGAATATTTGCGTGTCCGATTGATATTTGTCGGAACCGACCGGGTCGAACCATACCAGCTGGAAAATTTCACAGGATGACTACACATAAAGCGTAAATTGTTGTCTGAAAAAATTGTGAAGATCGGACATATACATATATAATATATATCCCATACAACCGATTGTTCAGAAAAGAGGTTTAATGTAATTTCTTCCATATTTTAACCGCTAAAAGCTTCAAATTACCTCAGAAGTTCACAAATACGGTATATGCTATTAAGATCGTCCATATGTATATGTATATTCAGATAAGAGGTTTAACGGATCTTCAAACATTTAATGATGTTTACATAGAAGGCATACATTGTTGTCTGAAGAAATCGTTTAGATCGTTCTTATAGCTATAGTGTATATCCCATACAGCTGATTGATCAGATTTTATGAATTTTTGAAATTTCATCACATTATTGTTCAACTCCATTCATGAAAGGTATAAGGGCTTCGGCATAGTCGAAGACAGTCCTGTCCTTACTTGTTTTTATTTACTAGGCTGTAGTGGGTTATAACCGACTATTCGAATAATCGATTACTCGGTTGGCAAAAGTTGTATAGTAAAAAAAATCTATTATCACTCTTCGACTAGTTGTTTGCATACGATTAGTGACAGGTTCGACTATTCGAATAGTGTTTTTTGTAACTTTCATGAGTTCTTCGATTCGCAAATACATTGTGAAGTTCTTGTAAGCTCAATTGTTTTGCACTATGCTGATTTGGCGATCTCGGCACTAGAAAAGAAATTCTTTACCCAGCTGCGTTTAATTTATATAACTCTCAGTATTCGAATAACTGAAATGAAATGAAGTTTTCTCCACTTCGAAAATTGAGAAAGTCCTTAAATGTTTGTCAAATGAATTCTTATACTATGTTTTGAATCAGATTTCCTCTGTATCGGGGAAATTAAACATTAAAAAAAAATATGTATAAAAACCTATATCAGGCATGACCGGAACGAAATGGAGTCGAAAAAATGAGGGGTGAATATGAGAACGCGCTGTTTTATTGCACGAAAAAATATTGATGGTATTGCGATCATAAAGCTTATAAACCAAGAAATTAGTATTTCCGAATACCTATTTCAACAATACGGGAGGGGATTCAAGGGGTTGAAGAGCGCAATACAAAGCTTTATATATAGCTTCAGAGTTTCCACAACCCAATTGTCAACCTCACCTACGCGAGTGGAATCATGTTACAAATGTGAATGTATCTTATACATATCTTGCAGGCGAGGCTCTGGCGAAGTAAAGTTCCTCATAGAACTCGGGGTGGGGGGCGGGATGGCCACCAAAACCTTCGGGAGTTTCTCTACCGTAATGCAACAATACGGGATCAACCAGCTTTTATTAAGTATAAAATGTTAGTTAATAAAATTTGCTGATGTAACCGCTAAAACATTCCCCTGTTCTCGGATATTGGCCGCATACGGATCTTCTGACAGTCATCCCGCGCAAATTAAAAGCTCTATCCGCACATAAGTTCATGAAACATTTTGTGGTTCTACTATATGGGTGGGCAGAAGCACACGCTGCAAAATTTTGAAGATCATGCACAAATTCTACGAAAGTTGCTCATATCTCTAAAGAGAGAAGACTTATTAGCTCAGAATGGGCATACTAACTGATCACTGCCTTCGGGCTTATAAGTTAGGCCTCGTCAGTAACATCAGATGTAGGAAGTGCGAGCTGCAAGATGAAACGGTTGAGCATGTTTTGTATTCGTATTGGCGAATTCAACCTAACCTAACTATATGGTTCGGGATATTTCATATTCATAGAAGCGTTGCGCTTATCCCTGGAAAGCGACCATGAAACTATTGCACTATATAACTAAATAAACATTTGAATAACTGTCGGTACTATTCAAGTGACGCGGAGTGTATGCATATGAGTTATCGCTAAACGTATTATCCATATTAACATTAATATTCTTGACAACAATTAATAGTATTGTAGTAATTTTTAAGCTTTTGTGTTGTATGGCACTTAAATAAAAAATAAAAATAAAAAAATTCTCAAACTTATTCTTATTATCTGTACTTGAAGTGTTGTGGAATGACAAGTTTTTCTACTTAGACAATGTACTTTTTTATGTGATCTACACAACAGCAACTGCATATATTAACAACTGTATGCTGAATCGATCAGGGTCCCTATCGCTGTTTACGATCACGGAATAAAAGAAAATACATTTTTAGGACCCAAAGGGCTGACGTCAATCTGCATAATTGATAAGACGCCGCACACCAACAAACTTTTGTGCGACACGACAGGGCCTACGTGCTATATGTTCGGCAACATCATTAAGTCACACTTTCAATGCAGATTGTACACAATGCAGTACATGAAATTAGAAAACTGAATGTTATCACTATTTCCATCAACTCAGATGCCAGCGCCCTGTCCAGAGTAAATTTTAAAGTTTCTGTGCACACATAGACTGATCCAGCGAAACAGCCCGGTTGAAAAGTCCTAGCAAGGGGGAACATAATCCAGGGTAGGTAAGTAGGTGAAATGGCTGCGACCCTGGTCGCCCAAGTAGCTATTTAAAGCCGTTTTGATGCCATGTAACTCGTCTAAAACCTACGGAATATTTCGGTCAATGTACTACAACCAGCCAGAGTTGTTGATAAAATTAAGGATATTCGGGATTGCTATCACAGATAAACCTCTGAAGTCTTCTAGAAACGGGGTTCCAAGAAACCTTAGTAGGGCTCTAGCTAGAGCCGGGCATTTACACATAAAGTGTTCCACTGTCTCCCTGCCATTTGGATTTTTGCAGCTTCTGCAGTAGTCGTTATACGGAATGCCCATCTTTTCCGCATACGTACCTACTGCCCAATGACTGGTGCAGACTGCTATCAATTTGCGTGTGTTGGCCCTGGATTTGTTCAGAAGACTTCGCGTCCTCTTTCCATCATACTTTGGCCAAATGGATTTTGATATTGCACAGGTGGTGATGTTATTCCACTTTGTGCTTTCTTCCAGTAGATGCTTCGGATATTCCCCCTGGCTACTGCTAAGGGTATGCCTACTTCGACACTGGTTGTTTCCTCGCTCATCTCCGATGAGCCCCTGCGTGCCAGCCCGTCTGCCTTCTCGTTACCCTCTATCCCCCTATGACCCCGGACACAGATAACGCAGAGTTCTAGATTGGTGGTTAACTGGGATATGAGTCGCTTACAAGCCCACACTAATTTTGAGTTAATGTGTTTGCGAGGAAAGCGCTTTTATCAAGGGACTAATAAAGAGAGAGTACAGGGGATGGTCACGTAATAGTGAGGATTCTCTTGAGGTGCTTTTCGATACACATTTCCTATCGGGAGATGATTTCGAAGAGCCAGCAGACAGCACTCACACTTCGATCACGGAGCGGGTAGTACCGGGTTTTGTGACCGATACTAAGTTTATGTCGATGGTATATTCCCGGCCATGCTACAAGTTTCAAGTAGAGCGGTCGTGGAATGGCTTAAAATAATATTCGATGGGTGCATAAGACTGAATCATCCCAACAAACATTTAGGTTAGAAAACGATTAGAACACAAATCGAATTCTAATGTATTTTTCTAAGGTAGAAGGTTAGAGGACGATTTGCGAAACTGTCGCGAATTATAGCATTCTTGACAAAAAGGGGACTTCGTTCTCGATATCGAGAAAAGGGTTAGAATTCTAATCGAATTCTAACGTCAAATTCTAATGAGTTTCTAATGAGAATTTTGAAGTGATGCGCAATTAGGTTCAATTATTTAAAATCAGCGAAATTTTTATTGTTTCATTATATCAAATACGTTTATTTGGTTATAATCTTATGTATTGAGAAGGAACATATTTCAAAGGCTTTTTCTATTATAATAAAAAATCAAACCGTACTTAAAGATTGAGCTCAGCGTTAGTTTGAGGTTCATGCCATTCAAATAGCACTTCAATAATCTGCTCGCTTTCCTTTTTTAACTTTTTATACTCAGTTGAGCAGAGCTCACAGAGTATATTAAGTTTGATTGGATAACGGTTGGCTGTACAGGTGTAAAGGAATCGAGATAGATATAGACTTCCATATATCAAAATCATCAGGATCGAAAAAAAATTTGATTGAGCCATGTCCGTCCGTCCGTTAACACGATAACTTGACTAAATTTTGAGGTATCTTGATGAAATTTGGTATGTAGGTTCCTGAGCACTCATCTCAGATCGCTATTTAAAATTAACGATATCGGACTACATTTGTTGACTGTCGTCAAGAGTAGACGTGTTTTCAGTGTGTGTGGGGTGCGCGCAATTGAAATCGCTTTTTACACTATTATTATAAACAAGTTTTATTAAAATTTACGCTAAGTTTTCACTTCAAATAATGAATTGTAAAATCTGCAATCAAAAAGTGGACCGCGCAGACGGTGGTAAAGTCACCTGTGCCGACTGCAAATATATTTTTCATTGTGTGTGCGTCAATTTAAATAAATCCGATGTCGATTTTATGAGAAGCAACAACACCAAATTTAGATGTGATGGATGTGGTGTCGCTCGTCGTAAATCGTTGCACATCCAGCCTCTGCCGCCACCAGCGACTGCATCTGGGCTTGCAAATGCCTCCAAAGCTGCGCCGACGATGGAAAAAAAATTTGGCATCTACAAGTTTGGATCAAGCCAAAAAACAACAACTGTCCGCAAAAGCAACTTCAGGTAATACAAATGGGCAAGGCAATGCTAAAGAAAACATTGCTTCTAATACCAACACAAATAATCAAAAACAGCAGATAGACAAATACACGGGTCAACAACCTAACGATAACTCTGAGAGCAGTAACAAAGCAATCACTCTTCAGTTGTTATATGAAGAGATAATTGCGCTAAGAGAAGTCAACACCAATGTGCTTAATGCACTCGGCGTGCTGAAAGAGGAGAATGAAGCACTTAAGAAAAAGGTGACAGTATTGGAGAGCAAACTCATTTGGAGAGAGCAGGGAGATTATGGGAATGCAATTGAAATTACTGGCATCCCACAACAGTACAGCAGCAGTGCGGAAGATTGTGTACAAAAAATTATTGTGGACACATTAGGAGTCACAATCGCGCCTACAGATATCGACAAATGCGTGGTAAAAAGCATTAAACGTAATAATGACTCTCCGTGTGCCCGTGACGTAGTTTGCGTGCATTTCTCATCTAATGCAATCAAGAAGAGAGTGATGACCGCAAAAAAAGCAAAAGCGCGCTCGCTGTCAGCAAAGCTATTTGATGACTCCAACAATAATAAAATATATATAAACGATGCTCTCTCACGATCTACTCGAGCTTTGTTTACTGCGGCATATAAATTAAAACAAGAGAAACGATACAAATATTTATGGTTAGGGAAATCTAGCTTCTTAATGAAAAAAGCCGACAATGAGAAGGTTATCAGTATAAGAACATTTCATGATTTGCATTTAATAGTTAACTAGCTAATTTTAGCTCTTCTCTTAATTTTTATATTTACTTTTAAAGATGTTCTCAGATGTTCTGCCTAATGATAACCCAATCGTCGCTAGCAATAATGTTTTGAATAACTCGCCCTCAACTGATTCTAACAAATTATTAGTTATCCATCAAAATATACGTAGTCTTAGACAAAATTTCGATGTATTCGTTGGTAATATAGAAGCGTTAGGTATAAAGCCAGATATTATATTTTTGTCTGAAATATGGATTTTTTCGTATGAAGTAGGAGATTATAAAATCCCCAATTATAACTTTTATACAAATACCAATGACAGCTACAGTGCAGGAGGTGTTGCAGCTTTTGTACGCGATACTTTTGACTGCTCGTCAGTTAGTAATAGCTTACAAAGTGCAGATACGTTACAGCTTTCCATCAATATCAAAGGCGAACTATTTGTTTTCTTGGGGGTATACAGACTTCAGTCTGTACCTATCTCGTTATTCCTTGAAGAATATTCCTCTTTAGTGGTAAATGCGAAATCGGTTAATTTTTTTATTCTTGGTGACATCAATTTGGATATTTTGCATCGTTCCAGTATTACAGACGAATATTTGGCTTTAATGGGGGTAAATGGTTTGGAATCCTACATAAATGAACCAACACGAACAAGTTCAGGCACTTGCATTGACCACGCGTTTTGTCGTTTCAACTCGCTTCCTAATAGAAATTGTACAAGTCTTAATATGGACTTGCATGTAACCGATCACACGATGACTGGTATACAGCTAACTGGTATTACGTCAGGCAAACCAAGTATGAACCGCGCTCGTAAATCGATTTGTAAGGTAAACTTTACGATGCTGAATAACAAGCTTCTTCTCGAAAATTGGTCAGACGTGTACGCGGAAAGTAACCTATCGGCAGCTTATGGTATATTTTTAAACACTTTAAAAGTGCATGTCAATAACTGCACTCTTAATGTGAGTCAGCGTAAACAAGTTCTGCGACTTAAACCTTAGATTACCCGAGATCTATTAAGGAAAATAAAGTTCAAAAATAAGTTAGGCAAAAAATGTGCTAAGCATCCCAATTGTAGGAAGCTTCGCTCTCGTTACAATAAAATTAGCAATCAGTCCAATAAAGCATACGCACTACGCGCGATACATTTTTTAAAAACAAGTTTAACTCAGCTTTGGGCAATACCAGAAAAGAATGGGGCGTCATCCACAGTTTCCTAAACCGCGACAGTGTAGGGAGCCACAAGCCAGTTACCCTACGTGCTGAAAGCCAGCTGACTACAGATCCAGAAGAAGTTGCTAACAAATTTAATACATACTTTACCTCGATTGGTAAATCAAGTTCAACCCTTTGTGATTGTCAGTTTGCAGCCCATCTACCCTTATGCCAAGTTGCAACTAATAGTTTCTTTTTTAACCCCATATCCAGCTTCGAAATCGTCAAAATTATAAAAACATTGACCAACTCTAGCTCTTGCGGCGATGACGGAATTTCAAATAGTTTATTAAAAAAAATATCACTCAATATAGTAGATATACTGAAACATTTATTCAATAAAAGTATAACTCAGGGTGTTTTTCCTGATGATCTTAAATGTGCCATTGTAATCCCGATCTTCAAAAAAGGGGATAAGAGGGACGCACGTAACTACAGGCCCATATCTCTACTCCCATCGATTTCCAAAGTATTTGAAAAGGCGGTTAAAAATAGAGTTGTGAACTTTCTAGATAAATCGATCTTTTTCAGCCCCATGCAATTCGGATTTCGATCCAGACTCTCAACAGAGGTCGCTCTACTAGATTTCTGCTCAAAGGTGTACAAAGCTCTAGATAGTAAAAGTAACTGTGCTGGTTTATTTGTCGACATAACAAAAGCTTTTGATATGGTAGACAGGAATATACTTCTGGAAAAAATCCATCGTGCAGGTTTTCGTGGCTTTTTAGGTACAAATGGTTTACATCTTATCTTTCTAATAGAATACAAAAAGTTAAAGTGGGTAGTTACTACAGTAGCCTGCAGTAAGTTAATCTGGGCGTACCCAAAGGCGCTGTCCTTGGACCGGTACTGTTCCTCATTTATATTAATTCAATTTTTTCAATTCCATTGAAGGGCAAAACGACTGCCTTTGCAGATGATCTTGCCATTGCGTATAGTACAACGAGTTACTTCGAACTAATATGTGATATTAGCCACGATGTACATATGCTGAGGACTTGGTTTGCTTTACACAAGCTACTAGTTAGTAATAAAACGAAGTTGATGTATTTTAGCCTTGCCCCCAAAGAATTTGAGGCTTGTGATCTTTTTTTTCAGCAGAATGCGCACGTTTTAACATGCATCATATGGCGTGCACTTTGAATGCCACGAAAAGTTCATTGGCAACCAACGTTAAATGCAGTGATACCTGCTTCAGGATTGATGTTGTTGAAAATTTCAAATACCTAGGTATTATAATCGATAATCATTTAAATTGGTCTGCACACATTCAGAAACTAAAACATTACTTTCTGTACACTACCCGTCACTTCTATCGTCTCAAAAAGTGTTGCACTATGTCTACTCTAAAAGCTGTTTACTATGGTCTAGTCCAATCGAAACTTCAATATGGGATTACCTCCGGGGGTGGCGCCTCGGCTAGTAAGTTGTCACCCATTGTAACACTCCAAAAGGGAATTATAAGACGCATATGTGGCGCAAACTACAGGTCTCACGCTATGATATCCTTTAGGAGACTAGATATACTACCATGTCGTCATCTATATTTATTTAAAGTCCTAAAAACGTTCATTATTAGATCGGGGTACTTAGAAAGTTATCCTTCTGAAGTCTACAAACTTAGGAGCAATCTGCTTCCATCGGTACAAATCCCGCATGCTAGGACATCTCACTTCAAAGTTTTTATACATACACGTCGTGCAAAATGTTCAACTCTCTCCCTACTTCTGTACAAGTTATAAGAAATCTTAACCTATTTCAAAATAAAATAAAAATGTATCTGATTAGTTTTAGCCACTACGATCTAGAAGCCTTGCTGAGGACGTTGTTGTAAGCCATATCTAACTTTTGTAACTATATCAACTGTTCCTCTATCGGAACCTTAACTAATTAACGAAGGTAATTTAAAAGAAGGTAATTTAAAACTCTTGCAAGCTGTAATTTGGCAGTCGTTGAAGATATCATGATGAAATTTGGCAGGAACGTTACTCCTATTACTATATGTATGCTTAATAAAAATTAGCAAAATCGGAGAACGACCACGCCCACTTAAAAAAAAAAATTTTTTTTAAGTAAAATTTTAACAAAAAATTTAATATCTTTACAGTATATAAGTAAATTATGTCAACATTCAACTCCAGTAATGATATGGTGCAACAAAATACAAAAATAAAATAAAATTTCAAAATGGGCGTGGTTCCGCCCTTTTTCATTTAATTTGTCTAGGATACTTTTAATGCCATAAAATTGGCATTTGGTAGGGGCATAGATTTTATGACGTTAACTGTTTTCTGTGAAAATGGGCGAAATCGGTTGAAGCCACGCCCAGTTTTTATACACAGTCGTCCGTCTGTCCTTCCGCATGGCCGTTAACACGATAACTTGAACAAAAATCGACATATCTTTACTGAACTTAGTTCACGTACTTATCTGAACTCACTTTATCTTGGTATAAAAAATGAACGAAATCCGACTTTGACCACGCCAACTTTTTCGATATCGAAAATACCAAATACGAAAAAAGGGATGAAACATGGTAATTGGATTGGTTTTATGACGCGAAATATAACTTTAGAAAAAAATTTGTAAAATAGTTGTGACACCTACCATATTACTTACTTACTTACTTACTTAATTGGCGCTTAACCGTCTAAACGGTTATGGCCGTCCAACAAGGCGCGCCAGTCGCTCCTTCGCTCCGCCAACCGGCGCCAATTGGTCACACCAAGGGAGTTTAAATCGTTTTCCACCAGGTCCTTCCAACGGAGTGGGGGCCGCCCTCTACCTCTGCTTCCATAGGCGGGTTCCGATAGAAACACTTTATTGGCCGGAGCATCATCTTTCATTCGCATAACATGGCCTAGCCAGCGCAGCCGCTGCGTTTTAATTCGCTGGACTATGTTGATGTCTGCGTATAGCTCGTACAGCTCATCATTAAATCTTCTTCGGTACTCGCCATCGCCAACGCGTAGAGGTCCATAAATCTTTCGAAGAACTTTTCTCTCGAATACTCCCAAAGCCGCTTCATCTGCTGTTGTCATGGTCCATGCTTCTGCCCCATATAGCAGGACGGGTACGATAAGTGACTTGTAGAGTATGATTTTCGTTCGCCGAGAGAGGACTTTACTTTTCAATTGCCTACCTAGTCCAAAGTAGCATTTATTGGCAAGATTGATTCTTCGCTGGATTTCAGTGCTGATGTTGTTGCTAATGTTGATGCTGGTTCCCAAATAAACGAAGTCTTTTACTATTTCGAAATTATGGCTGCCAACAGTAGCGTGGTTGCCAAGGCGCATATGCGCTGACTCTTTGCTCGATGACAGCAGGTACTTCGTTTTGTCCTCATTCACCATCAAACCCATCTTTACCGCTTCTTTTTCCAGCTTGGAGTAAGCAGAACTAACAGCGCGGGTGTTTAGGCCGATGATATCAATGTCATCAGCATATGCCAGTAATTGCACGCTTTTATAGTATATTGTTCCAGTGCGGTTAAGTTCTGCAGCTAGTATTAATTTTCTCCAGCATCAAATTAAAGAAATCGCACGATAGAGGGTCACCCTGTCTGAAACCTCGTTTAGTTTCGAACGGCTCGGAGAGGTCCTTCCCAATTCTGACTGAGCTGATGGTGTTGCTTAACGTCATTTTGCACAGCCGTATAAGTTTTGCGGGGAAACCAAATTCAAACATAGCGGCATATAGGCAGCTCCTTTTCGTGCTGTCGAAGGCGGCTTTAAAGTCGACGAAGAGATGATGTGTGTCGATTCTCTTTTCACGGGTTTTTTCCAAGATTTGGCGCATTGTGAAAATCTGGTCGATGGTAGATTTACCAGGTCTGAAGCCGCACTGATAAGGTCCAATCAGCCGGTTCACGGTGGGCTTCAATCTTTCGCACAATACACTTGAAAGGACCTTATATGCGATATTAAGAAGGCTGATTCCACGATAGTTGGTGCATTTTGCAGTATCCCCCTTCTTGTGGACTGGGCAAAGAACACTTAGATTCCAACCGTCGGGCATGCTTTCGTCGGCCCATATTTTGCTAAGAAGCTGCTGCATGCGCCTTACCAACTCCTCGCCGCCGAACTTGAATAGCTCCGCAGGCAATCCATCAGCGCCCACGGCCTTGTTGTTTTTCAATCTGGTTATTGCTATTCTAACTTCGTCATAATCGGGCGGGGGGACATATATTCCATCATCATCGATTGCGGGATCGGGTTCTTCATCTCTGCGCGGTGAATTGCTGCCTCCATTTAGGAGAGCAGAGAAGTGTTCCCTCCATAATCTAAGCACTCTCTGGACATCAGTTACAAGGTCGCCGTTTTCATTCCTACAGGAGTTTGCCCCGGTCTTAAAACCTTCCGTCTGTCGCCGTATTTTTTGGTAGAATTTTCGGGCGTTATTCCTGGTGGCTAGCAGCTCAAACTCCTCGCACTCACGCCTTTCTGCTTCTGCTTTTTTCTTCCTGAAAAGGCGTCTCGCTTCCCTTTTCAACTCACGATAGCGTTCACACACTCCTCTTGTCGCGCTCGCTTTTAACGTAGCCCTGTAGGCAGCGTCTTTTCTTTCGGTTGCAACGCGGTATTCTTCATCATACCAGTTGTTTTTTCGTGGCCGCCGGTAACCAATTTTTTCCTCGGCGGCAGTATGAAGTGCTTTGGAGATATGCTCCCACTGCTCCTGTATTCCTTCAGGATGAGTTGTGCCCTCAGAGAGCAGGTGTGAGAGTCGAGTTGCGAAATCATTGGCAGTCTGTTGTGATTGAAGCTTTTCGATGTCTAGCTTTCCTTGTGTTTTTTGTTCCTTGTTTTTAGCCGCGTTGAGGCGGGTGCGTATTTTGGCTGCAACGAGATAATGGTCCGAATCGATGTTAGGTCCTCGGATCGTTCGCACATCTAAAACACTGGAGGCATGCCGTCCGTCTATCACAACGTGATCGATCTGATTGCGAGTATTTCGATCAGGAGACAGCCATGTAGCTTGATGTATCTTTTTATGCATGAACCTCGTGCTTGATATGACTATGTTTCGAGCACCGGCAAAGTCAATCAGCCTCAGTCCGTTAGGAGAAGTTTCATTGTGTAGGCTGAACTTTCCGACTGTAGGGCCAAAAACACCTTCTTTGCCCACCCTGGCGTTAAAGTCGCCAAGCACGACTTTTATATCATGACGGGGGCAGCGCTCGTATGTGCGTTCTAATTGTTCATAAAAAGTGTCTTTCACCTCATCGTCTTTCTCCTCTGTCGGCGCATGGGCGCAGATGAATGATATATTAAAAAATTTTGCTTTTATTCGAATAGCGGCGAGACGCTCGTCCACAGGCGTGAACGCCAGCACTTGGCGACAAAGTCTCTCTCCCACCACGAATCCGACGCCGAAACTGCGCTTATTCGCATGGCCACTCCAATATATGTCACAATTTTTGATCTTCTTTCTTCCTTGCTTCGTCCAACGCATTTCTTGGATGGCGGTGATGTCAGATTTTGCTTTGACGAGGACATCAACCAGCCGAGAAGAAATTGAAAAGGTTCTGCAGCGCGAAATAAAAAACCGTTGAAATCATGGCAGGTATTACATATATAAATAAATTAGCGGTATCCAACAGATGATGTTCTGGGTCACCCTGGTCCACATTTTGGTCGATATTTGGAAAACGCCTTCACATATACAACTACCACCACTCCCTTTTAAACCTCTCATTAATACCTTTCATATGATACCAATATCGAACAAACACATTCTAGAGTCAGCCCTGGTCCACCTTTATGGCGATATTTCGAAACGGCGTCCACCTATAGAACTAAAGATCACTCCCTTTTAAAATACTCATTAACACCTTTCGTTTGATACCCATATCGTACAAACAAATTCTAGGGTCACCCCTGGTCCACCTTTATGGCGATATCTCGAAACGGCGTCCACCTATGGAACTAAGGATCACTCCCTTTTAAAATACTCATTAACACCTTTCGTTTGATACCCATATCGTACAAACAAATTCTAGGGTCACCCCTGGTCCACCTTTATGGCGATATCTCGAAACGGCGTCCACCTATGGAACTAAGGATCACTCCCTTTCAAAATACTCATTAACACCTTTCATTTGATACCCATATCCCTAAATGGCGTCCACCTATAGAACTATGGCCCACTCCCTCATAAAATACTCTTTAATGTCTTTCATTTGATACACATTTCATACAAACACATTCCAGGGTTTCCTCGGTTCATTTTCCTACATGGTTATTTTCCCTTATGTTGTCACCATAGCTCTCAACTGAGTATGTAATGTTCGATTACACCCGAACTTAACCTTCCTTACTTGTTTTGATTCATTTTCACTTACTAGTATTTATTATTATAAATAAAAAAAACTTATTTCGCAACTTGTAATATTTCCACTATTTTTATTTTGTTTGTATAACACTAAGAATGAGTGATCATGTCGTGCAAATAATCGATAACTGTGACAATAATCATAACATCGCACTTCTAGTGTTATTCGAATCGCTTCACAGTCGAATTCTAGCCTAGTCCTCTAACCTAGTTCTCGATGCGAAATGCATTAGAGAACTACATTAGAATTTTAATGTAAAATTACAATATTTCTCTAACGTTAGAAACTGTGTTTGCTGGGATGTACCGCACTCTTGGAGAACTGCTCGTGTAGCTTTCCTACCAAAGGCGGTGAAGATCGGTCACTCGTGTACCCCAAATACTATAAACCCATTAGCTTAACATCTGCTTAAAACCTTTGATAGGCTGATACATGTGTACATAAAGTCCAACGTGGATGAAAAGCTGCTCTCCACACCACAACATGCGTACACCAAAGGCAAGTCGATAGACACGGCACTGCATAGGGTGGTAATAAGCATAGAGAAAGGCCTGGCATATAAGGAATATGCTATAGGTGTCTTTTTAGACGTTGGCGTGGCTTTCAACAAAGTTTCTAAATGGGCGATCATGGATGGTCTTAACTATATTAGAGTACATTCAGCCTTAACCAGATGGATCGGCTGCATGTTAATTTGCAGGATGATTACCACCGGGGGGGGGGGGGGGGGGGAGGGGGTTTGCTATCACCTAGCAGAGAAAGCAATGAACGCTGGTCATCAACCAACTGCTCAAGCGATTCCGCGAGGAATCCGTAAAACTTACGGTTTACGTAGATGACGTTGCAATTGTTATAAGTGGAAAGTGCCTTCCAATGATTAGCTCTTTTATGGATCGGGCGCTTCGGGATATTCATAGCTGGGCATCTAATGTTGGGTTGACAGCCAACGCGGAGAAGACGGATATGGTCTTGTTTACTAAGAGGTACAAGATGACAAATTTGACCAGGCCCAAGTTAGGAGGGGTGACCCTACAGGAGAAACCTTGCACAAAATACCTAGGAATCATCCTAGACAGTAAGCTGTCGTAGAAGCTTAACGTGGAGTAGAGGGTGAAGAAGGCCTCGACGGCACTTTATGCATGTAAAAGAATGCTGTGGTGTACGTGGTGCTTATCGCCATATCTTTCTCATTATTATGTCTCAACGTCCTTATGACTATGTTTGGATAGAAAGTAAATGAGCTCCCTTCTCAAATTAAACACACCTGCAGTAAAAATACTTCCGGGCGTCAGGACCAGTGATCACAGTACTATTTCATCTATGCTTCGACGAACACGTATACTATCAACAAGGGGCTGTCAAGATGAGGAAGAGGAGTCGATTGCTCTGCCCAGGTCTAAGACTGCAAGAAAGACGACTCAGATTTCAGGTGCTGACGACAGCCTGGCGGAGTTAGAATGTGAATCTCTCGCTTATGTATGCTTAAGTTAGTATGGATAAACCAGAAAGTATCTGGTGTAACGAATGTGCGCCAACCGGCAATTAACCAAGGGCATTCAAAATGGATTAACCTGTCTGAGAGTGGAAGTGAGGAAAGGTTCCATGTACGCCTTCTCAACCTAACCTGTTAGGGTCTTGTACATGACTAGTTCCCATAAAGCTTCTCTCCTTTCCTTTCTTTAGATTGCTGGGTAACACATTTAATATGTATGTTTAAATAATTTTTTTTTTTTAATTCTTTTTTCCAGAACGCAATCGTCCAATAATATACTTGTTTGTCGCCAAAGAGATTGGCTTATCTTGAGAAGATGAATGAACGAATTTTGTGTAAAAGGTCAATTAACTAAAAGCAGCCACAAGCATGATTAACACTCTTTAAAGAATATTATATAATTTAAGTTTTGAAATATTAACGAAAGTCGATTAAAAAAAACCGCAAAATGACGGTCGATTTCAACGATTATTTTTGGGTAAATATCAACTCTTTTTTAATTCCTTTTTTGTACTCAGCGTGCTTAGCACACAGAGTATATTAACTTTGATTGGATAACGGTTCGTTGTACAGGTATAAAGGAATCGAGATAGATATAGACTTGGATATATCAAAATCATCAGTGTTGGAAAAAAATTTGATTGAGCCATGTCCGTCCGTCCGTCTGTCCGTTAACACGATAACTTGAGTAAATATTGAGATATCTTCACCAAATTTGGTACACGAGCTTATCTGGACCCAGATAGATTGGTATTGAAAATGAGCGAAATCGGATGATAACCACGCCCACTTTTTATATATATAACATTTTGGAAAACAAAAAATAAATAATACACCTAGAATTGAAATTTGATGTGTGGACTGATATTGAGGCTCTTGATAAAAATTTGAAAAAAAATTTTAAATGGGCGTGGCACCGCCCACTTGTGATAAAATCAATTTTACAAATATTATTAATCATAAATCAAAAATCGTTAAACCTATCGTAACAAAATTCGGCAGAGAGGTTGCCTTTAGTATAAGGAATGCTTTGAAGAAAAATTAACGAAATCGGTTAAGGACCACGCCCACTTTTATATAAAAGATATTTTAAAAGGGTCGTGGACGAAAAAAATAAGCTATATCTTTGCAAAAAAGAGCTTTTTATCAATGGTATTTCATTTCCGAAGTGGATTTATAACAATAAATAGGAAAAAATTGAAATTTTAAAAAATGGGCGAGGCAACGCCCCTTTTATGACTAAGCTATTTTCTATGTTTCGGGAGCCATAACCCGAAGAAAAATTAACATATCGTAATGAAATTGTGTACACATATTTTCCAATATAGCAGAAAATATTTCTAGTAAAAATGGACGGGATCGGTTAAAGACTACGGCAACTTAGATATAAAACAAGTTTAAAAGGGTCTTAAAACTATAACTTAGCAAAAAATAGTTTTGAATCAATGATATTTCACTTATCAAGTTTTATTGTAAGAGGAAATGGGGAGACATTTTTCTTTTAAACGGGCGGCGCCACGTGTTATGTAGAAAAGTAATTTATCTGAATTGAAATGTGCAATTTAAGCTCACGCCGAGTATATAATGTTCGGTTACACCCGAACTTAGACACCTTCACTTGTTTTAAATTTCCGTTATCTTTCGTCGTCTTTTTCTTTAATATAGGGTGAGAAGAATAACGGCTTCGATGTGCTCTATCACAATATGAAATTTGGTTGGGTAGCGAGCAAAGAACTTTCCGAGTTCTTTCGCGAAAAATCAAATATCGAAGAACAAAATTCCAAATTGATGGCTAAATTGGCGCACAAAGCAAGCACTGGTACATTGAATAGCACTTTTGCTCCAGTTTGGACCATACTACGCACTTCAGCTGAAAAACTTTCAACATTACATTTGCAAATGGTACAAAAACTAACAGAACTTGTGAAGGACGTAGCAAAATATGCCGATGAATTACATAAAAAACATAAAAGTGTTAAAGAAGAAGAATCACAAACATTAGAATGTGTACAAGCGATGCAAACATCAACAGCTGCCGTACAAAAGTTACGCGACATTTATGCCGGCAAGGTTTTGGAGTTGGAAAAGTTACGCAAGGATAATGCATCACAGAAGGATATTGAAAAGGTGGAAACGAAATTGCGTAAATTACATGAAGAATATAAGACGCTGTTGGACAAGCATAATCCGATCAAAAGCGATTTTGAGCGACGTATGACACAAACGTGTAAGGTAAGTGTGTATGGTTAAGTATAATAATTTAGAATAGAGTTTAAGAGCATTTGCCACTGAAATTTTTTGTGTATGGTTTATTTGGAAAGAGAGGTCGTGTCGTTTATGCAGCTCTTTTAATATCAACATTTTCAAAAAAACAAAAGGGAGATTTTCGAACGGTCTTAGTCCAGCCATGGTTATCATTTATACAAAAAATCCTCCGCAGTTTTGCACAAGGGACACTACTTTCGATATGATACTTTACCATATCGATGTTGGTGTTGTTGTTGTAGCGATAAAGACACTCCCCGAAGGCCTTGGGGATAAAGAAACAGGACTCGCCACGGGTTGGTGATGTTGACAATAGGGTTGGAGAAGCTATATATTTCGCTGGCAAGCCCTTTAAAGAGTTGCGCTACACAACCCCTAGAATCAATTTGGTATTTTATTTGCCTCTTACGACAGGCATACCTGCCGCGGGTATATTCTAAGCCCCTAAGCAATAAGACCGAAGTGGTTTTGGTGAGCTCAAAGCGGACTGTGGATGAGTTAGTCCTAACCATAGGAGATTACCAAATAAATATCTAGGAGTAATCATTGACTCAAAACTAGCTTTTAAGGAGCACTTCAGGGCGGTGGGGGAGAAAGTTTCTAGAGTTAGTGGAGCCCTAACGCGAATAATGCCCAATATCGGCGGCCTAGGCGGAGCTACCCGTCAGCTATTATCCAACGTAACCAGCTCTATAATATTATATGCAGCACCAGTATGGCACGGATCCAAAAAAGTCCACCAAAAAGATATACTAGCAGCCTACCGCATTACTGCTATACGAATAGCATGTGCTTATCGGACGGTGTCCGACGATACGATCCATGTTTTATCCAGGAAAATCCCTGTAGATCTACTCTCAGGTGAAATGGCCGATCTGTATGGCATTGGAATCAGCCGACCATCTGAAGATGCTAAGAAAAGCGCAAGGTCACGAACAATAGGCAAGAACGGTGGGAAGAATCGAGAAAAGGGCGCTGTACCTTCAGGCTAGTTCGGAATATAGCGGAATGGTACGAGCTATCGATACTTTTGACATTCGATAGTTATACTTTTCTTAAGATACTTTTTGCAATCGCTTATTCCGACCGCAGTTTCGTATCGAATTTTCGGTAGAAGCTGGCGGCAGCTTGGGTGCAGGCCGTTTGGCCAGTATAGCGCCATCTAATATCGGGGAAACGGAATGTATGTTCCCGTGACTGAGCTTCGAAAGAGATTTTGGGCCAGAATATAGCTGGAGGGTTGGCGCAAGGGTGCCGAAATTGGAGAAAATACTATACACTTGCATACAGATGGTACCAAATTAACAGAAGGGGTCGGGTCTGCTGTTTACTGTGTCGATGCAGAAATATGTAGATGCTACAGACTGCCATATCACTGCAGTATTTTCTGGCGGAAATTGTAGACGTGAAGAAGCAGTAGAAATTCTGAATGGAGCGTGCTTAAGCTGTCAGTATATACATATGTATATTGATAGCCAGGCCGCGATTAGGGCACACACAGACTTATTAAAAAAGTGTCCTGGAGTGCAAAGTAGCACTGGAGAGACATCGCTCAGGCCTAAACATACATCTATACTGCGTTCCCGGTCACCAAGTGATAGAGGGGGTAACGAAAAGGACGAAGAGTTGGCCCCCAGCGGGTTAGGGGGTCAGAATATACCCGCGGTAAGTATGCCTGTCGTAAGAGGCGACTAAAATACCAGATTCAAGGGGCTGTGTAGCGCAACCCTTTCAGGTTGCCAGCGCAATATATAGCTTCTCCAAACCCAATTGTCAACCTCACCTATCCGCGGCGAATCCTGTTTCACTAACAGACGAGGCTCTGGCGACCCCAAGGGATGGCCGGAAGGTTTAATTTGGCCATATAAATCGTTCCCGAAATGGTCGGGCTAGCACCTTAATGGTGCTGTGTTACCGGAGCGTACCGGATCTGTATACGGCAAAGGACCATCAACATCGATAACACTCCCCAAAGCCTTCGGGGAGTGTCTTTATCGTTAATACAACAACAACAGTTGGCAAAGGAGGGTGCAGCGCTCGATGAATCGACGGTAGACGTCCCAATTCGTTTGGGAGAAATCAAAAGGAGACAAGAGTTGCAGGAAAGGTGCGTCCAGAAGCGCTGTGCTGCAAAATTTCAAAGATGATGTACAAATCATACGATATTAGACTCACATAGCTCTTCATGTATCTAAAGAGAAAAGACTTAAGGCTCACGATGGGAATACTAACTGGCCACTGCCTTCACATGCTTATAAGTTACTTCCCGTCAGTAGCAGCAAATGTAGAAAGTTCAAGCTGCAGGAAGAAACGGTTGAGCACGTTCAGCCTGACCAGTCATTTACGTTATCGTTAGCTACGATTTTTTTGTGAATTACAACCCATATATGGGATATTGTTCATTAACGCAGTTACAAGTTCCCTGAGTGTTTTTGGAATAACGTGTGTACTGTCGATAAGCTACGTACGAGATAAAAAGGGGCGCCCAACGTAAGGTAACCTATTTAACACGACTTTGATAATGAAGTGCGGCTTCCAACTATTAATTTAGTTATTGTACGCCCAATTACAAGAATACACAGTCATATGTTTTTAGATATCAGCTCTATGTCTATTTAGAAGGTTCTTCGTCCTCTTTTCGTTGTAGTCTGACCGGTTTATTAGCATTATCTTTTCCATGGACTTGTTTTGTGAACCGTAACCACAACAATGGATATTTAGAGATTGTTGATTAACGAAGTTATAAGTTGCCCAAGTCCTTTCCGGAAGGCTTAACTTATGTACTGTCAATAATTTGCGCACGAAATAAAAAGGGCGCCCAACGTGGGGTACACTGTAAATGGTTATAACCCTCTATTAAAGCGCTTAGAGTTAATCCGATTTAAAGAGAATGTTCCGGAGAGGGGAGGGAAGACGGAACTGAACACCTCAAAAATGGCTGGGCCTATATTTATGTATTATTCATACGATTACAGTTTATGATCAAGGTCAAGATACTTAAAAGTTATAGCGATAAAAAATAATAAACATGAATTTTATCCTAGGGGGCGTGGGACCCCTCTTCGAAAAAATGTAGCAAATAGATCCGTCCAGACTAATTATCAACTTTGGGCAAAATTTCTTTCACACTTGTGCAGTTGCTTTGGCGTGATTGAGTCACAACGGCAAATATCTGGGCCCGTATCGTGTTATACGATCACGGAACGAAAACCAATTTCACTCGAAGGACTAATAAATAAATAACTAGTGAACATCACATACATAGACAGACAACAGAGCTCACCATTAACTGCTTGCTCTAGCCCCGCCTCTAAGAGGGTTAAGGGAACATCTCCATAAGCACTATGATGAGATGCGGCATCTGCCAACATAGCCGTTTGATGCAGATAAGTATGAGGAGACCCTAGGAAAAATTCACACAGAATTGGTAAACGCCTTTGTCAGGACGCGTTCGTTGAACCCCGTTATCAATATACACTATCCTACCCTTGCAGAAGAAGAATACTACCAAGGGAGACACAAGTCAGCATGGCCCAACTTCGTTCTGGATACTCTAACAGGTTAAACTCTTACTTGTCCAGAATCAACCCCGACATACGTAATGTATGTTCTGCTTACGATGTGCCTCCACATGACAAAAACCATCTTTTCAATTGTAATATGGAACCTACGCTTCTTACACCAACTTCGCTTTGGCGCGCCCCTATTGCAACTGCTAGTTTCCTTGTACTCCCATTAGAGGATTTCGATGACAATTTGTGAGTCCCCCAGCGGGTCAGGGGGTTAGAATACACCCGCGGTAGGTATGCATGTCGTAAGAGGCGACTAAAATACCAGATTCAAGGGGTTGTGTAGCGCAACCTTTTCAGGTTGCCAGCGGAATATATAGTTTCTCCAAACCCAATTGTCAACCTCACTTATCCGTGGCGAATCCTGTTGGAACTTGTGGTGGGGAGGGAGGGATGGCCTGAAGGTTTAATCTGGTGATATAAATCGTTCCCGAGATGGTCGGGCTAGTACCTTAATAGTGCTGTGTTACCGGACCGTACCGGATCTGTATCCGGATAAGGACCATCACATCGATAACACTCCCCAAAGCCTTCGGGGAGTAACCGTATCGCTACAACAACAACAATTTGTAAGTGGTCGCGCCCATTAAATAGGGGAAGCACTGTTATCACAACAACAACAAAAACAACTCGAAAGATAAATATGAATTTGCTAAACTATTTATGAAAATGATAATACAATATGGATCTTATGAATACACGTGGTCACTAGTTCACGTATGCCATTATTATGAATCACCAATTGCGAGCTATTATGATTTGAAAAATTGATTTCGATCACGGGTCATATAACACGATACGGGTCCTGGATATCCAGACACCCAGACACAAGAAACGCATTAACTAAAATGCAGTCGAATCGAAAGGAGACGATTTTAAACATTGGTTGATTTTTAATGGAATGACCTATTGGGTACTTCCGGGTTATATAAATACATTCCGACTCCAAAAATATTATATGTTTTAAATTTCTTTCATTTTACAATTTGTAATTTGCAGCGTTTCCAAGAAATCGAAGAAGTCCATTTGCGACAGATGAAGGAGTTCTTGTCTACATTCTTAGAAATGCTGCAGAACAATCATGATATGGTTGGACAGGTTGGTTTGTTGCCGATAAGCGAGCCATTAAAAATTTTGTTTTCAAATTTCTATGAAATTTTTTTATTCACAGGTGCATTCAGATTTTAAGCGTCAGTTTAATGACATGACGGTTGACAAACTTTTAGAGCAATTCGTGCTTAACAAGTACACTGGCTTAGAAAAACCAGGTTTGTATTACTTTTATATACCACTGCATTCTGGAAATCGAAATCACAACTGAAAGAGTTGAATGTTATAAAATTGTGATTTTCCCGTCAGTTAAAAGCGACAACACTTTCCAGACAGTGCAGACGGATAAAGAACAATAAAATTGTTTCTATAATTAAAATTCTCTTTTTTTTCATGAACAACCAACAACCCGTTATAGAAGTGCCCGAACTTGATATCATTCCACTTTCTACACAACAGCAGTCAATTTCAGCAACACGTTTAAATCAACCGACTACAACTGCGTCCAATTCCAATTCAGCTACAAGCATACAGGGTGCTATTTCACGTATAACCAGCGGTAGTGTGTCGATGGATCAAAGAGGTAGCGGAGGCGTTGAAGCAGTATCGTTAGGTAGTGGGGGCGCTGTAGGGGGCAGTGGTAGTGGTAGCAATAGCCTTTTAAATGCTGATGACAATATACTCGGCCTACAGACTACACCACGTCCAACATCACCGATATTAGTTAATACTACAACGACAAATGCAACAGCTCCTACTAACAGTACCAGCAATACCATTGCGCCAATAGTAACAGTGTCGTCGTCCAGTACATCGAACACAACGTCCACAGTACGCAGTAATTTTTTGAATTGGTTTTCATCGAGCATTCCATCGAGCAGTAGCAAACAGCAATCAAATGCCTCAACAACGAACGCAAGTTCTGCAGCGGCAACGACAATACCAACAGCAAACGCATCCGCTGCTAATAGTGGTGGTGGTGGGAATTTCGGTACGGATAGCAAAGGTTCTACCCACACCGGCACAGCCATCATCAAAAATTCTTCCCCTAATTCAGAGCTTCAGTCACTGCAGGACAATAATAATCAAGGTTCATTTATGTCGTCTGCTTTAACACAATTATCAGAACAAAATGCCACTACTACTACTCCTACTAGTACTACTACTATTACTACTAATACTAATTCCTCCACTTCCACTGATATTAGCCGTGTTTTTTAACACGCGTATATCCGTTTACGCTTCAACTTTATATGGACTGCTAAGAGACAAACTATAAATACACCTCTGAAATTGCTGCGCATAAATTTTGTCCTACTAAATTTCAATACGCATTATACTCAGATGTAACTGAAATATGTGTCTTTGTTTCACCCTGTACACTAATTCTATGTATTATATGTGTGTCCACAATTCATCGCAACTGATTCAGCTATATGTTATACCCTATGGCCATCAGAGCGTTGCGTCTCCGCTTTTCGGTACACCCTGTTGCTGTAGCTAGTTGTTTTACCACAGCCGCTAGATGGGTCTCCTAAGCATTATCTAAGCGAAGATAGGCGTTTTTTAACACGCGCAAACGAAACGTATACGCGCGTGTTAAAAAACACGGCTATTATTTCTATTCTTACAACCTGTGCAAATAATACTTCTACCACAAGATCATCTACATCCTCTCCTTTGACAAGTATGTTTTATATTTATTTAAATTATTCTTTATACATACAAGAACTGATTTTTTTGTAACTGGCATAGAAGCACTTTTTTATGAAAATTTGCAAGCGCAGAAATTTATGCCACTTTCAAAAAAATCTACTCATATATCATTGTATCTAAACATATCGTTGACTGAGTGCAGATCATCCTATCCTAATCAGAACTCGCAAAAGGTTCAAAAATGCTAAAAAATATTAAGACATCCTTCTAAATAACACAATTTCTCACATGAGTTTGTTAAGTTTGGGCGGTTTAGGAGTTTTGCGAGACATTTGAGCTTGAATGAGGTCCACTACTATAAATTTGCCGTGAATTTAACTCTGACGAGTTTTACGACGAGCTTTTTCAATCTGTGCTGCTATTCAACTTTTTTTTTAATTTAATTGGTAAAACATTTTGCTGAAAACTTTTTCACTGCGATAATGCTTTTGTGAGTTATACACATTTCTGGAGAAAGTACTCCACTTTAAAATACCTTTTCTGTGACGTAAAAAAAAAATCGAAAATATCATTTATTAAACTATTTTATGAGCTCGAGGCCTTATCCATATTAAAAACGCAGTATAAATATTTTATATTTGTATTTTTATTTTATATTCGATATTTCGACTTCAGTCTGAAGTCATCATCAGGACTGTGAAACAAAAAACAAAAACAAAAATTATAACATTTTCAAAAATCAACCATAAAACAAATACCACTTACACAATTGAGTATGTTATACAGACTAACCATATGTGCGAAAATTAAGAATGTTGGAGACAAATAATAATACAAAAATATAAAAAATATTTCAAAGCACCGTAAATGTAAACAAAATTTTTGCAAAAACAAAAGTACATGTAGTGGCTAAAAGTACGACATACAAGCATACATATATACATATATCATCTGATTTTCCTATTGTTGTGGGAGAAATCTTCCTACCGCGCATTGTTATTGCCTTAAAACTAAGTTCCGATACACATGTGCGCAGTGGTCAGTGTCCGCTTTAAAAATCATCCTAGTACTATTAGGGGTGTTCGCTATATGAAGCATTTCCAAAGTAAATCTTTTATTATAATTTCTCTCCTCCTGTAAAATGGTTACATTATCGAAGTTAATGCCTCGTATCTTTACAATGGACTGACAAGGCCGTCTTATTTTCTGAATAATTGTTTCTTAACTTAATATTAAATCTGTGAGCGGAAATCCCTGTCTTTAGTTTTAATTTTGTTGTCCCCACATATACCTTGTCGCATACGTGGGACCCGTCACCATTACACGGAATTCTATAAACAACGTCGTATTTCTCATGCTTTGGTATTTTATCTTTTGTACTGCTGTAGACCTTTCTAAGAGTGTGATTATATGTCGATGCTATTTGGCATTTTTCCCGATTGTAAATATTTGAATATTTTATTCGGTTCGTTACGCCCGGCACATGTACTACTGATTTATATATTTTATCTCCCGACGTTTGTCTAATTTTATCATTGTTCAACCTGATCACGGAATTTCTGAGCAATTTGTTGATTATCTTTATGGGGAATTCATTATTTCTCAGTTTCTTTGACAATGTCGATATTCTTCTTGTGAAAAATCTTGTCACTTATTGGGAGAACTCTTCTTATGAAGTTTTGTTTTGTTTCACAGTCCTGAAGATGACTTCAGACTGAAGTCGAAATATCAAATATAAAATAAAAATACAAATATAAAATATTTATACTGCGTTTTTTATTTGGATAAGGCCTCGAGCTCGAGCTAGTTTAATAAATTATAAAGATTAAAGGCCAATAATAATTTTTTCGAAAATATCATGATAAAAATATTACCAGGTAAAACCATTCTCTCTTTTTGGCGACCATAATGGTTTTTTGATTTTTAAAAAAATTTTAAAATCACTCTCTTAAACTTTGTGGAAATGCCATACCAAAGAAGACAAAAAAAATTGTTGGTTTGACATTTTTCCCTTTTTTTAAATGCCAAAAAAAAAAAATGCTTATGAAATAAGTGAAATAATATTTCGAAAAGTTTTGAAATCAGTTTTTATGTACATATATTAGAAAAAAATGAGTCAGCAATATAATGGATGCCTCAACACGTCCTATTTTTGCAAAGGGACAAAAGAAAAGACCTTCCTCTTCTAATTAAGAAACGAATGTTGGAAACCACCTCTATTGATTTTTTATTCATCCTTCCTTACTTGGTTGATACGTCTTTAACCCTTAAATATGGTCAAACTTCACTTTATAAGAGATCAGTAGTCTCAAGTGTCCGCGCTACTGCGGAAAAAGATGATCTTGGAGGTCGCTTCCCAAGGCAGTCGGTTCTATGTACCGGAGCGACTCGGGATTTTTCCCGACCAAGGACTGTCATTTCAGTGTGACCCCATTTAATTTGTTTCGTTCCTCCCACAAATTGTCATCCTCCCAGCAGCTCCTTGCAGCAGGACTGCTACATATTCTCTTACTCCGGGAAGGTATCGAACCCAATCCGGGTCCGTCTCCTGACCCCGGTCCTGAGAAATGGTTTTGCTGCATTTGCCAGAAAAGAATCTTTTTAGGACGGTCATACTCTGTTCAGTGTGTCTCGTGCAAGGGATGGTTGCATCGGACAGGTTGTTCTGGGCTTGATCCCAAAACCCGACGTCCACGTAACTTTTATAAATCTTTTGTGGCTCCTTGCTGCTCACTCCCAAGGGCGTCCCTTAGTCTACGCCTAAGCGTATCCCCACTACCTTCCAGCAGATTCGCTGCTCAGCAAGCCACAATAAGTACCCGCTGCTGCTCGCGCCCCACGGCGCCAACAACTCAAACAGCTGATACCACTCATAACTACTACCTTCGTAGTAGAGCTGGTAGCAATGTTGAGCATCAGCCCCTGCCCCCGTCTTCTTCTCCCCCCCTCTTTTCTGGCAGCAATCGTGCAGGTCAGGGAAACAGACTCTTAGTCCCTGCCTCCGTTTGCACCGTCTGCCAGCACAGAATATATAGGTTTGCGACATCCGCTCAATGCAGCTCCTGCCTTGGGTGGTGCCACTTTCCTAGATGTTCTGGTCTCCGCGACGGCAACCCCTCGACGGGTTTCATCGCGCCATGTTGCCAGGTCGCAAACCCAAATCATCCGGGTACCCCAATGCTTGCCCAAGGGCGCCCAGTCCCAAGGCCACAACAGCAATTGCGTCCTGGCCTTCCACAACCTAGGCGTAGTCACCCCTCACTTACCCCTAGAGCGGCGGCGTCACCCCTCATGCACTTCAGAATTCTGCAGTTCAACTGTAATGGACTAACTGGGAAGATTACGGAGATAGTCGATTTCATGAAGCGGCACAACATCCGCATTGCTGCGATTCAAGAGACTAAACTCACAGCAAGATCTGCATTGCAGACCTGCTCTGGTTATAATGTCCACAGGAAAGACCGCGAGAGCGGAAATGGAGGCGGCCTCGCGTTTATTATACACCACTCTGTGCAATATCATATATTTGATCCTGGCATCGACCGCAGTGACAATGTCTTAGAACGTCAATGCCTATCTGTCCGGTCAGGCGATGCAAATCTAGAAATCATCAACATCTACATCCCTCCTGTCACCTGTTGCCCCAGTGGATACCGCCCTAATATCGAGGCCTTACTCACTGGCAACAATCGCATTATCTTAGGCGATTTCAATGCCCATCACGACCTATGGCATTCAAACTTGCGGGCGGACAGTAGGGGTGAGATGTTGGCGGATCAAATAGAAGAAACGACGTTCTGCACAATAAACGGAGACGCCCCCACACGTATGGTAGGAAGCTGTCATAGCTCGCCAGATATCTCAATCGTGAGCGCAGAACTCGTAAACTGCGTCAACTGGCAGCCGATGGTAACATTGGCATCCGACCACCTGCCCATACTTATTTCGTTCGAGCGTACCGCCGACTTCATCGTCACCGAAAAACGCACTTTCATAAACTTCAAAAAAGGAAAGTGGGAAGAATATAAATCTGCAACAGACAGCAGCTTTGCTGCCCTCCCTATCCCGACTGATGCACGCCAAGGGGAGCGTGCCTTCCGTAAGGTCATCGAATCCGCCTCGGCACATTTCATTCCCGCCGGGAGAATTCCCGAAATCCGGCCCCACTTCCCGGCGGAGGCCGCGAGCTTAGCGAGGGAACGCGACCTTATAAGACAGCTTGATCCAGGCGACCCCCAAATAAGGGATATAAACCAACGCATCAGATTGCTTGTGGACGAACACAAGCGGGCGAAATGGGAAGAGCACCTAAGAGGTTGTAACCTCTCTACCGGTGTAGGTAAACTTTGGTCCACCGTAAAGTCCCTATCGAATCCGACTAAGCACAAAGACAAAGTTTCCATCGCCTTTGGCTATAAGGTGCTGTCGGATGCGAAAAAATGCGCGAGCGCTTTCTGCCGACAATATATAATGCATCCTACGGTCGACAAAGATAGACGGAGAGCCAATAGACACGCACATAAACACAAACTCAGCGCGTCACCAATTACCATCACCGCTAGAGAGGTTGAGGACGCCATTGGTCGCGCTAAACCATCCAAAGCAGTGGGCCCAAACGGCATGGCCATGCCGATGCTTAAAAACCTAGGGAAAGAGGGTTTCAAATATTTAGCGCATGTCTTCAACCTGTCTCTTTCCACCTTTGTCATACCCGAGAAATGGAAAATGGCCAAGGTGGTCCCGCTACTAAAGCCTGGGAAACCAGCTAACGTAGGTGAGTCATATCGTCCGATATCTCTCCTATCGCCAGTGGCAAAGACGCTTGAAGCCATTTTGCTCCCTTATTCCAAGCACATTTGCAGCTAGCCCCTCATCAGCATGGCTTCAGAAAACTCCATAGCACTACCTCCGCGCTAAATGTCATTAGCACCCAGATAAATTGCGGTTTGAATCAATATCCCCACCATAGAACAGTACTCGTAGCGTTAGACCTATCCAAAGCTTTTGATACGGTCAACCATGGCTCGTTACTGCAAGACCTGGAAGGGTCCACCCTTCCCCCATGTCTTAAAAGGTGGACCGCAAATTATCTGGGTGGTCGGCAGGCATCGGTGCAATTCAGAAACGAAACATCAAAACAAAGGAGAATTAAACAAGGGGTGCCACAGGGTGGTGTCCTATCCCCGCTTTTGTTTAATTTCTACATATCTAAGCTACCTTCACCACCGGAAGGAGTCACAATCGTTTCCTACGCCGATGACTGCACAATAATGGCCACAGGCCCAGGCCCAAAGATCGATGATCTATGCAATAAAATAAACGGCTATCTCCCTGATCTCTCCAGTTTTTTCGCCTCGCGAAACCTGGAATTGTCACCGACTAAATCTCCCGCGACCTTATTTACAACATGGACGCCCCAAATGTCGACCATATTGAACATCCACGTCGATGGCACTACGCTACCGACTGTCCTACACCCCAAAATCTTGGGTGTGACGTTTGATCAGGATCTACATTTTGGTGCGCACGCAACCGCAATTGTTCCAAGAATTCAGAGCCGTAATAAAATCCTCAAATCCCTTGCTGGCAGTACCTGGGGAAAAGATAAAGAAACGCTCTTGACCACATACAAAGCAATTAGCCAGCCGATTACGTGCTACGCGTCACCCATATGGTCGCCAAGCCTAAAAACCACCCACTGGAAGAAACTACAGGCCTGCCAAAATACTGCTCTCAGAATCGCCACGGGCTGTCTTCTTATGTCCCCAGAACACCATCTGCATAATGAGGCGAGAATACTCCCCATCAGGGAGAGAAATGAGATGCTGACCAAACAGTTTCTGTTGAATACCCAGAAACCTGGGCATCCCAACAGACATCTGATTGACGAACCAGCACCGCCTAGGGGCCTAAGGAGTCATCTCCGTAAGCATTTTGAGGAAATACGGCACCTGAGAACCCAGCCGTATGAAGCGGAAAAACACAAGCAGGTCCTTGGTGAACTCCATAGACAGGCGTCGGACCTTTATGTCGGGAATTGCCCGGTGAATCCAGTACTTGAAGAAAAATATCCAGAACTCGCAGAAGAGGAACGCATACTCCCCAGGGAAACGCGTGTCACTCTTGCTCAACTTCGTTCTGGATACTGTAACAGGTTAAACTCTTACCTATCCAGAATCAACCCCGACATACAAAATGTATGCCCTGCTTGCAATGTGTCCCCACATGACACCAACCATCTCTTTAATTGTAATGTGGAACCAACGCCTCTAACACCCCTTTCCTTATGGTCCACCCATGTTGAAACAGCAAGTTTCCTTGGACTCCCGTTAGAGGATATTGATGACAATTTGTGATCGATCGCGGCTATTAGGTGGGGCGAGCATTGCTACAACAACAACAACAACATGATCTTGGAGGTATTCTTAGGTTTGTTTTGGTCCTTTTCCTCGCGGTTGGAAGATACATTTTTTAATTGGCGCTTTACCGCTTAGGAGATATTGGTCGTTGCGCAACAAGTCACTCCAGCTAACCATGTTTCGCGATAACTGACGCCAACAGGGGGCACCAAGAGAGATCAAAATTTTGTTTTGTTGATTTTCCGACAGGGTGGTTAAATGATGTATATTGGAAAGATTTTCCTTGTCAAATTTGGTTTTGAGACACACGGGTTTCGGCGTTGTGCCATCATCAGTGTCGATTTTCGTTCTGGCACAACGCCGAAACCCGTGTGTCTCAAAACCAAATTTGACAAGGGATGACGGAAAATCATTCTAATATACATCAGAGATCAAAGTCTTCCCCCACCTTCCTCCGAACCCAGTGGAGATCTTCCCATAACTTGCTCACGCCAGCAAAAACGCTGTAGCTCTTCGCAGCTTAGCTAAATATCATCGTCCAGTTGGAGTACGATAGTTCGTGGAGGCTGAATTTACCAGCTGAACGGCCAAAGTCTGCCACCGTGGTGCACAGCTAATGTGTTGGCCTATCCATCAAAAATATTTAAGAAAATTTGTATAAATGGTATCGATTGTCCCTCGGCATTGCCTTGGCACCAAAAGTTCGTCCGCCTTAGCAGATAAAGTTTTGGGTCGGCATAAAACATGTATTTATGTGAGCCAGCTCGTAGAAAAACGAATACACGATACGTAGCTTTTGAATTGGATGGCTAGACCTTAATCTCCTCGGATATATGTCACACCACATTGTTATTATTAGTAGATATGTATCTCTTACGTACACCTTGGCGGTAAGTCTGGTTTTTTTTTTTCGTCGCGCAGACGCAGATAAATTTCTAAACAATTTGTTGAAGAAAATTCCTCAGAAGAGGATCGTGGCGTGATGCTTCTTCTTACGGGAAACCACAATACAATTCTTGAATTGAAAATTCTGAAATGCGGTTGACCGTTGAAATTTCTTTCCCACCAAAAAATGTTATTTCCACCAATAAAAAATTCGGGTTTGGATAAAATATCATAATATTGATGTTAGAACGCAAAAATATGTATATTACAGCATGATGTAATAATAAAGGTGATGTCAAAAACATAACCTCACTTTTTCGGTAGCTCTATTTTCCAGTATTTACTTGTATTACAAAAGTACCAAATTTTTATTGCTTAATTTTTCGCACAAAATTTTCCAAAAAATTTGTTTTCTACAAAAATTTTTCTATATTCTTTTGGGGAACACAAAGTTACGATTAATCTTTTTGGCTAAACAATTCTAGTAGCGACTTATATAGTTATAATATTCCTAAACGTATAGTAAAATCTACTTCGATCGTAGTAGAACTCAAAAGCAGTTCTGTATGATAGGCAACCCTCTAAAATATGCATGCTGAACTTGTCAGAATAAGGGAAAACTTCAACGGGATGAGAACACCTGAATATTCATTTCATCATTTATTACAGTTCGTTATATTTTTATTATGAAAACAAAACCGAAATAAAAAAGAAATTAAAATGTGAGAGCAGTGAGAATTTTAAAATTTGTTTAACGTCATTTGGCTCTCACCGGTTTTACCTTGTAATATTTGTATCATGGAAAATATATTTTCAAAGGCATAGCTTCGACTTAGCATAACGGTTGTTATACCAACTGGGACAGAAAAAAATTAGTACCTTTAGAATTAGTGCAAACAAAATGCGCAACATGCCCACATTATACATTTTTTTAGTTTTAATAATGCGCTTACTAAAAAAAAAAAACAACACATTACTAAAGGTCCGTTTTTGAACTTCAAAAGCCCCATGTTTTGGAGGCTAGATAGATAGATAGATAATTAATTGAGGATCGCACTGCCACCATTGGTCTATTGTGCCCTCAACTGCTTCACAGCACCTCATCCAAGCCGACTTCTCTGATGAACCCTAGCAGTTCACCTGGCTTGAGGGATTTGATGTGAGAGTGCTCTGGCCATGGTAAGCCCAAAAACTTAGCCCTACGTCTTGAGATTGCGTCACATTCCAGGAGTATATGTTCCGCCGTCTCCGCTGATCGATCACAAAATCGGCATGTGTTGTTCGATAGTATACCCAGCTTCTGCATGTGGCTGTTCAGTCTGCAGTGTCCTGTAAGAATAGCTGTTAGGATCCTCAGGTTATCTTTCGACAGGCCCATTAATGCCCTATATCGAGTTGTGTTGTAGCCCCCCAGCAGTAACTTAGATTGCCTCAAGCCTGGCATATTGCGCCAATGTTCTTCCCTCTTTTCCCTTTCTTCTAATAGTAGATGCCCTCTGATTTCCTGCACGCCTACTGGCAGGAACGGCTCAGGACCAATAGGTCGTGTCGTTGCTGCCTCCCTTGCCAGGCTGTCCGCTTGCTCATTGCCCTCCACCCCCTGTGGCCAGGAACCCAGGCCAACAACAGTTTGTTGTGTGCTCCTAGTTGATTTAGCTTTTCAACGCACTCAAGTACTAGTGCTGATTTTATTTCAGACGCCGAGATCGCCTTGAGGGCGGCCTGACTGTCACTGAGTTTGGCAATTGTCTCGTTGGAGTATTCGCGCTGAAGGTTCAGGTCAGCACACTGGCTTATAGCGAATACTTCCGCTTGAAAAATGCTCGGGTGTGCTCCCAGAGGCGTTGGGTCCAATGACTCCAGATCCAATCCCCTTTGGCGTCTTCGAGCCATCTGTGTACCATACTATTCTATTTAGCTGATGAATGTACACAATTCTGCTTTCCTCCCACGTACCCTTGTCTCCCAATTCTACTTTGTACCTTCTCTCATAGACTATCTGCCTGAGGATATCATCCCTCGGGAGTTGAGAGATTGGGATCTTCTCTCTCAATTCATCCATGTTTCGGGACGATATAACTTTACCTATGCCCGAGCCCTCCTTAGCAATATTCAGGAGGGTTCGCTTGGCTGACTGCTCTATTGATATATGCAGCGGGGTCAGATCGAGGATAGCCTCCAGCGCTGCTGTAAGGCATGTGCGCATAGCTCCCGTGATGCATACACATGCCAGTCGCTGAAGTTTTGACAGCGCTTGCCTCGTCGTCGCCCGAGTTGTTTTCGATGCCCAGGCTATCGAACCGTATGTTATCATAGGTTTTACTATCATGTTATACATCCATCTTAGCACATGCGGGCTACACCCCATGATTTGCCTGTTAGACGTTTGCATATCATGATGGACCTCGTGGCCTTAGCTCTCATGGAGTCGAAGTGCTGTTTCCATAGGAGCTTGGTGTCAAAAGTGACCCCAAGTATTTCACCGCGGTTCCATGTTCTAGTGCCACGCCATCTATTGTAATTGCTCTCAGGGCTGGTAGGGCCCTTCTTCTGGTGAAAGGGATGATGGTCGTTTTAGATGGGTTGATGTCAAGCCCCACACTGGCACACCATCCCTTCGTAATATTCAATGCTCTCTGTATTATGTTACAGAGCGTACTCTCGAACTTACCCCTTGCAATTATGACGATGTCGTCAGCATATCCCTGGCATCTTATGCCACTGTCAGATAGCTTTTGCGGGAGTTCGTCCACTACTAGGCTCCACAGAAGGGGTGATAGAACACCTCCTTGAGGGCACCCCCTCGTGTTATTAACCTTAACTGCGCTGTTGCCTACATGGACTTCAGCGATTCTTGTGCGGAGTAGATTGTCAATCCATCTCTAGATAGGCATCTGAATTCCTCTTCTCTGCAGTGCTATGTTTACGCTTTCATGAGATGTGTTGTCAAAGGCACCCTCAATGTCAAGGAAAGCGCAAATCACTGTTTCCTCTGTTTCGAACGCCCTCTGTATTTCAGATGTTAATTGGTACAGAGCTGTGTCCGTGGACCTACCCGCTCTGTACGCATGCTGGCTATGATGTAAGGGCCAGCTCTTGAGGGCGTTCGACCTGATTTCTTGATCCAATATCTTTTCCATTGCCTTCAAGACAAAGGAAGTTAGACTTATTGGTCTGAAGGACTTTGCCTGCGAATAGTCCTTTTTTCCTACTTTTGGTATGAAAACCACTTTTGCTCTTCTCCACATCATGGGTATGCATCCCAGTGCCAGGCTATCTCTCATGATCCTGGCCAGATGTGGGATAATCTGTGTCCCTTGCTGTATTAGCACCGGGTAGATGCCATCCACCCCCGGAGATTTGTATTTCTCAAAGGATTCCACTGCCCATCTGACTCTGGCCTCACTGAAGAGGGAGTTGGCCAGTTGCCAGTCTGATGGGGTTGGTTTCACTCTGGAGAACACAGGTTCCGGTACTTGCGGAGAGGCACCCGGAAAATGCGTGTGTAGCAGGGCCCTCGCTCGCTCGCTCCTCCACCGTTCCGGTATAGGTACCGTCTGGAAGCCTAATCGCTAAGTTAATCTCCCTCTGCTCTTTGGCTAGGGCCTTGTGGAGCCTTGCCGCTGCAGCTGTGCTAGAAATTCCCTCACAGAAATTTCTGAAACTTTCCCTCTTAGCTTTCCTTATCTCTTTATTGTACTTTGTTAGATTTTGAGTGTATTCCTCCCAGTTGCCGGTTCTTCTTGCCCCGTTAAAGAGTTTCCTGACTTTCTTCCTTAGTAGTGTCAGGTCATGCGACCACCAGGGGGTTGCCTTCTTACCCTTAACTAAGGAGACTCGGCAACTGGAGTTGTAGGCATCTATCATTATCTGATTTGCCCTATCCACTCTGCCCTATAACTCAGTACAGTTAGTGCTTCTGCTCTTATTTCTGAGACTATCCGCGTTAGCCTCTATGATACTTTTGTAGCTGCCCCAGTCTGTTTTCCTGGGATTTCTTTTAGGGCTGGATTGCCCCGATACAGCACCCAGCTCAAACCTTATGATCCGATAGGGAGGGTTCTTCTGAGACTCTCCATTTCGAGATCATGTTCTCAGTTAGGTTGTTGCCAAGTGTTATATCTAGGACCTCTGCCCTGACTCTCGCGACAAACTTCGGTTTGCTCCCGACGTTATATATATTCAAATCGTTGCTGACTATATATTCTAGTAAACACTCACCCCTTTGGTTGGTATCATTGCTGTCCCACTCCGTGTTGTGGGAGTTAGCATCGCTTCTATGATCAACGGAAGTTTCGCTCTTCTGCAGTGCTCCACTAGCTTCTGCACGTTAACTGGAGGGACTGTGCTGTCGTCCCCCCGGAAGTAGGCTGCGGCCAGCACAATGCTGGTGTTGTCTCCATTCACCTTTGCCTCGATCTGCACCGCCACCAGATCCCGGCTTAAGAATTCAGAAATGTAAAAAAATTTGACTTAAGCATTACACATGCTCTTGGTCTCTGCTGTGAGAGATCCCAAATAACTTTGTTATTACTTACATTAAGGCCCCTCACCTGTCCCTTGTAAGCCCAAGGTTCTTGTATGAGGGCGATGCCCAGATCATCCGAGGCCAACCTCCTCACCAGTACAGCCGACGCTGCAATGGCGTGATGGAGGTTGATCTGGGCTATTTTTATGCTTGTGCCGGTCATTTTGGCCCGGCCGGCCTCATCGGATCATTGTCATCCGACAATCCGCTCTCGCTTTCGTCCTGCCTATTCAGCTCCAGCTCCTGGAGGTCGAGGCCCTCGATGAGCTCTTGTGTGGTTGGGATTTCTTTTTCATCCCCAGGCTGCACGATTTTGTCCTTGCTTGCTGCGGTGGGAGGGTTTGTGGTCTCGCGAGCTCTGATGGTATCGGTGCTCGCGTCCGTCATGTTCCCGTCCGACAGCTCGCCTCTGTCGGTGCCCTCTGCCTCCGCCTTGTCTTCCGGCTGCTCACTATTCCCTGGTTGCCTCTGCCTCCAGGGTCTCACTAGGACCAGGCCGTACCTATAGTGCAGCTTAAGTCCGTTCCTGCGTATGATTTGATACGATTCCTCGTCTATGCCTACGTCGAGACGTAGGCCTGTTTCCTCTGCGCTACATTTAATGACGCGCCATCTCTGCGTCCTGAGGCCCTCATATTGGTTGGCGAGGAGCCGTAACGCAAACTCTTTGGGGCGTTCCGCACTTCTGGGGAGGAACATAGTCACATCATGCGTTGGCGGTATTTCATCCCCGTGTCTCGTGCATAATTGTGGCCCTGTCCACCCCTCAAGCGTCGGTATTACTTCAACGAGCCACTTAACCGTTTTTTCGTCCTCGCAGTCCACGAGGAGGAGCCCTGCTCGGAAGTATACCCCGCAAAAAACTAGGGCATGCCCACATCCCCTGAACACTCCGTCCATTATGAGCTCTTGGAGATTCGTCAGGTCCTCTTGACTTAGGGCCTCCGCCGGGTAGTTACTGGGCAGAACAACTATTCGGATACCCCTAAGGGCTTCCGAATAGCTCTGCTGCCTTGGTGCCATCCCAGCGGGTACCCCAGTCGCCCTGGCTTGAATCTCCCCGCCCGTGGGTGCAGTGTTCCTGGGAGCGTGGGCCCGTTGCCTTTTTGAGCTTGGAGTTTCCTCCGGCGTAATTTGCCCGATCCTGCGCTTTTCAGCGGGAGCGGGCGCATGCTGGTCAGCTGCCGCTGGCTGTACTCTTCTTCCTTCTCTGCTTCCACTTTGAGCATTGGCTTTTCTCTGCCCGTGGTCTGGTTCATGCGCTCATCTGCCCTGGCTCTTGCCTCCCTGGGCGACAGGCCTTCCTCTAGATATCGGATATATCTTTTTACCCCAGCCCCACTTAGTCCAAAGCGTCTCTTATCATCCAGCGCTCCTGTGGAAGTGCAGGTTGCCTGCCTCTGTTGTGCCTTCTGTTAGGCCGCTTCCACTCCTCCGGGTTCCGCTCTTTATTTTTCCCTTCCTGGGACCTTCCATAGGTGCTCTGTGAGCTGCTACTTGAGTCATGCTCCGAGGGTGAGCGCCTAGACTTACTCGTCCCTCTAGAGGGACTGCTATGGTGGTGGTTTTCGTGCTGGGATGCACCGTCGTAGCCTCTCTTTGTCAGCTTTTCTCGCTCTCCGGAAGTTACATCTTTTGTTTTATCTTTCGGCCCGCGCTGCGCAATGGAGGTGCTGGGCCCTCCATGGATCGCGGATTTGTTTCCTGCCGCCGCCTTCTGCTCACCTTGTTTGACTTGCCCGCGCTGCTCACCAGTGGATAGAGGTCCACTGGGGATCGCGGGTTTCTGTGCTTCCTGGTTGGAGTGCTCTTCGGGCCCGCGCTGCTCTCCTTGGGTTTTGGTGTTGCCCTTGGGGTTCGCGGTATTAAGAGCCGGTTCTCTGTATACTCCAGTGCTAGTGGAGGGAGATTCATCCCTCTGATGCTCTAAGAAGAGCATTGCCTCCTCTCTCGTGAGGCTTTCCAGGAATTGCCTGGAGTACGTGCGTGGCCTGCTGCTGCTCTGCCCGCTGCTCTTCTTGGAGCCCGTTTTTTTTGTTGTGCTTTTATTGTTGTTGTTGGTTTTTTTGTTGTTGTTGTTCATCATTTTTATCTTACGACAACTTGCTTGACATGGCAAGCGTTGTTGTCTCTGCTTTAATTTGGGGAACTGGGTTGGTCCGCCGCGGCAGAGCCCCTTGACGCGGTAAGGCCATGGTTACTCCCCAAGGTGGCCCGGTGTTGGGGAGGCGCCGTTATAATACAGCCGGTGTTGTGGACCTCCTGGCTGCAAACCAGTCCAATGGGCACGGTGACGCATGACACCCTGGATTAGGAGGTGACAGTTCCTGGTTACCGATCGCATTCGACCACATCTGTCCGGTGAGCGCGGTTGCCCCGCTCCCATCTGACCAATTAGTATCATATGCGATCGACGTAAGCCCCTGCACCGCTACAAGGTGACTGTCTTCGCAGGAGTTTTGGAGGCTAGCTTTGAAAAACAGAGATTTTGCCATTAAGTATTATGAATTGAATAAAATTCTAGAATGAGACGCTTCCGTGTTTACATATGAGGTAGTGATCCGCACCTCAGTCTTCGACATTTTTTTATTATTTTCTTTTGTTTGTTTCCATCACGCTTCTTTAAAGTTTTTGTTTGTAATTTTTTCGTTTTGCTGTTTGTTTTTATAATTTGTCTTATCTGTTCTCACTCACCATTTGTATATTGTGATAAAAGCAGATAACTAAGTTGTCAATTTATAAAAAATAATTTTCACGCAATCTTAGGCATGACGGGTAGATCGCACGTATTTTTATGGAGAACGCCAGATCGAGCGACACTGGCGCCATCTGACATGCAAAGGAGCTTACCTCCAACTTTTGTTGCAAGTAAAGCATAAGAAGAAGAATTCGACATTTGCTTTGGCTAAGGGTGCTTTCAAACTTTGCAAGTAAAATTATTTTTCCCACTCGTTGGTACTTTTCCAACATTTCTCACAGTTAAAACTGTAATTTAACAAATGAATAGGACAGAAAATATGTTAGGAAGTATTTTTCTTGTATAGTGAGAATGTTTATAACAGTGCTTCGCGAAATTTTGTATGTGAATGGATAAGGCGAAATAAACTTCAATTGCTAACTTTGAAGTTCTTTTATATTTACAACCGTAACATCTTGCGCAATTCTGGCAATGTTAATGTGGCATGCATAAGATTGCGTTGAACGCATCTATATGAAAAGTTGATTATGGCTCGGCCTTTAATTCACAAGTGTGTCGTACTTAGTTCGAAGTTGTTTCCATGGTTTCTTATATAGAATTTTATTAAAACATACCATATACGACGAATGAGACCTTGTGAATTGTCTATAAAAGTGATATTGTGAATTACTTACATTGTAGTGGTGAATTACTACATATGTAAAAATATTGAATTAGCTGATTCGTTGCTTTTGTGAACTGAATCATTTAATTAAACTAGCTCGTTCGCGAAAAACATAACTCGAATCGTCTATTTACAAAGACTTCTTCACTGTATGTTCATGTGAGAATGTGTGATGAGCTAATTTATGAGGTATTCCAATGTGATGAGTGGGACATTTTAACTCGTTACTATGAGAGAGACTGAACAAAGTAAACATTAAAATGGAAGGCCACTATTTCGAATATACCCTAAAGATAAAGTTGTGTGCAATTTCGAAAAAAAAGTGTAAATGCAGATAGATAGAAATCGTCGAAGAAAAATATATAGCGGTTTAGAATTACTTATTTAGAATTATTTGTATATTAGGCGAAGCGAGGAGAGCTTTACTAATATTTTTTTAAATTTTTAGTTAATTTGCCACCTACTCAGAACAATCCGACAAACTATGTAGTGACTGTTTTTGTGATTAGCATCGTGGAGACAGCTTACCTTATAGTAAATAGTCTCAAAGTTTCATCACTTTATGTTTGTTATTAGTGACAAGAGACTGTGCACAATTTGTCATTGAATATGTTGTCTTGCAAGAGAAGCTTTATATCTTTCAAGCTCGGGTGATATGCCGCGATTACTTACTCGCAAAAATAAGTACACACTTGGTTTATACTGAAAAAAAACTCAAATGAAGTAGCTCACAGCTTAATTGATAATTATCATCTAAAATATCGCAAATTCCCTAAAAGAAACCACATTAAAAAAAATGTTAAAGGTTATTCAAAGGTAAGGAGAATTAATCAAAATTTCAAAACTGAACATCAAAATTTTCAAATTTTGTTTCAGAATTTCTAGAAAATTTTTGAGTATGCAGTTTTGTAGCCCAATAAATTTTAGTATAATAATGTGCAAGTTAGAAATATCTCAACATTCTTCCTGAATTTTTAGAATTTTTTTCGGCGAGGGTGTTGAGCAATTCCCACATACAAAATGCATTTTTGTTCATGCGATGTATGGAAGAAATTGCTCAACACCCTCGCCGAAAAAAATTCTGAAAATTCAGGAAGAATGTTGAGCTATTTCTAACTTGCACATTATTATTCAAAAATTTATTGGGCTTCAAACCTGCATACTCAAAATATTTCTAGAAATTCTAAAACAAAATCTGAAAATTTTTATGGTAATTTCTGAAATTTTGATTAACCTTTAACATTTTTTTGAATGTGGTTTCTGTTAGGGAATTTGCGATATTTTAGATGATAATTATCAATTAAGCTGTGAGCCACAGCATTTGAATATTTTTCAGCATAAAGTGTGTACTTATTTTTGTGAGCAACCGTATGTATTTGAACTCCTTTTTTCTACGTAATTCATTAATAAATTTTCAATTGTGTACCTTTTTATCAAAATCAAAAAAAAAAAAAACCACAACATGATACATATTTAGATCAACATATAGCCGAACCGCATCTACAACAACGCACATCATCACCCACTCCAACAGTTTCAACTAATGCCTCAGCATCAAATCGAAAATATACTGAACAAATTTCTACATCACTTAATGAACGTTCAAATCATCTGCATCATCATCATCATTCACATCAAACGTCTTCGATTGGCGGTGCTGCCGCTGTAGCAGCAGCCGGTACAAATGCATCAGCTGCGACCAATTCGCGTCGCACAACCTCGCTTTTGAATATTTTCACATCAAATTCGCAGGGTGAGAAGGAAAAAAAGACAATACGAAATATACAGCTTATGTGGTTTTATAGTATTTATATTGTAAACTATCAGCACCGCTTTTTTACGCTGGAACACGGGAATTTTCACAAATACATATACGCACATTTAACTTTTCCTTCTTCACTGTTTAATTTTCATTTCTTACTTGTTTTAAAACAAATGTACTTTTTTCTTTTGCGATAACAAATCCTTTTATTCTCTAACTTTTGTTTCTAGACTGAAATATTCAATTTCTTTTTGTTTGTTTGGTGGTTTTGGTGGCCTAATTTGGTAAAAGAACAAAACTATTTCTCTGGTATTTCTAATTTCGTTATAAGTGATATTCTATTAAGCTTGAGTTCATATGGCTCGTTTACTAAAGTTCGCTTTACGCGTGTCGTTTTTTCTGTTCGTTGTTGTCTGCCAAATTTTTAACGAAAGTCTAACTTGGGTCCATTCATTTTTTGCTGAGTTCAGAAATTTACAACTCAAGTTCAGAAAATTGCAATTCAAGTTCAGAAAATTACAATTTAAGTTCAGAAATTTACAATTCAAATTCAGAAATTCAAATTTAAATTCAGAAAATTGCAATTCAAGTTCAGAACTTTCATTTCAAGTTCAGAAAATAACAATTCAAGTTCAGAAAATTACAATTCAAATTTAAATTCAAAAAATTACAATTCAAGTTCAGAAATTCAAATTTAAATTCAGAAAATTACAATTCAAGTTCAGAAAATAGCAATTCAAGTTCAGAATTTTCATTTCAAGTTCAGAAAATTACAATTCAAGTTCAGAAAATTGTATTTCAAGTTCAGAAAATTACAATTCAAATTCAGAAAATTACAAGTACGGAGCTATTTTTCATAAGTTATTCCAATTCATACTACGTAATGTAATACTTATATGTTATTTGCTGAAGTGTTGATTCTTTGTTCACAATGGTGGCTTGGATATACTGTACCCCAAGTTTTCTCCAAGGCGGGTACATCCCGAGCTAAGAAATCAAACGGAGGATAACTCTTTGCAACAAGTGCATGTGGACGCTCCGGTCATGAAAGTACTTCAGTCGACACCGCAGTTTGGAATGGAAGGTGAGGCCTCCACAGAGTTGCGAAACGCAGGTGGAGGAAGACTTGATCTGTGCACACAGTGCTTATACGTTTCTTGCGGGATTGTGGACGCTCCGTTGATTTCGTCATCACTGCTGTCATTGTCAATGCAGATCAATGCTTGTGACCTTTAGAATATAGCTGGATGTCCTTGTAACTGACCTCTTATGAGAGAAGGAGACAGAAAAGAGGAATCGGTTTCTTTTTTCACTATCTCCTTCATGTGAGCAAATTTATTTAAGTGAGTTAAAAAGTCCAATACTTCCTTGACAGATAATAGGCCTTCTTATCCTTGTATGAAATTATTAGCGCTATCATTTACTATCTTACATACTTTAATTGCCATTGCAAAAAAGAAAAAATGCCTGAAAAACTTTCTGAACTTGAATTGTAATTTTCTGAACTTGAAATGGAATTTTCTGAACTTGAATTGTAATTTTCTGAACTTGAGTGGTAATTTTCTGAACTTGAATTGCAATTTTATGAATTTAAGTTGGAATTTCTGAACTTGAATTGTAATTTTCTGAACTTAAATTGGAAATTATGAACTTTAATTGTAAATTTCTGAACTTTAATTGTAAATTTCTGAACTTTAATTGTAAATTTCTGAACTTGAATTGTAAATTTCTGAATTTAAATAAGAAATTCTGAACTTGAATTTTAATTTTCTGAACTTAAACTGGAAAAGGTTTAGTTGCAGGTGTAGAGTCCGTGTCAGCTGCAACATAAGAAAACTTACAGTTGGATCTGATTAAATTTTTTGGGGAAATCGGTGTTTTCAATTCGATTCTCACAAAAAAAAACGGTTAAATCTTGTCGAAAAAAGTTGGTTGGTGCTTAATTGTTCACACAATTTAATAACCGTTTAATAAAGCTCGCCAGCTTCTTCCTCAACATCAAGAGGTACCACATGGCTCCTCCCTCGGTCCTCTCATCGGAATGGAATTTTCAGTTCATTCGATACTAAAATGTCACACTTCCTTCAGAAAGTAATGTCTTCTCCGCAATGTAAGCTTAGAAATCAAACGGAGAATAGCTCTTGTCAATAACCCTTTATAAAACTCTTATAATACCTGTCCTGCTGCATTGGTCGGAATCATGTACCGTGCCGTGAGACGATGCGATGGCCCTTTGCAGTGTTCGAGATAAAAGTCCTGCAGACGATTTTTGGTTATTTCCGTGATACCAACCGCTTGGTCATGTTATGGGAAACGGAGATCTCGGCCAAGATGCCTTGATCATCGCTCTGTCAGTTGTGTTGAAACAGGGATATCTGTCCTGACTTGTTAGGCAGCACCAAAATCGCCGATGCGGTGAAGCGTCAACTAACGGTGATGAGCAAATTTCTACATCTTTCACTAGTCTAAATTAGGTCCAGCTTTTTGACATAATTTCCTATGGGCTAATTGTCAAAAAGCTGCAACTAAATTGCATAAAAAAATGCCTAATCAGAAACTGCTCAGATGTAAAGTTGACTGTAAAAAAATACAAAACGTATATGTAAATATATGTGTATTTAACAAGTTGTAGCCGATGTTAGGTAAATTAGGCAATGTGCAAGAAATGTAATTAAACACTTCACTCAAACTGTAATTAATGCGAAAAACGATTACTCAATTAATTTGTTTTCTCATAAAAAACTGGATTAGGTAATTTGAAATATGATTAATCAAAATTGTGATTACTCAATAAATATTCAAGTAAGCAATCATGAAATAACTAAATTTGTATTTTTACGTGAGATCGAGTTCAATAAGTGCTTAAATGGAGAAAACCTGACTAATTATTTCATTAACTTTCTGTGTGAAATTGGTATTACTCTTGATCTTAAAACTATATTAAAAGTATGGGATCAGAATTGTATCTAATAAATACTTTGGTTAAGGTTTTGAAAATTATATCTATGTATATACAAATGTATATTATTACCGTTTCGATATGATTTGTCGAAAAGTTAACATCAGCATTATTCGACCCATCCTAATGTATATATGTATACTTTTTTCTTTAATTACCTGTTAATTGTGTTCAACGTGTACAAGTTCATACATACATATGTATAAATAATTCACATGTGCGCACCCTCATTACCATTGAAGTCTCTATAAAATCTGTTGTCGGTCCTTTAATAACTAATTTTCTATCTGTAAATACTAACATTTAATATTTAACTATAATAATATACAGTGGGGTATACATAAAATTATTCAATATACTTGGCTACCTTTAAGATTTTACTTTTAGAACTTATGTAAAACAGAGATGACCAAACCATTACACGCATTACACAAAACTTTTTGGTATTAAGCGATCTAAAGCTTTTTAGGTGTACCGATCGCCCAATTGGGTAAGGTCTGAACGGCAAAAGCACTGACGAAAAACCATTACAAACCTATTGTGATAATAGGGCTGCTGGAATGATTTTGGCATCGCATAAAGTTTCTGAAGAACACTCGTTGGAAGCTCTTTATTAGATACCAGCCATAACCAGAAAATAAAACATAAAATTGAATTGAAAATTTAAATACACATATTTATAGGGTTTGTTTTAACCATCCTGAATACAATACCTACATTATCTGGAGATAGTTCCGAAAAGATCTCCAAAGAAGTTCTGAGATAGGTTGTTTTTGAAACGAATCTGATATAGGGTGTTTTTGAAAAATATTTTCAGGTAGGGCGTTTTCGTAACGGCAGTTGAAATAGAGTAATAATCCACTCAAAAGCCGATATGTTGAATGTATGAATCCTGGGAGCTACCTTTAATTTAGAATCTAAGAAATAGCTTCTTCTTTTCGCTAACTAGATGTTTGTGAGCTTAGACCACACGATTAGAGGCCAAGTCACTACTTATTCCTTACACTGTGGATGCCTCTCTTTTGGAATTTCGAAAGGCTCCTAATCAGCGTAGCTTATATCTGATATCTTCGCGTAGGAGTTACAGCTTGTTATAAACTTTCTTTCCATATCCGCCGTTAGGCCAACAAGAAAGAGCATACATGTTTCAGAATTATTTTAATCGAATATTTCTAGCGGATCTGTGTACGAAAGGAGGCCGACGTGGTGTGGTGTAGCTGGCTCCATCTACCACACCGAAGACCGTGGGCAAAGCAACATCAAAAACTTTGAAACAAGTTTTTTCAATTAGAAAAACGTTTTTCTAAGCGAGGTCGCCCCTCGGCAGTGATTTGGCAAACACTACCAGTGTATTTCTGCCATGAAAAGATTCTCAGTGAAAACTCATCTGCGTTGCAGATATTGTTCAGTGTTGGCTAATGCATATAGGTCCCGTGCCGCCAATTTGTAGGAAAAATTAAATGCAGCACGACGGAAATTGGAAGAGAAACGAACTAAAACCTCTTCGGAAGTTACCGCGCCTTGCATTTATTTATTTAATATAAATAATTTCATCTCCCTTTGACTGGCCTTCTATCCCGTGCCATATGTACATTAGAATAGGTATTATAGGAAAGGAGAAAGAAGACACTACTCCAAATCAAAACCAAGAAGAATTAAACAAGGGGTGCCACAGAGTGGTGTCCTATCCCCACTTTTGTTTAACTTCTACATATCAAAGCTACCTTCGCCACCAGAAGGAGCTACTATCGTTTCCTACGCCGATGACTGCATAATAATGGCCACAGGCCCAGGCCCACAGATCGATGAGCTCTGTAACAAAATAAACGGCTACCTCCCTGATCTCTCCAGTTTTTTCACCTCGCGAAACCTGACATTATCGCCGACTAAATCATCGGCGACCTTATTTACAACATGGACGTCCCAAATGTCGACCATTTTGAACATCCACGTCAATGGCACTATGCTACTGACTGTCTTACGTTCGATCAGGATCTACATTTTGGTGAGCATGCAGCCGTAATTGTACCGAAAATCCAGAGCCGTAATAAAATCCTCAAATCTCTTGCTGGCCGTACTTGGGGAAAAGGTGAAGAAACGCCCATTACAACTTACAAAGCAATTGGCCAGCCGATTGCATGCTACGCGTCCCCGATATGGTCGTCAAGCCTAAAGACTACTTACTGGAAGAAGCTACAGGCCTGCCAAAATACTGCCCTCAGAACCGCCACGGGTTGTCTTCTTATGTCCCCAGAACACCATCTGCATAATGAGACGAGAATACTCCACATCAGGGAGAGAAATGAAATGCTAACCAAACAGTTCCTGTTGAATACCCAGAAACCTGGGCATCCCAACAGACATCTGATTGATGAGCCAACACCGCCCAGGGGCTTAAGGAGTCATCTCTGTAAGCATTATGAGAAAATATGGCACCTGAGAACACAGCCGTATGAAGCCAAAAAAACACAAGCAGGTCCTCAGTGAACGCCACAAAAAGGCCTCGGACGTCTATGTCAGGAATTGCCCGGTGAATCCTGTACTCAAAGAACAATACCCTAAACTGGCAGAAGAGGAACGCACATTCCCTAGGAGTCACCCTAGCTCAACTTCGATCTGGATACTGTAACAGGTTAAACTCTTACCTATCCAGAATCAACCCCGACATACAAAATGTATGCCCTCCTTGCAATGTGTCCCCACATGACACCAACCATCTCCTCCATTGTAATGTGGAACCAACGCCTCTAACACCCCTCTCATTATGGTCCACCCCTGTTGAAACAGCAATTTTCCTTGGACTTCCGTTAGAGGATATTGATGACCTATTGGATGGGGCGAAGCACTGCTGCAACAACAACAACAGCAACACTACTCCAAAGTGACCTACTCAGTTCAGAGTAGAAATTGTAGACAACAGTAAGCCTCACGAAATACCGAAGGAACCCATGCAATGATTATGTTCCAGGAATCCTGTCGAAAACTCACTTCAGCGTAAAAACGTAGATTCTTAACAGGTTTAACTTCATCTTCAGCAGAGCGATTCGCTGTGCGCATGCAGAGTTATCTGCTTTGCTCGATTTAGGAGCAACGATGTTGATGGTCCTTTGCCGGACAATTGATCCGCTACCTTCAGGAAAATAGTACCAGTGAAATACTAGCATTGAACCTTCTAAGTCATCCAACCACCTTCTTCCGTGCGGAATTTGCGGCCACAAAAGCCTCGCTTGCTAAATAAACAGGGTTCCACACGGGTAGGTGAAGTTTACATTTGGCTTGGAGAAGCGCAACTTAGCGCTGATAACCCCTTGAGAAGCTGCGCTACACAACCTGTTGAATTCCTGCAGATTTTGCTAGTCCAGCATTGTAGGTTCTTCCAAGCTGAGATAACTGCGATTAAATAATTACATTGGACATGTTTTCATTTGAGTCTGCCTTTAGGTAACTAACTGATTGCCTCTCTAATGTTTTCTATTTAGAAACAACACTTAAGTGTAGCCCACAAAGAAAATGAAACTATTCTCTTCTAAATTCAAATTTTTTTATGTATACCCCTACTATATGCCTATATTTAGAAAATAAGCTTTCGAGACATAAAACTTAACTAATCCCAAGCCTATACTCTTCGCATCTCTTTACGCACACAGTGTCTGGCATTTTGCGTAGTCGTCGTGACAAGGCGAAAACTAAAAAATCTAAAAAGAAGAAAGATGGCGAGGCCGCAGACAATATACAAGAGGAACGTTTGGGAAGGTAATTTGTTTTACGTTTTTTATTTTAAGCCTTTCATTTCACCTTTCTGTCTAATCTCATCCATTTAGCGTGGATCGCGCTAATATTTCCTATGATAATGAGGAAAACAATAAAATGAAAACACAAAATTCGAGTGGTAGTAGTGCTGGTGGCTTAGGCATATCCTCTGCCTCGGCACCGGGTAGTGTGGATTCATCTGGTGGTGGCACAAGTGCGCTTGGTATTAATGTTTCTGGTAATATTGGTAGCGGCTTTACAGCTAGTGCGGCAGGTAATGCAAATACCAACAGTGGCGGCACGACTGGAAATGGTACAGTGTCGGGTGTCGGTGGTGCAGTGGGCGCAAAAGCGTACGGTGCTAATGAGGTGGATGAAGATGGCTACAGCAAACAACCACCAAAGGAGATTGCTTGGGAAGATAATCACGATAAAGGTATGTACTAGAAAGCTTTCATACTCATAATATATCCTACCTAGCAAAGGCTCTGGCCCTTTTTTCTTTGCACTATGCTCATTTCTGTCCAAAGCTCATACAGTTCATAAGTAAGGGTGCGTTCGAGCCGCCAAATAATAACAGCATATTACTAAAGACCTATTTAATTGATGGAACATTGCTGACATTAGCCGTGTTTTTGTTTTATACGCGTATACGTTTACGTTTGCGCGTAAAAAAAAAAGATTATCCTGGCTTAGATAATGCTTAGGAGACCCATGTAGCGGCATTGGTTAAACAACTAGCTACAGCACAGGGTGTACCGAAAAGCGGAGATATAGACTTTCATATATCAAAATCATCAGTGTCGAAAAAAATTTAATTGAGCCATGTCCGGCCGTCCGTCCGTCCGTCTGTCCGTTAACACGTTAACTTAAGTAAATATTGAGATATCTTCACCAAATTTGGTACACTAGCTTATCTGTACCCAGAATAGACAACAAAATTCGGCAGAGAGGTTGCATTTACTATAAGGAATGCTTTGAAGAAAAATTAACGAAATCGGTTAAGGACCACGACCACTTTTATATAAAAGATTTTTAAAAGGGTCGTGGACGAATAAAATAAGCTACATCTTTGCAAAAAATAGCTTTGTATCAATATAATTTTACTTTCTAAATTGAATTATAACATTAAATTGGAAAACACCAAAATATTTGAAAATGGGTGTGGCGCCGCCTCTTTTATGACTAAGCAATTTTTTATGTTTCGGGAGCCATAACTCGAAGAAAAATTAACGGATCGTAATAAAATCGGGTACACAAATTTTCCCTATAGTAGAAAATATTTCTAGTAAAAATGGACGGGATCGGTTAAAGACCACGGCAACTTATATATAAAACAAGTTTAAAAGGGTCGTAGACTAGAAAAAATAAATGTAAGGCGCGATAACCTCCGAAGAGATCTAAGGCCGTGCTTCTCTTCCAATTTGCGTCGTGCTTTTCTTGATTTTTCCTTTGCCCGGGGTGTAAACCCAGGGCATACGGTATGGTAGACGGAGCACGCTACCATCACACCACGGTGGCCGTAGACTAGAATAATAAGCTATAATTTAGCAAAAAATTGTTTTGAATCAATGATATTTCACTTATCAAGTTTTATTGTAAGAGGAAATGGGGAGAAATTTTTTTTAAACGGGCGGTGCCAAGTGCTATGTAGAAAAGTAATTTATCTGAAATGAAATGTGCAATTGAAGCTCACGCTGAGTATATAATGTTCGGTTACACCCGAACTTAGACACCTTTACTTGTTTTATTTTAATTTTATTTTCGCTGTTAATGCTGGTTGGAAAACAACGTAGCGGCTGATTTGTTCCAGAAGACTTCAACCCTCCGGATCTATGTCCTTTTGAATGAGTCTGAACCTGCTTCTACTGCATAACATATTTCAAGTCGCAGCATAGTCAACCAGCCTATTCACGTTCTAAATACTTGCGTATTAGTCAGTTTATTCCGACTCCTGCTCAGCCCTCAAAAAACTTCAAGCTTTCTCTGTCTGATAAAAAAATGTTTTGAACAAAATTTATGTTTATAGGGCAGATATATCTTAAAGTTCACATAAGATATAGTTTACATATACCAGATTATCTTCATTTCGTACTTAACTCCTCATCGTTAATTATATAACTAGATTTCCCATATACATTTTTCCCTCGATAATCGGGACTCTACCGGGTATTTACCATTTTTATTGGTAAATACCAGGAAAATACGCGGAATATTCCTTTTTTGTATCTTTTTTTGGGTATTTAAAAATCATTTGAATCGAGGCTGCTTGGAATTACAATTAAGCAATTAAATTTATACGTCATTTGAAATTAAAAAATTTTTGTTTTGATTTTAAACAAACAACCCAGCAAACACTCGGAATCAACAATTAGTCTGAAAGGAGTCCAAACTTTGGATCGTTTGCACTCGTTATGAACTCATTTAGGAGCCTGAAGCGAATTCTATATGCTCATATTTTGCCTCTAACATAAGTCTTATACAGGCCTCCTTCCGATATCATATATGAGCCTTATTGGCGTCATATACTGCTAATTTTGAGTCGTTTAATGACATTACTTCAGGATTTTTAGGAAGAATTTTTGACATATATCCGAAGCGGAAAACACAGAGGAGAAAATTGTTGTGACAAAACTTCCATAAGGATAAGATAGAAATGAAAAAAGTATTAGTTGAATTAATTATTTATTTAGAATAAATTGTCGCAGAAAAATTTTTGAGTTTTTATTCCAGAGCTGCCTAGTTTACACATTTTAATATTTTTCGTTTGTTCATAATTCCATCACATTGGAGTCATAAAATACTCTTAGGTGATAGCATTTTTGAGGCTGATATTTTTCACGTATTTCGGACCCATATTGAACTCCAGAACTGTAAGCGCTTTAAGAATCTTTATATGTGTACCCTATATTTCCGCAAACAGAGCTACCCCTCAAACATGCTCACCACGCTCATAATTTAAGAATCCGAAACGAGTCCAAAATAAGTGGGCAGTGTAGGAATCACAAAAGCGTCGAAACGCGTAGGAGGGTTAAAGAAAATTTAATTTTTGCCTTTTATTTAACGGCCTAAAATCTCCTAACCTATCATGCAAAAATTGTCATTTATCAAGTATTTATGTTCGTCAAAGCGAGTTTGGAACAAATATTGATACTTTGTTACGACAATTTTTCATTTTAATACAAAATGAATTACATTTGTACATGATTGCTACCCTTGCTATTCTTTTTTTGTATAAGCATCAACGTTTTTCCGCTCATGGACGCTTCTAGACATTTTTACTGTAACCGCAAAGCTGCCACGCTCTGCCCAGGTGTGTCGAACTATATACGACCCCAATAAGCGCTGACGGTGCCTAATAAATAGGCCATATAGGTGGCAGATAATCAGAGTTTATTAGAGTTAAAAATTACGCCGGAGAGTTTCAGTAGAGTATAATATATATGAGCTGTTTAAACGCCTTTTAAGACTTATGTCGGACTCTTATTTAGGTTCAAATGATATACGTCAATAGGCTCATATAGGACGACCATTGCAAGAAGGAAATATATTGCTTTGGGCCTCCCAAATGAGCACAAACCAACTGTAAACACTCCAATTTAGATATTTTTCCGACTCTTTTTTGACTTAAAATGTTTACTGGGTAAACTTAAATTTTTGCAACGCCATGCATTATTGGCTAAATATTTTTGAAAAACGCTGGATTGCAGATTAAAACTAATAATATTGAGGATTTATTATAGATTAACACATGTGTCAACGTGGCCTAAGGAAATTTTTCTAAATGAAATAAAGAATGAATAAATTTTGACATAGGCATAACCTCTTAAGAAATATTACTCTCATAAGGAATATTTAACATTTATCTCCATTATATTCAGCTGGTAGTTTCTACTCTGATTCCGATTCAGAGTCAGATAATGATAAGCCAGAACGACGCATACATGTAAAAATCAAGCCACTGAATAATGGCCAAGCGCCAATGTCGGCAAGTGTGGATGAGTTGCGCGCTACGGTGGAAAATATATCATTATCGCCCACCAGTGTATTTTCGGTAATGAAAAAACTAAAATTTATACTTATTAAAGAGCCGTATTTACAATTCCTTTACATTTTCTTAAATTAAGACATTCAACCAACAACATAGCAACCAGCAGCTCCAACAATCCCGCATTGCTTCGCGTCAGCAATCGCCTGAAATATCGAATGCATCTACGCCTACAGCCACGGTGCATCCCTATGCGCCGCTTCAGAGTCCCACACTCTCCATGTCCAATAATTCAAGGTAAGCAGCTTTGTCACAATAGAAATCGACGTCACATAGAAATCGATATATGGTCGTTGTTTCTTTTACATATTTATTAATGTTTGTATGCCTTGTAGATACGCCGACTTGGGTGATATTTTCTCTGAGTTGGGTGAAGTAAGTGCCTCGGCGCCCGCCTCCGCCACGCTTTCAAAACCGAATAGCCGTCAAATACCAACACCAACATCAGGTAGCAGTATTGCAATACCACGACCTCCATCGCGACGTTCTGAAATGGTAATGGCGCCTTCGGTAGCGGCGGCTCGTGGCCGTATCAGTCCATCGCCAGCTATGAATCGTGCAGACAGTATTGGTAGTTTGGAGTTTCGTACTGCTATTGGTGGCATTGGCTCTTCACGTGGCCCATCGCCGCTTACCATTGGCATTTCTGATACAATTCCATTAGCGGTAGCATTCCATGAAATCATACACGCCTATTTCAGGTACGTTAAGGTTTATTTGTATATACTATCGGGCTCAGTATTGACGAGGTTACTTTTGTTTGTTCCATATTTATTTATTTTGAAATAAAATATAGCATTTTCTGTTATTAAAAAGTATTAGCTCAAGTTTTCAAGTTTCTAGCTCGTCAACTTTCACTGTCCATCACCCTTATTATGGCTCTTCAAGTTTTATCCCAGCCAGCATTTTTTGAAAATTTTGATCAAAAAATATTTAAATATCATACCCCAAGATGATTAAAAACGTTCAAATTTAAAAGCATTTTCTGTTCGAAAATTAATGTATCGTCGGTAGAAAAATGTACCTTAAATGTGATTATTCTTGAATAATCATTTTTGATTCCTATTTCGAAACGCTTTTTATTCATATTTGATATCATTGTAAAATTGAGCTTTAATTATTTTAGAGTAAGAAGCTGTCTAAAACACATTAATTTTACGAACATGAGAAAGATGCTTTAATGCAGTACGAATTAAGGTCTCATTAACACTTTGAACAAGATCTTGAATATATCATCCCGCTTAAGTTCGAGTAGTGTTGTTACTCAAAATTTATTGCACTGCTCCCAACTCTGGTTATTTGGCAGTATAAGATAGAAAATATTTGCAGTTTGCAAACAAATGAAACTAATTAAGTGCACGCTTTGTTTTTTTCACAAAAATATAAAGCTAATATAATAACAAGTTTCTATAGAAATGTTATTTTAAAAAGCTGTATAAATATTTTGTATTTTTCATCATTAAGGGCATTGAAACTTTAATTAGTGAAAAAAGTGTTTTTATTATTGTTAAACGTGTTTGCTTATTTTTCATGCACACAACCCAATTATGTATAAATAACGCCCACACAATTGATCTTGGTTGTAGTTTATACTTAAAAACCGGTGGAAATAGTCTTAAACTGAGATGAGCTCACGCAGTTGTTTAGCGCTCTTATATGTCATTCTTGGCAGCATTTTGAGTTATCCGAATTCGGAATGTCATATGCAAGGTGGCATAGATTCGGCTATAGACAGAAGTCCATATTTAGTATCAATAAGTTGTAGGCGCCGTAAATAATTGCGTTGGCTCAATAATCACGAGGACGAGGACAAAATCGCAAAGTGAGAGATATAGCCGCTCCACGTGGGTTTAGACTCGATGCAAAACATTTGAATATTGCTGTGGTGACAGTGGATAAAGAGTTCGACCTGAGTCATTCCAGTGTACTACAAAAAGTAGAACTTTGCAGTTGCTCATTTGACAGGATCACAGAAATACAAGTTTTTGGATGGGGTGAGAGATTTATAAATGAGCTTTCGGGACCACTCCTATCTAATGTCTTGACTGTATTTGAATATGGTAAATGTAAGATGCGTTATAACCTGCAACAACAAACTTTCACACCATCAATGATTTGTGGGTGCCGGGTAGATCCTGGAACACCTGGCGTTATAAATGGAGAACTTTGTGCGGTGGCATCACATACATAATCTTTATTGTAATTTCCCTTTTTTACCAACTGCTTTTACAAATGTAAACAATAATGAAGTTCTAAGCTTTTTAAATGAACATATTCGGCCTTAATTGCAGGGTGTTGTTATATATCGACTACTGAGTGGAAAATCCCCCTAACTCGGCTGAACGGTCCATTTCGGAACTTTTCATGCAGCTTACGTCAAAACATATAGAAAATATTCTAAGATAGAACTTTTTCGAAACGGCAGTTGAGGTATGATGATATTCCAATCAGCAGTCGAAACGGCGATATTTTTTTTGTGTGTTATATTGAAATAAATGTTTATAATTGCGATTTAAAAAAAAAAAAATATTTTTGATTGTATGCAATGAAAGTGTGACACATGCAAATGCCTTAGTTGTGAGATGAAAATTTATTCTTTGCTTTAAAGTTGCCTCTTTAATGAATAGAACATGAGATAAGAAGAAAATTGCTGAATAAGTATCTACTTTATGTCCCTGGCAAACTTGACTGGCAGATTTGACTGCTTTTCACAGTCATTTTCTGATCATATTCGTGAACATATTTCAATCGTTTTGGTTGAGATTTTTGAATCATTTTTGAATGCGATTATGATGCATTTATTCTTCATATCTCATTCAAAATGAGAGTACCTGGGGCACCGAGCTTTGCTCTGCAATCTTCGAGAATGCCGCGCAATGTTCTACATGTCATCATTAATAAAACTACTTTTTTATATGTACATATATTATATATTTTTACTTACCAATATTTGATTTCCTTAAAAATAGATTTCAAAAACATATCAAACATTAACCGCAAATGAACTGGAATGAAACATTTGAATTGGTAAACTCCAGCCTATAGTATAAGGAATTGTTATGACAATTAGTGAAATCGAGAACTAAGTTATTTAGGTCGAGTATCTTCATGCGCCGAATTATTAATTTCAAACACTTTTTTAGTTATACACTATGAAAGTCTCACAATTTTATTATATTCTAAAAACTTGTAAATTTCAAGAATGACAACTATCAGTTAGTTTAATTAAGTGTCAACTTACTTCCCTAAGCGCCATCTGTTGGTAAGTAGTTAAATGGTTAGATGTCGTTTTCAAATTGAACATATGCCTCTAGTGTTCAACGATATCAAATTACCATGGTGAGATATCTTTTTGCTATGGTGAGAAATCTTTCTAATAGTAATTGTGAGAAAATGCAATTATTCATTTTATATTTGCCAAAACTATGAATTTAAATATATTTTGCTAGAATTTGCCACGGTGCCTTGATATTGCATTTCAATTTTATTAGCGTGTGTGAATTTAAGAAAATTAAGTCGAATCATGTGTAAGATTTTTTTACGAAGGTTTTTAACTTTGTTCTCCTTTAAAGCTTTAATAGAATATGAGTAAGTAGAGTACTATTTCGTATTGTAATGCGGAGTGAAATACCTTCCATTTGATACCCATATCTGCAAATCTCATGCAATTTTTTTTTATTTCGAATAGGTGGCAACCCTAAATGGCAACCCTACTCAAAAATGTCCCTATTGTAATGCAGAGTGAAATACCTTTCGCTTGATACCCATATCGACATATCTCATGCAATTTTCTATAATTTCGAATAGGTAGCAACCCTAAATGGCAACCCTACTCAAAAATATCCCTATTGTAATGCGGAGTGACATACCTTTAGTTGGATACCCATATCGGCATATCCCATGCAATTTTTTTTAATTTCGAATAGATGGCAACCCTACTCAAAGATGTCTCTATTGTAATGCAGAGTGAAATACCTTTCGTTTGATACCCATATCGGCATATCTCATGCAATTTTTTTTAATTTCGAATAGGTGGCAACCCCACTCAAAAATGTCTCTATTGTAATGCGGAGTGAAATACCTATCGTTTGATACCCATATCGGCAGATCTCATGCAACTTTTTTTAATTTCGAATAGGTGGCAACCTTAAATGGCAACCATACTCAAAAATGTCCCTATTGTAATGCGGAGTGAAATACCTTTCGTTTGATACCCTCATCGGCTTATATCATGAATTTTCTTTTTAATTTCTAATAGGTGGCAACCCTACTCAAAAATATCCCTATTGTAATGCGGAGTGAAATACCTTTTGTTTGATACCCTCATCGGCTTATATCATGAATTTTTTTTTAATTTCGAATAGGTGGCAACCCTACTCAAAAATGTCCCTATTGTAATGCAGAGTGAAATACCTTTCGTTTGGTACCCTCATCGGCATATATCATGAATTTTTTTTTAATTTCGAATAGGTGGCAACCCTTCTCAAAAATGTCCCTATTGTAATGCGGAGTGAAATACCTTTCGTTGGATACCCATATCGGCATATCCCATGCAATTTTTTTATTTAATAGATGGCAACCCTACTCAAAGATGTCCCTATTGTAATGCAGAGTGAAATACCTTTCGTTTGATACCCATATCGGCATATCTCATGCAATTTTTTTTTAATTTCGAATAGGTCACAACCCTACTCAAAAATGTCCCTATTGTAATGCGGAGTGAAATACCTTTCTTTTGATACCCATATCGGTAGATCTCATGCAATTTTTTTTTAATTTCCAATAAGTGGCAACCCTAAATGGCAACCATACTTAAAAATGTCCCTATTGTAATGCGGAGTGAAATACCTTTTGTTTGATACCCTCATCGGCTTATATCATGAATTTTTTTTTTAATTTCGAATAGGTGGCAACCCTACTCAAAAATGTCCCTATTGTAATGCAGAGTGAAATACCTTTCGTTTGGTACCCTCATCGGCATATATCATGAATTTTTTTTTATTTCGAATAGGTAGCAACCCTACTCAAAAATGTCCCTATTGTAATGCAGAGTGAAATACCTTTCGTTTGATACCCATATCGGCATATCTCATGCAATTTTTTTTAATTTCGAATAGGTGGCAACCCTACTCAAAAATGTCCCTATTGTAATGCGGAGTGAAATACAGGTAGATAGTCTGAGAAGGTGTTACATTATCTCTGTGCGAAATTTCATTTAAATCGGTTGAGCCGTTCCCGAGATCGTTCGGCTATACAAACATACAAATATACGAGAATTGCTCGTTTAAAGTTATAAGATACTACATAGTAATATTATTTCATCAGGGGAAGAAAGCATGCTCAAGTAAGCTATTTGAACCGCAGGTCACTCGCAAACAAACTTGACCGATATACACCTGCGACTACAACATTCAACATCAGCTGTGATCGTCAATATCTTAAAATAAGATACGGTACGGGATGTTGAAGACAAGTACATATGTATGTCTTACCAGGTGTTCAAATAGCTCACAACCTTTGTATTGTCCAACTGTTATGTATTTTCTAGGAAGCCGAAGGTGGGGAAATGGTTGGGGAAATCTTCGGTGCGCAGTATTTGCATTATATTGTCTAAAGAGTATCATGATACAAATATTACAAGCTAAAACCGATGAGCCAAAGTGACGTTTAAAAAATTTTTTAATTCTCACTGCTCTCACATTTTATACTCAGCGTGCTTTGCTCACAGAGTATATAACCTTTACTTAGATAACGGTAGGTTGAACTGGTATAAAGGAATCGAGATAGATATAAACTTCCATATATCAAAATCATCAGTATCGAAAAAAATTTTGATTGAGTCATGTCCGTCCGTCCGTACGTCTGTCCGTTAACACGATAACTTGAGTAAATATTGAGATATATTCACCAAATTTTGTAGACGAGCTCATCTGGACCTAGAATAGATTGGTATTGAAAATGAGCGAAATCGGATGATAACCACGCCCACATTTTATGTTAATATCATTTGAATGATCTAAAATTTTTATTTTCCGCCTTCAGATTATGGTTGTCGAGGTCAATACGAGCCGTTTGACAACTCTCGGTATTTTTGGACAGGTATTACCAGTGTCATGTTGTAGAATTACCATATATTTTTGCGTTCTAACATTAATATTATGATATCTTATCCAAAACCGAATTTTTTATGGGTGGAAATAACTTTTTGGTGGCAAAGAAATCTAACGGTCAACCGTATTCCGGAATTTTCAATTCAAGAATTGTATTGTGGTTTCCCGCAAAAGGAAGCATCAGGCCACGATCCTCTTCTGGGGTGAGGAAAATAAAAACCCGACTTACCGCTAAGGTGGACGGAAGAGATACATATCTACTAATAATAACAATTTGGTGTGACATATATCCGAGGAGATTAAGGTCTAGCCATCCAATTCAAAGGCTACGTATCGTGTATTCGTTTTTCTACGAACTGGCTCACCTAAATATATGTTTTGTGTATTGTTTATGTATTGTATATGTATTGTGCTGACCCAAAAATTTATATGCTAAGTCGGACGAACTTTTGGTGCCAATGCAATGCCGAGGGACAATCGATACCATTTATACAAATTTTCTTAAATATTTTTGATGGATAGGACAACACACTAGCTCTACACCACGGCGGCAGACTTTGACCGTTCAGCCGGTAAATTCAGCCTCCACGAACTATCATACTCCAACTGGACGATGATGTTTAGCTCAGCTGCGAAGAGCTACCCCGTTTTTGCTGGCGTGGGCAAGTTCTGGGAAGAATTCCACTGGGTTCGGAGAAGCAGGTAGGGGAAGACTTTGATCTCTCTTGGTGCCCCCTGTTGGCGTCAGTTTTCGCGAAACAAGGTTAGCTGGAGTGACTTGTTACGCAACGACCAGCATCTCCTAAACGGTTAAGCGCCAATTAAAAAATGTATCTTTCGACCGCGAGGAAAAGGACCAAAACAAACCAAAGAATACCTCCAAGATAATTTTTTTCCGCAGTAGCGAGGACACTTGCGACTGCTGATCTCTTATAAAGTGAAGTTTCAGCATATTTAAGGGTTAAACACGTATCAACCAAGTGAAGAAGGATGAATGAATAGGGGTGGTCTCCAACATTCGCTTCTTAATTAGAAGAGGTTAAGAAGTAAGGCCTTTTCTTTTGTCCCTTTGCAAAAATAGGACGTGTTGAGGCATCCATTATATTGCTAACACATTTTTTTTCCAATATATGTACATAAAAACCGATTTCAAAACTTTTCGAAATAATCGTTCACTTATTTCATAAGTATTTTATTTAATTGTTTTTTTTTTGGCATTTAAAAAAAGTAAAAAATGTCAAACCAGCAATATTTCTTTGTGTTTACTTTGGTTTGGCATTTCCACAAAGTTTAAGAGAGTGATTTTAAAATTTTTTTAAAAATCAAAAATCCATTTTGGCCGCCAAGAAGAGTAAATGGTTTTACCTGGTAATATTTTTATCATGATCTCAATAATAAAATTTTTATATACATATGTACATATTTTTTCTGAACTTCATGATTGAAAAAATATGTGTATGTGAAAAAAATAAGATTTTCATTGAAAAGTAAAATTTTAACAAGTATAAAATTCATTATTCATTCAACAAATATATTCATAAAAGATTCAGAAAGCTGAATTAAAAATGATTATAAATTTTTGATAACCTAAAGTAAACACATTTAATTCAAATATAATTCCAAAATTTGATTGAAAAACTATATTCAGTTTTTGATCATCAAAGGTAAGCATATTGGATTATTCTTTTTGTTGCTTTTTTTGAAATACAAAAATATAATCATCCAAGGACTTCAAAAATGATTCCAAAAAGTGATCGAAAAATGCTTTTTCAGTTTTTGATCAGCAAAAGTATTCATATTTGATCATGTCTTTTGTTCAATTGTATGATAACTCATTATTTAGTCAGAAAGAGTAATCAAACTGTATTGATATGTAGGTAAATTCAAAACCGAATCATCTAAATGCTGAGTGGTATAAATATCGCATTGCCGGCTTAGAACTTTGACTTAAAGCATTGTTTAAAATTTATAAGAATATTTTTATTTTTTTATTTTTAAACTTTTATAAAACTTATTAAATGTTTGTTTGTTTAATGGTGTGTTCAATTTATACTTATTATTTTAAGACACTGACATATTGCGGTGGTACCATTTCGAAAACCGCCACGAATTCATCATCAGACAATTTCGTAATGTTATCAAAGGTTTCACCGAGATTCGAACCGCGACGGCAACTGCAGTTACACCGTTTGATGCGCGGTTCGAATCTCGGTGAAACCTTTGATAACATTACGAAATTGCCTGATGATGAATTCGTGGCGGTTTTCGAAATGGTACCATCGCAATATGCCAGTAAATGTTTCTTTATTTCTTTTCAGTTTCTCTTAGAAAAGCATAATAATTGAATATTCAATTATTATAAGCCGGTGTTAAGCTCATGAATTCTTAAAATAATAAGTATAAACTTATGAAATGTTAAATATTTTCAATAAAATTTGAAATTTGCATGGGCTTAGATGGACATTTAAAAGGCTTCATAAACCTTTTGTATTTGTATGAATAAAGGGGTTAGTAAGTTACTTAAACAAAGAAAAACTGTTAATACTGAGATCCAAAAAGGGGTGTTATTTCTCTATTACCTACATTACTTAACCCTTTTCGTTTTTTTTCTTTCAACAGAGGCAGCGATGAATCACGCTGCCAAGTGAAAATATCTGGCGATATGATGTTATCATTCCCTGCTGGTATTGTTGGCCTTCTAGCAAATAATCCGAATCCAGCAAAACTTGGGTTACGTATAAAAAATGTGCAAAATTTGGAACATTTAATACCGAATTCGAAATTAGTGCAAATGTAAGTAAAAACTATAACGTTGTACAGCACTGGGGGGGGGCTATTGGGTAAACCCATTTTTTTAAGAAATTGAGCCACATAAAATAAGTAAAACTTCTCTATCGCTTTGTCACCTAATCTGAGATGGGCAGTAAAGTTGTATGTAAACGGCCAGTGGTAAATTTAAACTCAACTCAACTTTAGTAACGTTTCATTGAGTTATCCGGCTCTGGATCACGATCAAATCTCATTGGAACGATCTGGATCAGTTCTATGAGAGTTGGCAGCACTCAACTCATGTGTACACATACTGGGGTACCTGTTATTTACAAACTTGTTTGCCGAATCGTCCCATAAAATATTACTTAAAAAGTTAAAACAAATTTTCAGACTAAGAACTAGTATTATTTGTTTCTTAAACCATGCCATAAATGCGATAAAATTTACATAAAAAATTGTATGGCATTTCGAACTTAAAAAAAGCTAAAGTACTAATACTTAACAAAAAGGGTCGGTAGTTAAAATACGTCCAAAAATGTCGAGAAAGGTAAGAAAAGACGCGTTTTGAACTAAATAACATTCGTCCCAAAGCGGATATCAAAAATTTTGCTTCTGTGGGGAGATTCGTGCAGAAAGCAGTTGCTGTGGTACTTGAATTTTTAATATTTTGTAGATACGCAAATAAAGAATATTTAGTTTTTCTATTATGGTTTAAATTGAATATAATGTAATTATTTTATGGCCTTAATAGTTTGTTTTCAGACTTAAAGTACAAATTTTGGGTTCTTGAGTGGAAACATTTTTTAAATATCGGATGACCTAGTGCATCCCGCTAAGGTAAACAAGTTTCAATTGTCCTTATTTTTGATTTTTCATGTACGGACACATGATGGGGAATGTACAACCAGCTAAGCCTTAAGCTGCCGAATGATTAACCGAAAATGGATCGCCCGACAGAAAATTCATACACAAATCATGTAAAAAAAACGAGGGATTAGGGACGAAACCTCGAAATCGCAGTCTCAGACCAACAGTTGCTGCGTTGATGGGACACAACTGGATGGAATAGGATTGGAAACACGTTCTTTCCAACCTTCCAATAAACAGTGCGTTGTTGCATTTTTGCAAATTTGTATCGGTATCTGGGTCATGTTTCATTGGAACGCAACTTTTATCTGTACCTTAAACTCTCACTATAAAACTGACCCTTAAAATGAATAAATAAATACTTAGCGCATTTTACCTTCGAGGAGATTTAGGCCGAGCTTCTCTTCCAAGTTAGAGTTAAAGTTGACTACACCTTTTCCAGTTTAAGTTCAGAAAATTACAATTCAAGTTCAGAATTTCCAATTTAAATTCAGAAATGTACAATTCAAGTTCAAAGTTTCCAACTCAAGTTCAGAAAATTACAATTCAAGTTCAGAAATTTCAATTTCAATTCAGAAATTTACAATTTAAATTCAGAAAGTTACAATTCAAGTTCAGAAATTCCAATTTAACTTTAGAAAATTACAATTCAAGTTTAGAAAAATACATTTCAAGTTCAGAAAATGACGATTCAAGTTCAGAAAACTACGATTCAAGTTTAGAAAATTACAATTCAAGTTCAGAAAAGCGGTAATAATCTGATACAAGGATATGAAGGCTGTTAAGGAAGCATTGAACTTCTTAACTCACTTAAATCAATTTTGCTCACATGAAGGAGATAGCGAAAAAAAACGGTTTCCTCCTCTCATAAGAGGTCAGTTACAAGGACATCCAGCTATATTCTATGTAAAGGTCACAAGCATTGATCTTCATTGAGTATGGCAGCAGTGATGACGAAATCAACGGAGCGTCCACAATCCCGCAAGTAACGTTCATATAAGTACTGTGTGCACAGATCAAGTCTTCCTCCACCTGCCTCTCGCAACTCTGTGGAGGTCCCCCCGTTCACTTACTTTCATGGCCGGAGCGCCCTCATGCACTTGTTGCAAACAGTTATCCTCCGTTTGATTTCTTAGCTCGGGATGTACACGCCTTGGAGAAAACTCGGGGTACAGTATATCCATGCCACCATTGTCAACGAAGCATGAACACTTCCGCAAATAACATGTAAGTATTACATTACGTAGTATGAATTGGAAAAACTTTTGAAAAATAACACCCTACTTATAATTATCTGAATTTGAATTGTAATTTTCTGAACTTGAATTGTAATTTTCTGAATTTAAATTGGAATTTCTGAACTTGAATTGGAAATTCTGAACTTGAATTGTAATTTTCTGAACTTCAATTGTAATTTTCTGAACTTCAATTGTAAATTTCTGAACTTAAACTGGAACAGGTGTAGTGTTTAACATTGCCAATTTGGTCGATAACATAAAATTTTACTGCTCATCTCAGTGTAAGCGTCCAAGGTTATACTCTAGTCAACTCTAACTGTAGTTCAAACTTGCACTGAAAAAACATCAAAAAATGTTTACAAAGACGTTAACGCACCAAAAAAACATAACTCCAAAAAACAATGCCCCTTGCAACATTTTATAATCTTCCTTATATAGTGGGATCCGAAATTTCCGATAACAGTAATAAATAACAGCAAATTTAAACTAATTTCATTTAATTTCTCCTTTACCAGCGATCGTAATCAATCGAGCTCGTTTAGTACATTATTGGAATTTAATATGCCCTCATTGACTGCCTTGTTGCGCCGCCAAGCGGAACATAGTCCTAATGCGTCATATTTTAATGTGGATATACTCAAATATCAGGTGCGTTCCAAGCCTGGCGCCTCATCATGTCCCTTCCAATTAGTGTCTTATTGGAAGTGTGAATCAACATTTACGGCATTAAAAATTGATTACAAGTACAATAATCATGCAATGGCAAGTGCATCGCCGCTATTGAATGTAACACTTTCGGTGCCAGTTAGCGGTTCGGTGCGCAACGTCCAATCAAAACCACATTCAGCGTGGTAAGTGTAAACATATGTTTTTGCCTACATTTTCCCACTAATTTCCCCTTAAACTTGTTTGTGTTATTTAGGCTTGGTGAATCGAATCGCTTGATTTGGAATTTCACAGATATCTCACAAAATTCACAAGATGGTGGCGTTGGTACGTTACGTGCACGTCTCGAACTAAATGAAGGTCCATCCATACCGGCACTATTAACTACACAATTCAATTGTGAGGGTACCACATTATCCGGTATTGATTTTGAGCTGCAAGGTAGCGGTTATCGTTTGTCATTGGTGAAAAGACGTTTTGTGTCAGGTAAGTAATTAGCGGCCGATTTCGTTCATATTTAGAAAATATGTTAGCTATAAAAGTAGAGGTAGTTGTAGAGCTCGAGGTCACGAGATTGGTTAAAGAGAAGATAGAAAAAGAGAAAAATGATAGGGGGTTGGCTATAAACGGAGACTAAGAGTAAAAAGCGAAGGAATAGGAATAAAGAGAAGAGGGAGAGCTGCCGGAAGGGAATAGTTTTTTACCAGAACCGCGGATCGGTTTTGATGAAGTTACGCATGCAGGCAACTAATATCCTCTGTGTTTTAAGGATCAGTCGTATCTACTTCGCAACAGTTTCGGGATTGTTGTAGGGTCAGTCTCGATATCGTGCGCAGGATCAATTAGGAATGTCCATGTTAGTGTTTTACCAAACTTCGATTTTTTGGCCGAATCCGAACCCGAAATGGATAATTCACTTTTTTGAAGTTCGGCCTAATTAGAATCAAGCCTTAACTTTCATAATGAAAGTTTTAGGCTAAAAAAGAGTCTCTATCGCATCTTAAAATGTTTCCCTGCTTTTCTGAGGAGGTGATTAGGAAACATTCATATTTTGTGCTAGGTCGCAGTTCGAGGTCAGTTTAATCAGATATTGCAACCTTTAAAATTTCTGTTATTGGTTTTCATGAGCACTCTCGAATAGTTGTATCTCATAGTTGGTTATTTAGCTCAGGGATGGTAAATGGATTTTTTCATTTTGTACCAAACGAGGAGAAAAAATGTACCAAATTATCCAAAAATGTACCAAAAGTCTTCGGATGCGAATTTGAACCAAACTAGAGCTATATTCTGCTTTTTTATCCAAAAACTGTTTTTAGTCAGGAAACTTTCTAACACAAATTAAAGGCAGTATAAATGGGAAATATGATTTATGAAGAAATAATTTTCCAGTAAAAATACTAAAAGAAGTTTATAGATTGAAGCGTACATTTATGTACATATATAAAAACATTTCTTTATTGAGTACCAGTAAGGAACATAAAAGTAATATTTAAAAAAACAACAGCTGCATTCACTGCATTAACAGTTCTTCTTCTTTGAGTTCTTTAAATATCTCAGTGGGCAAAAAGCTTTTTTTCGTATCTATATTATGACAACTACTGTTGGTTGATTTCATCAAGTCTTTACCCACTCAGCATTTAGTTGATGCAATTTTGAATTTCCCTACATATCAATAAAATTTGATTACTCTTCCTGACTAAATAATGAGTTATCATACAGTTGAACAAAAGAAATAATCAAATATGAATACTATTGATGATGAAAAACTAAAAACCATTTTTCGATCACTTTTTGGAATCATTTTTGATGTCCTTTAATGACTAAATTTTAATATTTCATAAAAACCAACAAAAAGAATAATCAAATATGCTTACCTTTGATGATCAAAAACTGAATATAGTTTTTCAATCACATTTTGGAGTCATATTTGAATCAAATGTGTTTACTTTAGGTAATCACAAATTTATAATCATTTTTCATTCAGCTTTCTGAATCTTTTATGAATATATTTGTTAACTGAATAATGAATTTTATACTTGTTGAAATTTTACTTTTCATAAAAAATTTAATTTTTTTCACATACACATATTTTTTCAATCATGAAGCTAAGAAAAAATATATAAAAATTGTATTATTTATGCAAAAGATATTCTTCAAGACAAAAATAATATAATGCTGCTCTTGAACGAAGATTTCCCCAACCATTTCTCCCCTTCAGCTTCCCAGAAAATACATAATGATTGGACAATACATAGGTTGTGAGCTATTTGAACTCTAGGTAAGTGAAACTATCTTGACATACCTGGATACGGCTTTAACATCCCGTATCGTATCCGTATTTTAAGATGCAGACGATAATGCTGATATTGGATGTTGTAGTCGCGGGTGTATATCGGTCAAGTTTGTTTGCGAGTTAGCTGTGGTTCGAATAGCTCACTTTCGCATGCTTTCTTCCCCTGATGAAATAAGATTATTATGTAGTATCCTATTTTGAGTGAGAAATGAAGAATAAATGCATTATAGTGGCATTCAAAAATGATTCAAAAATCTCAACCAAAACGATTGAAATATATTCACGAATATGATCAGAAAATGACTGTGAAAAGCACTCAAATATTACTCTAAAACTATTAAAGCGCAATTTTACAATGATATCAAATATGAATAAAAAGCGTTTCGAAATAGGAATCATAAATTATTATTAAAGAATAATCACATTTATTGTACATTTTTCTCCCGACGATACGTTAATTTTCGAACAGAAAATGCTTTTAAATTTGAACGTTTTTAATCATCTTGGGGTTTGATCAAAATTTTCAAAAAATGCTGGCTGGGTAGCTTTTATTAAATTCGAAACTGTGTTCATTTGAAGTCTATTTCTACACTTAGTTTTAATTAAATATTGTATAGAAAATATCCTTTCTACGTGGAATGTGGAATCGACAATATGCCTTGAACTATTCTATAAACATTGAAAAACACTTGCGCATTTAATTTATTTTTAACTGATCTTAATTCTTTCCAAAAGCTGCATATATTTAAATTTTTGAATTTTTTAAGGCTCTCATGCTCTGCTAAAGCTCTAAATTCAGAATTCTAGTGCTGTATTTTACAAAAATTTACCAAATATGTCAATGTAGTACCAACGTACATTCGGGAAGCGAAATGTACCAAAAACAGTACAAATGTACCATGATTATCATCACTGATTTAGCTATGTAAATATGTATGTATATGTGTGAGTAATGTCATATTCGCTCTTAGCTGATGATTACATGATGTGTGACTGTTTGTCTGCTTCGCTCTTAGCTCCATGTATGCTTGTTAGCTTCGCTGTTTACATGTATGTGGGATTGCTTGCTTTGATGTTTAGATCTACATATGTGTGGCTGCTTACTTTGCTGTTTGTATTTATTTACTAGCAGCATAGTGTTGTATCGAAATGCTAATATTCGCCACAATATATAAATTTTTTTTCTTACGTTTCAGGTAAATATGTATGCGAGGGCGATGGCGTACGCAGTGGTGCAACACCTACACCACCCTCTGTGGGATCATCTAGTCCATTTTCTGCAAAGTCGAATTAGTTCAAAACTAAATTTAAAGTTGAGTAAGAAGCGAAAGCAAAAACAACAAACTATATACAATTACTATACAATTATTGTACATCATATAACCATACACATACCACTTTACACACTATAGTGGAGCGAAATAACAAAAAGGTTTGGTTAAAAAACACTGAAAATAGCGTAAAAACTTTGTTACTGAAATAGAACTTAAGAAACAATTTGATATGTACATTAGACTGGGTCGATTTATTAACCGATATCGCGCCATCGATTTTTCGATAGGATTTGTGCTCAGGAAAAAAGTTCCACTTTCATTTGATTGTAAAATTTTCATGTATACCCTGTCCGACCCAAAAATGTCTGCTAAAAACGTTAGCGATAACAGTTTTTTGAAAAAAAAAAAATATTTTTTGAATATGAAAATTTTTTTAGTAGGTCATGAAAAAAACCTTAAAAATCAAAGTCGAAAAAAAGTCAAAAAAATGAAATTTCGCAGGCTCGAAAATTACTTTTTTGGGTATGCGTAGTGGAACTTTTTTCCTGAGCCCAAATCCTATCGAAAATCGATGGCGCGATATCGGTTAACTTTCGTCCATACAAATCGACCCACCCTAATGTACATACCATCGCAGTGCAACTTGATTCCATTTTTATTTTTTTTTTTTTTATTTTAACGTGGTATACTCGTACATGTGGCTTGTCTGTACGATGCAGGTGACATCAGTAATGAAAATGCTTTAGACAGATATAAGGTCCACCATTATCATCAATTGGCGGTTAAATGTTTGGCCTTTGCGTTATAAGTAATGCAGTCTATATCTGTCACGCGATAACCGACGCCAGTTGTGAGCAAAAAGGGAGACAGATCGAGTCTTCCTCCACCTGTCATTAGGTTTTCTATAATTAATTTTCAAGGTCAATGGTGTCTTATCAAGATGTTAAAGAAAAGTGTTCCTTTTCTACAAATTCCACCTAAAAAACTAAGAACATACTTTTTTTTTATTTCGCACCAAATTAATGTACACCAAGCACGCAGCCAACAATATAAAAACAATTAAATTTAAAAACTAATACTACACCTTTTCCAGTTTAAGTTCAGAAAATTACAATTCAAGTTCAGAATTTCCAATTTAAATTCAGAAATTTACAATTCAAGTTCAGAAATTTACAATTCAAGTTCAGAATTTTCAATTCAACTTCAGAAATTCCAATTTAAATTCAGAAATTTACAATTAAAATTCAGAAAATTACAATTGAAGTTCAGAAATTCCGATTTAAATTCAGAAATTTCCAATTCAAGTTCAGAAAATTACAATTTAAATTCAGAAAATTGTCACTCAAGTTCAGAAAATTACAATTCAAGTTCAGAAAATTTGTCGGGTATTTTTTTTCATCCAATCATATATGTAATACTACTATATTGCTACAAAAGGCTAGGTACACAATATAGGAGTATTACATATATGCATCCAATGGAAATAAATGTATGTAAGATGGTATCTATGTATGTGTTAAGTAAGCATTGGACATCTTAACTCGTTTAAATCAATTTTGCGAGATAGCGAAGAAAAAAACACTCGCTCATAAGAAGCAATTGCAATGCCATCCAGCTATATTCTTAGCGTCACAACCATTGATCTGCACTGAGTATGACAGCAGTCATGACGAAGATATGACCACTTAAACAGTCAACGGAGCGTCCACACTCCCGGAAGTAACGTATAGGTACTGTCTGTATAGATCTTGGCGCCATATGTCAAAATATCTCAACTTATCCGCCATCATCATCATTCATCATGAATTTGCACTTAATCGCGATTTTGGCAGTTTCGTAACAAATCATGCCAGCTTTCCCTGTTTCGCGGTAACTGACGGCGATTGGGAGCACCATGAGAGGTCAAGTCTTCCTCCACCTTCGCAACTCTGTGGAGGTCTCTCCCTTCCACTGCTTCCAAACTGCTGTTTCGACTGAAGTACTTTCTTGGCCGTAGCGTCATCATGCACTTGTTGGAAAGAATTGTCCTCCATTTGATTTCAAGGTTCAGGATGTACACACTTTGAAGAAAACTTGTACACTATACCCAAGCCACCATTTTGACAACATGGTCAACGAAGCATCAACACTTCCGCAAGTAACATCTAGGTAAAAAATTAATTAATTAAAATAACTTTTGAAAATTAACACACTACTTATAAATTTCTGAATTCGAACTGTAATTTCCTGAACTTAAGTTGTAATTTTCTGAACTTGAATTGTGTTTTCTGAATTTAAATTGGAATTTCTGAACTTGAATGGTAATATTCTGAACTTGAATTAAAAAATCTGAACTTGAATTGTAAATATCTGAACTTGAAATGAAAAACTGGAAAAGGTGTATACTTATTCACAAGCTGATAATTTTTCATGACATCATACATAAAAATACAGATAAGGGTGATGAAAAAATAAAATGTATCTTCCTAAACAGGCTGAAAATTTCGCTTATTTATAAAAACGTCAATTATTTGTTTAATTAATGATATTTACAATTTCGTGTTATCTAAGGTGTTAACTTTGCCTTCTATTAACTATAAAATTTTGTCAATTTTCTTTGTTGTTGTTTCACACAAAGGCGAGCTAACAGCTCATTAACTGATTTGATTTTGTGCAAAAGGAAAAAGAAATCTCAGAATTTCAAGAAGATTTGTATGATTTTAAAGTATGAAAAGTACATTTATGTTAAAATTAGATAAGTTAGATAAGAGTGTATTATTTCGGTACAGATGCCAGGTATTACAGCATTGACCCCAAACTGTGATTACTTCAAATATTAAAAATTAAATAATAATTAAGCTGTCCGCATCAGCCTTTTGATTTTCAGTACGCATTCAAAGGTTAAGATATATTTAGCTCTCTTTAACCTTTGCAATTGTATTAAAGATGGATGAAACAAAAAATCATTAAGCGTTTTAATTAACCAACTAAATTATTTAGCCTGTTGGGAGGAATTTAATGACCTTTTCGTTTCTGGAAAAAAATGTTAGCTTCAATTTGCATTCTTAAATTTTAATAGCGTTTTTTGCTGGGGAAAAGTGTTACGCTCTTAGTGCACTGCGCAAGAGTTGTAAATATAGTCAATAGAGTCAGCAAACAAACGCTTTCCCTATTGAAATTATTTTGATTGTTCCAATATACTTTCGAAACACTTTTTGATACACGAGAAAAATGTACTCAAATGGAAATACGTAAACCAAACTGTGTCGTCGAGCGTTCGATATCGAATTAAAGTATCGAGTTAACGAGTGTCGACTATCGACACCAACCCAGGGTATTTCGTTTTTATGTGAAAATTGTTACCTGTTCGCAACGCAAAACCGTTACATTTTCACCCTGCATAAAATGACGGTGTGGAAGTGTAACCCTGCCAAAGCAGCTAATCGTATTAATTAATTTTCGTAACTTTACAAATTTTTAGCGAAAAAAGTGAACTAGAGGTAATAATTGTTAATGAGTTTTTATTTCTGACAGCACGCTTGTGAGAGTCAGCTCATACACGTGGTAACCATTTATGTTCTTTTCATGCATTAAAAAATGTGCCACTTTTCAGGGGTATTAAGGTTTTGCCATTTTCAGGATAAGAAATTTTTTTGAACTAAGTCACCTGGGGCAATGGTGACAATTTTCTTATTAGGAAATATTTTGGGAAACGAACACACCAACTTACGAAGTAGTAGAGAAGAACCAACAGGGCAACATTTTTTTTCTTTCTTTTTTTTCAGAAAAGAAAACGTCAAAAGCAAATATGAAGGTCATTCCATGTCCCATCAATGAGTGGAATACAGATTTTGATCGATGTACGTTTATTTTAGGTTATGAGCGCAAAACTGGCATAACGCAAAACTTTTGTTGCTAATAATTATGACATACATTATTGAATTAGAACTTTCAACTACAATCGTGAAGTAGGCCACCTTTTGGGATGACTTCGGTGACTCCGTCGGGATCCTCCTGTAGTAATTATGTGATGATTTTGATGATTCTCGCAGGATCCTCCCGGCGCCATTTTGGGATCACTTCAGGGTCGTTAGAAGGTAATTTTGTGGCTCTCCTGGACCCTCTCGCGTTCATTTTGGCAACTCCCTGGGTCACTTGGGGATCACTTCGAAAAAAAAATCGTCATATTTTATTTCATCATAATGCCATATTTAGTTATTATCGCAATCTGTTCTTTGCTGCATATTAATTTTTTTTTTTTTTTTGCTTAAGATCATAAACTGTCGATTTCTAATCGATTCGACATGGAATTACCCATTTTCATATTTGTATACAAATTTACCTACCTTAAAAAAATAGAAAGTGAATAAACACAAGCGAAAACGCTGCTAAACATTTATTGTAATGTAATGTAGAAAAATAGGCTCGTGAATTAGGAAAAATTTGTTAAAAAAAAAAGGAAACTTAAATAAGCTGAAATACGCTACTCATGATAAAAACACTTACAAGGTATAAGCGTTCGCTCTTCTGGTCGGCAAGGTTTTTTTTTTAAGTAAAATACTCAAATTTGTTTTTGTTTGAGAAAAAAAAATATGTACATATGTATATGTTGAAATTTGTTGCATTGATTGCGGAAAAACGTCAGAAAATCTATACCTGGTAGGTATTTTTATCACAAAAGTTAAAAAAGATAAAAATTGTGAAACGTAAATTTATATATTTTTTTTTGTGAAATTTTTCTAAATTTTTTCTAATAGTATTGAAATTTATGAAATTTGTATAAAAAAATTTTGGTTGGGCTGCTAAGAAAACCGAAGTTAAGAGATTTGTAATGGAAAAGGCAAAAACATTCCGCTGCATTAGTTTCATTATGGTTTTTGTTTCAAAGTCTTGTATGTATACTTGTTTTTGTTGTACATAGTAACTAAAGGGCCAATTAATGATCAGATAAAACAGCTGATCGAACCTACCTTATGGAAATCAATGTAATCGATTAATGGTGCCATACCATAACGCCATAACCATAGCATAGCCAAGCAATTGGTTTTTATTTTCTCGCCATATCCATAACCTAAAAATATTTGAGTTGGTCAATTTAATAATTTTTTGTTGATTTTATTCATTGTTTTGGATACGTTATGACTAAGAAACTTATTTTTTGTGGAATATTTTTGTAATTTTTTGCGTTTTCTTCATTTTTATGAAATTTTCACGATTTTTAGGTTAAGGCACCATTAATCGATCACATTGGAGATGGTTATGGATATGGGTATGGTTACTACCATTATGAATTCATACAAGTGAGAAATCTTTCTATTCCTCCATTGCCATACCTACATGTCAAATAATAGCTGACAGGGAGAACGGCTGTCGCGAAAGGCCAGAAAATGGAAGAAAGGTTTGTTTTTTGTTCGCGGGTATTAAATTGAAGTGCTATGAATTGCACATTTATGTTTCAAATCAACTTTTCTTTTAAATGTGTATACAGAAAATCAGACTAAATATTAATATTCGTTTCTAAAATCAAGATAATAGATTACATTTGAGTAGCCAGCTATGCGAACAATTTAAAATATGTAAATAATGCAATACACCAGTGGTCTACAAAAATTTTGGAAAAACACTATTGAGCCAATAATTTAAGTAATCGAACAGCGATTGAACAGGTGATCGAGGCTGTTTACTATTGTGAACGTTTTTGTCAAACATTCGCCACTTGTATGAATTCACAATGGTTACTACTATGGCGTTAGGGTTAAGGAAGTTTAATTTGGCTTTAATACTCCTTATGGCTACGTCAAATTATGTGTACATTTATCATTTTACATTAGATTATTGTAATGCATTTGACGTTAATTTTAGTTAGAAATATGTTAAGACTGGGTAAAATCTTAGAAAAAAGGTTTATTTTGAGAGGATCTTGGGAGAAATTTTGGTTTTTGCTATCATTGCTTTTTTTAACTTGTTTTATTCGACATCCGACTTTTAAAATTAATGAGTAATTATTTTAGGCTTGAGAAGCTTTATATGCCATTTGAGGTCTGAAGTCGTTTTCACATAATGTTGTCTACTAAACAAGTTTGAACCCCTTAAAGTATGCTTCATGCCTTCAACTTTTTTATTTCGTTTGTGGGCAGACCCAGTCTAATGTACATATGAGTACATCTGTATCTATAAAAAATTTTCTCAACCTTTTTTTTATTCCAAATGAGATTTGTATACTTTATTAAACAAAATACAAACAAAAAAAAAAAAACGATAACGATAAACGATAAATAAGAATTTTTTGTTGTATTAATTGTACGAAGAGTGTATTTAACGTTTGTATTATTATTGTTATAACTATGTATTATCATTATCATTACTATTGCTGTAAACATTACTATGATTAATTAAATTTATGTACGTGTTGCAGATTTTTATTATAAACTCACATACACACGTATACATATATATGTATAGTATACATACATTATGCTAAAAAATAAATAATTGTAGAACACTAAGTGTTGATTTTATGTTTATTTTTTAAATGATACTAAATAAATAAATACCAGTAAAAAATTTTATTAAAAACTTTGTTGAAAACAATGAAAATGTATGTAAAAAACGCAGATATGCGTAATTTAATATCAAATTTATCATTGATTGATAAGCTAATTAAATTTAAATTCATCCACTGCTTCACAACGAAATGTATCTGACTTCATGCATTTTGTTTTGTTCAATACTCAATTTTCATTAATATATTAAATTGGCTTTAGTTGCATTCCATGTGCACCACTTATTGACCTTGCTCATTACAGCTTTAAAGACTACTATATATACCCTTATGTAGGTTTTTGTAAAAGTTAATTAATATCTATACGTATTAGGGTGCGTCAAACTGAATAGCGGCACTCACAAATAAAATACATGAAAATAAATGTCAAATTCTGTTGTCTAACAAAATTAGATTCAGAAACTGGATGTGCACCTAAAGTTTTTTTCCCTTTTTGCACATACAATTTGACCCGCCCTAATACGTATATTATAAATACATCGACCTATAGAAACATATGTAAATCTTAACGTGCCCCTCAAATTTTATTTCGAGTGTGTATTTGATAGTTCGCTTGACATGTTTACAGCGCAAGAGGGTGAGCTGTCGCTCAAGGACTGTATGCCATCACAAACAAAGTGTTATCTCTAGTAATAGCTTGATATACTTCCGACGGAACTATAGGTCACAACTATTGTAGCTTGCCGAATGATTATAGGCCGTACTATAGAGCGCACAATGCAGTCTTTGATCAGCTGTAACTTAAACGGCATTGTAAATTTTACCAAGTAGCGCAACTAACAGCTGATCGGTGAAAATTCGCACATTCACACGCACAGTTCTCGACTCAGTTTCAAAACAAAACTTTAGATTATTTAATTCAAATTTTAAAGTGGGATAATCCTTACAAATTTATGCATACAGAATATATATGGCGTTTTTGTTGTTATTAAAACAATAGTTTTATTTATATTAAAGCTTTTATCATTTTTTTTTTAACTTTGAAAAAACTCCGAACACCATTCCTTCATTATATGACATTCGACTGCCTAGTCCACTGCCTTCCACTCTATTCGCAACATAACCTCTACTTAAGCTGCCAAACTATATAGTAAACAATGTTAAACGGTGTTCAAGTACGCCTAACTCCGTTAAACTGTTTAGAACGATAGATGAAATTATGTGTGCAGTTGCAGTTGCTGTAGCAATGTTACTTTCAAAGAAAGTGCGTCACTTTCTTCGGCAAAGTTTGAGAAGATGTGGCAACGTCGCGCGTTCGTCGACTGAAATGTTGACAATCTATTGATCATAGATGAATGGATTTGCAACTCTTTGTTTCGAGAGAGCGCTGTCAAAATGCACATTTTTTATAACATTTATCAATGATGCCACTCCAAACAAAAATTAATAGATCTGAAAATGGGGATTTTTGACATACATTTCGGCGATTATAGTTTCAATCATTTAATAAAATGATAGTCGTCAAATATTAATTTCTTTGAACTTATTTTACAATAATACGACTAGTTAGAGTTAAATATAAACAAATCTAAGTAAAACTAACATTTCGATTAAATTAATTAGTCAAATATTGTAACTGCATTTAACTCGCAGGGAAAACCATATATCCTTTTGAAATTTCAGTAAATCGGACCTATGATATAATAATTAACATTATTTAATGGATAGGGCTTATCCTACATGTCTGGCGTTCCAGGTTCTGTGATCAAAATGGACTGGTTGCATGGGGAGTTCATTTTTACAAAACCTGTTTTTAGTGATAACTTTTGAATGGTAAATAATATTTACCCTCCGCCTTCGAACTAATAATACTTACACTAAAACAAGTATTTTTATCCTTTTTCCCATAATTTTTGAACGCTATTCTACAGTTATAAGTCAAACTAAAGTTTACCAAAATTTTTGGCACGTTTTTCGTTTTGGCTGGCACATTTTTTGTTCTGGCACCCGCTTCAGCTGGCGCGAGGGATTTATCTGTGATTGTTGCCAGTAACAACTAGAAGATAAATCCCTCGTGAGAGCGAAAATATGAGAGCATAAACAAAAGATTCGTATCAATCTGATCTATGCTATTGATCATCACTAGCAAATACATAGAAGGCAATATAAAATATTTCACTACGCTATTGCAGCACATTATCAGTTTGAGTATCAGCAACATTCCATCAAATAAATAGCACTTTAGCAATACTGCTGTTATTATTTGGCGGCTCGGAACACATTGATGCGGTTGTGCAACGGCTCATGAAATTCAACTGTCTAGTTCATCATAGTGTCAATCAGGGCAGTTCCGGAATTCTTAATACTGGGATATTGAAATAAGAACGAGTAGATTGGCTTAACTGTATATTGACCCAAGGACAAGCAAGCCTCTCGAGAGGATTATTCACTCAGGTTTGGGTGTATGTATAATATGTTGGCAATTCTTTTTCGCATAAATATAGATCCGGTACTATCCCCACTGTCGCGAGGATGAGCAAGAACCTTACTCTTCGATTGCCTCTCCTCCTCCGCGTACAGCCTTGAATGCCAGAAAAATGTACGGCTTTAAGCCAATCATCAAACCTTGATGAAAGCTATGGCTGCATATATGTATAGTCGAAGAGACCCATCCGAGAAATTCGGAACAAAGCGAGGCTGCAAATAGAGTGGATTCATATCGTGTCATTTCTTTAGTCTGGTGCGAGAAAGAGATGCCACTACGAAACCAGAATTTAATCTCGTTGCATTAACAATAAAGCCACTTTCTGAGAGTTTTGTCGATGCTGATGGTCCTTTGCCGGATATAGATCCCTAACGTTCCGGTAACACGCGCCATTGAGGTACTAGCCCATACATAAAAGCCCCATTAAAAGCCCATACCGCCTCCCCACCACAAGTTCCATGAGGAACATGGTGTCGCCAGGATTTCCCACGCGTGGGTGAGGTTGATAATTGGGTTGTGGAAGCTTAGAAGCTATAAAGTTTTGTATTGCGCTTATCAATCCCTTGAATCCCATCAGAAAGTAATCCTATCAACAATTGTGTTTGACAGCAGAAAAAGGGGTCGGGGATTCAAAAGGGTTGTGCAGCCGTAACCTCCAACCCAATCGCCAACCTCACCCATACCAAGTGAATTTTTTTCCAAATATGACTGTATTTAGCAGGTGAAATTCTGGAGGATCTGAGTTTCCCCCCGAAAGCAGGGGATGGGATGACCTATATTCGGCCCGTCGTACCGGATCAATATTCAGCAAAGGACCATCAACATTGAAAATCTCCCAAAACATTTAGAAATAAGAGCCTATTACCTCAGTTGTCCCCACATGACACCAACAATCTGTTGTAGCAATGTTTCGCCCCACCTAATAGCTGCGACCGATCACAAATTGTATATGCCTGTCGTAAGAGGCGACTAAAGTACCATATTCAAGAAGCTGTGTAGCGCAACCCTTCAGGTTGCCAGCGCAATATATAGCTTCTCCAAACCCAATTGTCAACCTCACCTATCCACGGCGAATCCTGTTTCACTAACAGACGAGGCTCTGGCGACCCCAAGCTCCTCATGGAATTTGGGGGTAGGGAATGGCCTGAAGGTTTAATGTGGCCACATAAATCGTTCCCGAGATGGTCGGGCTAGCACCTTAATGGTGCTATGGTACCGGAGCGTACCGGATCTGTATCCGGCAAAGGACCATCACATCGATGACACTCCCCAAAGCCTTCGGGGAGCAACCTTATCGCTACAACAACAACAACATCACAAATTGTCATCAATATCCTCTAACGGGAGTCCAAGGAAACTTGCTGTTTCAACAGGGGTGGACCATAATGAAAGGGGTGTTAGAAGCTTTGGTTCCACATTACAATTAAAGAGATGGTTGGTGTCATATGGGGAGACATTGCAAGCGGGGCATACATTTTGTATGTCAGGGTTGATTCTGGATATGTAAGAGTTTAACCTGTTACAGTACAATCTCTTCAATTGTAATGTGGAACCAAAGCCTCTAACACGCCTCTCAATATGGTCCACCCCTGTTAAAACTGCAAGTTTCCTTGGACTTCCGTTAGAGGATATTGATGACAATTTGTGATCGGTCTCGCCTATTGGATGGGGCGAAGCACTGGTACAACAACAACGGGGGTTGCCCATGCTACAAATATATATATATATTTAAGATTCATTAACATTAATTATTAGAGAATATTTTATGCAGCGGCATGGTCTAACTCAGGCATGCTTAACGAACGAAACGATATCATTTCGTTACGATAATCAACGCTAATAAACGAAACGAAGTCATTTCGTTTCGTTTATTAACGTTAAGAACGACAAATTAACGTTAATTTGACGATCTTAACGTTAATAAACGAAACGAAGTGACTTCGTTTCGTTTATTAGCGTTGATTATCGTAACGAAATGATATCGTTTCGTTCGTTAAGCATGCCTGGTCTAACTTTACTGTATTCCACCACTCATACCGGGCACGCGATATAAAAACTCTCCATCATCATCATAATATGCGTCCACAACACGATAGGTCGCTCCTTTCTGCCACAATTTTCTTGGTATATGAATACGATCTTTGACGCGTGTAATTTCAAAACGTCTTTGATCTTCAGCGCTAATAACAATTTCACTGCTTTCATATTTCTCGAGAAGATTTAAATCAGCTAATCTATTGTAAGAAATAATGCCCGTACCGCTCGGATTTTTTATTGCACTAGCTGTGTACTTGTCTATGCTGTGTGCTGTAGATGAGGGCTCTTCACCTTTAACTATTTCATTTGCGGACGATGACGCCGTCAATTCGCTGGCCGATAGTTTTAATTTTTTCAACTCTTGTAAACGCATTCTCCGCTTATCGTGTACTTTGCTCAACAGATACGTTTCATCTTCCCCAGCTGCTGTTGGTGAATTACCACTATTAAAAGGATTTCCACCTGCCTCGAGTTGGTTTGTTTCATTACTATCCGCATATTTATCGCAACTCGTAATAATTGATAAAAATGTTTGCGATTTTGGAAGTGGTAGCTTCGGTTTCACTGGTACTTGTGCAGAGAGTGCTCGCAGATCTTCTGGTCGTCTTGCAGCGAACTTTTGTAGATGTGCTTGAAAATCTTGAGGCAATTGCAGCAATTTTGGATCTGTACGAAATTTCTCCCAATTTTGGATGACCAACTCATCATGCTTGCATACGCGCTCGGCGCTGCGTGGCTGCCATTTTGCTGAAATTATTTTTTTTATAATTTCTTTGGTGGCTGGAAAACTTTCTGCTAACCGTTCTATTGGCCACTCTTCAGGATCTCGCGAATGCAACATACGTATTTGCTCTTTCTCGGCATAGGTTAGTAAATTGGGTAATTTAGGTTCACGGAAGTATTTATGTTTAACCATAAGATGACGTACGCGTTCCCTTTGCTCACTGATTTCACGTTCATACTCACGATGCGTCTTATTTACTGTCATAAAATCAGATTCCAAATCATCCAGCCCTTCAGGGTCTTCAAAGAGTTGTTGATCAACATCTTCTACAGTCGAAAGCTGATGTCCGATACCGGGATTAGAACGTCGGCCAATGCTACGTGCCAAACATGAAATAGCGGTGTGCAAGTTGCGAATTGGTTGTTTTAATAGCATTTTACAGACTGCTTCTGATAAAAACTTATTTTTTATTGAGTTTTAGTGATAACCTAACCCAACTAAATTGCAAAATTATCAGGTGTTAAACAGCTGATTGCAGGTACTCAGTAAAGATGTGAAAATATTAGAGCTGGATTTCGATTCGATTTTTAATCGATTTTATTTTAAGAAATGAAGAATCGATTTTCTTTTTAGAATCGTTCGATTTTTTTAGCCTTCGATGTTTTGATCATCTTTCAGCACCTGGGTCTATTTCATATTTATTGATAAAAACGTGCAGAAAAAATATTTGTTATAATTTTTTATAAATTTAGCTTTATTGGCGCATATTCACAGACCAAATAAAATAGTGTTTAAATTTTCAAAAATCCAGACTTTAAAAACGATGAACTATGACTATATGCCGTTATGATGGTGGCTAGAGTAAAAGGAGAAATATGAAGAAATTTAACACCACCAACAATTGGCGCTTAGGAGATTTTGGCATTGCAGTTGCGCAAGTCAGCCTAGCTATCCCAGCTTCAATATAACTGACACCAATTGCGGGTACCAAGGAAGTCTTCTTGGCGGAGGTCTTCCGCTTCGTATATTTCCAAATACGGATGCCGATAGGAACACCTGCTGTGCCGAAACCTTTTTATGAATTCCCATAACAAGACTGGTTCGACGGAGATAACCATAATTCATCGGCATGACTTTTCTCTTGAAAAGGGCCATGCCATCGACTCTCGATACCGCAGCTATGATGAGAGATTAATAGAGGTTTATAGCCAATAGTTGTTCTTGTGATTTCTAAGCCAACATTGCAGAAAATGCAGAACTAACTACGCACAAAGTTGGGGTATCTGGAAAAAACACAGAAAGCATGATATTTAAGTATCGATTTGAAACTTCGTATTGAATCTTGTGTGAATAGCGCTAAAGGTACTTTGGCTTTCGTTAAACGTTGGTCTAAAGAATTCAATGACCCATACGTTACAAAAACTCTTTTTATATCATTGGTCAGGCCTACTTTGGAATACGCTTCAATAATTTGGAATCCGCGTTATCAGGTTCATTCTGACAAGCTGGAATCGGTCCAGAAACAATTTTTGTTTTCGCTTTAAAACACTTACCATGGGATCCTTCTAAAAATCTTCCCCCCTATTGCAGCCGGTTAAAACTAAATAGAACAAAAACAACAACAAATACCAAGTTTCTCTTACATACGAATTATGTAATGTGTGGAAGAAAATATATGCGAAGAAGGCAATTGGGAAAAACTTTACAACAACTAAGGCATGACGTAGCTGAATGCGTTTATATCCATTTCAACTATCGTAGGAGTGCGGGTTCGACTCCCACTCCCTGGAGAAAACCCAGCCAGCATTTTTTGAAAATTTTGATCAAAAACTATTCAAATATCATATCCCAAGATGATTAAAAACGTTAAAAATTTAAAAGCATTTTCTATTCGAAAATTGACGTATCGTCGGGAGAAAAATGTACCATAAATGTGATTATTCTTGAATAATCATTTATGATACATATTCGGAAACGCTTTTTGTTCATATTGGATATTGTTTTAGAGTAATATTTGAATACGTTTCGCAGTCATTTTCTAATCATATTTGTGAACACATTTCAATCGTTTTGGTTGAGATATTTGAATCATTTTTGAATGCGATTATGATGTATTTATTCTTCATATCCCATTCATGCATAATAATCTTATTTCATCAGGGGAAGAAAGAATGCGGAAGTGAGCTATTTGAGCTACAGGTCACTCGCAAGCAAACTTGACCGGTTTACACCTCGACTACAACATCCAGCATCAACTATGATCGTCAACATCTTGAAATACGATATGGTACGGGATGTTGAAGCCATATACAGGTACATATGTCAAGAGAGTTTCACTTACCTGGGGTTCGCAACCTTTGTATTGTCTAATTTGTATTTTCTGGGAAGCCGAAGGTGGAGAAATTGTTGGGGAGCCGTATTTTCATTATTTCTTGTCTTGAAGAATAAAATTTTAATATATTTTTTCTGAACTTCATGATTGAAAAAATGTGAGTATGTGAAAAAAATAAGATCTCCAATGAAAAGTAAAATTTTAAGAAGTATAAAATTTATTATTCAGTCAACCAAGATAGTCAGAAAAGATTCAGATACTGAATAAAAAATTATTAAAAAATTTTTCATCACCTAAAGTAAACACATTTGATTCAAATATGATTCCAAAATGTGATTGAAAAGCTATATTGAGTTTTTGATCATCAAAAGTATTCATATTTCATTATTTCTTTTGTTCAATTGTATGATAACTCATACATAATTTAGTCAGAAAGAGTAATCAAATTGTATTGATATGTAGGGAAGTTCAAAATTTATTCACCTAAATGCTGAGTGGGAAGGCTTTGAAGAGATTTACAAGGTATAATCGAAACAGCTGTGCCTTGTCCGTCCTGATGTCACGTTGTTCAAATTTTTCCCAAATTATTAAATAAATTATAAAATTAAAAATTGCTTGAAATAAATGTTTTCATACATTTAAAGCGATACGGACAATCCCCGGTTAACTCATATAAGTAGACAACATTTGGTTAATTCGTTGTAGTTCCATAAATAGAACAAAAACAACAACAAATACCAAGTTCCTCTGAAAACCGCCTTACAAACAGGCATAACTTCAACACATAACTACATAGAATTATGTAATGTGTGGAAGATAATATATGCGAAGAAGGCAATTGGGAAAAACTTTACAACAACTAAGGCATGACGTAGCTGAATGCGTTTATAACCATTTCGACTATCGTAGGAGTGCGAGTTCGACTCCCACTACCGGGAGAAAAGGCTTTAAAGAGATTTACAAGGTATAATCGAAACAGCTGTGCCTTGTCCGTCCTGATGTCACGTTATTTAAATTTTTCCCAAATTATTAAATAAATTATAAAATTAAAAATTGCTTGAAATAAATGTTTTCATACATTTAAAGCGATAGGCAATCTCCGGTTAACTCTTATAAGTAGACAACATTTGGTTAATTCGTTGTAGTGCCATAAATAGAACAAAAACAACAACAAATACCAAGTTTCTCTGAAAACTGCCTCACAAACAGGCATAACTTCAACACATAACTACATACGAATTATGTAATGTGTGGAAGATAATATATGTATCACGCTATCGACACACAGGATGAACAGGCTTTTAGAGTTAGCAAGTTTATTTCCTGGTGTTTTTTACGTGTCGATTTGTTCGCGTTACCTAACGTGACTTTTTGCCGTTGCACGTATTTATATCAACTTGAACAAAGCGATGTCAAAAAACCCCAGGGTATCAACGATTTATTTTTACAAACATCGATTACAAGTTATCATAGAGATGGCATAGTACAAGGTGGTATAACATTTTAAGGCAAATACACAGCATTTAATCTTCCACACCCCCACCCCCGTGGATCGAAGCCGATTCTCCACTATCTACATCAAGCTTAGCCAGTTTGGAGGCAGGACGTTGAACTGTTTCTGAAGAAGTTGACACATCAGCTCGCCGGACTTGGCCGTCCTTCCCAGGGTAAACTCTTTCCACGCGACCTCGACGCCACTCTTTCCGTGGTGCCTTTACATCGCAAATGAACACGAGATCGCCCTCTCGCAATGGCTCTGTTGGCGCACACCACTTAACACGCCGAACCAGCGTCGGCAAATATTCTTCCACCCACCTTTTCCAGAACCTATCCCGTAATTGTCTAGCAACTCGCCATTGTTTACGAAGTGAGCAAAGCTTTTAATCCGGTTCGACAGCACTCCGTGTTTGTGCTGTGTTTGCGCTCCCCAGTAAAAAATGATTCGGTGTTAAAGGCTCTTCTTGTTCAGGCTCTACTGGCAAATGTGTGAGCGGACGCGATTTTACCACGTTTTCAGTTTCCACCAACAGACTATAGAATGTGTGCTCTTTAGGCTTCACCTCTTTCATTGTGTGTCGTAACACCTTCTTCACGCATTGTACCATGCGTTCTCATACGCCGCCCTCAGAGGGATTCTCCGGGCATTTAAGGACCCACTCAACGCCTTTCGATGTCAACTCACCCTGCAACGCGCAACAGTTAAACACATCTGAGAAACGTTCAACCTCACCAGCAATTCCTATGAAATTTTTGCCATTATCCGATCTTATTCTGCTGGGCACTCCTCTCCGGTTCATAAAGTTCCTAATGGCCAATATGCACGCGTCAGTTGAAAGATCATAAGCAATTTCCAGATGGATAGCACGTACAGTCAAGCATGTAAATAAAGCTACCCATCGCTTCTCTGTTCTTCGACCGACCGTCACACTCACCGGCCCAAAATAATATAATCCCGTGTAAGTGAACGGCCGCACGTGTGGCGTCACTCGATCCTCCGGCAGCAAATCCATTATTGGCACAATTGGTCTGGCCCTTTGCAATTTACAAACGTTACAGTTGGCTATTACTCTAAGAATGATCCTCCTTAAGTTAGGCACCCAATACTTCTGACGAATCATGCAGATCGCTGCCTCCGTGTTCTGGTGCATCATTTCCCCGTGCTCGTGGGTGACTACGAGTTTCGTTAATGCATGATTAGGCGGTAAAATGATGGGACGCCTTGCTTCATAAGAAAGCCAACTGACTGCATCTAGACGGCCGCAAACCCGAAGGAGCTCGTCACAGTCTAAAATCGGTGACAGTTTGTACAACGAGCTATCCACCGTCACATTCAACCCTTTCTTTAATTGACCTAATTCGGCGGAAAACGACTCTCGCTGGGCATGGCGACAATAGACGTTCGGCCTCGTCGAGTTCCGTAGCAGTCAGTCCGTATGCAGGTTCGTCGTTCAGCTTATTCTGTCGAGATCCGCAATTGCGCACAAAGCGTAGCACCCAGGCGGCAACCCTTTTTAGCTTTAAGAATGATGAAAATCTCGCAAATTCAAATGCGCTTTCTGTTGCGCTTAACAAAACCTATTTCGGACGAAGCTCTTCGCTTTCTTCGATATTCTCAATAGGTGCGTAGTTGATGGGTCACGTTTCCTCCGACTGGTAAAGGAACGACGGCCCCGTGAACCAACGTGACGATGGGTCCATGCTTACATTTTTCTTCACTCGAGTAGCATCGTCATCTACGTTATATTTCGTTGGAACCCATCTCCAATCCGATGGCCTGGTTACGTTAAGAATTTCTGCTATTCCGTGGGCTACAAAGGGCTTATACCGACAATGTTCACTAGCTATCCATTTAAGTACAGTTTTCGAGTCGCTCCATAGAATTCGTTGGATGACTGGCACTGTATGCTCCTCAGTTATCGTTGTCAGCATTCGCGACCCTAAAACGGCAGCTTGCAGCTCCAATCTAGGTATGCTAAGGGTCCTGGGTGGTGCACTTCTCGTCTTGCCATACACGAGGCTAACCTCGATTGTGTTATCTGTGCTCTGCGACCTCCAGAAAGCTACAGCTCCAAACGCGTCTTCGCTGGCGTCGACAAATATGTGCAGTTGCAGTGATTTTGGTTCGCCTAGTCGGAAATAGTGACGGGTAACTTTGGAGTCCGTGACGTTCGAGAGTTGTATTCTAAAGTTGTGCCACATGGCACCTGCGTTCCCAGGTATGGCTTCATCCCAGGCTAAATTCCGCTTCCAGAGTTCGCGCATCAGCAACTTGGCTGTGATGGTGAGGTGGCACAAGAACCCCAAAGGATCGAAGATGGACATGACGATACTTAGCAGCATTCTCTTTGTAGGCACCACTGTTCCATTCATGACTGATTGGTCGACTCCATGGAATTCCAGACGATACGTAAAGTGGTCACTGGATGGCTGCCATAGCATTCCTAACACCTTGCCCGACTCCATAGCTTCCTTTGAGGTAATAGCCAACGCTGAACTTCCACCACCTAATGCCGTTGCAATTTCTAAAGAGTTCGACCTAAACTTTCGCAACTGAAAACCCGCATCTGAATGAATGTCGCAAACCTGCTTGGAAATCTCTATGGCTCTCGACGCGGTGGAGAAACTATCGACGTAGTCATCCACATAGTGGTAGTCCGTTATGGCTCGGACGGCTCGTGGGTCATGGCTGGTATGGTCTTTTGCGTTCATCACCTTGACGTAATTGGCCGAGCAAGGTGAGCAGGCTGCACCAAATGTCATCGCTGTCATCTCAAACATCTTGCGGCTGCTGGTCGTTGCCATTGCACCACAAAAACCTTTGCGCGCATCTGTCTTCCGGACGGATGACCACTTGGTGAAACATCTCTTGAATATCAGCACACACAGCCACGGCACCTTCTCTAAAATGACGATCCGAAGTATTTATATGTAGGCAAGATGGCTTTATTTGTGGAACGTTCTTCGATGGTCCGAAAATGCAGACACCTAGTTCCGTCATGGTCGCGAAAGGCCCATTGCGACCCTCCCTCCTATCAATTATTACAGGTTTGGTAGGTAGACCCAAGTGGCAGTGGTCTAACCCTATTAAAACTCAGGGGGTTACATTTTCGTATGGCTGAACTGGCATCTTTCCCTGATATCTGACGGCATCGCAGATGTACCTCTGACTGAGGGTTTGCATTGGTAGACTCAAATTGTCAATACCATGGACATTCCTAAGAGTGTGACGCTTTCTCATTCCTAATCCGCTAATGGAAACGTTGGTGACAGCCACTTCCTCATTTGTTGCTCTACCTCCGAACCATGTAATTTCCACTTGACGCTCCTGACATTTAAGTCCAAGTTCTTGCACTAGTGACAAGTCCATCATTGTAATTGACGATCCTTCATCCAGGAGTGCATAAACATTCACGCTCTTATTTGGTCCATACAGGGTGACGGGCACTACTCGAAACAACAAACTACTTGAAGCATGCGCAGAGCAACTAAGGACAGCGTTATTGGTGCTTGACGGCTTGGATGAATCAATGGTGTCCACCTGGCGACTTGTAGCACCATCATGTAACATTATATTATGAAATTTTTGGCATCCACTAGTGGTGCATATTTTACGACGGCGGCATGCACTAGTATGGTGCCCTGGTGATAGGCAACTAAAACATAAACGCAGACGTTTGACTATCTTCCACCTTTCCGACACTTCGGCATCCAGGAAGCGACGACACTCGACATGACGGTGTTGACCCTGACATATTAAACATTTAAATGACACCTGATCTTTAGTTGCATGCAAAACCGGACGACGTTTCGGTTCACGACTATCATGGTCCTGGATCATTTGGACAAACTTTGCGATTTCAGAAAGCCATTCGCTGAAATTAACGATTGTAGGATATGGTTGAATCACCGCTGAATACCTAGCCCAATCTAAACGTTTGCTAAGGGGCAATTTATTAGTCAATTCTTCTAGTAATGTCGGATTTGCTAAATGTTTTTCTTCACCGATTGATTGTAAAAACACGGTAAGATTCCTAGTGGCTGTTGCAAAGGGTATTAACTTGTGGATGGCAGTCTCAGAAATGCTTGGCATGTCACGCACTTCTTTGATTTGGCTACGTACTAACTGTTCTGGCCGGCTGTATCTAAACCGTAGTTGTTCAATTACCGCGCCTATATTACTAGGGTGAATTAACAAAGATTTTACCGTGTCTTTCGCCTCACCTTTCAAGCATTTATTTAATCTCTGATTATTTTCAAAGTTAGTATAATTGTATACAGAAGTAGACTCAACATAAGATGCGTAGAATACAGGCCAGTCTTTTGGCAGCCCCGAGAATTGTGGTAGATCAAGCAACTTCCTAGTTAAAACTGTACCGTTCGTCGGGGAAGGGTTAATTCCCGACGTCGTTGTTGATGTATGCGTTGATGCGCCGTGTTTTGGCATAGTAAATAAGTTACTTTCGAAATTAGTTTGGGGAATCAACTGAATATTGGTTGTAGGGGCATTATAACTGTGCGGCACGTAGGCTGCGGTCTGCACGTTACGAAGGCTGGCAGAAGTATTTACGTATGGTTGTCTTGCAATGGTTGCAGCCTGACTACTATGTGGCATACCTAAGGCTGAATATTCATTGACTGAGCAGACAAAATTATTTACACAGGCGCGTTCGGTATCACCGACTGCGTTAACTTGAGGCTGCGGTACGGCTGGCTTGATACCATTTGCATGGGAATAAATATAAAATATAAAGAACATTTTTAAAGTTGCTTTTATTTAGACTACTACGTACGGATACTGGAATAGAGTTCCATAGGCGAATGGCATTGACAAAGAATAGCCGTCCAGATGTTAGATAGTTATAAGTTGGTACTATTAGGTCGTTGATTCGAGCAGACCTGGGGAATATTAGCTTATCATATAGGTAACTAGGCTCCTTATACATGATAAGTTGACAAAGGAAAATGCTGTTCCTAGCTTTCAGATATTCGAAGATTTCGCAGCCCAGTAGACGCGCTCTCCAGCTGGATATATGATCAAATCTGGCTAAGCCGAATACATAACGTGTAACATAATTAAATGCTACATCAAATTTATGAGCAGACTGGGAGCTCAGTTTACTGTACACTAGCTCAGAATAGCAAATGATCGGCATAATCAATTGAATTGCAAGTTTTCTTCTAACAATGACCGGAGTATAAATAGCAGACATTCGTAAGTTTCTTAAGATATAGTATACTTTCTTAACCACCGAATTTACATGATCATCACAGGACAACGTCGTGTTAATAACAAAACCAAGATTAGTCACTTTTGAAACGAGTTTGAGACATTTACTGGCAACGCGCAAGGGCGGAATACTTGAGAAACTTATTCGTTTTTTAGATATAGGCAACACGTATGATTTCTCACTGTTCATGCATAAGTCATTTTTCCTAGCCCATTCAAATATGGATGTTAAGTCATTATTCAATCTTGAGCATAAATCGTTTGTCCCCTCATGATTTCCCGACAAATATAGTTGGACATCATCAGCATATGCATGCATATGAGCATGCTGGCATGCATTAAATATGTGATTAATAAAAATACTAAAAAGTAGTGGACCCAAGATAGAGCCTTGGGGTACCCCTGCCAATAGGGGTTTTAGACCTGAAGTTTCGGAGCCGACTTTGACAAGCTGGGATCTACCCGTCAGATAACTTCGCATGAGCCGCACTGCGGAGTCATCAAAACCAAAATAATTTTTTAATTTTGAGCACAGCAGGTCATGGTTCACAGAGTCGAAGGCTTGTGAGAAGTCAAGCAGGCATAATAAAGTCAACTGGTTTTTGTCAAAGGGTGCCCTGACGTCGTCTAAAATTTTTATGATAGCCGTGGAGCAACTGTGCTTTGATCGGAAGCCTGACTGGAATGGTGATAGCAGACTATGTTTGCAAACATGGTCTTGAATTTGTTCCGACAACAATATCTCAAAGACTTTCGGGAGTGCTGGCAAAATGCTGATAGGCCGAAAGTCACTAGGACAATCTGCAAACTTAGTTTTTGCAATAGGTATAACCGTGGCAGTCTTCCACATATCAGGGAAGCAGGAGGTAGTAATACTGTGGTTGATAATATGCGTCAATGTAGGAAGAATGTACGGGTCAATTATTTTAACAAATTTGAGCGGTATATTGTCCTGACCGATTGCGTTGGACCTTATTTTTTTATGCATCTCGCCACATCAAGTTCCGAAACAGCTGTAAACTCAAATACTTGACAAACAGGAACCACATATAAGGGAGGGGTTGAGAAACTGGTATTAAGACAAGACGGGTTAGATTGGCTCACAAAAGCTGCATTAAGATCTTCAGGATTAAGGGAACAGTCAGAACTCTCACTCACATGTACACGAAGTTTTTTCAGATTACGCCACAAAACATGATTAGGCAACGATATATTCAACATTTTACTGTAGTATCTGCATGTTTCTCTCCTAATATAGGCTGTGGTCTCATTTCGTGTAAGTTTGTATGCACGCCAATTTGCGTCGCTTCGGTTTTTCTTCCAAAGGGAATAAAGCTTATTGCGCTTGATAATCATAGCACGGACGGATCTATTAAACCAAGGGCAAGAGGAAGATCTGTTGCTATATACCCGAGATGGAACGTGAGTTGTATAGAGGTATAAAATAATTTCATTTAAAAATCTCAGCTTTTCATGCACCGAACTCAAGCTCCAACAAGTAGACCAATTTATGTTGGAGATGTCTCCAAGAAGGTTATTTACGTCCAGTCGTCGATAATCTGGTGAAATGGATGGTCTAGCTACTGCACTGTGGTTATCGAGCACTACATCAAATGAACAGAAAATTAGATCATGGTCTGAGATAAAGGATAATTGATCAAACTTTAAGACTTTAGACGTATCGGACACAATGAAATAGTCAAGAAGGCTGGGGCAGCAGTTCTGTCCATACCTTGTTGGTACGCACACATTAACCACTTCAAGACCAACACTTGAATCATCGTCTAACAAACGGCAGGTATACGGGTCACTACATAAGAGATTAACATTAAAATCTCCGCAGATAATTATATCAGTGTAATCAACTGCGACCGAGGATAACATTGTAAAGTATTCCTTCACGTTGCACAATTTATTAGGGTTATAGACGCACGAAAAAAGGACTTTGGACATTGAACTAGACACTTCAACTAGCAAGTTCTCAGTGACGCCAACAGCTATACTTGATATGATTCTGGACTTGAGATGTTTTTTACAATACATAGCAACACCACCACCTTTCTTTACCTTTCTATCCAAAATGGTCATCAAGTATTTCAGGTTTAAACCAAGTCTCGGAAACACAAATGATATCAACACTAGATTGTTCAAATATCGCTCTGACTACATCCATCTTTTCACCATTTAAACTACGAGCATTAAAGTGCACCACGTTGAAACCTTTATGGTGCCTGCATAGGATATTAAGCAAAGCTAGGCTATTATTCGCAATGCCATTCGCATTTCTACTATCTCCAAACACTGAGTACAATCGAATTAAAAGCAACTTTAAAGTAAGTTATAGACAAAGCCGAAGTAAAAGAAAAAAAATAAATTAATGTTTGCGCCATCTTTACATAACAAAAAACAATGAATAAGCATATGAACTTAAGGTTGGCGAAATCGATCCAGATCAGCCTCACTGGTAACTTTTGTTGGCTGTGCGGATGTATCAAGTCCATGCCTAACGTAGACGCAGCCACGGAGCGTGAATGCCGCCTGCAGCTTTCCCTGCCGCCTTAATTGGATGCCGCTTGTAGCAAAAGCCTATTTTCCTTGGTAAGGCTCTCGTATAGGTGGAAGTTTCCCTGGATACCAAGGGGTTCCAGAGAAACAGCGCTTTTCATACGCCTACGGTGCTCCCCAAACGCACGGAGAGTACGATTGCGATCCAGCGGCGAATGGAACTTGATCACAATCGCACCGTTGTTGCCTGCACGTGAGGGTCTCGTGCGGAAAATGTCCCTTATTTGCGGTGACTGAAAATCAATGGACATGCACACCACGTTAAAAATACTTTTTAGGTTTTCGCCCTCCTTATACGGGACACCAAAAGCGACAGCATCAGCAGCGACATCAGCAGTCAGTTTTTGCTGAAGTCCTTTTGCCAACTCTTTTTTAAAATTTTCTATTTCGGACTCAGACTTTTCTAATCTCTCCGTCAACAAAGAAATCTGCGTGGATGAGGCAGACAGAGTGTTGGTAAGTAACGGGATCTCTTCGATACGTTTATTTATTTGTTTATCCACTTCATCTAATCTTTGAGAGACACCCTCTAACAAAAGCCGCAACTGGGCAGTCTGTTGATGCACCTTCGACTCGAATTCATTCAGGGTGTTGTACACTGCTGAGAGGGTGATAGCTGCAGCCCCATCAACTTTTTGTGTTTTCGCGGCGGGGGAACCCTTGCTCAAACGACGTTTTACTGCGGGAGGAGTAATGTTTGACATATTACCCAAGCGAAGACACCAGATCCAATATCGAAAACAACTATGACGCACCTGGTCACCTTAATATATGTTAGCTGGGTGGCAACCCTGAACACTGTACGAATAAAAAGTATTTGCACACCTGCTTACGTCGCTATTCACTTAAGCGAATTTATTTGGCGCTATTACAGATTTATGTATGTATATAACGAAGTTAAAAAACTTACAAATTCTGTCGGAAAAATATCAAAACACGCTTTTTATAACATGTATCACAGTACAAGGCACTATATTTAATTCTTATGGAATTTACCCTTGTATTTAATTTAAATTTTATTTATTTACACAATTTGTTGATTGTTTTCCGGCAGACGCACCGTTTGCGGACTTCAACCATTTCAACTATCGTAGGAGTGCGGGTTCGACTCCCACTCCCGGGAGAAAAGGCTTTGAAGAGATGTACAAGGTATAATCGAAACAGCTGTGCCTTGTCCGTCCTGATGTCACGTTGTTTAAATTTTTCCCAAATTATTAAATAAATTATAAAATTAAAAATTGCTTGAAATAAATGTTTTCATACATTTAAAGCGATACGGGCAATCCCCGGTTAACTCATAAAACTAAAACAGTTGCCCAAATTGCAGAGCCGCAGAGAGATGCTTGGTGTCTTATTTATTGTAAAACTAATAAGAGGGTCAATAAATAGTCCATTTTTGCTTGGTGAAATTAATTTTAACGTTCCTATTAGGCCATCTAGACATTTTCAATCAATTTTTGTAGCTACATGCAGGTCGAATTATGAAATGCACGAACCACTTCGCTGTTTATGTCGTGATTTTAATAAACACTGTAAAAATTTAGACGTCTGCGACTCGTTTCTTGGTATTAAAAAGTACCTTTTAACTACATTAAATTTGTAATTCGAAATGAAGCAAAGAACGTTAAACCGTGATAATTATAATACACTTCCACCTTGCGCACTTGTGTGTATTGAGCTTAGTATGCAATTGAAAATATTTGGATTTTTCAAATGCATAGTAGGCGAGGTGAAAAAAAAATTTGTTAGAGTTTTTTGGAGTTTGATTTGGATGTGTTCGAATGTAAAGAATCGTGTTCATCTGATATGTAAATTAATAACCAAATTTTAAAAATATATTTTAATTATTAAATAAAATATTAATATAAAAAGGTTACTAAATATACGTGTATGTGTGTGTGATTCAATTAAAGCGTATGCGTGTGTATTGGTGCATAAATGCACGTAAGAAGACATTCCTGTTATGGAGTCTTTATATGGCGACCGTGGGCCGGAGCCCTACAATAAGAAAAGTTATGAAGTTTGAAGAATTGCATTGAAAATGAATTAATCCAAATTATATGTGTATATGTGTTGTGACGTAATAAAAAAAAAAGACAAAAAAAAAAAAATTGAAAAAAAAGTTTTATACTATCGAAATACAAAATTAAATTTAAATCTTACAAAAAAAAAATCTATGAAAATAAAGATTTTACAAAAGAAATAAGTTAATAAGAGCTAATATATGAACTAATATCCACGTTTTAGAAAACTTAAATATATATATATATATATTCGTATATAAAAAAAAAAATATTATCTTTGAGCTGTAACAATAATCTGTGAATACTGTTTACAGTAGAACAAAACGAAAAGCGGAACGAAGAGAAATACTAATATTAACATATTAAGTGAACGAAAGAGGAACATAGAGAAATACTAATATTAATATATTAAGTGAACGAAAAGCGGAACTGAGAGAAATACTAATATTAACAATGGTATAAAAAGAAAAGGAACTAAATGCGAACGGAAATGTCAAAGAAACAAAAATATTCAGTAAACAGTCGTGAGCGGAATAAAACGAAATCGGAAAGTGAAAATTAGTGGAAGAATTTTGGAAAAAGGAAGCTACTGAAATCAATAATGTCCCTCAACTAAACTGCAACAGGGTAGTCAACTATTGAATGGAACAAGTCAGCACTGAATATTAGCAATAATGAAACAATATATTACGAGCGGAAATCATACACTACTACAACAACAACAGCGGAACTAATAATGATTGCAGAATTGGGTATGGCGCACAGTGTACGAAACATGTAGTTTAGCAAATATAAAATAAATTTTTTTTCTTGAACTAAAATTTTCTTAATTTATATTATTTACACTTTTGCACATTTATTATAGTACCACCACACACATGTACTCATTACATATTTACATACAAACTATTACTAATATAATTTATCTAAATATTTAACAATAAAAAAAATTAAAAAAAAAGAAATAAAATTTAAATAATAATAATAATAATTAACATTTTACTAAACTTTATTTTAAATATATTAAAATATATTAACATATGTATGTACAAGTGTACGTGTTAATGACATTGGGCTGGTGTTGATGAAAATTTTAAAATATTTCTTTCTGTTTTTATTTGTTTTTGAAGACAAAATTAAAACAAAATAATTGAAATAAATAATTGAATTCAAATTATTTAATTTTTCTTTTTGAAAATTTACTTTTGCCCTACTGTCCTATATTCACATGTGGTAAAATTTACTTTAATTTAATACAAGCTTTTTATATAAGGCAGTGTGTGCGTAAAATGAATAGGGGGACTCATGATAGCATATAAACTTATAAGGTGTAAAATTATATCCATTTACACACGCGGTTATATGAACGCACCTAGTAATACTCTTGATAAACTTGATTGTTTTTCAGCTGTATTATTTCCAAAAAAATTTTTTTGATTGTTATACACATTAAAAAATACCAAGATTAAGTGAAAAATCAAAACTAAAACGCCTTTACTTGCTGACGTTGGATATTTTTGATGAAAATGCCGTCTGTAATGTCTGCAAGGTTGCATTCCTTTGAGTTTACCGCGTTTACACAATGAAATGTGCGCGTAAATTTATACAAATTGTGTAAATGATTTTTCATACAAAATTTGACAGCTCGTGCGTAAACTAGATAAATTTATACGTTTACACACTTTATAAGGCATTTATACGGTTACATGAGTCCCCCTAATATGTTACTTTTGAAATAAAGCGATACAATTTTCAAAGATGTGGCTTGAAAGCGATGCGTCAGTAATATACAAAAATTTATTTATATATATAGTATTAAAATTTTAATGTCTCCGAAACAATGTTTTTTTTTTTCCCAAATTTTGTAAGCTCGGCGGAAATTTCATTTTATTACGATAAATTACACGGTAATTCTTTTACTATTACATATTCAATATTCAATTTAGTTTGCTTTTGTTTTGTTTTTCTTTTACATGTGCGATTCTAATAGTCCACATACATTTTCAAATGCTAGAATAGAATTTAGTGCAGATAGAGATTCTTTATTTGAAGACTTTTTAGGGTTTAATAACACAAATCATTCTACGCAAACTTCATCTTCTAGTTCGATTTCTAATTTTGACCTAACTTCAAATTCTAATTCTTATTTTACTTCTGATACTATTTCAAATTTTAACGATTTAAACATGGCTACTCTTGAGCAAAAGAGGTCATTCATTAGTACTTGTGCCTCGATTATTAGAGAAAACTATAGCGGTGATCCGTTATCACTTGCCTCGTTTATAGATAAAATTGATTTAATAGAAGATTTAACTGATGTATCTTTAACTACTACATTTATATCATTTTTAAAGTCGAAACTCGAAGGCAAAGCTCACGAAGCTCTACCAACGCAAATAGATTCTATTAGTCAGATTAAAGATGCTTTACGTAGCAGAATTAGGCCAGATAACTCGAAGGTTGTTGCGGGTAAAATTGCGGCCTTAAGGGTAAACAATAATAATTTTACTGATTTTTCAAAACAAGTAGAAGATCTTTCTGATTCGCTAGAACGCTCTTTGATCATCGAAGGTATGACACAGGCAAAAGCTCATGAGATGGCGGTTGAGCAAACTGTTACTGTTTGTAGGTTGAACAGTCGTTCAGATATGGTGAAGTCTATCCTTGCATCAACAACTTTTAAGGATTCAAAGGATGTTGTTGCTAAAATGATTATTGAGCGTGAACAGGAGGTAAAAGAGCGGCAGGTGTTAGCGTATCGCTCACGTCCGATAAAATCTAATAGTTTTCGCGGGAATTTTAGAGGTAATAATAATTTCGGATACAATAACAATTTTAGATTCAATGGTAATGCAAGTAGACCTAACAATAATTTACATTTTCGAAATACTAATTACAATGGAGGTAACAATAGGTATAATAATTACAACAACAATTACAATAGAAATAACAATCGGTCTGTAAATAACAGTAATTCAAATAATCAACGTTTAAATAACAGGAATTCAGTCAATGTTCGTTCTTTAAATGCCGAAGCCCCTCAGGAGCGAACACTGAGGGAGCAGGTGCTATTGGGTTAAATTCTTTTAAATCAATATATTGTCTAAATTTAAATTATTCTGACTTCATCGAAGTCAACTGTAGTGATTCTTATAAAATATGTTCTTTTCTTGTAGATTCTCAGGCAGATATTTCACTTATAAAAATTTCTAGTTTAGCAAGTGACGTAATAGTAGATAACAGTAATGTAATAAATATAACAGGTGTAACAACAGACACAGTAACAACTTTAGGCACAGTTAGTACGAACATAGTAGTTTCAAATATATTATTTCCTCTGACTATTCATGTTGTTGATGACAACTTTAATATTCCTTCGGATGGTATAATAGGAAAAGACTTTTTGAAAGCAAACAAATGTATAATCAATTATTCGAATGATACAATAACGATAGGACTAGGGAGAGAAAGAGTTAATATTTCAATTTTGCATAGCACTTCAACAGATACTCTTGTAATTCCACCAAGATGTGAAGTTTTTCGTGTTTTTAGTTTGAATAAATCGGAAAATCCAGTTTTGTCGATTCTCATGAACTTTGTAGTGGTATTTTTACCGCAAAATGTGTCATTGATACGGAACATCCTATTTTAAAAATTATTAATACTACTGATGAAGTGAAGTATGTTAAAAACTTCAATATTCAAACTGAGGACATAGAAAATTTTGATATCTATCGCATAAATGAAACATCTGTGGATTCAAAACGCATAGAAGAGCTTAAGTCAGTTTTAGAAAAACAAATACCTTCGTATGCAAAAGATAAATTACTTGACTTATGTTTGAAATATTCAGATATTTTTGCTCTAAAAACAGACTTAATGACGATTAATAATTTTTACGAACAAAAATTAAGACTAACGGACAAGACACCAGTGTACATAAAAAATTATAGATTGCCATATTCACAGCGTGCTGAAATAAATAAACAGGTTGATAATTTGTTAAAAAATGATTTAATTGAAGGAAGTTGTTCAAATTATAACAGCCCATTGATTTTAGTACCGAAAAACGACCCAACTGGACAAAAAGCATATCGAATGTGTGTAGACTTTAGAGCAGTCAATAAAAAACTTGTTGCAGATAAATTTCCTTTGGCACGTGTTGATGATATTTTGGATAACCTTGGTCGAGCTAAATATTTTTCGACTTTGGATCTTTTTTCGGGTTTCCATCAAATTCCATTACATAAAGATTCGAGAGATATAACATCATTTAGTACAGATCGTGGATCTTTTCGTTGGAAAGTTTTACCATTTGGACTAAATGTTGCTCCTAACTCATTTTCAAGAATGATGTCAATAGCATTTTCCGGTATTGCACCTAATCAAGCCTTTATGTATATAGACGATATTATAGTCATTGGATGTAGTGAGACCCATCATTTAAAAAATTTGTAGAAAGTTTTTGAGACATGCAGAAAGTTTAATTTGCGGCTTAATCCTAATAAATGTAATTTTCTTAGATCTGAGGTAACATTTTTGGGGCATAAATGTTCAGCAAAGGGTTTGTTACCTGATGATTCAAAAATAGAGGCAATTAAAAAGTATCCTAAGCCGCGTGACAAAGACGCAGTTAGAAGATTTGTTGCATTTGCAAACTATTATAGGAGATTTATACCTAATTTTGCTTGTTTAGCGGCACCTTTGAATCATTTGAGTCGGAAAAATGTTGAATTTAATTGGGATACCTCGTGCGAGCTGGCATTTGAGAAACTAAGAAAAAGTTTAATGTCTCCAAAACTTTTGCAATATCCAGATTTCACTAAAGAATTTCTAATAACAGTTGATGCTTCGAAAATTGGGTGTGGTGCGATATTGAGTCAAGATCATAATGGTAACGATTTACCAATTTGTTTCGCTTCAAAAGCATTTAGCAAGTCTGAACAAAATAAAGCAATTATCGAATTAGAACTTTTGGCAATATATTTTGCAGTTAAGCAGTTTCGGCCATACGTTTATGGAACACACTTTATAGTGAGATCAGATCATCGGCCGTTAGTTTATTTATTTAATATGAAAGATCCTACGTCAAAACTGTCTAGAATACGTTTAGAGTTATCTGAGTATAATTTTACTATAGAGTATATAAAAGGTAAAGCGAATGTAGGTGCAGATGCTCTTTCTCGTATAACTATAGATGAGTTAAAAAATTCGACTAAACATATATTGACAGTAAAAACAAGGTCAATGACAAAGCAAAAAGAGGAAATACAGATACAAAACGATAACCGACAAATACAGACAGAAACATTACAAGTTTACGACAAATTTGCTTATAATTTTTCAAATAAAATCCCGAGAATAAAGTCGAATATAAATTATGATAAGAATTGTAATATTAGTAATATAGAAATATGTATGTGCGCACTTAAAACATAAAAAGGTCGAGCTACTTAATTTTGAGATTGTTAACAAAATAGTGACTTTAGATGAGCTACTTTTGAGGCTGGAACATAATGCCGGCAATCACAATATTAAGAATATTGAATGGCAGAAAGATGATAATATTTTTCATCATTTTACTATTGCAAATTTTAAAGAAACCGGGAATAAAATTTTAAAACATTTAATAATTATATTGACAGAGCCAGTAGAGACGGTAACTGATGAAGACACGAAATTAAAACTTATGACAGTTTATCATAATGATCCAATATCAGGTGGTCATTGTGGATATAAGAAGTTATACGCGAAAATACGTACAAAATATTTTTGGAAAAATATGACGCGCGATATTGCTAAATTTGTGAAAAATTGTGAAAAATGCCTGTTAAACAAAGTTAAGCCCAAAACAAAAGAAAATATGGTGCTTACACCAACACCTTGCAAGCCTTTTGATATAGTAGTTATAGACACGATAGGACCTTTGCCTGAGTCGAATAATGGGAATAAGTTCGCAGTTACCATTATGTGCGATTTGAGCAAATATTTAGTTACAATAGCTATTCCAGATAAGAGTGCAAAAACAGTTGCATCTGCAATTTTTGAAAGTTTTATTTTAATTTATGGAATAATGAAATCTATTAAATCAGATTTAGGTACAGAATTTAAAAATGAAATTTTTGCGGAATTGACTAAACTTTTGAAAATTAAGCATAATTTTTCAACACCTTATCATCATGAAACTGTTGGTACTATTGAAAGGAATCATCGTGTATTTAACGAATATTTAAGAGCTTACCTTGACGATTCATTTCCCGAATGGGACGTTTATTTAAAATATTTTACATTTTTGCATAATACAACAACAATTACTGTTTTTGATAATCTATTTACACCTTTTGAATTAGTATTTGGTAGAAAAGTTACTTTGCCAAATGAGTTAAAGAAGGAAAATATAGATCCAATTTATAATGTTGAAAATTATGCAAAAGAGGTAAAATATCGTATGCAAAAGTCACATCTACTTGCAAAAGAATTAATTAATAAACATAAAATTAGAAATAAAAATGTTTACGATAAAACAACAAAACCTTTGACTATAAATATAAATGATCGAGTTCTAATAAAAAAATAACCTAGAGATAAACATGCAAACATATATCAGGGCCCCTACACTATAACAAAAATTGATGGAGTTAATGTAACAATTTTTGATAACAAAATTAAAAAGAAAAAATTAGTACATAAAAATAGAATACATAAGATAAAATAAATATTCTTATATTTTAGTTTTAGCATAGACTAAAATTTAGTTGTTGGATTAATAAAAATTAAAAAACTCAAAAAAAAAAAATAAATAAATAAATTGTTTAATAATACAAATTGAATTTAATATTTGAATTATTAACATAATGTTTAGAATATAAGTTAGTAATTATTTGTAAATTACTTAATGTAGTATTAACCTAATATAGTATTAACATAGTAGTAATAATAATAATTAATAAATAAGTTAGTCAGGTTTTTTTTTTTTTTTTGTTTTAATACAAATTGTTCTGAATGATCGAATTTTAGGAAGGGAAGGTACCCCTAAATAATGCATATTCGTTCATTCAAAACAATTAATCTTGCAGCTGAATAAGCAAGAAGGACGTGACAAAACTGATCAATTTGTCACATCCTTCTTTTCGAAAGGAGGGTGATATAATACACTTCCACCTTGCGCACTTGTGTGTATTGAGCTTAGTATGCAATTGAAAATATTTGGATTTTTCAAATGCATAGTAGGCGAGGTGAAAAAAAAATTTGTTAGAGTTTTTTGGAGTTTGATTTGGATGTGTTCGAATGTAAAGAATCGTGTTCATCTGATATGTAAATTAATAACCAAATTTTAAAAATATATATATTAATTATTAAATAAAATATTAATATAAAAAGGTTACTAAATATACGTGTATGTGTGTGTGATTCAATTAAAGCGTATGCGTGTGTATTGGTGCATAAATGCACGTAAGAAGACATTCCTGTTATGGAGTCTTTATATAATACTGTTCAACCCTCTGTTTCAAATATGAAGTACCAGTTATGTTCGGCAGTGGCATAAGAACACAAATATATTAAAAACGACAGTTTACATACACTTCTAAAATTTGTTACGTTTTAATATCTGGAAGAATGTTATTGATTAATACAATATAATTTGACAAAATCTGCCTCTTACTTATTCGTGCTTCTCTTCCTCCATTCGTTTTTAAAAAGGAAGCGGAAACGGTCAATATTACAAAGAATTGAATTATACAATATTCACAGTGGTATAAGAATTCAAGTCACAATAAATAATAATAAGAGTTACCATACGAATAAAAAAAGGAACTTAAAGTTGGTTTGGCTCAGTTGGCTCCGTAACAAGTTACTTGAAACTTGTTGGCAAAATTACGTTGTGATCATTATTTTTATATGTATGTAATGAAATTCTGTATAAATTCTATTCTGTACATATTTTACCCACTATTAATTTGCTCTATTGTCAATTTCATAAATTATTATTTAATAGCTCCTGTTATGGAGTCTTTATATAATACTGTTCAACCCTCTGTTTCAAATATGAAGTACCAGTTATGTTCGGCAGTGGCATAAGAACACAAATATATTAAAAACGACAGTTTACATACATTTCTAAAATTTGTTGCTTTTTAATATCTGGAAGAATGTTATTGATTAATACAATATAATTTGACAAAATCTGCCTCTTACTTATTCGTGCTTCTCTTCCTCCGTTCGTTTTTAAAAAGGAAGCGGAAACGGTCAATATTACAAAGAATCGAATTATACAATATTCACAGCGGTATAAGAATTCAAGTCACAATAAATAATAATAAGAGTTACCATACGAATAAAAAAAAGGAACTTAAAGCTTGTTTGGCTCAGTTGGCTCCGTAACAAGTTACTTGAAACTTGTTGGCAAAATTGCGTTGTGATCATTATTTTTATATGTATGTAATGAAATTCTGTATAAATTCTATTCTGTACATATTTTACCCACTATTAATTTGCTCTATTGTCAATTTCATAAATTATTATTTAATAGCTCCTCATGAGTACATTTTAACACATTTACAACATTTTACCTTTTGCTTACTTCTAAGTTTATAATTGAAATTGTGAAGCATTTAATTAAATACTGTTTAAATATTTCTTTAAAATTGATGACTGCTTATGCTGTTTACATCGTGTTTTACATCTGTGAATTAAGTGTCGGTATATTTGGTCTGTTTAATGGTTTAATTTGTAGACTGATAAATAAATAAATAAATACACTATCAATCTCACTGCGATGGGAGGAAGAAGTGAATAACCCTGTGGTACTCCTTGATGTTGTCAAAGAGCCCCAGTCCACGAAACGAGAAAGAAACTGGCGAGATTTTTCAGCGGTACAACCTTGGTAAACAATTGAACAGCAACCAACTATTTTCAGCGATTAAATCGATTTCTTTTGAGAATCGAATCGAAAAAATCGATCTCCAAAAAATCGAATCGAATCCAGCTCTAGAAAATATCGATGAAACTCAATAGTGTCACAATTTTTGATGCTTCCTAATTATTCCTTGCTTCATAGTACAGGTCTACAAGTAGGATATGTAGCAGCGCGCACATACACAGCCACGCTCACCTGATAAAATGCTTGTTCTTGTTCGTTTTTTGTGTGGATGCTAATTGGGACTGTTGTACTTCTTAGGTCCAAGAAAAGTGTAGTAGCTGCTAACGAAAGCTGTGTAAAATTTTTATTGCAAAATTACAAAGAAATATTCTTATTTCAAATGAGCACTTAATTACATCTCTCTTTAAAATCCATATGTTCTGGATAATTTTAATTAACAAATTGTGATACTTTATTACCGGGGACAATTCCTAAAACACGATCAAAACCGTCGAGGGAGATATTAATAGACGCGTTTTTGCCTCGCTTCCAATAATTCGAATACTTTTCCGCCTTTGAACTATAGATAACAGGACAGTCTTTTTGTTTCTCTTTCCACATTTTTGGACGGGTTATTGCAGTCGACCATGGTTTCAAACTGTTTTTCGCGGAGAACTTTTGAACGTGTAGAAAAACTTAGCACTCGTATTTCTATTCTTAATGCTGCAATAACTACGCGTCCTCAGATACCCCAATTCAAGACTTTTGTATAATTTTCTGTAGGACGCATATAGGTGCAATACATTTTCATACTAAATTCGTAAATAAAATTTACCATCACGGCAACCCATATCTGATATTCCGCTCCTTTTTTTGTTTCCCTGCGTCTATTCCACGACAGCGATCACGGTAATTTTGACACTGAACATTTTAGTTTTTCTTGCATTATAAAACAATTTTCTTATTTATATGAAAGGAAACCTAAAATACCCACATATGTAATAATGTTTAGGTATCTACGCGCACTAAAGTAACAGCACAGTTTAACCATCGATACTTTTTTTTTCAGTAACCAAATTTAAAATTAAATTTCAGTGCAATTAAAAGGAATGCGAATGAGTTGTAAACCAACTCCTGAAACATTTTTGAATAAATTCCGAAATTTTTCTTCAGAACCTTATTAAAATTTTGAGTATGCAGCTTTTCGTAACTTAACTATTTTTAGGCTGGCATTACAAATTTATAGTTCAACTCAACTCACAAAGATTTTTACAATTATTCTGTTAACTCCAAACCCAACTAGTAATTGGTTAAATTAAAATTAAAAAATGTGGTTTCTGTATTACAGAACGAACTCACCCAGTTTTAAAGGCAGTTATTGTCGTAGTTGGTGGCTGTATCAGCAGGCTTATACGAGGCGGCCCGGCTGGTTGTTGTTAATCAAGTGGATGTTGCAGCAAGCCTATACGAAGTGGCCCTGCTGATTGTTGTTAATAACGTGGACGTTGCGGCAGGCCTATCTGAGGGGGCCCTGCTGATTGTGGTTAATCGGGTGGATGTTGCAGCAGGCCTAATGAGGCGGCCCTGCTGATTGTTGTTTATAACGTGGATGGTGGTGGTACGTCCGGTGGTTTCGTTGCCGCTATAGCTGGTGGTAGCGCGTTTGGTTGGCTAGCGCTATCGCTGGTGTTTGCGCGCTGTTTACAGTGGCGGTGCACGATTTTTGCACGCAAGGTGGGCACGACTGGTGGTTTCGTTGGCGCTGTAGCTGGGGGTAGCGCGTTTGGTTGGCTAGCGCTATCGCTGGTGTTTGCGCGCTGTTTATAGTGGCCGTGCACGGTTCGCTTTTTTTCACGCAACGTGGGCACGACTGGTGGTTTCGTTAGTGCTATAGCTGTTAGTAGCGCGTTTGGTTGCTAGCGCTATCGCTGTTGAAAATGTGGTCGAATCTGCGCTGCTTATTGCGTGCAGCTACTTAATTCCGCTCTTGTTTCTTTTCTTTTTTGTTTTTTTTTTGTTTATATTTATATGGCAGTGTCAAAATACGCTCCAGATCAGTTCTGCAAAAATGTTGAATGTTCGTCCGTTAGGGTGACGATGCTAGTTACACCAATGTATTTTCACGTTCGACCACCACCAAGGGCAAAGATGACCACCAAAACCAACCTCGCTTTTTTTTACCTTTTTTCCCCGGAAACAGCGTGTTTTCATCTTAGAGATCATCATTCACGCGCCGTGGCGACCTCTAGTGTCCATTTTCGATTAAAATTGCCATGGCACCTTTTCTTTGCCATCACTAGCCACTAGGTGCGTTCCAAAGGTGCCTCTCCCAAGTGGACCATAACATGGTGACTTATAACCAGATAAAGCAGCTGATCGAACCTACTTTAAAGCCAAATTAAACTTCCTTAAGGGCGAATTAATGGTGACTTATAACCATAAAGCCTTAACCAGATAAAACAGCTGATCAAACCTACCTTATAGAAATCAATGTAATCGATTAATGGTGCCATACCATAACGCTAACTCGATTACATTTATTTCCATAAGGTAGGTGTGATCAGCTGTTTTATCTGGTTGTGGCATTATGGTTATAAGTCACCATTAATTCGCCCTTTAACCCTAACGCCATAGTCGTAACGATACCGATATCCATAACCATCTCAATGTGATCGATTAATGGTGCCTTAACCCAAAAATCGTGAAAATTTCATAAAAATGATGAAAACGCAAAAAATTACAAACATATTCCACAAAAAATAAGTATGTTAGTCATAATGTATCCAAAACAATGAAGAAAATCTAAAAAAAATTATTAAATTCACCAACTCAAATATTTTTAGGTTATGGATATGGCGAGAAACCAAAAACAATTGATTGGCTATTGCGTTAGCGTTATGGTATGGCACCATTAATCGATTACATTCCTTTCCATAAGGTAGGTTCGATCAGCTGATTTATCTGGTTATGGCTTTAGGGTTATAAGTCACCATTAATTCGCCCTTTAATCGATTGCATTGATTCCCATAAAGCTGTAGTCATTGGTGCCGTTTGTCGTATCGCTGTAGTCGTATCCTTAACATAATCAGCTGTTTATCGTTACGACGGTGAACCAAAAACCAATTGGTTGGCTACGATACGGTTACGACCATTGTTTACTATATAGTTTGGCAGCTTAAGTAGAGGTTATGTTGCGAATAGAGTGGAAGGCAGTGGACTAGGAAGTCGAATGTCATATAAAGAAGGTATGGTGTTCGGAGTTTTTTCAAAGTTAAAAAAAAAGTGATAAAAGATTTAATATAAATAAAACTATTGTTTTAATAACAACAAAAACGCACTATATATTCTGTATACATAAATTTGTAAGAATTATCTCACTTTAAAATTTGAATTAAATAATATAGTTTTTTTTTGAAACTGAGTCGAGAACTGTGCGTGTGAATGTGCGAATTTTCACCGACCCGCTGTTAGTTGCGCTACTTGGAAAAATGTACAATGGTTACGACCTTAGCGGCACCAATAATCGATTGCATTGATTCTCATAAGGTTGGTGGAATCAGCTGTTAAAAGGTTACCGATACGGTTACGGATAAAGCACCAATGTCTGCAGAATTGTAAATCTTACCAAGTAGCTCAACTAACAGCTGATCGGTGAAAATTCGCACATTCACACGCACAGTTCTCGGCTCAGTTTAAAAAAAAAAACTAGATTATTTAGCTCTAATTTTAAAGTGAGGCAATCCTTACGAATTTATGTATATAGAATATATAAGGCGTGTTTGTTGTTATTAAAACAACATTTATATTTATATTAAACCTTTTATCATTTTTTTTAACTTTGAAAAAACTCCGAACACCATTCCTACATTATATGACATTCGACTGCCTAGTCCACTGCCTTCCACTCTATTCGCAACAAAACCTCAATTTAAGCTGCCAAACTATATATTAAACAATGGTCTGCAGCTTAACTGGCAGTGCGAATCACCTCTATTCTTTATTTAAATTAATCAAAAATAAATAATTTGTGAGGTCTTCCGAATCAATATGATTAACAAGGTGGCTTTTAATAATCTGGTAAGTAGAATTCTAGTTAGTTGAATCATTTTTACTAAACATTTTATAAAAACAACGACAGGTGTTAACGCACAAGAAGCCAATTCAACGTATTAAGACGCATACAAATCAGAAGCTGATACAGAAAATAAAAAAGCTGAATTATGCATTGGATAAAAACCCAAATCATGAAAGAAATAAGGAGCGCCTTGGCAAGGCAATGATGAGTTTAGAGGATTTGAAGGCAAGTATTAATTGTAAAGAATTTTAATTGAACATTTATTAAGGCGAAAGTTGTTCATACAGAAAATGAAGTGCGTTGATTTGATAAAAAAAGTTTTGACCTTGGATAAAAGTCCAGATGCGATTCGAACAAATGGATTAAGTACACCCGAAGAAATCGCAATAGCAATGGTGGCATTAAATAAGGATATGCAAGATATAGTAAAAGGGTTTCAGGATAAACTCGGTCTAACAGATGAAAATAAAACATGGAAGAAAGAGCTGATGCAACCAAGTAAACGGCGGCTTAAAATTTTAAAAACGGAAATGAAATGCAAGTACCGCCAAGAAACTAAAGAACAAAAGATTATGGCACGTAAGCGTACGGAGTGGCTAAAAACACAAAATGCTGGACAAAATAAAGATGATACTGTTGATGACAATGCGCAGGAAACTGATGAGGGAGCTAATGTTGCAACATTAGGTTATTGGAATATAGAACCTATCGAAGATATACAAATTTCTAAAACGAAAACAAAGGAAAAGCTAAAACCAGATCGTGTGCCCAAAGAAAAGGCCGTTCAAGTAAGTGAAAACCATGATAGAAAAAGTAATGTAAAAAGTTTGAAAACCACCACAAAGAAAAACGCATCAACTGAAAAGCTTGCACACGCGCTTACGCACAAGGAAAAAACAGCTAAATTTAATAACAGTCTATCTAGTAGCATACCTTCTGATTTTGAGAATGATTTGTATGACAAAAATTGTGCAGTAGAAACACATAAAAAAGAAATAACACACGTAGTAGATCCCTTCTTTATTACAGCTAGTGGCGAGAACTATCTGTCCAGTGCTGTTGTAATACGCGATGGGCAAGTGCTGGAGCCACAGACAAATAAAGTAAATATAGATAGCCATAAGTCTGATAAAGGTGCATATAAAAAGGCAGCAGCAGACAAGTTTAACAAACATATAAAGTCTTCAAACTACGATAATGCAGGCAATAAGAGAAGGCCTAATAGAAAACTACCTAAAACAAATGAAATAAATAATGCAACCGATTTACATCCATCCTGGGCGGCAAAACAGAGGCTCAAACCTGTAATAGGTAGTTTTCAAGGCAAAAAAATCAAATTCGATTATGATAATTTTGGTGAGGATGGCGAATTAAATAAGGCTTTCAATAGTAAAAAGGACTACCGCCATAACACTCAAATGACTAAAAAATCACAAACTAAGGATAATAGCCTACATCCTTCATGGGCGGCAAAACAAAAACTAAAAGCGTGCATTAAAGAATTTAAAGGAAAGAAAATAACATTTAACAATGAAGGCGATGGGAGAGAGAAAATTTCTACTGTTGCAAGCGTGAATGCACCAACAACAAAGAGAAATCTTAAAAACCAAAATGAAGCAGACAGCGGGCTGCATCCTTCTTGGGTAGCAAAGCAAAACCAAAAGCCAGTATTAACCGCTTTTCAAGGTAAAAAAATTACATTTGCAGACGATGAATAAAAGTACACAAATAATTGCCTTTAGATAATATCAATGTGTGTAGATTTATGTAGATACAGAAAAAAAATATATATATGTTGTCTTAACCAAACATGTGGTGCTTTTCATTACATTTTACCAGAAACCACAATATATTTGGACAATTCACAAGAATCTCGTATTAATGGTTAAGTTTCATGTATTGTAATCCCCCTAACTCGCTGGGGTGGCTTGTATCTTAATGATACTTGCTACCGAAACGCTCGATTTATACCCGGCTAAACACCATCAACATCGTTAGTTACCGGAACGTACTGGATGTGCATCCGGCAAAGGCCGATCAAAATCGATAAAACTCCCCAAGGCCTTCGGGGAGTGTCCTTATCACTAACATAGCACTCCCCAAAACCTTCGGCAAATGTCCTTATCGCTACAACAACAATATCTTTAACTCTTTACTTTGCACGGGTTTGCGAGAGAATCCAAAAGGCGCTTGAAGACATAGTCAAAAACATATAAATCGGAAAAAACATGTTTCGTCAAATGAAGATGTATTAGCTTTAGGGTTTGTTTATCGCTAATACATCAGCAACAACCCTTGTTTTCTTCGTCGTGCCCCTTGTTGTACCATTTTCACTGAGATCTGCCTACCATTCTGTGATGTGATTCATCGTTGGCCTATTCAGTTTTGCTTCGAAATTGGTTTTTAGCTGACTCTGTATCTGTGTTGTACATAGAGCAATAAATTTCTTTGTAATATTTATTTTAATAATATATTTAAAAAAACATTCAAACGTCGATTTTTGGAACATAGTGTCCACGTGTTTTATCATCTCTCAAAAGCTTATTAACGTTGACATTTGGATATTTTCGCCCCAACATTTCTAAGTCGATGTTTGGATTGCGTCGTAACAACATCATAACTTCATTGCGAGACCGACTGAAATAAAAATAAATTTTATATTACTAATAAAATAAGATTTTATCAAAATAAAATGGCTCAACATACTTTTTGGCCTTTCGTTTAACATTGTAAAGTTTTTCGCGATAGAGCCGTAGAAATTTGCGTACGGCTACACCACTAAAGCCAATATCACGCGACTTTATCCATTTCATATTCTTATGTGGTGGTAAGATATGCTCACAATACCTTAAAATTAATTAGGATATCATTTATTTAGAATACATACAATTTTTCAAATACATACCTGTACACGTGCTTCATGCCAAGTGGGTTGTACACAAGACGTGAAGGCCTCTCACCAGTTTGACCTGTTTCCAAAAGATGATAAGCTTTATTTCTTTCACGTACAACCGTTTCCAGATTGTCCATTGATATTTTTACCTGTAAGTTAATAATTTGAGAAATATGCAAAAATTAAAGCGGGAGCAAATCATCCACATTTTCTCCATCTACCTTATCTATACGTTCTGGACTAGGAAACAATTCCATTTTATCGTTACATTCATGTTCCATTGTAAGCAACATGTTTCTCTCTTTTAGCAACAGATACCATAGTTGGTGCAGTTCTTTATTTGATTTAATACGTAACTCTTCCAATTTCCAAGCTCTACCGACTTTGACTTCATTTTCTGGCCAATTTTTTGGATCATCGAAGAACTCCATCAAACCACGGCAAAGATTAGTTGAATGGAATGCCCTTGTCGTCAGCGCTCCAACTTGGACAGAAGCTGCCTCTTGTTGTTGCCATCGTAGCCTGTGTGATACATGCATACATATAAGTTATGTAAATTTTACGAACATGAAAACATGTATGCTTAATACCTGCTAGTTAATGTGTTTGATAGGGTTTTAGTTACTGCACTTGTACAAAGTGTTCTCACGTTTTTGGCTATATTTAATATTTTTAATCCAGAACACATTTCTTTATTTCTGATTAGTTACAATTAGTAGAATAACAACAACGAGTAACAGCTGACTCGATTACTACATGAACCAATGTCTAAAGATCCCGTAATGCCACAACCGTGTATTTGTAATTTAATCATAGATTAGATTGATACGAATCTTTTGTTTACGCTCTCATTTTTTCGCTCTCACGAGGGATTTATCTTCTAGTTCTTGCTGGCAACAATCACAGATAAATCCCTCGCGCCAGCTGAAGCGGGTGCCAGAAAAAAAATGTGCCAGCCGAAACGAAAAACGTGCCAAAAATTTTGGTAAACATTAGTTTGACCTACAACTGTAGAATAGCGTTCAAAAATTATGGGAAAAAAGATAAAAATACTTGTTTTAGTGTAAGTATTATTAGTTCGAAGGCGGAGTGTAAATATTATTTCCCATTCAAAAGTTATCACTAAAAACAGGGTTTGTAAATATGAACTCCCGATGCAACCAGTCCATTTTGATCACAGAACCTGGAACGCCAGACATGTAGGATAAGCCCTATCCATTAAACAATGTTTACTATTATATCATAGGTCCGATTTACTGAAATTTCAAAAGAATATATGGTTTTCACTGCGAGTTAAATGCGTTACAATATTTGACTAATTAATTTAATCGAAATGTTAGTTTTACTTAGATTGGTTTATATTTAACTCTAACTAGTCGTATTATTGTAAAATAACTTTAAGGAAATAAACATTTTACGACTATCATTTTATTAAATGATTGAAACTATAATCGCCGAAATGTATGTCAAAAATCCCCATTTTCAAATCTATTCATTTTTGTTTGGAGTGGCATCATTAATAAATGTTATAAAAAATGTGCATTTTGGCAGCGCTCTCTCGAAACAAAGAGTTGCAAATCCATTCATCTATGATTTAATTTAGGAAAAAAGTTACTGTCAAATGACGTAACGCTTTTGAAGTTTTTACGTTTCTTCAATTATTATTTTTCATTGAATTGTCATTGACGATTTTCCTTAACGAACAAAAATTTCAATTTCGTAAAAGTTGATTTTTTCCTTGCGATTGTTTATTATTTTCAATCAAATTCTAAGCCAGGGGACTTTTAATCGTTTGTGGTGATGCATAATATTCGGTCCAGTTCAGGAACCTAACATCAAAACCAAGAAGAAATAATTAAGGGATGCCGCGGGGCGTGTTCCATCCCCACTATTATGTAATTTTTACATATCGAAGCTGCCTTTCCCGCCCGAAGCACTTGCCATTGTTTTCTACGCCAATGATTACACGATACTTGCAACAGGTCCTGCCCTTTCATTTATGCACTTTGCTGTAAAATTAACAACTATCTTCCTAGTCTTTGGTGTTTTTTCGCCTTATTAAATTTGGCATTATCACCGGTCAATTCTTCAGCGACCATATTCACCACGTTGGCCAAAAACGCGTCGGAAATGTTGTAGCCGATAAATGCCAGGCGAACCCCGTCCTCAGAGTACAATATCCGAATCTCACAGTTGAAAAAGCCAAATCGTCAGGGAATCACTCTGGCACAACTTCCAGCTGAATACCGTATAGGTAAATCTCTTATCTATCCAGAATCAACCCCTATATACATAATGTATGTCCTGTATGTACGACAGTTCCAATGTGGAACCATCGCCTTTAACTTTCTTTGGTACAAAATTGATGAAACACCAAGTTTCCGCGGAATTCTGTTAGATGATCCAGCAATTTCTGAATTCTCGCACCCATTGGATGGGGCAAAGCACTGCTACAATAACAACCAACGGAAATACACGACATTTATGGCGTTCTATCTTGATATCAGACATCGCATCTGCCCCCTTTTGTCACGATATGAAAAATATATTTTGAAGCTGTTTTAATTATAGAGCTCACAGTGGGTGAATAACAAAGGACACTGTGTAGAATTGCGTAAATCATTTTGTGTTATTTGCTGGAATGTCATAAGAAGACAATCCTCCGCAGGTATGAGCGCAGTATTCTAACAGGCCTGAAACCTTCTCCGTTAATTTCATTTAAGTCAGGCGGCTGACCAGTTCCCTTGAAAACAATGCTTCTTTATCATTCCCCCAAGTGCTCGCAGCAAGTAAATTAAGGATTTTATTGCGCCTTAGAAATTTGGAGGAAAGAACACTAACCACTGACAATTTTTCGGAGGGGTTTCTAAAATCCATGGATAATATTTAAAATGAAGTTTTGTGTTGTTTTTATTTAAGTTTTCTAATAAATTAATAATTTGAATTTAGTTTTTCCTATAGAAATTTCAAAAAATATCAATAAAAGTCCAATTCAAAAAATTTTCTTTGTTTTTTGTGTTTCCCTCTTATACATTTCACTTCATTTGAAACATATTTCAAAAGCGTGACGTCACAGCAGAAGTTTTACTTTTTGTTGTTGTCTTTAATGCATTGTAAATTTTACGAAGTAGCGCAACTAACAGCTGATCGGTGAAAATTCGCACATTCACACGAACAGTTCTCGACTCAGTTTCAAAACAAAACTTTAGATTATTTAACTCAAATTTTAAAGTGAGATAATCTTTACGAATTTATGTACATAGAATATATAAGGCGTTTTTGTTGTTATTAAAACAGTAGTTTTATTTTTATTAAAGCTTTTATCAATTTTTTTTTTTAATTTTGAAAAAACTCCGAACACCATTCCTTCATTTTATGACATTCGACTGCCTAGTCCACTGCCTTCCACTCTATTCGCAACATAACCTCTGTTTAAGTTGCCAAACTATATAGTAAACAATGCTTTAATGTGAGATCTGATTTTTGGTTCATGCGATTACTAGCTTCGTTTCGCGGATTTGTCAAATCATAAGAACCATTGTGAATTCATACAAGTGGCGAATGTTTGATAAAAACGTTCACAATAGTAAACAGCCCGGATCACCTGTTCAATCGCTCTTCGATTACTTAAATCATTTGCTCAATAATGTTTTTCAAAAATTTTTTTAGACGACTGGTATATTGCAATATTTACATATTTTATATATGCATAACTGGCTGCTCAAATTTAATTTATTAACTTGATTTTAGAAATTAATATTAATATGTAGTCTGATTTTCTGTATACACATTTAAAAGACACACAAACATTTGAAACACAAATGGGCAACTCACGGCACTTCAATTTAATAATCGCGAGCAAAAAAACAAACCTTTCTTCCATTCCCAGTGCATTGCATGGAAGTCTGTTGAATTTTGATTTTCATGTATGCGCTATGCGCGCGACTCCGTGTTTGTATAATTTGGAACTTACCCTTTCTCACAATAAAGAATATAACGGCCAAAGTTTATAGTTGGGAAAAAATGGTTATAAAAAACCCAACTCTTTATTTACTTTGTTATGGATACGCATTTTCAGTGGAAGCAGTAAGGAAGGCGGTCGGCATGATGTGGTGGTGCACAGTGGCTAGTCATTGTCGGCTGGGGCGGGTCCTTGCCAACCTTACTGTTCCTGCGCCATAAACAGAAGAAAAGTTCCTATCATGCCTATCAAAAAACTCAGCTGTCAAATTCAAAAAAAAAAAAAACCGACAGAAGCGCAGAGACCGACTCAAAACGCTTATCACTACAAAATAAACGACATCCGGTCGAACCGGATGCCACGGACAGACCGTTAAATTCAGAACTTAAAAATTCAAAAAAACTAACGCAAAAAAAATGTTACCGAACCGGACATGGCCGGTTACTAACGCTGAAAATAAAAAAAAAAAACGCTGAAAATTATAAGGAAACAAAAAAGGCCGAATA